>NC_134172.1:35525990-36725990 GCF_964188355.1 Buteo buteo
AGTTGCTTTCTTGTCCACCACTAGAAATAGGTCCCAGGAGTTTACTGATGTCAGGAGAAATTGAAAATAAAAAGGTAGCAACTGGAAGTAGGTTACTTTCAGCATATAGCTCTGTGTTAATGCTTAGCACAAAACAGTATGTCAAAAACCTGATTTCTCAGAAAATTAAGTCCCCTGTTTGTCGTCTTGAATTTCTATTTAATCTGCCTTTCTAAATATATTTCATTTTATTCTTCTACTAGAATGCAAAATCTGGATGTTTTGGAATACAGATCTCAAGATTAAAGCAGTTGACCTAAAAGTTTTTAAAAAGGAATTTCAATAGTGATTTCATGACCTGAAATAAATGTTGCATAATATTGTCACCATTTGAGCAAGTAAGGTTATGCTACAAAAGACTGTAATCTATATGTTCATTAAAGTCTATCAAGAACCTGATTCTCTGTGTGTGTGTGTGTGTGTGTGTGTCTGGAGTACCCACTGTGGTTTGTCATACGGTTTTATTGACATATTAGGGAATGCCGTATTACTTATGAGTAGCAAAACCTATGTAGTTCTTTTTTAGATAACAGCTAATGTGACTGCATCTCTTAATCTGTTGTGCAAAACAGATTTGTTTATTTGATACCAACAATATGAAGGATATCTGAGGCATGTCTAAGGTCAGTTAGTGTCTAGCTATGACTGCAGCTCTAAGAAATGGTAACAAAGGAACTTAAAACCCATTTTAAGACCCCACTGAGGGATCTGGGCTACTTATTTCATAGTGAGTAACAGTAAAAACTGCAGTTTTATCTCCAGACCTTCTACAAGTAGGAACTGCCTATTGCCTGGGGAGATTTCTTATTCTGCTGTTTAAAAACATCTGACTCTAAACCTGTGTTAGTACAAACTACTGATTCAGTAATATCCAGGACATTATTATTAGTCTCCTGAGGATGTCAGTTTGTAAAAAGAATTGCATGCATGGGTTTGAAAGATGGGTCTCTAAAAGTGACAAATGGCAGAAAGTATGCAGAGATTTTAGGTAAGATTGTTAATGACCAGGGTGTTGGTGCGGTGGTTTGAAATCCGTAGTAAATTCAAATGATGTCTCTATAGATGGTATGTGGGTATTTCCATTTTATAAGAGATTTAAATATGATTGTGCGGTTATACTTTAGAACCATTTTAAAAGAAATAACAGTTGCACCAAGTTAGCACAGAGCGTGTACCTTTGCACACACATGCGCGCTTTCTGAATTGATGGAATAGATAAGGGTTGATTTCCTGCTCACGAGATGAGGTTAATAATGTAAGTCACAGCTAGAAATTGTATCTATGATGTTAGCCTAGTGTTTGGAAAATATTTTATAGTACATTTCAATGTCATTTTATATCAGCAGGCAATACTCTGGGGGCAAAAGTTCCCAGAGCTGGACACTGCTCAAAGGATACTTTACCATGAGCTGTGTCTTGCTAGAATTTTTTACTAAAAACACAGATACCAGGCCAGTAGTCTCTGAAAAACAGCATTCTGGTTTTGTACTTACTGTGTTTAAACATGCAAAAGGCAAATTAATTAACAGAATTCCTGATAGAAAGCAGCATGGGGAGAATTTTGGTTTCAATGCAATTTTTTTAAAACAGTCTCTGTATTTTCTTCAGCATCAGATGATGTTTACTGTCATCTTTTTGTGCCTCATAACTGAAAATCCATTAACATCCTCTGTTTAAAAAAAAAAAAAAGGCACAGAAGCACCATTTCAGTTCTGATTACCCCTGAAAAAGAGAAAATTTGACATGTCAGCATTTCCTGAAACATTATTTTCTTAAATTATTATATTTAAGAAAATACTACATTCCAAATAGCAGTCAGTAAGAGAAACAGAGCTGGGGAAGGGACAACAGGATGTGCAAGAAGCCAGTCCGTTGGTTCAATAACTAGCTAAATGTTCCTGTCCAAAAAGTAGCCAAGGCTTTCCTCGTTTTTCTGTTTGTATCTGACTAATCACAGTCAGGCAGTTTGTTAGCACTGTAATGAAAACTTCCAGAAGTGATCAACTCTTCCCCACCTCCCCCTAACATATGCATACTCCCACCTCAACAACCCAGCCAGAAGTTAGGCAGACTTTAATTTTGAGGACTCCTCCCTCGCTTCTAGGGTATGTATTGATCATCCCATGTTGTCATTGATCTGATGGCAGCACATACCACTGTAATTTTCATTCGCCTTTGCACAGATCGTGCAAACCTAGTGCTTTCTTTAATATGTTAGCTTTCAATATCCATGGTGGTCTTAGCATAGCTTCTAAGAAGTGTTCTTACCCGTCCCATAACCAAACTCTCATATAGTACTGCAGCACACAGTTGGAGAAAAAACTATCACTGGCAAACAGTTTATTCAAGGTACGTCCAAGTGATCTTTTTACTTCCTGGCAGTGAGCTGGACACTCACCCTCCTCCTCCCTTCCCACTCTTGTGGCAGAACATTGACAGTTACCTGTGCTGTAATGGAAATACTTTGCTGGCATGAGGTGAAATACAGGGGGGAGGCAGCTGCAGGCAGGTCTCAGAAGGGTGAGGAGTCAGGTAGCAAAGAGCTGGATGCCCACCTGCTGCAAAATAACAACTTCTGGTACAAAGAGCTGAATTGTGGACTACAGGAGGAAATAAAAATCAAATTCTGAGCTGTAGAGGCATGCAGTCATCTGGATCTGGAATAATATGGTTGGGGGAATTCATACCTCTGAGAGCTGGTGTTCGAAGTTCATTGCAGACTAAGACATGAGTTACACTCACGCATTATCCTGACAAAGTAAGAACATGCAAAAAAAAAAATCTAAGATCCTGGCACAGTGCCTTTCCCTGGGTTTTGCCGTATTTGAATTACAGATTATATAATTTTCATGAAATACATAGCATAAAATATTGGGTAAACCATTTCAAACGCATGGCTCTTTAGATTATTATATCAAAGCCATATTATATTCTGTGCTATTTGCTGCAAGTGAAATTAAGATGAAGATAACATGTGGCACTATTAGGTAATATCATTACCTTACTGGATATTTCTAGAGTAGAGTTCCACCCTTTTAGGGATGTGATGTGTTGGTATTGAGGACCTGGAAGCTGGAGACTTATTCTGCAAGTGGAGCCTTCTGTGACACTTTTCCTGTGTGAGAAGTTACAGACACAGGTGGAACAAAAGGTCCATCACGATTTTTTGAAACGTTGATGAAATGAACTCCAGCTTCTTAGGTAGGAAGTTAATTAGGTGATAAAATATCCATCACGAGGCTGAAGAAACATGTTGTATCTTTGCAAATACTGTGTGGTAGCTTTATTTCAGATTAAGTGTTAATGGGTCAACACCAGACAGTGTCTTGGCAGTCAGTTGAGTCACCAATGCTAGAAAGTACAGTCTATGCTTTTCTTTCAAATAGGGTTACAGAACCTTCTGGTCTTTTTATATTCTACATGGGGACTGCTCTGGCCCATCTGAAACATCGTCTATATTACAGATTGCATTTGTCCTTAAAGAGAAATCTCAGGGCTTAACAAGGCAGCCTATTTAACAAAGATGATATACTACAGGCACATTAGACATCTAAAGTTGCTGGGAGAAGTTGATGCAGGAAGGTTATAGGCACATAGCTGGCGTCTGACTGTGACCTAGTCAATGAACTTAGTTTACTCCAAACAGCATAAAAAATTTCTCCTATGCCACCCAAGCGTCCCTTGAAGGTCTGTCACGTAAGCATAGACACTGCCTCACTCAGTGTATGAATATGATAAGAACAAAGTCTGAATGACAATAGCCACAAATGGATGACTCCTTGTGTGGTATCGATTTTCTGTTTATACAGGCATGCTTTGGTTAAAGTTGTGTCTGGGGTCCTGTAACTACCACCAGGTCCCCTTCAGGTGCAACGTAGTCTGTGTTTTGCTATTTCCAGATTTAGCCAAGAGGCCTGTGTTTGTTTCAATGAACGTCTGTCTTTGCATGAAATATTTCACAAATGCCATTTATTGCTATGTGCTTGATTCTTTGCAGGGTTTCAAGACTATGATTTAATATCTTAGATTGTCTAAACAAAGCCCTACTTAAAATTTGCTCAGGTTTGCTTAGAAACCCAGAAACCCTGTAATTATAGGGAGAACTTGAAGGAGAAAGGAGTTTCATTAACACCAGAAACTACTGTTTATGCCCATGAACTGTGTAAAACTGCAGTTTCAGAAATCCTGCTGAAATAATCCTTCAGTGTACTCAGTAAGCCAAAATTGTAAAGAAGTGGTACTTCCATGTGACCGCAAGGATTGGACCCACTGTTTTCATGTGTGATTTCTTCCAACCCCCCAACCCCGTATTACTTGATTTACAACGTCTGAAGTACAGCTGACGCAGCCAGCACACCCTCCTCATTGCTGGCGTCTCTAGCAGAGGAGCAGAGATGTCAGTGCAGAGGCAGAGCTCCTGCCGCTGTCCTGAGATGTCAGCGGGGGCTCAACCTGTAGATGCAGGGCTGTGCGTGGCCTTAAGATTGTATTTGGCTAACTGATGGTTTTCTTTTTATTAGGGATATAAACCTACCTATCTACCTACCAATGTACTCTTCTTGGCAAGGGGCCTTTCATCTTCCCAAATACAGTAATTAGGGATATGCATTCCCTACTATGTTGTGTGGTTTTTTTATAGTGCCTTTGAAGGATGCCAGATTGACAGTCACGAGGCTTCAGGTCCTCTCTTTATCCACAGAGCCATTTCTGCCATTTGGGTTCTGAGCAAGCATTATTTGCACATATTTAACTTCAATGAGACCAGTATCCGTGCACGGTGGCTAATGTTGGGGAGAAACAATGAGCTGGATTCTGTACTGTTTGTTTGTTTGTGTTTGTGTTCATATTGAAGATGAGGAAAGTGCAACTTCATTAAATTAAATTAAATTTTATAACAATCAAATGATTTAGGTAATAAAGGGGGGCAAAGAAAGAAAATGTTGAATTTTAATAGCTATAACCTGTAAGCAGTGCTTTATCTTGCTGCTGCTGTTGTAAGGACTAGTAATTGCAGCCGTCTAGACACAGGAACAGATGCAAAGCAGAGCTTTATTACATCAGACATTTGCCCTACTACGATACAGTCTAATTGCCCAGAAAATATATTTCTACATGAATTATTTCTAATTTGATTTGAACTAGACCAACTGTTGTATTTTGCTGAACTTTATCAAGTGATAAAATGGAGCACTAAATTTCGAACCAGTTTCTATTATCAATCTTTTTAGAGAAAAGGATGAATTAATCGAAACTAAAAATGGCATGCAGTTTTCTAGCAAATAAAATAGTTTTCTTTCTTGCTAATTAAATTTTTGTTATTTCTTTCACCTGTGTGGCTTGAAAAGGAAAAGCAACGGTAATGTTAATTTGTGATTTAGTATGTTATGTCTACTAGTGTTGCATGAAAATATTTTAAATTGCAAGTTTAAAATGCGATTAGAAATTATGCTGCGAGAGATGTAAGGAGTTCAGCTTGGTTATCTGAAAATGTCAATCATTTTAATCAAATGTTTTTTTTTCGCACAATTCATTTTGTTTTCTTTTGAGAGCATTAGCACAGAATCCTGGATTTGTTAATAAAACCTGACAAACATTTTGTGTATTTCAAGGGAGTCTGAATCATCTGTCTACTGAAAATGGATAATCAATGTGAAATAAAGGTAATTCTTTGGATGCCCAGGTCTGTTGTTTTAAAAAGATGAGCTTTTGTTGTGGTGCGTTTCTGTTCATTTCGCAGTTTGTATTCGTACATCTGTCCTGTTTTCTTTTCACATTTTAAGAAGTGTTTAGGAAATGCAGGGGAATCTCTCCACGGCTTTCACATAAAATGATAATAGTAACTCGCTTCCTCCTCTTTCCCATCCCCCCCAAAATAGAGCATACTACTGAAATTATTTAAATCGACTGAGCCTTTTAAGCAAGTAAACACATTTTAACTAGTTTTTTTTCCCAATCCTTCCATTCATGCCTACTATAGAAATTAGCCTTCACTCTTCCTTCACTTACACATGGATACACACACTTGCATGGACACAAGAAAAATTTCTTTTCTCCTGTCAGCATTCCTACCCAACAATAGTTAGATTAGTGGAAATGAGGGCCTCCGCAGAGAAAGGACATTCAGCCACAGAAGGCTCCCTGCAGGAACAGCTGGTAGGGGTTAATGGCTGCTGAACCTCACAGCCAGGGCCTATTCTCTATTGTGTGTTCAACTCCTGGGAAGGAGGGAGACTTGTGACAGCTTCTGGGGTGCATGGGATCAGAGGTATAGCAGTTAGGTCAGAGAGGTAGTGTTCGGGGGGAAAAGGCTAGCCGGGAATTGCAATAAAAATGAACTCTGCGGCAGGGACGGCGGAGGCTTGAAATCTGCAAAAATTGGGTGCAAATTGCCACAGGGAAACAGTAAAGGATTATTCAGTAACGTGGCTTCTAACCTTTTAACAACTGTGATATGAATTAAAAGAACAATTGAAGGGAGATGGGGGATGAATAATTCATATCTGAAAATGGATGAAATCCAAGTCGCAGCTAAACATGCACCGCTAATGTATGTTATTTACGTTTGTACGCTAACCTCTTAGAGTTCAGCCCTTCGGATTATGGTGCGAGCGTTGTGGCCACCGTACCAGGCACACCAGCCGGGAGGCATGAGTGATCCTCCAGCGCTCAGCACGCTTAAGCTTAAACAGAGAGTGATTAATAAGTGTATGTTGCCCCCTGAAGTAGGTGTGCTTGCCATACCATCACGGCGCAGGGAAGGAACCCTCCTTGGAGGACTGGCAGCTGATGCGCTGCAAGGTCAGGTCTCTTCTGGGAGCAGAGGGCTCCTGGGGTGGCTCCTCTGCTGGCCCCTTGTGCCTAGCACACACCAGGAAAGGGCCTCTCAACAAAGTTGGGAACCAACGATTTGATGGGCTGAAAAGATCACCTCTGGGAAAACACTGGGATATTCCTGCCCAATCCCCCCACCCTGTTTTGAGATAGTTTGGCAGGATGCTGTGGTTTTAAAGGGACCTTAGAGGGAGCTGTATTTCCCCTCCGAGAGCTGGTTCCTCTCCACACGGTCTCTGAAAACTTCCTAAATTAAAAGAAGTAGCATAAAATAGCAAAAAAATATTAGACTGACCAATTCGCCGTGGAAACCTTCTCGCCCTCTACCTACCGCAGCAGTAACCTTTCTATTTGCTTTGCTGCTCTTTCAGTGTGGGAATGTCTGACATTCAGTAACATTAAATCCTAAGAGTTGTTGGGCATGTTATACTTGTAAGTTATAGCTTAAGCAAGACAAGAACAAGTTTTCTGATTGTGCAGCTCTTTTGCGCTAGATCCCCTGATTCCCTACCCACACTATGCTTCTAAATAAAATATGTAGGAGTTGGGATAGATCAGCACAAATTTCACCCAGTGCAGCTTGGGTGAAAAAGCTCAGCTGTAATTATCGTGTCTTGGTTTTGTTTGGTTAATCTCAAACTTTAAAGCCACTTAAATCATTTTGCCTTATGTTTTTCTTCTCTCTGTGAGTTTACTTAAAGAAAAAAAAAGAGAGCGCAAGGGAAAATAGTGTTCCATTGAGATCCTCACCTGCAGCAGAAGCATGAAAGATACTGTCAGTGAGCTCCCAGTGAGTCCTTTGGAAGCAATACAGATGCAATACGCTCATTAAAGTTCTTCTATTTGGATTGTAATGGCTGAATGAAAACGTATGAGCCAGTGCCTGAGGCCTTTTAAGAATATTTAAGATGCACTGAAGTGTGTCATGCCTTAGTACACCTTGACACAGTATTGCAGCCCCCAGAATGAGGATTGACAAGTACAGGTAAAAACAACAACAGAGACATAACAGAACAATAACAAAAATGCCTCCCTGAAGTACCGACACTGACAGCTTGATAGAATAAGCAAAAATATCACCAAAATGACTTGCAGGCAGGAATAAATGAGGCTTCCAAGCACTCGTGAGAGAGCGCGCGGAACATTTATCCTGCTTTACGTTGTGGATACTGAAACGCTGAGTGTAAGTAAGTGACTTACCCAGAGACACGCAGCAAGGCAGCAGCACCTGCCACTGCAACCCTTAGTCATGCTTTCTGCCGGCTCGGCAGGCACACCTCGAAAAAAATACCCTTTCTCCACATATTTTGATATGTCCTCTGTCCAAATGAAGGCCCCGATTCTACAAACAGCTCTGCGCGTGAACAGATTTCAGCATGTACCTAAGTCTGTTTTTGATCCTGACGCCCAAAGCTGTATTCAAATTTACAGAGCGGTGCAGATCCTCAAACTAGAGGTTGATGCTTGGACTGGGGGAAACAGGTCTGCACTGAAATGTCCATACTTTGGATACCTGAATTGTTTGAAAACAGTGAGGATGGACCATAAATCTGGAAAGAGAAAGAGGCGAATAGGCACACCTGGGTTAAGACTTCTGAATGCATGCTTTCAGTTCATCGACAATTTTTTTACACTTAGAAACATCTGAAAGCAAGGCTGGTTCAACTTAACTGTAACTTAGAACAGCCGAGTTAGCAGGTGTGCTTGTAAAAAGATGCATTCAAATTCCCATTTCTTTTAATAAAAGAGAAAGTAAGAACAGGGGAGTTTGTTGACCTCTTTGTGTTGCTATTCATATTGCCAGTGTAAAGACACAAAGGGGTATGAAATTAAGAACTCAGACAGGAATTATTCTTATGACAGACTCTCACACTGAGGGCTTTTTACATTTAGTAAACTCTTGATCTCCCCAAAGTGCAGCTATTGATTCCAATAATTTGTTGTCATATTTTTAAAAATATAGATAATTCAGTTTTATGAAACAAATTTAACAGAAGGCGCTGTTTACAAAACCATAATGCTATTTTTAAAGCTGTTGGTTCAAACATTATATGTGATATCCTGTACAGGATGTGCTATTGAAAGGGTTAAGCTTTTCTGACTTTCAGATACAATGAAATTATGACAGGAAGAAAATTGTGCCATTTTAGCATGAAAATGCTTGTACAAATACTGTCGTTCCTTCCTTCTTACTTTCTTTATAATGCCTCAACGATAGCTAAGATGACAGACATTTGACAGGTATCTGTAAGCATACAACCCAGGCAGCTCATTAAAGTTTTTCTTTCTATGCATCAGCTTTCACAAAGGCAAAAACCCATTAGCATTGACTATTTTGCAGATTAGAAGAATTAAGGGCTTCAAACGTTGGCTTATACCAAGCAATGTCATTTGTGAAGTGATGTTTGCTTTATTATTTCCCTTTCTCTCCCTCTGAAACCAGACTGACATGACTTTAGCTCAACGTAGGGCGTAATGTGCAAACCAAAGGACTGGCTCACCGATGAAAAGAAACACATTCCCTTTTATACATGACTGGAATGGCAAAAAGGGGAGACTTTACATGTACTATTTAGGCTCATTAGAGTACTGATTATGATAGTTCTCCGGTGTAATCTTTAATCGACTTTGACACTAGATTTGCCCCGTTACAAATCCTGTCATGCAAATTAAGTCATTTGTGTTGTTTGATATGGAAAGATCTGCTATGAAATGAAAGATTAGTTCACAGATGAGGCACCAGAGACTGCTGCCCTTGTGCACCGTGCAACTGATTACAAGGATGAGAGCATCCATTTTTACACTGCTGTTAACATTTAGGAAAGAAGATTAAATTAACCTAGTTTATTTCCTTCTTCCTGCATGCAGTTATTTTAAATAAGATTTCATAACCCTTATTTTTATGGTACGCAAAACTGGTGAAGCTGGTTAAATGCAATACCACCATTTTAAATAGGGAAACATATTTTTGGAGGCAATGTGGATGGTGGGTTGGGTATTTTTTTTGTATGCCCTTGAATGAGATACAGGATTTTGCTCTTTTTTTCCAATTAGTAATCAGATGGCAGAGATTTGCAACCATGTACAGAACAGTAATGAAAAACTACTGTAAATTTTCATGTGCTAAAAACCTACCCTTTTGACTCACAACGTACAGGATGCCTTTTATTGTTGCTGTTATTATTTCCTATTGACTATTTGTATGTTGAATTGGTTATATTGGCTTGATAGGAAAGCTCAACTTAAAGAATGAGGGGGGTTTACTACTTAAAAACATAGTGTGAGAAACAAACATTGCACATAGGCCCACTAAATATACATTTAAGTAAAATTTACAGTGCTGATGAATGGCTCCAGGTGAGCCGGAGTTGTTTTAAGATTTTAGGACCTCTCGTGCCCAACTCATAGTGTTTGGTTGGCATGGTACAGTTCATATGCCTGGCCTTGATTTAGGTAGGCAATCCCTTCCTGGTGACAAAGAATATCAAAGTCTGTATAAGGTCATTTGTTCCATACTCTCAGACCAGAGTGTTTGATCTGCGTGAGGATTTTCAGATGCTTAGCTACTGTTAACACTTCCCTCTTTAAAAAAAAAAATCCTGTTTACATTTTAAGCAGATCACCTATTTTTTCTCACAGAGTGGGAACTGTGGGTATCTCCGTAATTTCAGGCTGATATAGCCAGAATCTAAACAAACCAAAATAAATGACACAACATTCACCATGTTCTGTTTTCATAAAGCATTCTCAGCAAAGAAGCAGCTGTGCAAAATTTTGGTATGCTGATAGTTCTGTATGGGATGGACATACAGAATGCACCTAACACCATGGTTGGGGATGGAACTTGAAGAAATTAGTAAGTACTGCTGCTACATATTCTTGAAGGCAATGGATTATTAAGAGTCTCTAATTAAATGTGCTCTCATCTTGTCCTGACCATTCTTTCTACCCCTCATTTATAATCTATTTACTTCGCCCTTTTTAAAACTGTATGTTTAAAGAAAGCACCACGACATTTTGTCATTGTATTTTGGCATAGCACGAATATTTCATATAGTCTGACTGTTCTTCTATTGTTTGGATGAATACGAATGCTATAGTTACTTAAGATTCCCTTAAATGACCATGACACAAGCTGGAATGATCCTTGGAAAGATTATCCCGCTTTTGGATAATTTAAAAGGAATTTTAGCCTTTAGGGTCAACACATCTATTTTCCTGCTTGATTGCTCCAAGATTTTGTGTGATCATTTATTTACAGATCAGTAATGCTAGATATTTCTGAGTTACTGAAAAAAAGCTTTAAGGATTAAACAATTTTTCTTGGGAACCTTGGAGAAGAATCTGCATAATACATAGTTGCAAAAAGTTGACAGGCGTTACAAATTTCAGACCACCAATGACTTGAATAAACAACTGAATATTTTACTTCATCAGTAATTTAAGAATGAAATAACTGAAACCTATCAAAGATATATTTATTTTACTATAGTATGTTGAAATTTACAAGGATGTCTTTGTCTCCTTAGTGTCAGGTGACAGTCTTGATGCATGTAAAATATACATCACAAGGATTCACCTGAATATCCTTATTTTAGTATAATTTTTTTTCTCTTTGTGTAAATGAAACCATAAAATCCATATTTCTTTTAAAAGTCAGGTTTTTAATGTGTTGTATTTATAAAAAGAAATCTATATGTTTTAAAACATAAACTATGATGGTAGAGCTTAAAAATAAGGATTACCAAGGATTATATAATTTAGTTAACATTTGAAAAGTGCAATCATTGGCTACACATGCGGTATTATTACTGTACAATTATTGTATTAGCATAAAATAGGCTGGGGCATGCTTTCGTAAAGATCCATAATACAAATGTACACACTTTCACAAAGCAATCCTTACAATTCAAAGTCATTAGACATCTATTAACATACTGTAAGTATTGGATCTCTTTCTTAGTCCTGCTTGAGAGCAACGTCTTGTCTTCTATTAGCCAAAATACCACAGGACTTATACAAAGGATGCAAATGTGTCATATTTTTCTCCCCAGGCTCATTTGCCCTCACTGCTTGATGCTCCCTGCATTATAGTAATGGAGTCCATAAAATGTAATAAGAAAAAGGTGTACTTTAATTAGCCAAGTCATGCTATGAATAAACTGTGATATAAATCACTTCTCTTTATTTGCATGTATGAGTTGTGTATATCAACAATTTATATTAAGTTTATTGAAGTGTCTTAAGGTGGTTTTTCAGTAAGTATGAAGCCAGGCCCAGTCAGAGGAAACCTTGAGACATTAAAATATTCAACTATTGCACTGCCTGGCTGGATATAAAAATTAATGAGAAGACTGCTAGCATACAAGGGTTTTTTTAAACCCCAAGACAGAAATCAGAGTACATTAGTTAGACCTATTAAACTGCATAGTAGTTCTCTGAGAAAAATGCTGGAAGCTATATCACTTAAGTCTATTTAAAAACAGCTTGGTTTAAATGGATTTTCCTGGTAGTGGAGTAGGTTAGGTCATTTAGTAATTTTTTTTCCTTCTGTGAGTGTTACAAGTCTGTTAATGGCATCCTAGGTATTACAGCCCATTTTTTTCAAATGTATTCAGACCCCAAAGGACACAGAGATTTTCAAAGGCATCAAAACTATTTAGATGCTTAATTCTATTAATTTTGAGATAAACATATGTGGCCCTAAAGTGTCTTTTTCTTGTGTATGTGCATTTGGGTGTGTGAGCATACATGTCCAGGACACCACTAACCATTTGTGCGAGAGTTAGGCCAAAGTCTGTATGATTTCAAAAGACGTGTTGCTCTATTGGTATGAGTAAGAGCTCACATGCAAGGTCTTGGTTTGCTCCATGCAGCACAAGTTGGCCGCCATACCCAGTGCTCCAAATGAGATCTCAAGTGTAGCTCATTTAATGGTAGCAATATTTGTTTACTTTCAGAGGTGTATCTTGGCTGAGTCCTCCTGTGACTGTATCTGCATTACGCTTCATGACTCTTGACCTTTCTGAAAATCCCCCCCATGGCCTCCTCTTAAACAGTCATTGCCACCTGTACAGCAACACCTCTTGTTAATAGGCCACAAGTGGATGTCCTTGCATGCTGCACCATTGAATTTGGCCCATTCATTCAGTCCAGCTTTCTGCATGGTTTCATTATCCACCTTTGTATCCTAACACGTGTCCTAACAAATTCCATCAGAATACTTTGTTTTGTGCCAGTATTTCAAAAGACAACATCAAAAAAATTCTGTCCCATGATCCCCATCCTAAGCTTATGATCTGATCTGGAGGAACTCACTGTTAATATCCTCCCAACATGTACCTTCCCTTCTAGCACTACTCCCTGCCATCTTCCTTTTATCTAGTTCCTTATGCATTTTACAGTTCTTCTGTAATGTTTTTTATCTTTTCCATCATAACAAGTCTGTCATTTTTGTCACCATATCATGCTTTATCAAAACTCAAGTAAAATACATGTAGGGTATTCCCTTTTGCTAGAAAGATTGTAGCTTATAATGTAAAGTTGGCGGGTCATTCTGGTACAATTTACATTTGATAAACCTGTGCTGCAATGTACCCAGTTTCCTTTTACCTTAACACTTTAATTAAAATTTCCCCCAAATTTGCTCTCAAGGACTTTATACTCTTCACCTCAGAGTAAGGGGATCAGATCCCCATATTCTCTTCCTCATCAAATAAAAGTTTCTAGAAGTAGTATCTCTCTTGCATCTTGGTAGATTTCTTAAAATTCTTCATTTCTCAATTGATGCTCAACTGATGGGCAGTTCTGGGATAGAAGTTACTGTAGCGCCATTCCACCTTTTTCCTTTATTTCTCATCTTCTCAAGCAACACAAACTGGAACACTTGGATTTCAGTCACAATCACAGTTACAGTATGATTCTGTTATTTCTGTCTGGTTTTATGGCCAGTTTCAGTAGTTTCTCAATTTTGTTTTTCTTCTGATACTTGTGTATACATATCTGGTGTTCCTACTATTTTCTATCCCCCAATCAAATCACACACAAACCTTTCAACAAATTGATTTATTTTCTTTCCAACTTTCTTCTCATAGATATTCTTAGATCCATTGCTGTATCATTAGTTACTTCTTTTTCTATATTAAAACAAAAAATAATCCTCCAGAGTAGAC
Organism: Buteo buteo; assembly: GCF_964188355.1. NCBI lineage: Eukaryota > Metazoa > Chordata > Aves > Accipitriformes > Accipitridae > Buteo > Buteo buteo. The sequence continues at coordinate 35,540,033 of NC_134172.1, forward strand.
TGCATCATCTAAACTGCTAAAATCAAATAAGGAAATATTGAAAGAGGCTGTTAAATTATGAAGTAAGTTAGGATGTTTTAGAAAAGCTGCAGCCTAGGTGAATATATCTATTTCATATGCCTATGAATTCAGGTATCTGCAAGCTATTGTCCACTAATGAGGGCAAAACCAAATGAGTTAATATTTGAAATACTTGGCTGACTCAAAAGGAGTCTTAGATGAAAAGATCAATACATTTAGAATGCCTTTTCCTATGGACACACTGCTCTGTTTCAGCTAGAAAAAAATAACTTTTCTTTAGAAAACTGCGGATGTTGTCATTTGCAAGCTGATTTTTTCCAGATATAGATTGAAAATGACATATCAGTCATGGAGATCATGGGAAGTCCCCAATGGCTGGAGGAAGGCAAATCCTCAAAAGAGACCAAAAGGACAACCTGGGACACTACAGGAAGAACACCCTCACTTCTGTCCCTGGAAAAATCATGGATTGAGTCCTCTTGGAAAGCATTTCTGGACATATGAAAGAGAAGATAGTGACTGGGGAACAGTCAGCATGAATTTACCAAGGGTGGACTATACCTGACCAATTTGATCATGTTCTATGATAAAATGGTTGGATTGTGAATGGGAAGAGAGCAGTGGATTTCATTTATCATAACTTTAGCAAGGCTTTCAACACTGTCTCCCCCAATATTCTTGAACCCAAGTTGGGATCTGGATAAGTGGGCAACTAGATGGATAAAAACCTGTTTGGCTCATTGCCCTCACAGAGTATTGATTAGCAGGCTGTACTCCACCTGGAGGCTGCTTACAACTGGAATACCACAGGGACCTGGGCTAGGTAGGACCTGTAACATTTCGTGTCTTTATCAATAACCTTGTGGAGGTGAAATTTGACAAGGACAAACGCAAAGTCCCCCACCAGAAAGGAGTCGCCTCTTGCAATGGTATGACTGGGGACTGCCTGGCTGGGGAAACAGCTCTCCTGAAAAGGCCCTACAGGTGTTGGACAGTGAGCTGAACATGAGCCAAGAATGTCTCCTGGCAGCCAAGGCGGCCAGCTGCATCCTCAGCTCTAATAGGAGCAGAGCAGATCAAAGGAAGTGACTATCCCCCTCTATGTGGTATTAGACTGCATCTAGATACCTGTATTGGTTTTATGTGGCAAGGTTTTGGTAGCGGGGGGGGGTTACAGGGGTGGCTTCTGTAAGAAGCTGCTGGAAGCTTCCCCTGTGTTCGAGAGAGAGCGAGCCCATACCAGTCGGCTCTGAGACAGACCCGCTGCCGGCCAAGGCCGAGCCAATCAGTGATAGTGGTAACGCCTCTGTGATAACATTTTTAAGAAGGAAAAAAAGTTGGGAGAGTGGGAAACAGCCGCTGGAGAGAGGAGTGAGAACATGTAAGAGAAACAAGCCTGCGGACACCAAGGTCAGTGCAGAAGGAGGGGGAGGAGATGCTCCAGGCGCCGGAGTGAAGATTCCCCTGCAACCCGTGGCGAAGACCCTGGTGAGGCAGGCTGTCCCCCTGCAGTCCAGGGAGGTCCACGGTGGAGCAGATCTCCACCTGCAGCCCGTGGAGGACCCCACGCCGGAGCAGGTGGGTTCCCGAAGGAGGCTGTGACCCCGTGGGAACCCCGCGCTGGAGCAGGTTCCTGGCGGGACCTGCGGATCTGCGGAGAGAGGAGCCCGTGGAGCAGGTTTTCTGGCAGGACTTGTGACCCCGTGGGGGACCCGCGCTGGAACAGTGTGCTCCTGAAGGACTGCACACCGTGGAAAGGACCCATGCTGGAGCAGTTTGTGAAGAACTGCAGCCCGTGGGAATGGCCCACGTTGGAGAAGTTCGTGGAGGACTGTCTCCCGTGGGTGGGACCCCACACTGGAGCGGGGGAAGAGTGTGATGACCCCTCACCCTGAGGAGGTGAAGCGGCAGAAAATAACGTGTGATGACCGTAAACCCCATCCCTGTCCCCCTTGTGCCGCTGGGGGGGTTTGGTGGAGAAATCCGGGAGTGAAGTTGTGCCCGAGAAGAAGGGAGGGGTGGTGGGAAGGTGTTCTGAGATTTCGTTTTATTTCTCATTACCTTACTCTGGCTGATTTGTAATAAATTGAGTTAATTTTCCCTAAGCTGAGTCTGTTTTGCCCGTGACGGTAATTAGTGAATGATCTCTCCTGTCCTTATCTCGACCCGCAAGTTTTTGTTATATTTTTCTCTCCCCTGTCCAGCTGAGGATGGGGGAGTGATAGAACGGCTTTGGTGGGCACCTGGCGTCCAGCCAGAGTCAACCCATCACAATACCGCATCCAGTTTTGGGCCCCCAGTACAAGAAAAAACATTGATAACCTGGAGCAAGGTCAGTGGAAGGCCACTGAGATGATCTGGGCTGGAGCACTTGCCCTGTGAGGAGATACTAAAGGAGCTGGGCTTGTTCAGCCTAGGGAAGAGACAATTTCAGGGGGCCTAGAAGCAACCTGGCAGGGCCTGCAGGACAACATGAAAGAACCAGGCTCTTCACAGTGATGCATAGTGGGAGACAATGGACATAAATTTAAAAGAGAGATTACAGTTGGATATAAGGAAACACTTATTCACCGGGAGGACAGTTGAGCAGTGAAACAGTTGCCCAGAGAGGTTGTAATCTCTATTCATTCCTGGAGATTTTTCAAGACCAGTCTGGATAAAGCCTTCAAGCAGCCTCGTCTGATCTCATAGCTGACCCTGCTTTGAGCAGGAGTTTGGATGGGAGACCTCCTGAGGTCCCTTCCAGCCTGAAATATCCTGTGATTTTGCAGTTCCAGAAATTCAGGATGGACAGATGGTTGCCTGCGTTCAGTTCCATCTGCTAGGATGACATAGTTTGTACTGACAAGTTAGACTGCATGTTTCACTATGACAGTGGACAAATGACAATAGTTTTGGATGAGCAGATTTAAAGCATTCAATTGGCAACTTCTTTCAGGAAAGTGCCACTTCTCTCATGGGTCTGAAGCATTAGCTCCATGTGGCAGTGATGCATGATTCACATGTTATTGCTGTTATTTAACAGACACCAACTTTGTACTTGGTGATTTACCCACAAATAAAGAATATGCATTTGGAATCAGATAAAAATGATGCATGTTATAATCATGGAAAAATTTAGGTTGGAAAGGACCTCTGGAGATTACCTAGTCCAACCTCCTGCTTAAAGCAAGGCTAACTTCAAAGTTATATCAAGTTACTATGGGACTTTTAGAGTTCAGTTTTGAACATCTCTAAGGATGGAGATTTCACAGCCTATGTGGGCAACCTTTTCCAGTGCTTATCTGCTCTCATGGCAAAAAGTGTTTTCCTTATTTCCAGCTGGAATTTTCCTTTCTGCAACCTGTGCCAGGTACCTTCCACCTTCCACTATGAATCTTTGAGGAGAGTCCAGCTCAACCTTCTCTAACCTCCCTTTACTCAGTGAAAGACATCAGTTAGGTTTCCCTTGAGCTTCTCTGGAAGCATAACAGACTCATCCTCCTAACCATTCAGTGGTCCCTTTCTGGACTCCAGTTTGTTCTGGGGAGGCCAAAACTGCCCACCAGTATATCAAACCTTCACCCTCAGTTTGGTGTGAGCTGTGACACTGCTGAAGGATGCATAGCATCCCATTGATTGTTCATGAGCAAAGATATTAGATGGTGCTAACCTCACATTGTCATTTGAGAGATGTCACCTGTAACTGGCTACCAGTTAGATTTCTAACAGCTAACCCAAACACTTTGAACATACGATCAAGTCATTTTTCACCCATATTTCACCCAGTCCAAATCCCAATTTTGTTTCAGAGGAATTATGGAAAACAACATTGAAAGCCTTATTAAATTCAAGGTAAATTACACCCACTGCTCTCTCCTTAGCCACCAAACCACTCATGTCATCACAGAAAGAAGTTAGGTCAGGTAAGATTTACCAGTTATAAATCTTTGCTGGCTGTTCCTATTAATTTTCCTATCCTTCAAGTTCCTGGAAACAACTTCCACGAAGACTTATTCTTAATTTTCTTAGGAACTAAGTGAGACTGATCAGCCTGGAGTTCCCTAAATTCTCCTTCTTGCCTATTTTGAGGATCGGCATAAGATTTACCTTTTCTTGGTCAATATGGACCTCCACTTTTCAAAGATGATAGCAAGTGGTCTTGCAATGACATTGCCTAGCACAGATTCATTGCATTTCATCCCATGGACTGGTATATGTCCAGGCTATTTAAGTAGTCCTAAACAGAATACCTATCTACTGTGAGTATTACTGTTCTCCCCCAAAATGATGCTGTTTGGCACAGGGATCTGGGGCATCTGAAATCAGATCTGACCAGTAAACTCTGAGGCAAAGTTTTAAGTACCCCTTTTCTGTGTCTTGCGTTGCAAGATCACCTGCTCTGTTCATCAGTAGGCCCACATGTTCCTTGGTCTTCCCTTTGCTGTGAATGCATGTGCAAAGCCTTAAAGTAGGCTTTACCAGCCTGCTTTTACCAGGCAGTCTACAATAGACAACTACCAGGACATCCCACTTTGTTGGCTTCCCTTCTAATCTTAACCCATAAGCTTTCAACAGGTTTGTCACCAAATTCATAGCAGAATTCTCGGCATTCAAGTTGTGCTTTTGTGTAGACTGCAACTTCCTCACACTTGTCTTCCCTGCCAGTCAATCCTAAAGAGCCTTCATCCAGCCACCCATTACAGCAGCCCAGTTGTGGAAGTTATTCCAGCACATTGCTGTAAGTCCAGTGATGTCCATGCACTGCATCCATGTATGGGACTCCAGTTCCTCCTGTTTTTCAGGATTCATGTGTTTGTGTATAAGCACTTGAGATGTGCCCATGGATGCCCTGCTTTCTGAGGGGACGTGAGAGCCCATCCCTTGTCACTCTGTCCTACACACTGTCTTCCCTTGCTTATCCAACTGTTGTGTCAGTCTGAATTTGGGTGGGATAGGAACATTAGAAGAGGTATTCCCTCTTTCAGCATAAAGACATTTCCCCTAATAACAATGAAACAAGTGAGTAGACTGTAGAAGGAAAATGGAACTAAAGTCTAAGTTGTATATTTGATTGAGGTAGATGTAGCATCTCATCAGCGGTCCTGATGGTGTGTATCTATATTTTTCTCACAATGAGGAGACAAAAAGATGAAGAGTCAGATTTCTTTTGTCTTATTCTTTATTTGTATTACATTCGTGCCTAATGTTTTCAAGTGAGCTTCAGGTAGTGAACACAATATGCAGCTAAGAGCTCCGAAGAGATTTCTAACTCATACTTGTGCAGCCTAAGAAGGAGGGATGTAGCAGATAATCAGAATAAATAGCCATGAGTGCCACACTCGTTCTGTGACTGCTCTCTAAATTATAGGGGTTTTCTTAGTATGTTAAAAAAGAGAAACACAAATATGAAGAACATAACAAGGGGAACACATCTTCTTTGTCTAGTTGCCTTCTATTTTTTTTGCCCTCTGTCCCTGTAATGCAGTTAGGGATCTGTGTTTTTAAGGTGCTGTGAGTATAACTGGTTATCTACTCTTGGTATTGAAAAAGGATTTTTCTATTGTGACACAATTGGCAGGAATATGTGACTCTTTTTTCCCCTCACACATCCTTATAAAGGTGCCATAAGAGTCCTTAGTAAAGGTTTGGCAGTTTAGAACTAATTAATTAATGAGAATGATTTACTTGTTGCAAATCATAACCACTGTCTGCTATGGATAAGTAGACAATAGATCAGCTCACAGAAGAAAAGGAGACCTATTATTTTGCTTTTCAACTAGTATCTGCAGGGGATAAAGTAAGCACTTTGCAGCCTTAGATCTTGCTTCACCAACCCCTCCATCCACTTCCCTTTCCCCTTTCTTCTCCAGATTCCCATAAATAGGGAGTTTTTCACATAAGTCCTATAACATTTGCACTGCGACCACTTGAAAAATGGCTGGTTTATTAACCAGAAAAATTGCAACTGTCTGCCTAAACCCCAGAAACTGATACATCTAGATTAACCATAGTGAGGTTTTAACCAAGGTTTGAAGTAAAGTTTCACATGAAGAACTCAGGAGTAAGACGCTGACTTCATAAATACTAAACTTAGGAATTTAAAAACTGAAAAAGCAGAATTGCCCTTTCACTGACTTGCTCCAACTGTACACTAAACCAGTGGGAACAGATGGGAAACACACAAAATATTCTGTATCAGTCTGATCACATTTTATATAACTAAAGGTCCTCCAAGCATTTATGATGTAAAGGATGTATAGTACAAAAATTAAGAACTCTAGCTTTGTGTATGCCAATATAAAATACAGTCTACACAGCATGCAAATTTTGATTTAAAAACTTCACAAAATGACGTCCCACCCCAAAGACGGTCCTTACAAGCAGCAGGTCTAAGCTTAAAACAAAATACTGAAACTTTAGATTGCCAAATATGAAGTATTTTAAAATATCTCATGTATTTTTGCTAAAGATTATTGTAATTATAGGCTATCAAGGTGGAAGGGTGCCACTGAATTGAGAATGACTACTTGAATGAATAAAACACAAGAATCTATGAATAAAAGACAAGAACCTGTTCAGCTATTGAAATGTCTGTGTAACTCCCATTACCAGAGCTGCATGCACAAAGTACAGCAAAGTGAATTCTGTTGTATCTATATGTATATCTTAAAGAGCAGAAGTGGTGCAAAAATACATTAAAAAGAAAAAAACCCACTAAAACAGGGTGTGTTGAAATGGCATGGAATATTCTGGCCACGAGGGCTTCAGAAGCCACAGGCACACTGAGATTTCAGTGCCTCTCTGTACAACATGAGACATTCTGCTCACTGTGGGAGAAGCCAGGCTGATTCCCAGCCTGAGCCACCTTCCACTGTCTCTTCATATATATCACTGCATGGCTTCATGCCTCCATAAGTATCATTCACTTCAAAAGGTGGCTGCTGTACGGGTTACTGAAACCACCTGATTTAAGACAAATATTTTATACCCTCAATTCCTTGGGATTGCTATTTTTGGATTCTCTGATATATATGTGTAGCAGTAAAAATTTAATCTGCATTGTGGAAGCCAAAGAGTTGGTAGAAACAACATGGCAGAAGATCTGTTCACTGTGTGTGGAAAGTTGACCTAAGTATAACAGATAATAAGTGTATAGGGCAGAGGTGACACCTTCTTTTATTTAAAGTTACATTGTTGTGTAAGTGAAAAAATAAAGCATGGAGGAAAGAGTTTTACACCTGGAAAATCAACAAATGGAATCAGTATAGATCAAGTATGATAAAATGCAAACCCACCATGGCACTATAGCAGTAACTTCTATGTAAAAAGATACATTAAGGGACTGATTATTATTCATAGAGAATCCCATCTGCACCACTGTAGAATGAAGAGGCAACTTCAGGAGAGGAAGGAGAGTGTAGATGTTGCTGGACATCACTGAAAGATGGCCCAAGACTAGAAAAGTAGTATGAGACCCATGAGAGTAAAACTTGTAGTTTATAATGCAGATTAGACTTTAGGCTAAGTTTTGATTTAGGTTTGAAAACCAAGTATGTTCTGCTTCTGGCTAGCTACTGTCAAAATCTTCAACCAGTATTGGTTTGTCTTAGTCTTAGACCATCTGGGAGCTGTGCTGGTGGAAAGTGCCTTCATTAAAACTAGACCTGAAAAGCAGAATGGTTTTGTTTAGAATCTGCTCCTTAAAGGAAATTATTGGGTCGGGTTCAGCTCTAGTGATTTGAATGTGAACTACTTACAAAGTCACAGCAACGTAGATTAGAGATTGCAGTTTGTGCCTACTGCTGTGTATACGGAGATAGAAAGAAAGTCAGTATTCTGCTGTTTTAGATATAGGTTTGGTTAAGATCACAGATAAATGGCAACAACAAAGGAGTCCAACTAATAAGCAAGTGTTGTAATTATAATCTTGCACACTGTGTTCAATAATAGGAAAGACAGTAGAAGAACCTGAAGATGACAACAACAAACCGGAGAAAGTGTATGTACACACACAAACATGTGTGTACATGTGCTATTTAAACAGAAATGTAACAGTCTAAAAAGATGAGAGATAACATGGATGAAATCTTCATGCAATAATGAAGTGGATGTGATGTCTGATGATGACTCAAGCTAAGACTTCTAATGGGATGAACACATACTGTCTTGCACAGTATTAAAAGGCTAAGCCTGAAGTGTTTTGTACGCACAATAGATGTCAAGTGAATCCCTGGACTATGAGGTCCACAGCAGATCAAATTAAGGGTATTAAGCTGTATGTTGTTTAATTGTCATACAACAAGGAGCTAAATTCCCACTAATAGCAAGTTCTGTTTTCTCCTTTCTAGGTCATTCGTTGGATGATCTTGTCTTCTGAGTATGAAACATTTTCCTTGAGTATATTGTGACTTATAAATGTGTAATTCTAGCTCTGAAGGGTCAGAACTTTTGAATGATTAGTGGTGTGCTCTTAGAACTTTAATCAGCACTCCATTTAATTAAGTCATCTTGTTAAAAAATGCCTTTTGCCATCCTCAAAAATTTCTGATGCTCAGTATACGAGAGCTGAATTATTTCAGTTGCAATATTAAGAAAGCAGTTTCTTACCAAGATGGAATTTCTTGCTTGCATTTTACTTAAGTTGTTGAAGACACTTTGCAATGATTAACTTTTTGGTTATAATTAGACAAAGTAATTGGAATATTTTTAGTATTGCACTGATCACTCCTTAACTCTGAATGTGTTTGCCTATAGATAATGTGTATGCTTTTCTCATATGTAATTATCAGATAGCTATAGATACACACATTGATACACCCAAACACTTTTTCACAAAGAATATAAATATTCTTTTTAGAAACTGAGAAATCACTAATGATGTTGCTTTCTACTATGTCTCTGGTGTTGGAAGTAGGTAGAGGAACTGTGAAATGATGGTAGATGACAAAACCAAACTCCCTGATGTTTATTCTCCACCATATGAAGCAGGAGACGGGGAGCAGTGTTTGAAGGCAGGACAGCATGCACCCACTGACATACATGACAAAAACTTGTGTCTGACATGCCAGCCAGCTGACAGCTCACCTTGAGGAGCAATGAGATGTAACTTTCTTCCTGTCAGTTTGTGTTGCCTTTTTGTCATCTGTGTCCTCAAGGGAGAAGTCAAGGTTTTATTTTCATGATGTTTGCTTAGGAGACAATAATGCTCTGCAATGCATTTTTTAGGTCAGGAACCTTAGAACTCCTGAACTGATAGTTACTTTTCTCACTGTAGGCAATTAAGGAAAATATGTATTAAAAAAATCATAAATACTTTTCCATAGAATTATGACTTCTGCACATTATAATCAATACAGAAAAAAAAATCCTCGCAAGTTACATATTTACACTATATATCCAGTATATACCATGAAAGAGGATTTAGGAGGAGGGTATATTGAGATAAGCACCAAATACACACAGTTGATGTGGATGTATGTTATTAAGAGAGGAGATTAATTAAAGTTTGGACAAGGAATGTATCTTTATAAGTCACTCTTTTCCTGCAAGTACAGTGTTTTGAGAGCTGCTGCTAAGTCTCCAAGGAAACCACTGCTATTTGTGACTCTGTTTAGTGGTGGAAAACTAATTTTTACCTGCTTTTCTAAGACTGACAAGTCATGACAGCTCTTAGAAGTCTGCAAATCGATTATTAATCAAGCCTTGCTATATTTTTAGTTACCATTTTTGTGTATTTAGACTGAATCACTGAACTACACTACAGATCAGAGGTGGAAAAGTCAGTCATGATTTGAAAAAATGGTACAAATCCTAATTTTCACAACAAAGTTTATAGCATAATGGTATTATATTGAAAAAAATAAATGTCTTGTTTAAGCCAATTATCAGTATCCCACACAAATATTAATTTGCTTATACAAATTTGCTTTTAAAGCTGCATATGTAGTTGTATAGAAATACACACCACGAGGATGGACTGACCACCTGCCAGACTGCTGCTATCATGAATAATCTTACCCCCAGGGCCAACCTTGAGTAATCAAAAATCTTTCATTATTCTTAAATCAGACACTGACAGTGAGAGCCAGACCTTTAGAGAGATATTTATTTATGCTTCATAGTGGACTGCTATGTGTTCTTTCTTTTCCCATGTTTCTCTGCCGGCAAAGGGAAGCTGTTGATATCCCTGAGTTGTCAAAGGCAGAGAGTTTGTTGTTTTCCCACATGACAGCAGCAGTGAGATCAGAGCACGAAATGTCTGTACCAGATTACACCTAAGCCTCACATCTTGTCTCCAACACGAGCTGAGGGCTGCTGTCCATGGAGCTGTGTAAGTAGAAGGCAATCACACAGTGAAGTGTCCACAGAATATCCTCCCAGTATCTGATGGAAGCGGCCATCTACCACAAGTAGTGTCCTTCTGTTTGATAGCCCAGAATGGGTTTTTCCTCTGTTAATTTGTCTGGTCACTTTTTAAAACCATGAAAACCTTTAACATCTTCAAGATGCGATTCAGAGATTGAAAAGAGGACTTTCCATGTAGTTCAGGAGAGGCAGGGATGTGAAAGAGCAGCAAATTTGGAATTAACCACTGGGCTGAACAGGAAACACTCATGAGCGTGATCACGAAGTGGTGACAGAGGATGATAGTAGGGGTCCTGGTCTGCTCATCTCTGCACTTCTGCCAAACAGGAAAACATATATAATGTCTACACTTGTGTTGCCATGTTACATCCATGCTACCTTTCAGCTCCTCTGTAGGACTTGGAGATGCCTGATAAGTGATGTTATTGCTCCACTCACACAGCTCTTTGAAACTGCAAACTAGGTCTGGTTAAAGTTTCCTGTTAAAGCAAACTTTTTTTGATGTGGTCTCAAGAGAAGGTTATTCATTTATTTTAAAGTATTTTTCTAGATTTCATTTGTGGGTGTAAGAGGGTACATTAGGATTCAAGTTTCCTATTTTCCCATGTATGATTTTCCCCTTAGATAGTCCCTGTGTGTTTAAAAATAATGTCATAAACTGCACAAAATTGAAAGACAGATGTGGGGAAGAAGGAAGTGATAGAAGCTACAGGACTGTTGAGGAGAGAGGTGACATTACTAGAGATGGAGATATGGAAGCTATTAAGGTACAGATGACTCAGGGGTAAAATCCCTCGTTCATAACCTGAGCACATAAAAAATACTTTTTTTTTTTATGACAACCTGTGGATTATATACCTGAAGCCATGGTAATTTAATCTTTCTCAATCCTGGCAAGTGTATAAAGTGATATTCTTTGTGACTCATTTTACATTTTTGTTATTTAAGTGGAAAATCTAAAGTATATTTTCATGCCTGGTCAGATACATGTAATTATACACCATTAAAAACTTTCAAATGTAACAATTAAAGCTTCACTTATTTATCCAATTTGCTGTTTTTATCAATGACAATTACTTTAAATTGTGTTCTAAAATGTGCTCACGTTGCACTCAAAAGTCTTTAAAATCTAAATACATTTCAGTATGCTTATGAGTTTCTAAGACTTGCAGATACGTAGCATGTAGGTACATTAGCAGTAACTCAGTGAAGACAGTGGAGTTCTAGTGATTAAATACTACGAAAAAAATAATCTCCAGGGCATCAAAGAGAAATCAGAGAGCCTCTGTCCACCCAGGGTTTGGATCATCATCTCTCGCCTGGAATGCTCTCCCTCATTGTTCACACCACTCCCTTGGGGCAAGAAATGTGCACTTTTTTCATAGTTTTTTAATGAATGAGTCCAGAAGAGAAAAGTTGTTAATTGATTTGAAGGTTGATGAGAGAAAGCTGACGGTAGCGTGACCTCGCTGGCTAGGTTTAGACATAATTAAATGCCAAGCGCGTTTGAGAGACAGACATTGTGAAGGGCCTGTGCTAGAGGCAAGTGACTCCATGAGTCTGTTTGAAGGTTCAGGTTCAGAGCACAGTCACTGCAGTTCCCTGAGAACAGACACTTTTTGAGCTGATGTCTTCTTTGGCACCAAGTGCCTCATGTGGTTGAGCTCTTAGAAATAGGCCTTGGGCTGAGTTCCCAGTGACTGCTGGGGAGTCCTCTGCCTACCAAAAGCACCATGTTTCAGGTGGGCTAGGATACCCTGGCCTTGCAGTGTATGGGATACACATGATGTTCCTCAAAGGCTGTATTGAATAATAAGTATGGTGAATTTATATATACAGCTACATAAACAGATGAAAGCAATGGCATCCAAAGTCTCAATAAAACCAGTGGCAAATATTAGATTTTTCCCCATGCCACACCTATATGTTTGGAAATCTAGGTCTTGACTCTGCAATGTTCACTCAATCAGATTAATTCCTGTGTTGACTACCATGGAGTTATACCAGCCATAAATTCAGCCTGTTGACTTTAGTGTAAATGCTTTTGTGAATAAGGCCGGTAGCACTAGATGTTGATAATGACACCACTATCCACAGAGCTATTTCCACCACAAAAGATGTCAGAAAGCGTTATTAAGCCATCTAGCTCTGCCTTTTTATTTTTCCTCTCTGTCTTAGTATGTCCATCAATGCTGATGCAAGGCAACGTAGGCTGCAGTGTCAGAAGCAATGCAGCCATTCAAGTATTCTGTTCATTTGTGGATGTTGATGAAAAATGAAAGCCGTTTGTACCTCAATATTGTGACAATGAAGCAATCACAATGTAGCAGCTTTTCTGTCCTGTTTTTTTATTTATTTTTATTAAAAAACCATTTTTCTAGTATTTGCTTCCACAAAGTATTCTGGTCACTTGAAAAAAGTAGCAAGGCACAGGATAAATGGGGAAGGCAGCCTTTTTAATCATTCTGGGAAGAACAAAGCCTTACTACTTGTTAGCCATTACTGACCTTGAATGTGATGCAGCTTTCTTGGACTTGTTAGTTGATAAGGACTCTTCCAGTTTGCAAGTTATCGGAAGGCCCTTTCTGGTCTCTGAGGGCCTTAGTATGAATTAACTCCTGATAGCACACATTTTGGCCTGTGTTAACAGGCCAAAAAATGCACTGTCAGGAAGTTAAAAAATAAAATCTTGTCGATTTAATGTCTCCACTCATTAAGCTACAGACACATTGGTTATTGTTAAAGTTTTGTTCCCTAAATTTTAAGCTCTGTATGAAAGAGAGCAACAAAGAAGGGTCTAATTCTTTCTCTGCTTATGTCTACTTCAAAAACCTTTCCAAAGTCATGTTCTTTTTCAAAACCTTATCACAAAGTAATTCAAAATTAATATCCTGTATTTCTTTCCAAATCATGTTCCTTCTATTTATAACTCCCTTCTAACCCTAGGATTTCTCACCATTCTTATTCACCTTGACCTGATCTGAATCATTGCATGATGCAAAGTTGTTTTGGAGCACAGAACTGCAGTCCTGCTATGTAACATTAAAAAGGATCTTGCAGGATGTGCTTTTAATCACTGCTGTTTTGCAGATCAATGGCTGTGGTTCTGGTGGGGTCAAGGAAGAATATTATTTAGAAATATTGCACATGCAGCCAGATAGATGTTTGGAAGCTACCTTTGTTACCAGTTCTACTACTTACCCACCTGTCATGCCCTTATCACCAGAGCTGCCTGGCTCCCTTCTAGGGGACAGACTTTTAACTGCTTTCACATCCTTCTCATTGTGATCCCCAGACTTCCAGTTTACTGCTTGTAAAACATCCTTGTTTTCACTTGCCTGACATCCCCTTAGGTACACTAATTCCCCTCCTCCCCCCGCATCCCAACAATCATCAACTAAAGAGGCATCCAGCATACCTTTTTGTGACTATTTTCTTCCTATGTTTCATTCAGATATAGCCAGAAAGACCACAAGCAGAAAGCTTGTAAAGTGATTAAACTCATTTTCTTCATTTGCCGTGGCGCCAGCTTGCTAGGTCCTTTATAGAAACTAGCTCAGTCATGCGGCAGGTTGAGCTTGAGATTCCTGATGCAGATCATTATGCTCCCATAAATTATCTCAGATGTACCTGAGCCAGGGTTTGAACCAGACATTGACAGGAGAGGTTTCTTCCTTTTGCTCTTTTCCTTTCTTTGCTGTCCTGCACCACTTTGCTCTTGCCTGCAGAATGGAGAACAAATTAATCTTTTGAACAGTTTGTTGTGTTTAGTACCACTGGCTTTGAAAGCTACTCACTACTTTTCAGCTAAAATTATTTTAAATAAAATACCTATAGTAGCCCAGTCTGGTGAAGAATAGGAAAGATATGTTTTCCATTTTTAATTATTAATTCAATCAATGATAATCTATTTTAATAAAAAATTACAAGGTAGTATTTACTTCTGATGAGCCTATGCCTGTGTGGGTGTAGAATTTATTAGCAACTCTCAATGGAACGGATCACTGAAATAGAAAAAATTCTTTGAATAAACTTTCTATTGATATATTTAGTCCTCAAGCTTTAAACTGCATTCTTTGATAAATTTGTCATGTTATCCAACTGCAAATCTTCATGAAATTTCTGTTATAAGAATTAATATAATTATAGTTATATAACACAATGTGCTAAAAGCTTATGCAGCAGTAGATATTCATCAAGTGATTTCTGAATTTTCTTAAAAAAAATTCAGAGAAAACTTCAAGCTTTATTTTTTAAGAAAAACCAGATAAAAATACTAAAACCGAAATGCAATTTTTAATATTAATCTTTGAAAACTAAGCCAAACAGTTTCATGTGTTCCAGTTTTCAATTTAACAAAAAAAATAATTGCCCAACTTTCAGGGAAACGTTTCCCAGGAATCTTTGAGTTCAATTCATAGTTTTGCTTCAACTAAACTTTTGGGCTATTTTGGTTTATATGTATTTGCAATCCATATTTTTTCAAAGAACCTTGAAAAAGGTCTCATACATAAATAAGACAAATGAAGCTAAAGAGAACAAAGAGACTATTGCAATTGTGCTGCTCTTGCAAGACACCAGCATTATGATGAGCAGGTGCAAGAGTGTTTGTACCATTCATGCACAAAGATCTGTTAATCAGATAGCAACATCTTCGGATTTAAAAATAGACCATAGAGAGATCCAGGATGACTAAATATCTCCCTATCATCCATGAAGCTTAAAAATACAGCAAGGGTGGCTCAGCTCCCTGGGGAGGGTGAAGTAGATATGGCCTTACACCTTCCACAGGGAAATGGGATGTATTAGGTACCAGCTGTTAATGGTCCTTGCAGCCCACCTACAGATATTTCAGGCCAGAGCTGCTGAAGTGAAGGGAACTGGCAAGCTGGGTGATGCTGGTGAAGGATGTGGTGTTACGGCGGCTGTACTCACCTCCATACTGCTTTCCTGGCACTTTCAGCTCAGAATGCTGACTGCATTCATGAAGGAGCTTCCAAGGCAAGGAAGAGTGTGAGGGTTTTCTTTGCTTCCATATGACCTGATTTCAAGTAAAATAATGAGACTGGTCACTTCCCACCCATACAGATTTCAGCAGAAAATTTTCAGCTCAGACCTTTCTTTTTGTTGTGGAGGACTTTACTCAGCCTTATGTCTCCTTATAGTAGGATTTCTGTGTGCTTTCTTGGAGAATATGCAAAATATTATTCTGAATTTGAAGATTTCATTTTATTAAAATACATCCTCTGAACTTGTGCTCCACTATTTCTACCCATTTTCTTCTTAATTTTTATTTTTCTTTATAAATAAATACAAATTTACTCAAATGGCATTAGGAAAAAAATAAGGGTGAGGAAACTCCTTATGGAAATGTAAGAAGAAATCTAATAAATTAATGGTCTTATTCTATATTCAGAAAGCAACTGCCAAAAAAAAAATATTTAAGAATTCTGGCATGGGGGAGGGCAGAATATCTGATCTGAGAAAACAGATTTGAACCCAGACTGAATCTGGGGTCCATTTGTAAAAACAAGAAATTGAGCTCAATAGTTTCATAAACTGCAAGTGAAGTAGCATGACAGCAGAGGGTTGATGGCCTATAATGCTTTGTCAGAAGCTTTTCCTCTCAGAATTGTTAGAGTCGTTGCCCGTAGAGAAATAACTGCCCTTTAGGACATGGTTCAAGTATAGGAGTAGTTTAGTCTGTCTTGCATCTGAGAGGACAGAGGAATTTATCAAGAAAATAGTATAGGTTTTTATGGTTGACTGAAATTCAAATCCAGGAATTGACAGTGGAAAGCTGATGTTTTGACTCAGGAAAACCAGAAGGGAGAGGTTTCTGCTGTATTTTGGAGGGGTGAGGTGAGTTTCCGTTCATATAAACCAACATTAGTCATGTATTTCTAAAAATAACATGCCTTGCTGTTATTTCAGCCTGGGATTATCCATGAGTCCTGGAGACAGGCAGACACCTGGGAGACAATTTTGGTGAGCAGAACATTCTGTAGTTGAGGGAGGTGTTTATTACGCTAAATCATTGTTTCTCACTTCATTTCACATAATCATAACTTCTGTGGCATCGCCTTCTTTGACCTTCAGTATAGATCAGAGGACACAGCTGATATCAAACACAATGTTTATGTGGGCTTGGCCCCTTCCAATTAAAGGATATTTTTCCTTGCGGTTTTGCCCACTCTTTTTCTCTTCAGTATTTCAGTATTATTGCTTCTTAAGTTTCAGTGGCCAAATTTAGCACTCTCAGTTTTCCTGGGTAGAATACATTCCTCTTTCACAGGTGTTATCAGAAAAACCTTTACAAGTCATTATGTACAGAAAATACTGTGGTAACATTCTCTTTTTTGCACAGGTGCACATCAGATACTTTATTTCCTCTAGGCAGGAAATAAAAAAGCAGCCAAACATTGCAATAGTCAAATTTTTCCAAAAATAACCCCCCAAAATCAGTCAAAATTGACTCCATCAGACTCTTAACACACACACACACACACACACAAAAAAAAAGGTTTTGTCTCTACAGAAACAGTAGTTGAGTAGTATATTTCACTGCCTTGTTTTTTCTCTCATTCACTCTTCTCATATCAGCTTTTGCCTCTGTTTCTTATATTTGTTATTCTTATTTTTATGATATATTTTCTCCTTTTGCACATCCCAAATGGTCAGCTCTGACTGCAAATAGTTGATTTGCCTGCTTTCATATTCTAGGTGAAAGCTTGCTTGTTTTGTCTGGATACATAAAAGGAAAGACACTTGCAATATTTTACAGCTTGTACAGGATTCAGTAATTAAAGTCAGTCTTTGGGCTTAGACCCATTACCATAGCACATATGCTCTAGACAGAAGTTATACTTCATTCCCACTCTCGAGTAAAATTAAGCCAGATCCTGACCTTGAGCCTATGGTTTGTAGAGAGCTTTAAACGCTGGGCTTGTGCACATTTAACCCCACTGTAACAGTTGTAGGGTCATAGGGAGGTGACAGATGCTATCACGCACTCCCTACTGTAGATGATTAATTATGAAGAGAGGTCTTTGCATAGACTAGACCTGAAAATTTCAGCTGATTTCCTCAGGAAGGTTCTTGGCAGACCTACAGGAGCATCTTTGTTGATTCAAGCCAGCTAGTGTCTGTTGTGTTTATCACAGATTTCCTTACACAACACAACCATCCAGGCTGATAAAAGCAATGAAATTTCAGTACAACACAGTGCTAGAAATTTGGATCTCAAATAAACAAATATTGCCATCAATATTCCTGGCATTATATAGCTGCTATTAACATTGGGCTTACATATTGTAATTTTATTTCTTAAACTACACAGATAGTGCTTAGATGTATGGATTTATTATCACATTTGGCATATATTATTTATAGCATAAGAAAGGTGAAACATCTTGCAGCATGCGTGTAAAGATTAGGATTTATTGTCCAGGAATCCTTGAACAATTTTATCAAAAGCCCATTTCTAGGTGGTGTTTTTCTGCAATAAATCATACAGCAGAAATCTATCAGTGGACACCAGTAGGAGATAAATGAGAGCAAAGGAAAGAGGGTCATCACAGATTTTTTTTTCTGTATCATGACCTGTCATTGGCAGAAATCCATTTATTACCGTACATGAATGATTTTTTTCCCTTACTCACTGGGTTTGCCATTCTGGGGACTGTTATCTAAAATAAAATGAAAACTTCACAAAATGTAAGCTTTCAGGAATCATGAAAACAGAGATGACTTAAAGACCACAGGTGCAAAGACTAACACTACTTCTACTTCTACTTATCTTTTTCTCTCTCTCCCTCTCTCTTTCTTTTCTCTTTACTCCACCCTCTACATAACAACAAATTGTTTTGCAGTTTTCATTATGGAAATAGGGAAGGAGGAGGGACAGTACCATAAACCTGTGTCGTGACGGTATATACAAGAATTACTAAACTCAACTTGTTGGTATGTGCAAGAAGGAGGCAAACTCTGTATTGCCCAATTAGAAGTGGGTGAGCTCTTATTGAGCTGCATTTACCTCAATTAAAGTTCTTCAAGAACCCTTTTACCTTTTTTAATGAAATAAAGTTACATTTCTCTTTAAGTAAGGGGGGGGCAGTAAGGAGGAGGGCTGAAGTGTAGCATTTTTTGCTAGATTGAGATTTATCAAGATGGGAGGGAGCAAAGTAACGTCACATATCTCAATGAATATCACCACCCAAATCTGTACAGGGTCCTCAAGAATGATCCACTCGTGTTCCAGGCAGCTGGTGTGGGATTTGGTTAGGTAAGGAGGCCCCCACCCAGGCCAGAATGCTTCTCATAGCAGTCAGGCTTCTGGGAACTGAGAGGAGAGACAAGAGAAACAGGCCTTCTAGAGAGCATGGGTGAAATTTTTATAATACAACAGCAAAAGCTTTAAGGCCAATCAACATCCAGAGGGATTTGTATGTTTGAATCCTTCCTTTATACAAGTAATGCACCACTGGGGCACACACTCATTAAGATACCCAGGTTGTGCTCCTTCTGGAAAGCCTGGCTTATTTTGTTTTATTAATTCAGTATTTTATTACAGTGAAGAAGTTTTATGTGATTCCTCATGTCTCTGATGTGTTTACCTTTTGGATATGTGCCACAAGCATTTTTCTTTCCCTGGGCTAGATAAAGAAGCACAAATGCTAGTAGGGTCTACATTCTTCTTTGAAAATAGATGAAATAGTGAACTAATGGCTATTCATTTGTGCAAGCTAATGGTTCAGCTGTTCCTCCTCAACAGAGACAAGGGTGGGACTGCGTAAGTCTGATCACACCAGCTATCTAAGTTTATGTCACTGTTGGGAAGATCTAGCTGCAAGTGAATCACCAAAATAGGATCTTTCCTACCCGACGCTGGACTGTCAGCTCTACACTACAGCAAATGAGATACTGTCCTTGTGGAAGACAGGTCTCATTGCCGGATACATCCATATGCTGCCACAAAGCAAGGCTCTTTCTAGTACTGGAGTATGTAATATATAACTAAATAATCCAGATTTTAATTTTTTATTTTTCTTTCTTTCTTATCACTAAGGTTCAAGTTACTGAAGCAATTTGCCAAACGGCTATCACAATTATTCTTCAATAATCATATTGCAAGAAAATACAATATATAGTAATGTATAGTTTACTAGGTTAATACTGTGTATTTACTTAATTTATGGGGCGGGGGGGGGGCGGAGAAAGGCTTGAAGTGAGCAATTCAGATTGATGATGGAAACAAAAATTTAAAAGCCAGTCAGGAGAAATCTTTCCTTCTGTTGTAGCTAGTGGAAATTTATTGTTGACTTCATTTGAGCCAGGATTTAATCCCACATTTCTATTTGAAAATTTTTTGATTTTTTATTTTTACTGTAATAGTAGAAAAAGGTTACTAGTACAGAGAGACCATACAGTTCAAATAACCTTTAGCTGTAAATATATTTTACATTGAATACATGCAAACCTTGTTTGTATGAAAATTACACATTTTTGTTTGCTCTGTGTGATCAGTTACAATCCCACATGAAGGCTTGATTTTAATGGGTTCCAAAACGTGCAGATTTTTGATGTTTCTGGATTAAACTTTAATAATTTTCAAATCTTTCAAATTCTCCTTGAAATATTGTAGTTTTAGATCATTTTCCTTGTTGCTTGTATAAATTTTTTACAACAAATTCATTCATTCAAAGTAGGAGAAATGTGATACAGTAAAGGAAGGAAAAGTTGCCTGAAACATTATGATACTACTAGAATCTAGGTATTTTAATTTCATCTTGACTTCACTGTTTGCCTTCAACATGCAAACTCTATTCAGAGTTATATTAAAAAATGAGTTGTACTTCAGAAAACTTTGAGAAATCCTCTTTCTTTTCCCCAGATCTAAAAACATTACTACTCTTTATTTGGCTGACTTAATTTTCAACTAACTGGAAGATTTTATTCCCTGGAATCATAACAGTTACAGACATGACAATGATTTATGGCTACCACATCAAATGAATGGTGCAACATATTAACCCACATTTCAACTTCATGGTAAACTCAACTAAATAGCTTAACCTGTGTGCAAAGCAGGCTCTTCTAAACATCTAGGACTGCTATTTGAATAATAAAACAATAATATTGCACATATTATATTAGAATATAATCTCATGCCTGTAAACCAGGGGAAAAAAAAGACAGGCTGCAGGGCAAATTACAAATTTTTAAGTTGTTAAGAGTTGAATTAATCTTAAATCTACATGTTTGTATTTCTTCCTCACTACCAAATGAAAACCAGCAGCAAAATAAGCAGTAGTTTACACTGCTGTAGTCTAGCTTCTTTTGGGAAAAGACAGTTTGTATCTTTCTTTTTAGTATTTTGGTTGAAACCTTTAATTATAAGCAATTGAATCTCCTTAAAGATTAGGGGGCCCACATAGACAGATTGTGCATACCCAGTTATTATCTAGAGCTCAACCACAGATTAATGTGGGTGAATTTTCTATGATATCATGCACTTTTACCTATTATGAAAATTTAAGATATATGCCACCTAACCTTTCATTTTAATATTCATGCTGGTTTTAAGTATCTTTTTCTTATAAATGTTGCGATCAAATCTTTCCTTGAGGCAAATCCTGTTCCACTGGCTGCAAGTTGGATGCAGCAGCATTGGGGTTATTTTGAATGGGGAAGAGGAAGCATCTGCAAGGTGATTATGGGACTCTGAGAGTTATTCACGCTGGGCAAATGCTCCACACTCTTACTGTGTGGGACAGGGATGAGGGGCTGAAGGGCTTCCCTCTTCCCTCCATCTCTATAGGCAGCCCCCGGGGTAAAGACAGCTTCCTGGCCTTAGTCTAGGGTAACACTTTTGGCTTCCCTTTCCTTGTTAACCCTTTAAGCCTATGTGCACTTATTTTGTAAATAGTTTTGGCAGACAGGAAGGTACAGAAAAAAGTATATCTGTGTTTTGGAGTTTAATACTATTGGGTTGATGAGAGTCATGCAAGTCAAAGAAATTCCTTGGTCTCTTTTGTTTCACAGCCACAGAAGTTCATTCAAGGCAAAGGTGCCTCATGTACCCTCCCAGTGAGACCATGTTGTGTCTGCTTTGCTCAGTCTGCTTCACAGGAGAATGGTCTTGTGGTCCACATCCCCTTTACGACATTAGTGCTTACAGCATCTGTAAAATTTCCACACGTAAAACAAGGTGTGAATGTAGCCCAGGAGTTTTAGGGCTCATGTGAGAGATTGAAAAATTAGTTGGGAACCAGAAAACTGTTCGTGTTTCAGACATCTGGCACTTCTATATGAATCCTCTGCAGTGAAAGACCTCAACGTACATGGGAACTGGAAGACTGAATAGGAAGTGCAAGGAAGTCTGTGGGGCTCCAACTCCTTTATGCATCCATAGGATCCCACATTAGAGAATGACTTTGTTTTCTGGCATGCACAAGCCCCAAATTCTCCTGTGAAAATGTAGGCCCCAGCAGTTAAATTGTTGTTGTCCTGTCAGTCAGTGTCTATTCCTGAGACACCATGAGCAAGTTGAGAAGGGTGCAGTATATCCCATTCACTTTATTTTTCAAATAGACTTACAAAAGTTTTTAGATCAGTGCATTTTTGAAGACAGGACAAAGTTGGAAATGTGAGTTTTAGCAATGAAAATGCAAGGAACCTAAATTATTTTCCACTTTTAAGATTTTTTTCCTTAAAAAAGAATGAAAAAGTGACTGGAACAGACAAAATGCTACACTGAAGATCAGAACTGACTCTGGAAGGCTTCATGTAACTGTTTAGTCATTTCTCATAGCAGCATTTTTTTTTTTTTAAAGTAGGACAGAAGGAAATTCTCCAAGTCAAATTCCTCACAATATCCAGTGTTCTCCATTCCTTGCGTTTTACTGGAAAGAGCTCCCTGGTTCTCATGGCACTTTGGAGAATGCACTTCAACAATAATTTAATGGAGCAGATCTTTAAACATTTCTCCCTTGAAATAGCTGCAAGGCCTGTAGGTGGGATTTGTATAGTGAGGGGTAAAATAGATCCCTTTGCCAAAAAACGTGACAGGGAATCTTCATGAAAAATGCTGATGGGAATGTAATTTTACCTCACAACCTTTTTAAGGATAAAATAATAACTCTGCTAATGACCTAGGTCTGCATAGGGGAGTACTAAACTCAGTCTCCTCTAACCCTCACTGGAAGCGCTCATGTGGGATCATCGCTATGATTTATAATATTTAGAAAATAGTTTTGTCAAGACTTTTACTGTTACCGTGCAAGAGATCAGAATGAATATTCACAGTTAATCTATTTTTCAAAACTTCCTACCTCTCGGTCCCTGAGAAAAATAACGGTGGGGTATCATATTTCCAGCACTTAGGGATCTAATTGGGATATTGTTCTGTACACGCTGTTAAACGCTGTAGTGACAAGATGAGTCTTAGCCAACACTGGCGTCCAGCCAACACATACCTTCCACGAACAAAGTGCAGGGCAATTAAAGTGTAAGCGCCAAAGGAGCACTGTTGAGAGCAAGCACAAAAATAGCCATCAAGTAAAGCACTTGGAAAATATATTTCTTTGGCATATTGGAGAATTATTGTTCCATCCATCCAGTCATTTCTTTCCATTGATGTCTTCCCCTGAAGGGGATCTTTTTTTCCCTCTTAAGTATTTTTATGCTTTAGAGAAGTTTGGGGATTCCTTGATGAGAGGGGATTTTTTTCAGGGGGTAGGGAAGATTGATTTTTCTGTTATGAGAATTGAGGCAAGAGGTCATTAAAGAGAAAGAGCTTTGGGAAGTCTGTTTTGAAATAAAGCTTTTTATAAAATACATGGATTGGGTGTGCTATGTACATATCGTGTGCTGCAGAACATTATATAGAGCAATCATTCTGCACACAGCTATGTATATATACTGAAACAAGGACTGTAATTCTGCTCATCAAAATGAAAGCCCTTAAGAAGTCAGGTATCCTGCCCTGTCCTCCAAACAGGTCTGCTTTATTAAACTGAATTCATGATCACCTCATTAGTAATTTGGGCAACCTGTGTTGAATATCTAATATCCTAAATGCTCCACAAATAATCCTGACACCGCGGTTTTTGATTTTCAGTAAGAAAACCTAACAGAGATGAAACATTTATTACTTTGAAGTGTGTTTGCTAATAGATGGGTCAGAGGCTGTTGGAGAGGGAAGGGGAGAGCAAGCTGGGGAATTAGTTCCTGGAGTTAAAGGATACACAAATGTACAAACATAATTTTCATTCTCATTCCCACTCCAAGCAGCTGATCACAATGTGCGTTTTCCTTTCATGCAGATCTGCTCAAATGTTCTTGTGTAGCAGGTGTGTGTGTTTGCAAAAATCAAAACAATGGCCTTTACTGAATCTCTGTCTACCCTGGATAGTCTTGTTTCTGTTTTGTTTTGGTTTGTTTTTTTTGTTTGTTTGTTTTTTTTCCTTTCAGAACATATTTCTCTAATGAAGATTTGGTCAGCTTTTCTATGTCTGCAAGGTATTTTTTTCCCCTATGTAGTTTTTTAACCATTTTGTTGTTTGTGGGCAGATTTACATATCTTCTCTCTATGAGCAGCAGCAGGAGTTACGAAAATAAGCTCCTAGGCATATGGACAACTATGGATGTATTTATTAATCTGAACCTTTCTAAAGGTAACATCCAATTTCTTTCCTAAAATGTGTTTCTTTACATCATGGCTATGTCAGGTCATGAGCAGAAGATGCAGCCTTTTTAACTTACATTTGTTTTGAAAAACAGTTATTTATTCTGCAGAAAGAAAAGGTTATATTGCAGAGGTCAGCCTTTTATCATTTTCTTTTTATGGAGCAAACCATTGGGATATTATAATGGTATGTCAGCTAAGCACCTACATGGTTCTACAAGGTCAAACAGAGAGTTACAACGGGCGTATTTTATGTGTGTATCTTGTGAGTGTTGCCCCAGTACACTCTCACCGCCCCCCCCAATAAACCATTTTACTGCTTTATAATAATGCAGCTTTGTGTTTCATAGGATTTTTTTCCCCCCTTTGAATGAATGCTAAATTCATACGAATGTCAATAATAAAAATTTACCAAGTTCTTCCTGGGGTCACTTAATGACATTGTTAGGATTCTTAATGTAGCTACTAGGTGAAAGAGCTGCCAGTACCACATAAAGAATGAGTTGTTCTCCTCCTGCCACAGCCTCAGCTGATTTACAACCACTTTGTGTTTGATGTTGGACAGGATAATTTCATCAGTCTCCAGCCCTTGTGATCATGTCCCAAAATGACTAGTCAGGTGAAGCCCTAGCCGAAGATTGCTTGTCACCTGTAGGAAGTAGCTGTCTGCTATGAGTAGTCTTTACTCATAAATGTAATCATCTGTTAGTTATTCATTGAGCTATACTTCATGGTCTAGATGTAGTAGTGAGGATAATATACAAACACCTCACAGGGAAAATGCTTTGAAACAACAGATGTGTCTGTTAAAAAACTTGTTTTTTACAATGGGACAGCATCTTAAACGGAAGTAACTGGCTTCCAAGTTCATCTCTGAAGGTTACTTCAGAAAACCTGTCAAAACCTCTCCCTTTCCCTGAGTGATTCACTGCAGCAAATGGCCTGTAGTTAAAAACAATGATTTCTTAAAAGTCCAACACCAGGATTGTTGTAGTGATTTAAGGCAGTCAGAGCAAGACAGGTATAAACCTTTGGTGCGCTATTGTTTTGAAAGATTGTGTGATGTTGTGATAGAGCTATCTGAGAGAATAGTATGATAATGCAGCCACATCTCTGGGGGCAAATTCTTATTTATTTTGGTTAAATTACTTGAAATTGTGGAGGATGTGTCTATTTCTAGTACAAGTGATGCATTTTCATCATATCCAGACATATAATTTGGCATGAAATAACTAACACTCTTCCAGTTTTGATATTCAGCTGGGCTTAACCTGACATTTGTTCTCTTATTTTACAATAAATAAAATCTTGTTTCAGAAGAAAAGCAGCTAGTAAGAATTCTGTAAAAGCATTATAAAATTGCCAAAAAGAAAAGCAGTGCTGTTATTAGGCCAATACTGCTGTAAATGATAAATTAAAAAGGCAACACGAAGAGGCTGAAAAGTAGTGACAGCTACAATGAGTAGATTTTCTCGTTTCTCAGTGTGAGATCACAGTGCAGGAATATATGAACTTTGAATCCCTTTGTGAAATTTGTGCTCATTTTAGCTGTCACTGCTGCAGGTGATGAGCACTCACAACCTGTTGTTTCTGCTTTGTGCTTATGAAAATGCAAGGGATAAGTTCTAGTAACAAAGGAGTAAATATTCTGATAAATATAATCACATAAATAATGGGGAATTCTGGATAGAATTCGCAATGTATTATTGTATTTATCCAAGGCTTGTGAGACTAAAGACAGACAGATATTTAATTTCTTAAATTGTAGTTGGAAAAACAAGTATGCCATTTTATATGTTTTAGTTACATTTATTTTGTCAGGATACTTCCAAGATTTGAATACATGCTATTTTTCCTCCTCAGGTTTATTTCTCAAGATCTGCTTTCGCTATTCCTTTCACTAAAATATTATAGATCTATCTCCTGAAAAAAAAAAAAGTTAAATTTAAACAACAGTTTCAAACAACTCAAAATGCAGAAGGTAATGGATTGAGACTTCTGGTTTGTTTTATCAGGAAGAAAAAGGTCATTTACAAATCTTGGATCTACGATATACGTGAAACTTTGAATTTTGCAATCAGAGGATGTGCAGACTTGACATCTGGTGTGAGACAAGTTTCTGATTTACTTCTTTTTTTTGTTTGAATAAGAAAGGGTAGAACTCAGTAGACCCATACAAGAACAATTCAGCCTTTCTTCCACAGACCAAAATTTCAAACCATATTCTGTTAGTACAGCTCTTTATATTAATCATTTCAACATCTCTTTAAAAATACCTATATTTTAGAAATGTATATAGGGATAGATTTTCAGATTTTTTTCTAAAACTGTCTGTTTATTTGATCCCTTGCACTCTTAATTTTGCTTCCCTAGCTCAACAATTTCATCTTTTCTCTTTCCGCCTGGAAGTTCCTGTGGCTTATATCAGCTTTTAACATGATATAGAACCTCTTACAGAACAGATCTGTCTTACTGTGGCTGCCTTTTAGTGCCCATCCATGCTGCTGAGCACATAACAGAGAGTCACAGTGCAGGAATAAACTTTTTTTTTCTCATTCTTTTGACTTAAAAATAAAAATAAGATCTTACGTATGTGTTAGTTACTAATGGAATATTTCCTGCCTCGTGGGTTTGTATTGCTTTGGTCAGCACAGGGACATGTTTTTATTATCCAAAAGGGGAAATCCTTCTCAGAAAGGTAGCTCATGGTAGACACTCAATGACTGACTCCTCCCTGACTGCTATAGCACTAGTAGGCACCGCGGTAATAAAGGTGTTACATTTAATAAGGCTTTTCCATGTATAACAAATGAAGAGCGAGCCTTTGGCAATTGAGCAGCTCTTGCTAGCACCCAATGTCATTTGTCTCCTATAACTGGTGTGCACAAACAGACCTGCCTCATGAATATTCCCTGTTTGCCCTTGCAAAGCATTGCTTGACACAAGCCATACCTTGTAGTTCACTCAGCTGTCTTCCATGGAAGTGTTTTTAAAAAATGATCAGTGCTGTTGTGCTGTAAACCTACCAAGAATGGTAAAGTTTTAAGGCTCAAGCTGTTGTCTTATTGCATGCTTACTGCCAGAGAAGACCTTGGGAGATTTTCAAGTGGAGCTGCTGTAAAATTACTGGTTATAGTATGTTATTGCCTGGTCCCTTCTTCACAAGGGATAGGGCTGTTCCTGGTGTTATTAAGTGGCTGGCAGGTTAGATCCTCAGGAAATACTCCATTTTTACTGATTGTAGTCAGCAGCAGTTTCTCTGAGATCACCTGCTCATCATAAGAAATACGCAAATGTCAACACCTTCCCTTTACAGAGGGGCAAGGGAGATTATGTAGTAAATGAGAGAATCAATGCTTACAGGAATGCGGCATCATTACATCTCTAAAGTAGGTAAAAGTAAAATTTGCCGTAAGTTAAAAAAAAAAAAGAAAAGAAAAGAAAAGAAAAAAAGCAGGTAATCTGTAGCTTTTTGTTACTCTGCGTTGAAATAGCATAATTGTTATTGTATTGGCTGTGATGACTGTCACTGCCTTTGCGAGCGCCGAGAAACTGTCGGTGCAGTTGTGGCTATGTGGCCATAGAACATGGCTGTTTGCCCTGGGCCCAATGCTGAGTCTCCAGAAATGTGCTGTCATGGTGCAGCTACCACTGCCAGGACAGAATGTCTTTCCAGGAGAAGTTGTAGCACCCAGTATTATAGTGGGGAGTAGCACTAGAGCATGTTCACTAGCCTCTGCAAATACAAGAACAGAATCTTTTGCAGCAACAGCATTGAAGGATTTGGGCTACTCAATGCTAGTGCAACTGAGAAGCCCCCTATGCAACCCATAGATTAATTTGTATTTCCATTTAAAATAATGTACAGTTTCAGCTGTATTTTTTCTAATCGGCAATCTTTTTCCACAAAGACTTTTTTCTGTGGCTTTTCCTTTGAAGACATTTTTGTGGTTTTTTTTTTTTTTTTAACTCTGATATATGCTATTCTATCCGTAATTCTTTCCCCCCTTTTTATTCTCTTCTTCACTCTCAATGAAAAGATATAACTGCACAGGCAGCAATGTCCATTTTTCCAGGCTAATTTCATGTGTGATACCAATGGGCTTCCTTTGCTGTTTCAGATATTTTAGCTTAGCTTCTCAACATCAGTGTAAGCAAAGACCTAATTCTACCCTAGATCTGTAACTTGCAATTTGGCAATACTGATTTCCTGGATCTTGTGATTTTGTTCTGGATCCAGGACATAGTTGATTTTTTTTCTAAGGATTGATTTAGATAATCCCAGGTGAAAGACTGACCTTGTGTAAATAACAATGATTATTGCTTTGACTATTCCGGTATGGGGCACAAAAATCATCAGAAAATTACAAAACATAAAGGAAGTGAGGTAGCCACTGTAGTGGCCACAATAAAGAGACTAAGCTAAAACACTATTTGCATGTGTCATTGATAAGTACTGTATAAGTTATTTTGTGAAATTCATGCTAAGGTAAAGGTCTTGTAATATATACAGTACCCAGGATACTTTCTTTTCATTACTGAAATCTTTCTAAGGAAAATCTTGCGTTTCCCTACTTTCAAATCACAGTACAGTTACCTCTGCAGAAAAACTCTAAGGAAAAAGAATTATTTTCCACTTCTAAACTTTGCAGCAGCAGTAAAACAGCATCAGCAGACTTAGGAAAGCCCTTATTTTAGAAGAGATTTTCTTACCTGATTTTGAAACATTTAAAAGATAGATCTATTAGTCTAAATTAGTCATCCTGGCCTCGGTTTATAGGAATCTATGAAGAGGCACTACATATCAATACATGATGATTCACCACATCCTAAGATAGGCCAGATGAATCATCTTTTGGAGGTGTGTATTGCTTTTGATGACTATAGAAGTAATTTAGCATATTTAGCTCAGCCACAGGCACCTGCCTTTGAGATGGTCAGGTCAGGGTGGCTGAATTCCACCTTTTTGCGCCTGCTGCCTCTGCCTCTTCCACATTTGCTGAGTGGAAACGGAGACCAGTCGATATGCATACTATGGAGCTGCACACCAAAGATCTCCCTTTTCCCTGGTTGTAAGGTACTCACTGGATGGAGGCTGGTGAGGGTCTTTCACAGAACTGAGCTCTGCCACTTCAGCACGTGCCACGTCTACAAGTCCCAGAACCTGATGTAATGCTTCACGCAGATGAATGAAAGGCACTGTCTTGCATTAGTAAAAAAAGGAGGATTTGCTCAGTTATTAACCATGAGATACAGTTCATAACTTCCCATTCCACCAGTTTATGGGTTTAAAACCACATTTTACTACTGAGATTGTAGGGGTTGGCGTTCGGAAGATCTCGCGATGTCACGGAAAGTTAGAGGGTTAGTCGCAGCCTTGTGATGTACCTGTAACCCCACCTCCCCTTGTTAGTATAAAAGGAATTAACTGCGCAATAAAAGGCGGAAGTTGGCGCTCACACTGTGTGTGTTATCTGTCTCTTTCCCTGGTCCGGGCCGACCAGTGATCTAAGCGTGGCACCTTGATATGTAGCGAATGCTACATGAGATTTAGAGATGGCTTGAGTTATTTCAAATGCTGTTAGTATACAAAGAAATCAACTTGTTCTGATGTTTGCTGTGATGTTTAAACTGAAAAAAATATATGCTTGAAATGAAAAATAGCTCCAGTGATTTGTGTGATGATACACAACTGATGAAGAGATACTGAAAAAGGTTGAAACAATAATGGTATTAGTTTCTGCAGTGTGAATGTGTCTTTTTTGCAGTAAAAACTGCTTAAGAATTTTTACTATTCCTGGCAAAGATGTAATAAGAAAGATTTAAAAATCAGTTCAGCAGCAGTGTAATCAAACAATTCTGGTGTTCTACATAATAATTGTTTTTTAATTCCCATGCTATGTGCAATGACTTTTGCTTTGAGCTTTGAGCAACATATAGTGTTCTATATAATAAAAAGTTAAGAATGTAAAAAAGAAGTTTTAAATTTGACAGACATACAACTGATGATGTAAAAACACAGTTTTATGTATGATGGAAAGTTCATCTTTTTGCCTGAGTAGGACAACATTTTGCCACCTTGTGACTCCGTTAGGATGTTATCACTTCAGCACTCACTAACATGCTCAGGTTTGATCCTGTACAAATGTCAGCCTTGAATACCATAATATTGCTGAGATTGTTATTAAGATTTTTTCCAGTGCTGTGAGGGAGGTGAAAATGCTGGACATAATGTGCTTTCTTGTTCAGGGAACAAGTTACTTGGGAAAAGGTGGGGAGCCAGTCGATTGCAGTGGAGAAGTGTTGCATGCATTAAGCAGAGACTATTACAACTACATAGTTTTTAAGACCACATTTTATATTGGCATATTAATGCATGTTGCAGAAAAGTTGTCTCTGAGGACAAGGGATGAATGAATCATTTTTCCCAGGAAGCAAAACACTGTTGTCATTGTTGATACATTGTTTTCCAGCTCTCATGCAATTGTGGTTACAAGCAATTTTCATAGTCATTGCACTTCCATTGTGTTTGGGGGTGGAAAGACAGTTATCCTTAGGTATTGTCTCTGTGGCAGTGTCATTGCCCTGTCCCTATCTTGATTTTGCTTTACCACCTCTTTTGCTTCAAATTCCCATCACACGAGTATGAAAAGCCCTTGCTGTACACCATTTCGTGCCTAGAGAGGAAGCAGACAAGGTCACTAGCAGGTTCTTCTCTGGCCACCTTCCTCCACCCAAGCAGGGCAGAGCAGCAGCGGTTGCACTGCTTGGTGCTTCTGTGGGAAGCAGGCAAGGACACTGAAATGGCAGCCAGCAGGCACCTCTACTTCCTTCAGAAAAACACTTAAGGAGCCCTAGGTGGTGACTTCAAAGACCTTTTATTCACTGCCCAGAGGAATGGATATTTTGTAATACAAAATGAATCAAATTTCAAAGCCTGTAAAGGTCAAAAGCAGCCTCTGGCCAAACAAGAGGAAGAAGCCAACAGGAATTACACCTCTCCACGAGAGGCTACTTTAACACAAACAGCCCTTGTGAAGTCGCACCTGCAAAGAGTTAACCACAAACCTCCACGGTGTCTGATGGATGAGAAGTGATCACTCACCCCTCCGACAGGCAGGGACCAGAAAGGCTGGGCTGATGCAGTTTCAATTTACCCGCTTTTATTCTTTAAGCTTTTCATTAATGCCACTTTAGGCTGCTTTGGTACTAACCTTGCTCAAGGTAGGATTGTGAGCA
Source organism: Buteo buteo (assembly GCF_964188355.1). Lineage (NCBI taxonomy): Eukaryota > Metazoa > Chordata > Aves > Accipitriformes > Accipitridae > Buteo > Buteo buteo. The sequence continues at coordinate 35,571,327 of NC_134172.1, forward strand.
GTCATTTTCCCTGCTGCTTAGGCCAGGTCAGACACACAGGTATAAAAAGCCCTGTGTGGTGATAGTATTCACTCTCCTTAAATAAGTGCAGGAGACGGAAAGTCTGGGAGAACTAACATAAGAACTTGTCACAATTCAGCAGCCTCCTCCCCTCCCCAAATTAGTCCTCTTTGAATTATAACTAGTATTATTTCTATTTTCTGTATGGAACAGTACAGACCTATCTGATTTTCCAAAGGAATTGATTAAAAAGTACCCTGCTGTTGCTGGTTTAAGCTTTTGCCACCCTGGGTGGAGTACAATGGATAAAAATAAGCACAATCATGCAAATATTCAGAATAAAGGGTTAAAGCAAGACTGGGTTGGCTGCCTTACTCAAGACCAGTATGGCATTAATGTCTACCCTACACTATTATCCTTACCTTATCATCAGATATCTAACCATTTACACATTTCAGGGGAAAAATATTCTTTGATAACTTTTTCTTCTTCTGTTTTAAGATTTTTTGGTCTCTTGCTACCAGAAAAAAAACCCAGGCATCACAAATGGGTACAGGCTTCAGAAGAGAGAGAAAATTACTCATAAAATTTTTCTTATGTAGCTGGTCCAGAATGAAAGGTGTAATTTTAAAGCCTGGTAACTTGCAGTCTAACCAATATTTGTTGCCTTTTGATTACTCAGGTCCCTTGACTTCAAAGGCAGACTGCCTAGTTGTGGTAAAGAGAACTATCAGATCCAGACACTACAGGCTTGTTTGGAGATCGGGAAGGACGAATTGGTGTTCCTGTATTTCTGAGCACTGTAGTTCTCTAGCTGTAGGCCACAGAAGAGGCCATCTCTCTCTCTGAGGCTGTTGCTTGTTGGTGGCAGACGCTGGGGGCTTGCCAGTGTGCCTGCAAGAAATGGAACAGGAACCTCATAAAGTTCAACAAGGGCAAATGCCAAGTCCTGCACCTGAGATTGACTAACCCCTTGCACCGATCCAGGCTAGGGTCTGCCTGGTTGGGGAGCAGCTCTGCTGGAAAGGCACGGGAGGTGTTGGTAGGCAGTGGGCTGAACGTGAGCTGGGGTGTCCTCTGGCAGCAAGGACAGTCAACAGCATCCTGGGCTTATTAACAGGAGGAAAGCCAGTAGATTATTATCCACTTTTACTTTGCACTATGTTTGACCACATATACAATACTGCATCCAGTTTTGGGCCCCCAGTACAATTAAAACATTGATAACCTGCAGCAAGTTCAGTGGAGGACCACCAAGATAATCGGGGCTGGAGCACTTGCCTGGTGAGAAAAGGCTGAGGGAGCTGGGCTTGTTCAGCCCAGAGAACTGATGGCTTCAGGGGGCCTGAGAGCAGCCTGTCAGGGGCTATGGGGAGATCGCTGAAAAGAGGGCCATGCTCCTCACAGTCATATGTACTGACAGAACGAGAGACAATAAGTTGAAGAAAGAGACATTCAGACTCCATGTAAAGAACATTTTCACCATGAGGACATTCCAGCAGTGGAAGAACATGGGATTTGAAGTCTCCATCCTTGGAGACTTTCAAGACCAGATTGGATAAAGCCCTGGAGCAACATGATCTGACATTCAACCTGGCCCTGCTTTGAGCAGGAGGTTGGACGAGAGACCTCCTGAGGTCCCTCCCAGTCTCAATTCTTCTGTGAGCCTGTGATTTTTACCCAGCAGCAAAGCTGCTCGATGCTGGAGTCATTCCAGTGGTCAGTAAAAGTCGCATACTCACTTTGTGGATAAAACACCATCTGAAAACTCCAGCACCCAAAAAACTTACATTTAAATGAAATTTTAAAAAAAGAAAAATGCAAAACCCAAGGGAAAAACCCTAACTTAATCAGCATGTAGCTTGCAGTTAGTTGAAGACAGCACCCACCTTCGCTTGAAAATAATGGGCAAAAGAGAGCACAGCTGTCATCTGGATCAGGTTAAACAGAGGCAGGACTGTTGTTGCTCTGGCCTGTGTCATGTCCTTCGATGTGAACATCAGCACCATCACATTTTAGTTGCCACTGCAGGGTGCCTGCAAAGAGAAGAGGGTGAAGCAGTGCTTTGTAGCTACCACCTGCAAATCTCTCATTATTGGCAGGTACTTTGCAATGGAGTACTAGAACAGGATAATTGCTGGAGATAGAATTGGCAAGAACAGTATATGGGAGACACATTCAATTGCACATGAGTATGGTAGGTGAACTATAAAAAAAGCAACCCTGCTATTATATGTTGAACAGCCGGCAACTCTGGATCTTCCATTTTGTTTATGGCAGAATGGACAAAAGGCTTGTAGTGTCGGCAGTAAATAGCTTGGGGACTGTATGCCTTGTAAAGGTATTCTGGATGCCTTTATGAGCCATAGCTCAAACTTTTGTGACAATAACAGTGAGGCATTACAAGTTTATTTGCAAGATTAAGTCTAAATGTCATCCCCAGAGTGCAGTATAAAAACTAATTAATTTTTTTATTCTTTATCGTTGAGATCAACATTCTCCATAGGAATTTGCATTTCTATATGACCCTTGTGTAAGCCAGCTTGAATGGGAGGGGGACCAATTTTGGTTTTGAGATTCATCAGTGTGTTGTCCATCCTACTCAAATATTCCATTTATACCAAGTATTCCACTAGCAAGTATAATTCTGCAACTAGCCTCAGAAGGAAAACAAGTACTTCTACGAGAAATACAATTACTACTTTTCATTACACAATGTTTTGCTACGAATTTGTGTCTTACAGCTGCTCTGCCATATGGATTCCTCAATATCTAGTTTGAGAAGCGAGTTTACACTGCAGTCTTCCTCTCATTGAAAGCATTGGCTGGTCTTTTCAACCAGATACTTTAACAAACCTTAGCTTCAAGTTGTCATGGTTTAACCCCAGCCAGCAACTAAGCACCACGCAGCCGCTCACTCACTCCCCACCCACCCAGTGGGATGGGGGAGAAAATCCGGAAAAGAAGCAAAACCCGTGGGTTGAGATAAGAATGGTTTAATAGAACAGAAAAGCAGAAACTAATAATGATAATGATAATGATAATGATAATGATAATAAAATGGCAACAGTAATAATAGAAGAATTGGAATGTACAAATGATGCACAGTGCAATTGCTCACCACCCGCTGATCGACACTCAGTTAGTCCCCAGCGGCAATTCCCCGCCCCCACTCCCCAGTTCCTATACAAGACATGACGTCCCATGGTATGGAATACCCTGTTGGCCAGTTTGGGTCAGCTGCCCTGGCCGTGTCCCCTTGCAACTCCTTGTGCCCCTCCAGCTTTCTCACTGGCTGGGCATCAGAAGCTGAAAAATCCTTGACTTGAGACTAAACATTACTGAGCAACAACTGAAAACATCAGTGTTATCAACATTCTTCACATACTGAACTCAAAACATAGCACTGTACCAGCTACTAGGAAGACAGTTAACTCTATCCCAGCTGAAACCAGGACACAAGTCATCGGTGTCTTTATACCTCAGCTCTTCTTTGGGTTACAACAGCTGTGTTCATCAATTTGAATATTCAAAATCATTACTTGAGAACGCTATTAGGTGGGCACAGGTGCAAACGCCTACAGAATGAGGACATAAGCCACCAGGACATGAAAATAAGAGAGGGGTTGAAAAAGTAGTTTAATGGTGAAAAATATTTTATTGTGTCATCAAATCTGAGACTCAGAGCCTTCCCCATGCAAAATTTTTGCCAGATGTTCAAGATCCAAATCTTACTCTCAGACCTTCTCCCTGCTATTTTTTTAGCAATAAGAAATGTTGTCTATAGAAGGACGTTATAAAGGGGAAGGGTGCTGTCCTCTGGCTTGTTTTCTCACCTCAGGAATGCCTGCTATGGAGCTGGGAGAAGACAGGCCGTAGACATACCAAACAGGGCAGCAACGCCAGATCTGTGCTGGGTGCAGGAGCCAGGAGGGGAGGCACGCTGCAGTTGTGGGACCTGAGCACCAGGCCGCAGTTACGTAGGAATATTTTCTTCATTCTAGACTCATCCAGCATTTGTTGCTAGAAAATTCAGCCCTTTGTAAAAAGTCCACTTTTAATATTGTTAATCCTCCCCATGGTATAAGCACTGTTCCCTCAGCCACTCTTTCTGTACCCTTATCCTTTTTAAAGACATAAGAGGACTTGGCAAAAGTAGCAATCATTTGCCATCGAGGTAGAAAATTTTCTACGTTATGTGCACATGCTGTATGGGACAGCCTGCTCTGTTTTGCCTTGTTTTCCTCTTTATTTAGAATGAAAGTCATTCAATCAGATTGATAGAAAGGTCAAACCTTTCTGAATGGGTAGCGAGAGCTCAGACCATTGGCATCCACTTACACTGTTCCAGGGCTGCCTCTCCCATGTTTGTACTTGACTAAAATACTCTACCCCTATATTAAATCTATGGATTTGGTTCACTGTTGGCTCAAGAGATCCAATTACCTACCAAATCAGCACGTTTCACCTGTGCTCCTGGAAAAACAAACTTGTTCTTCATCCCTTCGACACAGCACATTGAGGGAAAGCATTTTTTAAATTGCAGACAGGATCTTACTCTAGCCAAATTTGCAGATGCTCCGCAAAGGTATGGACAGAGCCAGCACTCTTGACCCACCGCTTTTTGACCATATAATCCTTAAAGGTTTTGACAGAGGAAGATTTGTGGGCATTTTCTATATACTACATATTTTTTGGCTTGAATTTGCTTTGGATACAGAGATCCTCATTTTAGAGGAAGCCAATAATGTCTGCAGGTCTTCCATCCACTTCTGTGTAAAGACTCAGATAAAAGTCAGCCTAAACAGAGATTTCAAAGCTAACAGCTTTCCTGATTAACTCATCTTATTATCCAACATGATGCGTTTTCCAGGGGAGAAAAAAAATCTCAAAGATGGGAGAGAGTAAAACTGAAACAAACAGAAAAATCACACTTTGAAATCCATCCCTTTGGCAGCTGTCCCTTTTTCATTTTGGCAGACGGAGGGTTGCTGGCAGGACTAGTGAGGTAAGGGTAAAAGACAAATGGTTCATCATGAATCCTTTAACTAAGCTGATATTTCAACACAGTGTGTGCCAGCATTTTTCTTTCACATACGCTTTATAGAACGTACATGACAACAACATCAGCATTGCTAATATATTGGCATTACCTGGCTTATTATTCATCTCCCTCTGAATCAGACCCCAGACTTCCAGGAAAATATCCCACAGCAGAAGTCTACTTTTTTCCTAGCATTTATTTCCTTGGGCACAGAAATGAAACTAAACCTATGCTACCATGATTTAAAAAAAAAAAAAAAGACATAAGAATTAACCTTTTAAAATTAGCATACTATTTATGAGGATACTATCTTTTCAAAAACTGATAATGCAATGACCAACTTTCAAGAATAAGGTGTGTCAAACAACTCCACTGTTTGAGTGAATCAGTTAATGTAAAATAAATACAAATAAGATAATTAATTTTTAAGAAACAAAAAATGAAAACATATTTTTGAGGGTTTTATGTAATTATTGGGCGTTTGTTATGCTTTTTGTTCTGAAAAACAGCCTTCAGGTTTCAGGGATAAAAGTGGATAGATCAAGATGTACAGATGAAAACAAAATTTCTCAAATTCCATAATAAAAAAAACAACCTGAAAGCTGCATTTAGTTTTCACTACAGCTGATGGCAAAATTAATATTGACTTGAATGGGTCCAACACTACAGACTACACACATGGCAATTCATTAAACCAGTATATTTGAATTAAAAAAATAGATACACTTACATACTGAAGAAGTCAGGTTAATTCATTTGTTCATTTATTCATTTCTTCTTTCTTTCTTTCATTTTTTTTTCTTTCTTTGTTACTAACTACCTAACTAATTATCTCTTAACAAATTTCATTTTGTGTTTCTAAAGGTCCCACAGGTGGCATTCCACCACATGCACCTCTTTTGCAGAAGAGATTGCAGTTTCAAGGAGCCAGCCCATGAGGACCTATCAATCACTAAATACTATGTCTGCATCTGAAATTATGAAGAATGTATTAATTACCACAGCTGATGGTCAAGAAGACCTTGTCCGACATTTCTGAACTAAATTTGCTAATGTTTAGCTGTAGAAATTCCTTATAAATGCATCTTGCTCCAACACAGCAAGACACTGTAAAAATCACTGGAAAGATAGTAACTGAAGGAAATCCAATAAGATGTATGCAATACAGTGTGCTATGTTCTGGCCAGAGAGCTTAATTAGTTCACCTCCTTTCTACCAGCCTGCCTTCATTTCTCACCCCTGCTAATAGAAGATTAAAATTGTAAAAGCAAAATTAAAAACTTTACTTTCTGAAATACTGATTATGACTTTAGTCTTTATTGCAGGAAAATTTGTTTGTTTGCAAGAAGAGACAAAAAAATGATAGGTTTGGTTTTTCCTATTTGAATTGATTCTAATGTTAGGATTTATTAATAGAAGGAGACTGAAACGTGAGAGCCTAAAAAGGCAATATGGAAGAGCTCAACAAGCTATAGAAAGAATGAATAACAAACCATATATTTTTCCTGCCGTGACAGGGCACTGCATAAAAACACCAGGGGATGGATGCAAACAATGTGCTGGTGAGAGTGACAGTAAAACAGGGATGACAACATAAAGAGAGAATGATGAATGTATTAACACAGGTAAGAGAGTTAGATAAAAGATCACAGGGAATAGTAGAAAATTCACTCTAAGCAGATCTTGAATAGTCTAACAGGAAATAGTGCTATTGTTAGATGTGGATTTGATAAGGAACGCGGTGACAACAGAGAGCGAGAGAATCTTTGAGTTTATATGGAGAGATTTATATTTATGCCTCTGGATATACATTTATAGATATTTATACTAAATATATATTTTGATATCCCTGTAATAAATTTCTATAACCATATGATAAACTGTATTTACTGTAGTTAACACCCTTTGCCTGCTTTACCTGCACTACATTCTCTTTTTCTTTTCAGCTGGTGATTTCTCTAAGCAGCCCAGAACTGCTGTCACAGTTGTTGAAACCTGCCAGAATTTTTTTTTCCTTTCTTTCCAAACACCTCCAGAGATGGGGAATTCTCCTCCTCTGCTGCATTCTGCTTTGAAGTACCTGTGTAGAATTACCCCATTTTGTGTCAGTTTAGATTTAAAGGTTCAATTTCTCTTATCTCTCAAGGATGAGAGGGGAACTGAGGCTCTTATTATAAGAAAAACTGGCATTAATATAATAGACTGATTTGATAAAAATGGTGTTCCTAAAAAGTTGAAACAAAGATGTTAGGCTACCAAAGAAAGTTACAAAACTAACCTATTTTTTTGTTTAAATCTTGATTTTCATTTCAAAAGATTTGTAATAATAAATCTATTGAAGTTATGTATTTTTGACTAATGGCTACTTGCCCAGGAGTAGTCTCTAAAACTGTTGTTTTTCAACAGTTGAACCAGCAAAGAAGATGAAAAACCAATCAACTTTAGTGGGCTTTATATCGGGCCCTTAGATGCAAATAGTTCAACATAATTTTATTTTATTGCTTGTTAGCACTCTCATGTTTCACCTCTTACGGTTGCTCAATGAGTGGCTCTTTTTAAAACCTTTCTCTTTGTGTCATTATTTTCCATAGAGTAATATTAGAGATGTAGAGATCCCTGATTGCCTTTTTCAAAATGCATGTCATGTATTTGAGGCATTTGTTTGATGTTGAATGGAACACAGCAGCACTACCTAGAAATCTAGGAGAACTGAAGAACACCATTTTCTTCTGATGCTATAAGTAGCTTTTAGAGAGGTTACTCAAAGAGGAAAAAAAAATTACCAAAGTGCACCCTACCACACATACCAAGGCACAAATTAGGCAAAATTTGCTGTGACAGTTTCAAATTGTTTGATTGTGAAACATTTTTCAGGGTTGCAGACTTTTGTGTTATATTTTCCCTCACATGCAACATTTTCAGTATTATAGGTCAAAATTTCACCATTCAGTGGCATTCATTTGTTAGCAGTGATTCAGTAGACAAACCCTGCTTGATGAGTTGTCAGTGAGGGATATCATATTTACACAAAGTTACTTGGCTGAAATGATCAGTCTGACAGATTAAAACTGTGCATTTTTCACCTGTAAGTCTAAGCATGAGAAAAGGGAGCCTGAAAAACACCAGAATTTGTGTATTACAGTATGAATGGAAGCTTCAGAAGACTAGTCAGAAAGGATTACTCTACGAAAGAAAATGTTTGTCTTGGAGGCTTTTTTATTGACCTATGATATGCTTCTGGTTTGAAAGACATGTTAAACAAAGAGAGCTACAGGCTTTCAAAACTCTCACAGCTCTATAAATAACTCCACATAAAATGTACAGTATGTATAAACAGCATGACAAAGATTTTCTGAAAGGATGTTCTCTGCAGTAAAAGTAAAGTCAAAACATCCCATTGATGGCAGCTATTTTGAAGAATTCCTAAGAATACAAGTGCTTACGAGCTGGCAAACTCTCCATGAGTGAGACTGAGTATAAACAATAAACTTTTATGAGGTTGTAGCCATCCCAGCAAGACCCAAATGCAGCTTGAATGGACCTTAGCCAAGAAGTGACTACTCAGCATTTAGTAAAGCTTCAGCTAAGGGAACTGCAGAAAAACCCAAACTGTTCCAACAGTAAAAGTATCTGCCAGCAACATTTTTGAGAGTTCACCATCTGGGTCCCGCAGCCATCAATCAGACTCAATGTGTCACTCCAGCTGTTCTTCAAGGCTCCTCATGGTTAAGGTAGAGTGATTGTGAGAAAATAATACAGAAAAAACTGAGAGAGCACAAACAGCTGTTGAAAGCTCGAGTAAGTCAGCAGGTAAATAACTCCCAAGTATTAAATGGAACGCAATTGCATTCAGAGTTTCAGAGACTTAAGTGGGAAGTTGAACAGGCGAGGAAATGAATGGATTTCTGCTGCTTTTTTTTAAATGGAATTATAGGTGAATAAAGTGGGTTTTCTGTCCAAATATGGTCGATTTCTTTTTCTATCTTATGTTCCATTGCAAAATACCCCCAATATTTCTTTCACATTTTTAGGAGGTTGCAAATGTTTATGTGGTGAAGACTTTTTTTTTTTCTTAAATAGTTGACCTTGCTTTATCAATGATTTTAATATAAAAGATGTACTGGCATCCAAGGTTTGTTCTACTGTACAATTTAGATGTAATCATCTCCATGTGATAGCTTTACTTGATGTACAACTATAAATAGTCTGGCCCTGGAGCAGGAAAAGACTATTCTGTAGAAATAAAAATATAATTATGTTTACTATTTATTTTTTTAAGCTATTAACATAATAAAGTCTTTTGCTTATTTTTCTTTTTAGCATTTAGAGAGATTTATTGTATTATAATGATTCAGTACTCAATTTCTACAAGGCTGGGTTGCAGGTGGTAAAAACTGTGTATAATAGTTCAACATTCTGTATTCCAGATGTTTTAAACAAATGTTTCTGTTTCAGGATTTTTCAGTAAAAGAATGGTAATCACACAATCACTGAATCATTTGCGTTGGAAGGGACCTCTTGATATCATCTAGTCTAACAACTCTGGTACACAGGACTGTACCATTTTTGTGCTATTTTTTCATGTATTGCAAAACAAAGGGCTTTAAGGTGAGGATAGAATGAGAGAATAAGAATGACACAAATTTGGAGGGGGTCATTAGAGATTCAGTAATTCCCTACTAAAGATTTTATTTGATTTTCAGAAGCAGGACTTAATCTAAGTTTTACAAAACTCTCTAGCTGCATTTCTCTTGTGGCAGTTTAATAAACAAGAAGACTTAAAGTGCCATATAATAGTGTGCATTTTTGAGAAAGCTCATAAATGTTCTAGTAACTATCACAAGGAACAAAAATTCTGAAACCTGGGGCATTCAACTCAAAAAGTACTGAAACATGGGGTAAGCAATTGGAAGCAAAATGCTGGCAATGAAATTATGATCAATGGCTTCAGTGAGGCCAAAATTTGAAGCCAAGACTACATCAGGAACTTCTCTGGAAAAACAGAATGAAAACAAAACCATGAAAGTTATCAAACCCCTTTATGTGAGAGATCCAGACCTCAGTCTTGAATGCTTCACTTCACCCAGCAGCGAGTAGGATGCTCAGATACTTTGGAAGATCTTGGTTGAGAAGGACGATGAGAAATGGCAAAAGAGAAATGTAGGAGAGGAGGATGGAAAAGTCCCCAGTGGCCTGTTGTTGCAGGCCACTGTGTCATAGCATGTCATAGCATTTCTTTTGCAAATTTTCACAAAACCTTCAGAGGTCTGGTCACACTGAGGAAAGCAGCTTGGATCTCATGCCCAATGAAATTTTATAGGTGACATTACTGGGTGTTCACCTGAGTTTGCAAGGCGAAGCTAAATAAGAACACTGGATGTTACAACTTCAATTACTCTTTAGTAAACTATGGTAGACCAACTGACATGCATATGGCTTTAAAAAAAATAATAAACCTTTGTTTTAAATACACTTCCAAAAGCATTATCATCACTCAAACCTGTCAGAAAAAGAATATACAGCAAAAACTCACATGACATTTCAAATGGATTGGCTACTTTTCATGAAGCTGTGATTTAGTCTATCATCACTGTTAACTGGTGTCTCACCTAGGTACTTATTGGAGAGCAGAGGGATTCAATATCATTGAAAAGACGGTTTGGAACAGAAATAACTTTTGCACACAAGTCATTTAGCATTGGCCAAGAGAGTTTGTAATGTCTTTCCTACATCTGTGTAGTCTTTAGGATAAGAGTGGAAAATGCTTTTGGCAAAAACAAGAAATAAAAACCCTCCCTCACTATATAGCAAATAAACAGAAAAAGCTCTTTGAGTAAGAGCTGTACAAGCACTTTATACAAGGAGGCATACATACTATTGCATTTCAACTGAGTATCATAGCTTTTGCCCACTACAAAGCCTGTATGCCTTGTGCTTCAATATCACAAATTTTGACATCCTGATCAAAATAATTGGACTATATTCTGCCCAATTGTGCCTGTTATCAGAGGATAAAGCCTATTTTTCATTGATTCCTGCTGATTTCATGCCAATATGAAAGCATGATATAGAAATAATGACAATGCAGAGTATTTTTATTTTGAAAAGAACAATCTGTCCACTCTTGTTCCCTCTGGGGTGGAATAGCAAGCAGCGCATCCAAATAGAGAGGAGAAGATGGCACTAAATGAGTTTACATGTTAAATGGCATTTCACTTTGTCAGATTCCTCCATAAGTCATTCACTATTGTGTTCTCCCTCACAGTTATTAACCTGGTTCCTGCAAAGAAAAAAATATACCTACTCAGTGAAGGAAAATGAGGGCTGAGTAACACATCTATTTAAAAATTGCTTGAAATATTTATTTTCCTTATTATATATAAACCATACACAGCACTGTGGGCATTTGTCTAACACCTGACTGCAGAAGTTACAAGAATTACTGTAGTTAAATCCCAGATCAGAGCTAATTCTTTAAAATAGTACTCTTCCCTCTTAATTCTTCAAAATACTACTCTTTCCTTTTTAATTTAATTAAATACAAGCTTCATGACTCCCCTATGAGTCAAGATAATTAAAGAAAGACCTATATTTGTCAGTGAATCTCAGAAATGTTCTAATGAGTGGATAAGAACCATTTGTAATTAAGATGCTAATTGCTTGTATGCAAAAGCCCTGTTGTTCGAGTGGTTTAAAAAGTGCTTGAAAACAGTTTGTTTGCCTTTCCTCTTAAACAGACTAAACATTCCCACTTGCAGTCTTATTTACATTATTAATTTGCTTAGCAAATATTTTTTAATAGCTAGTGCAAATAGAAGGAGTGGAAGCCTTGTTTGGAGAGCTCTTGTGAAGAGTGCTATTTGCTCCAGTTCAAGCAGATGAGCAGACAATCAGACTGAAATGTGAGTTTTTCAGGCACATAATAGACCCTTGGCTTATCAAAGCCTCTTATCTGATTGGAAAAAAATCAAAGGTAAACTTCACAGCTCATGGAATTAAAAGACAAATGAGATGTCATAATTATCAAAGTGGCTAATTTAGAAAATTAAGCCATTCACATAGGTGACATAATTGCTTGTCACAATCACTCTTTTTCTCATTAGCCTTCTCTTCAGCACCTACCATACAGTGGAACATTCTTTAGTCTTGGAAAATATTGCCTATACTGTAATCCCTTAATAGCATAGCCCCTGAAATTAACGCAAAAATATACTTAACAGCTTCATTAATGTGATATATTTGTATGATTCTCTGTTTGATCATGTCTCATACTGTAAAATTTGGTATTTTGAATTTTGAGTATTTTATTGGGTCTTTTTCTAGCTTCTTTTAAAATTACACAATTTAAAATTAATCAGTTAATTATGATGGAGGACTTAATAAGCCAACATGCCATATGCAAATTCTTTTGACAGGATTATGGTTCCATCACACAAGGCGGCTTTAACATACAAGGATTATGAGGTATATAATTATTGTGGCTAGAAGATTAAATTGTCCCCCTAAATTGTGAATGTATAGGAAAAATATTTTTATCCTCTCTAGAATAATATGTCTTTCTAATATTTAATATTTTGTTTCAGGTTTGTTTTAATTCAGTTTAAAATAACACTCCAAATAATATTCCATATAAGAAAGTCATTTTCAGGAAGTAGTTACACTTCCCTGACAATCATATTGTTTATGAGTCAGCAAGTACAGAAATTATTAAAGACAATTTCTAAGAAAGGAAATGAGTCTGGTTTGCTATGCGAGTTTCAAGGCATGACATTGTAAATGGGCAAGGTTAAACATTTTGGATTAAAAACATGACTGTGAGATTGATTAGGGTCCTACAGTCTTGTAAAGTTGGGAGAACATAGCTGACATGACTTATAGTTTGCTGAATTCAGAGAGATTACATTGATGTCATTCATTTGAAGAGATAGTTCATCCTGGATGCATATAGTGAAGCTGTCATCCGTGCGTTTCACAAATATTCATGTGACTAACATGTTTTGATTAGACTAACACTGAACCACACCGTTGAATGGGTCATGTGTCTGAAGCGCTGTGACATGCTAAAGTCAAAGCGTGCGTTTTAAAACAAGGAACAAAACCTGGAAAATAAAATAAAGCCAAACACCCAACTTAATCTTGTAAAGCTTTCTATGTGCCCCTCCTCTGAATATTTGACATACTTAACATATGGAGACTGAAACTCATATCTTATAGCAAGCAATTAGGCTTCTGACTATAATAAAAGACAGTTAATGTATCATTAGCTTAATTATAAACAATATTGACTTTGCTCTGTATGAACAGACTCCTACACAGTTTGAATGAATGTGCTTATTTAGAAACAGGGTCTGTCCTGCCCTTTCTTCTCAACCCATAGCTGGACAGGATTTCAACCCGGCATTCCCAGAAGGGAATTGGCTTCACCTGGCAGTTCCTTGAAAGTGAGTGAAAAGCAAGATGTTCTACTTCCAAGAAAAGGACCTTCTTAAGTGGACCGGGGCAGGCTTCAGAACACCTTCTTGTTTTAGAAAATGATGTTAGGACTGGTGCTTCTGGGTTTATTGAGCCTGACAGCACCCCAGTCGCGTGCCTGTGGCTCATCGCAGGGGCAGTCACTCCGCTTCAGCCTTCCAGCCCAGAAGGGGTAGGAGGTGCTCCCGTCCCCTTTGTCCCCCAAACAAGTGTTGGCACCATACCTTTCCCCCAGTCTGCTCTGTAGTTTGCCACCTTCTCACTAGGATTGGGTTTTTTCTGTGTCTTTCAGTTCATTCACAACAAAGAAGGCAAGCTTTCTAAACTAAATTTTTACACACATTCCCACTGTTCATATGCAAAAAGAGCTAATTACAGGTCTATGCAAAGGTAGCAAAATCTGCACATAAAAACATTTGGTTTAATTTCCTTTCCGCTATGGAAGTCTTCTGACTTCCCCACCCTTTTTTATCCCCACATTCTTTTTATCCCCACAGTCTCATCTTCTCAACTTCAGGTTCTCTCTCCTTGCCCAGAACCCTCCTTCTTTAGTTTAGATCCCCTAGCCTAGAGAGCAAGAGACCGCTCTCATTTTAAACAGCTCTGTTTAAACCAACTTTTTCTTCTCCTTTCCTGCTCTGCATTGTTGGTTGCATCCAGCTGACTGACCAGCTATGCTCTCAAACCCAAGGGCAGGCATGACAGGTTAACTCCCATACCAGTTAATATCCACAGCTATGTCTGCAGGCTCCATGACTTGCTCAGCCTTTTGTCATACTCATTGTTTTCAAAGGCACTTATCCCATGCTAACAACTTTTTCAGTTGTCCTCTAGCTGCCTCTGGATAAAGTATGTGATACATGACAGACCCTGCCACAAACTCTTAACATTGATGGTTATACTTACACAAAGGGTTCATAAAGTCAAAATTTGTAAGTTATGCATAAATTTCCAGACTGTCACAGGGAAGAAAAAATATTAAGCATCTGCTATTTTTCTAGAAGGCATTTTCTTACAATAAATATTTCCCATAGCTATCTCTCTGGTTTCAGGGAGAAGGAAAGGAGGTTGAAGATTCAAGGCTATTCTGTTACCTTATCCTTCCATCACCTGCCATGAGGAGGGTCAGGTTCTGATCTCATTTATCGCATTGCAAATTTCTGGTGCAATTTCATTGAAGCAGCTCAACCTCTACTGGTTTAACAGATTGTGGACACTGGCCAGCAGCATTAGATTTGAAAATATCCACACTGACTCTCAGAAGTGTCACTTTATTTAATGGCAGGCACAAAATGGTTATGTGACAGACACAAGTGACAGTCAGCCACCATAGGAAGTGGAAAACATCTAATCTTTTTCCTTTGATATAGCGTTAAGTATTGGGAGCAAGCTTCCTTCTTCAGCTTAAAAAAAAGTGCTGACCTGAACATCTGTAAATGCTTTACAAAAAAATCAGGCCTAAATAATCAATAATGACACCCCTTGCAATTTGGTGACTTGGTTTGGCCCTGTTCCCGTAATAAATTTGGATCAAAAAAAATTGCATTTAGATGGCACTGAGGTGGTGATTTTGGTAGTAGATGGATATTACCATCATGAAAGTGCATGTAAACTGAGAATTAAATAAGCAATTTGTTTTATCTGTCTTTTTAGAGTAACAAATAATGTAAGTGTATTTTACAGAGATCACAGAATTATTACCTAAGAAAATGAAGACTAAAGTATCACAGCTGAAAATGGTAACTGATTATCACTATGTTATTAGCATTGTTCCCAAATATGCAGTGCTGTCCTCTAGAGGCCGTGTTTAATACTCTATAGCTCACAGTTCATTAACTAATAGGTTAATTCAGGAATTCATCTTGTGGGAGACCTGATTCCAAGAACAAGAATACCTCCATGTGTACCTATACCATAGTCCATACATTGCTAACATCCAGACAAAAGAGTAAGCTGTCTCGTGCTGGCTGTTGAGGAAAAAATGTACACCTTGTGTGTCTCTGACTCACGCTAACTCATGCTTGCAGTTCTATATTCTGCACCAGATCAGCCACACTCAATTTTTCTCACAATACTTTTGAAAGAGAGCTGCCAGCAACCAAAAGCAAATGTTTCTCCCTCTTCCTTTCTTCCCTTAAAC
This sequence comes from Buteo buteo, assembly GCF_964188355.1. Taxonomy (NCBI): domain Eukaryota; kingdom Metazoa; phylum Chordata; class Aves; order Accipitriformes; family Accipitridae; genus Buteo; species Buteo buteo. The sequence goes on from NC_134172.1 coordinate 35,586,983, forward strand.
TTCCCCATCAAAGTATTTAGGGTGTTTGAGAGGTTTGTCATACACCTGACTCTGTAGCTGGCCTTTCAGAGCTCTCTCTGCTAGCTTATCCCTTCTCTTAACAGGTATTTTTTAAATTACTGAGCTAAGTTTACTTTCATTCATTGTAGTATATATCTGAACTAACTTTACTAAATGCATTGCATCGCTCCCGTGACCTTTGAAACACTACAACTATTGAACATGAACATAGCAATAGCGGAGGGAAAGATGACTCAGCCCCACTGCAGCTGACTCTGCATTAGAAATATGATGACACCATGCTCCATAAAATTTTTGCACGTAATCTCCTAACAAATCACAAAGCAGGAATGAAAGATGGACTTAGATGAATAATAGAAGCAAAGATGCGAAGCAAAGGGCCCATGAAATCCATTTCACTGACACTGGAGGCTTGTGTACACTGAGGTGCAGCTCATTAGTGTTATGATTATTATGACTGAAATTGTCCTAAGGCTGGGGAGAATTTAGAGGTCATTTATATTTCTCAAAGAACTGGAACTGCAGACAGGGCTGAGGAGCTGAAATGTCACGTTTCCCAATGAAGGTTCACCAGACAGTATGGAGTGATGGACAGACCATTTCTCTAAGAGATTCAAGGTACTCAAAGTACTCAGGAGAAGGAACTGGAAAACCACATTGTTCCTAAAAGGTTGCAGGTGCATTAAGAAGCCAGAAGAAACAGAGGCAACTTTTGGAGGGACGACTGCTGTATACATAACTCTTGTGCTGCTTTTTGTCTTTTTGCCAGCTACTACCCAATTACAGAGAGTCCTTTCTTACCAGTTAAGTTTCCGTTGTGTACATTTTTTATACCTCATTTGTTCATTACGGGTAAAGTGCAGCTCTTGGCCTAATGTGGTTCAGGCTGGCAACAATCAAATTTCCCATGGGCTGCTAATCTAGATCTCCTGTCTTTTGGTATTCTTTTCTCTGTCGGAAAAAAGTCTCAAGCCTCTCAGCAGTCAGCAAGAATCTGGAAGCAGGTGTCGATTTCCACCTCTTCCAGTGTCAGAAATCATTGTCTAGATGGCATGTTGTCTATAGAGCTGAAGTTAAATCAAACTGAGAGTTTGCATTTTTCTCTTCCACTAGACCTGCAGTGAGACAAGGTCAGCTGGAGGAGTACGTACATATACCACATGTGCTGATCCTAGGTGAGGAAGCTTGGCTTCACAGGCAGGACTCTTTACAGAGCTGGACCCCAAAAGTTATAAATAACTATAGTTCATAGCCCTGTGGTTAAGGAAGGGAGGGAGGCTCACTGAATGCTGAATGAGCAAGACATGAGAAGTACCTATGGAGACACTGAACCAGCTGGAAAGCTAACTGAAAGTACAGTGCCTCCTCTTCATCCTTTCCCAAAGCCCAGAAGAGGGTACTTTGGACAAATTTCCTGATGAGTAGGACAGCTTTCAGAACAGTGCAGAAACTTGTCCTTGGCATTGCGCAAATAAGAGGGACATGTCTTCTGTGTAAATACTGTTCTCTGGTCTTTGTTTTGACATTTACTCCAGTTTAATCAACTAGACTTTAAAGCACATTTGCTTTGATTAAAACTGGGATTGGCCTTGCAATAAAGATAGTCTCTCCAGTGGCTCATTTTGGAAACCCCCTGGACAGTGATCAGATGTATTTATGATGCCCTTTAGCTGTGTGTTTGATTTCCTTGACATAAAAAGGGGGGGAGGGAAAAAAAGGAAAAGCTCCTGACTCTTTAAAGATTTCTGTGGTTGTTATTGCTGGCCTGCAGCCACACATTCTCTTACATGGTGGATCAAAGACACCAACATTGTGAGAGTTAGTCGATACAATACAGGCACCACTTAAACATATTGCTCAAAACATTCCTTTTTGTTTCTTTAAAGGGTCACATTCTGGAGACATTTCATCTTATTGCTTAAACAAAACACAGTAATTTTATGTAGTCTGACATGTCCTTGCATTTTTTTCCTGAGGATAAAAAGGAAGCTTTGATAACATCCTAAGTACGAGTGAATAAAATAGTTAAGTACATTATGTTTTATTAACTGTCTTTGTTATAGTTACATGAATCTGGTGGGGTTTTTTTCCTTGCTCATTCTCAACATTATGATGTAGAAAGCTGGAGGCCACAAAGAGTTAAATAGTAGCCTATGCTGAGTCCTTATTTAGAAGGAAAAGGTAGTTGTTTTGACGTAGGTCTCTTAGCAACTAGAAATTTAGCTCTTTGTTTATTATAAAACACTTCAATTTTGAGGGAAAGAATTTACATTTCTCATTTTAGTTGCTCTCCTTGTCTTCCTCTCCATCTGCCTTGATGGAGCCTAAAACAAAATAAAAAAAAAGTTGTCTCCAAACATGAGTTACAATATTTTTGAGTGACAAGAAAATCTTAATACTTACTATTAAAAGATTTTTTTTTGTTAATGGTAGTTTAAAGGATCAGTGCCTTCAATGTCTAACACTTTCAAAAAAGAATAGCATAATTTTTGTTGCTAAATAAATTTTACAATTTATGTTTTGTAGTGATTTAGATTTAGTATAAGCTACTACTTATATAAGCTACTAGTTCAGTCCTGAACTGAACCCCGCATATGAGCTAATGTATCTTCATGATGCAGTAAAGACTTCCTTTGTGTTTGAAACTAGCATTTTGATAGAAAATTACTATTTCTTTTTGCAAAAAAACCCACTTCTATCTATTGACCAATAAAACCAAAAATGTAACTTATACTTCCTCCCATTGAGATGAGATGGCCTAATCATTCTTTCAGCTGAAGGAAGTGAAGAATAATTTCATGTGAGACACGGTAACATGAAAAAAAGCACAAAATATAAGAGGTCAAAATTACATTGTCTTCATCAGTGCTTCTCTGAGGACCCAGATGAGACCAGAGGGTCTTAACTCAAGATGGGGAGAGGGCAAATTCTGTGCTCTGGGGAAAAACTGTCCCAAGTAATACTCAATGGTGGGAAAACTGAGGAAAGGAAGAGCATGTTCATTATTCTGCTTGTGATACAGTTATCGATTGTACAGAGAAGGGTGTCTGGGTACCTGCTTCTTGGGCTTTAAGTGACTAGACTATGAGTCATCTTTCAGTAAAGGAGTTAGATCTATCCAGTTTGTGCTTGGGGCCAAAGGAACGTGGTGGTGCTGCAGCCTAGCCAGAAGGGGAATAGTTCAGTCAGAAATAGAGGTGGTGAGGTCCATGATTTGATTTTATATTTTTTCTTTTCCTAAACTGATGGTATTGTAGGAAGATTCCATCTGACTGTGGCATTTTTTTAATTAGACAAGTCACACATTTCATACAATAAAACTTGTGGTTTTGTATTGTAATACTGAAAATATTACATTCTAAGGCTTAATAAAGTTATGATAAGAATTGTAAACAATATGTAGTTGCCATTGATCATCTACTGCAAATATGGTGTGCGTGTGCCTGATCAAGCAAACAGTTACCTGAGCAACCATAATTAGTCCCATTAGTCCATTAATTTCACACCCTTGTAGATGGAAAATTGACACAAGTAGAGTTTTGGGGACTGGGTCTAGTGTTGGTGTTCATACTGATCTGCTGTTCACAAACACAAGCCATTAAGAAGAAGAATATGTGGACATATTACTAGAGTTTTTATTATGTCATTATTTGCTCTTTTTTATTAGAGGACATTATGACCATATTATTAAAACAAGATCATTTGTCCATTAATGAACAATTTAAATTGTTTTATGAATTTTTTTTTATCAGAAAGGGAATATTTAGTGGTAATAATGTTTCTGGAACTTTCATATAGCCTTTCTAGAAAACTTATCTTTTTTTTACTAAAGTAAAATTCAAATTGGTTAAAGTATTTGAATAGACTATATGGTGTTACAGAAATCAATAGATGCCATAATGACAGTTGCAGACTGTATTTCTCTCAATAAGCCATTTCAGAGGTAGCTTTTGGAGATGTATTTCTTCTGTTTTGCCATTTGTCTGCTTATTTGCATGACAAATCATGGCCTTCCAGAGTTTCCATCTTCCTTATGAAGATTTTTTTTTTTCTTAGTAGTTTAGAGATATTGGCTATGGGTCATGTTCCTGAAAGAAGAAACATCTGCTGGTAACTTATTTTCATAATGATTTGCCTGAATAAGATCAGGGGTATGTGGGTTGGGTTGAAAGTTGCAGGAAAGGCTGAAATTCCTAATAAAAAGGGAAAACAGCAACAGGATTTCTCTTGTGTCCCACTATCTTCTGCTCCAATTGAAAGATTGTTTGTGGGATGCTGCAATGCTCAGGTGATGTCTCCAGTTTTGACAAGTCAGGTTGAGGCTGTCAACACGCAAATCTAGCTGTGTGTACAGCCATTGATTTCCTTTGCAACTGAATCTTAACACTTCTTATATCGTAAGGATTAGACTACCCCAAAGGAAAAAAGCAAAATCTGGCTTTCCAATGACTGCCTGATTAGGTGTTACACACCCTGTTCCTAAATAATTAACCCAATCAGGAAGTTTGTTTGGCATATTCTCTACATGGCAAGACTAGGTGCTCTAGAAAAGGAAAATGCTATTAGTTTGAGAAACCATGTGATACAAAAGGAATTAAAAATTAACCAGTGAACATGGATACAGCAAAGAGTGAACTACACTGCAACAAAAATGTCAGAGGCATGTGATGAATGCCTCTAGCCATCTGCTCCCCATGACCAAATTTAAAGCTGTTTTGGCCGAAAATACGGCCAGTTAACCTGCTGGCCAGGGTATTTCCAGCCAATGGCAAGTTGCCTCAGTGGGACTGGAGGTTGCCTCGGGCCAGCCAAGGCAGTGTGGGTCTGTCCTGCACCATGGGCAAGAGCATTCCAGCTTTAAGTCCTGAACAGGCTCCCAAAAATCACATCCTAGCATTAACATCACAGCAGCTAGCACTTACCTAAGTGTTGTTTTACAGACCGTAGTACAGAGTAGCTTTTTCTTGTTGACATTAAACAAAACCTACTCCATCTATATTTCTCATTCAGTAAAAGGAAAAAAAAAAAAAAGTGTAATCTGTTTCCAGTTGCTAAAAGATCTTGGTTAATTATATTCCTCCAAAATGTAAATTAAACATGTAATAATGACTCTGACAAATGAAAGCAAAGAATTTTATCTTTTCAATAATTTTATCATCAGATATGTCCACATCAGTTTAATCTAATATGCAATTAACTCATTCATACATCTGTGCAATTAATTAATTTGTCTATGCAGTTCTCAGACTCTTCATCAATAACCTCTAGAAGGGCTAGATCTAGGTTTCCGTTACTGAAACATGAGCAAAATGAAAACTGTGATGCTTACCAAAGTCTGCATGCCAATGACTGATAGGGATGTAAGCATGCAGATTTTGTAGGCAGCGTTCATTTAGAAAGGCAGGGTGTGCTCTATACGTGATTAAACCAAACCCAGCTCTAATGTCCTGTCATCTTCTGTTGAACGATGTAGGATTTGATTCTGCTCTGGAAGTTGGTTTTCTACTACTTCTTGTAAAACTGAATGTCTCCCACATTGAAGTTACTAGGTACCTTCTTTAGCTTCATCAGCTTTGGTTCGTGGAAATGGCTGAAATGCAGTTAAAAAGTAAGTTAAGCATGTTCTTTTAAGTACTTAATTGCAGTCTTCAGGCTTTGCATTTCTCATTTTAAATAAGTAATATTTACAATTAAGCCTCATCCTATCGCTTTTACCATATAATTCATTTGTGCAAATGTTATTACTAGCTTTCTGACCTGTTGGACACTTGTATTTGCTTGAAGTTAGTTGTCAGTCTCCTAGTGAGTAATGAAATTAATGAATTAACATGATAAAATACTTTTTAAAGGAACGGCATGTATGTTTCTTCTATGCATACTGTATTTCATCTACACTACACACTCATCTGAAACATTACAGATTAACTGTTCCCCTTTTACATTAGGTCATAGATGATACAAGATGTGCTATCATCCAAATAAAAAAATGCCAGATCAATGGGAGAAATTATGGCCCTTGCAATCCTTCTGATGTAAATAGGCCAAGATTTCACCCATAATGATTATGCAGAATTCACACCTAAACTGCTTATCTTTTCAGGAATATGTATGGTCTATGTAGTACAAATGACTGAAGTGGTCCAAAAGCTCTGAGGTTAGCACTCATGTTGCCAAAATTTTTGGTGACTCATTTGACTATCTTCTAACTTGATGAAGTTGATTCTCTTACACTTTTCAGAATAATGCTAAGTGAATCAAAGGCAGCCCTTAAAATACAGTGAATCTCATAGGGTAGCCAGCCATTGTTCAGCATTACTTACTCAATTAAAATGTTGAACACATAGTCGTGTCACTTTAGTGCAAACAGCCATTCTCCTGAAAATCTCTTATCATTCACTCCTTGTTAGTCCATATCTGTTCTAAAGCGTTTTAGAAAAAAAAAAAAAAAAAAAAAGATATGTGGCCAATGAATCACACACGTTCATTAGGATAATAGACAAGATTAGTGAACAATTCACCCAATGAACTGAAGCGTATTACCATAAACTCTCTGGCAAATAGTGACAAACAATACAAATAAATGAAAGAAAAAATATCAGAACAATTTTATTCTTTTATATAGGAACTGAAGTTCTGTGGGCTTAGAAGTATCTGTATTTTATTATTACTCCATGAGGAACGAGGAATATCTCTGACACAATACAATCACAATAAGTCTGAAATGCTTTTAAATGACAATCACTTTTTAAACCAAGCTGTGAGATAAGAAATTGTCTTCCTTTACAGATGGGTAAACTAAGGCACAGAAGAATTAAATAATGGCTGTTGTGGTTTAAGCCCAGCCAGCAACTAAGCCCCACACAGCTGCTCACTCACTTCCCCCCCACAGTGGGATGGGGAAAAAGAATAAGAAGAGTAAAAGTGAGAAAACTCATGGGCTGAGATAAAGACAGTTTAATAGGTAAAGCAAAAGCCGTGCACATACAAGCAAAGCAAACCAAGGAATTCATTCACTGCTTCCCATCGGCAGGCAGGTGTTCAGCCATCTCCAGGAAAGCAGGGCTCCATCATGTATAATGATTACTTGGGGAGACAAATGACATCACTCCAAACGTTGCCCCCCTTCCTCCTTCTTCCCCCAGCTTTATATGGTGAGCATGACACCATATGGTCTGAGACACCCCTTTGGCCAGTTTGGGTCAGCTGTCCCGGCTGTGTCCCCTCCCAACTTCTTGTGCCCCTCCAGCCTCCTCGCAGTGGGGTGGGGTGAGGAGCAGAAAAGCCCTTTGACTCTGTGTAAGCACTGCTCAGCAGTAACTAAAACATCCCTGTGTTATCAACACTGTTTCCAGCACAAATCCAAAGTATAGCCCCATACCAGCTACTATGAAGAAAATTAAGTCTACCCCATCCAAAACCAGTGCAATGGCTCAGCCTCATCCACAATCACACCAGTTCTCATTCCTACAGAAAAACACAAAGAAAGCAGTTTGGTTCCCTACTGGCACGTATTGTACACAACCAAAATTGCACACTTGCTGCAGGTGTAATTTTTTAAAAGTTCATAAAATCTAAGAAAGGACGTGATGTTATACATACACATTTCTGTATTTCATATGAATCCTCATCGTTATGCTTCAAAATACACTCAGAGCATGAGGCAGACACAGAAAATCTCTGTAGCTGCACAACCTACAACTTCATGATTTGAAGCATCTTAGCGTACAGAATAAGAGTCCCTCCAGGTTTGGGAAACATGACTCTAATCAGTACTGGGTTGGGTACACTTAGAATTCACTAACTAGAAAGTTGAAAGCCCAAAGCACTCTTACAATGCTAAATTTCATCTAATGACTCTTCCTGATGACGAGCCATACATTGATTTTGGGGAGTTCCTAGGACGAAGTGGATTCTCAGAGTTCTAATCCTTTGCCTAAACCATGAAAGTTTAGCTAATATTATAAAAGTAGGAGCTTCAGATGGACTTTGGTTCCAGCATTAGCGTGCTTCTGTCTTCTCAGGAGAAAAATTGTAAAATATGACTGTCTTGTATTTGTAAATCTCCTTTCTTCTTGTTAATCTACTAAATTACTAGGGCTACATAGTTGAAACCTGGGACATCTCTGTACCTTCCTATGTCTTTGTTGGTTAATTTTATAAGGAAACAGATTCAGTGTCTGATTAACTGGTCATTAATCACTGATGAGTGTGAAACTCATTTTTCCAGTAGTGTATTGCATCCCCTATTTCATATGTGGTAATAATATTCTAAATCCTGACACAGCTGAAGTATAGACAATTTGTACACGTCCACATAAGTAGAGATACACATGCTAAAGATGAGCCTGTTGTTTATGTAGTAGAACTAGCCATGAGTTATGGATCCTAAGAAACAGAACATCATGTTTCTGTCTCCAAAGAATAGGTTTGGCACAGACCTTTCTAATACAGGAACCTATTTCTCATGAAATGAAAATGGATAATTTACAGCATTCCTAATCACACAGAAAATGCCTTGTGTGAAATGCCCCGTATGTGTTAAGAGATTATGGATTTGATAGTGTCAATCTATGAACAGGCACAAAAAATATAGTTACTAGATTCAAGGACTTTACAGAGAGAGAGAGAGAGAAAAAACAAGCACTGTAAGATAAAACCTTGCCATATGCCCAATTTGGAGTGCATAGGGGTTTACATTTCAGAAGCTTGAAAAGCCTTGCATTTAGAAATTCATGAGAGATTTCAAGAAAAGACTAAAACATATTTTAGTATTAATATACTAAATTGCAGTTGAAATTTCAGTGAAATTATGGAATTATGTTATTTTCATTTGGTTTCCCTTACTAAATGACAGACTTCATCTTACCTTGCTGAAAGACTTCCCAGCATTTGATTCTTTTGGGTGAACCAGAACAAGATTTACAATTCAGCATAAAGGCCACGAAAATTGCTGGCTATTTCTAGTTTAACAGACACATTTCACTCATTTTAACTGAGATTTTTTTCCTGATTTGGGGTTCATTCAAAATTTAAACTCTGTGAAAACAGGAATGGTAAATGTTTCATTCAGGCCAAAATAAATGTGGACACAAGCCCACACAAGACACAAGTGCTTCAGGAGAAACCATGCCAGTTCTAAGACTGACATTGTTCTGACATTATGATGAATTCTGAAGTTATTTAGTCATACTCAGAATTTCCAAGTATGTCCTTACTAGTTAGTAAGAAATATTTTCTTCAAATCACCCGCAGCGGTTTTATACACAGTCCTACTCACTGTGGGTAGCTTTCATAGTAAAACTAGAATGGGTAGATTAGAAGACTTCTTACCTTTAAAAATCTCAGTCAGTGCATCTGATTTATTTCATGAAGCCTTTTGTTTTACTGCCCTCCACCTCAGGAGACGGCTGTGAAACCAGTCTGCTGTGAATGAATTAGTTGTTAGCAAAAGCTTTCTAAAGGTAAGTGGTAAGCGTTAATACTGCACACATTAATATTCGTACAAACATTGAGTAGAAAAGGAAGGAGAAGGGAAATAAATTAACTGACATCCAGATCAACTGGTTTTGATCTTGATGAGTTTATGAAATGAATTACAATTCTTCATTTGCAAGATTATTTAAGATCAATCTTTCTGGACATAATTACCATGTGATTAATATGAATAAACTAAGCAGAAGAACAGACATGATAATTTCCTTTCATTCTATTACATGGATGATCATTGTTTCAATGTCAAACAAAATTAAGCTTTGGCCTTAAAAAAACTACATAGCAATCTTAGGATGCATTTAGGATGATAATTTTATGGGGTTTGTTTGGCTGATGGTTCATTTTTAAATAATGTCATGTGCATCTTTAATATCTTCTGAAAACCTTGATGACAAATATCGACACTAGGCTGTGCTTTAATACTGTCAGATTTTTAATTTCAGAAAGTGTAAACATTGCCAAGTTTTGAAGGTCTGAACCAAGGATACTGACATAATTTTCAAAGGCACGGGTAATACCTCAGCACCTCCCTTCAACATAAAACCCAGAGGTTTGACAGAAGCAAACCTCTCTATAATCCACTTCATGCATAACAATTCTGTCACACATCCTTCCTGATTATTCGTGAATCCACATGCCGAATTGTGTTTTGCATATGAGGTTCAGGTGATGTATTCTATTGCTGATACTGTTTCACCTGTATTTAGTTCCAGTGACATGGAAAACACTGCAGCCAATTGTCCTTATTACAGTCCCTGTGTATTTCTCCCCAGTGCACTTGCACAGGGGGAAGATGTGAGCATGGAGTGTACTTAACTGCCAGGCTGAATGGCTCTGTAATGTAGCTTCAGCATGGCATAAATTAAGCTGTCATTTTTTTGGCAGCAAGTGCAGAGAGGCGATTTTCCTGTACTGTAACATTTGAAACAACAATTTTCTGGCTCCAGTAGTAACTGACAGTTCTGTGTGATACATGCTCAACGTTTGTGCTTCAGGGGCTGCAGCTGGAAAAAACCTTTGGGGTAAGGTATTGTCTTTATTAGCAAATCAAACTTGCAGTCTCAGAACACTAACATTTCCTAACTCTTTTCAAAGAGCGTGTCACTCATACCTTAAAAAATTGTACTTAAAATTTACTAGGTTCCATCAAGGTATTTAACTATGTTGCCTATATGCAAAACACTATTTTTGTAATGACTTCAGACCTATTTTCATTAGGAAGATTGCTTACCCAGAGAGAGCTGGCCACAGGCACTTTATTGGCAACCTGTACCAAGATGATGGCTTGAAGGACAGCCAGGTTTGGAAATGATCTTGGAATGCTTGGCCAGGTTCAGGCTGGTGAAGAAGGAGGATGCTGATGAGGTGCCGACAGTACTGGGGAAGGAGGGAAGCAGCCCTTTCCCAGCATGCCACTAACACGGGACTCTGAACATACACTGCCACAAGCCGTGAGGGAAGCCCCCCTTCACTGTCTGGCAAGATGCAAGGTTAGGCAAGGCCATTGCACAGAGGGGAGGGAGAGAAGGAAATTAAGGAGTCACCTGCATGAGTGAAAAGCCATTTTATTAAATATATGAATTTTGCAGTGTTCTGTTTCAGAAGTGCAGTTAATTTTGACATCACTTTTTTAAGGAGCCAGAGACACGTTCTGCTTTTCTGGTACAATGGCGAAATCAGGGGAATTACATTAGATTTGCAGTTGTACAAGTCAAGGTAGGAATCAGCTCAGTATATTACACAGTCACATTTCTACCATTGCTGAAAAATAGTTGCAGCGCTCCTTAAGCATTTAGATATTTTGACACCTGTATATACCTGCATTACCTCCAGCCTGAATTATGGCCATTCCTGCTAATCAGGGCCCTGGCAGCCCCTGTAAGCAGGCTTCACTACATGCTGCCAGACACTTATTGCTGTCCGTTTCAAATATTTGGCTATAACACTCACATTTTTAAGTCGTTCTTTCAATGCCTAAGTTCACGCTGGTATTGATCTTAAGATCTTGCTTTTATCTTTAAAGTGCTGTTAAATCCGGAGCTGTAACTGCATGGAAATCCACACACTTTCATTGTCCCTCTTGGTCTCCACTTTCTTGGGTCTTGACTGAGTTAGCAAATCAAGCTTGAAGTCACAGAACACTAACTTTCCTAACTCTTTTCAAAGAGCCTGTCACTCACACCTAAAAAATTGTTAAACTAAAAAACTACCTAAGAGAGTTGGACGGCGAATTTCCACTGAAACGAAAGCTTTCTAGTGGTGCTTTGGGAAGGCTTGGCTTCAGTAGCTGAATGCATGGGAGATTTCAATCTTTGCCTGTTTGGGTCAAAAGAGGGGAAGAAAGAGAAGAAATGTTTTAAAACATTCATCAATGAGCTCAATTTATGGGATCACTGCTGCCAAGGAAGAGATATTACCTCCTCTGATTTTTAAGGGAGATTTAAATACACTGCTGCCTTATCAAGTTTGCCATTGTTCACGTTCACATTTGACTCTGTGTTAAGTTTCAGATGTAGCAATATGAATTGGCACCTGACTTTTTTTGTAGAGGCACTCAGTCTTATTGATATAATTAAGGGGCTGTAAGTGCTTTAATTACAGACTCAGATTTAAGAAGTTTAAAACTCAGCCATAAAAATCATTTTTGATTAAGGCTTGCAGACACAATCTTTTTCCAGGATTTCACTTTTAAGAGCTTACTTTTTTGAAGGATTTCCTTCTCTCTACCTCTTCACTTGGTTTTCTCAAACTGATGACTATCCAGAAGATTTTCTGAGCATTCATAATAACGATTGTTAAATGGCAGAACTATATGCTTATTATACAGTCATTAGGGAGGACAGCAGAAATTGTCTACCTTCATGCCTTTACCCAAAACAAGACTGTCCTTTAGCGTTGAAACCTTTACATATTCCTTTGCTCCCCAAAATCCAAATTTTACTTTTTGAGATGTATTCCACATCCAATAAAAGCCACCCAAGTGCATACAAAACTAGACAGGGACCACGTCCATCCGGTGAAGCCTGGGGAAGACTTGTGCTGCTCTAACTTACAAAAGGTTTAGTGAATCAGGGCACTATGACACACCTGCTTGTGTTCCTCTGTTTTTCACTTACGGAAAGTATTTTGTTTCAGGAGAGAATCTGATTTGGAAGCTTTGGGCTCTTAAATTTTCATAAACTGTCTATGAATGTTTATATATTCTGTGGTTTAAATGCTGAAAAACCTTTTTTTCTATCATGTATAAGACTTGCTATTCTCTCCCCCATAAAAAGTTAAACTTCCTAGGTTACTATCATCATCAGCTCTGCCCAGCCAAAAAAATGCTGAAACATTTTGTTTTCTTTAGGATAGTAGGGCTTTTACAGTCAGCTCAAAGATGTACAGAGCAAGGCCACAGCTGTACATGCATAGCACTGTACATGTCTGGTGAGGAGGAGAGGTGAGCAAATGAATGCAAGGCCAATACCTATCTCCATCGTGTTAGCAGTATGGGAGTATCCCTAATTTAAAGTAAGTTAAGCATATTCTTAAATACTGCTGAAGTTGGTTAGATGGAAATGTATGCATAGCGGGCACCTATATGTTTATGAGATATTTTTGAACAAGGACTAAACTGATTTCCTCAACGATATGCAACACTCTTATATAATCACAGGAGTGCACATCATGATGATTTTTAAAAGGGTGGTTTGCTTAAGGCTTGGGAAGCTCATCACCTCAATTGTGTCATTTTCTTTGTCTTAATTTCAAGCAGAGGGCACTATAGAAAAAAGGAGTATTTCTAGGTGATTTTTTTTTTTTCCTTAACAGTTGGTGTTAGATCACAGTGCTTCCAAATTTAAGGTTCTGGAATGAGCTGCACAAAATAAGAATAGTGGGATTTCATGCTTAATTGGGTTTTAGGTTAATCAAATAGGCTGGAACTCACATAATTTTAATGGATGAGAGGTGCTTGTTTCTAAATGCACCAAGGGAATTGCCAATTATGTACGTTACATACATACACATATCCTTCCAAAAGAAAAGTATGGCCAATGCACACAGAAATAAAATTAATATGGAAACTTGGACTCCAGCAATGTATGCTTTGTATTCCAATGCATTAACTGTAGCTTTACTTAAAGCTACTGCACAAACTAATATTTATTCTTGCCTCTGAAAGATAAACAAAATCTGTTTGCCAGGTCTAGAATATCAGATTATGCCTCTGCCGCTTTTATGTGAGGTTTTAATACAAATCTCTTTAATGCACAGTCTTCTATCTTTTTATAGCTCTGAATCTCAGGAACAGTATTTCCAAAAGCCCTGTTATGCATCAATTTGATTATTCCATTGTCTTTTAACTGGTCTCTCTACCCCAGGAGTATGAAGTATGCTGGTTTAAGCTGAATTGCCAAGTATCTGCTATTTTCCTCTGTATGATCAGCACTGCTGGGCTTTAGTATTACTATGCTTTGTCAATGTTAATGTAATGGCAAATGATGAAGATGCCCTTTGGCAAGAAACATTGCTAGCCCTTAATAATAAACAATTTCTGCACCTCAAATTGCTGCTATACATGAGCAAGTTTAGTCAACCCCTGAAGAGAACCTGTACCTTCTCATTACAGGGCAGCAGTAGTGAGAAAGCAATTCACCAAGCCGTAGGGTTGGCAATCACCCATATTTTCTGCTATAAGTAAATAACTCCGATTGATTTAATCATAAAAGAATAACAGGAAAACTACATTGATTTCCAAATCCCTAATGTGAACATCAGAATATGTTGACTAAGTTGCATGTAAAAAGGTTGTATCCATTTGTATGAACTGAAGAAATATCAATATTTGATCATTACTCTAACAAAAAAATATGACAATTTGGAGTCATCTTAAAAGGACTGAAGTAGCATTATGCAGTGCTAGGGTTCAGTCTACAGGGTTGAAAGTGATAATACTCCATAGTGTTCATAGGCTAAGGAGAGAAAAATCCATGTTTTCAGGCAAATGCACCTCCTATTAATTGTAATAAGCTACTTACATAATCCTATAGCACTGGTAAATAATATAGCTTTGTTTTTCTTAAGGAAATCAACTAGCAAAAAAATACTCACTGTTAGTCCTGCCACTGTGCTCACTACAGCAAGTGATCAGTGGTAGCAACACCAAACTGCATCAGAACAGTAAAATAAGAATATAACTGGTTTTTAAAAAATCTAATATTTTCCCTGTGGACATGCTGAAACAATGATATTTCAGCTCATATAATACCTAAACTGAAGTTATTTTGCAGTGAAAAACTCAAGATCAAAATTTGCTTAAAAGTGATAAGAAACCAATGCCACCTTGACAAGACTGACCAGTCTATTTAATTTGTTCTGGTGGGGTTTTTTTTGTTTTCTTATTTAGGGTGGGTGTCAGGGCTGTAGTGCTCCTTAGTGCCACTTATCAAATGGAAGTGAGAACAACAAGATCTCTGTGGCCAGCCAGTTCTTTGCAGACAACTGTCAGAGAAGGAATAATTCTAATTTGCACAGCAGGTGACATCTTTTCCCATTTAAGCAAACAGAAATTTTGCTCTTGCCTTCAAAGACAAGTTTCACCTGGAGACATCAACTGAAAATCCTACAATTTAGCACCAGCTTTTTACTGGTGGACCTAATGGGTGCAGCTACACTAGTGATATAGTGAGCTGGTGCAGGATTTTTTTAGTGGAAATTTGCCTTGTTTCCCTAGGAGTCTGGTGACACATGCCTGAAAGTACTGCTAATGCAAGCCGAACGATTTCCCCTTGGTGGAAGCAAGGTTGGAGTCACAGACATGGGCACCATGCAGAGCACCCCACTTGCGAAGCAGAGCCAGTGTCCTGCAGCAGTTAGCACTGTACATGTGCACAGTGCATGCCTGGGACTAGTAGCCAAAGTGAACTTCATTGCCAGCAAAACTATGAGGCAGACATGAGGTCCTGGATTCAAAGTGGCTTGCAGCAAATCAAACCCTACTCCTTCCTTCTATGGACTTCACCAGTTAGTAGAGTAGACTTTCCCACATACCTTTTTTATGATCCATTACAGCTTTGCCAAGGGATTTTGAATAGCATGCAAGAGCACAGGAAGACTCAAGTGTAGCTAGAGCAAATAACAAGATGTAGCTACACACTTAAGGACACAAAATAGCCATCAGAGGTTATTCCAAAATCCAGTTTCTGTCTTCAGAGAATATGTTCCTCTACTACTAGAATTAGCGGCTTGGTCTACAAGACAAAATTTGCTGAAAGTAGACAAATGAATTTCAGGAGCAGGCTGACACTATGGCTAACCTAACATGAAAGCCCCTTGGAGGAGGGTTATAAAATAGGAAAGAAACAAATAAAGAAACAGTCACTCAAGCTATTTGGCACAAAAATACAGGACAGATAAGAGTTTTGAGAAATTAGGACTCCAAAGTTATGTGAATTGGCTGAATATATATGCAAGTCCAAACCTCTGGAAAACTGCAAACTCAGTTAGAACTCAGATTTGGAGCGCTTGAAGTCACTGGGAAGATTCTCATTGAGTTCACTGATTTTGAATTCAATTGAAATAACTTTGCTCAACAGAAAAGTATTATGACATTAAATAGAAACAGCAGGATCCAACATGTTGGGTACCTTTTAGCTGGTACATTGCAAGTACCTGTCATACACTGTGCCATTCTTAAAACTGATGAGATGCATGATTTTTCATAAAGAGATGTGCAAAACATCTGGGCCTTATCAATTTTTCAAATATAATTGACTGGTCTGTTCATGAATAGGAGAAGATTTTTTATCACAGCTCTGTAGCAGAACAAAATGAGCATTGTATCAGTTATCAATATTCAAACCGCAATTGTGTTTGTAGTGGCAGTGTAGCAACACGGCATTCTGTGCTAGATGTGAGTACGTGTGCAATGGGCAACAGGATGGTCAACTGATTATACCTTAATTGTGAGCAACCTATTAACTTTTTTCCATTTTTCTAGAGAAAAAGTTTGTGATTGTGATGTGAAATACTATAAAGAAGGTTGTGGCCTAGAGACACATTGCCTTTAATGCATTAAACAGACACTCAAAGAGCTGTAAATGCAAGAAACCTCTGTGATTCAGTATAGGTGAGAAAAATCTCTTGTTTTGGTGCAGCTTAATATTCTATATGTAGATCATCTAGAGCAATACATAATTATTATATTAATTTTTGATGACAAAATCATAACTTAAAAGACACACCAGATATGCTAACCTGTCATCTTTAGATGTAGGAACTGAATAGAGTTTATAATTGATGGGAGGTATGTATTGAAAATTAATTAATAATAACCCTAACAATTCTTTTACTGTGGCTACACGGATGCTAGCAAGCTAAAGTCTTTACTGTTTTAGCTGATTGCTTGAGGGGAACCATTCATGACAAATACAGTTGTGGTCCTTCATCCCTGACATTCGTCTGAGTTTGGAGCAGGGTCTTGTAACAGGCAAGTCATGACAATTCTGCACTGGTCATTTGAGAGGTAAGAGCTTTGTCTCTCTTACCTTCCCTCTAACTTCTCTCAAACATAGCTTTGTTTACTGTGGGTTAAGATGGTTACATCCTCAATTGGATATGGAAAAAAGGATTATGTAATTTATTGATAGGACCAATATAAATTTTAGTTCTCATTTGAATATCTCATTTAAATAGCAGAACAAACCCAGATTTGTGAAAAACATAGAAGGGAGACAACTTTTCAACCTTCACTACTGAAACCGAAAACTGGATCATTGAGCTGTTTCCCAATTTCTCTGTAGGGAATCAGCTGGCAAAGATGGAGAATTCAGAATGAAAAAGACCTGCTGAACCACTTATTTCTCGTCCTGAAAGTAGAGCTCTCCAGAAGTACAGCAAAGTGCTTTGTCCAGCTAGGATCCATACTGAGATGAGGTGCAAAAATTACAGAGAAAAGTGGTACAGTCAGCAGCACTGTGGAGCTGTCATGTTTTCTGGGAACCACAGGTAGTTGCAGCATGACCCTTAGCAAGAGTGTGCAGCTGAACTGTGTGGACATGGCTGTGTAAGGCATCTATATGCTCTGCGATATGAACCTTTCTCTGCTAGAAATAATGATTGCAATTATTTACTCTCCGTATTTCCTAATGGATTTCTGCCTGGAAATACAGTAGCCCCTACACATGCACGGAAATCACTGAGGAAGAATACCTATCCAGCTGAAATCACTCAGTCAGGGTGATTCCAGAGAAAGCCACTGCAGATATTTGTCACCATCAGTGTTTGGACAGAACGTTAGGACCATGAGAACAATTCATGGATGTTTCCGTGGTCAGTGCCATGGTGTGAAAGAGAGTGCCATTTCAGTTGGCCAGTGATGCAAAACATGAAGCCACACTGTTGATTAATTATCTCCTGAAGGGGTAAATGCTGTCCACTGAAGCATCAATCTTTTTTTTTTTTTTTTGAAAATCCATTGCAAAAAAACCCAGAATAATTAAAAATCTATCTGATATCATCTCTGACTGCCATACTGCGCCAGCACTGGTTATAAATTACAAGCTTCTTCAGAAAAAATAAAACCTTGGGAAAGTATTTATCACAGACCCCTGTTGTAACTGGTGCAGTATATGATCATATACCAACTTCTTTTGGAAGTTGGGTTTTTAGTAGTCCAGCTTCAAATCCATTGATTATTGGGAAACTGGTGCTCCAGTCCCTTAAGATTTATAAATGAAAAATGCTTGGAAATGAAGTTTGATTGATTGGTTACCAGATACAAATTCAAATTTTTGAAAAACAAACCTACTTACTTACATTTAAGTGCCACAAAGCTGTTATATATTTAGTTAAATAAGAGCAATAAAGAATCCTAGAAGACTGTAACACTAATTTCCATGTTTGTTGCACCATTTTAGCACTGTCATAAACCTGTAATAACTTTAAAAGAAATACACTCTGCAGCAGCGTATTTTATTTCCAATGTTAAAATAGAAAAGGCAAAACAGGCAGAGCAGGGTAAGTCTTCAATATTTTTTTCATTATATATTCTGAAATATCAGATCATTAATGCATTTCACATCCCCTTTTTTATTGAAACTATTTTGGCAGCTGGGACACCTCACATTTATTTCTTGGACTCCAGCTGCGGGAGCTAGAGCAGCAGACTGCCGACAGGACTCATTGCTATGTCTCCGAGCCAGTCTTTCCCACATCCTGATGTTCAGCTTTTTCCAAATGAGAATTTGCTTTTTAATTAACAGGCAAACAAACAAAGAAGGAGGCTGTTTGTTCTAGAACAAGGAGCGCCTGTTGGTCAGCATCCTAGGACAGCTGGTGCAGGGTGGAGAAGAAAGAATTTAATATGGAATTGAGTTTGCTTTCAGATATCGATCTCTCAGTGAGTCCCTCCACAGGACAGCCGGCCACAGCAGAGCCTGTGGGCTGGCCTGGGGGAGCTGCCTGCCTCTGCATTATGGGCTTTCGGCAGCATTTCCCACAGCGAAGCGGAAACTGCGAGCTCTCCAGCGATCTGCTGCTCCGCAGGGTAGGACACGTCCCTTCTGCTCCGCTACCGGGTGGCATCTTCCCGTGGCGAAGTGGCCACAGCAAGAGCTGCGTTAGCATGCTCTGCAGCAACCATTTGCCATCCAACTTGTGAGCAGCTGAACATGTTAGAAAACTGTCAGGAGGCGTAACTCTGTGGGCAGTTATTGACCTACACAAGACTGTTGCTTACCCCGCAGCCTTGCAGCAATGCGGGGCCCACAGAGGAACTGCAAGAGCCAGAAGGAGCATGAAACAGCGTAGTTAAACTACCTCTCCCATCAGCTGATCCCAGAAATCCTCTAGGGACGTGCCAATAGCAGAAATCTTCCCAGGATAGTTACATCGTCCAGAGGCCTTATACTGTGCCAGCAAAAAATTGTGGTTTACGTCCGAACCAGAATTTCAGTATGCTGTACTCTGTCAGTGAAAAGTTCACTCTAGGAACTTCACCTTCACTTTAGGACTTTTCCTTAAAACATTTAAGCGTGCCTCAAGCTTTCTTCTGGAATGGGTTGTTTATGTGGAGTAAAACACCAGCTTACCTGAACAAATACCCCATGTTTAGCACTTGCTAAGAATGCAGTAGTTCAGACTGGAAAGGATGAACCATCACTGGTACTCTGCTCTGCAGGTTGTTTCTCGGTGCTACCTGCCCATCTTACCTCTTCACATCCCGCTCTGTCACAGCCACGTCAGCAGAGAGGGAGAGTGATGTAAATGTGACCTTGAGGTTTATCATTTTGAATACATTGGCACACTTACATTTATACAGTTCTGCAGTGCCAAAACACTTATATTGCCATGAAGACATTTAGTCTAGAATAAATATTCCCACAAGTCAAATAAGCTAAACCAGTATCAAATATCTTAATGGCAGCATACTTGTGTCTATACTACCAGTCTTGATGTAACACTTCCAAGCAAATTATTTATGCCAGCACAAGCTCTGTGCATTCCCAGGCCTTATTTTTCTTGCACACATGACATTGAGGGCAGGGTATTCTTTGAAGAACTGCAATCCACTGAAAAATGAACATCAAGCTCAAAACAGGAGAGTGGAGGAAAATAAACGTAAAATGCATGTCTGGCTTCCATAAGTGGTAACAGTCTGAAGAAGCAATCTTTAGCAGACTTATTATTAGCTAGTAGGCTATTGGATAGCATCTCCTTATGCAAGCCATTTCAGTGACGCTTAAACTAAGTGAAAAAAAAACCAAAAAAGAGTGAAAACCCCCTCAGTTACAAAGTTTCTAAGGGGAGATTTTCACTGAGCTAGTCATGATCACAAGTAACTGCAGACACAAGATAAATCATAGAGATAATCATCCTTTGGGAAAAAAGTGCTGGTCTGCGTGAATGTGATTTGAAAATGTTTTCCTTCACTTTGCTTCTACATTCAGTTCTCTGCTATAGGCAATACAATGTAAGTGCTTGTCTAGCAGAGTTATTTATTTTAAAATAACTCAGATCAAGTAGAGGCTCTTTAATTTAAGAGGTGAGTGACTAGATCCCATTTTGTTTATTTGATCGAGCTGCTTGTCTTCCTACATGCTGTTTTCCTGAGTTGTGAAAATCCATTCACAGCAGGGAATGCAATGGCCTTACCTGGCTTTAATTTATGCAGTGTTTTAAATCGTGCCATCATTGCAGGTGTGGCCAGGCTTTTGTTGAGGCTTCTTAAAAAAAAAATAAAATTCTGATCTACCTGCTTGAATCTGTCAAGAGCCCATTTGTATGCACGCAGCTAATGTGCTAGAAATAAAAGCTGCAACCTGTCAAATAAACTCCTGCACCTGTATGAAGCAGTTAAATTGTTCCATCTACCATTATTGTGGGAGATCAAAGGGCCCTCACTGTGAGGGGCACTGAAGAAATAAAGAAAATGATAGACCTACTTGTCCTTGAGCTAAAAAAGAAGGGGTGGGGGAAAGAAAGAAAAGTGGACTAGTTCAACTACCTGAAGGAGCTTTTGTTTGGCATGGGCACAACATGAACGCATTCTTTCACATTAAGACCCAAGAGGAAGAAATTCATTCACCCTTATTATAGTGACGTAGCTGTGGCATTGATGTGTTTTTAACCTTGAATAATTGTTGTCTCTAAAGCTCCAAACAAGTTTTATCCTGTCCACAGGTCAGTTTTGTTACAAAGGCCAATTAGTGGTGCTACCTTAGCCTGCAGCAAAAAGCCAAGTAATGGTGGGGCATGCCCCATCCAGAGGTGATGAATAGCCTGTAGAGCTATAATTTGAGAAGGGGGGAGGGGGGCTTTGAAGCATTTACCTTACATGGAACTCCATTGTCACTGCAGGCTGTTTGATCTTTAAATAATTTACTTAATGATCTCACCATGGGAGCAATTGGCAGAGCAAGATTAGGTTGTAAGGGCCTAATGGACATGGGAAAACTTAAAATTACTAGAAGAGAGGTATGTACAGGACTGAATATTTTTCTGTGTAGATTCATGATTTATATGGGGGGAAAGCTATAAATTATAGTATTTGCTTGATGTGTTCTGGCAGAAGAAACAAGAAGAAATTCTGCGTTTGGTGACTGTTTCGGGGAATTTTAATCCTTACTCTTTTAATCTTTGTGGTTTTGTTTTGCTTCTCCTTAAAAAAAGGTGACCCAGGGAAATTATTGTTTTATAATAGATTAATAGGTCAGCAATAAAAACCTTTGGCCACTGTGAATAGGCTGTTGTTAGAAGGTCATGGTTAGCATAATATTTCATTTTTGATAAATAAAGGGTTGGAAAGTCTGGGGCCGAAGCTTGTGAATGGGAAAAGTGTAGCATGACCCCTTTTACTCAGTAAATATTGTAAAATATGAATTATTAGCTCACTTTGTAATCGCACATAAAAACTACGCACCATTTTGTGGATGCAGGATTTGGGATATTCTACAGTATCCTGAAGATATATTAGTCACCGAGGCACCCTTTAATTATTTGCAGATAACAATTGTTGCATTCCTGTGGTATTATACTAATTTGCATAGGGAATACTAAAAATACAAAAGAAAAGTTAATTAGACCTATGGGAGAATTGTAGAAATTTTAATATAGATCACTATATAATCATTTAATATCTGCCTTTGTAGATGGATGCCTTTATGTGAAACCAAAAGCATTAGGAAGACTTTGAGACATACCTACCTACCATGGGCAGTTTCTAAACCTCTCTATTTTAGATAATTAAGGGTAAGTATTTAGAATGTCTATATAAATACAAGTAAAATGTCTATATAAAAGCAAATAAAAAGGGCAACAGTCTTATCTGCTTTGTACATTTGAATAGCTTTTTAAAAAGTTCTTACAAGATGAGCAGTTTCTGGCCCTGAATCAGGAAGCAAATGACACAGTATCTCTTACTGGTTTGGATTCACATGTGAATTTAGAACATTACCTTATTACTAAAGCTGATCCAATGTCTTTTGAGAAATTTTGAAACTTCATTTCTTCAAGGTTCCTGTACGTTCAGCTGTTCTTTCCCTTTTTTCAGTCCTCTCTTTCCTCTTCCACGCCTTAGTCTGAAAACAGAAAGAGGGGTAAAGCTCACTAAATTGCAATGGACTACATTGAAAAAACGTAACTTGTGAGGAGGGCTGAAAACAGAAAAAAACCACCACCCCTGCAGTTTTTCAAAAATATGTCAAAGAAACAACATTTTCTGCAATAAGTTCTGCAATAAGAGGATTCTATTGGGGGAGAGTGGGAGTGTTTTTAACAGGTATAAAGCTGTTGTCTGATGCAACTCATCAGCATGTGCCTTCACTGCAGACCTAAGTTGTGCCCTTACCAGTGTTTAATTAAAATTGGGGTCTTTGTGGTAGTAACTCTGGAAGCTTGTTATTGAAAAAAATGTTAAAACCTCAAGGTGTAAGGTGCCAAGGACAAGTCTGATAGTCCCTGTCCATGTCCTTCTGCCATGAGAGCTTTGACTTTATGGACTTCTTGGTTGACTCGTTGGTTGATCCTTCATTTTTGTTGAATTTTGGATGAAGAACAGTCTGACAAAGAGGTTGGCAGATTTGAGGACACCTCAACAAGAGTGAAAAGATAGGAGCTGGAACAGGTCCTGGAACAGGTCTGTCAGCACAGTCCTGCCCCAAAACTGGACACATTTCAGGTGGATTTGGAGGAAAAGAAGGAAACATCGGAATTGGTGCCACAGCTGAGTACATGAGAAAAATAGTGTTTGTTACTTTTACAAGCAAAATTACAGCATTGGTAAAAATGTATTGTAGACTGTTGAATTCAGTCACTGACATTGGAAAACACATGGTATTTAGGTATGATAGGTTTAGCTTTTTTTACGTTGCAGACTCAGCTGATAGTCTAAGCATGTCAGTTTTACAGTCCCCTCTTCTATTCCATTCATTACACGTTTGCTATAAGATACAGTCCAAGCTAGGGGCAAAAAATAAAGCTAGAATTAACAATTAATTTAATGTAATTTTTTAATGGATTAGTACTAATGAATTGTTCTAAAGCTGGAATTATGAGTTTAGCAAGTATGATCATGTATTTTTAAAATTCACCTATGCATTTGTAAAGTAGTTAAATGATGCATGGTCTTATGTCAGTGATCCCTGTCCCACTCTCCCAAGTACACCATCAAACTTTTCCCTGTTAAAAGAGCTAAATAAATGTTAAATACTTATGAAGCTTTTTGAGCAGTAATAGAGTTGAAATCAATACTTGCTAGGCAGAAAAAAAATTCTGCAACTTAAAAAGAAGGAATAGTCCAAGAAACAATATTCCTGTCTCATATGAATCCATGAGAATGGTTACAATTTATATTGGATGGAAGTAGATAAAAATATCACCATTCAGTGCTGCTATGACATAATTGTAAAGCCATGAATACAAACCCAATATGCTCTTTCATTGTCAGAAGTAAAAGTAAAAAGGGAGTACAAGGGAGAGAGCAAGCGGAGTAGAGGTCCCAAAGCATATCCAAACACCGGGGGAGCAGGGGTGAAGGGAGTAGAGGAGGATGTTGGCCAGCTGCTGCGTTTTTAAGAGGGATGAGACTGCACACTGCACTTGTGGATATATACCTTGGAAACGGCTGGCGCAAACAGAAGCCTGCTCCATAGACACTCTCTGATTGTTGCCGGACTAGTAAAAAATAACAGAGGCGATTGGGAAGAGCAGACACCTTCCAGCAGAGCGCACCACAGAATGGCCCATGGAGCATGTCAGCTTTGGGGAGACACCCAAAAGCATGATACATCAGACAACACGTGCATCAAAACCTCTCTGTGCTGCACTGGGTACATGAGTGATTTCTGGTGGTGAAGCTCTCCCTGAAATCCCCCTGTTCCCTGGCAAATGGAGAAAAGGCTGGTAGGCATGGCTTAAACAGCGGCTCAAATATCTTTCTTCCATGTTAGTCTTGCACTTTTCTGTATGGTCATTTGCAGGCAGTGCAAATGGAAGGATTTAGAGGACTGTCCTGTTTCAGTTAAGGAGCTGGTAGCCAGGAGAGCAGAAGTCCTGCTGCAGTAGCAAGTTTTGGTCAGGAAAACACAAGATGAGCTTACATCCTCCAGTTCCTCTTCTTTCCATCCCCATTTTGTGATGTCTGATCCAGGCACAGTGGAGGACTTGACTCTATATCCATCCTGAACATAAACTTAGGATACAAAGCTGTGAAAGCTAGGCAGAGCTAAGTTTCAGTTACTTTATGTCATTAATGGGGGAAAAAAAGATGAAAAGGATCAAAATAAAAAAAATGCTTTTGAAGAATATGCTTCTTAATCTGTCCATTCACTGACATTCCAAGAATTTCCAGTTAATATGGACAATGAGGGACAGACTCTTTTTTGTCTCCTCCAAGGAGGAATATTGAATGTACTGACATTATATACATACCTATATATATGTACACCCCCCAGCCCCCCCCCCCGAATGTATAAATAAAAGGCTGAAGGATTACAATATAAAGGAATTCTGGGTAAACACAAACACTTGTCAATACAAGACTGGGATACAAACCCAGACATGCATAAACTGATAAATTTTCCTTGAAGCAAGTAGGAGTTTTGCAAACTTATATGCAGCCACCAAGCTTTGCATGGAGCTGGGTGACATTTTATTCAGTTTAGCTAATGAGATGTTTGCCTATGTGCAAAAAATGTATTCATGGTAAACTGCCTCTTTAAATAGTTGTGTGGTTTTAGTAATAATGGGAGGCATCACCAGACAGCCTTCATGACTGATATCCTCTGGATTGTGAAAGAAGCAGTCTGGTAAGCTTAACAAACACTAACAAACCCCAGTAGCATACCTGGGGTGGAATATTTCTTCCAGGGGCAAAAAGGGTAGATCAGACTCAATAGATCAGCCACCATTTGGCTTCTTCACTGAATCTGCCAATTAGTGCAGAGCATTATGGCATGTTTGTGTTGTGGCAGCTAGAGAAAGAGACCTGCCAAACTCATTCTATACAGAACCCCAAACATCCATTAGATGCAAGATGCTTTTCATCCTGATGAGTTGGCTTCAGTTCAAACTAATGGCCAACTGATGAGAAAGTTCATTAACTCTGAAGCATTCAGTCCCTTAGGAGGTGTAAACTAAAAAGTGGGGTCCTACAGATATACACAACATAACAAAAATGATGTTAAAATATTGAAATTACAAAGCCAAACACTTTAATGGTAGGGAATGGGAGAATTAAATTTACTCCTCAAATTTTCATGTTGTCTCCTTTTGCACATGCACTAATGCAGTCTTTAATTACAGTCTGTCATTTCTATTTTTTCCCACATGTATTGGAAGGCCACAAATCCTCAGAAACAACCTCTTCCATTGAATGTGATAAATGAATGAGACGTAGCTCTGCCTTATTAAAGATCCATGTTCTTCCATTGGATATCTGGTTTATGGTATCAGTGCAATAGACACTGTCTGAAAGCTGAAGATATGCAGATATATACAGATAGACATGTGACTTCCTTTAAAATTAAAGGCATTTACTGCAGACGTGCACAAATAGAAAAAGAAAGCCCAAGAACATAGGATTTTTTTTCTTGCTTCAGTCCACTTCCTTTTCAGTTGTGTTTCTCCAGTGCTGTATGCCCCTTTATTTTGGAGTGTAACTGGGTCTTGCACAGGGAGTCTAGTGGTCATGGAAAGATCTGACATTCCCTCCGTAGCCATCACAGTTAAAGGGATAAGGGTGGGACCTTGTGGAAATTAAATCCTTGGGAGGCTTAGAGGTAAAAAATATACATTTGGATAATCTGGAAAAAAGCTTGGGATGTGCAAAAATTTATTAATTGTTATTTAAATCTTTTGTCCACCCTACAAGTGCATTTGTGTGACCAAAGGTGTGTGCATATAGATGTGCTGGAGTATAATATAGAGCAAGACAGAGCTATATAAAAGTAACACAACTCTTGGGAATTCATCGCAGCTGCAAGTGCAATGTGCTATTCCTTCTTAAACTGTCAGAAGTAACACAGCATACATGGAATTATCCATCCATAGCTGCTATGTGTAATGTAGCAACAAGAAAAGGTGGTAAATAAAACAATCTTTACAGACAGCAGATTGCAATTCTGTGCCTAGTCTCTGCTACACCTCTGCTTTGAGTTATCAGGAATTTCAAGGACTTGAACAAAGCATCACAGAGTTAGGGAACTCTCTTTGGTCAACAAATGCTCCCCAGCATTAATGAATTGGTCCGTTAGTGCTAGGTTCAAGACAAAATAAATCCTTTCTACTCTGATGCGAGTGTAGGTGTCAAGTGCTACTTATCCATAAAACAAAGAGGGTGTGCACACTCTTGGGGCACCAGGAGCACAGCAGACAGCATCCATGCATTCAAGCCACAGGAAAAGGCAGAAGAAAAGAAAAGTGGGATGAAAAAAAGAGGAGGAGGTCATCAAGCTACTCAGCCACCCCAGGCCACCCCATGGCCTCCCTGCAGCTCAGGGACTGCCTGGCCCAGGTCCAGCTCATCCTACTAGATCGTCTGCCCCAGGAGATGCAAACTCTGCACATGCATTTCTAAACTCCTAAACTTAACTGAAATACAGATTTGACTGCTCACTTCGTAGACCTTCTCAGCTATGCAAATGTGCCATTCCTTGACCTTTGGTTTGTCTCTGTCTCTATTTTGATTTGTATAAATTTTTTGCTGTATCAGTGAACCATATTGTCATGTTACTTGACCAACCACAAACAAAGTATAGTCCTGAAAGTCACGAGGCACGTGAAAGCTTTGTCTGTAAGCTTTAAGGAATGTTTGTATAGTTATCAAGGAAAGATGAAGATTATTGGATATCAAAGACAACTGCCCCTTTCTGTCATTAAGTTCTAACAAAGCATGATAAAGATTTTGGGAAGTGTAACATACTGGATGTTTTTAAATTCAGGTTTGTTTATATTTGCCTATTGTCTACCAGGGAGTTAGTAATTTCTGGGTTTGATTTCTCAGAAATTTTTTTATGTTTTAAAAATATTTCTAAAGATACTTTTGTTAAGTCAATACTTGACAGATTAATAAGGCAAGTATACTCTGATTTGTGTGTTTACGGATGGGCACTGTTAGGTGTAATAGGTTCCTGACCTGCAGAAAATATGATGACGTTGTTCTGTTTTCTTCTTCCATCCTGATTTGATTCAAGCCCATGTGAGGCTGATTTTGTACAGCTCAACATTTTTTTACATCTTCTGTCTTTTGCTTCTGTCTAGAACTCCACGCAATGAATTTTTTCCTTTATCTTGTTCAGTGTAAGAGATAAAGCATCTAAAGTGTTGCCAGTTTTGCATCACATTCGTTATGTTCATCACTGTTAAATCTGAACTTTTATACTGATGTAAGAAGTGGCACAGTGTGGGATGTACCCTCTTGTGGGCAAAGATAATTTTACAGTCTTCCCTGGCATGTGCAGACTCCAGTTTGGTTTCATTTGGACTCTCTTTTGGGGGGGGGGGGATAAAATCACATCAGTATTCAGAGCTCAGGACAGCATTTTCAAACCTTGGTGTCTAAAACTGTGCTCCCAGGGAGCATCAATGGAGGAATCCATAGAAGATCTTAGAGCTGTGATGCACAGCACTGCAAGAGCTAAGACTTACGGGGCTATTAGGCTACTGACCAAAAGCTTTTAGAAAGCCATTTCATGGGAAGACGCTTGTATGGTAAGACAAGTTTGGTTAGGCATTAGCCAGAGGGATGAAGTTGCTAAGGGGGGGGGGGCTTCAGCTCCTCTGTTATTCCTGTCTCCTGATTACAATACCCTGCCTGTACTCTTGAGCTCCACGTCCCATCCTGTAGAGCCCAAAAGCTGTTGCACAGAGCCCCAGTGTCACCATGTAGAGCCCCAACCCCATCGCGTAGAGCCCCGATCCCATCAGGTAACACTGAGCAGGAAGGTGCTCTCTGTCCTGTGATCCAACACTGCGAGATGCTCCCCTATCCCTCGATGGGCGAGAGGTGGTGCAATTCCCACGAGGGTCCTACCTGAACTCTCTCATCACCTGGACAGTGAAGGGTTAGGCAAGTCCTTTTGTATCACACAGTAACCCCTGCTTGTTTACGTGTCTGCCTCGAACAACAGAATCTTTAAATGTTATACATTATGCTCCAACATACACTTACTGTACGTTATATTGTATTAAAAATAATTTTTTTTTTATTATGTTACATTACAAAAAGAGGCAATTTAAAATGATACAAGGAAATGCAGGACATAGATAGATAGTTAATCATAATTCTATTTTCCAAACTCTAATAATCTGCCTTCCTAGATTAAATCATGCAATTAATACTATTTCCATAAATTTTCTTTAATTTGCACTAGAACTGCTTATCATTTTATTTTTAAGCTGCTAAATTCCATGATCTTAAACTAGTCATCTCTCCTTGATTGAAGGTACCTTTTAACACATGAAAATATTTAGCTTCATTTCACAATCTTTGTACTAAATCTAAGAGAAATAGATATGGAATATTAATCATGTTTGATTAAACACAGCTATACATTTTTTCATTAATTTAAATTTATGCTGACACTATTTTGATTGAACTGAAGCATCAGACTAAATAAAAACAACTCCAGTAAAGTATTTTTAGTGTAAAAAATTTCAAATAAGTGCAAATAACAAAAGATCTGTACATTTCATTTCCTTCTCTTTTATAATTGTTTTCTGCTAACATAGCTAAAATCTCACAGAATTACAGAATCGCAGAACAGATGAGGCTGGAAGGCACCTCTGGAAATCACCCTGCTCAGAGCAGGGTCAACCAAAGCAAGTTACCAAGGACCATGCCCAGCTGGCTTTTGGATATCATATTTGAAGGATGGAGACTCCACGACCTCTCTGGGCAACCTGTTCCAGTATTCAACCACACTCACAGTAAAAATTTTTTATCTTGTGCTTAAATGTAATTGTAATTAGTTTTTCTTGTAAATAATGGAAATAATACATTAACTTCCATTTTACAAAGTGTTGGCAATACTTAAATATTAACATGTTAGGAAATACATGCAGTTAAATAATGCAGACTTGTTCAGCATTATAAAATAAAAAACTTTGTGAAAAATCAGACTATAGGCATCTCAATTTAGACACTTAAAATCAGAGACTTTATCCTGCATGAATACCTCTGTAGCTCTGTTCCTCATTTGTAACACAGAAAAAAGTCAACTTGCCTCACAAGAGCACTGTGAAATAAATTCATGGTCATTTGTGAAGCACTCAAATATTGCAGTAAGGACTACAATAAAAAAGAAAACAGGAGAATATTAACAATTTGGTATTCAGAGCAAGGAGTGCAATAAACATGTCATAAGGCCACATGCCAAATAGACATGAAATGTAATGTTGAATAGTGGCTTGTTAAGTGAGCATTGTCCGTCCCGCATCCTGAAAGAGGCAGAAGGCCAGTGGCAAATACAATGTATGATCATATCATTAGTGATTGTGTTTTAGTGTAGAAACTAAAGTGGCCCAAATAAGGACTGCACAGGAATCACCTAACTTTGATGGTTTAAGTTGACAGCCTTAACATATAGAGTAATATTTACTCTGTGTACTTTAGCACATATAAATGTAACATCATTCTTAAAAAGACTGCCATTAATAATAATAAATAAAAAAACCACACAAAACCCCCAGGATCATATTAATAAGCTCTAATCTTTCTATGTGTCTGTGATTTTTTAGGAAATGTTAAGTTAGAGGCGTTTTATTTTCTGCTGTGCATTGTGAATCTGATGTCATTTAAATACATAAAAGCCCTATTGTTCTGTCATTTATGCCCCATGCACTTCTGCTTTTAGCATGATTAAACAAAAGAGACACATACCAAAGCTTTCTCGTTTGAATAATGCAACATCAATATTTTACATCTTGGGCTGCATTTCAATTTTTCCCTCAGCAAGGTGAATGCTTGAAAAGGAAGCAACCATTGCTTGCAAAAGTGTCAATTAAGTTACATTCTCCTCTTTTCCAAAAGAGATATGTGTCTCAAAAAATACACGTTATTGAGTAGTTGTCATTCTGTTGTAAACCAGTTCTCCAACTGATGTTCTTATTCTCCAGTAGCATAAAGCAGCAATAATGTATTTACATAGCAATTCCATTCTTAACACTTTCAGTATGTTTTTTCAATGCGTGGATTGTGCTTTCACCTGCAGTAAGGAGAAGAGCATTTTGGATGGATGCACCTGAGTAGACCAAGAGCATGGCACGTCGCAGGGAGTGGAGGGGTTCAGATGCACCTTACGCAAAGCACAGATGCTCATGTGTTGTGGTTTAACCCCAGCCGGCAACTAAGCACCACCCAGCCGATCGCTCACTCCCCCTGCTGTGGGTTGGGGGAGAGAATCAGAAGGGTAAGAGTAAGAAAACTCATGGGTTGGGATAAGAACAGTTTAATAATTGAAATTAAAAAAAATAATAATAACAACAACAATAAATTGTAATGAAAAGGAAAATAACAAAAACAGAGAGAAATAAAACCCAAGAAAAACAAGGGATGCAAATTAAAAACAACAGCTCACCACCAAGTGACAGATGCCCACCCTGTTCCCGAGCAGCGGCCCTCTGGCCAGCTTTCCACCTAGTTTATATGCTGAGCATGACACCATATGTTCTGGGATATCCCTTTGGTCAGTTGGGGTCAGCTGTCCCGGTTGTGTCCCCTCCCAACTTCTTGTGCCCCCCCAGCCTCCTTGCCGGTGGGGTGGGGTGAGGAGCAGAAAAGGCCTTGGCTCTGTGTAAGCACTGCTCAGCAACAACTAAAATATCAGCCTGTTGTCAACATTATTCTCATCCTAAATCCAAAATATAGTACTATACCAGCTACTTGCATTGCAGTTAATGCATCCTTATATCAGACTCATGGGCTGGTAGACATTCACTAGTAAGTCAAAAGGGAGTTTCAGGGACATCAAGCGTGCTGAGATTAAAAAAAGATAATCTTCCCAAATACTGGGCCACTCTCAAACATACAATGAGAGCCAGCCCGGTTTCCTTTTGAGAAATTCCATTAATTCCCATCAGACACATACCTTTATGTATGCACAACAGTACCTGACAGGACGTGCCCTATAATATAACAACATTCTGCCACTCTTTTGCCTCAAAAGCCTGCAGCACTCCAGCCTGCAGTCAGCAGATGAGGTACTTAGTGTCACTGCATTAGATGACACTTCCCACATCTTTGCAACCTGATTTGAAAACAAATATTCTTCTTGTTAAGTCTCCCCTCACTCAGCATTAAATTTTTTACACCTCTATTTCATAGGTCTTTTCCAGGATAATAACAATGCTATTTCTATATGTTAGATCATTTCTTCAATTTACTCTAGCACTTTCTGTAGAAAGTTCATTGTGATTTGGGATACTCTTTGGAAAGTACAGACTATGACAGGCCACCTAAGTGATAAGTTGGTGCTTGTTTGTCAAAGTTTAAAAATAAGAAAGCAAAACTCACAAAATGCCAGTATAATTTATAGGGACAGAAACTGGACAGGATCTAACTTGGTAATAAGCAATTTAGTCCATTTCATTATTAACACAGTATTTGCACTGATTCATTCTTACCTCTGTCATAAAGCAGCTAAAATGTTGGAACTGAACAGGCTCCTTATTTAGTATTTAATATTTCATACTCAGCGTTCAGTGTTTAGTATTTAATATTTAGTACTTTGGTTCTGTTATTCAGACACATTTATTCTTTATGCTAGGGAAGACAAGACTAATTTCTGGTATATATATAAAACAACTCCCACTGATTTCAGCAGAAATAACCTTTGCAAGAATTCATGGGCAAAATTTAATGCAAATATGAAGATTCTGAAAGCAAAATAAATTAAACTATGGACTTTTAACACATTCAAAGTGTGCATTTCAGTTTAGTGCAGGATGAGTCAGCTGGTGCTGTAGGATTATAGGAGACATATAATGTCTTTTTAGAAAGGTTCACAGAATACCATAAGGACCCATGAAATTCCCTTTCGTTGTCCAGGATCAAGAGCTTTTTTTTTCCTCCCCCCCTCCTCTTTCTTATTGTGTGCGGTTAACAGTAAAATAGAGACAAATACACAAATACCAAATATATGTAACTATTACTTGTCAAATACGTCTGTCTCTTACTGCCTAGCTGTCATGAAGCATTATCTTGATAAATATGTATATATACCAGAGACTGTATTTTATTACAGTTGGTCCTATTGTCAAAGTCTTTTGCATTACACAGCCAGAAATCCTTGAAGTTAAATGTCCAGCCTTTTGAAACTTAGAATAAAAGATGTTTAAATACTTTTCCTTTTATTGAAGTGTTTTAACACCTCTCATATTACTCAGAGAAATGAATTGCTTGAGAATGAGGTTAATGCTCTACAAAAAACCTGCTTTTTAAAACCCTATAAGAGGGGTCAAAGACCAGGAAATGCTCTCACTATAATTCTCATTTTCAGCTGAATTGGCCATGGCAACTGCACTAAGAATGCAAGTTTGAATTTCATTATGTTCCAGAAACCTGTAACTTTGCATTATAATGACTCATGCGATAACAGAAGGAAATCACAAGCATTTTTGATGTAGCATACTTTAATTACAATTTAATAAAGTAGTATTTTAAGTTAAGTAGTTACTTTCAAATACAACAAAAAATGTTCATTTGATAGCTACTAAATGCATCCCTTTACATTTTACCTGTAAAATGCTCTGTGTTTGGTGACAGGTTAAATGTATACTATACACAGGGAGCCAACATTTGTCTTTGTAATACCGCAGCAGCCATAGCAATTTTAGCAGCATTCTTATTATTTTAAGCCATCTCTATTGTCTTCTAAAGACCATAATTAGAAGCTGAAAACTTAAGGCAACCAAACTCAATAAGCTCTCATTATGAACAAAATATTCTACTGTTGCTCAACAAGTGACCGTCTGTAGCCCAACATGATAATGCATTTTTCCTCAATTATGTCTGTACGGATCCAATATTAAGTCATTTCTCAAACAAAACTTTCATTAATTGCAATGGAAGTTTTGCCCAAGTGATGCTGCAGCACTGGCCTTTTAGGTAATTCCTTTTGTTTAGCCATAACTGTTCTTTAAATCAGCAAGTTTTTTATTATGATGGCTTTCAAGAACATACTTCATTTCCTGGGGAAATGACAAGGGAGCACCTCGTTAGTTGACTGTTGCCTTACAAGCAGCTTAAGAAACTCACTGAAAAGCAGTAGAGTCAATGCTCAGTAGTGGGAAGATGAGAATAAGATGATACCTTACAATTGTGTGAAGCAAAATTAAGTAGTTCTGGCACGCTTGGAGGTGCCTAGACTTCCCAAGCACAGGCGTAGTATTGGCAGTGTTATGGGCGGATCCATTTGCACAACTACGTTTAGCAGAATCATGATTTAACACATCTTTTAAATTTCGAAGTACACTGCAAGGAAGTTTCAAAGGCTGAGCTTTTTCCCTGAGAAAGCTGTGCAACCACTGCTACACAGCTGCTCCTCTAACTGCCAGCTTAATATAGCCTTCCGCTATTTCCAGCTCAGTGCGATGTTCAGAAGGCTTCCTCCACCTGGAACGCTCCCAGGTTCTTGCAGCTGGTCTGCAGCAACCTATTATCTCAGCCAGACAAATGACAGTGAGAGAAACAGAACTTAATTTCACCTGGAAATGCTGCAAACAAGTTATGTATTTACTAAGGTTAGCTGGGATTTGTAGCAGGTGTATTGTGCAAGCAATAGAAAGCAGCTTGGGTTGGATCTGCAGAGGTCAGATGGGATGAAGTGCCGTGTCAAACCATGCCCTCCATCCCACATGCCTGGGAGCGATTTTAGCCTCCAGCCACGTCAACATCAGCCGCATGTTTTGCTGAGAAGGTATCCTATTAACACACGTGCCCCCTAGCATTCAGTTCCCAGCGCAACGGTTATACCAGCTGCTTGCCTGCCCAGAGCTGCAGGAGGCAAACGTGGTTGACTTCCCTGTCAAATGCGGCCTCCATTAGGGACGCACCAGGTAAAAGTGGCAAATTTGGCTGGGTCTAACACACCCGACCAGGTGTTCCCTCTCAGGGACCTGCTACTCCCTCTTGGAGCTGTGGGCTCAGAGAACTTCCTGGTGCTAAGAAGCAAAAAGGGCACATTTCAACCTGACGCGTTCAGCCTATTCTCCCAGTGAAATCCAGTGAGATTTATAGGCAAAAGGCAGAGCAGACAGTAGCCTTAATCTCCTAGGTACAAATCGCATACACTACCTAAAAATAATGAAGGGCCACTCCTGCTGCTCTTATTTGAAGGTGTTAAAATAGCCTGGAGTATGTGATTATAGCCACTGAACCTCCTCCAAAAAGCAGCTGCAGGTAAAGAGAAGTATGGGTTGTGTGGGAATTTTTTTTTTTTCCAGGGAGTCTGAGGTTTATAGAATTTATGGCTGCTTAGCAGAAACTATATCCAGGGAATCAAGTGGTCTGCAACCAGTCTTCCCTCTCCCTAAGGGGCATTTATGCAGTCCAAGAGATGCTTCCTTCTCAGGGAGAGATGATTTCTGGCTAGACACTCTTCAGAAGAGCCTCACATCACTGAAATAGGCTCCTGCTGTGGCACAGCACTTCCTCTCTTGTGTTCAAGGTACGTTGGTGGCAGCATTGATTTGTTAACCTTTGAGGAGATTAGCCTAATGGCCAATGCAGGGCAAACTTATTTGTATAAAGAATAGTGTCTGGTACGAAGAATTAGCTGAAATTTCTATGTGGTCTGGTATTGTCGAAAATGAGTTAGTGCTTCAGAGCCTCTGAATGGTATTTTTATTAGGATAAATTAAAGTTATAAATATCAATATTACTTAAAATTCTATTTACACAGTTTACCAATTCTTGGAGATTTGTAGAAGAAAAAATCAAATTTCAGCAAATCTAGGACAATCTGGTTCTCGTTTATGAAAGCACATTCAAATCCTATGCTTTCAATTTGCATCATGATGATTTTGCACAAGATCTTCTTTTCAATTTTCCTTTCCACCTACCTTATCCCTTGGAAACAGAGCAGAAAGAGAAGCAGTAAAGCTGATGTTAGTGCTTTTCTCTTTGACTTGATCTCAGAGAATGTCAGCAAGAACGCTAAAGAATGGTGAATGCACATGAAACTGTGAAAGAGAGGCTCCAAACACAGTGCCTTTGCATTTTCCGTGGGAAGCTCTAAGCAGATGTGTCTACTGGGTTTCTGATTTGCAGCCATCCTCTGCTCTTGTTGTGTTTGTTAAGTGCTGGAAAGAAAAAAACCCTAGCTGGAGAATCAAAGGCAGAAAGATATTCTGTAAAGTGGCAATATCTAAAGGACTGATGTTGTAAATGTTCAGAGTTTGGAGGTCCCTTTGAAGTGACATGGAATGCGCATGATACCTGCCTATTCATTTAGCTACTGATAAGGTCCTAATTAGCACAGCACTCAGAGCACCTCCCATATAGTGAAGTGCAGAAATAACCATGTCTTTTTCTTCCTTCCTTTGTAGCTGTAAGAGAAACAGCTTTTGGGGTTTTTATTTTTTTGCCAATGTGTGCGTTTGGTGTACTTGTAAATACCTCACTAAGCAAAAAAGAGTCACAGAAAGGAAATCTGCTTTTATTCCTGGGAAGTGGTGGATTCAGCAGTCATCCAAGTCATGCGAGGGAATGAGTTCTGTGGTTTTAGGTCAAGCTCTGCTTACAAACTCTGGCCTGCAGGCTAACACTCTCCTCAGTTCAGTGCAACACAGCTGTCACAGCAAGTCATGATTGCTTCTCCCTCCAGGATCAGGCCATCAGACCCTTAAATCCTAAAAATTACTTCAATGGAAATGTTCCAGCACATAGGAGAAGTGCGTCCTGAAAGCAAAACTGCAGGATCAGGCCCTTCAATTTTAAAAAATGACATTTAATATGGACAGACAAAGGCACCGGAGAAGAACGCACTGACTCTCTGTACACCTGGAGGAGGGATAGTAGTACAAAACAAGCTTTTCTTTGACCACAACAGCAATCTTCTAACAGCAGCACCCACTCAAAAGCATAGAACTCAGAGGTTGATAATCATCTTTCAGTTCAGGTTATTGCATGCAATTTTTCACATTCATTCAGTTTTCTTCATACAGCTCTTAGTAAAGTAACTCCCTTAACAATAAAAGCTTTTATGGCAGCCCATTACACAGGAGAACTAACCACTCCTAGTTTTTTTATTGGCTTCTTGGAATATTTATAGCAGTCTTTGTTCTCTTTGCAAGCTTATGCATCTGGGTGTGTATGGAGAATTTTCTTCTTTTTTTTTGGCAATTGGGTATGATGGTGAAGTACATATAATTTTACATTTGTAAGGTTTTA
This sequence comes from Buteo buteo, assembly GCF_964188355.1. Taxonomy (NCBI): domain Eukaryota; kingdom Metazoa; phylum Chordata; class Aves; order Accipitriformes; family Accipitridae; genus Buteo; species Buteo buteo. Next base: position 35,623,866 of record NC_134172.1, read on the forward strand.
AAGTTTTATATTTGTTTTCCTCTGTATATTATTATTGGCATGAAAGCCAACATTCAGCCTGCTCCTCATTGTTTAGCACTTGAATATTTACTGCTGGAGAACTTTCATTCCAAGTTGCCTGACATAAAACTTCATTTGCCATCATGATACCTCTTCCCGATAAACTGGTTACGTTGTACACACAGAGAAGTCTTGATATTTGGCTCCATGCTAACAAAGCAAAGAATTTGCTTGGTGTCTAAAGGAACAGATTGAATTTCCACTTCAAGAATTTGATAGAAAAATCTCACATTAACAGAACAGATTTGCATTCTTATAGGAATCACCTCAGCAGTGACTGAAACTATCACAATGACTTATTTTTGCATAGCATTTTGGACCCAAATGATCTTAAAACTTTTGATACAGTTTGCACAGAAGAAAAAATGGCCCCAGACAGGAATCTGTCTTTGAATACCTCTATCCTGGTTTTCAAAATTTTTCATTTAATTTTGTATTCTGTCTTTCATAAACAACAACCTTTTGTTGTTTACACCATCTTCACAAAACTCATATTGAATATTGGAATAGATGGAGGAATTCAAGATATAGACATGTCTTTTCTCTCTTTTCCAGTATAGTGAAAGAAGAAATTGTACAAACCGGAGTGATGGAACTGTTAAAATTAAAAGGACAATTCATTTCTTGTTTCTCATTGCAATTCAGAAAATAATCTTTCTACTAAGAGTTAAGGCAGTGCAAATAATAAATAATAATAGTAATCATCTAGTAAATACCTTCTTGAATTTATTATACACATACATAGTGAATAAATAACAAATAATTGAAATGATCCCTTTCTTTTTGATCATAAAGATTAGAAAGCTATGCACTATTGAAGAAAATTAAAGATACAAATTGCTGGTATAAAGTTAGGGTTTTGTAGTGTTCTTAATAAATACAAAAGTGTAGTCATAAATGCATTTTCCATGGTGTCTTTCACAGAGACATATTTCCCTGGAGCTTTGCTGCCGCTGGAATGCCACTAGGTAGGTGGAATCTTAATTTTCTCTAATAATACCAAGCAAGTTATTTGGGCCTTGATAACATATAAGCTACATTTTACTGTGTTGACCTGGGGTAACTTCTTTCATTGGCTTTATTAGGTGGGTATACCTTCCCTACTGTGGGGCTATAAAAATGCCTCATCCCACTGTAGAAACTGGTGGGTTTTTATAGGGGAATAGTGATTGCATTGCTATCGCTAAATTTGGATTTGGGAAGGCCCCACTGGCTCAGTCAGGGCAGTCCTCGTCCCTCCTAGAGACGAAGGTTACAGGCTATGTCTTGGGCTCCTCCTCTCCCTCACATCTTGTGTTCCCTGGGAAGGGACATCGGCCTTTTAAGTGACACTCTTCACCTCCTACCAGCCGGGGGAGATCCTCATTCTGTCCTGGCCCTGCGGGGTGGTGGGTCAGGTCCAGTGGCTTCTTCCTGGCATGGGGCTGAGCCTGGGGAAAGGTCTCCTGTGACCTTCTGGGCTAGTCCCAGCACCTGCAGAGTTGGAGTCCAAAGGAAAGGGAGTCAGCAAAGACCAAGCACCTTCACTGGCCTATTCCACCCTCCAGAAGTTCACATCTCCTGTGGAAAGCTTCTTGTCCCTGTTTCGAGACACAGATTGCTTAGGGTGCAACCAAACTTCATCATCACAAGACAGCAGCTGCCATTCAGCTGTCAGAAAGGATGCGGAGTGGAAGTAACTTCAGCGATCTAAGTCACCTCTTTGTGGTGACTTACCTCCTCACCTCAGATTTTGCTTGGTAATTCTACTGGCTTCTACCTTCAAGACCGTTGGAGTAGCTGACGCACCATATCTGTTTCACCACGTCTAACTGGGGAGAAAAGGTGTCGTATGTGAAAAAAAGATTTGAAAAATCTACAGGAGCCTCTCCCATCGGGGTGAATCTTGTCCCTGCTCTGCTCCAGTAAACACGGGAGACCTCACACCATTGTACAGAGACACGACAGACCTCGCTGAAAGCCATCCGCAATTACATCTTACAGGAGTCTGGTAATGTGACACACTGCGTACGAGGAGTCAGCATCCATGTGAAGAGGTAGGAAAGACGTCAGCAAGGTGTGGCTGATACTGGAGAAAACAGAAAGTAGAGAGTATGGCAAGCTGTTTCTTCTCTGGACAAAACACCATGTCAGCTCCTTGGTCCTGTTGTTTAAGATCTTTACTAGGTTGGTCTCCAGCTGTGCTTATCCAGGACAATGCAGCTCAGACCACAACAGACAAAGCACTTTTGCAAGACTACAAGACAAAATGTTGACAAGTTACAGTGTGACTTTTGGGGAAGTTGAGACTGTGGAGACTTACCACCACAATTGAAATGGGCACTGATCGTGAAAATTAAAACTCAAAAAATGAATTGTCTTATTCAGGCTTTCCCATTAGCAGGACTGGGTGATAGTGACCTTTGTGAAGGACTCACAGGGACTCCATGAAGTCCCTCAGTGTCACTCATTTGATGATGCAGTTTATGCAGAAAGTATTTGGATCCTACGGTGATGGTAGTTGTAAAGAACAGCTGCAAAACCCAAACCAAACAGCAGATCAGACAAATTGGCTTTGGGAGGAACAACCACCCCCTTAACCCAACATACCTCTTCAGCAGTCTGAAAGAACCCTGTAAACATAACTTTAGTTTGGATATCAGTATACAGATTAACTACAGGCATTTTCATGCTGCCATTGCACTACTCTTTATGTAGTCAGCCAAACATTTATATAAAGGGGTGTAACTCCTCCTTCTTTTAAAATTCCTAGAACTTCAGAATGCTAATACAGAGTAAAATTCAAAAAGATTTGCAAACTGCTTAAAATTATGCTATAAGTATTATTTAGACATATTTGTAGACTTATGCATAATAAGTCTATGAAACCAATAGCAAAATACTACATTGTTCCTTCAAATGTTTTTAATTTTCATCACGCCATTGCATTTTTTGGATTGAAGTGAAACACAGAGACATGTTTAAAGGAAGCATAATTGGGCTTGCTTGAAATTATTTCTCTGAGAGTTGAAAGAAAAAAAGTCAAAGAATGCATTAGAAGTCAGAGTTAGAAGGAAGCCAAGGAACACATAACCTTTCAAGATTTTAAAATGCAAGGTATAAATAGTGTTTGTTTCCTGGTAAATAGCAATCATATGCATAAAACTAGAATGAGCTATAGAAATAAATAAATAAAGAGAAAGTCTATTCAAATGAAATCCTAGGAACTTTAATGTTGTGGAAAACTGTTGGACTGCTTCAGTTTTGCAAGTGCTTTATCTTGGTTGAAAGGTGAAATTAGCAGCTTTCTCAAAACCCTGGGAAGCTATTGTGTCAATGCTACATGCTGGAGACCACTGTTTGATGCCAGTGCCACTGGTTTAGATGAGCACTGCAATCGCGAGTATTAAAAGTGAGTTGGTGAATTGTGTTGCATGAAGCAATGGAGCTGCTTACAGACAAAAGAGCTGAATGGGGTTTTATAGACGTCTATAGGAATATAACAATGTCAAATATACCAAATGATGTCGCTGAATTCAGCAAAATTAAAGTAACTAGGCTGGAAAAGAAGCCGGGGAGAGAGGGGAGGTGAGGGGAGGACATCTGAATAAAAGAATTAATTAATGAAATCAATTGTAAAATTCAGACACAGCTGGACAACTCCCTGAAATATTAATACTCTGAGGAATAACATATTAAACGTGTCTCTCAGAAGCTACTGCTCATAGTTTTCTCCACTTTAACATGACACACTGTTAGGTTTTTAATCTGTCAAGGTATTGCTTTAATTTAGGAGGAGATTACCTCACCGCTCATTTTACCAGCAAGAAGACAGACAGCAATTTACCCAGTGTGGTCACTTTGCTTTCTTTCTTTTTGTCTTTCTTTCTTTCTTTTTTTTTTTTTTTTTTTAAATGTCAGCAAAGTATCTTCAGAAAATTTATGATCTTGGACCAGACTGTGGTCTTTGTTGCATTCATGTCAGTCTAAAGTAGCTTTGCTTACAGGTAGTTGTTCTGTTTTTCAGGTCATTTATTACTTGTACATATTTTTTTTTCCTGGCACAGAACAGCTGAAAGCAGTTTGTGTAAAAGAGTTGAAGAGCCTGTGCTGGAATAATTATATTTTTGCTACTGTGTGAAGATGTAGAGGTATCATATTCTAAAGATCATTATCAGAAATGATGAGAAATAAAATAATCTTTCTGCTGTGTGATGAGGTTTATGAGAATATCCCTAGACAATTCATTAGTTTTAAACTGACATGAAAATCAATTAATTTTAATAGGGAATAACAGATTATGTGTTTAATAATTCATCTAATTTCATGAGGCAAAGTGAATTAGACAATGCAATGTAAATCTAATAGCAGTTGTAACCACATAATTTGACTGTTTGTCAAGAGCAAAGCATAGTGAAATGATCAAGAATTACACAGAGGGAAAAACATTAATTGTGTGTAAACTGAGTGACAGTTTCTTGTAACCCTAAAAGCCTGCAAGTTCAGTGTAATTATTTCTATTAGATCTTTCCCTAAAATTGTCCTGTATCATTAATTATGTATTCATATTAAGCAGGCAAATTAATAAATAATACAAAATAACTTTTCCGTGCTTTCAATATAGAAATACTATTCAATTGCCAGAAATTTTATAGAGGGAAACTATGTGAAAATGGCTTTATAGCCTGCATTAATTAAACAATAATGACCCTGAGAGCAGGCATTTCTGCCTGTTAATGACCACCTGGAAGAGTTGAGGACCTGACGTCGAGCAGGGGGCCCTTAACCTGGGCGGTCACTAACGTTGGGGAAATGCCCGACCCCCGGGTCACTGTTGCTGTTAATCGAAGCCATGATAATTGTTCTGGGTTTTTTTCCATGCACAGAAAGCAGGCATGTGCTTTCCATCTGAGTGGCATTTATTTCAGATTAAGGAAAGCAACAAAACAGGAAAGAACAAAAGTGACGTCTTCCCGTGCCGCACGGCATCCGCCTTGCCGAGCAAAATGGCAGCTACAAACATAGTGTGGAGTACCAGCAGCAAGATCGTGGCAGTCACAGCTTACGTGCCACAGGCCACATGATCATGTTAAAGCACAAACATTATATAAAGGGATTGCCCTTGTATATGTTTGAAAATATGCATGTTGAAATACACGTTGCCATGGATACAGGTCTGTCTCTAGAGCAATGGTCTCTGCCTACTGGGTAATGTAGTAACCTATAGAATCAAGGAGCATCAAACTTCTGTGTGTTAATATAAAAAAAAAAGTCAGAAAGACTCAAAGTTCTTTTCTTTTTACAACAAAATACAGAGGAATCATAACTTTGCAGGTGATTTTTGTTGTTTGTAGTCTGAAGAAAAAGTCTTGTTAGTGTAATTACAGCCAAAAACCATGGCCTGACCTGTAGCATGTGTGCTCCCATCCCTCATGCCTTTAGCATGGAATTCGAGGTGCACAGGCCAGCACAGGAGATGAAGTAGCTGCCAGGGCAGGGTATGAAAATCCAGCAGCCACCTATGCCAAAGGGACGGAAGATGTCAGTTCTCCACATGCTTTACCAAGAGCAGCAAAGAACCTCACCTCACCTTTGAGGAGCAGCTCAGACAGTAGCTTTGGTACACTGAACAGAAAGGTGGAAGAAGCAGCGTCTGGACATCATCCTGGAATTGCAGATCCAGACAGGAGTGAAAAATATTTACATCCAGGGCTGAAAGGGCTTCCTAGCAGTTCCTAGCAAGGCAAGATACTATCTCCTGTGAGTCATTTCCTCTGTACCCACTTCTCTCACGCCAGCAGCACTGCCTACTGCCTGTGTAGGAGAGACATTTACACTATAGTCGCCTTTTGGGAGGCATGCACTGGCACAACACTTTACTCTTGTACCTTGAATTAAGGGGAGAAAGAAAACCTTAAGTTTCCAGTCTTCTGCTGGTTCCCTTGGATTTGGAGAAATGAGAAGAGAAGAAAAAACCAGGAGCCTCCTTGCCTCACAGTATGCTCTTTTGGGGTCTTGACCCTATTAGTTGTACAGGAGGAAGCACAACACAAAGCTGAAATAGGAAAAAGATACATACATAGGCTGAACAAAGAAGAAGAGGTAAATAGATGTCACGAAAGGAAAGCAGATCTTCAGGTTGGAGAATGCATTGGTCTTCTCTAGTAGACCTGCCTGTTTTCCAGCCATCTGCCAAAGAGCATAGGAGAACTGAGTGCTTCTACACTCAAAGACTCATCAACATGTGTGTTGCAGATTCGGCGCGGTTTCTTGCATGCTACTGGTTCAGACAGCGCACCTAGGTGCAGTAACTCAAAACTGGCTGAGAATTTCCATGGTAGTTGACTGTGAAATATCAGTTTCACCAAAACTTTCACACCTGGCTCTTAAAATTAGCTTGATGTTTCTGGCACACCCACTGCCCCAAATATGCTTATCATTCAACTGATGCTTTTGGTTCAAGAAAGACCCTTCATTAAGTGACCACATCTGGGAAGACTTTCAAATTATGTAGGACCTCCGGCACCAAGATCCTGTTTTGGCTGATCACATTTCCGTCAGCTTCTAGCACTGGTCTGCTGCATGCCAAAAGCATAGCATTCTGATTGATACAAAGAACTAATTTTCTGCTTCCATACCAAGGAATTCTGAGAGACTTCAATAAAATCTAGCACTAGCAAAAAATAAAGGAATGTAAATGTGTTGTTAGAAAAAGCTTCTCTGTCTAATCACTTCTGCTGTTTTTGAAACTAAATGCTATTTACTGAACTGTCATGTAATGTAGTGAGCTAACCAAAAACACGTGTTCAAACTATGCCTGGCACTGTCTCAGAAACAGTTTGTCTTAGCTAACTGAATGCACCTAAGCAACTCTCTTATTAAGTGCTTGGCATTTGCATGCTTAAGGTATTCTTTCCCAAGTCTGTTAGTAAAACAAAAATTTGCTAAAGAGAAAATTGTTCGTATTTAGGCTGACAGTGTCAAAAGCAGACATAGGAAATTTGGAAAATAGAAATACTTTACATTTCAAGAAGCCATAAACTCAAGCCCAAAGAATTTCATTAGAAAGGCAAAAAAAAAAAGATAATTAGTGTTTTGATTCAGTCCTTGCAGCCCTTTTGCCTTTAATCATTCTAAAACCTAGCACTACGGTACATACAGAAAACCTGAGTAAATTATCTGAAAGTCCTCAAGGAGTTTAAAAGAAATGCTTAAATGAAACCTTCATTACTGTCATGCAACAAATGCCAAGATATATTCACAGAGATGGGCCCAATTAAGTTTAGAAGAATTGCATGAGGTCAGTTTCAGCAGATTCCTATTGATTCTCCTAGTTAATAAAGAGTTAAAGGATGAAGTGAGTTTTTAAAAAATATAAGTGCTTTAAAGGTGCTAGAAAGGAAAAGTGTAGTACTAAGTGGTCATGTGGCTAGTGCCATTCATCTTGGTAGTGACTATCTGTCAAAAGTGGCAAGAGCCCCTGTTAACAGCCCTGACCTGTGCTGTAATGAAGGGAGAGTGCACAGCAAAGTGTCCATTATCAGGCAGTTGGGAGCAGTAAATTGGTGCAGTTTGCCTCAATCTTGCAGCAAGTTGAGATGTAAGATAGGTGGGGATCAGCAAGCAGCAATTTTATCCTATGATCATTTTTGTCAGATCACATCAGAGTGGGAACTTAGTCAGATTTATGATTTCAATTAAGTAAGTTCCCTCATTAAGTGATCGCTGCCATGAATGTTTTCTGTGGTCCTTTATTTATAATCATGTAAACACACCTGCAAATATTTGGACAGGGAGCAGTGATGGAGAAGCAGTAAGGTAAATGACACATTAAGATGATAGTCAGGTACAATCAAACAAATCTTGCACCCTCTCAACAGGGCTAACAGCTTGCAATAAAATAGGCCACCTATGTTACCTCTACACTAATCTACAGTGCTTACGTACAGGTCTAACTAGGAAAATCCATTTCAGACTCGTTACTTAAAAATCCAAAATGCATAAGTAAAATTCCACCTGTGTTCAATCCCATGCAAATGAATTGATGCTAGTGCCATTTTCCTGCCGAATAACCCCCAAAATCCAGGTGATGCCCAATGTCCACTCTTGGGTACACCGAGATGAAAACATTCTGGATGAACTCTGAAACTATCAGGCAGACTTAACCCTTAGGGACCCTCCAGTAAATTAGACAAGCAAACTGAAGACAAATGTACTTGTCACCACCACTCATTCCCCCCTTCACAGCAGCAAAAGCCTTTCAGATCAGCCCATCTGCTTTCCAGACACTGGATGTATTTCCCTAATCACGTCATCCCTATTCCTACTCCATAACCTAAAGGAGGCATAATAAAACTTCTGTAATTCATGTAATTCTGTACAACATGCCATCATACCCCTCTGCCAAATCCTTCCCTTGTTGTGAAACATGCCTGCCTTCTCTGCCAGCTCCCGGCCACACAGGTAGGTTGGATGATGGTCAGAGAGGTAAAACTCATGTCTGTGTAGCATTATATTGCAGCCAGCCACAGCTTTGCCCTGAGTAGTACCATTCCCCAAAGACCCACCCCATCACCTTCCACATGTGGGTCAGTCCTATAGAAGTGAATAGAAAATGATTTTTTTTTCATAATTGCATTAAATCAATTGTCGGGTGCCTTTTTCTCTCTCTTAGTCTATGTCAGCAGTGCAATATCCAGCTCTAAAGGAAGGACAGAGCTTCTGTTGTATATTGATAGAGACCAACAGGAAATACAAACTTCTATATCAGAAAAAGTTTTTGCAACCTTTAAGAAGTTGCACTTATACCTTGCCTATGTCAGCAGTTTTTTGCTACTTCATAAGGGACCAGGGAAAATGTACCTTGACTCTCTTTTTGTTGTTGTTTTGATGTTTTTCATTTCATGAAATTTAGCTAAGCATTTGCTAAGATGAAGTGCTGAAAATCACTGTTTCTGTCCTGGCATTTGCATTCCTCAGAAAAGCTTTGGCAGCATGCCAAATGTATTTATAAAAAATCCCTGATTGCAAACTTCTAAAGACTGAATCTATTCAACTGACAAAGTCATCATTAGTTACTTTAGCAGGAGCACATAGGACCTGAGAGCTATAAATATAAGCTGTGCTGAGCATGCCATCTTGGGACACTGCACCTACCAAATACTACATTTCTTGCCTGGGCTCGGGGACACACATAGCTAAGCTTTTCCTTAGCACGTACAGGCATTTCTTGCCTCCTGTCTCCTGCTTATATAGTTACCTTCTTATCAGAGGTAGCAGTAGCCTCCTGCAGTGCTGCAGGGTTTATGTCCTGCTGCGGTGCTAGTTGCAGAATACATGCATATTATGTGCATATTCTGCACATATATGCACATATAAAGAAAAAAACCCTCTTGAAACATCAAAGTTACACATAAACCTAAACGTGATCTTCTGTCTGTACCCTATGACACCCTCAATAATTAAATGGTTGGATAGAGAAATTCAACTTTGGGATGTCATTTTTGCACTGGATGGACACAGAAGAGCACAAGATTAGGCCATTTTGTAGAATCTTGGCATTTCCAGCTTGAGAAAGCTTGATCTCAGCAGCCCGAATAATGTTCTTCTAACATGGCTGGCAGTGATGTGTGCAAAGGTGTGTTGTATGGCTGTACTAGGGTGTTACTTTAACTCCTACAAAATCACCATTCCCATGTAATCAGAGACAAAGCTGTCTCCCTTTCTGCTTGTGAGCAGACACAGAGCACAGAACAGAATCAGGACAGAACCTAACTTCATAACTTTTTATAGACTTGGACATATTTTGGAAAGAAAAACTTCAGAGGAAGATTTCAGAGCTGGAGAGGAGGGGAGTATTTTGGCCCTTTAGAGTCTTCACTGTCAAGTGAGCTGTGAGGAGGAGCTGCAAGGATCTGCAAGCTGCACCCACCCTTAGCTGGGAAATGCAGAGCTAGGAGTTTGGGAGGTGATAATAAATAGGGATGATGGAAGCAGATAAAAGATGCATCGCTGAGATAACATAGAGTTTGGAGGATATTGTGAAATGTGCATCTCTTCCATAACCCTGATGTGTCCCTCCCAGACCCATGCTCCCTTGTGCTCAGTAGAGTGCTGGTGCAAATCAAAAAGACTGCTGATATCCCTAAAAGCAAGTTGGGGATATGTAGTAATGAAGTCAGAAGAGTCATAATAATATTAACAGTTTGCTGGATATTTTGATAGGTTTTAGAATACATGGCAGGAACAGGGTCCACTTATAAATTTTAGACCTTTAATCCAAGTTAAGGGGAAAAGAATAAAAAAAAAAAGATGAGTGACAGCTGTAACCTAGCCCAGGGTACAATACCAGGCTGAATCAGCTTCAACCATAGGATGAAAAATTTAGACTGAAATTCAGATCTAATCTATCCAAAAGCAGGGTGAAAATTAATTTCCCTTGTCATATTAGCATAAATGTAGCTATGTGCACTGAACTCATGTTGATGCTGGGATTCCCACCTGCAGGTGCAATGAGATCCTTGCTTCATTTTTACTTTACTGTAAAGCTCTTAGCATTTCTCGACATCTTACAATTTAAATGTGTTAAGTATCAGGACTACCCAAGCAATAACCGGGATTTACATGTCATAACTATTTGGGCTACGTAACACCTGCAGAAGAGAAGTTTTAGCTTGTAAAAGGGGGCTGGTCTTTTGCATGGGCTGTAGTGTACAACCAGAAACATAGTTAGAGACACAATGGTGAAACACGAGTGATAAAATCTCCACTGTTCATATAGCAGGTAAAAATTCATTTTGAAGGGGCTGGCACCATTTGTTACTACCTGTGTAACAGCACTTCCTACAACTTACCAGCTCAAACAAGGCTGTAAAGGGGGACAGAACCTGCTAGTTTCTCTGTGTGTCTTTGCAGGCCAGTGGGAAGTGAAGAGAAATAAAATTGTCCACATTAGTTGATACACAGGCAAAACTGTAATTTTGGAGGGGGGGGGGGTTGTTTGCCTTAAAAGCTGTGTAAATCAGCTTGAAACTGAATTAAACAGGTGGCAAACCACCTGTACATAATGATTAACTGTGCTTGCACAATAACTTATGTGAAAATGCTGTCAAACCCTGATAACATCACATCTGCTACTACTGTAGTATTGTGCAGTATATTTTTATGTATTATTTATTTGAAAAAATAGTTAGGTATTATTCACCTCTCTTCCCTGTGTATTGCATTGAGGTAAAGTGCTTGCACTGGAAAGCTTAGTATTCTGCCTACTGGTGTCAGGTTTTAAGTATTTTATTTGTCCATATTTGGTCATTTGAGCCAAAAATTCTGAAACTTTAAGTACTGCAAAGTACCTTAATTATTCTGATAAACAATTATATTTTTAGCATTAAAAATGTTATTGAAACACCTTACTACTTATAGGCATTTAAATTTACTGCCCTGCTTATATTTAGAATCATATTGGAGTTTGCTTTGCCTTTGAGAATATCATAAACAAAAAGTTTGGGGCTTTATTTAAATTCTATTTTGTGCATGTAAAATCAAAGGCAGATTCTTGCCAGACATTATTTTAAACAAGTACCTCTAAGTCTGTGAATTTACACTAATATAAACAGAAGCAAAACCAGAATCAGACTTCATGTCACGTGTTCCCATCCTGTGAAGGCAGTTAAACCTGCACATGAAAGTACAGTGTTAACACAGCACTTGTGAATTTTGGCTGATGTGACCACCATGCCACTCATCCATCCCAGCACTCAAGTGAAAGGCTATGAAAGAGCTCCAAAGTTCATACACGTTTACAAAAGGGAAGCTGAAATTCAGGTCGGTTTATTTTCTTACACAGGGCTGAAGATAGCAATGATTTAGGACCTGTTTCATGAACCCTTCAGCCAGCCCTCTTGTGAAAGGGCTCCAGCTTCCCTCAGGTGAATGTGGCAGTCCCCAGCTTATTGTCAGTTCAGCCACTCACCAGCAGCGCTCAGTTGTATCCAACCTCCATCTCAGTGGGAAAACAGTAAAGTATTTTAATATTTGAAGTAACTAACCCAGAGACTTTCAGGTGAATGCCTCTTTAATGAGTTTTTGTAGAGCACCACATCTATGTATATGTTTTCTTATTAAATAAACCTTAATCACTGTAATGTTATTTAAAGGCCTATCAGAAACATGTATTTCCCTCGTAAATTGGTGACTAAACATACTGTTTATGTAGGGAAACCAAAACAGAGAAATTTGTATAACAAGGGAAATCATATTATAAGCCAATGTGTTATTAGGCTTTTTTAATTATAAACCTAAAATTACCTTTTTCATATATTTGCATATTCTCAGTCATCTTAAAGTGAAACTGTCGGAGGATGTAGGTCAAACTAAGAAATGCCATAGGAAACTCTTTTATACAACACAAAGAACTTTTTTTTATATTCAAGTCTGCAGGGAATCTTAGTAGTGAACACTGGAACTAACTAGCGATAATTTTTTTTAATGCATGTGCCATGCATTTGTGAATGCCTGGCTAATAGCACACCTTTATATATTTTTGGTTTAATATGTGTAAATGGCATATCTATAGTAGGCAACAGTACAGTTGCACTACTCACTAGATTGGTTTTGTACTAATTGCATTTTCCCATAGCTAGTCTCCATGAGCAACGTAAATCTTAGCCAGGATTATCCCGTCTGTTTCAGCCTGTGGAATAGCTTTGACTGCATGCCATGACATTAGAGCTGAAACGATAGCCCTGGTTCCTAACCTCCACATAGCTGCCTGCCCCGAGGGAGCTGGGCTTGCTGACCCACAGGGCTTTTCCTGATCCCCTGCTCTTGTTTTTCTTCAGGATTCACCTCTTCCCTTCCAGATCAAAACCACTTTGTCAGTTAAACTGTAATATGGTTTTAAAACCCCTTACAACCAGCATCTTTTCAGTATTGTTACAGTTTTCACAATTACAACCGTACCAGTGATTTGGGGAAGGTGCAAGAGTAGAAGGTGTCATAATTTATTCGAAGTTTTATTTAGGTGTTGATTTTTCAGTACACAGAAGGGAAGGTTGGGCAATGAGTGAGAGTTAGGCCCAAACTTCATGCCTTTAACAATTGTTATAATAATTTAAATCACGCCTGGGGCAGGAGTGGCAGCACCTTTTGCAAATTTAGCTGCAGCAGTTCAGGATATTATCTGTGTTGGCCGTCCTCTACCCCACACTTCTGCCAGAGGTTACCCTCGAGAAGCAGGAACAGCAGATGGACTGTCTGCCTGACCGTCACTATCTCAGTTCTTGGCCTCACAGGTTAACACAACCTCACCTGAATTATGGGTTTAAGCCAATACACCACGCTGAACAGGGGTGGCTCTTTGAGGCACATGTTGCCTTCCAACATCAACCTCTAGCTTGTACGCTGGCGAGAAGGCTCACAGGTAACATTTCCAAGTGCTGACAAAATATTTGCCAGCTTGTCTAACAGAGACATTACATGGAAGTAGTTTTGTGTATTTGGGATATTTAACCAGACCAAATGTAAGTGTCTGGTTTGCTAGTTTTCTTAGGCTCACTCTGAAGAAAAAGACAGGCACTTAGACAAAAGATTTATCCTATGCTGTAGCATATATCTAAGACTATCTAAGATGAAGTGCTCTCTGGAGGTGCTTGTCTCTCTCCATTACCTGGAGGAGGAGGCTAAATAAAGAGGTTGGAGTAATAACACAATTTTTGACAACCAAAGTTGGGTGAGATTAATCCCGCTGACAGTGGGTGAATATCTGTGGGATGAGGATCCCTCTAACAGTGTGCCACCCTAAATCAGGACAAGCTCCACCAAAGTTGGTAGATGGTCACAATTGTGAGCTATACTGAAATCCAGTTTATGTGGTTTAGAGTGCATTCATGTTGCTGAGGTGTTCATTTAAGCCGTTCTTGTGATGGTTTCGCTTTCAGAAATTGAACAATTGCATTGCCAAGCTAGCTTACAGACATAAAAACTTCTCTTCAGATGATCTTAAAGTGATTTAGTTTGGGAGCATTACAAACAACTTTTGTACATATTTATTTATCTTCATTTATACACTACTTTCATGCATGTCAAAGAAGCATTGCAACATTGAGAACAGCATTGTATTTTGCTCGTAACATGATGGAGTTTAGCTAAGCCCTTCATGTTCTTTCTCTTCTAGTCCTATTTTTTCATGGGAGAAAAGATAAGGAAGAAAGCACCTATTACAAGAAACATATCCTATGATGATGTTGTGGTTTAGCCCCAACCAGCAGCTAAGCACCATGCAGCAGCTCACTCGCTCACTTCCCCCCACCCAGTGGGATGGGGAAGAGAATCAGAAAGAAAAAACAGTAAAACTCATGGGTTGAGATAGGAACAGTTTAACAGGACAGAAGAGAAGAAAATAATAATGATAATAATAATAAAATGACAATAATAATAATAAAAGAATTGGAATATACAAAACAAGTGATGCACAATGCAATTGCTCACCACTTGCCGACCAATGCCCAGTTAGTTCCTGAGCAGTGATTCCCCCCCCCCCAGCCAACTCCCCCAGTTTATATACTGGACATGATGTCACATGGTATGGAATACCCCTTTGGCCAGTTTGGGTCAGCTGTCCTGGCTGTGTCCCCTCCCAACTTCTTGTGCTCCTCCAGCCTTCTTGTTCGCTGGGCATGAAAAGCTGAAAAACCCTTGACTTCATATAAGCACTACTGTGCAACCACTGAAAAGAGTGTGTTATCAACATTCTTCTCATACTGAACCCAAATATAACACTATACGAGGTACTAGAAAGAAAATTAACTCTATCCCAGCTAATACCAGGACAGATGATAATGAAATAATGTTATTACAAAGAAAGAAGTCAGTGCATGAAACCCTCTGAAAAACAAAATTCTACTTGGAACTCCCACAAGATGTCATAGAGACCCACAGAAGAGTTTTAAGAGTTTCTCATGAAGAAAAATCATGTTTGAAATAAGTAGCAGTATTGCAAGGAGCTTTTGGGTAGCTTGGAGAGTGTCTGAACAATATCCCAGTTTTACAGCTGACGCAACCAAGGGCAGACAGCTCCTGGGATAGAAGTATCTGGAATTACCATAATTCCTCCCACTTTGACTTTTCTTCCCTGATTTGTAGGCATGAGAAACTCCAGTGCACATAAAATTCCAGTGTTTAGTTTGGATATAAAACTAAGCTCAATTCACACAATTATTTGACTTTCCTTTATTGAAAAAAAAATTTTTAAAAAGTTATGCAAAGTATTGCAACAAGAAAAACTGGATATTTTATGCATTTCTTGAAATTCTGTTTCACTGCAGAAGGCTTTAAGTCCTACCAAAGCCTTATGTCAAGGACTTACACCCAGAACCTAGTGCAAGCCTTTGCGGAAAGCTGAATCTCAGCCTTCATGAGCATGCAGTCAGTAGGTTCTCACTTTCTTCTTCAAGTTATTTCTTTTAATCTTACAGTGGATCTGTAAAAAATCATTCTTGTGTAGTCAGAGCTGCTTTATTACAAAAATTAATTTTTCTGTATGTGATAGAACATAAACATTTGCCCACTGAAACTTCCAGTACAACGTTGATTAAAGCCTTCAGATATTCTGCAAGCCTACAAATGGAGTTAAATGATGAGAATATCAGTTCCTTTCTATCTGAAGTTCAACCTCAACCCATCAGTTTTCAAAGTCTTCATTAACTATCTTAAAATCACACCCTGAAGGTAAGTATGAAACTACGCTATTTGCCTATCTCATGTCTCCATTGGAAAAAAAGGAAAATCTCCAATGGCAGCCCCATTTCTTTTCCTCAAAAATGTGCAAAGAGTAATTAAAACTCTTCTGCTACACCATCAAAAATTCTTATGTCATTTTTCTAAATTAGTCCTAGTCATTAATATTAGAACACCAACAGACTGACTCTGCCTGTACCCCTGGAGCCACATCTCAGAGCGCTCTTTGAGCAATGACAACAACACAAAGGAGATTTAAACGCTGCTGTAAACTCTCTGGGTTATCAGAACAGGGCCAGGAGTCCCCTTGATACTGGCATCCGTGAAGGAAGGACACGTATGTACCACTTCATCAGGAGCAATACACTTTTCATGTAGTTACATGTGTGTTGCTGTGCCTGTCCTGTTATCCACAGCTCCTGTTTCTGTGTTGCGGGTTCTCTGCATTCACAGTAGAACAAATAGCATAACAATCAGTTAGGAGAGCTTCAAATACCAATTGCAGTGGCAACGTTTCCAGGACGATTAAAATTCTAGCCTAACTCACATTTGATTTGGGGAGTCACTACTTCTTAACAGGATAAATGGAAGAATCCATTGAAAAAATACATAACATGTATTTTCTGTCTCCAGCTGAGCCTATATAGTCAGTTGGCCTCTGGACCCTTGGATTTTATATCTATCCCATCACTTTCCAAGCTATAATTCACTCCTTGTCTTTCAGCACTATGCTAACATGAACAGGCTTTTTTTTGCAATACAAAATCCTCTGACAAATACATTTGATGACTCATAATTGTTCTGCTTTGTTTCTTGCAGAGATGCCAAGAGCATTATGTCTGTTGTACAGGAGTTGACTGAATTTATTAATGCTTATCATTAATATTAAGCATGTCATTTCATTATTTTTTTTTTAAATTACCACCTCCATTGTGAAGTAGCGTTTTTTCATAAAAATGTAGAACAGATGTAAATCTAAAATAATCCACTCAATCAAGTGTTCATAAAAAGACTAGAGGAAGAGACCTGCCATCCTCAATAAAACACTGGTTTGGAAGCTATGGTTGCCCCAAAATGATGATTCTGTCCCTTCTTTGTGTGTGTGCCTCCACCTGTTCAGGTTTTTTTGGGGGGGGGGATTCCTTGAGAACATGAATTGCAGGCTGGGCCTCCCCTGAGGTGATTTCTTTCTGTTACACAAAGGATAGAAAAGGTCCTGCTACCTTGGCACTCCATGGCAGCCTCTAATTCATCCACATGGTGTGAACTTCACTATTTTCCGCAAGTTATTAGAAGAGGTTAATGTCTTGATGAATGCTCCTAGCACCCAGAAACTGTCACACTCATGTCATGTTCTCCCATACAGATCCCCCTTTTCTCTTGAAACTGGCATGGCAAATCATTAATGGGCTGCATTGCAAAAAGGACAGCAAAAAAACTGTGCTGATAGCATAGCAACTTTTCTTGGTTAGAAAATTATTGCCTTCATTTAAATCTCCCCATCTCTAGTACACTGTCCTTTCTTAAGAAAAAGGTGGGGGTTTTTTTCCTCTTTTTTCTGTGCTATTACCACCCCATTTGATGTCAGAAGTCATGCCAACAAGGAATATTGGCAATTCTGCTGATAGTGTAGATGTATTGTCTTTTTTTAATACAAAGAAGAATTACAGAGCTTGTTTTGATAATGCTGCTGATAACAAATACCTATAAGCTGGAGGATTTTGAAGCAGGAGAGGGCCCAGGTCACAGAGGTAGGCATCAGGCTACTGAAATCTCTTCGCCCAGGTTGAAAAGCTGTCTGTACATACAACTCTGTGCTTTTTGATGGGGCATTCATCCCACCGTCTCTGTCGTGGCCATGAGCAGGCTTCCTAAATCTGCAGCACCATAAATACAATTAGAGTTTAGTTCAGATGTTGGCCAGGGTTCCTTTTTTTAAACAGTTTTGTTGCTTCTGTTTGCGTTTTGATTTTTTTAAACAGTATCTGGGCTCATCCTCTACCTCCTCTTCTGGTTGCCATAAGGGCTGACACAGAGAAAACAAACACAGGCTGGTGTGGCCGCTCTCTGCATGATCCCCTTCCTGACCATCTCTGGTGGGCAGGTAGTCTGCATTGAAGGACTCAATGATTCCTGACAATTTATTGTTAGAACAAAAATAGTACAAATGTTTAAAATGCTTTTTGTTCGTGGATATGCTTCTTGGGGTTTATTACTATGTAATGGTAATAAATGCACGCGGCAAGGTATTACATGTTGATAAAATATGATGTTAACTTCTTGGTGCTTGTGATATCAAGGTTAAAAAAAAATGTAGCAGCTACTAAATACAGTGGACCTCTTAAACATCAAAATAAAGATGTTGGTTGAAAGTAACAATCTGGAAATGAGGGAATTAACAATGCAGATAGTAGCAGCCAGCTTTTGTGATCTGGTTCCTAATTTTTTGTAGACGCCACCAGCTCCTCAAAGCAGGATGTTGTGTAATAACCTCAGCTGGCACTGAAACAAATAATTCTTTTGCGAGCTGAGATTCATCTCATCTGACTGTAGATGTCCCAGAGCAGATGCTGAAGACTACACCAGTTATTCCTGGTTTCATCTAAACTCTTTCTGTAGTCACTGCTCTTAGAGGAGCAGTTTCACACAGCTTAAGTTTCACACAACTTAAGACATTTTTCTTGGATTGGAGTAAATCCCCAGTGGAATTGCCTTTTCCTCTTCCCTTGCTATAAAGAGAGCTAAGGATGACAAGGGTAGACTTAAATACCCAGCTTTAGAGATGCCAAAGAGAGGAAAGTAAATCCCCAAACTAAACTCCTAGTCCTAAAGGTTACAGAGAAATTCTGAGAAATATGAACCAAGTATCCCCTGTAGGATGAAAAGCTGGAGGCAAACTGCAAATCAGTCTATTACACTTTTAGCCACCTTCATGATTCTTGGAGGTCTTATAAAGAATTTCTTTGAAAATATATTAAAATAGAGGTCTGGACTGAAGGCTAGTGTGAACAGCTAGAAGTCCCTGACAACTAGGAGAATTACTCTGCCTTTCACTGGATGTTTACCAGTAATTGCTTATTTTAAATCCGAGTGATTTCTTGATAACACATTTTAACATTTTTTTCTACAATGACCTCTTTAGCTAATGACTTTGATCAGACATTTGTTTGCATTTGCTGCACTTGTTTTTCATAGTCAGTGACTAAGTTCCTGCTGTCAGCAGATGAGTTCCCTATCTGCATGTCCCTAATAGAGAGAGATCTAATGACAGATGTAGTTTTGTTCAGATATTTTCAATTCTGCCTTCAGCATGGAGTCACTCTATTTAAAATCAGACATTGAATGAGGCTAAGATATAGTAGCACTTGTTTTCTGGTTCTTCATATATAAAAATTTCAGGACCAACTGCCTCACAAGCCTCTTGAATCAAATACATTAGTCCTTAAGTTTCTGTTATTGAGTCTGCCTGTGAGCACTGGATTTATGAAATCAGTAAGGAACTGTGAAAAACGTTGTGATACACTGGTTAGGACAGACATGAAGTCCTTGAATCTCAGGGCTGTTTGTATTTTGATCAAGTTCTGCATTTTTAAAAATATCTTTTATTTAGTTTTTCTGTATGGAATAGGAGTTGGTGTTGCACGGTCAAGCTGACAGACTGGAGAACACAGCTGCCATGACATGGGGTTTGTCTGATAGTCTTACCAGAGTCACTCAGTTACTCTACATTTTGTGTCTCTTATTTCTGGTTTCTCTCCTGCTGCCCAAGGCTACACTGAGGACCAAGGGGATGGTCCTTAGGATCTTTTCCATTACTCTGTACTTCATTTACGATAAATGGCTATGTACATACTGAATACCTCAGCTTCAGACTACTTTTAGTCACTCAAAACAGCAGTTTATTGCCCCACACTCCTTCACCATGAAAATTAGACTTCAGCTAATGCCACTTGAATCTACCAATATTGCCACAAAGAGATACCTAAAAAGAAAAGATTTGATGCAGACACCATGCCTCCATTACAATTTGCTTCCTTTACATCCTCAGAATAACATTATATGCTACATGGCCTTTTAAGCAGAAGTTCATTCCTTTGTGTGCAAAGAGTGACCGATTTTTGCAATGACACTTCTTGCTCCAAGCAGGAACACCTCATTTCTGCTTTCCTCCCTCCTTTGCCACTGATATAAGAATAAATTAGCACCATGTTTTCCTCACCTATACTTTTTGGAAGGCACCTTCAAAATGGGAACTCAAAAGGGCAGTGATCACCCATGTCTTTTATATGATAAAGACTACTTGTCCAGCTAAAACCTGGCTACAGGGGAGATTGTCCTGAAAGGGTTAAAGAAACTGTTTTGTGAAAAAGATTGGAAATCATTGCTTTGTGACAGTGCAGTTACAAAACATCTGACCTTATGTTTTAGCTATTGGCACGACTGGCAAATATCTACAGAGGGTGCTCACTAATGTGATAAAATCTCAGCAAGTTAGAGACGGATTTGATGCACACAGTCCATGTGTTTTCTGCTTTGTTGTCTCATACACTTTTGCTTTATGTGAGGTGTAATAGTGTTAGGGTTGTCGAGGTAGCATACTTTCAGAAGATCAATTTTTCAAACAGTTCTTAGGAGCCTAGCTTTAGGCTTCCCATTTTGAACACCAAGCTCACAACGCAGTCTCTTTTGTACTTGTGGGTGAAAATGCACTGCTCTGGAGTATTGGGGAAGGTCTGCCCTGCACAAGGACGTGTGGTGCATGGATCCCCATGACAGCACTGGCCAGGCTACCCCAACACTAGGAGCAGGATGACCTCTTGGTGGAGACCTGTGTTTGGAGTTAGTGGGTCCTGCTGCAGGGCAGGCTTTAGTAAATCAGGTGATTAAGTACCGATAACTCAAGCAGTTTCTTGTGACGCTGAGAGTTACTCTGTTGCCTGCTTTGCTTATGCCAGGGACCAGAAAAACCCAGAGTTGGCTGATGCTACTGAGGAAGGCATCAAAGACGTGCTCCATCCTTGCAGCCTCCCTCACTGCTGCGGTGCCTCCACCCCGCCAGCAGCAGCAGCAAGGCCCCCTGCAGGTTCCTCCATCATCCAGAGCTCTCCCCTTCCCAGGCCAGGAGCAGTCTGGCTCCCAGCCCCCGGGCCTCAGGCTTTGCCTGTGGCCATGAAATGCTCTGAGACAGTCTTTCCAGAGCGAGTATCTCCATACAGCATTACCCTGTGCCATGTACATGGCACAGATCTGTCTAGAGTAAGCTTTACTGTGCAATGCAGAGACGTGCCCTCGAAGACACAAAGAGTTAATACAGTGTAATTTTCCTAATAAAACTAAAGGCAGTGCATCATTTTTTTATAAGCTATGGCAGGCTGTGTGACACCATGTAATTTTTGAGGAATTTTATACTTTGCAAGGAAAACAACAATACCCTGTGTCTTTTTAAGACTGTTTTTTTGCTGCCAAAAACATCCATTTTCTTTGTCCTGATTGCAGTAGTAAATATTGTGGTGAAGTCACTTAATGATGGCTACAAAGATTCTTTTATTTTACCTTGTGAAGAGATACTTCAGAAGTTTACCAAGCATATTCATCTGCATCTCAAGTGAATGAAGAACGCTATGCGCTGTGTATTTGCTGACGTAGACCTTACAGGAATAAATGCAACAGAAAAGCAGTAGACAGCATTAACAGATGCAGAGTATCCCAAACCCTTCTGTGGCCTATTTGGTAAATAAGTATCTCTGTGCGGCACAGGTAAGTAAAGGCGGTAGCTACTATCATATCTCTTAGTGCCATCACACTACCAACAAGAGACAGTATAAGCAGCTGAAGGCCCCGGCTCTCCCCGCTGCCTGACTGCATGCATTGAGAACCATGAGCAGCATCCCTGAGTCTGATACAGGAGAGACACCCACCTTGCAGACACTCAGGAAGAGATCCCAAAGAAAATCTTATCTCTGCCTGGAAGTATGATCCCCCTTTGGCACACTAGCTGGGATAACGTGCCTATGCATCAGTCCTTGCACACGGTCACGTGTAAAATTAGGCCCAGTATGATTAAAAGACAAAGTCAGGACTAGAATGCACGGTCATCATCAAAAACAGCTTCTCTTGGGATTATCTCTCGCAAGTGTAACATAACTCAGTCCCTGCTGCTTAGCTCAAGAAAGTTGAAATGAATGACCTTTTTAGTAAGTCAGTTTTCCTTATTTGGTTTAAATAAGAAAACTCTGGTCCCAGCTGCAGGGTGCCCTTTAACAGTGAGAGGACTGGGAATAATATAGGGTGTTGATTTATGTGGGAGGAGGAGCTGACCCTTAGTCTGAGCTCAGAAGGGGTTGGAGGGCCATTGCCCCGTGCCCTGCTCCGCCGAGTTTGGAGGCAGAAGTTCGTTGCTGTTGTGCTGGCTGCTCCCGGGAAGCTGACGTGCCCTGGGAATCTCAGAACGCTCTTCCCAGGCATGAGGAGCCACAGACGTCTGCTGGCACCTGGAGCTTTAACTCCCTGCCTAACGCGGGGCCTCACGAACTTGGCGAGTGGCTGACTTTCGGGGGGCTGGAGACTGACGTTCACCACCGGCAGAGTTCAGGCGGGGTGTGAAACAGCCTGCAGGTGACCATCAGTCCCCGAGTTGGCACAGACCCTGGCCCCGGGGCTGCAGCCTGATAATGGCTTTAGACCAAATGCTGCAGCCTTATTCTCCAGCCGCAGCTCCGCCACACGCTAGGAATGACTTCTTTACAGACTCGTTCCCCAGTCACCTCCCCTTTGAAGGAACACCACTGCTCTGCGGTCCCCGTATAAGCTTCCTATGAGGGGAGAATATCTTACTTTTCTTTTTTTTTCAGCCCACCATCCTATCAGCTACTCTGAATTATTCTTCTATCGAACTTATTTATTTTTTTCCCCTACCTTCTCAGAAGCACAAACCTATCTTCTGGCTTTGTGTAACTGATTTGAATGCTTGCTTTTCTGAAGCACTATATAATTTAATGGAATCCTTGACTAATGCATATGCTAGTTATTGTCATTGCTACATTTTACTTAACTATATTTTTTTAAACTATTTTCTTATTGATGGGTATTTCAAGCCATTCTTTCATAGCTATAAAGGTCATAGTACATTGTAATAGAAGTAATGTAAGACACATTTCATCTTTTTGAAAAACAAGATAAGAAAGCACATTATAATATATACTCAGATTTTGAAATGATAGAATAGAAGAACTGGAGTCTCATGAACCTAAAGATTACTAATGGAAAGGCTACTTAGTTTTTAATGCCTTATTTTTCAAGACGATGCTGAAGGGACAATGTGCAGTAGTGCTAGACACTTGGGAACAATGTATGAGTGTATACAAAGCTGTTTTGATGGTTAAACAGAGACATATGTTGCATGTGATTTAAAAAAAATCCAAAGTAGATTAAGCATGTCATTCCCTTATATTTTGGTGGCACTGAGGCGTGTCTATAAATCCCAGTGGGTACCTAATAGCATCTTTACACACCTAAAGACATTTTGAAAACCTTGCTTATTGTGTGAACCCTGAAGAGCAAGTTATGATGGAGGAGTCCTGTTAAATAGCAACAGGGAACTTTCAAGCCCCTGCTTACCCTTTGCTGGGAGATACTGAAGGACAGAAGTAATAATGGATAATTTGAGATGGCATAGAAGGAAAAATGGGGAATACAATGGAAGGTGAGGAACTCAGGCTTGTACAGGGCAGACTTTAAGTTCATATGAAAACTAGAATAGGAACAGGATGTGTCGGAGTGGGGGTCGGTACCGGAGTAACGATGGAATCTCAATATGAGTATAGTCGTTTTCCCTTATTACAGGTTTTTACAGGGTTTATATAGAAAAAGGTGATAACACGCGCTAACTACAGTGTTATTATTGGCTAAGCTTCTATGTCCACGCGCCTTGAGCATTACTCTAATTGGTATAATACCACATTTCACGCGACGCTATCTTATCCTCTATTGGCTGTGCAAACTTCTTCACGAGGTGTCCAGCAGTTACTGATCTCATCCTTCAGCATCCAGGTGTTGTTAGTCAGGCTCTTCTTATCTTCCTTTTTCCCAGCATACAAGGACACAGCGTCCTTGTCTGCTTTAGCACTTTGTAAACTTATGCTTCGCTCCCAAATACCTGCTGGATTGCTCATATGCCTTTGCCCAGCCAAGAAATCCTCAACAAGGATGTGTTTCACCTGACTGCATGCTTGGTTGCAGGGGTTCTTATAAACAAACAGGAGCTTAAAGCTGAAACGATGATCCCTTTGCTACTTGCCATGTTATCTCTGCTAAGCAGTGGAAATGAATATGAAATTCACTTCTGCATGGGTCCTGAAAATGACAAAACCTTTCTTATCTAACCATAGAATAAGGAAGACGACACATAGTTACTAATGGTACTGACACGTAATCTCATCTGACATTCTTCCTACAAGCATTTATTAGTAATTTGCTAAAAAGAGGACATGTGACTAACTGGGGTCAGTTTGTCATTGAGTTTGGCTGAATTTCATGTTTGGATCCTGTGAAAGGCTAAGCTCTAACTATTTTTGAAACATTTAAATATAAAGTAATCACCAATAGCAACATATAAAAAGAAACAGTTCTTTTTTTTATTGCACATATTTCATAGTGTGCATAAGCATTGCTTGGGCCCAAGCCCCAAAATTATGAATTTTTTTTCAAAACATCACATCAAACATGCCCTGTAGCCTTTTTTCTTTTTTTTTCTTTTTTCTTTTTTTTTCAGTGAGGGGGAGCAATTTACCATCCATTTCCCTTTCCCCTTTTTTTGTTCATATTAAACTGCAGGAAAATTGCACATTTCCCTCTTGGTCTTTTAAATGCATAAGGATTAAATATATACAAAGTATTTTTCAATAACGAGTCCTCAGAAAAAATGGCATCTGGAACATTGTGCTAACTATAAGCTTTCTTACCCACTGGTGTCACAGCTGATGTGGTGGGAAGAGTAGAAGGACTACCTACACGTATTTTAACTCAATTCCTGTTCTGATCCTATGCAGCGGCTAGAGGCGGAGATGCAAGAAATTATTGTAACAGAAAGAAATTTAATTCATTCCTTCTTGGAAACAGCATTAATGGAGGTAGCCCCTAGGGGCTGTACCCACAAAAAGGAGTGTGGGGCCAAGAAGAGTGGCTACATGGAGTGGAACAGTTGGTGCAGAGGACCTGAAGATCTCACTATACACAGTTCAGGGTTTTTTTCACCTCTGACATGCTCTAGGCTGGTCCTGTGGTCTGCATGCCCACTCCAAAGGAATTTGCTATGCAGAGATTGCACCCCAAAGCAAGCAAAGGCTCACTGACTGAGGACGGTGAGGACATTCGCTATACAAGCACACTCCAAATCCCAGCTAAAGTGCCAATTTAACGCACCCTGACCTACTGCACAGCTGGGAAAGTCCTCCTGCTTATGACCTCAATTCTGAGGACTTTTATTGTGGGTCGTATATGAAATACCAGGATTTCATCTAAGTGTTGGCCTTGCATTCCTTGGGAGCTGAAGCTTAAACACTGGCCTTACACATAAGATGCCTTTTCTCAAGTGGATATACGGCACCTTAAATGTTTTTTTCTTCTGTTTTTTTTGTGTCCGTGTTTTAGTTGGGATGGAGTTAATTTTCTTTCCAGTAGCTGGTATAGTGTTATGTTTTGGGTTCAGTATGAGAAGAATGTTGATAACACACTGAAGTTTTCAGTTGTTGCTAAGTAATGTTTATAGTAAGTCAAGTACTTTTCAGCTTCTCATGCCCAGCCAGCAAGAAGGCTGGAGGGGCACAAGAAGTTGGGAGGGGACACAGCCAGGGCAGCTGACCCAAACTGGCCAACAGGGTATTCCATACCATGTGACATCATGTCCAGTATATAAACTGCAGGGAGTTGGCCTGGGGGGGATCGCTGCTCAGGAACTAACTGGGCATCGGTCGGCAAGTGGTGAGCAATTGCATTGTGCATCACTTGTTTTGTATATTCCAATCCTTTCATTATTATTGTAATTTTATTATTGTTATCATTATCGTTATTAGTTTCTTCCTTTCTGTTCTATTAAACTGTTCCTGTCTCATCCCACAAGTTTTACCTTTTTCTATCCGATTGTCTCCTCCATCCCACTGGGTGGGGGTAAGTGAGTGAGCAGCTGCGTGGTGCTTAGTTGCTGGCTGGGGCTGAACCACGACAGTGAGTATGAGTTTCAGTGCAAATTAAGGCACATATTTCTAGGATAGAGGGCATGTTGGAAGTGTCCAACAGGAATTATCATCTTCCATTACTCTTTGTGTGGTACTTAAATGAGTAATTACTGTAGGCTCATAATGAATGTTGGCTGACAGCACTGCTGTTGAAGTGTTGCTCACAATATCCATGGAAGAAGTTCCAGTTTTTGCCAGGTAAGCTGCTGCTCCATGCTCAGCACTACAGCTAGTTGCAGGGAGTCAGCAGGATGCCTTCAAGTCTCCTCTGATGGTGATGGATAGATGAGTTTACATTGATAGACCCTGTGAAGACAGGAGTTACAACAGTGTTGAAGTGTAACATGCAAGTGCTTTAGGTAATCTTAAAGTCTTAAAGCAGATTTTTAGGAGAATTTCCCACTCCTATGGGAAAGGAGGTTTTCTAGGAATTATGGGGAAGTTTAGGAACTGTGCTAGAATTTAACATCTTTCTGTCACAGATGAGGCCTCTGAAGTAGAAAGTAGTTAATGTGTAGCCTGATGTTATACAGCAGCTAAGGGGACCTGGTCATGAAAACCTACTATCCTTGTGCCCAGAATTGCTGTTTTGTCTTCCTGAGCAGCCTGCTGGGGCTGACCCTGCTCTGAGCAGGAGGTTGGACTACGTGATCTCCAGAGACCTCTTCCAACCTCAGCTACTTGGTGATTCTGTCACAGTTCCACCATTTTTCTCTGATCTGTGTTTCACCCACAGGCTTTATAATTCCGGAAGAAAATGTGTTAAAGATTTAACCATCTTTTATTTGGGGTTTTTAAAAGCTAAAAATACCATGCATCACTCCCCAGCAGCGTGCTGAGGCTATTTATAGCCTTAGGCTCTTGAAAGTCACACACATACAAATAACAAAGAATTCATCTTCATGTGGGTTCTTATGGAGCCTAAATTCACCACCTAATAGGAAATACGTGTGCTTATGCATGCAAAGTAGCACCCTTAAATGCTACAATGTCAAGAAAACTTGTAAAGAAAATCTTTCTGTTCTGCCAAGATGTGAGTTCAGAGACCTGCTTCACCTAACATGGATGAGGAGATCAGATGCCAAGTCAAGCAGGAGCAATAGAGATGTTACTGATATATGTCACCACCCTGAACTCAGATGTCGTGTGGATAAGCCAAGAGGAACTGAGCCTTATGATTGCTAAAGGATATCCATAAAATAGAGACTGTAGTGTACATTCAGTTACTAATTTGGTTTCTTCAAAGATTATATTTATTTTAAATAGTATTTTCATTTTGATTTAGAGAGCAATTTATTCAAGTTGTGTATATGAATCAAGGTATGCAAAAGCAAATTTTTTGGTCTACATTTTATTATTTCATGATCTGATTTAAATCTATTATGAGTTATTAATATCTGGTTACATCATATGTCATTGGTAATTAGTATAATCTAATTAATGCAACTTCTTTGTGATTTTAAAAACTTCTGAGATACTACTTACATGATGTGGTAGTTCATACTCTGGGTAAGCTTGACTTCTAGTCTGTGTTCTGGTATCATCATTCTGTATTATTATCATTATTTTAATTATTATTACCATAATAAACATCTATACTTATTTGGAAGAAAAATTAGTTTCTTCCACCATTGAAGAGAAGCTAAACAAATCAGAAATTAAGCAAAAGCATATGACAATATTGTATTCATGTTCCTTCTATTTAATTTGAAAAAAAAATGCCCCTTTTGTGCTGCCACTGAGGTTGTAAGTATTATAATTAGATGTTGTATTAGCATGGGACTAGCCCACTATGGTAAACACTACCTTCGTAGGAGATTTTTGCAGGGTTAATCAGTTCTGTGGTATTGCCTCTAACTCTATTTATTCTTTTCATACCAAGCCTACCTGTTTAACATTCTTTCAACCATTTTGATTCTTACAACTTTATGGTTATTGTATGCTTTCATTTGTTAATCTGTTTCAGAATATTAAGAGGAAAGTATTATTTTCTGATTGCAGTATCTAATTCTGTCTCAACTACAGGTTTCTTTTATTGGCACCAGTACTCTGCCATGTTTTCCAAAATACACAGTCTAACTAATTCTTGTTGCAACTTACTTTTCATAAGCAAGGAGCAAAAGGAGAGATACCTAATGCTCCTCTGCTCTGTTTTGCTGTACTACTGCATAACAGAAAACATCTGGAGAAGGAGCATCTGGATTTCTCTCTCATATATTTAAAGTGTTTCTTTGAATCTTTTTGAGACTGATAAAATATTTCATATTTTAGGGGGTTAGAGAACTTTGAGAGAAAGGAAATGGATTTGCTGACCTAAATAATAAGAAAACACCAATATAGAAATTGCACCTAGAATATTTCCAAGGAGGTGAATGGATCCAGCTCCATGTGATGAAGATCCAAATGGCCCTTTGGTAAGGTCAAACTGAGAGCTGAGCTGCACAATTCAGGATCCCCTTTTCCTTCCACATAAGAAACACTACAGAAATTCAAGACTAAATGAAATATGCTGTCCTAGTGACTCAATCAAATGAGTTTTGAAAGCTCTTGCTCTGAGAGTTATCAGGAGGTGACGATCACTAGAGAAGCTAAAAAATGTTTATTGCAACAGCGAGTCTCTCAAAGTGAATTTCCCTCTTAGGAGGTTGTTACCTAAATAAATGCAGACTATGTAATCCAGCAAGATTGTGAAGGGTGAATTTTAGTGCTTCTAGAAAATGAAGACCCCAAACTCTGGAAATAGAAAGCATAGAGTGAAAGGCATATCTGTTCTGATTAGGAAGCTGAATTCAGGGCTTGACTTTAATAATTCTGTGAAACTGGTGGCTACAATGGGCACCTGAACAGCTTTGCCTGCACTCTCTGAAGCAGGACATCACCCCACAAAGTAGCCAAGGTGAAAGATCTTCTATCTAAGAAGTTATAAATTGAATATTGCAGGGTTTTTTTCCTAAAGTAAGATTATATTTCCTCAGTGTTTCTGTGTTCAAAAATACATTATTTGCCTTTCATACCAAAATTTAAAAAAATGCTGTAAATTCTAAGAAATATAATCTTGAACCTCGCTATGCTGTCTCTAAATGTCTCATATTTCCCGTCTCACTAATTAATAATTTATAGAATATTGGGATTCCTCTTCCACTTAGTACATAACACCTGTTATTGCTAATGGGATAATAGTTACTAATTGCTAATAGTTACTTATTAAAGAAAAGTAGAACTTTATTCAAGCTGCGGTTTGCAGTGCAGTGGGTTAAAAAATATAACACTGTCTCAACCTTAAATTTCACAGATGATATGCTGGCCCTGTTGAAGTCAATTAAAATTTTGCTATTGATTTCCAATGGTAACAGTGTTCCACAATACAGGTTTGGACTGTAAAAGAAATCGATATTATTTTAAGACATTTACTGGCTGAATTCTGTTTATTTTTAATTCCCTTGGTTCCTGCATGTAGACCAAAAGAAATTAATTCAGAGGACTTTGTGGACTGATAGTTTAATGAATATGATTTAGACATGAGGCAACAGCCTAAATCATACGACATTGCCTTCAGTTTTCAAACTTCCCTTTTATAACCAAGGTGGTTTTTAGCATAGCAAAATGAAAAATTCACATACACTCCCCCACAAACCTGGGAACATCAAACAAAAACCAGACATCCCAAATATTTTGTTGATAATCATCTGGTTTTGTGCGAACACACAATATATAGATACATTTTACATATATGTGCCCTCTCCATCATTAGAAAATAAGCAAAAGTGGATAATTTTGAAAGAATGTTCAAGATACTGTAGCACAGAAAATAAGTTTGCAGGCTGAGACCCTGCCTGCCCAGTTTTTGCCTAGAATCACTTTCCCCAACAAAGTTAATAATCCTTGAAAATATTAGTTCAAGAGATGCACTGACATCATGTAGCGGTATATGTACTTCACTAAATTGCTATGAAATTGAACGTGTATTTTTATTTTACTCTATACTAATTTTCAGATTTACAGTATACTTTAAAAACAAGCATAACAATTTTATGCCTATTTTCAATTTAAGGAAATTATTTAGTTCACGATGCCATTGCAGCAAAGCAGGTTGGTTAAGCTACTACATGGCATTTGATATGATGAGATTACTTCAGCTGCTCTATATTAATATGCATATGTGGACTACAGATTTAGAAAATTAAAAGGAGTTTCCTTTTTAAATTTAAAGATATTTCTTGTATAGCTTTGCTTTTAAGCTCTAGAAAGGCAGCTTGCCTATTTTCATATTTTGAAGAGTAGAAAGAAATACATTTATCAGTATTAAATGCAGTGCAGCAATATACTTCACATAATGACACACAGCGCAGGCACGTGTGTATTGTATTTTAGACAATGTTGTTCTTGCATAATTTATCACACAGTATACATGATTTTCCTCAGAGAGGGAATATATCCAACATATTCAGAACACCCATACACTCTAAATATTTGGACCGCTCTGAGATGTTAAGGGAGTTACCTCATGAGACAGATCACACGCTCTTGTTTCTCTGTGAAAATTAGGTGGTACCTTAATTAATGCTGAATTGCAGTGGAATTCCATGTGAGCACTTACAACATTCACAAGGCTGCAGAATGAGTTAATTATGATCAGTGTTATTACAGTGAATACCAAATGAATTAATAATGCTGGCACACTTAAAATGAAGTGTTACCCAGGACTCTGGTAGAACACGTAAGGTTAAATATTATGTGATGAAAGGCATTATGCGCTCAGCGGGAAGAAGCAAAACTCAGCCTCTGTAGCTCCACACTGTAGCAAACGCTGTAGCAAGCGCAGTGTCTGCTAGCATCACACACGCTTC
This sequence comes from Buteo buteo, assembly GCF_964188355.1. Taxonomy (NCBI): domain Eukaryota; kingdom Metazoa; phylum Chordata; class Aves; order Accipitriformes; family Accipitridae; genus Buteo; species Buteo buteo. Next base: position 35,654,719 of record NC_134172.1, read on the forward strand.
ATATTTTCACAAGTCGAATACACATTTTCCTGCAGGAACAAGTGTTCGGCAACACTAGCCGCAGTTTAACTTTCCAGGGGGAGAAAACATACTCTGTAAGAAGGGATATTTTGTAGCAGCACTCTGAAGGACTCCTTCACCTACAGACAGAATTTTTCTGGGTACCTATAATGTTAAAACAGTCCACTGGCAGGAAGCTGGAACACCTGAATTTCCTACAGCGTGTTGCCCTGAGTCATGCTGTCGCGTACCAGACACTATGCACTCTAGCTGGAATGAAACTGTGAAATACAACAACCTGACTGTACCTAATAAATTATTGCTTTGTAACCTTCTGAAGATAACCTGCTTCGTACGTGTTGCGAAATTTTTGTTTAGATATAATATATTGCAACAATCCATATCTATTATAGATTTATAAGATGTGAAAGCATAAACGGATTTAATCAGACGTAATTATTTTTATGCCTACTATTCAAAATCTGCAGAAATGAATTTATGCTTATTTGGCAGCCAGTGGGAATTGTGTTTATAAATGTTGAAACAGCTGTTGGCAAATGTAAGTGTTAAAGCAAGGAAAACAGCTTTTAACTTCTACTCATCTATTCCTTTGCAATAAAGAAATCCTCACTCCTTGCGAGGGCTAGGCTCTGATCCATGTACACTTCCAGCAGCTTCACTGAAATCCCTCAATTCATTCCCTACTCTCAGGCATGGCAAAGAGATAAGAATTTGCCATCTCAATTTTGACTAGTTCTTCACCGTCTCTCTTATTGTCTGCAATTACAAACACATATTATACAGTAATTCTCTGGGGGATTAGTATAGATGAATGGATAAAATGAGGACTTACTGCACTTTTCTCTGCCTTAATCCCTAGCATCTTCTCCGTAGCTAGAGATGCCTATAACGCTAATGCATGTGTACCCCCCTTTACATATGGATCCCAAGCTTGCAGGTTTTGTTGAAGAGAATCAAGCACATACTTAAAACTGTGTCAGGGTTTAACTCCTGTGTTCTCCAGGGCAAGCATGCAGCATCACTTTCCCAGTTTGAGTTTTAGGGGTTTTAGTACTTTATACAAATACATGCATGCTACCTTAATGTATGATAGCTCTGCATGCAGTAGTCCTGCAAAGTTCTAACAGTTTGGCTTCTATTTGAAAATCTCAGTTTACTTTTAAGTAATTTGTCAAGTTTTACATTACATCTTTATTAGAGTACTACATTTTACTCCCATGCATGCTAGACAGCTAGGCTAAAAAGACCTAATTTGCTCTAAAAAAATTCCCCATCAAGTTCTAGATTTAAACGCAATTATTTTGACTTGAAAATAAGTGAACAACAGAAATCAAAATGGTCAGTAAAATCAATAGCACAAGTTAGACCGATGCCAGGAAACTAACCTATTTATGAAGTGGAAGAAATATCCTGTATGGAACAGCAATTGTGTCTGACCTGGCTACACTTAGGATATTCAGAGTCATCATTTTTAAACAGCCAGCAAGGATAAAACTCACCAGAACTGAGTAAGTGCACTTTTAACTCAGGGTATGTTACAACTTCTACACATAATTTACAATTTTGAAGATGTAACTAAGAGCTGACTGTGTACATCACAGACTTAATCCTAGTATCTGACTTTATCAAATGATGGGGTTCTCTTTCATTCCTGTACTCTATGTTATTGTGGAAATCAGTAGCATTTCCAATAAATTATAGATTGACCAGTACTAAAGACTCTTCGAAAACCACACTCAGTCATCTCCTACTCAACACTTTTAAGCTTCTATTAGGCTCCTTTGAAAACCATAGAGTGCCCTCTGTTGATCAAAACATATTCCTTTAACATGTTAAAGCTCTCACACAGCAAATGTTACAGTTTCATCTTTTCCAATGCTCCAGTTAAAAAAAAAATGCTAATTTTGCAAAAGTGAAGGTATTCACTTCAGGACTGGTGTTGGAATACAAAAGTATAAAAAACCCCCAAACCACTACCTATTGCATTACTAAATATTTACACATAATACTGATGATTAGAAAGATACATACCTGGCAATGCTAGTTGAAAGCAATTTCTTTCCCTGCGTGTGCATGGGTATGCACATGTCTGTTCATTGGTGCCTACCATCCCAGACATAGTTATACACATTTCTATTAATACAATGAAAAATAGCATTTTTAAAAACTTGATGCAAACACCGATGCTAAATGCCACAGTGAGCAACAAAAAAATGTAGTAAGTGGTGATTACTCAATCCTACCATGTTCTCCCCAAAAGCAAACCAGCTGAATGCAGCTTTTAGCTCCCATGTTGTCTCTGCATGACAGAGAAATTGATGGCCTGGCTTTCTGGTGACTCTTTGAAACTAAGTTCCAGCAAGCCTTGATAAAACAGTAAATTTTATTGCAATTTCTGAGCAGGAATTCATAGGAGGATGAGAATAGTTTTTTGTTTGGTGGGTTTTGTTGTTTTTAAAAAATATCTTTTTTTCTTTCTCATCTGGTTGTTGGCTTAGTGAAAGCACTGTTATACTTAGGACTGTTTCATATGTTAATTGATTGAGGATGTCAACACTGAAAGTGATTGATTTGCAGTAAAAGATCTTATAAAATAATGTATCCTGTTATATATTTTATTGAAATGCTGAGAACAGACTCACACTTCATGGTGAATGTTGAGATAAATAATAGTGTATACTTAATATGTTAGTTAATTAAATAGTTCCATTTATCTTGTGTCTGTATCATTGTACAGAAAATGATTCATTTGTAGAAGTAATTGTTCTGTGCTATTTTGTAATAAGGAAGACCAATTTCCATTCTTGTGTAGCCATTTGAAGATGCAGTAAAAAAAAGAAGAGTTGTGTAATTTCTTTTACTCTATTAGGACTTCAGTACCAAGTGTTCAAGAAACAGGTTCTAATGCTGAATGTCTGTGTATTCATAAATAAGGTGGTAACTATAAAAGCATACAGACCTTCTGAATCAGGATAAATTGCTAGTAAATACAGTAAATTAACATTAATTTCCTAATATAAAACATATAGACTTAAACCAGATATCTGGAAATTAAAGAGGAAAAATACAGAAACTCTGTTCTTCAATGATCTTGTCTCTTGGTTGCATTGTATTTATTCTCCAAATATAGCACTTTTTCTAATGCTATAATTAAAACATATATTCATGAAACTGAGGTTTTATTAAATTGAGAATATGGTAATATAAATTTTTTTAAAGCACATTCATCAATACCATTTTTGCATATAATCTTCTTTTTGTCATGTCCATAGATTAAACCTGTTTTGTTTGCAAAATGAAATAGCTCAAATACATTTCTGTGGAGAAAAATAAAGACAGAATAAGCATCAAAATAAAAACACAAGAGTGTTTTGGATAATTAACAATATAGGTCAGCATTCATACTGATTGTCATTTATTTTCTTTGAAAGCTTAATGATTCTATAGTTTCATACAATTTTTTTTGGTAACTACTACAGAAAAGTAAACTAAATTTTTAAAACAATATTTAATAACATACAGGGGAGAAAACCAAGACTAACCAGATTAATATTGCTTGCATTTTTTTTTAAAGGAAAGTCTCACATTCATGAAAAAGAATATACTACTGTATTGCCAAACTGGAAGGAAAAAAAAAGTGCTTTGGAGTGTGTGTATTTAAAATACGGTTCCTTTGGCTTACTGGAATAGTTTTTACAAATACCCTCAAAAATAACTGAATTAATACGTAGAAATCACTTCCAGTATAGGAGATTCTAATTGCAGAATATTCCCATGACAACACAAAATACAAGTTGTATTCCTGTGCTTTCTGCCTGTACTAGTAGCCACAAGAGGGCACTCTGCTTTTGTTTGTAACTTGTTCAACTGCTATCTGTAGCGTATGGCAATGCTGTTTTGCAAGCAATACTAAATTTTTTCCTTTTTCTTCCCATTTCAAAGATCGTATATTTTACCACTGTATATTATGAACTGATTAAGTGATAGGATCAGAAATCCTTAATGAGTCACTATACTTCTACAACTTGACTCACTTGATTGATGTATCCCTAGTGCAATTGCACTCCTGGAGCTCTCACAAACACATTTTGTTGTGTTGAGTCTATATGATACACCCAAACCCACCATTGACGAGATATGTTTTATGGAGAGATTGCACTCTGGGGCAGCATTAAAGAGAAGCAGGACTCAATCTTCCAAGTCACATAGGCAGCAGGTGCAGCCTTTCTGTAGTGCCTGAGAAGAAGGACTACACGGAAGGAAGATGGTGTGGGTATAATCACACCTCCATAAAATCTCATTTTTGCTGTCAGGCTATGCCTTGACTGCAAAGTATTATAAAGCCAACAGCTAGCTGTAGGTTGTACTCCTTGTACCTGCCCCTAAAATATCTATTCTATTAGTCGTTTTTAATACGATACATCATGGCCCAAACATGCCATTTTTTTCCACAGATATTTTCTACCGTAACATATAATATTTTCTGCTGTACATAATAAGTAGGGAACATTAACAAATGTTAATGGGTATATATCCAAGCTCGATACAGAAGTCTGCCTTGGTTTTTTTGGTATCCTAGATTATATACAGCTTTAGACCTTGCAAGACTAATCTTCTGACTAGATTTCCAAGTAAGCTTTCCAAGAAGAAAGCTGTCTAGGAAAGGCACAGGGCAGACCTTTCTGCAACCATGCATCACTCTGTTTCAGAAGCACAGGGTGCTTTTCCTTGAGTGTTGCATCACAGTGAGGGGAGGGATGCTGGCGTCTTCCACCTTTTCAGCCTTTTGACAGTCTGTCTCCATCTGGAAGGCCTTTCTCCACACTTCATCGTTAACAAAACCACAAGTAAAAGTTTAGCTGTGCTTTTACCAGACCCATACTGGGTCCTGGTATACGGTGTCACACTGAAAGATGGAGAACATTCACTCTATATTTGTGGTTTATGGTTTATCTATGGCATATTTTAGATATTAACCGTATTTCCACCAAACTTCAGTTCACATGTTCAAGAAAGTGGATAGGATTTCCCCCATGTAAACCTTCCCTCTGGAAACCTTCAAAGACATTTCCCTCTCCATGCTGATTGAAAAGCTCAGGCACTAATTTTTCAACCTCAAATTGCTTAAATTTCAGTCTCAAGTTACATGCCTGAACTAGGAAGATTCTGTATGCAAGAGTTTCTAGCACAAACTGCTAGAATAGCACCCTATGGAGATCTGGAGGTGTAGGAAAGGGTTTTGTAAAACAAAGACAAGCAACCAAGAAATATGAATTTTATAACATAACTGGTGTTTTCTGCTTGGCAACACCCCTGGTGCGCTGCTAGAATGATATCGGAGACCTCAAGTGTTCGTAGACTATTAAAACAGAAGTATGACACTTTCACAGCTCCCACAAGGGTTGTATTGTTCATTGCAAGAATGGAGTAAAAGGTACGAAGAAGTTGGGAATATATAGTTATATCACAGTATGATACCTGTGATCAACCCAGTAATAGGAGATAAAGAATTAAAAGCATAGTCACTCAAACTGGAATGTAAAGTTGTAGACTGCATAGCACTGATTTTTCTTTTCTCTGCCTTAATAACTTCAGTTTCTTGAAGGAAGTGAGACACAACCAATGAACAAGTTATGCTTAATATAGCTGAGTGCAGAAACAGGTTTGTTTGTCTGTACGGCCTGGGCAGGTGCCACCTGACTATCTCCATCCCCTGACCCTACTGCCAGCCTTTGCAGTTGTGGATTCAGCCACTATTTTTGTAAAGCATTTCACAGTTAGTGGTTGATCACATAATTGGCAAAATAAACTACGGCATTCTTTTCCCTCTGGAGGAGGAGGAGAAAATGAATTATGGGTTTGATTTGGTCTGAGGGCAATTTAGACAGGTAAACCTATTTACAGCACCACAGCTGTTAGAAAGTCAAATCATGACAGTGGTTGCTGGGTGAGACTAGATTCATGCAGATGTTCCTCCCTATTTTTCTGTAATTACTTGTGGTCACTCTCCACCCAGCAAGTCAGCCATGACAGGAGATGACACGAGTCCAACGCCTCCATTGGCAGTAGCTGCAGAGGTGGAGACCCTCCACCCGCCGTGTGAGTCAGCAGCTGCGCGTTGGGACATATTTCATGTTGGCAGCATTTCTTCAACCAGCTGCTGTCCCAGTCTGGGAGCTGTGTTCCTCTCCTTTCACAACTGACCCTTCTCTGAGTTATGGACAAAAAAGAAAGAGCAACCTGTTTATGTGTACTTGAATATGAGCAGCTCTGGAAATAAAGACAACCAGTGCTTGGAGAGGCAATAGGGGATAATGTGATCTGTCAAAAGGCCACATTCATGCTTGAGTCCCCTTTCCTTCACCTTGATCATAGAAGATACGACAACTGGAGGCTTGATTTCCTTCATCGCAATGCTCATCACCTGCGCTGTTTAAACAGAGAGGAATTTCCTCTGCTGTACTGCCACTGCATGTTTTTGTATAATTTTGTATTCTTTGATAGCAAAACTATCAGGAAAGGGCAGGCTCTCAGCAACAGCCACAGCATTGGTGGCAACTGCTGGAAGTATGCTGAATTAGATGGACCAATCCATTACTCCGGCAGATAAATCTTTTCTCTTGTTTGAAACTAGAAAACAGAAAGTTGAAAATTGCTCCTGGCTCTAAGTAATGAAAACACAATATATTCTCTTCATGCTGAATCCATCAAAAAGTAAAAGCATATTAAGTCTCAAGTGAAATGACTTCCCAATTAGCCAGCCAGGTTTGTATCCATGAAAAATGCAAATTACAGATGAGTGATGAGATCTTGTATGTGTTACTGTTTTGCAGTCTCAGACTTTTTAGCTAGAACGGTAGTAATAAATAATGCTTCTGAGTGCTCATGCTGTGAAATTGCTTGCTGTTGTGAATACATCTCTTCACTACCTGCAGGCGCAGCAGTGAAAGTACAAGCACTGTTAATCACCCCTAAACCGGTGAAAGAGGATAGAAGGGAAGATCCTTCCTGGCAATATCTTTCATGTAAACCCAGTGAATCTAGACATTATGTTATGTTCAGGAACTCAACAGTGCACCTGTTTAGCGGCTGGATGTGTCAGATGCTCTTTCCTCTGCTCTAATCCCCTCACTCCCCTCCTACCTCTTAGAAAGGTCCTTATTTAATACAGGAAAGAGTTCTGACCATTTTTAGAATGAGCAGGCAGAGATGTTATCACATAGCTACCTGTGAAGTGACCAGCCCTGCAAGTTCTAGGAGGTCCTTCCCAGCAGGCCGAGGGTGGCGGTGGCCACCACACAGCTCAACAGGAACTCCTCTCCTCAAGGGTACTCAAATGGCAGCCTTGAAATGGAGGTCTGCCTCTGATCTACATGCATCACTTCTCAGGGTATCTCATCACTTTTCAGGTTTACTTCTTGTACCCACCTGATGCTTTGGTCTCACCACGCTTGTCCAGAGGTTCAGCTAATGCCAGCTGTTTACACTCGGTTACACGTACTTGTGGGTTTTTTTCAAATTCCAGACACTTCAAGGATGGTTGCTGTCCCCACTGTTGCATGCTAAACTGCGAGCCGCTGATTGTATAGTTGCATTTTAACAGTATTTGTAGCAGATCTCTTAGAAGTAATCCATCAGCTCCCTGGGGAGCTGCAGGCCCTAGCAGATGATGGCTGCATCTATTCTATTCTGCTTACTCTTCCCTTCAGAGTGATGGAATCCTGCAGAAGTTAGAGTCAATCTATTTTACGATGCAGGTATTTCTTATGTAACACATAAAATATTGCGAATATATCTAATGTATTATGGAAAACAGTTTTACATAAATAAGTTTTGTCTTTAATCCCTTCAGTTGATGATCTCTGTCTGATTCTCCAGCTGATATCATGCCATTGTCTAATCTATACCCTCTTATCTTGTGCCTGCTCTTAAAGTTGTCGAAGTGAACATTGTATGATGTCAGAATAATGTGTGCAAGGATATTTGACAAAACAGGTCTGAGAGTTTTGAAAAGGGACAATACTGCTTAGAAAAACATCTACCAGTGGCAACCTGAATATTTCCATCTGTATTGTCCAGGTTTGCAAGGATAAGTTGTGTATCCTTTGCACAACTCGGTAGACTGCCATTTGTTTGTTGGGGATTTTTTATATGGCAACAATCTTCATCTAGATTGCTGCTGCCAACTGTATATGGCACATGCCAGGTTTCTTCAGATTTTGGGGAAGAGTAGATAATCTTATGCAACAATGCTTTGTTGCTTTGTGTTTCAAAGGGAGAGAGAGCTAATTGAAAAACACAGGAGAGTTGGTAAAATGCACAAGGAGGTTGACACAGATGTTGGTTCTTCTGACTTTCATGCGTTCTACTTAGTAGCTCTGTTCTATAGTTCCCCTAGCTGTAATACAGGAGTGATAATATTATGAGCTTAACACATTGGTCTGATGAGTTTTATTTCACTCAGCCTTGCAAAGTGCTTTTGAGAGCCTTGCTGATGTCAGTGAAATACAAGAGGCTTTTTTTTCCTCTCTCTTTTTTGTTATTGTGCCTGGAAATCATAATGTTTAAATAAAAATAATTTGTATTCATATTTCCTTTGAAAATAAAGAAAGGAATGGAATATTTTGCAATTAAGATCGCTTTCCATTTGCAAAATTTGCCAGCAATCAATCCTCACACATAGAAAAAAATCATGTGACAGATCTACGACAGTTACACAATGAAAAATCATTTAATTTATCTTGCACAGTTATTGTTCTTCATTTAAAACACTTCTGTCAGCTGTATGCAATAACATCTCATGTCTATGTATACTGTGATAAAAGAAAAACCAAACCAGAGTATCTACATTTCTATTACCTCAAGATACGATTTTTTTTTCAGCTCTTCCATTAAACAGAATAAGTCTGGCTTAGCTGCAGGATTAGGTAGCTCCATCAAAACACCTGTTACTGCAGTAGAGGATATTCTGTTGTGTACTGCATGCTCTTTTCTTTCTCAGTCAATGCTATCTTATTTTTCCAGTAACACCAAAATAGTGCTGCACAGCTTACATGATAGACCTGTACTTGAGGTGTCTTGTTTTGGCAAAGGTGCAGAGCTGAAATATAAACATCACTTTTGGACATTCATAAAAATCTAGAGCTGGTTTTAAGTCTGATAACACAGGGATAGCTTTACTGTGCCAACCTCACCTCCAGTTAGTGAACTCCATTCTGCGTATCATTACTTACTGGTTTCAACTGACTCTAGCTGCAGTTTTCAACATGTGGTCTGAGGAAACCAAAGCATGGACAGACTATTTCTAAGACTTCCAAAAAAGGTAAACAACAAAAGCAAAGTCATTGTCATGAAATTAGAACTCATTTTGCAGACATCTACCTCTTCAGAGGAAGACATTGGTGCAAACTGAAAAGAGTTGAAAATCATTGTAATATACTGGATCTAATTTAACTAAGTACTGGATCCAATTTAACTCACACTCTTTACAGAACATATTTACCACTCCCAGAGGCAAGTAAAGGAATGTGATGGTACCTCAGAATAAAGTCCTGTAGGTCTACCTGATTAAACAACCACCATAATCAACCCACGGCAATTGCACTTCAATAATTTTTTTTAAGTGGGGATCATGCAAGTCTAGATCAAAGCTTCGAGATTAAGGCAGCATTTACAGCAAGAGTGTAATCTTACCATCTAACAATATTAAAATGGGTTTTGGCCTTAATCTTTGTATGTTAATCCTACTTATGAAAACAATTTTCTATGCTGTTTGCAGTGAATCTTAGTCATATCCCCTGAGAAAAAAGAGAACAAATATTTACATATTTTATTTCAAGTTGATTACTTCACTATTTTTCCATTCTTTACAAAATCAGAAATTTCATACTAAAAATATGAATTCCTAAAATTTCAAAAATACACTGAACATTAGAAGTATATTAAAATAGACATAGGATTGATGAGAAATGTTTGTAAGGTAGCATGAGCTGCTAAGAGAGGTTGCTGTTATTTTCAAAAGTAGAAATTGTAAATTTATCAAAACCTCATGAAATTCATTTAGTGAAAGTTCAGTTTAAAAGAAATCCAAACTTGCTGAATTAGGAAATATGAGACTGAAGCACCCAAATGGCTTGGGACCTGCCCTACTATGGCTTTCAGAGGGTTTTCGTAGCCTGGAGAATATCTTCTGCTGATGTTTCTGCCAGATGAGATCTATGTTGCTATGCTAAGGCTACACTTCATGAAAAACGGTTTCTTCACAACATCCAGTATGTTTACATACAGAAGTGTCTTTTCAGAAGAACTGGAGCTATGTGGCCAGTAACATGCATTAAAACACCAAGTTACTGAGGAAAGCAAAATTGGAAGGGTGTTAAAGACTGTTTTCTTTTAGAGGTATTTCCTTGGCTACTTTTCAAAATATCTGAGAAAAAGTAGCAGGTTTTAGTGATTTCTTTCAAAAAAATATTTCCACATTTATTATAAAAAGTTTTTTGGAGTGAGAGGAATAGAAAAGAGAATCTGCAGATACTGTCAAAATTCTGTTTTAAAGACATAAAGAGATTAAAAGGAAATAGTGCTGTCTTGTGTCAAACAAGACTTTTAAAAATGTTAATTACAGGTTTCACTACCATGAAGAACTTCAGGAGGTGTAGCTGATTACCTACATTTCAAAGGTAGCAAAAGTCCTAGGAGGACAGCAGAAGACAAGGTTTTGCCAGTTTTATAAGGAAGATGTGGAGACTGGAAGAGATGTGCCTTGCAGATGCGACTGTGCTCCTTTTGATACAGGAATCAGACAAAGATTTGTCTTTTACTCAGATCTTTTCAGAATTTCTCTTCTTTGCCTGTGGGTAAGGAAATATTCATGGAATAGAGAGCAGGGGAAGGAAGAATACTAGCAGAGACTGTAATGATCAGCCAAACTCACTTTTCTCATAGGCTGTGTATAGGGCACCTGGGTGTATTGCTAGGGGAAAAGCAGAGCCCTACAAACAGTTGTCCTCAGTGAAAGGAGACTGTTGTTTACTTTGCCATTACCGTATATGTATCTGTATGCACAGACGCAGATGGTGGGAAACAGCTGACAGCATGGTTTATACTTGTTTAGATGGCTCGCTTCTGAATCTCACCTAGTGCCTCACTACTCCTGCTGGGAACACAAGCATCTCACTCACCATTTGAATCAATTTTCTTTTTTTAAATTATTTTAATCGGTCTTGCTTAAGACCTGTCTGCATGGCAAAGTTAACATGAAACACACAAGGCTTTGTTTTTCAACTGGAAGATACAGTCTGCTTATAGCAATTCTCATTTGATTTTGATACTATCTTTTTCACAGCATTAAAAGTATATTTCTTGGAACTAGATCATGCTAACCTTTAAAAAATCAAGGCTATAAAAAATTAGGCTATATCTAAATTTTATCAAATGCGAGACACAAACCCTTACTGCTCACTCTCTTGACTGACCAAAAATCAGATGACTGTGCCGAAGTAACATCAACTCAAAACGAATATATCCTGTCACTCAGCTTCAAGCAGTGGTAGCTAGCAGAATTTTACTTTTAGACTCTGCATGCTGTGAATGAAGTCACATAGTCAGTCTCACTATCTGAAGGTTATCTGAAGGTTGTGAGTGGCAGTTGGACTAGATGATCACTGTAGGTCCCTCCCAACTGAAATATTGTATTCTATTCTTTGTTGTTTCAGTAGAGTACCTACAAAGTATACTATACAACAGGTTTCTCTCTTGCTTTATATCACTCATTTCTAAGATAATGAGCTTTTTCAGAATCTCTGTTAGCTCTTTAAATATTTAAAACCATGAAAAAGCATTTAATTTGCAGAAACTGATGATGCAAATACAGGTGTACAGCAGGACCAATGGTGCATTTTCAGATTTTTGTATTTTAGTCAGTGTGCTAAATAACTAAATGAACTGCAGTTCTTAATAGGGAAATTTCATTTCACTGGAGTACCTGTCAACATTTTCTACATAATTTAAACCAGATGTTCGGTAACTTGCACGAAAAGTTCAGTATGATGGATCATAATGTCTTCTAAGTTCTTGCTTTCTGGAGGGAAATAGATTCAAAATATCTGGAGGTTAGTAACACGCAGGAAGCAAAACATGTGGGCCAATCCTGAGTAATCTTGATACTGAGTAAATTTTGCCATCCAGATTCTGAAAAAACAAGACATCCATTTGCATCCTGAAAATTGAAACATTAACCCATTAATCACTCATTGGAAATACAAATAATGGGGTTTGAGTCTTGAACTGTTTTGCATCCAAGACTTCAGTTCATACTTTTTCCTCTTAAGTCTAGCCCACATATGCCAGCCTGAATAAACTGATTCATATAAAAGTCACTTACACCATCAGTATTGCTCATGATATTAGCTGTCAAGAACATGAAGTCAACAAAATTTCAATTTGTTTCCCTTACAGAATGTTTCTTTGGTATACAGTAATATCAGACACTGTGTGCACATGAATATTTATTTAAATTATCATATATCTAACATGTTCATTCATATTCCTGATTGTAATATTTTTAACTCTTTACAGAATAAGGGATGACAATTTTTTTTTTACTATGATTTGGAACAACTATGCTTGAATGAAAATTAGGTTTCATTTAAAAATGACCCCAAACAGATCCTGAGATAGTTAACTCAAGGCATGCATGTACAAGAGGAGAGGAGGAAAAGTTCAGTATGACACAGCATTTTGTTCTCCGATTTATTAAATCAAGCATCATGTAAATGAGAAGTCCCTTTTTCAGCATGTCCTTCAGGATTTTAGAATTAGTAAATTCCATCTTTTTTTTAACTTTCTGTAGGTAGAAAGAGGATAATGACATCATTACTGCTTGCTCTGTCAGATTTTAATCTTTGCATGAACTAGTCATTAAATCAACCCAGTATAATATTCCCTCTGTTTCCATGGGAGACACTGTGGCTGTCCAAAGCCGGCTCGGTGTCTCAGCAAAGATGCGGCTCCATGTGCTCACCCAGTGCCATTACCAGTTCTGCGTTTCAGCTGATGTAGAAACTTTGGCACCAAACACACACTGCTGTCAGCAACCCAACAGCAATCGAGATGGTCTCCAGCCAGGCTTCAGACACAAGGTTTCCTACATCATTGCTTGTTATAAATACTAGCAAAAGGTTACTCCACCTACTTAGGCTTCTACACCTTTCTCATCATTCTGACTACTGTGTGCATCACATTAATTCTTAAGATACAGAAGAAAAAGCCTCTGTGAGGGGCTGGAGTCATATAACTCTGGGACCCTACTGTCATCCATGAAATGAATGACCTGCAGAGACAAACAGTTGTCACATATACAGCTACGCTTCCCCATTAGTAAATATTTTCTGGTAGCACAAATGTATATTATCTTTAAGGAACTTCAGCAAGACTCCCTGGAAGTGACTCACAGCCAGATCTTCCAATAAATCTGAAAGGGATCCTAAAGATCAGTTGCAGGCTGGGGAAATACTAAATACAAAGGATTCCGGGTGAGCCAAATGAGATTTTACCATTTTAAAACCTCCCATAGTTGTATTTCTAGAGTCAAAGATTTGATTTGTGATATATACAACACATAAAATACTTAATACATGCTCTGTTTTTTTTTTTAAGGCAGCTCATAAATTTATTGCAGTCTTATGGCATACCATTCAGATTGATTTATGGGGCACAGCTCAGATTTTTTATAGCTGAATTACCAAGCACAAACCAGGTACACCATCCCATTAAAAATGAATTTACTATGGGAACTGCACATTGAAAGTTAAATAATGGCTTGATTTTCAAGCTGAAACTGAAATATTTGCTTTTCTGCCAACTAATCCAAAACAGTCTATGAATAATTACATTACCTTTGCTTTCAAAATGTTATTTATTTTCACTGAAGGTCATAGCCTTTGGGGAAAAATTACAGAATAATGAGCATTACTTTACATACTCTGACCTGTAGTGTCATCACTGTTACACCTTTGCACTGAAGGGTATGCTTATCTTGGCAAAAGAACTCAGTTATTCTGTTGGTTTTGTTTTTTGTTTTTTTTTTTTTTTTTTAACAATATGTTTATTTTATTTTAAAGGAAATTCTATATATGTATACATACACATGAATAGCTACAATTCATATGAACTGCAAAGTCATCAATGGGGTCCAAATCAACAAAATCTAGAACAAAAAAGTTCTTAATAGTAGAGCACATCATCACAATGTATGCTTAGTTCACATTTCATAGGAAGTAATCTTTTAGTAAATGTTCTAAAGAATAAGGAAAAAAATGTGAGGTTCTCTTTTTCATACTCTTTCTCCCACCAGTCTGACCTACTATCATAAATTCAACTGCACAGACCTTTAAAGGAGAGATAAATGATCATAACAGAATGTAAAATGTTATAAGAATGACCCAGTGTAGGTATTTCTCAATGCTTCTATTCTGCAGTCTACAAGGATAAAAGCAAATTCCCTAGAACAGTGAAAATACAGGGTTCCAGACTGATCAGCAGATACAGTCCTCATTTTTATTTCTAAAATTTTCTGAATGTTAAATTTATGATGTATTTAGGATTGAAGAGAACAGTCACTTTGAAAAGAAGTCCTATGTAGAAATTTTCATGAGATGATATGGAAACCTTGCCTAACATACCAGAAGTGATAAAATAAGAAACTGTCTGATTTGGATGTATAGCGGCTCCTAAAATTAAAAAAAAAAAAAAAAAAAAAAGAAAAGAAAAAAAGAGTAAAGGTAAATAATTTCCCCTCCTTGACATTTTTAGTTATTAGCAATTATTTATTTGGGGGACGATTTGAACTTGTGAACAAGTTATGACAGTAACTGAGCATTTGAGCTGCTGTCCGTGCTGCTAGGTGAGGTGACTAGTTGACCCAGGGTTGAATCTTGCCCAACATACTTATTCATCACAGAATCTCTTGTGAACTGAAAAGGATTCCCTTGTCTTCATCTCAGCCTCATGTTGTTCATGGTCATGAAGCCTTGGAAGACCAGAGGAACTCATTGCATGGCTATACTTACTTTAACACACAGGTAGGATACATTTATTTTTGGTTTTCCCCTGTAGACTGTCTCCTCTATTCTGTTTCTTAAGCACGGTGGTTAATTTATCTGCATGCAACTCAAAGTCCCCTACCATAAACTCCTCCTACACCATTTTCAAGCGCACAGCACCCATTGACAGCTTATAAAGTAGAGCAGGTGCTGACTGAATGCAAAAGAACAAGCTGCCTTCCCAGTCTGGTGCAATAGAGCTGAATTATACTAAAACTGCACAGTGCCTATAACCAGGTGAGTGACATCCTCACATACTCTCACTGTGCGTGGCTGGCCTTTAGAGGAAGTGCTTGCATGTCACAGAAGTACTTGTTTGATTCCACTTTTTCCCTATCTAGCATATATCCATGCAAGACCTAAGTCAGCTATCTGGTGTAAGGGTATGCTTCATGTGTAGAGAATAATCAGCATGTTACATGCAGAAAGAACAATTAGTTTCTGTGGTTTTGTCTCATTTGAAAGAATCATAGCAAAAATATGCAGAACCAGCATTGCATGATAAAACCATCACTCTCCTTCATCCAGGTTTTCCTCACTTTTGGTCTGGAGTGGCCCCATTCAGCTGTGCATTTGGAAAGCATTCTGGATTACACCATGTTGATGGCAAATGCTCTGCAGTCCTACTGCCAGGTACTATAATGCCAGAAAGGAGTTTGGTCCGATCTTCCTAATGCAGGGCATGGAATATAATTTGTTCTAGCCAACCTGCACATTATGTTGAAAGGAGACCATGAAAACAAGGGCCAAAAGCTGAAAGATTTTTGTGATAGAAGACTAGGACAGAGGGAGCTACTAGACAATGAACTCCATAAGGAGGCACATCTGTATTTTTCTACAAGTGATACAGTGTACAAAAGAACATTTATAAAAAGTGCAAGTGTGATGTGCATGCAGAGTACTGAGTGCTTCTAACCCATTGATTTATTATACCATTTGACGGTAGTTTCCCAGTAATGGATCATAGCTGCTAATGATGATTTTAAAGTGCAACTGGAATGAAAACAGGACTTCTTCTCTTTAATCTGCTATGTGTGACACACTACGGTAGATGTGATTTACTACCTGTGTTGTGAAATACCACGATTGGCCAGTGGTACAGAATGTGCTATAAAAAGATGGCATAGAGCTAAGTTATTTCATACCCTCCTTTCTAGCTTTCCAGCTGTGTTGGCAAGTCTTACATTTATATGTACATATTCTCTTTAGAGATACTAATTGCTTGATTTGTATTTCCTGAGCAATTAATGACATTAAAGAAATGTAAAAAACTTTATACAACACAGCATATGTCAGCATTTATAATTTATGACAGTTTAGCCTTTAAAAATGTTGCCTCACATTCTCCTCTAGATATAAAACACTTCATACAGACAGAAATTGTAAATGACTCTCTCATTATGCTTAACAATAGGCATCTGAATCGTCTGCTTGGTGAACCTGATGCAGTTCTTGGGGAATTTGGGGCCCTTAGAACCGAGTGTACTGAAGAGACTGTCAGTTAGTGGGCTCAAGCAAGTAATGTTGGATAATCAGTGACAAAGGTGAGGGACTACACCACCTGCCATGCAGACAAAGGGTTAATTCATGCTTTATTTTCTCAACTTCCCTCTCCAAGACTTGCACAAATACTTTGGAGGAAATCTCAAAGAACTGCTGGTGGGAGAGGAGAAAGGAGAATGTCTTTGGGAAAACCGGGTTCCGAGTTCAAAGTTCCTTGGAATAGCATGGTTTTGTATGTCCAAAGCTAGAAAGGGCTTTCAAGTATTTCATTTTGTCTTTCTACCATTGTTCTCACAAACACTAACCTGGAAGAAGCTGGAGAACTCACCTTGTATACTCAAAAAAGGTAGTAAGCTCATTTCAGAATTATATATATAAATATTCATTCCAAATCTCAGTCTCACCTTGTGCCTTCCATCATGAACCTATAACATTCTTACTTTTAAAATTTTCCTTACCGTGAGTTCAAAGGTCAACTTAAGCAAAGTTGATGGCAGCAGAGATTGGCAAAAGAGGAGACTGGACACAGTATTATGGACACAATTTATATTCAGAAAATGAAAAAAGAGACTGCCTTTGGAGA
Source organism: Buteo buteo (assembly GCF_964188355.1). Classification (NCBI taxonomy): domain Eukaryota; kingdom Metazoa; phylum Chordata; class Aves; order Accipitriformes; family Accipitridae; genus Buteo; species Buteo buteo. The sequence goes on from NC_134172.1 coordinate 35,671,927, forward strand.
GCTAACATGACACACAACCAAGTTGCATAAGAAAGAGAGCATTTCATCCACTCTCTTTCTTTCCTGGTATCATTTTGGTAGATATTTTCCTAAATCGTTCCATCTTTTTTTGCAGGTTTCAGCTCATTTTCAGACCAGCAGCAAATGATTTCTCCACAACTCAGTTTTACATCCACAGCCACCAGTCGTGAGAAAGAGCTCACCTACCTTGAGATATGCCAAGTATCGGTTCTTCTAGGTATCTTTTTTTGTTGGGTGAAGAAGAAATACAGTGACAGCCTCCCATATGGGGTGTGGGGGAGAAAATTAGTACATTACTGCCCAAATCTCTGCTCACTTCCTCAGTCAGAGGGAGAGGGTGACCTTGTTTTCTCTGCTGCATTGTCCAATTGTAGTTTGAACTCCCATTTCACACACTTGCAGAGCAGATCCACTGCTTTGTCTGTTCTCATTTGTTACAGCCTTTTTGGCTAGTTTTTCTTAACTGCAATTCATATCTCATAAAGCATTTTTTTGCAGGGAGAGAACCTGTTTACAACAGAGCCACTGTACAACTGATAAGAAATGAGCCATACGCTCACCTAAATCACTTATTCTGCTTAGTAACTAGAAAAGCAGAAATAGTGTTGAAGACTCTTCGCATGAAAGCTTCTTGCTTTCTGCTACCGTTTACTTAAAAGTCAGAGCGATGGTCTTTTCCCATAACCCTGCCCCAGGCATTGGCAAGGCAGGTGCTTTCTCTGCAGGACCATGGAGAGTGCCTTCATCCGCCCCGAGGGGCATCCCTCTGCTCCCAGTACTTAGTGGGACATATTTCAAGAGAATAAATATTTTCAGAGTTGGGGGGGAAAGGGTACGGGTATGGGTATGGCTATGGGTACCCACCCTGTTAAGCTGGAGACAAGGCAGATATATGTGCTGGTGATTTAGGGGTGAAATTGCCCTCAGGGAATGTTTTTTTTTTGTCAGTTCACTATATGCTCCACACTCCATGCCTCTTATTCTTTGCCTGCAATAGGAAAATAGTTTGCTTAAGGAGATTTTGATAAAGAGCCTATTTTTTATGTATTTTTGAAGTGCTATCCTGAAATGGGACTTTTAAACCTTTTGGTAGCAGAGAAAGGTCTTTGACTCCTCCTTTCCCCACTGAGAGCTGCATAGAGACACTTTACCTGCCATTTATCTTTGCTTGTATTGTTTAAATCCCTCAGTCATGGTCACATAACTTTCTTATGGCAACAATAGCAACTGCACACATGGGCAGAGTTTTACAGAAATTATAATGTGTTTCTACCTGGCAGCTACACTGGACAAGCCTCCTCTCTGAGGATCCTTAGCAACACTCTGTGGATCCCAGCATGAAAACTTTTGGTTTAGATATTAATGATTATAATTGTCTCTGAAGATGTACTCTGGAATCTATTCCATTTTTCAGGATTCTTTCGTCAAATAATTTTCCCGATAGTGGTTTTACTAAAAATCTCAATATTGGAATGACTTAATAAAGTCCTAAAAACAGGACAGTGAGTGTGTGTTAGCATACGTGTTCGGCAACGTACAATCAGTTTTAAATTGAAAAGTATCATTCAGATCACTTTTTATCTCACAGTTTCATTGTGATGATCAGCTGGGAGAGCTGAAGTGTCTCCTCCTTTTCAGTGACTTACAAGATTAAACTATGCAGAGCCAAGAATGCACAACAGGATTCTTTTCAACACTTAATCAGAAAACAAACCCACAATATTCCTTATCAGAGGCATCATTCCTCACCAACACATAGCACTGAAATTGCTTTAGGCATTCTCATAAAAGCAATTGTTGTTATAAAGGGAAACACAAGCAAAAGGGAAATGTTCAAGGGCTGATGTTTTCTCTTCTTTAACTGACAGGTTTCTTGAACATTTAGTTGGCTTTTTTGTCTTATACCTGCCAGACAATTTATATTCCAGCAGATAAGATTCCTGAAGAAAGAGAACTCTGAGTACAATACAGCCAGTTTACTAACTAGGTGTCAAATGGCTGACTATTGACACACAAAGAAAATACTAATTCTCAAAAAATCGCAAATCTGAAAAACCCATCTTCTTGCACATGAATAACGTACACAGATACAGTGCACATGAAAACACACAGATTATATATCAATCGGCATGTGGATGGAGGACGGACCAGATGATCACTTTACATCCGTTCCAACATTCCTCCTCTGTGATTCTGTGTGTGTGAGAGTGCACACATCCATGCATAAAACATTCTTGTCAACTAAGGATAGAACATGACAGGCATTTAGTTACAGGTTATTAGTGATTTGAAAGAGGAGGTGTAAAAGTGGACTCTAAGTGCAGCTGCAGAAAAGATTTTTTTATTTTTAAGAGAAAAAAGAGAACACTTCATAGTACTAGAAAACAACAGATTTGAAAAAGTTCCAAAAGAATATCTGAAATTCCAGATCCTTTTCTAAGGTCTTAGCAAAAACCTCTTTGTAGTTGCTGGCATTAAAGAAATGCTATACAGCCTGAGCAAACCTAATGCTTCTATTCAAGACTGTCTCAAAGGAATGAAGCCAACTAAAAGATTAGATGGAATCTGAGTTTTAGACCAGAAATTCATTCGTAACAGGATTCCCTTTAATAGCAAATGCTATTTAATATTATTGATGTGGGCGTTACGGTACCCAAAAGCATGTCACCTCCTCGAAGAGCTCTATAATTCTTTTAGTAAGATGACTGTAAAGAAGCCCCCTTCTTCTTTGATAACTGACCCAGAGGGCATTTACTGAGTTCAAAGAGAAGGCACAGATATAATTTTTTTCCCTTGTAAAGGCAATTTACACAGAAGAGAGAGCACAAAGGATCTCACTTTATTCCCTCATACAGATGTTTGATTTAATATGTATATCATGAATAATGTTTCTTTTTCTGAGCTGTTGACTCAGCTTTACTTAGATGCATATTATCATATATAATTCCCAAGCAAGTGATGGTATAACCTTGTATATTATATAGGCTCATCCCAAAACCCATTCTTTTTGAGGCAGCTGCCCCAGAAAATAAAAATATGTATCAAAAGCAGCAGAAGATGTTGGTGCTGACTTCAAGGGGTAAACATAACTGTACAAGTCAGTATAGCAATGCATTGGACTCAATGTAGCTATTTAGGTCAGAGAGAAATACAGGACTAAGCCCTCCAAAAATGAAAATGAATCTGTGAGTCTTTTTTCCTTTCTCTTGATTCCTCAATATTGTTAAAGTTTGGGACATGTTCAGACTATCAGTGAAATATCTGTTCTGGGACAGGTGAAACATGTCAGGAAAATATGCACCCCATTTGCTTGGTGGTATTGCAATATTTTGTATATGGTGAACAGGTACATACTTCTATTTATCTTTGTAGTTACTCTGCTCTCGCGTAACCTTGTCTGCTTCTGGAACCAGTGGCTTCCTAATAAGCAACTTTTTTTTAACTTTTTTTTAAAATATAAAATCTCCTGTTAATTCCTGTTGGTTTTTACTCTGAAATATCTACAAAATCAGTCTGACTCTTCTTTGACATACTATGACCTATGTTTAGAATATAACCATTCTTCTTCTTAGCAGTTTTAAGTTTTCTCTCTAAGCACTTCTTTGTATTTCCATTTCTTTCTGAACAAACAGTATTTGCAAGTTGTCAGTGCTGCCTACAGTACCTCCCACTTTTTTTTTTTTAAATATTTTGGAATCATAGAAAAGAAAAACAACACCTGTTGCCAAAGTACAGTACAGGCCAGGTTTACAGCTTTTAGCATACGCATGTGCACACATAAACTTCGGCAAGCACAGTTTATATCTGTGCTTTTACAACCAAAACAAGAGGAAGGACTTCCCATTCTGAGCATCTGGTTATCCACAAACACTGGCTCTCCTGCCTGTGAAACGCAGGTAGAGCAACTGACTTCGGAGAATCCTTTCAATTGCTTCAAAAGGCCACTTCCTCTTCGGTCTGTAAGAGGTGAAAAGATTCATAGAACCCTCCCCGTATTTTTACATGTGAACAAGGTACAACACAAGCACGAAGTCTAGCCTTTGCTGGAAAACTTCTAAAATTGCGTTGCTTTTCTTCTGCATTTTGATATCATTCTTCTCCAGCACTCTCCCTGTAACTCTGAAACTATGTAGTACAGTAATTTCTTCCTGCATGTTCTCTTACAGCAGGGTGCAACTGAGGTAAACCTCTCGTCACTGATTAAAAGTTCCTCAGCGGGGAACCTTGGTGGGTACTAAGCCAGAAGAAGACATTTTGTCAACAGCCCATTACATTTCCACATAGATACCAGATTGTTGACATGGCAACTTGAACTTCATCCTTCTGCTTTATGTACAGTTCTTATCTGCGATCTACCAGGCTGACGCAGGAGTTTCATTCTTTTATAGGAATAAAATACAGAGCTCAGCCTCCAGTGAAAATGGTTTTGTGAAAACTGCTTTACCAAATGTCACAACAAGAAGGAAAGCTTGTTCTGTACTGACGCACTGTACTGGCTACCAAAGACAATTAAAACATTTCTGCACTTTATTCTCTCCATATACACACAGCCCATTAGTCAGTTGCCTCACATGCTGACTTACAGTTGCCACCTGTTACTGTAGAGACTTCTATCCAGATTTTTAATCCTATGAGTTCCTAATGTAGATCAGAGAATAAGCACTACCTTTATCATCAGCATTTCAACAACATTGTTGAAAACAATTCATTGTCTCCCCTCTATGCTTAAAATTACAATGTTTAAATGAGTAGGTGGCATTATATTAGTCTCTGAAATTCTAAACTTTTGATGAAGCTCTTTCACTCCAAATAGTGTGGAGGTTATGTCAGTTTGAAAATACAGCTTAAAAGGCCACGTTTGACCCTTTCTCCATTCCTGGTATGTGCTAATTCACCATTCTCATGCATTCCATCCTGTTCACTACTGGTTTGATGCTCTGCCACCACTTCTGTCTCATGATCCTGTCCCCAGGTGATATTCTCAGACTGATGATAGTCTGCCAATGTCCTTGTCCTCCCTTTATCTTCAGATCCGCTTGCTCAATTTCCTTCCAGCCTGTATGGTCACTTACTTCCTAGCTGTCCCTTGAGAAGCTCCTCCTCCAAAAGCACCAACAAGAAATACCCCTGCCATTTATAGATAAAATCTCTCGTCAACTCTCTCTGAACAACTGGTGGCCCTGAAACAGGCATGCAAAGTGCTGTGCAGTGACAGTTTGGGTTCTCAGGTGTTGAGACAGGTAAGACTACCCTGGAACTCCCTTCTAGCCCTATTTTATTATGTTTCTATCTTTAATAATTATGATATTGATGAAAAATATTTATCAACTAGCGGTTCTTCAAGATACCATATGCTAATAGTTGCATGCATTCTTCTCCATCACAGGACAATACTTGCCAGGAAGGGGCAGATACAGATCAGGAAAGTGAGATTACTGGTACGTCCCTCTAATTAATTGGTGAGCTCGTGGTTTTCATTTGTCAGCTTGCCAGGCATGAAGCTTGAATTATATGAAATAGCAATGAAAAATTACCTCTATACTAAATTTCAGAAAACAAAACTTCAGCAGACTTTCTCAGTACGGACCTATCTACAACATGTTGTAAAATAACTTTTTGTCTACAGAAAAAGAAAATTAAAGCCAGCCAAGAATAAGTTTTCAGCCAGACTGCCCAGTTTCAAATGTAATAATGTTAAAAAAGGCAAGATATAAACTAAATAGAAAAAAACAAGGCCTATAAAATTGCATCCAGGGGGAATTCAAATTAAGTTGATACATGCTTTTAGAGATAAAACGGCATTTATGTCCAATTCTGAGCCAGTTTTTGAAGACAGCCATATCTAAAAAGATTGATTAGGTTTTGGGAATCAGTGAAGGCTGATTTAGGTTTTGTATGGTGAATTTCTTTGCTAGTATGGCAAGCCCAAAGGCTGCACACTGCATACAGTCCAAATTCATCCTCTCTCTGGAACTTAATTCATGAGGTTGTACATTAGCAAAGGTGCAGAGGCCGCTCTTTCCCCATGTGTGTTTTTTTCCTAAAAATACTTTCTCAGGCCTCTTCTACCTACCATTTCATTCTCATTTCACTCTTTGACCCTTCCATTTGAGTGAGGTTATGAGCAATATGCCAAAGGGACTCTGAAGGCTTCACTTAACTCTTCCTAATCAACATAAATACCTGCCAAGAAAATAAGTTTCAGAGAAATATTGAGAGTGTAAGGGAGCCATTTGAGGAAACCTGAGGACTGTGTTATTTAGGATCATCGTGATGGTTACTTCCATCCAAGACAATATGCAAGACAATAGAAAAGGAATCCCTCTTTACCAAAGCCTCTTTCAAAACAGCACCAAATTGGGATGAAAATATTGAGTGCATGAAACCCAGGTGCTTCTAAATAGCCATTTATCACAGCAACATTGTCATAAAAGAGAGAAGAATCTTCTCCTCCCCCTTTATCCTGTGAAGAAAGGCTGGGTGTGGCAAATTGACATCCTTCTATAGCACTGCTCTTGCTAATCAATTGGTTGGTTTTGTCTGTTTCTATAGATTTATTTTAAAGGAAATACCACATATAGAACAAAAATTACCTGTTCTTTCAGCACTGAAGAAAATTCAAACAATAACATTTTAAAGTACCAATATAGTCTGTAATGTGGTTCCTGGTCTCTTAGGGTTTTTAAATTACGGAAATAAGGACAACCGGCATGATACACGTTTCCTCTTCTTGCTTCTCACAAGTGCTTTCACTATCCAGTGCTTTCGTTATTCAGAAAGTGAGTAATAAAAGATAGCCAAGGATGGAAAGCAATCAGATATGCTTAAAAGTAGAGATTTTACTTTTTTGCAAGTACTTAAAAAAAAAGTAAAAAATTATAGTGTGATGACTTCTTTTTAAATGGAAATCCAAACTTTATCCCTTAGTTAGAATCCCCCTATATCTAAGGTTGTTACAGCAAAACTAACATTGTGTGCCAAGATCTGCAGTACGTGTTAATCCATTTATTTTTTCTTAATACTGTCCTGCAGCACATTCATCATTTATGTATGCAGAATTTGAATGAAATTAATTACATTTAAAGATACAATATTTCTACCTACAATTCAATAGCAGTACACAATTTCAGGTTATTAATCTTATATTTCATGTTTTCGTGTTGAAATTTCTATGGATCTCATTCCAGATTTATGACAGAGATTAATTGCAAAAAGACAGCATAAGTAATTTTCATTAACTTATTAATATATCTTGGTTCTCAACCTCATCGTAAATACTATAGTCAACATATGTGACTCATGAAGGTACACAGCTAGTAAATTTTCCTGTGGCAAAGGGCATTAAAACTCTTTCTGTATACCTTTCTTTCACAGGCATATTAATAAGACTTTTTACTACTAGACTGTCAAATAGTGCCTGTAGGACTACAGCTACTTCAGGAAAGAAGACATTATTTCAAAAGGCCATATTTGCAGTTTTACTAAATACTAAAGATTATATGAACATTATGCTACAACTTACCATTTATCTACTTTAAGAGGGACAATTCTCAACTGAGTGGTCTCAACTGCCATTGTGGTTGTATTGGATTTAATGGGAACTGGTGGTGCTCATCACCGTGCTGGGATTAGATTGAAGGGAACAAAACACTGCATTTCACTATAAACTCTGTAACCTGGCTGGGTTTTGGATCAGATCCCATGTACTTGAAGCTGGAAAATCTCTGAAATACCTTTAGAAAAGTAGTTTCTAAACAAACAAGCAAGCAAAAGCCCTGTTTCACAGTAGTCTTGGTTGCTAAAAGCAGTCTGATCCCCAGTTCCTGATCTGTGCTTAAGCACCTCCTGAAATGGATCAGAATGCTCTTAGTTGTGTAGAATTTTCTGGGGTACAATAACTGCCCTCTGGAGTGGTCAAATTAGTCTGTACAAGTCTATAGCTATATTTTCCCTAGTGCATACAGAGACACCAAGTGACAGAGTGTTGAAGACCAGACAGCTATACAGTTAACATAAGTACTTATCACCTGTCTATCCATAGGTGGAGACATAGATCTTCCAGGGACCTGTATGACTTTTGTGCCTGCAACTTGGTTTTTGAAAAGCAGAGGTAAAACATACTTTGAGTAAACCTCACCTTCTCCCCTGCTGCTCCTTGCCTTGTAGGAATGACAGATCAGGTGAAACGGGTAGCATTGACCAACTCTGTTTCTTCACAGAATTCACCCCACAGGCTACTAAGGAAAGTACCAGTGCTCAGGCATGTCTACCACTGTCCTGGTCCTGTTTTCCATCCACCTTCTGAATTTTCTGGAAAAAAATAGTGTGATAGATTTTTATCATATCCATTTCATATCTTCATCTTTGCAAGGCCTTTCTATGGTTTTCCCAGCCTTAATTCATTCTCCTACCCCTTTTCTGCTGCCCTGCACAGTCAGGGGTTCACAGGTCACCTTGACACCAGCTGACAATTTTTGAGCAAGATGATAATATTTACATTGATATTGGAGGCAAATGCTTTAATAACATTAAATTAGGCAATTACAGTAAAGTTAAAGTCTGAGATGCACGCTAAAGACCCAGAATAATTCAGATGTCTAAACTGAGGCTAATGCATATGGGCTGTTAATCAGTAATGTGACCTCTAAGACTGTGAGGGACGGTTGTTGAAAAGAGCTGTCATTGTCTCCTGCTAGAGCCTGAAGGAAGCCGGCTCGTTCATTTGCCTTCGGAGCTTGATAATGACTGGTAGGTTGCAGAAAGAGTATGAGATTCAATGAAGAAACCAACAGCTTTTATTTTCTGCCTACAACCTGGAGTGTTGAATTCAATATCCGTGTACTAACATCCCACTATTACCAGTCCTTCTGTATGCACGGTTGAACTGCTTCATGATCTCATTACACTAATTCTGACTGAGAACTGGTTAGTATGCTTAACATAGTTTCTGAAAAAGCCAATCACTAAAATTTGAGAAAATAAATGGTGAAAAAGTATTCACGTCCTCCTCACCACAGATCCAGCAAAATAAGTGCATGTAACTTGTAGCTCCCTCACTAGAACAGTAACTCAAACATGGAGAACCACAGAGTGAATGAATGTAAATGCTTTCAATAGACAATTGCGGGATTTTGCCCAAGATGGGTATGACATATCCTTCTTGGTATTTGTGTTGGAATGGTGATCTGCTGTGCCTGTCTTCAGTAGGTGGGATGACTGCTGGTGGGTACATGTTAGAGCAAGTACAATCTATTTCTAGAGCCAAGGTTAGGAGGAAAGTCCAGAAGCCATAAGTGATGGTTACTGCTCATTCTCTACTTACTGCCACAGATGTACCAGAAAATGATTTCTAGAGACTACAATGTCATCTTTTTGCAGAACTACCTTCCTTTCTCCCTAAATTTCCTTCTCCAGACTGACTCACTCTCCACCCTTAGCATCTATACACAGAAGATATTTTCACCCTAGCTTTAGGCTGGTCTCCATTTTTGCAATTTTTTGCCAGGAGCTATTTTTGCCAGAAGTCACGTGTATGTGGGATTCTGCCACAAAACCAACCTATTTAAAGCCACTAGTACCAATAATAAATGCTAAAATTAAAATGTGGAGGAGGACTGAACCTAAAAATGTGGTCTGTTTTAGGTAATGGATCGATGTTTCTATTTTGAAGTAAATTATCTTCCAAATGTGATTCTGTTTGTCAGCAAAAGGGCATAATAGCAAGTTGAGTAGATAATTTTTCAGCAAAGGAAAGGATACGCACATGAGTTTTGGTGACTGCCTTTCCCAATTTTACAGTCAAATGTAGAATCTTTGATCCAGGCTACTAGAAGATGGTAATGCTTTGAAGAAGACATTAGAAATTTATAAAGTATCTCACAGATTTGATGTCAAACAACAGATAACACTCATGCAGCAATTTCAAGACAAAAAAGGTTTCATCTCCTTACAAACTTCCTATAGAAATTAATCCCATTGCTACTAAAATTTTTTAAAGTATGTTTGAATAGCTTTTGAATAGCTTTTGAATAAAGTATGTTTGAAAAGTTAAATCAATCAGTCACAGCTATATAGTCAACCTCTTTGTGTATCTGTCTTTTCACATGCTAGTCAGGATCTTATCCCAAATATTTATCACACAGTAAATACTAGCAATAAAAGGCCCAAGTATCTAAACCTATTGGCTTTATATACAGTTGTGCTGTGTAAAGATAGTTAAAGACTCAAGGTTGACAGAAAACATCATCTTTACATTTTTTATTAGCCAAGTTTGCTCTAGTTGGATGAAAACAGTGATGGCAACTGTTCCACCCCTTAAAAAGAAAAAACAATCTTTCTCTTACCTGAATAAATGTAAAATTTATTTTGCAGAGAGGAGTAAAAATAACAAAAATTGAGATAAAACCTAGTGACGTTTATGCAGAGGTGCCTGCGGTGGACTGTCAAGTGTAAGACAGCATGCAAACTGAGATGTTTAATAACAATAACTCTAATAATTTTAGAACAAAACTCTTGCAATGTTTGTGCTGCTGACACACACGGAAAATACAAAAAATGACAAGATGGCTTCTGCAGAGGCAACAAATGTTTGCAGTAGTGTTATCTCTCATCTTTCATATATACATTGTCTGTTTGCGACGATGCACCCATGCTAAAATGATGTATTTATACAGACCAAATGATTCCTGTTTTGCCATCAGGTTATTAGCTTCTTTTTCAGCTGAGACAATGTTGCTGCAAAATTTGGTTGGAAAGGAGTTATTTTCATCTGTGGCCACACGGTGCCCGTGACCATGGAAATTCCAAATAGTTTCTGATATTTCTAGCGGTTAAAGGAGAATAATCGATTGTTCACCTGTCTTCAATCTCTTTTCCTCATTTGCCTGGAAGTTCCTGCAGGAGATACCTGTTTTCACTCTGAAATAGATGGAAATGTTAGAGCACATCCTCCCAAGGGGGTGTCTGTCCTCGTTCTGGGTACTTAAAGCGGTAGGTTTAGGTTTCTTTTCCTTACAGTGGTAACAAATACAGAGCTGTGGCTAAGGAAAGGCTGAATAGACCACCTTGCTGAAGGAAAGCTGGAGAGCCCAAGGGCAGAATGTGGTTACTAGGAGTCCTGTGGTGAGTTTACATGAGTAGGAGTTTCACAGGGCCATGTCACCACAGCCCTTCTGTGCCTCATTCTCTCCTGATCACTTCCTCGTCCTTCAGCTTCTGCCACCTCCATCTCCCCACTCAAGCTTACCGTTACTCCAAATGACTGTGAATTCTGTTGCTGCTTTGCATTTGACCTGGTCAGTATAGATAGGTTCCAAGAGGAAGCCATAAGAAAGCTGTACACTCCTACTGACTCTGTCTCGTTCTTTACTTATGCGGCAAACCAGAACCTATCCCAATATCTGGGCCATGATCAGAACTTGGGACTAGTCTAAGCCTAGGCTACTTTGGAGAGTATGTGCTAGCTTGAGTAAAGGAGGGAAGCACTAACAAAATTACGACATTAAGAATTACTTTAAGTAAAAAATCTTCATATTTGCCTTATGCAAATAGTGCAATCTGACTGCAGCTCAAGGAATTGGGGCTTGTGTTTTTTTAATGTGGTTAGGTCAATATTTCTATGATTAGATGTTGGTTTTATAGCCATCAAAGAAATAACTGAAAGTGTTTATGATATTCTCTGGAAGCATCTGTCTCATAAAATGAAAACATAATGTTTCCAGAAAACATTGGTAAGTTGGCTTTGCTATCTGTCATTAGAAAATCATCTTTTGTGTTGTTTGCAATCTGATATATTTGCAACTTACCTTTTCTTCATAATAACTGTTCTTCTTTTTTCCACTTCAGTAAGCTAACAGAAGGGTCTGGGTTCTGAGCTCCTCATTCCCTCTTCATTCGCTCCTCCTTTCAATGAGGCACACAGAAAAATAAATCTTGTTAAATGCCAAAGTACTGGATGCTATCTTTTCAATGCTGAAAAGAAAAGACATTGGCTTTTTTAATTTAAGAAGCCACACTTGCTATTTTTCCCCTTCAAGCCTAATCACACATATTTAAGGTGTCTGACAGCCACAAGTGACGTTGCTTACAGTTTCTTGAAACTTGCACTTCTTGATAGCTTTCATATCCTTTTAAATCACTGTTGCTTGTTACTTTCCATTAAAAGAGAAAACTGCCCATTTTTTTAACGTACTTCATTAGTGCAAAATTAATCTTTTTGGATCTGAAAGAGCTGTCTATTTATAAACTCAGCCCCTTGTACCTTCTCTGAAGTCGGCAGGGGAGTTAGCTGGAAGGGGCCAGCGGGCTGACCTGAGCAGGTCCCCTTTACGCAGCCCGTTGTGCAGAGTGTCCCCAGTCAGCCCGACATGCCTCGGATGATCAGCTGCTCTAAACTAATCCTTTGTTTTATTTATTTTCTGTTTCTTTGTTCAGTTAGAAGGAACCTGCAATGATCATCTAGTCCAACTGCCTGATCACTTCAGGGCTGACCAAAAGTAAAACATGTTATTAAAGGCATTGACCAAATGCCCCTTAAACACTGACGGGCTTGGGGCATCTACCACCTCTCTAAGAAGCCTTTGGCTCTGCATTAGCTTGTTTTCATGCCTTTACTGACCTACACCTGACCCTTATCTCTGCCTGCAGCCACACAGGCCTTCACCCTGGGCGGCGATGAGAGGTTAGCTTGTGAGGAGATGGAGGAGCTGCAGTTTCTAGCATGCTTGGTGGAAGGAGCAAGCCAGGTCAGCCCACGTGGAATAGAAGCTAGAGAAACTGAAAAATAGTTCTGCTTTCTTGTAATTTCACTTTCCCAGTTGCTCTGAACACCAGCTATGTAATATCCAGAGACTAGAGGTACAGTCTGGTAGGTGCTCGCTGTGCCTTGAACCATACCCTCAGCAGGTGGTGAGACTGCTGGGACAGGACTTGCTTAGTCCTCAGAACTTCGTTAGGCTGCTAAGAAGAGCTGGCACTGATAGTGTGTACACTGACAGAATCACAGAGAACTACCACCACCAGCAGCTCCCCTCCCTCTCTGTCTTCACCCTAACTGACTTAGCAAAAAAAGCCCTTTCTTTTTTCACTAAACCTACTTGGAGGGTGAAGTTACATTAAACAGGGTGAGCTGATGAAACCACTCCTCTCCACTGGAAAGGGAAAATGCCTCCTTGTCTTTCTCCTCCTCTATGTTCTCCAGCACCTGGCCCCACCATGTAGGTATCACTGGAGACCTCTCTGTGACCCTGTGCAGCTCAGTAACCTAGCACACAAGCCCAGGAAAAAGAAAAAAAATAGGAGCATATTCTGTGTTCGTTGGCTCGGGGAGGGGACTGACGAGTATTAGAGCAAGAAGAGAAGGAGAAAGGACTGTGTGGTCTACTGCCTGTGATTACAGAGGGAGGCCCTCTGAGCGCAGGAGGAGCAATACCTCCCCTTCTCAGGAGGCAGTGAGATGTCAGAAAAGCCCAGAGGCTTATGGAAACACACCCTGGAAAAATTAATCCTCTGTTTTTTTCAAATGTGTCACTGTTTACTTGTGCGAGTATTGCCAGGAATAATACTGATGAGAAGGAAGAAAGATGAAATACAGTGAAAACAGATTGTCTTTGTAAAATTGCTGGAACGGTATTAGCCTGGACAAGTATAAGAACAAAAAAACCCACTGCATATGTTCAGCACATGTTTTTCTTTTTTTTAATGTATTGGTGCTTTCTGACAAGTTTCATGTATTTAATATTTTTTCTTGTTTCAAGGCTACCTGATGCTATATGTCTGAAATTCTGGCATTTAAATCTAGCTTTCACTTATTAAATCAAATACTCTGAACATCTTGAAGAGAATGATTTATTATTATAGCACCAAATAAAACCAAAAGATTTTGAATAGAGAATACATTACCCATAGGATTGGTAAAATAACAACACTTAAATACTGATTTTCTATACATTCTACATTTCATAAAAACAGTTTTATTAATAAAATTTTGTTAATAAAATCAAAATAAAATAAAAAGCTAATTATTACATTATGAAAATATAGTGAGATTTATTGAGCTAAAGCTGTATTCTGTAGAGTAAGACTAGTGTGTGTTGTCTGTTTTGTCCAGCTTTAATAACATCAATGCTTAGATAAAAATTGTAGGAATTGATTACATGATTTTGAAGATCCACAGGGCAACCACCTATATACCAGTCGGAAAGTCGCTTCCCACGGGCCTTAAGTGTGGCGGTCTTCATAGACCTTTTTCTACCTTGCTGTGCATGAAGCTGGTTCACGCAAAGCCTGATGACTTCTGTGGGCTACCAATGGACGGCACTTCTCAGCATCCTGAGAGTGGACCCTGAGGTCAAACTTAGGACCATTCTCAAGAGGGTATGTCAACATACCCCTGCGTGTATCTGCACACCACAGATAGGCCTGGGGAAGATCATGCACAGCTCTAAAGTCCTATTCTGTTACCAGTGATATTTAAAACTCCCGGAACAAGGCATGTCAGAATAAAGCATATTCTATCTATTACATTTTTTGTATGTCACCTGTTAGGAATTCAACTTTTTTGTTCCTTTAGGCTGGTCTCCTACAGCCAGCATAGGAAATTAGAAGTCCCATCAAGAATTCCTTTCATGTCAGGGAAAAGCTCCACACTTTATGTACTTCCATTTTAAATTTCTTTTCTTAGCCATAAAAAATGCATGCAAACTCCCTCTAAATATCTCCACCAAATTGATTTCATATAAAATAAAGCTACAAAATTTAGAGCCATGATTATATACATGAATTATTTGAAACACTGAGAAGTATTTTAACATTAATATAGCAAATAAAGCCCATAACACAAAGATAACAGCATCCTATTTTTTAACAGTTTAGACTTAACCTTAAAACTGATTCTTTTTGTTGTTGTTGTTCATGCTATACATTCCAAATAGGTGCATAGGCTGTCACCACACTGGCTTTCTGAGTAACAACAACAACAACTTGTTCTAAAGCAATGCTAAGTTAATCTATGGAGTCTCTCTTTTTTTGTTTCCAGAGGAATGCCTCCGCTCTCTTGAATTCAATCCCTCAGGGCTTCAGCATAACCCAGTATTCCTTAATTTAAGCTTGGTTTTGAATGCCATGGATATTATTTTTTTTCAAAACTTTACAGCTTTCATTTTCCTTAGACATAAAAGGCATCATATACATCAGCAGGTATTTTATATCCTTTCTGCCCTCCCGTGACCTATATCCAAAACTCCCCTTACATGATAATCTTTCTCCACACTCAGCAAAGTACTCTAAACCCAGCTTTAAATGAACTCTTTGTTGCAATCTTCATGAGACAACAAAGTCTAGTAGTAAAGAAGATCCTCTTGGATTTGGCAGGTTTAAGTCCAGCACCTGTTCCACAAAGGCTTTTCTTACCACCTTAGGCAAGTCAGCTAGCGGGATCCATGCACTTAAACATTTTTTGTTTTAATACAGACTTTAACATGTCTGTGCTTTGATATCCCAGCTGTACTGAGGGTAATAAAAGTTCCCGATTTTACCAGAGTGTTGTGAGCGTAAGAAGGTAAAAAATTAGAGGTGTGTCACACATCCTGGAACAAGCATTTAGGCGTAAGAGCCCCTTTGTGATTCTTGCAGGGATCTGATAGATTACAACGTGTCTCAAGTCTCAAGTAATTGTTCAGAATGTATGTATGTAGGTATGTATCTATTTTTTGTGAACAACAGAAAGGCCTTGATTAAATTCTGATGCAAAATGGGAATTAGGCAAAAAAGGTGCTATCCAAAAGTAAGCTATTGCATCATTAATTAAGAAATAGAAGTAATAATTAAATTAAATAGGAAAGTGAATACTACAATCAGTGCACTTTTTACTATTAAATTAATTATGAAATACCATAAATAGCTTAAGCTTTCCTCAGTGTTCCAATTTTGTTTCAACTGTGTATTACTCTATTATCAGTGGTATATCTGCAGTGAATGAAGACTTGAACAACATTACCTTCCAGTTTTTGCCTACATTTAGTAATTGTAGCAACACTGTCAACCACAGTTTACAGAATCTTACTGATAGGTATTTTCACTGCCTTTGCTTGCAAGACAGACTGTTTAGCTTTGAGGGATTGTTTCACAGCTCTAGTAAGCTGAATTAACACCCCACCACAGCTGATGCACACACTGCTCCCTGCCCTTCCCACCCTTCCTTTCTGCCCCAGCGCTAACCACTCACCCCTGCTGTTTACAGCATGCCAGCTCCAGAGTTAATGAGCTACTTCTGAGAGCCAGTTTCAGTCGCTAAAACAGCAGAAATCAAACCCAGCAACCCAGCAGTGAGTTAGATCAACTTACAGCAAAGCCTGCCTGCTGGCAGAGCTGGAACGAGGAAGGAGGGGGGCTTGAGGGGACAGGAACACGTGGATGAGGAAGAGCAGGAGTAAGGGGCTGGGGAGCAGGGCTTTCTTGGCCACTGGGATCACTTTCACTCTTGTCCTTAGTGTGTTCCTTCACTAATAGTAAATACAGACTAAAAAGATCAGAAGGCAGGGCAGGTTTGTTCATGCTGAAGTGATAGTTTTGGTGGTTCTTTTCTGGAGTGTGTTCGGTATCTGCTGATGAGTCATGTTCCAGACACATTCCTCAGATTTTGGGGTCTTCTTCTGGTGAACTAGGAGACCAGACACTTGAGCTAACAGCAACCTTGACAGGTTCTCCCCAAACTGCAGGCACAGCTAACGGCACAAGTATCCTCTCCCCAAAAGCCAAATACCAGGATATAGCAATGATGGTCCTTAACTTGTGTGTGTGGCTGGGAAGTACTGAGTTGATCAAGAACTGTTTTTTCTTGAAAACAAATAATGAAATGTATGTAATAAAAAATAACAAAAAAGCTGACAGACTCTAGACCTAAAGTTCTTAAGCAATATGAAATGTCCAGCCAAGGAGCTTCTCCAAATTACAGAATACCTTGAGACCTGTAAAACCAGTGGAATAGCAGTGCCTGATCACTCTGTTCAGCTTCTGGCATAAGAGAAATGGCTGGGAGCAAGGCCAAAGAGCATACTGGACCAGCTATTCTCACATGCCATAGTAGCTCTCCAGGGAATGTTATGTCTTGTATTAGTTAAAGCAGCATTATCCTCTCCTTGTAAATATCTGTATCAGCAACATGGTAGACAGAGGATCAACTTTCAAATATGTTTTGAGAAGTAACGGTAATTGTTTCATCCTTATTATTTATTTGTAGGTTCATCCACATATTGTATGATATCCAAATTATATCCTTTAAAATCCCTGTGAGGCCATCATATGTCCTGATGCTGCTGGTATACCATGTCTCATGCAGAGTCTGTGCAAGGCATCCCTCATTCTGGGCTTAATTCTTTATTATGTAAAACTTAAGCTAACTCTGCTCCGTGTGGCCTATGAAGGTCAGACTAATTTCTCCAGTCTACACTTCCTACTTCCATTTCCGCCCCTAGCACATCAATCGACTCGTCTTTATATACAAGTTAAAGTGAAAACCAGTGTGGATAAATGTGGAGTTTGGGCTTGAAACCTGAGCTGAAGTAACAGCCATAAGGTACTCGTGTGGCTTACACTGCCAGCAAAGGCAGCTCAAGGGTTCAAACGCAACATGCATCTCTTTTCAGTTATGCTACAAGTACAGTCACACAGCACAGCTGAGCCTATTATGAAGAAGGGAGAGAAGAAAAGACCTCATGGTAGCAAGCAAAATTGGCGCAGAGGTATTCTGCTAACCCCATGGTGAAGGAGTGGTTTCCCATCTCTTGTAGTTGACCTTCACTGCTGCTGAAAGGTGCAATTCCAGTCTCTGCCTGGCCACATCTTCTCACCTTCCCTTTGTGTTGGGGCTGTGCTGCTTCATCAGCATAGGCAGCTGAAACAGCTTGCTGACCTAGCTGAGAAAATACCTTTTTCGTGATTGTTTTTTCCAGCTGGGTTAAGTGAGCTTCTCTGAGTCACTGGATGGCCACACAAGCACCAGTACTACGACAAAGGAGGCAAGGGTGACACACACCAGAGTGAGAAAGAGAATCGTTCTTTTTGGAAGAGCACCTTCTCAAATTGGCTAAAGATAGTTGTGAAACCACAGGGCTGAATATGAACCCAGTGCAGGTAAGTATGTGGCTGTGAATCAGCACATAAAACTAAATGCTGAACCCAGAAGACTTTAGGCTATTCTTAATGTAGCACTGCAGTTGCTAATGGCTAGTGCTGCAATGACCAGTGAGATTGGTATAGATCACTGTGATTTGCAAGATCATGACTTTCCTGGCTAAGAGAGGAGTATTGTCAAGAACAAGCAAACTGAGAGAAAGCATAAATGTTAAATGTTTCTGAAGTCTCTGTTACTAACAATGGGAGATTATAAACTCTGGCAAAACAAGAATAATTTTTAAATGAGAGTTCAAACTAAGAAATCCCAAATAAGTCCTCCGATACAGCACAGCAGAAGGGATCAAACAGTGTGCCAGTTTTCTGCTTCTAGAGATGCTTCCTGCTTCGTTGTGTTCATAGCTCAGCTTTACAGAGGCTCTGCAGGAACTTTGCACAAAGCATATGCTGGTCACATGAAACAGAAGGTGCCAGGTTTGACTTTGGTTATCCCTGTCATTCCCCTTCTCACTCTCTATTCGAAACAGGAAAAATAGGTAGTGTCAGCATAGAGATGAGGACCAGGGAATTCTACCTAGGGTATATTTTGTTGTCAAACTGACAAAATAGTTTAGCCGCTCAGAGCCAAATCTTCCATCTCCACCACTGTGTGATTACAGAAGCCACTGCCCAGCTGTTTTCTGCCCTTACCTCTCCCCAGTGACTGAATGCATACATTCCCACAGAGAGACACTTAATGGCACCCAGAGTTTGGCTCACCATGCACACTCTTCAGTTATCTCATCTAGGCAGCAAAGCAGTGATTGCTCCCAAGCTGTGAGATGCCCTTGTGAAGCTTCAGGGCAGACTTCACTCCAGTGAAAATATCTTCCATTTTTTAATATATATAATATACACATTAAAACAGAAAGCTTATATATCTTTCTCTTAATTATCTTTTCATTATTATTTTTCAAGTAGGTAAAGAGAGAAATGATTTCCATATTATATTTTATGTTGAGCTTAGTCACTTGTTTGGCAAGTTTAATGTTTCATTGTAGAAAAAAATACCAAAATACAAAAGATATCTTTCACTATCTAGTAACTGAATTTTGCAGTGCTCATACATCTGTCATTGCAAATATGTATTTCAGCAGGAAACCACATGAGATGAATTAGATTTCCTGTTCAGCTTAGAGAGTAGCAGAAGGCTACTGATGCATCTAGCTAGTTCAGAGTTGTTATCTACCGTTACAGGGGATACAACTCTGACATTAAAACTCTTCAGTTGTTCCTCATCTGAAGACTAACATGAATGGGCCACGTGGTGTCAAATTGGTTCTGTCCACTTCTGTGAGCTGCTTGTTGCAACATGCAGCTACCCAGACAGGAAAGCACAATAAACTTGCAGCCTAGGAAAGCTGCCTTTGATGTCAGGCAACTGTGCCTGTGCTCTAAAATAAAAATTTAAACATACAGCTATAAATTAAGGTGCTCTGCTAAGTCACATGGAGAGCTGTTCATGGCCACATTCTTTTGCCAAGCAGAAAATCCCGAACTCTCCTATTTCTTAGCAACAGCTTCTTATAGTATCACATAATTCCAAGGAGTATCCAAAAGCAATTTCCTCTTTTCTCTCACACAATAACTAAAACTTGATGAAAAGAGAAGACTTTCGTTATGATTTAGAATATGACTTTTAACACTTTGGAGGTGAATCTTGGCAATCTGCATGAAGTTCTTTAGAAAACAGAAATAACTTTTTACATTTCCCTCATAATTCAACTCAAAAACAATGTTAAAAAATACCAAAATGAAATATGACCAATGTAAACCAACACATTTTCTTCACTGGTTTGTTGACATTTTTTTCCTTAAAACAGATGAAGGAACAGATTCAGGTAATCATTGGACCTTCTACAACCCATAACATCGAATGGAGAAAGCTTTGCTTACAAGGCCAACAGCAAATAGGTGCTTTCAAGAGAGCTTTAAATTTCTCTAACAAAATCAGTTACATTTGAAATGTTCCAACTGTTTGGGTGGGGTTTTTTTTTGGAGTCCCATCTGTGGCAGAAGAGCTATTCTGTGCTCAGTTGTGTGATAAAGCTCACCTCTGTGTGATAAAGCTCACCTACACACCCACAAAGATGCTCAGAGAGACAGTGGCAGGAGGCGGAACCCAAATAATACCCTGCCAGGCTACCCTCAGGCCCATCGCAGGGGCCATCAGCCCACTGAAGGCCCACGTCCACAAGCCCAGGGGAGCACAGGGTCGCAGAGTGGCAGGCAGGAACCTGAACCAAGGACTACCGAGGAATGAACACCTTGCCGAAGCCCCTCCCTGGGCTGTCCCAGCAGAGCCTCAGCCCCAGTGTCCAGGTGAAAAACCCATCATGATGAGGTGCTGCAAGTGAGCAGCTCTCTGGATCACCTTTCAGACCAAGGGGGTTGCTGCCCAGGGGTGGGATACATCATGCGATGCAGGAGAAAAGCAGTCTGGGATCGTACGGGATTTACTATGGGATGTTTAGGGGAGGAACCAAAGGAAGGAAAAGGGAGAGGTTTAAGTGATTTGGGGAGGAACAAGAGTGAGAAAATTGAGGGGTAAGGGGACAAAAAGGGCTGGTCATGTGTAAATAGCGTGTATTTCAGTATTTCTATATCTCACTACTTGTATCCTAACATTTTGTTCACATTTTTAACTCCTTTTGCCCACTGACTTATTGCCAGTCAAGTTTCAAGTAAGCAGTTTGGCAACCAGCACTTTATGATAATGTATTTTTGGTAAAGAAAATTAATAGCTATTTAAATAGCTTCTTATAATAACCTTTGGCAATATTGAGAAGGAAAAGTCTGTTAAAGTTACAAAGAATACTAATACACTGGTCATACAATTTTCCTTCCAATAAGTTATTCTTTATTCTTTTCTGTCTTGCAAATTTTGTCTTTAACAATGTTTACCTAAATTACCTCTTCTTAAACCAACAGTCAAATATTCATTTTAAGCACAAAGTCACCATTTCTACGTTTGCTCATTATCTAAATATCTACCTCAGAAATTTTCTGTGGAGTGGCTCTAGAATCAAAACCTTCATAATACTTCATTGCCATCACTATCTTCAAGAGTTCATGAAAGACAGGTGAGTCTGTATAGAGGAGAATATATTATTATCTTCAGAAGGAAAGGAGGAATCAGCAGTCAACATAATTTCAACATCAAGAACAATAATAAATTATTAAACAGCCACATTAAAAGCACCTGGAGGGTCATTGAAAAAGAAACAGCCAGCAAAGATTTGTTGCAAACAAAAGTTTGTTAAACTGATGAATTTTCCGTCTTTAACAGAGTATCTAGCCTGCAGTGGAAGAGGCAGTAGAAGTGATATGTATCAGCTTTAGGGAATCTGTGGGCGCTATCTTACATGATATTCTCATAGACAGTGTACAGAAATATTTTGTTCTGGACTAAATTGCTACATAGTAGGCGCACAATTGCTTGCAGAAAATACCCCAAGACTTATCTATATTGTGTTTTCAGACAAAAAGAATATATAATATAGAATTCTGCTGGGGTCTAGCCAAGATCTGATACAATGCAACATTTTCATTCATTACTTGCTTGATGGAACAGAGGGCACACTTAGATCATGCCAAAGCAGAAGGGGCTGCAAGGGAGCTGAAGGATTAGAAATCAAAATGACTTTGATAAATGGGAGAAGTGGTCTGTAATCAATAAGATGAAACTCAATAAACACAAGTACCAAGTACTATGTTGAGGCAAGAAAAAATCAAATGCATAAATACAAAACGGAGAATAGTAACAGCACTGTAAAAAAAGACCTGGGTGTTACAGTAAACCACATATTGAATATGAGTCAACAATATGATGCTGATGCAAAAGTAGAAAAAGTCATCCTGGGACATTTTAATAGAAGTGTCATATGCAAGACAGGGTTAGTAATTGTTTTTCTTAACACCTCTCAGAAGTCTTAGTTTGGTGTAGTTTAATAGGATAGTACAAAAAGAAGTTTAAAAAAAAAAAAGGAGGTTTAAAAGATGGAGAATGATTGAAAAAGGGAAAGGATATATCTGCTCTAAAAAAAAAAAGCTGATGACAGGTGTGGAGGTGATATGATAACAACCTTCTAATATGTAGAAGGTTCTCATAAGTAGGGATCCCATTGATTGTTCTTCATGACACTAAGGACAGGACAAAAACCTAACTGACTTCAGATGCAACAGGAAAGGTTTAGGCTAAGGCAAGAAAAACTTCTAACGCTAAGGATAGCTATGGACAGAAATAGGTCACCTAAAGATGTGGTATAATCTCCACCATTCAGCTTTCTAAGAAGAGGTTAGAAAAATACTCATCAGAGATTCTCTGTTCCTTGGAGCAAGAGGCAGTGTGAGCTCCTGCAGTTTTTTTCATTCTAGCTACTGTTGTTACAGTATCAAAGAAACAGAAACTTGTCACTTAAATTAGCTTTTTTATTTTAATACTAAATATTTTCATGCCAGCTTCTGACAGCAACTTGTCTTTCTTAACTGCAAAAAGAAATTCATGCCCTGGTGGTCTGCTCCTTATAAGTAGTAACATCTGCAGAGAGGTTAGATCTGCTGCTTTGATCCATTCTCTCAAGACAGTTTAACGTGTCTCTTGATGCCTGCAGATCTTTGATTCCAAATACTTATCATCTTTCGGATTATTTTCTGGCCACTTGAATTTTACGTTTCCCCAAAGAGCCCCTCTGATACACACATCAGCTACAGAATTTAGCTGCCACTGTTCATGAGGCTTCCTCCTGGCATCACTGGGGCTGCTGTTAATTCTTGGTAGGCTTATTTATTATTCAAATAAATTATCTAATGCAATATGTTTGTTGTTTTCACCATTCTACTGTGGCAGATATTTACCAATATTTAATATTTACCAAGTTCAGTTTAAGGATTTTATTTTTTTCAGTATTTTGCCTTTGGTTTCATAGTTTTATGCCTTTGGACACCCTTTCTGCAGTTAAGATCACTACACTAATCTTCACTATCTTGCAACTACTGTGACAGAGGGAGTCAGCTGTAATTACTTCTTAAATCAGATCTTGTTTGTTACTTAGGACTAAATCTCTTGTGCACCAGCAAAGCTACCTACTGCTTAAAGCAGTCATTTGTGGTAATAAGAATTTGCTACTCTTAGCTACATTCTTCAGTGGTATTTGAGCCACTAATCCCGGGTACTTGACATGATCTATTACTACCAGTTTACTTCTATTTGTACCCTTCTCTATGCACTTCTTTTACAAGGGTCATTCTTCTACCACAAAATGCACCAAGACTTGGATCTAGATAAAAATGGAGTCTATTGCTCATATCCTCAGTTCTCTCACCTCAGAAACTTCATTAAAATAAAACTGTATCATATTGAAGAGTCGAGATTAGAAAATACATTTGAGACTACGGAATGAGCTAGTTTTGTCAGTTTTCTTTCCTGTTAGAGTTGAGGGGTAAAAATTCTACCTCACATTCTCCCGTACACCTGCTGTATTTGTAGACTTGAATTTCCAGGTATATTCATTGATTTTCTCAAACAAGAACCAGCGTTGTTAATGAAACATCTCTCATGCAGCATTTTTTATGCTTATTAATACAAGATTTGTGCAGAACTGGGTCACTGGTAGCATGTACAAAATTTGGATCACAAATTGCAAATTACGCAGAGCATAGGATATCCTGTTTATGCTTACGTGTATTATAGGCATGTTAACTAGTATTCCAGCTTGAACTGCATCCCACTTTCCCATTCTCTGGTACTTTGTAAGCTGCCAGCCCGGTTTCACTGCAGGGAACAGGGGAGGGGGATCCTGCTTTTATCTTTGAAGTACCCAACAACTTAAAAAAACTCACATAAAATGCCACAGACCTGTCACCACACCCACCGTCAGAGCCTCTCCATTTTTGCAAGACAAACTGAGCAAGAAGCACATATCTGGGCACAGCAGCAGTGCTTTCAGTGGCAGCGCAGATGCATGCAGACTTCCTGAGCCAGAAGCGTTGTTTCCTGCACACAATGGGCCACATAAAACAAGACTGCAAAGCTGGAGTTACATTAGGCACGACTGTCTGTGTAGTCAGATATTGTCACTGATGACAAAGACAGGATCCCTTTGAGTGTCATGTCTGGCTCTGTGAGAAGAGTTCTGCAAATGCAGGTGGGGTGGCTCAGCAGTGAGAAGAGATTTCTAGAATGGGATGTACAATATTAATGGTAGATTTGTGGTAAGTTCAGCCCTTATTTGGTGTGGTAATGACTAGTATAAGTGTGCTGTTGAACAAGTAGAGGAGGATAACTGGTCATGCGGAGATCCAAAGCACAATTACACTATATCAGTGCTCTGGCAGCACGTTGGGACTGGAAAATCAACAGCAAGCAAGATTATTTAGGAAATGAAAACAACCATTTTCATAAGAAGAGGTAGTAGAATTTTCTTGGATACTTTCACAGCTGCATCAGGGTCACTGAAGGGGAAAAAATACTCTCCGCATATTCAGGTCTCCATGCTCTAGATCAAAAGGAACAAGTACTGTGTTGCAAGCTGTTGTAGATAACCATGGAAGACAAAGCCAGTGTCCGGCGATTTAGCAAGGTGCACAACGTGTGGGTGTCCCAGAGCTCTCTCCTGACTATGCTGACAGAAGCAGTCTATGATCCCTCAAGTTCCCAGCACACTGAGATAACAGACTGACCCATCAAGTGCCACTGGCGACTGTGCCTGAGACCTTTTCAATTACTGCTTAAGTTGCTGTCAGATGGTAGCTGGATGTGTGTGCCTGTCCAGCTCAAAGAAAAATCATTCATCTTCCATCAGACTTGATTCTACCCATAGCTTTCCTACAATTTTTTTTTACATTTTTAACAATATCTATCCTCTAATCGTAAGGATGTGCACCCCAAGGTTTTTCCTTCCCTACTTAATTTACCACTGATGATGGTAGATTATGTCACATACTTGGCAATGGGGTTCTCTGGCTTGGGAGAAAGGGGAAAGCAAGATGTCTGCAGAGACTTAGATCTGTCAGAAGTTAGGGACAGGAGGAGAAAAGCCAAAGACACTTCATAACAATGACAAGCAGAGTCAAGTACCTCTTTGAGTTCAAACAGACTTTGGGCAAGACTTTATTTTAGTTTTCAAACTTGTGATAGGTCAGGCATAAAAAAGTGTACAGAAGAGAATGATCACTCCCTTAAGGTATGCAAGTCACCTTTCTTTATGCTGGGTGACGTGATTCTGGGTGGTGAAAAAGCACATCTTTGACTAAGCTAGGGGAAGCCCATCAATGAATGTCCTGAAGTTGATGTCCATGCTGTGTGCTTGGACACACTGAAGTCCTGGATTGCAGCTGTGACCTGTTACTATGACAAAGAATAATGTCCAACATCTTGAGTAATGTCAGATAGATTCCACTTTTCTATCCTAAGCTAAAAGCTCACTTTTACAATGTCTGACACAATGTCATCCAATGGTCAGAGCTGATATGGTAAGGAGGTGGGGAGTGCATGGGCCCTGTCTAGAGTCACATTATTACATAAATTCTGTTTGGAATAAAGTTTGACTCGGTGTCCGAGACATACCTGTTCTCTCATAATTACCACCACGTAGTTATGACATGTGAAAATCCTAGAACATCAGGTGAGTGAGAAGCAGGTGCAATGGGTATAGATGGGTAGAAGGGAAGGGGAGCTTTGCGCTTCAGGCTTGGACAAGTTAGGGCCATGGCAGGCAGAACTGAAGCATTCATTTTTACCATTGGTCTTCCTAGAGGCAGGATTCTTAACCCAGTCTTGTGCTGTTTGAGGTCCCCCAGGCTGATGCATTTGCAAAGAAACGACACTACAGAAGAATTCGTGCCTGGAGTTCCCATGGTGTTGTCGATACAGTGTTTTCCACAGAATCCAAGCAAGTCAAATACCTCTGACTTGGTCCACTTGGGATCATGTGGAACAGTGCCTAAGGACCGTGCTTGCCAAGTACACGATTTCCATTGTGGCTCTGGTCCAGGCTCTGTCTGATCAGTAACTCTATGCCATCACCAGATTCTTCAAAGCTGCTGTTGTTGTTGCTGAGACAGTTTACAACAAAACACCGGATTCCAGCAAGGACCCAAATAAAAGAGGAAAAATATGCACCGAAACCTGCATATATACAGGGAAAGTGATTTCTTGGAAACATTTGGGTTCCATGACAAAGCACCATCAAGAGCAGAAAGGGAGCATGAAAGAACTGGTAAAAGAGCCTTTGGGCTGGTGAAGAAGGTTTGTTTAGAAATGCAATTATCTGATACCTGATCTTGCATAATCCTGCCCGATAAAAATTATTCCTTCTTTTGTTTATTTAAATATTCTCACCACCACCACCACCTTCAGTCAAACTGAGGGGTCTTATACTAGTTCAGCATCTTGTGTCTAAGGGCTGCAGCATTTTTAATCTAATACTAGCTACCCTACAACTGGATTTACAGTTTTGTTGAAGCCACTGTCTCATTACGGTCTCCGCTGTTTACAGCTGCTAGCCTCTCGTCTCTCTCTGTCCAAATGCAACCTATGTAAATGCTGGCAGATAGTAGAGAGGCTAACCAATGAAACTGGAGCATGCAGCCAGCTGTCTCTCCCTCCCCCTTCACGCCCCCCTCCTTTTTTTTTTCCCTCTCTGTAAAGATATTTAGGTGTTACTCTGTTCAGCACTACGAGCCTGTAGCCCAATGCCTAAATAAGTTCAAAAATACCAGTTAGTGTGTTAGGTGAAAAAGCAATTAACACGAAGGCCAGCTTAGAGACCAAGCCAGAAGTGACAAAAAAGAAGATACAAGATAGTTTGGGAGCTTAAAAAGAAAAGAAAAAAAAGAAGAAATGCAAAACACAGGTGGCAAATTTGGGTGAAAGAATATTTTTGAGGTGGAGAAAAGAGTGGGTATTAGAACCAGGGAAAAAAGTAGCAAAAAATAATGGGAAAAGCAAGATCCAGGGAAGAAACTTCACAGAGGAAGAAGTTGGAGAAAATAAAGAACATGAAATCAGGGTACTAAGGAATGTCGTCAAAAGATTAGACGGATAACCAGAAACAAAATGTAGAAGAACTGATAAACAACACAGACAAAAACTGTACATATGGATAGAGAGAAAGGATAATTAAAATATTAAAAACAAGGAGCTAAATTCTTTGTAATTAAACAAAACACATACACAGTGTGAGAGATGCCAAGAAGTAGAGACTCAGCACTAAGTGAATTTTCGTAGTTTGGGCTGTTGTGCAAACCAGCCACCCTCATGTGATACTATGACTGAGCTACATCTTGCCAGGAACCTGGCATTTCAGTGGGTCTCTGCTCACCCACGCATTTCCATGCTGTTCTCTTTCTAGGTGTCAACACACTTTTAAAGTTCTGAGTCTGAAAGAAAGTGGCGATGAAAACTTTTTGCTTAATTTTTCCCTATTTCTGACATGTTTCTTTCATCCATTCCAATAGCAATTGGGACTCTGTCAACAAATATACATCCTCAGACCTGATCCTACTTCCATGTAACTCAACAGGTGACTTCTGCTGACATCTATGAGATCCTGCAGAGAACAACCAGTATCAAGGTGCAGAGGGTAGGTACCGGTTCATGTGGGAACAATGCTGAAAGAAGCAGGCTCAGAAAGCTTAAGCTGGCAGAAAGAATTTGAGCAAGAGTGACATTTGGAATTTAGGAAAGAGTAGGTGGTATAGGAGTAACTGTGGATGATAAAAATATATAAAAATCATGATGCCCCTACTGAAACCACCTACACCACCACCATCTTTTATCTGTCACTTCAATCACTCACTGAGCTGAGACAGAGCTTTCACTCTTTGCACCCTAGAGCCAGATTTTCAAAAGCACTGTACCTACAGCCACAGATGGGAATCCAGTGAAAGTTTAAAAGCTTCCATAGACTTAAAACATCTGCCTCTCACTAAAAAAAAAAAAAAGTGGCCTTGCTAATACGTTTGCCCATTCTTCATGCAACCTTTCATTCAGGAGGTGCTCCGTACTCCACCTCTCAGAGCCCTGAGTGCATGGGCAGGCAGACCACCCTTGCCCAGGACCCCTGCCCGCTCCCCAGGGGCCGGAGCTCCGCCAGAACTCATCTCTGGCCCCAGACCCAGCCCTGTGCTGGAGATGGCCCCATCTCCTGCTCATCTGACGACCACTGGACCATTGGCAGGTCCTGTCGCCACCCTGGCCCTGTTTGGATGTGGGGGACGGTGCCCTGACCGTGAGGGCACTGCCCTGCCAGGCTGGGCTCACCTCAGCCGCTGGCTCCCTCCTGGGGCAGCCCCGCTCCTCCTTGCTCCCCAGCACTGCCTAGGAGAAGGCACTGAGATTTGGCTGAGCTGACAACTGTGAGATATTACCATTTCCTTATCTGAATGCAATTTAGTCGGCATTTGTAAGGTCATTTTCTGATGCATCTACTTGTGACCTGTGTGTTCTGACTGTGTACAACGCCTGGAAACAGCCTGCGCCACGTTTATTTCTGATCGCTTTCTTACTCTGCGATGGACGAGCTTGATATTTCTACATTCCCTGTCTTCCAGAGGGTGTGCTGGAAGGCCCAGGATAGAGATCGAGGGCATTCTCATCCCTCTGAAGGATGAAACTGTTGAACAGCTGGTAAAGAAATTCTTTGGCACTTTTGTCACCGACTTGCAGTTAGCAGGTGCTCTGTATTACTTGACAAAGAATTTGGGCATGTAAGTCTAGAAAATTTAAACTGACAGAGCTGCCCGTGCGTACCACTACAACCAAATTTCCTCCAAATTCGAATGGGGGCAACAGGCTTTGCCATGCCGCTGTTTTTTGCGGATCCACCATTTCTCGCACCACACCACAGCCAGTCAGGTTGAGAGGGCAACACGGCGGGCCCGCTCGCACGCACACCGGGACCTGCTCCCACAGGGAACGGGCAGTCCAAGAACCGCAGGAAACGAACAGCGCAAGCACAACTTATCTGTTTTGAACGCAACGACGACCAGCCTGGCCCACTCACAGGCTGCTGGGGGCTGACTCCCGCTCTGGTAAGCTGCCAGCGAGGCTACCCGAAGCGCTGACCCGCCCCGCCGGCTGACGGCGCCCGACGGCACCTGCCGGGCAGAGCGCCCCGCGCCCCCGCGCCCTGCGCATGCGCCAGCCCCGCTCTGCGCGCCCCGAGCCCGCGACGCGGCGCCCGCCCGGAACTACATATCCCGGCGTGCCGCGCGCGCCCGCCGCCGCGGCTGAGCCAATAAGGAGGGAGGAGGCCAGTCACCGCCCCCTCGCCCCGGCTGCGGGAAATATCCCCGGCAGGTGTGGAGGAAATCCCCGGGCCGCCCTTCCCCCGCCTCCCCCTGGGCCGGGCGCGCAGGCAGAGGGCTGGCTCGGAGGGCTGTTACAAAGGAGCGGCGGAGCGGGGGACGGGGGAATAGGCCCTGGCTCCCGTAGGGCAACCGTAGGGCGCGCTCATCCTCCTCCCTCCCCGGCCGGGTCGGGCCGGGCCGGGGCGGCGGGCGCCGGCGGGGTTACCGCGCGGAGGGAGGGGGCCGCGCCTCAGGGGAAAGCTGCGGCGCGGCTTCCCGCGCGCTGTCAGTTACGAGCGCGCGAGGCGGGCAGGCGCCACCCGGTTGGCCGGCGCCGCGCGCGGCCCCGCCCGCCCCTCGCCGGATTTGCTGGGCGGCCGGCGCGCGCGCGCCGTCAATCGGCGCCCGAGCCGCGGCGGGCGGCGGGCAGCCCGAGGGCGACGGCCGGGCCCCGCCCCGCGGCGGCCGGGCCCCGCCCCGCCCTCCGCCCGCCCGCCCCTCGCGCTGTCAAGAGCGGCACGAGCGCGGGAGCCGGGGCCGCCCGCCCGCGCCGAGGGCGGCCGCCACCCCCCGCCCCCTGCCCTCCCCGAAGCGCGCGCGCCTCGGCAGCCACGCCCCCTCCCTCCCTCCGCCCCTCCCGCCCGGCGCGCGGCGCGGGCGGCCAGGAGACGCGGAGGAGGAGGAGGAGGAGGAGGAGGAGGAAGACGAGGGCCCTGGGCCTGCCCCGCTGCCTGCTGGGGCCGGGCTCGCGGGGCGCCGCGTCCCGCCCCCGCCCCGCCTCCGCCGCCTCTGCCGCCGGCGTGGGGAGCTGGGCTGAGGCGGAGAGGGGCGGCCGAGGGGCTGGCGGCGGGGCTCGGTTTCCTGCTCAGTGGGCGTCAGGCGGGCCCCGGCGGGCCCCGCCCCCGCCGCCGCTCGGCCTCCCTCCCCCTCGCCGCCCGGCCGGCCCGCAGCTGTCACTCAAGGCGGCGGGCTGAGTCCGGCGGCGGCGGCGGGCGGAGAGAGAGGCAGCTACGCCACAGCCCAGCGGCGGCCATTCGTGGAAAAATAGGCCGTCCCGCTCCTCCCAGCTCCGGCTGCGACCGGCCTTCTCCCCGCTACCCCCACCCCACCCTCCGCCTCCTCCTCCTCCTTCTCCTCCCCCCTAGAGCGGCGCCTCAGCGGGGCATTAATGCGGGATGAGCGGTATGTAACCCCCTCCCTCTCTCCCTCCCGTGCACACCCCTCCCTCCCTCCCTCCGCTCCTCCCTCCACCCTTCGTCCCCCCTCTATCCCGCCCTCCCGGGTTCCCCCTTTTCTTCCCCGCTTCTCCCCCTTCTTACCGCGCTCTCCTCCTGCCGCCCCTCCACCCATCCGTGCTGCTTCCTCTCATGCCCCCTTTCTTCTCCTCCTCCTCCTCCTCGACTTGCCTCCTCCGTACCTCCCTCCTCCATTCCCCCTTTCTTCGCTAACCCTCCCTCCTGTGCACATCCCTCCCTCCTTCATTCCTCTTTTCCTCCCTCTTTCCCTCCCATGCACAACCCTCCTCCTGCCCCCTAAAGCATCGACGGCCACTCAGTGGCCGTCGATGCTTTAGGGGGCAGGAGGAGGAGGAGGGTTTGTGGGTGGTTTTTTCCTGCTGTCTCTGGGAGAGGAAACCAAACCTCCCCTTTCTGGGTGTTAACTCTCCAGCCCCCATGGGTTGGGTTTCAAACCACGTTTCTTAGGACTCGTTCTTTTGTAATAATGATTTGCACTGTTGTTTTTATGAAGAGGTAAAGGCGACAACCTGGGAACCAAAAAGGATATGCTCGTAGGTTTTGTTATTGTATAAGTGAAGGTGAATAATTAACCTGTTACACTTGATATTTTTGCAGATCAAAAGAAGGAGGAAACTATGCCCACAGAGGGAGAAAAATCTCCCGAGGCAGAGAATAACAACAATAATAATAAAAAAGGGAAAACTGGAGGCTCACAGGTAAAGCACACACACCCGAACAGGGAAGTGCCCAAACTATTAGCATTTAAAATGAAATGTTCAGCTAACAGCATTTCCTGCTCAGGGCATCTTTCTTTGCGTTGGATGAAATGTAGTTGGTTGGGTGCAGTAGTTTTACTGCCTGGACATGTTTTTTTTGATTGCATTTTGCAGTGATCAGCTGCTTTCCATGTAATAGGAGCATTTTTAATTTTTTTTCTTTATTTTAGCAGAAAAAAAAAAAAACCTGGATTGAGGATGCGGTTGAGGTCCTGGCTGTCACATTTATTGACAATCGAGGGCTTTATGCTTAAAGATTATTTACAGAAATACATACTTCCTTATTCAGAGCTGTATCATCTGTGTCTATGCAGAAGCGCTTTTTTTTTTTTCCTGCTTCCTGTGTAAACCTTAATGCTGACTTCTGATGGTTCATACTCATGCTCTTCTCCTGAATCTGTTCTGTTTTCTTTCTTTACGGATAGGATTCTCAGCCTTCACCTCTCGCTTTACTAGCAGCTACTTGCAGCAAGATAGGAACTCCTGGTGAGAATCAAGGAACTGGGCAGCAGCAGATTATTATAGATCCAAATCAAGGTTTGGTGCAGCTTCAGAATCAGCCACAGCAGTTAGAATTGGTAACAACTCAGCTTGCTGGAAACGCTTGGCAGCTTGTTGCCGCTGCTCCTTCAGCTTCAAAAGAAAATAATGTTCCTCAACAAGGATCTTCTGTTGCCTCGAGTGCAGCAAGTCCCTCCAGCAGTAACAATGGAAGTACATCTCCTTCAAAAACCAAATCGGGCAATTCTTCTGCAACAACCCCTGGACAATTCCAAGTCATTCAAGTACAAAATCCAAGCGGTAGCGTCCAATACCAAGTGATCCCACAGATTCAGACAACGGAAGGTCAACAACTTCAAATCAATCCATCTAATGCTACTGGTCTACAAGACATACAGGGTCAAATTCAGCTTATTCCTGCAGGGAATAATCAAGCTATCCTCACAACTGCAAACAGGACAGCTTCGGGGAATGTTATTGCTCAAAACCTAGCAAATCAGACAGTTCCAGTCCAAATTAGGCCTGGTGTTTCCATACCACTGCAACTGCAAACTATTCCTGGTACTCAGGCGCAAGTTGTAACAACGTTACCTATAAACATTGGTGGGGTAACCTTAGCATTGCCTGTGATAAACAATGTGGCAGCTGGAGGAGGTTCGGGTCAAGTTGGCCAGTCTACTGAGAGTGGAGTTTCCAATGGAAATCAGCTAGCATCCACACCTGTCACTTCTGCTTCTGTTAGTACAATGCCAGAGTCTCCTTCCTCATCTTCCACCTCTACGACCACTGCCTCAACATCTCTAACTAGCAGTGACACGCTAGTAAGCTCTGCAGAAACAGGCCAATACACAAGCACAGCAGGCAGCAGTTCAGAGCAGACAACTGAAGAACCTCAAACAACTGCTGCAGACTCCGAAGGCCAGAGCTCCAGTCAGCTTCAGTCCAATGGACTACAGAATGTCCAGGATCAGTCGGGTTCCCTTCAGCAGGTTCAAATCGTAGGTCAGCCTATTCTGCAGCAGATACAGATCCAGCAGCCTCAACAGCAGATTATTCAGGCCATTCCTCCACAGTCATTTCAGCTCCAGTCAGGGCAGACTATACAGACCATCCAGCAGCAGCCTTTGCAGAACGTTCAGCTGCAGGCAGTGAGTCCAACTCAGGTGCTCATCAGGGCTCCAACTTTAACACCATCAGGGCAGATCAGCTGGCAAACTGTACAGGTTCAGAATCTGCAAAGCCTTTCAAATCTTCAAGTTCAAAATGCTGGGTTACCCCAACAACTAACCATTACCCCTGTGTCTTCAAGTGGTGGCACAACCATTGCCCAGATTGCACCAGTGGCTGTTGCTGGTACCCCCATCACTCTGAACGCTGCCCAGCTTGCTTCAGTACCTAATCTTCAAACAGTAAGTGTTGCCAACCTGGGTGCTGCAGGTGTTCAAGTTCAAGGAGTTCCTGTTACCATTACCAGTGTTGCGGGTGAGTGGTCTGACAAAGTTTTGAGTTTATTTGGCGGGAGGGCAGGGTGGTGTTTGTTTGGTTTGGTTTGTTATTTACTATTGCAAGAATACCAGACAGTTTTAAACTAATACTTTTTTCAGGATTTTCTGTAATAAATGTTAACTGTAAGAAAATACCTTATACTTATCACTAAAATTCAGATTTTAAAATAGCTGACACTTCTAAACGTTGAGCTAATATTATCAGTTGCATCAATTGAAATGGAACTGTTTGTATTTGATAAACTATCCTTAAATGATCCTGTTCTCCATCTAATTAAAGACTTGTAGGCTTCGGCAGTGAACGTGAGACTTTACTGTTAGAGCTTTGATATGTTTAAACAACAACAAAAAGCTTTTTCCAACCAGGCAATATTACTAATCTCTGCATGGGGGATGTAGGATGAGAAAAGTGACAGTATGTGAGCTGGGATATCTTGTGTCATGGCATGCATTTGTATGGAGCTATGTGTTGTATTCTGCACTAGCTCCTAAAGTTGTTGCCTTAAAAGTTTGAGCTCTGCGAAGAGGTTGAGTGGAATAAGGTATGCTTGTGCACAGCATAGTTCCTGTGGCTTGTCTTTTTAAAAAAATAAACTGGTAGCTTTACCTCAGTACTTGCTGATGAAGTTTTGATATGTGTTATGAAATGCCTGTTTGGTTATGCTGGTCTATTAGTTGGGAAAGGAGCAATTAAGAGGCTCTAGGCTGGATAACGGAGCTTAGTTCTAAAGTAAATTCTGTGCAAGGTCTCTGCGGTGTCCCATAAGGGCAAGTCTGTATGTAAAACTTGCAAATTTTTAACAGTTCAGATAAAACTTGATTTAGGGGTTTTCTCCACCAGTTTGATAACTGCTTACATGAGCTTGGTTTTATTTCATACAAGTAAAAGTCTTGTAATAGTCACAATAAACTCTTGTCCTAAAAGCAACCTGACTATAGGCACTAATTTTTTTTAATATAAAACTGTAAGAAAAAACTCATTTTTTTACTACTGTCCAGTCTGCATAAACAAATGTTAGTATCATATTGACTCTTAATCTGTTTTTTTGTAATTGTATGCAAAGATGAGACATGTTTAACTGGACAAAGGATTGTTCCCTTTAATTGAAACACTTTTGAGGCGAGTAAACATAGTGTGGTAATAAGAAATTTGCCATTGGGAGAATTTCATCTGCTATGGTACTCTTTGGCACTTCATGGCATGTTGAAATAGTAAGCTGGGTTAGATGCACTAAACCCAACTTACTTAAGGAGTGTTACAGAAATGTTAATCTGGGTAATCAGAATTAAAATCTTGACCTTGTGTTTAGCTGTAATGGTTCAAAATGGTTCAGTTATCTGGAGCTGATGAGCTGCTACAATATCTTGCAGTCCAATTTGTCTTGGAAAAACTTTTTCTTCATGGGAAGGTGCTGACTGACTGCTGTTGTTAGAGAGAAGTCCCTGCTTCTCTCTAGGGGACTCTTCCTAGGAAGCCTGCTTTGGGAACAACCTAGATTTGGGGGTGCATGAAGAACCTTTCTGTATGCAGGTTTTTTCCTGCTTACTAATGGTGTACAACTGTTTAGTACACACTAATAGGTATTAGAACAAAAGATTCTGAATATCGTCTTGGTCAGTTATCTTGACTGCACCTCTGATTGCATTTGATGTCTTCCGGAAAATAAAGGGGTTGAGATTTGTAACTGAGAATGAAAGAAGGGGAATGAGTCACAGGCTTGGCTTCTCCAGGACCATACTTTAGTCATACAGGGTTCATACGTTAACTAATCTTAAGTTTTGTGACCATTGAATTCCCATCTACCTTTCTTTTTTTTTTTTTTTAATAATTTTTTTTTCTTCTTCCAGATAGGCCTTATGGCTGTTTCCATAGCACTTTTAATTTTATGCTAGCACCAGTGAATCCTCCGACCTTTTCTCCATCCCTTTGTATATAAAGTACTATTTCTGTTCCCCAAGGCTTGAGGTTATGGAGCAAGAACAAGCTGTCAGAATGTGAGAGATTAGTTATAATTTCTTTCTCTTATTTATCTCCATTTCTCTCCTGTGAAACTTCCTGATGCTACACTTTGGGTATGGTAGACATGGTGGCATGGAAAGGAGAGTGAAGAGCATGTGCAGTCCTTAATGCTGTATTAAGTATTCAAGGAAAGAATGGTTATGAAATAGAAAATTACAAACATGCTAAAGTCTAAACTCTGCGTATCACTTATAAGGAATAAGCTGTCTCGATCAGGGCTATTAACTTCCTCAGAATTGCTGTTTTATATTTGAAATGGTTTTTGCTATTTTTGTTACAGGAAACCTTTTTAAAAAAATAAACCACTTGGTTACCTCAACATCTGCAGACTGGTATTTCCATTCTTTTTCTGCAGTACCTGAGCTTGTCGGTGTGAACTCTTTTGTACATTAATTGAACTGTCCAGAAGTGGATCATTCACTACAAATGAGCAGTAGTAGGTGTTAGAAATGAGCCATATGAGAGATGTTCAGAAAGTGTCGGGGAAAGACTGAGTGAAGGAGTCATCCCATGCATTGATTCAGGTGCTCTAACTTTGTTAGGGAAAAAAAAAGTTACTTTGTCCTTCAAGCAAACCCAGCTGATCAAGCTAGCAGAGTTTCGGGGGGGGGGGGGGGAATAATCACAATAAGTATTTGTCTGAAATAACTGTTCTTTTATTTGTGTTGTATTTCTCTTCCATGAACATTGGTTTTCCTAGTTGTTTCTACAATGGCGTAATTTAGGTACCTTTCTCTTAGTTTTTCAGTAGTAAATGAAATCATAAAGCAATAGAGCTCTAACTGCAAATAACAAAAATTCTTAGCTTAAAATTACTACGGAAATGTTAAGCTATAGAACTATTTTGCGAAAGTCTCTTTTTTTTGTTTTTTTGTTGTTGTTGTGTCAAATGCATTTTAAATTCCAAAAGAGACAAATTTCACATTGGGAAGAAAAATATTAAAATCTTCAAGTAAATATTATATTTTGGTCTGCTTTTTATAACCTTTGTTACTTGAAGTCTCTGGTCCCAAGGTGTGTAGGCACTACTGTAAACCAAGCAAGATGAGTAAATGTGTTTGGGTTTTCTTGTTGTATTTTTTTAGTTAAAAGTTCAAATGTTGCTTTTGGTAAGTATCACACTTTGGGTTGTATGTTGTGTGTGGTCAAAAAGCAGGGCAAAGTAGAGAAGTTCTCACACCTTTTCACTTTCTGGCCTGAGGGAAAACTCATTCGATA
This sequence comes from Buteo buteo, assembly GCF_964188355.1. Taxonomy (NCBI): domain Eukaryota; kingdom Metazoa; phylum Chordata; class Aves; order Accipitriformes; family Accipitridae; genus Buteo; species Buteo buteo. The sequence goes on from NC_134172.1 coordinate 35,708,666, forward strand.
TCAGTGATGTAAAGGAAAATTACTTTTTTGCTGTGAGAGTGACTGAGCACTGACACAGGTTGCCCAGAGAGTTTGTGGACTCTGCATCTTTGGAGATAGCTGTCTGGACATGGTCCTGGACAACCTGCTGTAGGTGGCCCTGCTTGAGCAGGGTGGTTGGACCAGATGACCTTTAGAGGTCCCTTCTAGTCTACACCACTCTATGATTCTGTGAAATTTTGCTCAGAAGATGTACAAACTGTCAGACAAAGGAGTAATTAAATGTACAGAAGAAATCTGGATGGGAAGATAGAAACTAAGTATCTGAGCCTTAAAAACAGAGCTTTAAATAGTTAATTAAGAGCTAATCAAACAATGGACAACATAAAAGCAGCCGTGTTTACTTGGACATGCAGGGATCTACAAATACCTGCCTTGCTATGAGATCAGTACCTGTCATGGCCTTTAAGCAAGCTAGTTCTGTACAAAGTAAATGGCATTTCTTCTGTGCTGTGTGAATTGTTGTGTTATACATGATCCCCTGTGGAACGGGATAGCCTTTAATGTTAATAGATGATGACTTCCTGAATTTAGGCTCAATGAGTTTGGGGACAAGCAGGTCCTGCACAGTTCCCTTGCCTTTTTTTCAAGGGTTCTGCTGTGATAGCTGTAGATGCAAGTTCAAAGGATTCCTGTCCTGTCCCCCCTCCCTGCCCCCCATCCCCTTCTTAAAATAAGGTATCCTTTGCCTTTTTAAAGCTTATTTTCAGGCCCTTGTATTTGGCCACATGTGTTAATTGACAGCATAAGTGACTATGTGGAAGGAACTTGTTTTAGTACGAGATAGTTCTAAGAAAAATATATAGTTCATAAGACCGTTTCCTTTTGGTGGGCTAAGTTTCGTTGTCCATCAACACATTGGACTTGGAGTATATTTGTTTTAGGAATAGCATAGAATGTGCACATTTATGGATGCTGAAGAATATGGGGTGAGAGAAAACAGACCAGTTAAACTGTAATGAAATGCTGCATATTAATGGTTTCCCTGTAAAAGTTTTGTGTTCTGCCTGTAGGATTTCTTTCACTGGAGCCTTCAGAAGAGGTCACAAGCTTTTTCTGAATTTGTTCATTGTTTTTGCTGACAGTGGGAATCTAGTGGTGGTGGTGGAGATGATGTCTTTTCAGAATAATTCCCTGTTTCTTATGGGAAAAAAAAAAAGTAATAAATCAGACTTGTATCTACCTTAAGTATACATCTTGAAGTAATTTTTTTACATGATGATGAAGGTATTTGTCCCATGCAAAAGCGTATGAGACACTTTTCGTTTAAAAATAGTGAAAAATATTATTTGTATCTTATGTATACTTTATCCAAGCTTTGTTAGTTGCTTTAGGCAAAAGTCACCAGATTCCATCATCTTGCAACTCAAGTTCAAGCCATTTTATTTGAGTGGTGACATGGCCTGAATTACGGGGAATTTGGAGTTCATCCACCAAAATAACCTGGAGGAATGACTTCTGTTCAGTGGAACAGTCTGTTGCCTGGCAATACTGGAACCAGAGAGTTTTAAGTCTTGCAGGGATGTGCTGTGGACTCTAAAATAGTTATTAATGACAATGAAGTCCAATACCAAATGTTCTTACTGGCGCGCTTTAAAAATGTAATGAACCTTGCCCTTCTGTTTCATAGTCTGTAGTAATGTGAGTTACTAAGGCATATTTCTCTCTGACCAGCTACTTCCGTTGCGCTACTATTAGTAGTTATGCAATTTGTCAGTACCTCTAGGTCTCCTGCTTTCTCTTGCCTTTTCTTATTTGTCTGCATCCAACTTCAGCCTGTCTTCAAGGCTTTCTCTTCCCTTCTTTATTAACTCTCCTTGTGTGACAGTCACTAGTTTTATGACTTGAGGTTCAAAAACTGAAGACATTGTTTAGATATTACTACCACTCTGGCTCAAACTTTGCAGAGGAGTTTGAAACATTCTACCAAATTCTTTAAACAGGAATAAAATGATACATAAGATTAAATGCATGAAACTCAGGAATAGTGACTGGAAAAAGGAAAACTTCACACCCATTTTTAAAAAGGAGGACCCTGGGAACTACCAACCAGTCAGCCTCACCTCTCTGCCTGGTAAGGTCATGGAACAGATCTTCCTGGAAGCTATGTCAAGGCATGTGGGTGACAGGTGATTAGAGACAGCCAACGTAGACATGATTTGCCCTTTGTGAAGCTGACTAATCTGGTGGCCTTCTACAATGGAGTGACTGTGTTGGTAGGTAAGGGAAGAGCAGGTGATATCATCTACTGTGACTTACGTAAGGCCTTTGACACGGTCCCACACAATAGCCTTGGAGACATACGGGTTTTATGGATGGACTATTTGATGAATAAGGAATTGGCTGGATGGCCACATTCAAATAGTTGCTGTCAATGGCTCAATCTCCAAATGGAGATCAGTAATCAGTGGTGTCCTTAATGGGTCTGCACTGGGACCAGTACTGTTCAGTATCTTTATTAATGACATAGTGGGATTGAGCACACCCTCAGCAGGTTTTCAGATGACACCAAGCTGAGTGGTGCAGCTGATATACTTGAGGGAAGGGATGCCATCCAGAGGGACTTTGATAAGCTTGAGAAGTGGGCCAATGTGAACCTCATGTAGTTCAGCAAGGCCAAGTGCAAGGTCCTGCACCTGGGTTGGGGCAATTCCCAATATCAGTACAGACTGGGTGATGAATGGATTGAGAGCAGCCCTATGGAGAAAAAACTTGGGAATATTAGCAGATGAAAAATTAGATATGAGCCAGTAATGTGCGCTTGCAGCCCAGAAAGCCAATTGTATGCTGGGCTGCATAAAAAGCTGCATAAAGAGAAGTGAGGCCAGCAGGTCAAGGGCTGTGATTCTCTCCCTCTTCTCCACTGTTGTGAGACCCCATCTGTAGTACTGTGTCTAGTTCTGAGGTTCCCAGTGGAAGACAGACATGAACTTGTTAGAGTGTGTCCAGGAGGCCCATGAAAATGATCAGAGCGTGTTACAGATGCACGACTAACCAAATCCAACAGGTGTTAAAACTCAGATTTATTTTTCAGCAAAAGTTAGTTAGAAGTCCAGTAACATTTTATAAAACCACAGGCTCAAGGATGTAAAGAGAATTAATACTACATGGCCGACTTAAGAGTCCCCAGGATTTAAAGTGATGACTCAAAATGCGCGTATCACCTAAAAGCTGAGGGCTCTCTCCCTCAAGGAGGTACCTCGGGCCGTGCCCTGACTGCAGACCCACTGCTCCAAGGAGGACTGCCAGCGTGTCCTCCGGCAGGACTCCGTTTATACCCCTGTCGAATCTGACCTGTGGTCATTTAATTCTATTGGCCAGGAGGGTCACCTCGGTGTACCTGGCACATCTCAATTGGCCAGTTCAAATTTCAACCTGCAGCCTCCAGGGTTTCCTTCCCCATCTCCCTTCCTGGAGAAGTTTTGTTTCCTGCTGGCAGGATGGAGGGGTGGGATGTACTGCCACAGAGGGCTGGAACATGTCTCCTATGAAGAAAGGCTGACAGAGTTGGGGTTCTTCAGACTGGTGAAGAGAAGGCCTTGGGGACACCTTATTACAGCCCTTCCTTCTACAAAGGGAACTTATAAGAAAGACCAAGGGAGACTTTATACCAAGGTCTGCCTGTAGTCACAGGACAAGGGACAGTGGTTTTAAACTGAAAAAGAGTAAGTTTAGATTGAACGTAGGGAAGAAGTTCTTTACTATGAAGGTGGTGAGATGCTAGAACAGGTTGCCCAGAGGAGTTGTGGATGCCCCATCCCTGGAAGTGTTCAAGGCCACGTTGGATGGTGCTTTGAGCAATCTGGTCTAGTGGAAGGTGTCCCTGCCCGTGGCAGAGGGGTTGGAATGAGGTAATCTTTAAAGGTCCCTTCTGACCCAAACCATTCTATGAATGTAACAGACAAAGGTGTTTATGACCCTGTCTGATGCTGACTGCAGGTGATGCATACAAGAATAATCTGCTCAGGTACTCTTTCCACCATTTAGTGATCTGCAGTTCAGTTCTTCCAGAGCCAGAAATGGGATTTTTTTTTTTTTTAATAATCCTTGACAGATTTCTTTTCTGTGAATTTGTCTTTTTTTGAGTCTGTGTAAATTTTTTACATGTTCAGTACTTGTCTGCATTAATTTTTGTCTTAATTGTTGTATAAGGCACATTTTTATTTAATGTTCTCAAACTCCTGTATTAAATTAAACAATCTGATTCACCTTTATACCACTCAAGGTCTTCTATTATCTCTATCACGTATGTTAGTTATTGAGGGAGGGGAAGGTGTTTAGTCTCAAGTCCTAGAATATTATGCTTATGCTGTTGAATGAAAGAAAATGCATTTTCATGACAACATGTAACCTGTGGGTCACCTTGCTCATCTTAATGTAATACTAAGTATGTGTAGAAACAGAACTCAGTGAGTTGTGTTGGCTAAGCAAGGAGGGATGCCTGTAGGTGGTAACAAGGTGAAAAGGGTTTAAAATAGCCACAGTATATACAAGCAAACTGGCAAATATAAATACCAAGGGTGGAAGTCAAAGGAGCCGAAGGATGGTGGTTGCATGATCTTTTTTTTTTTTTATAACGTCCAGTGTTCCCCTGGATGTTCATTGGTAAGCAAGCTGCTGCAAACACCTTGAAAGAAATAAGCTGCAAGCTATGGAATCTGCAGCAAAAAGATAAGTACAAAGAACTGAGCTGTTTTCCACAAAAAACAGAAAAAATGCAGGAGTTTTTCTTAGTTTTTTACTTCATAGTGTGTTACTTAGCATTCTGAGGGTGTAGTTGGGAGGAGTATAGAAATTGAGCATACTTTTTCCAAAGTCATGAAAGGTCACTTGCAACTGTTCTCAGATTGCCTTGAGCTGAGAATTGTTGCAGAACCATAGTGTTCTAAATATTATAGCACTGGCATCCTTTTTCAAATGCTTCAGAGTAATTATAGGAGAAGGATTTAGTCCTCTAATGACAAAATTGCTTTGGTTATGGGATTTTCTTAAACTGAAATTCAAAATAGTGGCAGAACTATGCTGTTGAAAACAAATGTTTGCCTTGCTGATGGTAGCTTAAAAGTAAAGTATCAATATACTGTTCCTGAACTTGATGCATAAGGAATGTGCAATCTACCTGTTCAGCTAAATTACCTATGGAGAATAACCTGGTAAAGATGCCTCAGTAAACCAAGTCTTTTCTGCCTGACCTGTGAGTAGCAAGGCATGACTTGATCATTACTGCTAGATAAAGTGGGAAGGGGAAGCATTTCGAGTACCAGCTTTGCTGATAATTGCCAGGTGAAATAGGTTTCTAATGAGCTGTTTCTATGCTATTAACTTCAAGAATTAAACGTAGGTTCTTAAGTCATCAAAGAATAATGTTAGTAAAACTGTATTTCCTTATTGGAGTATGGGGTCTAATAAAAATGTTTCATCAATACAGGTGCACTCTCTGAGAACATCAGGTTTTGCTATCCCCTCTCTCATTCCCTATTGTCAGAAATCAGAGCATATAGAGCAGGAAATGAATTGACTGAACTTTTCTGGTTCAGAAAATACCAAGCAAGCAAACTGAGTGATACTGCACATCTTAATCAGCCTGTTAGTATTTTTTTTAAATTTATTTTTTAAAGGTGGTTAGATCCACACTAAACCAACCTTCTTGTTCTTCTATTACCACTGTGGGTGGAGGGGCGGAAAGAAACATATTCAAAATCTGATTTCAATAGCTTCCTTAGTGTAGCTTAAATTATGGAGTGCTTGGCTTCATATGATTTTGGCACTGGTAGATAAGATAGATCAATTATGTTTTAATATATTTTTAAATGTTTTAATATATTAAATGTTTTAGTATATTAAAAATGTTTAATGGCACTGATGATTATTGAAAAGTGTAACTATATATGGAATGGGATGACATGTTTTAAGGGGAATGTTAATTTCAAGTATAAACAATGTTATCATTGAAAAACAAGTATGTTTTTCAATGGTCCATAATTTTAATTGATACTTTAATTAATAGAAGTTATTTTATTTATATGCTGTAGCCTAGTAGCTTTAGAAGTAGTCAGGACTGCATAATGAAATGTAATTTTTATAATGAGTATTTTGCTCTTGTCTTGACACTTTCACCAAAACAATAGCTTTGGACATCTGCAGTCTCTTGAGAAATGTAGCATGGCACATACTTAGGTTAGTTTGGGATATAGTTATATGGATTTCTGTATGCATCCATTCTTAAGAATGGAGTTTCCAGTGATGTTTAATACTACTGGCAGTGGATAACAGTCATATACCTTGATCAGCTAGTCATAGGTAAACCATGTTATCCCAACATGTATATTTAGTCTTAATAGATTGGCAGACTAGTATCATTTTGTTGTAAAGAGAAAATGATCAGTTAATATTCTCCTGCCAAAAAAAACCTTGGGATACATGTTAGGTACAAGTCTGACATTCCTTAATTATAGAGTAGTTTCAAGTGTTGATTTTTCCCTTGAGCAAAATACTGAAGTTAAGAAATATGGACCTTGGTTGTCTTGTTTCTTTGGTCATCAGGAAGTAACTGACGAGAACATCAAGCTCTTCAGTTTGTTCTGAACCAAAAAGGAAGATTAAGCTAAGTTTTAAAGGGATAACAATGTTACAGAAGAAGATGGCAGAACTTCTAAGTGTTTGATCTTAGAGATTTACATAGCCCTTCTTTTGTGATTCTATAATATGTAGCTTTGTTGGTCCTTGCCTGATGAATCCTGTCACAAAGTTACAGTTTTTACATCTATAATAAACAAATTAGTCTTTGTATTGGTTAGCCTGTCTACCCATAGGCTGTTATAAAACCAAGGCTTGTGTCTCATGTTTAGTCTTACTATAAAAGGTCTTTAAAGTTTTATGAATCTTGTTTTTCCTGATAATAACTTTTAATAGCCTTGCCAGTGTTTTTTTTATTCTGAATAAATTATCAACTGCTATACAACTTAACCTAGTTTTAGTCAAGTATCTACCTTTCTCTTGAAAGGGTTTTCCATTTTCCATCTGTGTACCTGTTAACTAATCTCTGCTGTGCATAGAGGCATATTTACTTTTATGTTGATCACTATAAAGGTAACATTTCACATAGCCAAAATGTTTATTTACTTCAAGGACATTCATGAACCTTCTAGTCAAGTGTAAAATGTGTAAGCTAGCTAAACTGTAGTCAAAGCCCACAAAACCCAACCAAAAAAACCCCAGCCCTACCCCCCAAAACCCAAATAGACTACTGGAAACTTAGCTTGCATTTTTTTGTGTCAGCCTCCTTCTGTCTTTTCAAGATTAAGCTCTTACTATTTCCATGGTAATACACAGAAATCGAACTGAGATGCTAAAAAACACACTTCCTGACACCAGTATTTTAGTTTCCATATAGCAGAAGTGTGCAAGATAGGCATTCGATTTTTGTTGTTGTTGTTACAGTTTGTCAGGTATTGAGCTCCTCTAGTCGGACTGTGGAGACTAACAGTCAACAAGTTTCTTTCTAGTCCTATCCCTATTTCAGAGTTAAGGGGAAGAGTTGGGAAAAAGAGCTGGGCCGTGTTCTGTTGTGGTTATAAGCTGTAGAATAACCTGAGAGTTGGGGCAGAGTGATGGGGTGGAGGGAGGTGTTCCATAAAAGCAAACTTAACCTCCATTTCTTAGATCTGCTCCCATGCAGTGCATCTGACATTCTGCAGCACAGCTGGTACTTGGGTTTTCAGTTAGCTATTTGCTAAGTGCTGAACTAAGCTAACTAAGGTTCAGTATGCAGGGAACTACTTGTGTTCATCTGCAAAGAAGTGTTCGTAAACACTCATCCTAAGTACACTTTTCTTTTTGACTGTTTTTTCAATGACAATGAAAATCAGGGGTCTTTTGGAAGGGTCTCTTGCCTTAAGAGCAGTATAATAAGTTATTTTCCTGATTCCAACTCCTCCTTTAGAATACCTAATAAACTAACCATATTTTCTTTCTGTTTGAAGCCACAGTATCCAGAACAACCACAGGCATTGCCTTGCTCTGACTGAAACCTCTGCTTGGTTGTGCAAGACTAAATTTTGTGAAACTGTAGCTCTGTTTTGATTTTTATGTTGTTTCTGTATAGGTCTTTCTGTGTTGTATTTGTCATAGCTCTTTCCTATGTTTAATAATGTAATAAAAGGAAAACTGGCTTTCAGTTTAATTAAAGATACTACCAGCTGGGAAAACTTCTTTCCTGTCTCAAAGTACTGAAGTGACTTCAAGTTGTGGTAAAGCACTTGGGTAAAGCCTTACGTTTTTTGAAAAGTCATGAAAGTAACTTCATGAAACTTCTTGGGCATTGTTTTGTCTTTGTGTTGCCAGTAAGATTCTTGCACAAAAGGAAGAAGACTTCAGTGGTTTTAAGGTGTTTAAACCCTCAAACTTACTTTTTACTGCCTTAACTCTCATGCTTTTAAGTGGTATTTTTCACAGAAGTTAGGCTTAATTATGATGCTGTTCAGTAATTTTTGAACACACTAAGACATTTGATATAGGAAGCTTTTGGAGGAAAGGATAACAAGTTCTCACAAATCTTGTCAAAGTCAGCAACAGGCAAAAGATCAAAAGATAGCAACTTGCTGCAGTGCCCCTGTAGGACGTAGAAAGACAGATATCTAGTTGATGCTGCAGTTTGTACTGGAAACTTTCTGCTTGTAGTAGCACCTGGACACAATGCTGTGCTCTGATGATCCAAATTTCTTGTAGTAGGTGGGTGAATCCAATTCCTCTCTCTACTCCAAACTGATCTTCTCTACAGAATGTGTGGGTCCCTTGCATCAGCTATTGTACAGTTTCTGTTCTGGGGAATTCTTCTTTTGTCACGTGTTGTTTCTTCATAAATCTTTATAAACCACTGCTTCAGGGTAGAAGAGAGGGCAGAATTGGCTGCGTACCATCTAAGTAGCACTGAATTGCATTGTCTTCTGTGTAAATACTGAAGCTCAGTGTTGTCTTCACATATATTTAATTTTAAGGTGTGATTTGTATTTCATTCTTCAGCATGAAACCTCCTTCCTATTAGTTTTTGTTTGGAAAAAAATTATCTCTGACTATAAACTATTGCCACAGACTTTTTTTATATTTTAAAATCTTGGCTATATCTTAAAGTGTTATCTTTTATTATCTTATATAAATATATTATTATAAACAAATATATTGTATTATAAATAAATAGAAAAATAAATATATGTAAACATATATAAATATTCGCTTACTATAAATTATCTGTATGTCATTGAGTAAAGGATGTTTGCAAACTGACTGTACTTGGTGTATGCAGAGGAAGGGGAAAGATAAGAAACCTCTTTTCCCCCATTGCTTTGCATCAGTAAGTTGTTGAGTGGGTGAGTTGCTGCATCAGCTCTGATGCTTGTAGAGCTTTGGAACTCTGCACGCTGTCATAAACTTTACTTAGCTGTCCTGTGGTAATATACATTGAATTATGAACATCAGTTACAACCTTCTCTTTCACTTTTAGAATATCCAGTTGAACAAATTTTCTTTTTTGCAATATTAGCCACTCTGGCTCTAGGTACATTTTTGCAAAGTGTTCCTCAGATTTTGCAGTAAGGTGCACACTACTGAGATAACTCTCTGTCATTAATGCTGTCATCTTTTTGACTGTTGAATGGTGGTTGCACAACAGCAACAGGAAATCTATACAAATTGTTCTGGGGAGCTAAGCACCAGAAACTAGAAGTGTTGTTTTTGTAGTCTTAAATTTCTCTTCCTTCCAAGATCCATTTTTCTCAAGTTTGACTCCCATGATTTCTGTGATTCATTAAAGTGAAGTCCTTTTCTTCCCTTTCTGCCCTATTTGCCTCAAAGAGTAGGTTTTCATGCTTGCTGCTTCATGTGAACAAGGATAGGAATGCAGGTGCAATGTGTAGTGAAAGGAAACTTGTTTTGACTTATGATGGATGGCTAAGCCTAATAACCACGATATTCAGTGGTCAGTCGCTCTGTAGGAAAGTACTTCCTAGGTACCATGCATTAGCTTTCTTTAATCATCCAGGTGGTGTTATAGGAGTTGTTATTTTGCAAATTAGCTTTGAAGCCTAAAATTGATTGAGATATATGTGTGTGTGTATATATGTGTATTATTTGACTTCATAGTAATTACTTAAAATTGTTTAGTTTTCTTGTGTGAATGTGTTACAGACTCATATGTATGGGAAAGTGTATATGAGTTGTAACTCCTAAGATGCAGTTTTACTACAAAATTGGAAAGCTGATTAAGTGATGCTGAAGAACAAAGGATATGCAATCCTTTATCTTGATAATCCTGTATCTTGTGGTAATAAGTAATGCATTTACTTAACAGCTTAAATGGGAAACATTAGTGACTAAAATCATGCAGGTTTTTCTATTTGAGAAGCTTTAAAAATTTCTATAATGTTATTCTTAATTACATTCAGTCATAATCATGTATGTAATATTGCAATGAGTGAGAATCTTACTGCACTTCATTTGCAAAATAAATACCCTGTCAGGTTGCCTTGTTGCTTGCATGTTGTCCTGTGGTCAAATAAATCGTTACTATCCAAAAGAAAGAGAGAACTTAGACCTGAAAGAAAATGAAATGCAATGGAGTAGTTGGTATCAGTGTTATTTTTTTATGCTATCATTTTGTTTTAACTTAATGTTGTAACCTGACAGCATGTACAATAAAGTTCAGTCATACACAAGTTCAGTGATGATTTTTATTAATCAAGAATATTTCACAATTACAATTACAGGAATTCACTATTAAAGAAATTGTGCGAACTTAAGAAAAACTTTTTATCTTCTAAAAGCAAGTGTAAATGTGCAGTGACTGCTTTGACAACTCATATGGAATAACATAGGTGAACTGAAGTGTGACTTTGTTCCCTCATGTAATGATTTGTTTAGACCTCTTTCTGAAATCTGTGTTGAAACATGAGAGTTCTTGTTACTGAAAGGTTTGATTATGAGTGGTGAAGTATAGTGATATCAGGTCTTGTGGTTTGGAGTATGTCAGGAAGAAGCAATGTCAAGTGATCTCATGATTGTAGCAGAATTTCTGGAAGGCTGTAAACAGTATTTTAATGCCCCTAGTAAGAAGTCATATGGTTTATTTTTACTAGATCTTTTTTCTCCATCTAGAAAGTGTGAGGAGGTCATTACGTTCCTGTATGGATAACATTATCTCAGTCACCTGTTTTCAGAATAAGCAGGGTTTGTTTCAAATAAAAAGCTAATTTATATCTAGATCCTCTCTATTGAAAAAGCTAATTTTTTTATAAACTTTTAGAAGTTGCCCTGATTTAATTTTGTATGCTGCAGACAAACTCATATCAGCAATTAAGTTTTCTCAGTATCTTTTCCTCAGTAAACTTGATTTAAAAAAATATGAAATTCCTCTATCTTCCCTTAACAAGTATAATTGGTGTAAAAGTTAAAGCCCTTAGTAATCTGTAGTGGATTCTAGGATATAGTTTAAAAAAATCAAAATCCCATGCAACTCAAGACTATAGCAGATTCACTTTGAGATTTAGACCAGGCCATGTTCTGTCAGTTGTTTTGTGAAAATTTTCTGATTTTTCTTCAAGAGAAAAGATTTTTTCAGCTAGTCTAAAATACATTCATTTTACTGTCAAAGAACAAGAATAAAGAATTTTATGTTTAACAACTTTAAAATGAGAATAGATGCATTTCTTTCTATCCTGTATACTACTAGTGTGCTAGCTTGTTCGGATGCTCTTTCAGGAGTTCAAAACAAAAATTAAGTCCAGGAATTACATTATTGAACTTCCCAGTGTTTTCTGATAACTATGTAAATCTCTGGCAAAGAATATTTATCAGATATGTATGCTTCTTTCAATTACCCTATTGTCTGAAAAAGTAGAGATTTGCTTATTGAATTTTGTGGCCTGGATCTTTAAATAAGGCTATCTGTGTGATATTTTGAGAGTTTCAGAACCTTCTGGTTTGAATTTAGTAAGTGGAATCCAAGGGAAGGGAGTGTAAATAACATCTCTGTGAGATTAATTTAAAGAAGAAAGTCAACATTCACATTACAAAATGTAATAACTTTGTTAATGCCATCTAAAGAGCAGTCATTTAATTACTGTTTAACTGAAACCAGATGGATAATGTAATTGTCTGCCTGAACAACCTTACTTTGGGCATTTTCTCTTTTGTATTTTTATTGTCACCTTTACAGTTATTGTGAAGAATTTCTACTCAGATGTATCACTATATTATTTTTAATAAATAGATTAAGGTTGTAGCTCATCAGTGTGTATCCTATACTCCAAGATACCTGTGGTCCTCACATAAGAGGAGGAAGGTTTGGAGCAGATAAAGTATGTGTCAGCAGTAGTACTTGATATTCTGACGAAGTGTCAGAAGACCCTTGTGTGGTTGGTCATCTCATAACTTAGAGACTGAAAGTTGATTTGTGTCGAACCAGCACAATATATCGGATTTTTAGAAATGCTGAACAGGCTTCCTCATAACTCTTGCTGGATCTGACCAATCCACATTTATGTGCTGGACATTCATCACTGTAGTACTAGACATGGAATTAAAAAGGGAGTTGTCCTTCTCAGGGTTCAAGTGCCACAATTCACATCTTACTTGGAAAGCCTTGGTCTGGCAGCCTGGGGGGGGGGGGGGGGGGGGGGAAGTTGCATTGAAACTTTAATATCAATTCAAGAAAATTAGAGAGAAAGGGAAAATTGACAGAAAATTATGCTGTTCAGTTGCGTTCTGACCACAGACTGGTTAGGTCCCAGGACTTTTTTGCTAAAATAGGTCTTTGACATGGATGGAGTCATCCCTCTAACAGACTTCAACAACAAAGGATAATTCTTATTAATGTACTTGAAAACGCGAGTGATAGTGAAAATAGCATAAGAGGCTGCAGTAGGTGTGGCCATAATATCTGTTACCTCTTTAACTTCTGTAGTGCCTGTTCGTAGACTCATCATTTATAGTGCTGCTCTGTGAATTAAAGGAGTTTGCATCTTGGGTATGTCTAACAGAGAGAGCGTGGTTTGTGCTCCGTGAGCTGAGCAAGTTCTTCCTGTTAATTTATTTACCTTTGGCTAACCAAAAACTGCAGCTGGTTTTCAACACAAGCAATCACGTTATCATGTTAAGATGAGCATTACATATAGCAAAAATGAACAGCCTTTTTTGACGCTGCCTATTCATAGCACTTGGTCAGCACTTCAGCAGCTTAACAGCCTGACAAGGAATTGCCCCTGGACTAGTGCTTTCTTTGGAAGCTCATGTCCTCTTCTGCCACTGTTAGACCCAAGTACTAGATACTACTATTTGCATTTATACCACAATGTTCTCCTTACCCTATCATATTCTCCCTCAAGGATTCTCATGAGTGCTTTTCTTTCCCATTAGAATATGGGAAGTAAATTTATTTCCAGTACATTGCTATTCTGAAAAGAAAGACTTTGTTCTATCCTAGACATATGAAGACTCTGCACTCGAGATTAAACCTGTAATTCCTTTTCCATGGTTCCTCTACTGCAAATACCAGACTTTTCTTAGATTTTTTTTTGTTTGTTTACTATCTATCTGTCCAACAGCAAGTGGAATTCAATCATTATCTATTCTGGGTTTATCCTTGTTCTTTTTAGAGAACCAAAAGTACTCAGCATCTGTTAATACTTGTGGCCTGCTTAAGAAAACAAGAAATTCACATTCATTTGTATCTAGGCAGGTCAGGTGCAAGTTCTGGATGGAAACCAAGAGAGATAAGTGGGAAAATTTGGTCAGTGGCTTTGGTGAAAATAACCTGGTACTGACCTAGGCACAAGACAGATTTATTCTATTTCCTGTAGCCAACAGTGGTCTCTGAGAGGACAGTCAAATAATTTTGGAGGTTCTCTGTATATCATGTTCTTTAGTCCTAACCTATCTGCACGTACGTGGTGGTGTGTGTTAGATTTCAGCTATGGCTGTTATCATGGTGTTATACAAGATAGCCTGTCAAAGCATATATTGCTTCTCAGCAATTGTGTGAATGAAGTAGTCATTATCCTGTGCTGTGTTGTGTATGAATTCACTTGGTAGCTAGGCAGTTTAGACTTCAGAGACTGTTGTTCACAGTCTTATCCCCATTGATGGTGTCTGTTATGGATGCTTGAGAAGTAAGTTGGAGTACCCGCTTGAATCTCTCTGAATCATGTTATCTCTGAGAGATTTGCAAGTTTTAAATTAATGCTTCAATACAGAGGACTTTCAAGTCTTAAAATATTATAGTCTATTCTAAGGAATTCTGGTTGGTCATTACACTCTCTCAATAAGTAGGTAGTATTTCCTCTTATTTCCCATTTGTATGAAGGCACAGAATTTTTGAAAATGGCAGCATCTAATGGTATTTTGTCCCATTCCTGTTACTGGCAGGACTGGCATTCAGTGTTGTCACATTGCAGCTGGAAGTGATATCTCTGTGTCAGGATTAGTTTGTCACATTATTTTCTTAGACCGTATAGTACTAACTTTTTAAGCAAACATAATACTACCCTGCCACTCAAGTAACTACACTTCTTACCTATATTGGAATAGTCTTTATTTTGCTTTAATATCAAGACAGTAATCCTGATTTCCTTTGATTAAGCAACCCAGTGAGATTAATGGACTTATGCAATGAAACTGAATTCTTAATTCAAGTCAATCTTAGAATTCCATTTGATTCAGTCAAGCTGCTTTTCCAGTCTTCCTGAAAACATACTCCCTTCTGCAAAACAAAATCATGGAATCATAGAATATCTCAAGTTGGAAGGGACCCATAAGGATCATTGAGTCCAACTCCCTGCTCCTCGCAGGACTACTTAAAAATAAACCATATGACTAGGAGCATCATCCAGATGCTCCTTGAACTCTGCAGGCTTGGTGCTATGACCACTTCCCTGGGGATGCTGTTCCAGTGACTGACCACCCTCTCAGGGAAGAATCTTTTCCGAATGTCTAATCTGAACTTCCCCTGATGCAGCTTCATACCATTTCCATGTGTCCTATTGCTGGTCACCAGAGAGAGGAGATCTGTACCTCCCCCTCCACTGCCCTCCTTGAGGAAGTTGTAGGCTGTGATGAGGTCACCCTCAGCCTTCTCTTCTCCAAGCTGAACAAACCAAGTGACCTCAGCCACTCCTCATACGTCTTGCCCTCGAGACCTTTCACCACCTTGGTCACCTTCCTCTGGACACACTCTAACAGTTTGATGTCCTTCTTATATTGAGGCACCCAAAACTGCACACAGTACTTTAGGTGGGGCTGCACTAGTGCAGTGTAGAGTGGGACAATCGCCTTCCTCGACCAGCTAGCTATGCTGTGCTTGATGCACCCCAGGACATGGTTGGCCTTTTTGGCTGCCAGGGCACACTGTTGACTCATATTCAACTTGCCATCAAGCCAGACCCCCAGGTCTTTTTCCGTGGGGCTGCTCTCCAACCTCTTGTCCCCCAATATTTGTGTATAACCAGGATTACCCAATCCCAGGTGGAGACAATCCTGAAAAAAAAACCCAAAACAAACCCAACAAAGCTCTGGTATGCTAGCTTTTTCAAGTCTAGTCCTACAACATTTCTTCTTCTTTGTGTAAGTTCCTTTGTGGTTCAATGTTGATTCAGGAGAGATTGTATGAGAAGTGACGATGTGCCATAAAGCAACTTTTAAAATTAGGTAATTATAGTTTTCTGAATGTAGGTATGTTTTCAAAGGTTATTAGGAAGACATTAATTGGCAATAGATTTAAGAGTATTTCTGTGTAAGATTTTGTTTAATGGTTTCTCATTTATCTCAGCTTTTGAGAAAAAGAAAACACACGTTAAACTAGTTCACGTTTCTTAGTATCAGTCAGTAATTTGCAGTCTTGTACTAATAACAAATTACATTAAACAAGACTATCTAAGCTAGCAGGTAAGCACTGTGGTAGTGCTTCTGGAAAATACCTGGATTTAATATTTGGTTTGCAGCTTCCTTTAACTGTAGGTGGATTTTTGTTCTATAAAACATATGAAGTTTATTTGTGCATTTCACTTATTGAAATGACTAATAAAAGGTACAAAAACTTTCTTACTTTACAGGTCAACAGCAAGGACAGGATGGAGTAAAAGTACAGCAAGCCACAATAGCTCCTGTTACTGTAGCAGTAGGTGGCATTGCTAATGCAGCAATTGGTGCTGTTAGTCCTGATCAGATAACACAAGTGCAGCTGCAACAAGCTCAACAAGCTTCTGACCAGGAAGTGCAACCTGGCAAGAGATTGAGAAGAGTTGCCTGCTCATGTCCTAATTGCAGAGAAGGAGAAGGAAGGTAAATGTAAATTTTATCAGTATGTATTTAGGCATCTTATTACAGATTGCCTCATTTGGGCATGAGGTTTTCTTATATTGCCTACATTTTTAATATTTTTCTATTAGAAAGTATGTTTATATGTTTCTTTTTAGACAGGGGATTATAGTTGTCTCTATTAGCATGAAATATTTTTCCTAATACCTACTAATATTTTAGAATATAATTGCTTACCTGTTTAAATTTGATCTTTTTAGAGGCAGCAATGAGCCAGGAAAAAAGAAACAACATATCTGCCATATTGAAGGATGTGGAAAGGTTTATGGCAAGACATCTCATCTTCGAGCACATCTGCGCTGGCATACCGGTGAAAGACCATTTGTATGCAACTGGATTTTTTGTGGCAAGCGATTTACAAGGAGTGATGAGTTACAAAGACATAGAAGAACCCACACAGGTTGGTCATCCCTCTCTGTATGCATAGTACAGCAAGTCTGAATCATAGTGGCCATGGTTAGACAGTGATATCGAAGTTCTCACTTATTAGGATCTCTGAAAACTACTTTGAAATGTAAATAAAGTAACTTTAAAACCGAGGAAGTGGTAGATTTCAGTTTTCATCAATTCAAGCTGATTGTGAAATCAGATAAGTAAAATGAGATCTGTTCAAACTGTTCTTCTGTACCTATGCTAGAAAAAGATGACCGTTTCATCACAGATACCTGATGTATATTAGCTAGTCCCTGATCTAAACTTGACAAATTTAGATCAGGGATGTACGATTGGCCATGGACCAGGGTCATCATTTCCTCACTTGAACTAGCTCAATTCTTAAGAAAATTTTTAACCTAGTCCATACATCAGATTTGGTCTTCTTGGGGAGGTCTTGAAGTTTCAAGTAAGAACTGATAAAGCAAGTTCTCTTAACAGTTCAGATTGGAAGATGGACCTTTTAGAAACCGAAAATTTTATCAGTCTTCATATTTCTAGCCCCAAGAAGGTGTGTCCCCCCATCTCCCCCCGCAACTTATAGCATCAGAAGATAGCACTCAAAGTCTAAGCGCTAATTACGTTTGAACAGTGACAGGACTTCTTGGTATGTTGAATTTATGTCTCTTGACGTAGATTTCATACATCCTCATGGAGCTTTGGGATTCATGTTTCCAAATTCCCTTCTCATCACTGTAATCTAAATAACAAAAGTATTCTTAAAAACTGCTATCAAGTCATTTTTTCAGGGCTTTTATCTCTCTTGCTCTGTTAATTTTATGGAAGTTTATGAAAATTCTCTGGTGACCTGAAATTCAAACTTCTCACCAGATAATCACAGCATAGCAAATATTTGTTGAGAGCATTATGGTAGTGAAGAGTAGATTGCCAAAAGCCTGTGACTGAATGGAACACACCTGGAAATCACATGGGTAGAAGAGAAAACATTGTGTCCTTTTAAAGACACTTCAAATGTTGAATAGAAGAGGGTCAGATTCAAATGCTCAGTTCTGTCCTTCAGTAACATTTTGGTTTTGTTCTTCTTTTAAAAAAGGTGAAAAGAGATTTGAGTGCCCAGAATGTTCTAAAAGGTTTATGCGAAGTGACCATCTCTCGAAACATGTCAAAACTCATCAGAACAAGAAGGGTGGTGGAACAGCCCTTGCTATTGTTACCTCAGGAGAACTGGACTCTTCAGTTACTGAGGTTCTTGGTTCTCCAAGAATTGTCACTGTTGCTGCCATTTCTCAAGATTCAAACCCAGCAACCCCTAATGTTTCAACAAACATGGAAGAATTCTGAAAGGATCATTTATATGGACGCCTAGTGCTGCACTTAAGTTTACATACCTTTCAGGATATGGAAGTGGGCTGGTAAAGTGGATTACAGAGCAGGAAATCATGTTTTCAGTCATGACTTCTGTAAGTGTTCCAGGTTGGAGGGTCAGCATGGGAAGTGTACACCGGTGCAACAAGACAAAAATTTCAAAAATACAAACAGCGCAAATTGATGTACTGGATAAACAGATGGGGGAATATTATTTCCATACTGTACTTTTTTAGTTATATGTCTGTATATCATGTAATGATTTTAAATGAACTTTCCCCCCCTATTTTAGCATTGTATGTTAATGTGTTTATAAATCAGATAATATCAATGTAAAACAGGGTGGACCTTGACTAGGATTAATGTCATTTGATGAAGGTACTTTGTTTTTAAAATAAATTTGTAATATTTTCATTAGAACATCCTTTTCCCATAAGGCACAGCAAAACTGAATATGGATTGAACGACAGTGGAAATATTTTAGGTTTTTGCTTAGTCCATAGAACACGTCAGTTGATTTTGGCCGTCTTTTCTCAAGTTTTGGAATTACTCAAGAAGCAGCTGGATGATGCATGCTGCGAAGTGGTTCTGAGGTGGACCTCAGATTTATTTTGACCACTACATTATAGTAGTGTGTATAAATGACAATCAGTGAGTTCTAATTCCTCTCTTTGTTTGGAGAGCTAAGGTTATGTAGAGTTAGTGTATACAGTAGGAAAGATAAAATCATAGGAAGATATTAACGTTAGATTTTACAAAAGTAATGGTATCTTTATGGTAGGATGAAAAATGAATATGGCAACTTTCGTGTCAATTTTTGGTATTTCATTTCATTACTTTTTAAAACATCCATGGTCCATTTCTAACTCGTAGGCAACATGAATCATAAAACCTCAATTTTAAGTATTTAAATGTTTTAATTTTGTTAGAATTCATGGAAATTAATCAGACAATTGAGTGTTGTAGCTCATTCTCCAGTATCTTCTCTCTGTAAATACTGGTTTATTATATTGTGGTTAATGTGCTGAGTTCTTTATGCTTTGACTTAATAGCCAAAGAAAAGAATTAATTATCACATTTTAACCAAAAAAAAGGTATTGAAAGTAAACATTGTCTCTTTTTTCCCCAAAATATTACTGTCTTTATTTTCTCATCAAGGATAATATGTGGGCTGGTAATAAATATGTTACCTATCAAATCTTACATTGAGCCTCCAACCACAAAACAAACTGGAGAAAGAGGAATATAGTTATCTTTTTACTACACAACTTTTGATTTCAAAGGTTTGGTTACATTTTCAGATGTGCCAGTTTAATAGAAATATAGAAGAAATGAAAAACAACAGCAACAAAAAAACCCTGCATTTTCTATGTGAAAACTCCAGTATGTACAAGGAGGAAAGATGGCCAAATATTTCATACTCAGGATTTTTAATTACTTCCCATAGGAATAAATGGAACCTTTTACGCATACAGTTGTTTGGTGATAATTCTCATAACCAGTTTTTTAAAAAATTTATACACCAAAATATTTTTGATGTAACTAAAGGAAGTACAGTGCAAGAAGGATAAGATTTTTTTCCCTGCAAATTACAAAAGAAAGAATGTGTTTGGTAGCTGTTGGTTTGAGAGACATAACAGATACCTTGTGCATTCCCTCACAAAACATATACTTCTCATCTGAATACTTTATCAATCTTGTGGTGTTTTCTGTATTTTTGAAGCAAGAGAAATACCAATCATTGTTTACACTGTGTACACTTTAGGCCAGCCCTTTGTAGCAAAATACTAAGCTGAAGGTATTTTATACTTTCAGTTTACATAAAAAGCTTTGAGATTAAAGAAAAACAATTTTACACTGTGGTTATAAATTTCAAGTTTCTTAAAGCTTTTGTAGACTTGTAACAGAGTCTTTAAATTTTAGTTGGGTTTTGTACATTATTTTGTATATTTTATTTAAAGTACTCTTAACTGATGTATCTGGATTTAAAACATCAGAATCAATTAGATGTTACATTTAATACAGATGAACATTAGGTAGTATTAACTGTTAATTTTATTATATAGGAAATGAAACGTCAAATATATATTTTATCATTATGCTTCACAATCAGTGCTATAAATTTCTTTATGCAAAGAAGAACTTTCCTAATGTTAATACCATGTTTCCTAGAAACTTGCTAGAAGTTAACAATTTTTGTAAACTGAAGTTATGAGCATTCTGCACAACCATTTCATATATAATTTTTTTCATGCATACTTACGTATGCAGATAGGAAACTGAAGTCATTTTTAATCTGCAATGAATCCCTATTATAGATGTATCAAAATCTAAATCTGGTTGGCTTCATAGCATCTCAAGTACATTAACTTGTGTTAGCAGGTGCACATTTTACCGCTGGAATTAGAAACATTTTGACAGTCTGTTCTGCATACCATTCTGAATCCACTTTTCTGTCTTAAAAGGATCGTAAATTTCAATGTCCTTTATTTGACTCAGTGGGATATAGCTGTTGTAAGTAATAGGGCACAGATGTGCAGTAGTATCTTGTTTAATGGCATTTCACTGTTCATTCCCTTTGCCACCATTAAAAATTTTGCTTTATTGTAATTATCAGTGCAAAGTGTATTTACCATGGTAGAACTCCAGTGTTAGAATAGTTTTTTTCTTACAATATACTTTCTTTGGTTAGGTTCGTGTATGTGTTGCCGATTACATTAGAAATTGGTGTTAAGTCATTATTTATCACATTCTTTCACGAGAGCAGTAATAAAAGTGTGTAATCTAGGAGAAAAAAGTTAATTTGTCAAAGTTAAGTAAGCATGATGTTTAGGTCCTATTTTTCAATTTTATAACTGTTTTATTGCAACAATATTTGTATTTAAGTCTTCATTTTAATGCCTTGTGGTGTTTCTTTATGCATGTCACTGAATTGTCATCCCGCAAGAATTGATGTGCAGCATAGGGTATTAAATCTACATAATGATTTTGAAACAGAAAAATAGTTGATGGTAAAAATGTAAATGTTTTGCAAAAATTCCTTATAAAAAAGTTTTGTAGTAATATTTCACTTGTAAATTTTTCTAAAAAAAAAATGGAAAAGGAAAAAAATGAAAGTAACATTTCCCCACATCTAGAATTTAGAAATTAATTCTGCCAGCAAAGCCTGTAAGGCATTAATTTGACACTTTTACAATGCTGATTTGTATAATTTTTTGGTGGGTTTGGAACTAAAATCATGTACAAGTTGTTGCCTGCAATAACATTTTGCAAGTAACCTATTAAAATTCCCTTGAGTTTAAAAGGTTTCTTCATTTAATTACTTACAATATAAAACAGCAATGAATTATGTTTGAGTGATAATCTGTTCATCAAGAAGAACACTAGAAAGCAAATGCTTCTCAATGGGGAAAGGTTGGCAGCAGCTTCTGGATTTGTGTAATTAAGACCTGTACTTGCTGGTCAGCATTTCCCAACTGGCAGACTCCCAGCAGGGAATTAAACCAGCAGATTCTAGCTCAGCATGAATTCTGTGGGGTTTGTTCAGCTCCTGCGAATGGAAGTTATGGTTGTTCCTGAACACACCAAAGGAATAACCGAAGGAAAAACTTTTCTAAGGTAAGGAGTATGTACGCACACACACACACACACAAAAATAAATAATTTAAATTAAAAAAAAATTAAAAATCATTCCGTTTGAGAGAGAAATAATAGAAATGTTATGATTATATTGCAAACAGGGAATGAATAGAACAAATAAATGGAAACCTCAAAGTACTGACTTCAAATCATAGAAAATATATTGAGCTTTTCTCAGTGAAATGTGAACGGGTTCCTGCACTGTGTTATACTAAAATCTCTTTGATGGTATATTAAATTGCTAATTGTAATGATATACTAATTATTTTTTTTAAATACTAGAAGAATTTTTGCGGTAAGGCTTACCATACTTTTGCAGTGAACAAGTAGTACTATTTCACAAAGGAAGAAATAAATATAGAATCACAGAATCATTTAGGTTGGAAAAGATGCTTAAGATCATCAAGGCCAACTGTAAACCTAAGACTGCCAAGTCCACCACTAAACCATGTCCCTAAATGCCACAGCTACATATCAGAAGACCACTGGGTTTTTCCATCTTCCAAAAGAAGATGGAATTTAAAATTTGTGGCTTCTAGTTGTGTACTGCAAGAACAATCATCTTTCCTCTTTCCTAATTGAGACCTAAAATCAATTCTCTTTATTGTATGTTTGATGAAATAACTGTTTAATTTTAAGTCTCATTAATCTCTATTTGAATGCAATGATTCTAATGTCAGACAAACTTACTAACTGAAGTCAAACTAGGCCATATTTCAAAGTAAATGCATCTGACCA
The DNA here is from genome assembly GCF_964188355.1 of Buteo buteo. Taxonomy (NCBI): domain Eukaryota; kingdom Metazoa; phylum Chordata; class Aves; order Accipitriformes; family Accipitridae; genus Buteo; species Buteo buteo. The sequence continues at coordinate 35,731,202 of NC_134172.1, forward strand.
ACTAATATGTCTTTATTGCCCAGTTCTTTATTATTGTGGCACTGGCATTTTTTTTGTGAATTACAAGATACATGGAGTTTTGAAGCAGTTTCTAGGTTATTGATAAGAGAGTAGTCTTCCACTTACACAGCCACCATTGTGGTACAACATCAGAAAAGGTAACAAAAAGACACTAGGGATGAATATTCATATTCTATTTTACCCTTTTGGTTCTTTAAATGTGATCATTCTATGCTGTGAAACAAAGTATAATACCAAGTCGACTCATATCTTCTATAACTTTAGATTCAGTGCCATTGCTAGTCATTTAATTACATTTTATATTTATTCTGTTAGCTTATTTTTATGTCTAGCTATGTAGTAATCTAGGATGTTGTTTTCTATGTGTAAAATTCATATTTAATTCATATTGAACTTTTTGCTGTCACCTTCACTTCCTTATGCTTTCCATGTCCCTGCTTGCCATTCCTTTTCTTTCCCCAAAGCTACTTGCATCATTTCCCAATATCCTGAGACTTGTCAATGCACATGGAAATACTGTGGGGACCAGCAGCTAGCATACGCTATCGTTGCTTGCTTTTATAGGGAGAGGACTGCAAGATACCTTTTCTAGCAGAACTGCTTCACTCTAAAAATGACTAGAGATTATTATCAGAAGGTAGATTGGTGATGGGATTGGTTGATGTGAATGTGGCTAAAGACGCTTTGTTCAACTGAGCTAGACATTAAACCACTGTGATTGGGGGATTTGGCTCAATGTGCCCATTCCATAATGCAAGTGATTTACCATTTAACAGAAATGTTGAAAGAACCCTCATTTTGCCATGGAATTGTCTGTCTTTCCTTCCAGAAGCATTTAGGATAGAAGACGTGTAACTTGCAAGGGCTTTTTAGCAGGCTCTGATATTTGGGAATTGTTCAAGTGAAATGTTTCTTCAAATCATTCTGCTAGCATTGCTGAGGTGTTTTTCTGTCCGGTTTTATTTTAGTTTGTTGGGTGGGGTTTTAGCAAGGATCAAAAATTCCCTACTTCTAAATTGCCAGATGAAGGAACACAGGCATTCTTTGACTTATATGAGCAGCAGTGTGCAATGTAAGATTCATAATATGTAGATTCCAAACTTTGCCTATCATTTATACTTTTATGTATGAAAAATGCCTACCCTTGAACCATTTAATAATTTCTTATAATAATGTTTTTTAGCACAACTTTCATTTAAAACAAACAAAAAACCCAACAAAAATTATGTCGGCCTTTAGTTTTCCCTACGAATAAACCCTTTCAGTTCTAAAATGAAGTGTATTAGAGACCATAAATATTCAGAGGTTTCTTTACCAGCAATACATTTCACAGCATTTCTAGAATTTTTCACTTTCTCTCACATCTGTCCCCTATGTGTATCCTAGCCTAGGTTTCCATTAAGACCTCTATTACTGTTCTCAAATGCTATAGCTTTTTATCTTAATAATCTCCTGCTTCTTGCTAAAACCATTGCAGAAACACATAGACTGGACAAAAGAAGTAATCTGTCTCATATTTATATTGGAAAACTCTTTTGGAAAGTATTTGAGTTGAATGAGGTTTTTGTTCCATCCCCACATATTATGGAAGCATAGTCCAGGGTAGAGTTTAAAATGGGAGTAAAAATTTGCAGGGCAGGGGGTGTTTCTTAAAAAATATTTGTACTGCTGGTCTGAAATTCTGTTAAGTGTTAATTTTTAAGCTGTTTTAAGTTCAATGCATAGCTTTGTGTCACTTGTCTATATTTTAAAGGGAAGTCTTGGGACAAATTCCAGGAAGAACCCAATCTCAAAGCTGGCTGAATTTTTGGTGTTGACACATTTGTCAAAGTTTTGGAAGATTCTTAAAACAACTGAAAACAAGCATTAAAAGAAGCCTGCTCCCTGTAGACCTAGACACGTTCAGATTTTTTTAAAATGTAATTGAATTAATGAGGTATTGATTTACTTTCATAGCTCAATTTACTAACTGAAGCTACTGCTGATAGGTAAGGGGGGGGTGTGTGCAAAGTGATGCATATGCATCTTTCGGGAGCTACTTGAAAGATTTTTGAGTTTGTCCATCCACAAGTATATAAAACTCCATTCTCTTTCTAACTCCTTTTAGTAAGTTCTACTTCAGTCTCACAAATACACATCCTCTGCTTACAGTTTTAAAAATCTAAGGAACTAACACATAAAATTAAACAGGTAGGTGGAACAAAGCCAAGAAAGTGAAAGCCAAACCAAGTGAATTAACATTTTCTAGGCACATATTTTACTTTTATACTGTTGTAATTTTTACTTAGGCATGCCAGATTTTCATCACTTTCTTTTGTCAGTTCCTAACAGGAAACTTCCAGACCTGGATGTGGAAGAAGTGTTTTAAAGGACAAAATGTAGCTAGAGCATAAACAGGATTCTGGTTGGTGTACCTCGTCCCCCTGAAATCTCAGGTTTTTATTGACAGCTCTCATTAAAGGTTACTGCTGCTGGTAGAGGGAAAAGTCAAAATAATTGAAGGAGGCAAGAATTACTTGAGAGTGGGATGAGAGGGATGATAAAATACTTAATTAGCAGAAAAAAAAGGGTGATATAAAACAGTACATTACAAAACAGGAGACTGAAGAACAGGAACAAACCTGAATGGGATCTAAAATGATAAGAGAGGAGTAAGAAAAGTAGTAGTTCCCATTTTGAGCCAGAAGAAGGTGGAGAATAAGTAGGATTGTCCCTTTGCAAATGCAAATGTTTTAATGCTTTTGACTTTTGAAACAATGCTGGTCATGGACGTGATGCAGGCAGCTTCTTCCTATCTTGATGAGCAGCAGAAGTCACTGAGTACTCAGTAGACTTACTACTGAAAGTTCTTTAAAAGTGGAAATCCTTGTTAGTGTTTATTTTTCTAAACTGCTGGATTTGCAGGCACAGTGGAATACGTTAAGAGTACAGTCTTCTGGGAGCTGTGCGTGGACATAGTAAATGTCAGTCATCCTGGATCTGTTACCATCTGTTTACATTAAGACAAGCAATCAATTTTTACAAGCTGTTATAAAACTGGAAGATTTTTCTACTTACAGAGGAAAAAATTCAATTTCCCTCAGCTTTTTCCCCTTCCTCTTTTATAGCAGTGTGAAACTATGCCGAAATCAAGTTGGTAACCTTGATGGAATAAAAATACTCTGGTTTAAATGGTAAGAGCTTAAGACATGAAATAGCAATACACTTAAGCTCCTGCTCTTAAATGAGGGCAGGACTGATTTCAGTGTCTTCCAACATTAACTTAACTGAAAAAGTTCGAATGATGTAATTCAGATGTATTGTGGTCAATATGGCTGCTGCATTAAACACAATCCACGCTTCTATGTTAACATTTATAAATTTCACTTCTGTTGAACCAATTGTCTGAAGCCTCTTCTGAAACTAATTTTGAAACCTTTGGGTAGCCTTCTCTTTTTTACACTTTAAGCTTTCAAAACTAGTTTGCCATTGTGGATCACCTAGAAACCACTCTGATCGCTATTTATTATTGCTATTTAGCCAGTAGTAATGAGTGATTGCACCTTTGTTCTTCCTTTAATTATGACTGTTCAATAGCCTCTATCTTCTATTTGGTTTAGCACAGTAGTCTGTTACCATACTGTTAGAATAAAATGTCTTAGTCTTTTAAGAACTGTAGTCTGTATTAGATTGTTATCTAATTAATTAGCAGTAGCCAACTGATCGCCCAGTAGCATGCATGTGAAGAGTAGAGACCTGGAGAGCAATGGAGTATGTAACAAGCCAATATATAAACAGGCATTACCTGCAAAAATGCTAAATTTAATCCTGTCTCTATTTGGTCTCTTCCATTCTTCCAAGTTCTGTATGTGGCCTGCGGAAAAAAAATTCATTATCCTTGGTCTTGAGAAGATGTCTAACAAATACGCAGGAACACATGCAGTGAAAAAAGTAGGCTGAGACAAATGTTTATTGCAACCAACCCCTGCCAGCTGGACAGCAATGATATGCTGAGGAAAAGCAAAAGTGAAATTTATTGGGAAAAATGGTAACAGATTTCAGATGTGTCACAGGTTCAGAGAAGGAATTTTGGGGGATTACCTTTTTGTCATATTGAAGAAATGATAATTCATGTATCACAATAATCTGTATGAATCCCTTTTTTAAAATGACTTCACAGAATGTCCTGTGTAATCCGTCAGCCGAAGTAGCTAGCCAAAGCTTTCCACAAAGATTCTGCAAACAGGAGTTTATAATAAGGGTCAGAAAATGACTTCTAAAGGTGCCAACCCTTTTCATTTCAGAGAACAAAAGCTTCTATTCAACTACTTCACTGAGATTTTAGGGATTGTTTTCTATTTCTTGTACATCTAGTCAACTCTCACTTTATATCCCTCAAGATTTAAGATTATGATTTCAAATTACTGTTGTCTGTTAATTGTCTATTAATTGTCCTTCTGACTGGCCAACTAAGAGATTCAAATATCCACTCTATTTATCTTGTTGAATGTGTCTATTCATTGTGCTACAGCTGCAACAGCTAACTATAAAATTTAGGTTGAAGCTTTCGACCAAACTCTTGCTGAATTGCACTGCTAGAAGACCTCTGCTTTGCTGAATATTTGAGACAAGATTTAAAGAAACAAAAGGATTATCAGAAAAGAATATGGCAAATAAAACTTGAAGACAATTCATGTCAGTCACTGAGGTTACAGAGGAAGTCAGTAAGATACTTAGGGTCAATCTTTAGGATTTTAAGCCCTCTTGTAATGGTAGAATTATTTTATTTTCTTTGAAGAATATTGCACTTGGTTTCCCCCGCAAGGACATGGGGAAATTACTTGTCTGAGAGAGAGATGAGACTTTTTCACCAGTGCCCATTTAAATTTGTAGATTGTTCTGGAAGTGACCCAAGAGGCAGGTTTGTTTGTCTGCGGGGAAGCCTTGAAAAAACCCCACACTTACACCAGGACAGCTATTTTCTCTGCCGCTCCGTGATCCCAGAAAAGAGAAGTAGATCAAGCCTGGCAGCGAGGAGCTATATTGCACAGATCAATGGCTCCAAAGAGCAAGAGAAGTTGAAAGAACTCTTGCTGTTTCCTTGAGGTGGAAAATGCTCTAAACGTTGGTTACGTGCTAAATGTTGACCAAATGAAGCATGAAAAGCAAACGGATGGCACTGGCGAGAGAGCCAAGCTCCAAGCCCTAGCAACCGTGCTGAACTCCAGCTGGCCCCTGCAGAGGGGGAAATAATCCCCTTTTCTAAGAATATAAGGACAAAGGTGCTCACAGAAAAGAAACTAGGGGAAGAAATGTAAGGTCCCCTGTGCCGCAGGAGAATGAGAGAAAAAATCATCAAGGAGCACTACAGTTTCTTGCACAAAGTGAGAAGGCAAGCCAGCTCCAAAGGTCTGTCGGGCAGCAGCCTAGCACACGGTGGATTGCTGTCACCAGGCATTACCTCACTATTCGTGCTCAACTCTTGAGAGAGGTTTACATGCAGCAGAGCGGGGCTCTGCGCAGTCAGAGCTTTGCCCACCTACAGGTACTGGTTTCTAGGGTACATTGGCAGTAGAGCTCAACTCCTAGTCACCATTTGGTTTTTCCTTGATGCAATCTGTTTTTCTTGAAAAAAACTCCATGATCACAGAGGTCGGCTTGATCCCCATGCCAGGAGCATGCATATATTTTATAAGGGTATTGTTGCATTAGTCACATGGGGGAAAACAACTTTTGCTGAGATAAGTGGCCATCTACAGCGGTGTCTACAGTCTGGCTGACCAGCAAGTTGGCTGACCACTGTGGGCTGATAGAGGAAGGAGCAGCCTGGAGGTGCCAAACTGAAGAAACCTCAGAGAGGAACCCGTCACACACCAAATGAAACTGGCTTTCTTTGCAGCTGACATAATGGATGTTCTTCTCAAACACGCACGGATTTTTTGCTTTCACTGGCTTGTAAACATATATTCTGCAGATATCTGTATTTTGTTTGTGCTTAATCAGATACAATTAGGCAGCTCTAGCAGCTGTGAAGTTGGGAAGGCAAACACTAGTGACCTGTTTCTTCTTTCTTCTGCAAAAAGCAAACCAAGGAGCAGTTTTAAATTGCAGCAGGCGATATTTATTATGCAGTGAGAGTAACTTCAGAAAGCAGCTGTCCTCACGCCGCTGCATAAGAGGCAGTTGCTTTTCTCATGACCTGAAGGTTAACGAAGAGCTGCCCAAATAAAATTGGGATAGCTGCAACGCTTCCTTCCGAGCCCCTGGTCCCTGTGCGGGACGTGTCCCCGGGGGACCCGCTGGCGCTGGGCCCCGGAGCGGGAACCGACGTTTGCGGTCTGGTTCATTTCTAACAGCTTCCGTCTGACGGGCTGTCCTGCCATCCCCAGGGCACGCCGGGGAGCAAGTGCGGGCAGCCAGCGAACAGTTAAATTTATGGCAGCTCTGTAAACATTTGCGAAGGGGGATGCTGAGAGAGGGACCCGTATCTCACACGCTCGCGGGGGCGGGAGATGTGTAAATGCTACTTCTTAAGGACCCGATGCTGTAAACGATCGCGGATTCCTTCAAATCCGGCCGCGCCGCCTCTGCCCTCCTCCCCCGCCCCCTCCCGCGGGGGCTCCGCCGCCCGCCCCCGCGGCTGCCGCAGCCGGCGGGCGGAGGGAGCTCCGCGGTCCCCCCAGCTCCGCGGTCCCCCCAGCTCCGCGCCCGCCCTCGCCGGTGCAGGCGGCGGCGGCGGCAGCGGGCGGGGGACCGGGGACGCGGTGAGCGGTAAGTGTGGGGCGGCGAAGGTGGGGGGCGTGCGCCCGCGGCGGGGATTCAGCGGCCGCGGCGGAGCGGCGGAGCGGCGGCCGGTGCCCTCAGCGCGGCTCCGCCGGGCGGCCCCGGGCGCGGCGGGGGAGCGGGGCCGGGGCCGGGCGCGGGCAGCGGAGCCCCCCGGCCGCGGCGGAGCCCCCCCCCGCTCCGCCCCCGGGGCCGCCGTCCCGGGGAGGCAGCGGCCGGGCGGCGCTGGCAGCCGCCGCGGGTGCCTCCTGCCGGCCCGCGGGGGACCGTGGTGGGCTTTTTCCAGGGAATTTAGAAGGGTTTGGGTTGTGGTTGTTTGGGGTTTTTTTGGGGGGGAGGGGGGGGGTAAATAGTGGGAGAAAGCAGCGCTTTCGTGTTTCCTTTTTTTCAGTTCCGAGGGTTATTTTGCAAGTCTGAAGAGCGTTGCGACCTGCAGCACAGGCAGTGAGAATGCCATCTCTCAATGAAATTTAGTTTCCGCCCGAGACAAAAAAGTTGTTGTTCCTTTTTTTTTTTTTTTGGAGGGGATGGGGGATGGACAAAACCTCGAGCTGATTCCAAATTCTTGGTTTGACCAGCAGGCTCAAAAATTAACTGTTCGTGTAACTCTTCCTTGCATCACTGTGAGGCTGTACTTGTATCTCTTCCCAAATAAGCTGAATACATTTTAAGAATAGTTTAACTTTGGGATAGAAACCAAGGGGTAGAAATGCTAATGCTTTACAGTGGCAATCTTCCTCCTGTCCTCTCCTTCCTTCTCCTCCCTTGAATGTGTGTGGTTTTGAGGATCTTCTGTGCCATTTACTTTGACAAAGGTCACTGATTTCTCCTCCGCTGTACTGGCTCTGTGGCATCCGTGTCGAGAACTAGAAACATGAGAACTGTGTAAAGCATGGTCCTGGTTAAAACGCTTTGTGGCAAATGAGTTGTTTTCATGAAAATAGTGTCCAGCTGGAAAATCTGTGAAAACTTTTGCTGTGCTTAGCATAGCTCCTCTTCTCCCCCCTCTCTACCAATGGAGTTATGCTTGTGCTACGGCCAGGACTCTTGCTGTTTCTTACCTCTAGTTGCTAATCTATGCCAGGAGCATGCCGACCTGCTCTGAGGGGATTATTCCTCTGCTGAGGAGCTGTCTCAGTCCCTCTTAGCCCTCTGCCTGATACCATTCAGTGGGCTACAACCTAACCATAAGGGTCACTTAATGCTATGTGTGCTTATTGGCACGACGGAGTCAACTCGTCTCTTGTCGGCGTGGTCCCAGGCTGCACCTAGTTCAGCCTGTGCTCAGTTATGGCTTTTAACTTCTTCAGGCAGGTTAAAAGTATATTGCTTCAATGAAAATTCAGATTCTGTATTTCTGAGCAAGCAGTGAAATTCACAGTAACTTGCACAGCTTCCAAGTCATGAAATACAGAACTCTGGCAGAAAAAGATTTTGAAGAGTTAGTTTATTTTTGGATAGGAATACATAATTTGCGATGAGACTATGCTGTCAGGAATACTCTTTTGGTTTCCACTAACTTAAGAAGGAGTCATGTGATAGAGTTGAACAGAGTTAGGTCTGTGGCAGTGTCATCTCATGTCCTAAAATGCAACCTCTCTGGCATCTGGAAGTGTGACCCTGATTCTGTATCTGTTAGCTACAAAGTAGGCTCTCTGGAAGATGACAATATATGGCTTTTTGGCAGAGCAGAGAAGAGAATAGATAACTAAATGCAATTAGGTATATTGAAATATGGCCAATGAAAGGTGGTGTGGAGTATCCAGGGTTGGTTTTCAAAAGATGATTTGCATGGTCATATTTCCAAGCCCGGAGGCTTGGAAAAGGTCAATGCACATCCATAGGGAAGCTGGAAAAACAGGTTTAGGAGGAAGACCAAGGCATATATATGTGTTCATGTAGTATAGGTGTTCTGGCAAACATTCTTTGGATTTGCAACTTGCCTATTTACATTTCATGTTTTCTCCACTCAGTCCCAACAAAATGAGCTGAGATTTTGACTTTTCTGATGCATCAGTTGATGGAGAGCTCTGATGAGTAGCTGAGGTTCTCCTCATCTTGTTTATTCTGTCTAAACAGCAGTGCAACAGTGACATTGTCAAACCAATAACCTGCATCTTACTTGCTTCAGGTGCCACATGAGGTGGTACAGAAAGCTGTGCTATAAGGAAGACCACAGAATGCCTTGGAATGGAGAACAACAAAAAGGACCGTCCATTTGGGGAGGTGTCTCAAACACTGCTCCAGCACACAGTAGCTTTCATAGAAGAGGTATTTATAACCAAATACTTGTAATAAAGCAGCAAAAACAAGGGTGAGATTTTAACTGGCACCAGAGACAACTGATGCAAAATAAATCCTATGAAAGGAAAAAAGTGCCTCTAAAAAAAGTAGCTACTCTACCCTCTATATTATCATCAGAGATGGCTTGTTGCTTGAGGCTTAGGTCTGTGTAGCATGTCGCTCTTGCTTTCTTTTTGTTGCGTTTTGTATAATGGATGTGACTGCTGTCATGCGAATTGTTTACAGCATGAAATATATATTCTTTCCTGTGCTCAGGTCTCTAGAGTCATCCTCGATGCAGTGATAGGTGGTGTACTTCTTGTCCAGTGTATGTCATTGTGAAAGATGAGGGATGAGTCACTTCCCTTGTGGGCAGGGATGACTAACCGCCTCTCCTTTGGGAGCAATGACGTGGTCAAGCTACCGCACCAGAGGTTAGGCACGCAGGGAATCATCCCCTCAAATCAGCTCTCTGCTGACTATATGATGTAATAACAGCTTATTAAGTCACATGATTAAAGGCTTTTACAGCTCATAAAGGAGGAAGGCTCATAAGAAGGTAATAAGAAAGAGAAGAAGCATTTAGCGTTGCACCAGCTTTTACCAAAATTGTGCTGCTTCTGAAATGTAAATCATAAGAGATGCGTATACAAGGTTTCAAAATTTGTCTTATAAGAGTCATTAGGATTAAGCTATAAAAACAAGTACTTACATGAGATTTTCTTAAAGAACAAGGCATAAGTATTTAAATTCATATTTAAATTTCTTTTAGTGTACACGTCTTACAGTTGTGTAGAAACCTCTCGCTTTATTAATAACACTGTGTAGAAGACACTCCGAATTAGGGCTGGATACAAAATGTTTGGGTTTGCGTTTTTTTCTGCCTTGTAAAAGTTCTGGGAATAACATGAAGTATTTCATTTTGAAGTGTAGCTGAGTCTGTGTGAATATCTTACAGAGAAAGTACAGAGAGACTGTAATGCCGATAGGACTCCTACCTTTGCGATAAAAATTCCCTTAAAACTGCATCTGAAGTTCTGCTTTAAACCAATGGTGGATCTACGCTTGGTACAAAAAGGCAACGTCATGGATGTAAAGGTGTTGCGCTGTTCTTTCCAGGTCCTGAGTCATGCCTGTGGTCCTGACCCTGATTATCTGGGACACGTTCCCAAAATTTTGAAGAGCATTGGCTCATCACAATAACATGTTTTTAAATGGAAATACTCTAGTTCTGAGTAAATTTTTGTAATTACAGATCCAGGATCAAATTTTGGATTGAGGAAGAGACCAATATAGTGGTTCATGTCTGTAGCTGGGATTCAGGAAAGCCAAATTTAAGACCAGGACAGCCAAACAGGTTTGACAGAACAGTTTTAGTTGTTACTCCTGCATATCTGTGAAAATTTGGTGTTTCAAGGAGGGAATAAATGTGTGCCATTTACACCACAGTATTACAGATACTGTGTATAAATACCGATGACAATGACAAAAAGAATAGTTTTCATCTTCCTGTCTTTTAGTACTTTGTTAGCAGCATTCAGATTTCAGGCTGGTCATTATCTCAGCAGTTTGATCTTGAGAGACAGCAGTTATGAATAGGAGCAGGGATAGAACTGCAACTCTCCTGCCGAGAAGCAAATCTCTTCCTGATTGAAGCCCATGACAAAACTCCCATCAACTTCAAAGGAGAAGGAGTTCAAGCACAGCAACCTGAATGCATCTGAAATCCACTGTTGGGCACCCTGGAAAGGTCAACTTTTTTTTAAAGATTAGTAAGGAAGAGAGAAAAATGAGAGCAAATCGTGACTAGCATAAAGAAAAGAGGAAGTTGACAACTAAGTTCACAGTCTGTTGCTAAATCTGTCTTTATTAAGGAAGCTGATTTTTGTGCAAGCTAATGTAGGCAATCAGCTGGCTTAGGTATTTCTGCTTAAAATTAGAATGGGATTATTTCTCCTTTGGTATGATGGTATGGAAACAAATATCTAAGATGTGGTTGTCACAAACAGTATCTGTAGCACTATTGTGGCTGTTTACTTAACTAGCATATTCTGTAGAGAGAAGCCAAAATTTATCAGCAGTAGCACATGCTAAACTTTTAACTTAAATGCCAAACTTCTAACAACACTTTCCATGTGTTGCTCATCTGTGTTACTAAAATAACAAAAAAAAAGTAAAGGCTTCAGAAAAAAGTGCTTAAGAGTATTTTAAAACCTTTTGAAAAGGAGAGATGAGATAGGAAATCGAGGTTTAGAGATATTGATGTGAATTGAGTGCTTGCTCAGTACATACACAAGAAGTTTCATTTATAGCCCCGATATTTAAGTCTAGTATCTAAACTCCAGTACCATCTCATACCCTGACTTCAGTGTTCAACAACAGAAAAATACCCCCCCAAATGTCAGTTTTGCTTCTCTTTTCCATGCTGAAGCAAACCCAAACCCTATCAGATTTATGAAGTTTGGGAAGTTTAAGGGGGTTTTTTATGTTAAGGGAGCATGATTTCCTTCACAGTGTTAAGGGAGCATGATTTCCATCACAGAGCCACAAATGAACTCGTTCAATTAATGTCTGCCTTACGAGTCTCTAGGGAGCATACAAGCAGTGTAAGGCATGCCCTCTTCTTGGACGAGATGGGAACTGGCCCGAGCGACAGATCTCACGAAGGCTTTTGGGAGGGGAGGACGGGCTGCCGTGGGAGCAGGGCTCCGCTGCCCTGAAGCAGCCGGCGGCACTCAGGTGCAGGCTTGGAAGGTGTGTGAGCTTCAAAGTGCTGAAAAAACCGTCTGTTACTCTGTCGGGCCCTAATAGATAAGGTGTTGGGAGAGGGATGCTGGTTAAAACAGATAAACAGAAGCACTGGGCTGCTCGTCCTAGCTTCTCTCGCTCGTATTGCGGCCCACTTGCTTACACATTGCAGTTGAGTAATAACTGCAAATGGGTACGCTGAGTCTGCCTCTGTGCTATTCATGTGCCCTCACTGTCAAAACAAGCAAAACCGAACCCTAAGAGCGAACCTCAAGTTTGTAATTACTTGTGCAAGAGCAGACTTGCATCGCTATTTTCCTTATTGCTTCCCTTTCCGTTATTTTTCAGTTTCTTGTTTGTAAATCACTCTGGCACAGAGAGGAGTAAATGGGACACAGTATGGATGTAGCAGCACATCTTTAGCTGCAATAGGCCTAAAACTGAGTTCATAGCAGGGGTCCATCTCCCTGAAATCTGTAACTCAAAGATTACCCGTTAATTTTGATGTATGGCAACAAAATATTTTGAGCCTTATGAGGGCCTGAAGTGAATGAAGTCTATACACGGATGAAGACATTCACCCAAGAAGCTCGCTTGAGATGCTGGTGTGGAGATTTAATTAATTTATCTATGGCTTGCACCTGATTCAGCAAAGTACTTTGGTTTGAGCATGTGCTTAATTCTAAGTGTTATGACAAATAGTAACATACTTCAAGTTCCTACGTGCTTTCCTGAGCAGAACTCTGTACTGACTGACACAGTTTAAGAAACAATGCAGAGAGAAGTTAGGAAATGTTTATGTAGTGAAAGAAGATGAAAGATTTAAAATAAATGTGTGAACTGGAGCAAAATTCATCATCAATGTTATGCATTTGCACCACAGAAAAAATATCTTTCCAAAGGATAACACAGGTGCCTATTTCTAGGAAATCATTTAAGTATGATTTTATTATAGCCTGCAAGTAAACTGTCTTTAAATGGTATATGTTAGTAGCTATTAAACCACAGAAAGAAGGGTTTGTGCTACTAATAGGATTTGTTTCTCCTGTTAGGAAAATACTGGATATAGGGGATGTATAACTATGCCTGCTTGCCTCTCCCCCTACTCCCCATCTGTTTCTATTTTCTGAGGGAAGGAGGAGAGAGATAATAAAAGTGGTTTAAATTTCTTCTGCATTTCTGAAGCTGCTCAGAATTCATTTTCAGCTGACTTAGAAGCAATACTGCCCCAAAACGTAATTTCCATCTACAGTACAATTTGACTGAGATTCAAGTACGTATTTATGTTGTTAGCAAAAGAAAATATAAAGCTGATTTTGATTCAAATAGTCATGAGTTTGAGAAGTGTGGCTTGGGTTAGCTTGTTCTTCTCAGATTTAAAGAAGCAGTTTGCAGTATGTCACCAACAGCCAAGTTTTACGGTTATTACTGATTTGTAATGTTACTTCTCCTGCCTCCACTCCAGGTGTTAGTGCCTATTCTAAGCAATAAGAAAAACCATACATCCTGGCCAGGTTGCATTTCCCAAGATATGAAGCATCCATCCTGTGGAAATCATGAAAAATAAAACACAAATTATGAAAGGATTGATGTCAGGAACAACTCATCTTCCCACTCCTACAGTTGCAGCAAAGATTGACTTGCATCAAATATATGCTGAAAATAAGTAAGGAAAGAGTATTGTGTGAGCTATGCAACACAGGAGGAAAAAAAAAAGAAAAGGCAAAAAAAGTGTGGTGCTTTTGGTGATTTTTAGTCTCAGATGCAAACTGGTAGTAAATTGCATTAAAGAGAAAGTAACTAAATGCTTAGTGTTCCAAATATAATATTTTTATTACTTCATTTTTTTTCTAAGGCTTGAAAGGTGTTTAAAAATATTTTCTGTGCAATTAATATATTTTAAACACTGTAATTACTCTGTCATATGAAAACATTAATTTCTAGGAATTTATATTTTTTGGTTTATTAATTTCAAAGGCAAGACTTGAGCTGTCTGTAGAGTCACCAGAATTTGGAATCACATGAAGCTATGCTTCCAGAGTACAAAATAAGGTTATTCTGTTGAATTACCTTTTAAATGTGTTTGCAGTTGATTGCACTTCTCTGTTGCTTTGAGTGTTTAATGTGAACTGAACTCTTATCATAAAAGGCATTTTGCTGTTTTCAATGAGATTAGTAGCAGTCTCAAAGGATGGCATCAATAAGGAGCATGGCACTAATCACTGGGATGTGTGTCTATTACCTGTCGAAACAGCAATAATATCAGCAATGTCGCAGAGAACTCACAGTTTGAGTAAACCAAAGGCTTGATTTTGGTTTAGGTCTGACTGTGTACAGAGATGTTTGATAATCAGTTGTTGGGTAAGTGAAGATTTATAATCCTGTCTATAATAAATTATTTCAAAGGCCCTGGCCAGGGTCAGCTCCTTGCTGTATGTATGTCATAGCAGTGAAGCAGGTGTGCCAGGCAGAATAGTGTAAGTAAGTACGGAGCTAAAACCAAGGCAGAACAAATGAATTAGCTTAAATGAAAGGACTAAAGGGAAAAAAAAACAGAGTGTGAAAGGGAGAATGTAAACTTTAATGTCCCATTAATATTTTATTAAAAAGCTTTGCTGTGTATTATTAGCTCCTCTTTCTGTAAACACTGGCAAAGTGTAATAAAAATATATTAAATAAAATCTATTTAATATTTATGTTAATTATCAGCATTCATTCAAACACCAAATTACCATGTAACTTACTTATTGGAAAACAAAACAGTAAAATGCAGATTTTTTACATCTGAAACAATTGCAAGGGACCATTTAAAGGATATGCTGCCAACAAGTTCTAAGAGGGTGTTTGGCCATGGCTTTGATCAGTAAATACATCTGGAAGTGTGATCTGTGTCTTCACAAACAGCCTTTTTAGCTCTGTCTTCAGGGTTTTTCTTATGATTTTCCTCTTATCGGAACTGAATTCCAAATTTCAGTGTTGTTCATCCTTAAATGTAAAGGGGAGTGGGGGGAGAAGAGCTCTGTACTATCACAGTAGAGTGCTTGCTTTTAAATTCAGTGGCTTTCTTCATATTTTACAGATAAGATCCCAATTCCAGGGTAGTACTACATGCCACTGAATCAATGGTTATTAGGTGGTCACATCAGCTGCATGACACTCTGAATAGGGATTCTGCTGAACTTCTGCATGGCTTTCATTCAGACCCCCAAACTGAGGTGAACTTCTGGAAAGCAAGAAAAGACAATCTTTTATATATAAATAAGCAAGTAAGTGATTTCAGGTATTATTGTAAACATCAAGGAGAACTTTCTCTTGATTTGCCTTTCCACATGCAGTCTGAAAAATGACACACCACAATGATTTTTTTGTTGTTTTATTTTTGCAAATACCTTATAGTGGTTTCTCAAAGTAATCAGACTTTGCATAAGTTACCAAAGTAAAACAGAGTTAAACATCAGAGGACAGTGAAAATTGCTGATGAAGGGCTTTGTAGCTGCAAGGAATTCTGTTGTTCTTGTCTGTTTTTATTAAATTTCTTCCCATGACATTTCTCAAACTCTGGAGAAAATTAGGTTAAGACCAAAGTTTATATTTGGGAAATTATTGCCAAATTTGACTATGAAATGCATACTATTGTTTAATGATAATAATCATAGCTTGTTACGAAGTGAAACAGCTCTTTTTAATTGAAAAAGATATGCAAGGTTATTCACTTTCCAAATATGAAATGTTGTTGGGAGCTGTGTTTAATCCTCTGCTTCCTCCGTGCTTGTTGTTAGCGATGCTGCAATGTCAGGCAAGTGAACATTATGAAGAGCCCAGTTCATTCCCCACTGAAAGCTTTTGGGGCCTTTCCCTGCGTTTCAGCTGGCATGGATCAGCCTTTATCTGCTAGTAGACTTAAGACATATTTATTCATTAATTCTCTTTCTTTTGACAGGCAACCATGATCTTTAATTGCTTTCTTTCCCCATTGTTAAATTATAGCTTTAGAGTCCTGTCCAAAAAATGATTAAGATCTTAAAAGCCAAAGAAAGCAGCTATTACCCTGCTTCTCAGGACATTTTCAAGGAAGTAGAAGATGGTAAGGGTAGAGAGAATGAGATGTATATTTTGTCTGCATTTATATGTGTGTGTTACAGAATAATCTATAATTTGTCTTGACATAACTGTAAGTCATGATGGTGAGATATATCAGGGCTGCAGGGGCACACACATATTAAATCACGCTCCTTTGTGTGCTGAGCTGGCTCTTTTTTTTTTTTTTTTTTTAACTTTATGTGGATACTTTTCCTGTCATAAAAATAGGTGAGAGATATAACGGTAGCAAAATCAATTAGAATGCATTTTTTCAGCATTGTTTTTGATCTTTAGCTGCAGTAAATCTGTAGATAGATAAATTCTACTGCTAAAAGAAATTAAATAAGGCAGTTAGAAATAAAGAAATATTTAGTTAATATACTACTTTGTATATAAAATAATTATACTTTAATGGCATATAATAAAGTGCCAGCTTCTATGATGTTATTCAGTTTTGGAGATACTAGCTCTGCAAACAGCTTACACTCACAAGTATTGGCTTGCCTATTTTACTCATGGTTAACGATCACTGTTAAAGTTTTGGAATAAAACCTTAAAGTACTCACACGTTTACATTGTTTTCTTGTTTTTTCTTTTTTCTTTTTTTTTAAACCGAGTGTTAAAATTTAGTTTCTTCATGGAGGCGATAATTTTGTATCAGTGAACTGAAATATATTTAAACAGTTTTTGTATTGATGTATGACTAGAAGAAAGGATTGAAACTTCTATAGTTCATCAGGTGCTTTTAGTTAGCAAATAGTCCACAGTGACAGAGTGCAAAAATTTTCAGGTCTTTTCTGAACTTTTGAGGCCAGAGATGTGTGGAGTACCTACCAGGCAATGGACAGACATTATTCGCCAGAACCTTGCCACCTGTAGAGGCTGGCGTTGCTCTACAACCTTCATTTTAATAAAAGTTCTGAGCGGTAAAAGAACAGACTTCATCTGTTTTGAACAGAGACCAAACCAAACTGCTTGTATGAGTCTGAATCCTTCCCATGTCATCCCATGCCAGCAGCAGCTCAGCGCACAGCTGTTGTGCCTTCTGAAGGGCAAAACAGCACAAGCTTCTACAGTCTATGGAAAGAAATGGAATTCCCGAAGATCTGTAATTTAATCCCACCTTTATTTCACACCATCTACCTGATACGGAGCCACTCCAAGTCCTACAGCATGCCTGTGCGAATAGTAGTTCTGCTGGAGGAGTTTTGCAATCTGCTTACTGACCAGGTAGCTTCAAGTAAGGGTAGTAAACCACGTAAGTACCTAATAAATAAATGTTAGTTCATATACAGTACATCAATAACAAAGACATGGATTTAATCTGTCTGTTAGTTGTCTAATAAACACCATAATTACATTATAGATACTTTCAACCAGTATTAGATTATTAAATTTGCAGCTGAGCTGAATAATTAGTCATCAGCTCTACCATTCACATACTGTGTATTTAAGAATGAAATATGTTTCTTGACTAGTGAAAGGAAAACTGTTCTTTGGAAGCCATATAACCTTTTCAGGTTGGGTTGTTGCTCCCTAGCCCCCTCCTGTTGGTATATATTTGCTGCCTCTTTTCTTACCACGTTTCTTGGTAGGTATTTCCTTTGGTGAATTACAAAATGCTGGTAAGAGCTATGCAAATCAAGAAAATAGGGGGTTTGCAAACAAGCTGTGAATGAGCCGCCTGGATGCATTTTCTGTCCTCCTGTCATCAATAAGATTTCCCCATGCTTCCACTGAAGCCCACTGTTTTGGTGGGAGTGTGAGAACTTTTAAACGTTGGCAAGCAAAGCTGTTCTGTAGGATTCACTGTTCTGAAGGCACTTCTGTTGGTCAAGAAACAGGAGAATCCCCTTCAAAGCCAGCCTGTTGTACTTTCTAAATGGTCACCACAATCCTTCCTTAGGAACAGTAGGCAGCCAGCCTCCCCGACCCCCCCTGCCTGAGGGGACAAGTGTGCAGCTTCCAGGGTGACCTGCGACCAGGGAGTGAGGGAAGAGACCTGATCCTCTTCTCCTGCAAGAAACAGCTCGTGGGTCTTGCTTATAGAAGTAGGAGGAGGCTTGGCAGGGCTGTCACTGTGTGAGAGCCCCCTGAGAGCACCTGGAGGAGTAAATCTGCTTTTTCTGTTACAGGCTTACAGTGGTATTGATGTGGTGAGTGGGTACAGGGTACTTCACTCTTTTTTCAGGGGAAAAAGCTGTGGTGTGAACATCTGTGCACCGGAGGAATCCTCTTTGTGGCCGGATGGGAACTGGATGCTTAGATTTGTGCTTGGAAGTGTGCTTAGGTTTGCTTGGGAAGGAAGCTTGATCTGAAGAAATCATTGTGTTTCCTATGTCACACAGCACTGCGCTATCAGATCTCCCGTTTATTTTTACTTTGGCTAACATCTGTTATATATGGCAAGGCCCCGTTTGCCACTTCTTTAATTTTGCATCATCTCCTTCCTTGTGTTTTAAGCTGGACATTAACAGGCTAACATAAAATTTTCATTGAAATTAACCTGAAAGCCTGGCAAATTATTGCTGTACGTTATGAGGCAAGTACTGATGAATGACAGAGCCTGTGCATTCTGATCTCAGCCCCAAATCGCAGGTTTTGAAGTGGTGCCAAAAGGTTTGGATGGAGCCATATATAATTCTTTGTAAGGTTTGGAGAAAGACAGGGGAAGAAGTACCTAGGAGGAGTGGCAATGTGAAGTAGAAGAATATGGGGAGTGGGCGGGGAGGGGAGGAATAGGATGAAAAATATGACCAGGAAAAGGTTTTTGTTTGCACCCACCCACCCCTCCCTTGCCAACCCTACTTGCATTACATTAATTAAAGAAATTAACGTCGTGTATTTGATGTGAATCTGCAATTGTCATGGTTTAACCCCAGCCAGCAACTAAGCACCACGCAGCTGCTCACTCACTCCCCACCCAGTGGGATGGGGGAGAAAATCGGGAAAAGAAGTAAAACTCATGGGTTGAGATAAGAATGGTTTAATAGAACAGAAAAGAAGAAACTAATAATGATAATGATAACACTAATAAAATGACAACAGTAGTAATAAAAGGATTGGAATGTACAAATGATGCACAGTGCAACTGCTCACCACCTGCCGACCAACACCCAGTCAGTCCCCGAGCGGCGATTCCCCCCATGCCCACTGCCCCCAGTTCCTATACTAGACGGGACGTCCCATGGTATGGAATACACCGTTGGCCAGTTTGGGTCAGGTGCCCTGGCTGTGTCCTGTGCCAACTTGCTTGTGCCCCTCCGGCTTTCTCGCTGGCTGGGGATGAGAAGCTGAAAAATCCTTGACTTTAGTCTAAACATTACTTAGCAACAACTGAAAACATCAGTGTTATCAACATTCTTCGCATACTGAACTGAAAACATAGCACTGTACCAGCTACTGGGAAGACAGTTAACTCTATCCCAGCTGAAACCAGGACAGCAATAAATGTAAGTTTTACCAGTTTTGGATAAACTGATGAAACAACAACAGCAAAAAACAACCTATAGTCCTGTCTTTATCACTGCTCCCCCCACCCTACCTTACTACATGCAGACAGTGTTATCCATGGATCCTGCTTCTCTCTTTCAGGTTATTCATGTTACTGTCCAGAATTATACATCAGGTACACATGTGTTCTAGGTTTGATTCTGGGCTTGGGGGAAGCTCTCTTCCACTAATTTACTAAATGAAAAAAACTAGGAGGACTTGTGTTGGCACTTCTGTATGTGCTGGCACAACATATGCTACATGAGAGTTAGTACCCAAAGGCTATGGAGGTGTTACAGCAAACAGGTAAATAAATTTCCAATATCAGTTTTATTGGGGGAAAAAAGTCCCTTTACTCTGTTATTTCCTGAATGTTCACTGTACCAAAGGTGATACATAAGGGTCAGTCTAGCTGGACGGATTTGTGACAGGCTGAACATGCTTTGGGAGCATCTCAAAAGGGAGAGTTGTATTATGAGATAATTGACAAAGTACAGTAGTTAGAGATAACAGTTTTGAAAGATGATACATATTATTTTTTGTGTTCTTATATAAAGTGGAAATTAACTTTATGATTGATGTCATGACTGCATTTTAAAAAGTTTTTTTTTAATTTTTTTTTCTTAATTTTTTTTTTCTTCTCCTGTTCATTTATTTACATGCTAGTCTAGGTTGTATCTTTCACCAGAAAATCTTTTCAAAGGAGAAACTGAAGAAGCTTTGGAGGATGTGAAAATAGTTAAAACTATTAAAAAAACTTAAAAAGCTTTAAGGATTCATTCTTTAGTCACAGAAACAGATTGGAGAGCTCCTTCATTTGTGGCAAGGAATTTAAACCATGGGATTTCAGATCTGAGGTGATGTTTTCCAGATTTGATATGTTCCCCAACAGCTTACTGTAGAGGAGGTATTACTCATCATCTATGTTGCTGGATAAATATAATATCTGAGAAATATGGGCTATTCTCAGTTATACAGACAGCAAGACTCAGTTTTCTAATATCCAGAGTGCAAAATTACACTGCAGAATTACACTGCATAGGAAGAGTTAGGAGTGTTGAATAGGATGCAAATATTGTGTGCTGTGCAAGGAGCAGACTGGTATTAGCAGTAAGAAAAATGACAAATGTGTTTCTTAAATCCAGGCCTTCCCAGGGTTTTGAAAGTTGCTTGAGTAAAGTGCTACTCTTCATATGCAGCCCGTGGCTGGGGCTTTCTCCTGAGCATGGCACCTGCCTCTGCTTTGTCTAAGAATTGAGGAGGAGTTATCTGTTTATAGCTAGAAAAAATGTGGTGGTTTAGGGTAGTCTTTGGATGAATGAGACAGAATACTCTTCATCTTCCCTTTTAATTCTGTGCCAACAAGTAATGGAAGATGAAAAATCTGAGGTCAGGAAAGGAGTGTAGAATATTTTTCTGATACTGTGGTTAGGGTAGATGTGTAGGATGGGAGTAGTCATAGCTTCTGGTTCCTGCTCCATGGGGCCTTTTATTTATGCTTTCCTGAGCCTGGAAGCAGTTGCAGTAGGAGTCTAGACTGGCCGCTGGTTAGGATGCCCTTCTGGGAAGTGGGAGATTCACTTTTGGGATCCGAGCTGGAAAATTATGTACTTTAGCTCTGCAATTATTTAGCTGGTATGCCTCCCCATCTCACCCCTCTAAAATACTATCAGAGAGTAAGAAATCCAGTCTGACAGCGTCTGACAGCGCCTGCCGGAGCTCTCTCTGAAAGGGATTTGGGGTGAAGGCAGCGGCTCTCGGCTGTCCGTCGGCAGACAGACAAGTCGAGGTGCTCTGGCTGGGGGGTGGCTGTCCATGCTTAGGGGCAGCGTCCTGTGCCAGCAGTTTTGCAAGCGTGGCTGCTTGTGCCCATCGGAGCCGTCACGTCCAGCCTCGTGACATGAGCGGACTCCTGCTGACGGTCTTGGTTCTTGACACTCGGATGGGCCACGGAGAGCCCTGCCCTGGGCAAGCAGGTCCCTCAGGGCGGGGGGGCAGCCGAGCGAAGTCTTTGTAGATCCTGACCCTGAGCCTCAGGGTCTGCAGTCCACCGGGAGCTGCCTGGGGAACCCATGGCTGGTTTGCTCCTGCAGAGAATAGGTGTTGCACACTTCTAAACACACAAGGAACCAGTTATTTTCATCCCTTTGGGGCATAAAACAATTACTTCACTCAAGTCAAGTCAGAGACCATAGAAATTAATTTTGCACATGTTACAAGGGAGGTTGAAGTGGGTTCAATTTTACTCCTCTGAGAAAGATTTATGTTTAATTTTCATAGCAACATTTTGTGTTATGATAATAGATCATGTGTTTATACATGAAAGTAGGTGTTTAGTAGTGCTTGCTCTTTTTTATCTAGGCCTTTTTTAACTTAATCTGATAAAATGGAGTTGAATTTGTATGTTCTATGGGACAATTCATTTCCACTTGTGTTTTAATCCCATAAGTGACTCAACCAGGATAAAGCCTTGCTGAAATTACCTGTTGCTCCTCCACTTTTTTTCATATTAATTGTTTAAGATGGCACAGATTTTAACTTCTCATTCTCCCAAACAAGAAGGGAGAAGGTCAAATGAGGCAAAAACCATCTCAAACATCGGGTTCGTTACTGTTTTTGGTAGAGGCATACCATTAATTCATTTTTATTCATCTGATCTAGGAAATTTTCATTAACATGTTGGAATTTCAAAAGCTGGAAAAGCTGGAGTTTGGTGGAATCAAGGGGAACATTTTAAGTGAGTAGGTCTGCAGAATGGATGAAGAGTTTCTGGAAAGCTGTGAAGTTTTCAGGAAGAGAACATGCGATCCTTCACATTACAGTACTATGGTAATATTGCATCCTGCACATAGGCATTTGTGCTATTATTTCCTTGTTTATTTAAAAGTATCTGTGAACTTGGAGGCTGTGAAACTAAGAGTTTTATAGTGCTGAATGGAAAAAGGCATGAGATAGATAGGCTTTCAACACAGCTGGGTTCAGTGTCTACCACTTCTTCTTCAAACCAGAAATTAATTTTCTTAAGAAAAGATTTCTGGATGCTTTCTCCTGATCAGATGGCTGAATTATTTAGAAGTGCCACATGTGGAGAAGCATTCAGATGGCTTTCGCCAAAGAATTCCAGTGAATAAAATAGATTTAAGTGAATAAAATAAATTTGGATAAAGTGAAACAAAATCCCCCACCAACATTGCCCAAAATTAAAAAAAGAAAAAAAGTTAATTATTGACATACAACATACAGAACTGACAGCTAGTTCTGTGAGCTTTTTTCCCTAAGCGTTAGGATGTATTTTCCCTGAGCGTTAGGATGTAATTTGTTTACACCAGAACTGTATATAATAAATCAGTTGATTCTACTTGAAAGATAGAGAAGGTTTTAAAATGTTGCTATATAGCAATGTCTTGCAGGAATAGCTAAAATAATTCCTAACAGTGTGCTCACTAATCGCCATGGTACGTATATCTGATAAATCAGAAAGAATGTTTATCACTGTTCTTTTCATAGATGTTGGTTGTGGGGTTTTTTTGGTCATTTTCCAGACTTTGGTGTTAATTAACAGCTATGAGCATCTGGAAATTTGGAAAATGGTGTTTTCTGAAGGATGTAATCCACTTTTAACACAAATTCGGATACAGAAATACCCTGTCATGTTACGTAGCTGGCTTTGCTGCCCGCTGGCTAGCGCTCTTGGCTGCCTTCAGAGCAGGCTTTGGTCCCAGGGCGCGGGATGCTTTCGGCGTTTCGGCTGGGCAGCCCCACACAGCGGGGAAAGCAGAGCTGCCCGGTGAGTGCCCCAAGCACCTGGGCTGCTCTGGCTGCTTGCTGCTCCGCCTGGCACGGCTGCCAGAGCGGCAGCCAAATGCGCGCTCTCCTTCCTTTTTGCCCTACAGCTTTGTGGAGCAGGGCACTGCCTTTGAGAGCGGGGAGGTATTGATTAAATCCCTCTCGAAGCGAGGAGGCTGGTGAACCCAGGTCTGCGCCCTCGCAGGTGTGTGCCCCAGCCAGGGGAGGCAAGGCAGCAGCTGGGGGGAGATGAGGCAGCCCCAGCACCAGCTGCAGATTTAATGGGTCCCCTGCGATGACTCTCTTCTGTGCCATCCTGATCCGAAAGATCGCCATCACAAGCGGGATTCAATCAACCCAAATAAGCTACAGTAAAAACATACCTTTTCTAATCTGTTTCCTGACTGAACTTCAGTTAAATGAAATTATTCTTCTCTATTGGATGACTGATTTTTTTTTTATTTTTTTTTTTTTTTTTTTTTTTTTTATGCTTACACCCACCCATTCTTCCCCCAAAATCTTCAGGCCAGCTGATTCTCCTAGCGATGTCCCTGCCATTTCCCCGTGCTCCTGACACGTGTGTACCCACAAGTTGTACTGGGTTTGCACAGGTGCAGACAATGAGGAGATGTGTGGGTATAAGCTTTGCTGGCATTTAGGAGCTTGGACTTGCTGTGTGGTGTTTTTGGCAGTGCAATAGGAGAGAGAGTCCTGTGTGTGAAAGGAATACGTATTTTGGATAAGGTGTTATTTTAACAGGCAAATTTTCTGAAACAGACCTAACAGAAATCTTAAAGTTATTATTATTAAAATAATTTATATTTTTAATAATAATAGAATTATTAATGAAATATAGAAATTTACTGTTCTGTTAGATGTGGTAGGAAATGTATTCTATGTGTCTGCACACTGATTTTTCTTGCAAATACGTGGTTTAATCTAGGTAATTAAAAACCCAGAGAAATGGTCGTAAACCAGACTTGAACTCAATGAATGGCACAGGGTTAATTCATGCAGAAGTCTTGCAAAGTTGTTAATGTCTTTGGGGTAAAATCCTGGAACTGCTTTAAAATCCCTAGCAAAGCTTCCCGTGTCTTAAGGTCAGGACTCACTATACTGTACTACTAGATTTCATCACTCCTGATAAAATCCCTTACAATTCATACTAAATTCCTGCTAATCCCTGCACAAAGCTACAAAGCTGCCTCGGAAAGGAGAAGTGAGTGGCAGCAGAGACCTGCTGCTGGTTTTGCTTTTTTTGCCTTCTGAGGCAGCAGGATGCTCAGAAGCACCTGCGGGAGATGGGGTTTCAAGACACCCATTCTCAGGTCTGTATGTAGTTTGTGTGGTTTTGCCTTTACCTCCGTGGGGGTTTCCCTGCATACTCGGTATATACATGTAAAGGTGGTGAGGCACTTTAACTAGCAGCTTAAAACTGTTATTAAAGTACAGCAATTATCATATTTGGCCGGACCTAGATTGTAAGAAAGACAGTTTAAGCTGATGTGGTTTTAAGGCAGTGAGTCCTTCCTTAGTGACTCAACTGACTTCGGACAAAAGCAGCCTTTATAGCATGTTTCTGAACAATCATTCTGCGTTGTAAGTTTATTGACTTTCCAGCTTATTGCCAAGTAAAACATAGTCAATGAGTATTAGTTTTCAAGTTTGCGCCACACTTACTCATGTATGCAGGCTTAGTGTTGCAGAAGAAGTACAAGTGGAATACCAAGTACCAATTACTGTGCTTTTTTTACTGTCATTGCTAAATTTTTTTTTCTCAAGTTCTTCAGAAACTATTTGCCTTTGGGTTTGACAATGCTAATCAGGAGCTTTATCAAAGAATAGCTGTCAGCTTATAGCTGATCTGTTTGTCAGAAGCTTCAAGGTTCATGCTATTCAGTGTGTGATATATATGAATAGTGTCCACATATTTCCAAGAACAAGTTTTACATGCTTCTGCATAGGCAATGTGCAGTATGTGTTCAGTTAATATGTGGATGGAACTGCCCAAAATCCAGGACAGAGCAATGGTCTGGTTTGTGGCATGACAAGGGGGGTCTGACCCCAAAGAGGACCAAAGGGTGCTTAGCTTTCAGGGCACAAATGTGGGCTTCTTGGACTGACTGTCTTAAATGGATTCTTGATGTGTTAAATATATATATTTTTAAAAACATATCACACCCAGTCACAGAACTAAATTTGAATTTCTTTATTTGCGATGGAGAAGTGCATGTAGTTCATCCTGTCATGTGGTTTGGGTATATATGTGTGTTTGTGCGGTGTGTTTAAAAAAAAAAAAAAAGGCCAAACAAACAAGAAACATGTTAGTTGGGGGGGAGTGGGGGTGTTAGAAAGGAAGACAATTATTAAATAAAAAAGTTAATTTGATATGCCTTTCCAAAGGTGCTGGATTTTATTTAAATGACCACCTTGGCTACTGGTACTTCTATTTTTTTTTGTTTATTTACTTATTGGCTTGCAACAGTAGAGATGCAGCCAAGCTGTGAAGAAAAGAAGGATGTTTTCTCAGAGATGATCAATGTTTAACCCATTTAACAAAGGAAGAAGTGTAGCTTTACATGTACATGTTACTGTTTGTGCTGCCAACAGGACAAAGCAGAAGGTGTGGAAGCTCTCCCTTTAGAGCCAGCATGAACTTGCATTAATATGCACCCATATTTTCTGCTCTGGTATTATTTTTCCAAAAGTTTTCATCTGTGAACATGGTTAATTACCTTGAGTTTTAAGAAAGTACAGCTGTGCTATAGAAAATGACTGTTGTTCTGTTGCCTAATACATGTGGTAGCTGCAGATTCTTAAGATTAATTAATTGTAGTAATGAGTCAGTCAAAAGATACTGTTTACTTAGTGAGTTGACTTCAAACATCTGAGTAGCTGAAGTTTGATGCTCATAATATCCTAATTAATGATAATATGCAGAGATAATTTGGGCTTGTAAAAACTCATTGAGAAGCTCTTCTTTAATGGGAGGGTTAATAGGATGAAACAGCATAAATGTAAGGAGTAATATTACCTGGCAGAGATGGCTATCGCTCTTATCAAGCTTCTTAAACAAAGGTGTCACTAGTACACACACATATTGTTCTTGCACTGGTACACATACGTATAGATCTTACGCTATTATTTAAAAATAATCTGTATTGCTAAGCAAATGCTTCAGTTGTTAACTCGGTGTCTGTAAAACAAACAAACAAAAAACCCCAGAAGCATCGCTGTTAGCATTGATCATTGTTCATCAGTTAAAATAATACTGAAAAACAAAAATCTCAGAAGTTTGTTCAGTGACAGAGGCGAGCTATGTCTTTAACACAACCATATGCTGCCCATTAGCTTTTCTTCCCATTGGAAAGACATGCATTTTATGCTTTTTTTTTTTTTTACATTACAGGAGTTTGAAGATTATTATACTGGATAATAAACCCTGGATCTTGACAGATGTCTTGCCTCGGTTCTTTGTGTAGGATTTCATGACTGTTGAGGTTTAGAATCCAGTTCAAGGTCAGTACCCATACACATGAAACTGTTCTTCATTTATTATTAGGAAAAGTTTTGTGCATTGCTTAAATTATACTTTATATCTGGGTAAACTCTTTGTGAATTGAATGCCTTGGAATACTAACATGTATTTCAGCTGCAGAATCAAACTGAGTTCTTTGATTCTGGTGTCATTTTAATGATGTTCTGAATACGGGTTCTTTCCAGAAGTTAACCCACAGCTAAGGCCAGATCTAAAATGTAGGTCAAAGAAACAGAGAGATTCCCTTTCACTAACATTCTGTATTTGCATTTGACTGCACAAGGCACAGAGTCTCATGGGTGGCAGATGTGTCCAGGCTCTCCATCCAGTGTGGCACACAGTTAGCCTGGGTAGTTGGAGTGTGTTTTTGCAGTAGTATGTGTTATTCTTAAACGGGAATAATTAAAATGTAAGATAGGGAACGACTGATAAGAAACAGTTCTTCAAAATACAATTTAGGAGTTGTCCTATGTAGAACCTGAGTAAGTGATGTCATGTTATTAAGAAAGATGTTCAAATGGGTGATTGTCCTGAAAGGCACAAGGAGAAATCTCACATTTTAATCACCCTTGATGGCCCTCCAATGGAGTATTGTGGCCAGGTATAAGCGTTACATTTCAGGAAAGAGGATTTGTTGATGGTTATTGCGGCTGAAGAAGAAAAGACAGAGAACAGACATAAATCTTCAAATACATTAGACTTCTGCCTACAGGAAGGAAATAGTCTGTTCTCTACATCCAGAACATAATGAACTGAACTTAAAGTGCAGAAGGTTCAAGTCTGATGACTGGGAAAACCACTTTATGCCAAGCATAATGAATTGCTAGAATAGATTGCTAGGGGAGGTGACGGGCTCTTCATTATTGAAAAATTCTTCCAGGGAGGGTTAGAAAAACATCTCTTGGAAATTGCATAGGTACAGCAGACCTTGTCATGGGGGAGGAACACAGACTAATTACTCCTGAAGTCTCTTTTAGACATACATTTCTGTGACACTGTATACACCGCACTCAAACTGTGTCGAAGTATTGCAAATTAGTTGTGGTAAGCAGAAGGCAGTAATAATTAATACTTAAATACAAATTTTGAGGAAATGTATTTTCCTCGGGGTGTCACTTTTGGCATTGTTAGCAGTTAAATGAGTATCTTCCATTTCTTGCTGGCATTTACCCTGTTTCTTTCCAAACTTATTTTCTCACTGAATTCAGGTAATGCATACTGCATTAAATGTACTCTTTCAAAGGCAGGTAACTTGTCTTAACTTTAAACATAGTGAAGAGAATGGAAGATGCCTTATCCTCAGAGAAGTCACTTCTGCTTGCCTCTTATTTGGTAATTTTTTACAATCATAGGCTTTTGTTTGTTTGTTTGTTTTTCAGAAAAAAAAACCATTAACATGCAATTAAGACTTTGAATTTGTGTGAGACACTGGAGGAAGATGCTAGTGACTTATGAAGGAGAATATATCTGGAAAAAGGGGAGAAAACACACAAGTTAGAAACATACAGGGTAGGATTTAGAAAGCATTTAGTGTGGGGGGTGTATGCCTGGATCTGGATTCCTAGTTCTGTACTTTCTAGGATTTAAGCTAACCTACCATTCTTTAGCATTCTAGAATTCATCTGTTTAGCACAATTTAAGAGTATATTTGGAAATATGTAGTCTCTTTATCAGCACATGGCATGTACCAATAGTATAGCTTGGTACAGTTCCAGCCCTTGTACTTCAGAAACATTTTGGATGAGATTTCAGGTTGAGAATGGTATTACAGAAAGAGAACTCTAAAGCTTACTTTGCTGTTTTGTTTTCTTTTTTTTTTCTCTTTATTTTCTTTTTAAGCTTTTAACTATCTTTGGAAGCCTTCTAAAAAAACCCTGTCATCATGGAGGTATTTAGCCCAAATTACAACATTTTATAGGAAATGTTTGATGAAGAACTGGATAACTGCAGATGTATACATGATGAACACATTAAAAAGGTATGCCACAATGCGAAAATAAAAGATTGTGTTCTTGTTGGTTCATAATGACTTTATTTCTGTTCTAATAAACAGGCAGAAGGAGGGAATTAAATAATTTTAAAAAATATGCCAGCTATTTTAGGAAACCTTATTAGGAAACCTTAAATGGTCTAAAGAACTGAAGGAAGGAATACAGACGTTTTGGTCCCACTTCCTGAGTCTGCCTCACCCGTAAGTGTTCATAGTCACTGATTTAATAGAAAGTTAACAGCTTTTAAATAAGGCATTGCTAATCACTGAACAAGCGTGATCTGCATGATATGATCTCTTACCCAACTGGACTTATATATCCATGTTGCACATGTGTACAGTTCAAGTTTTGTGGTATATTCTGGAAAATTTTTGTTTCTGCATTGAAGTGTACTTGGTAGTACTCTCAGAGCTGCTTTTTAAGAACTGTAAGAGATTTCCTTGAGGATTTTTTGGATTAGTCAATAACTAACAAAACTAGGAATTTCACTGCTTTAGGACAACACTAACATATCCCATTTAAACAGTATTATTGTTCTATGGTGACAACACTTTCAGAGATATCTATGTGGGACCTAGTCATCCAAGTTATTTGAAAATTGTGCCCTGTCTCTCCCTCCTTTCCTGATCCTTTAGCAAACGTGCTTTTAGGTGGCAGCACAAAGGATGGAAAGCTCCTGTAGGAGAATTAGACCCACCTGAATTAAACTGAGTAACAACCATTCCAACTGTTGACCACTGTAAAAGCTATTAAGATACAATGGGGACATATCCTCCTTTTTTCCCAGAATTTTATTGTTCCCAGCATTCTCACTTCTTGCTTTATACATCTTTCCCCCTCTGGTTCAATTCAGTAAGGCTATGGCTAGCTTAAAAATGGCCAGCATACATAGAACTTCATCTAGAAATTAATAATGTGGGAAACTAAAACTTTTCGCCATGATTTTGTTGTGAATTGCTATCATTAAATGAAGAAAGCTGGTTTGGTGTGGATTTTTTCCTTGCAGAGTCTTAGAAAGTCCAGAAGCTTCTTTTTATTTCTCAGAAATATGTTAAGATGTTGAAATTCCTTGACCAATATGAAGATCAGACCTATTGTGTATGGAAAGTTCAGGAGGATGAAATTTGTCAGTTTAATTTAGACCAACTTCTAATTAAGTGTAATCCCAAAAATGGCCTCCTGAGTGTTAATTTTGATGCTAAAGTCTGTATGTATAATTGTGATTAAACCTCTCTCTGATCTTTTTCCTTGACTTCATATTCATAAAATGACAGCAATATTCTAGGGTATAAGTAAATGTTAAATCTTACTCATTTTGTTGTCTTTGTTTTCCAGTTGGGAAATCTAGTTGCCCTATACCTGCTGGAGGGACAATTCTTCCTTTAAACAGTGAAGAAGGTTATTATAGTAGTAAATGGTTTCCCCAGAGACACATGGAGGAATATAATAGAGACAGTTAGCTCTTACCCTGTAAAATGCAGTGGTTCTTTAAGTTATCAAACTTCAAAAAGCCCTTAAGTTCCTACCTTTAAATTGCTGACTACTAATTAAACGGTGTCTCCTGTATACTTTTTTTTATACTCCAGTCATCAAATAGATATTCTAATGCCTTTGTATCTGAGATTAAATGCAAAGTAAACAAAAAGTCATTGTGTTGAGGCTTCTGAAAGGATAAATATAAGTTAAACTGTTTCTTTCCTTCTTCTGGCTAGTGGCTTTATTGAGAGAGGTGAAATATCTCTTATGTTGAACCAACCCAGCATTCCAGATTCTGCTTTTAGCTATGTGTGAGAAAAGGAACAGTTTTGCAAAGGTTCGTCATGGTGGGATACATTAGCCATGTGTGTTTTGGGGTTTGTTTTTCTTCCCGCCCTGCCCTTGCAACTTGCGTGTGTGTACGTGAGCACGTGCATGGCTCTAACTATCCTGTTGTTGGAAGGAAGTATCGCATCTTTGTCTAACAGAATCCCACCCACAGCTTATGCTTCAGCTTGCAGTGCTGGCCACAGCTGAGCGTTAGGGACCGGGGGCAGTACCGGTCTGGATCTTCCAGGCTGTGGGTCCGGTTGCCTTCCCGTAGCTTACCTTCTAGCTGGCAGCCTGTTCTGTTTTGAGACATTCAAGGTCTGCATGGTTTCCCTTTCATAGTCTATAGACCTCCCTCTAATAGCTGTTCTGCCCAGAAAAGTGCATAATCGCGTGTGGAACGTTAGAGGGATTTTATCTTGTGCATGTCTTCCCTGTGAACAGCGTATTGGAAGCCCTGAACTTCTCGTTCAGCTGTACAAGAGACTAATGCAGAGGTAGAATATCCTCTGAAAAAGAGCTGAGAACTATTGATGACCAGCTGAAAGAAGTGGAAGAAATATGCACAGGGCAGGCGACAACCTGCTGAGACTGCATCAAACAAGTGAAAATGTCAGTGTGTGATTTGGGGCAGTTTTCAGCAATCAAAGGACAATGTTGAATCAATCCAGGGAATGACTGAAGGCTTGGATGGAACATGCCCTCTTTTTCAGGAAGGGTAAAAAAGAAGCTCTGTTATACCTGGATGACAAAGGAGAAAGGCTTGCTAAAATATACAAAATGCTGCAAGAAGATAGCTACCAGATCCATCATCTTGTTGAGGTAACAGCCAAGTGAGCTGTATTTTGATGTGGTGATATGGGTGTTAAATATTTGACCATTAATACTTGGTCAGTTGTATGGTTTTGTTCAATTATTTGTGTAATTGCACAAACTCCATAGAAGTTCTTTAAGACTGATGTTTGAAGACAAATAGGGAGAAGAGAGAATAATTCAGGGCAACATTTGAAAAGAACATTAGTGCTTTTAAAAGTTGGTAGTTTAGGAATGACTGGCAAGCTGCAGTCATGATAGTGCTGCTATCTCATGTTTGTAACTCTAAGCTATGTTCCTGTGATCCCCGCAGGTAAAGTAATTTCTGCAGCTGGAGAAATTGTCCTGAAACACTTCCTTGCACTAGATATATTGTGAAAAAATTTTGATTTGAAATGTGAATATTCCTTTCTTATATGTGTAATTAAAAATATACAGCTGATAATTTAATTCACCAGTTTACTTATGAATACTAAATCAAATTATAACATATATAAATATGAACTGTTGTATTACATGACTACAAGTGATATGTCATACAGAGACTGAATCAAAGAACTTAACTTGAATTAAGGTGTGAATGCAGAAGCAGGTTTTTTTTTTTGTCTCTGTGCCCCATTTTTGCTAATATTTTGAGGGACCTGCTTCTGTGTCTACTGCAACAAATTTATGTGTCTGTTATTGACATTAATCTTAGTGTTACTATCTGCAGTACCTTTTAGTTCAGTTTCAGACCTAATTTTATTTGTATCATTGCCTTTATTTATACTATTGATATTTATTTTAAAAGATCAGAAAAAAGGTCTCTTTAACATTTAGTTAAATATAACAAGGGTTGATACTGCAACACAGAACAAACATGCAGAAGTATTCTTACAAAATGTGGCTATTCTGTCAAAGTTGCTGTATTTTATGATAACTTTCTGCCAACCTGTGGCCTTTTCAATGCAGGGATACCTTCACCCTTGCACTGAGCTTAGCTGGTGTAAATGTGATTCCAAGGAGGTTCAGGAGTCTCCTACACTGACCAAAGTGCGGTCCAGGAGTATACTTGATACGAGAGATATTTGAGTGTTGTCTTGTGATATACATCAATTATATAAAATAATACTGAAACAAGGAGGTGTACTGAATGAAGATACACATTAACACAACCATATATTAAAGTACTTTTCAATTGTTTTTTCTTTGCTTATTTAGGGAAATTTAAAGCCCTTAAAACAGATTCCTCCTCAGCCTCTTGGAAGATTTATATACAGTGCATTGATGACATTGTGGTTGATGGTTTATATAACACCAGAATGCATTCCTTAGACTTCTTTTTGGAGAACACAGAAGAAAGTTTGAAGCCAGCTCCACTTTTTCAAACACAAATGATCCTTAATGCCACAGAGATTAACTTTAAACCTTCTCTAGATAAAAGAGGCTGGTGATGGCTTTTATGACCTAATAGATGAGCTCCTGGGTGATGTTTTCCAGATGTCTGCCCAGGTGAAAAGGGTAGCAGCACACCTGGGAACAGAACACTGCCAGGAACAGCCTCTCCTCTTGTGTTTGGAAATAATGAATCCAATTAATTGCAAGTTGCAAGAAGCTTATTTTTACTTGCAAACTCATTTAATAACATCCGTCTTCAAATCCTGAGCCTCATCTGTTCTCTCAGTTACACAGTTTATAGAGGCATAGTCCCATTCATTTCCAAAGGCTTACTCATGTTTTCACCCACTTCTGCAGCTGTGAGCAGCAGAATGAAGTCATCCATTTCATGCTTTACACATAGCTAGTTTAGAGTAGCTGAATATTTGTCTCTTGGTTCCTGTGCTGTGAGCTTCCACCTTGGGTGCCATGTTGAAGTCTGTAAATCTGCACGTAGTGGAAACTTAATCTCTTAGACAAGTAAGGGATTATCCACTAAACTGGTGGTCAAAATTATATATAGTCCATTAAAAGCTCAGCTTTGAATAACTTGCAAAGGATATCTGTTCAGTGTGGTTTTATGTGTTCATATAATGAAAGGTAAACCCAAAATAGAAAGAGCTGAGTGAATTGTAGTTTTTCTTGTTAATAGATCTCTGGGGAAAAGGGGTGGCATTCCAGTCTTTCATCTGTATGTAAATTTAACCATTTGGTATTACTGTCTCACTGAAACAACAAAACTTTTCTTTTGATGCCTAGAATGATATGGACAACATGTTTGATCTGTCTGAAATCAGGCAGGAGATTATGGAGAGACTGGCAAATGTTACCAGCAAAGTGCTGGAGTACAGAATCTCTCTTGCTAGCTATGCATCCCTCTGGCTGGAGGACCGGTCTGAGTTTATGAAGTAATTCCTTCTCTGTGGTCATGGTTCAGCATCCACAAAGATGCCTCTTACTGATGAAGCCTTTCAACAGCCTCCCACTATTAAACTGTTTAAAGAGCAGGCAAG
The DNA here is from genome assembly GCF_964188355.1 of Buteo buteo. Classification (NCBI taxonomy): domain Eukaryota; kingdom Metazoa; phylum Chordata; class Aves; order Accipitriformes; family Accipitridae; genus Buteo; species Buteo buteo. The sequence continues at coordinate 35,764,951 of NC_134172.1, forward strand.
AAAGCAACTAGTCTTAATTGGCTGTTTAGTGGAGGTGGGGATGGGGATTGGAAGAGTATACGCATTTATTTATCTCTCTTCTGCTCTAGATTGACATCTATGAAAATCTTTATGTTCAGATAAGCAACATTGAAGACTCAAAAATTTTTGAAACTTCATTTAAAGCGGATACAAAGCCTTTCAAAATGAGCTTGCTAAACATTATTAAGAAATGAAGCTGGATGTTTAAGGAGTATCTCCTGAGATTTGTCATTATTAGGCAAAATGGAGTGCATGTGTGCATGTTTACATGCACTAAAGGAATTACTATAAGTTTGGGGTCTTTTTGCATGTAATGCTTCAATGATCTAGGTTTGCAGCTTTTGTTTTTATTATTATTTTCTTAGTGGTTTTTGTTTTGTTTTGTTTTCCAGGTATTGTACTTGCATATCCTGTTGGGTTAATTCTCAGTAGCAGCACTTACCATCTCTGGAAATCAGGCCCAGAAAGTCTTAAAATAATACAGTAAAACTGTATTGGTTTTATTTTATTTTATAAATAACTATATTTACTTTGTAAAACAACTTAAGTAGTATCAGTGGGGCTTACTATATGTTTGTTCACTATAGTAAGGAATGTTTGCTCTGTGTGTCATCATACCTGTCTCTCTTTGGTAGTCTAACTGACTTTGAAGAATTTATAAAAGTGGCAGATGCTGGACTCCAAAGAGAGGTGACCAAGGGAAATTATTGTGTGCTGGCAGAAATGACGGGCCATCTCTTGGCTGTGAAGGAGAGGCAGACAACTCCTGATGAACTCTTTGAACCTTTAAAAGAGATGGTTGCACTGTTAGAAAGCTATGGACAGAAGATGTCAAGTGAAGTTTATGTCCAGTCAGAGGTATGGTAGTAAAACTAATATTTCATGTACATATGTGTAGATAGTCCTAAAATAGCAGTATTTGATCTTAGTGATGTAAAATAATTCCATTCTCCTTGTTCTTTCTCAACTGCCAGCAATAAAACCGGGTAGCTTTTCTTATGTTCTTTAAAAGGCTCATTTTGTATGAATGATGGAAAATCAGTTCAAAAAGAGACCTGTACATTTTGTTCTGATGAGGTCCATAGTTATTTTTTGCCTCTTTTTTAAATAACGACCAAATTGTGTCCACATTCATAAGCCTCCTCCCAGAAGCAGAGCCATATAGAAACTCCAGTGAGTGTATTTCCTATGTTGCTTTGCCTGCCTTAACACAGTTACCAGTAGTTTGGGGCTCTGTTCAAATATGGATACAAAAGCTGGGATTTGAGGCCTGTCAGATGATGCTGTCTTTTTCAGACATCCTCAGCCACTTGTTTCTGTATACATTCTGCCCCGCACCCATCCCAGTTATAATTATTTTGTGTGGCAAGTGAGATTTGGGGGAATTATCTGAATTAAGCAAAACTTGGTGGTAAGAATAGGTCAGAAAGCTCTACAGCTGCAGTGGTTCCTATTGACACTAGAAGAAGAGTTTATTAAGCTTTAAGATCAGCATCTGTATATGACAGACCTTTACTTGGTCTGTTCTGGGAGATGCACTAAACTGTAAATAATGTTAAATAGAATTGGGTACAAGTTCAACTAATGTTTTGCATCAGATAATCTAATTAGTTACAATGAAAATTTCTCACCAGTTTCAGTGAGTTTTCCAGTCCACAGTGGAATTTCTGTGTCAATCTGGTCCAAACCAGATTGAGAGGATGACTAGGAAAATAAAGGTAGGATTTTTGATGTGTACCTTAAACTAGTCTTCTAGTTATTCTGAAGTGACTTGGGTTCAGGCTTCTTTTTTTTGTACTTTCTTTTTTTCATCCTGATGGAATGTTTTTTTTTCACATGGCTTACTGAACAGTTTTTCTAGAGATCTTTGGGAGATTTGTAGAGTGAGAAAGCTATTTCCGGGTCAGCTTTATCTGTTTGAAAATGTGTTAAAGCAGCAGGAGTGGAGCTCTCTGTTTTACTGTGTGGAAGATTCCCAACATATTTTTGAATGAAGTTTTATGTGATTATACCGACTTCATTAAGTTCAAGTGGTTTATGATTACTGATGATCTATAAAATTGATTCTTTTACAGTTGACAAAAATTCTAGTAAAAGCTATGATATAGAGTATAGCTTGTGGTTAAATAAATCCTCCACTGTAATTTCTTATTCATAGGCAGGTGTTGGGGTATCCTCACTTGTATCAGTAAATTTTGTATATTATTTCTGCTGTTTGCGATATTTTTCCCTCAAGATAATGTTACCCTGTTAAATAGGAATTCCCTGAAAAACAGAATGCTGTTAAGAGAGCTGTGTCGGTGCAGCATAAAGTAACTTCTCTTCAGGCATCTGAGGTTGCAGTTATTGGAAGAAAATGCACTTTACTTTGATGTATGTTGAATTCTAAGATCGGTCTTTTTTATGTGTTTGGTTTTTTATAAGAACATGATCAGTGACAGGTGCTATTAGCTGTCTTTCATCAGGGGAAGCAGATGGAATTCAGAGAAAGATTTAAAATGGAAGCTCCCTTTGAGTTTGGTGCAGAAAATGCATATGCTCATTTCTAAGGTAATGGGGAATTTCGGAAAAACATATTTGCTTGTAAACTTTCAGTGCTAAATCTAATGATATTTTATTGTAGATATTAAAATATTTGTGGGTTGGGGGTTGTGGGGTGTGTTGTTTGGGTGGGTTTTTTTGTTTTGTTTTTGTTTCTCTTGGTTTTTTGTTTGTTTGCTGGTTTGGTTTTTGGGGGTTGTTTTGTTTTGTTTCAAGAAGCTGGTATAATTCTAGCACCACCAAATCTGGGTTTCTCTTGTTTCTCTTCTAATGCTCATATGCTTACTGATAAAAAAAAAATCTCAGAATACTTGCTCATATTCTTTATTCATGTTCCTTCAAAAAGTCAGTATAATGTGCTCTTGAATACAATAGTGTAAAGTGGACTATTTAATGCATCTGTTAATAAACATCGTGCAGGGATTTTGTTAACATTTGTACAACATTAATAAGTTAAGAGATCTATTATAAGAGTATAAATTAACTGTTTTCTATGCACCTTTTGTTTTTGTAGTTCAAATAGAGTCCTTCATATGCCTTTTGGGTGCTTTCAGAGACAACGTAAATGCAGCTTTTCAACATCTTTGCAGTAATTGCTCTCAGCTTTTCTTACGTTGAATCATATATACAGCATCTATAGATTTCACTGCCAGGTTTAGGTAAGCTCAATATACCCTATAACTGTACTTTGAGTGCTCTTTTCCTCTTCAAGGCAAATCAAGAGCTTGAGATGCTGGAAAAAGAAATGTTACTAATGCAGGAATCTGCAAAACTATTTGAAGTAGCTATTCCAGACTGCAAGCAAATGAAACAATGTTGAAAAGTGCAGTTGATCAAGATGGTTTGGGATATTAGTGTTTATATTAATGTAAGATTTTTTTTTTAATTAATTATAAAGTTGTATAACATTGAAAATATATTCATTTAAATTTGATTCTAGAAGTGTTATATTTTTGATTTTTTTAAAAAAAGTTTAAAATACTGAAGATTTCTATATTCCTTTTGTTTATGAAATTACAGTTGTTACATTTTAGGATACCCACAGTAAAGATATCTCTGTCCTCAAGTTAACTAATTTCAAGATAATCCCAAAGCAAAACAACCTTGTAGTTTCATTTCAAGCTTTTTTAATACCAATAACTTGAATAATTAAAATCATTGAGTAAAAATTCAGAAAGCCAGAAAATTCTACTTCAGAACTAAGGATTGTACATTAGAAGGCTAGATGCAAGAGTCTGGAAAAATCAGTGTACATACCTGTATGGGAAATCAGCCTTGTAACTTTCTGTTTCCCTCAAGAAGTTGTTTTTCATAGGCGAGGTTAAAAAATATATGTACTAGATTTTCTTTCTCTAACTTTGTGCATAGCATTTGTATTGCCAGGAGGGGCTGCAGAGCATTTTCCCCCACATCTCCCAGGTGCACCTGTATGTTGTCAGTGGATATAGGTGTGTGTTTAATAGTGCAAGAAAGCTACGTATGTATGTATACTTATCAGATACTGAAGTATGAAACTCTTTAAATGCTTGGCTTTTGGTTTGGATTTTGAGAAGATGGATTATTTTGTGTGCTTTCTAGGTAGTGTTGGTATAGGGCTGGAAAAAAATAAGGTCCAGGAGCTATTGCTGTGTTATGGGCTTTCCCCTGCATCCATTTATCTGTTATGTAGCAGAAGCTTGTCTTTACCAAATGTTGTTGATGCTTTTATCTGTACTTTCAGAGCAGCACTGATGATTGGACTAAAACCCAGTGGACACAGATTAATGTGGAACAGATGGATGGTGCAGCTCAGAAGGTTTGCCAAGGCAGGTTCCATAGCTGTCTCTTTTTGCAATTTATCTGTCTTGGTGCCACCCGTTCCTCACTCTTCCCGCCCACTTGGATGTTTCAGTGGATTTGTTACTCATGTCCAAACTGAATGTTCTGGAACATGTTTTGTTTGGGGGGCTTTCCTTTAAAACTTTATTCTTCTGGGTGAGTTTCGAGTCCCCGTGGAGGTACATAGTAAAACCGTGCTGTCACTTCTCCGAATTGAGGCAGTATGTGAAATAAAGAGGGTGGGCGTTTATGACAGGGCCCACCAGATGAACATCATTATTTTTAGAGACAGGTGGAATTTGCAGAGGTTTATCTGCTTAGCTCTTAGACATAGCTCCAGAGTGTTGGGCGTTGCAGCAAAGATGCTCACTTTTAAAGGGAGGGCGCTTTCTCCTCTTGAAGTACTTGCAATGTTTTGTTGACAGTTGCCCTGCAGAAGACAATTCCAATGGGTCAAGGGAAGTATGAAGCGAAAATAGCAACAAAGCCCCCCCCCCCGACTATTTGCAGGACACTAGAGAAATAGCTGTGGTTCATAGACAGTATAGTAGTTGAGTATGGAAGGAAGAAAGTCTTGAACCTAATAGGTTTAAAGTTTCTTCTTCTTTACACATTTGTTTCATTCGGGAATAAATAAGTTTAACTGCATGCCTGGTTAGCAGTGCTTTAAGAGAAGAATCAGACTTTACAGCAGATGTCTTGGCTTAAATTGCTGCAAAATTATGGACTCCACCTAGCCAGTTCTGATAGTGAGGGTTGTCATGTTGTGATTGGGGTGGTAAAAGCAAGGAGAGAGTTGAAATAACTGCATTCTCCTTCTGCTTTTTCATCATTCACTGTGGCACATATGCCAGGTCCTGGAACAGAGAAGATGCTGATCACTGCCTGTGAGCTGATCACTTGTGTCATGTTCATCACGCTCCAGTGTGCATACGAGTCTCCCTTTCTCCTCTGAATGGTGCTTTTGAATGTATTGAATTTATGGATGTTTTTATCTGCAGTGAAATAATTAATAAGAAAATTAGACTTAAATCATCAGGGCTGTGGTAAAGTAAATGGCTCTGATCCAGCAGGAATCATACAATCACTGTGAAAATGCAGTGTTAATACAGTTCCATTACTTTAAGTGACATACTGGAAAGTACATTTCCAAAGCCTTTGCTTTATCTGCCACATAAACCAATGACCCCAATAAAATCTTCCCTAGTCTTGAGCTAACTACAACTGTCCCACACATCTGCACATGAAACAAGAAAGGAGAGCTTTCTGACAAACTGCCTAAATTTTTCTTAAAGTTATCAACAAGGTGGTTGTTAATGGCAAGTAATTATTGCAATTATTTTAACCCTATTCCTTAGGAAAGGTGGTCTTTGGATAAAGAAGTTTGTTCCTGGGATGTATATAGTGGCTTGGAGTTAAAGATCAAGAATCTGATGCTGTCACTGAGAGCAATACTGGAGTTGCAAAATCCTGCAATCAGAGACAGACACTGCTACCAGGTCATGAATGTGACAGGAGTAAGTATTCAGCCAAAGAGACCCTGGTGATGGTCTTTCACACTCTGCACATAGACGCAGCAGTACTGTCAGGCATATGGTAGAGCCACTGCTGCCAACTATTCAACGTATAAGTGGAGCAGAGATTTAAGTTTCAGACAGAGGCATCTCATGGGTTGAGAAGTGAATTTGTGGTTTCTGCTCAGACAAAAGGACCCAATTCTCTGGAGGCAGACCTGGTTTGCTAAAAATTAGAGGGTTCTTCCATACCTGGCTGTCTCCCTGCTGAGCCTGAAAATAGCAGTAAGCTTGAAAGAGTCTGTCTGGTTTGGGACAAGGGAATACTTCGCAGTGAAAATTTCTATTAAATATTTATAAGGAAACAAAGCAATGTGGCTAGAAACTTTCCTGGCTAGCAAAAGAGAATGTTTCTTAATAGTGAAGAGAGGAAATAATAGGCAGAGGGAAATGGTAGGTAAGGAAATGCAGGCCACCTGAAATATCAGCCTACTGGTACATTTTTTAAGAATTAGTGTATAAGGAGATTGTTGGACCTGACAGTATATTTAAAAAAAAAAAAAAGGGGGGGGGGGGGGCGGGGAGAGAGACAGGGGTGCCAGAATGGGGAGAGATGTATATGTTTTACCCAACTGTTGACAATATAACTGGAAAACCAAAGAAGTTTGTATGAACCAAAAAAAAAAGTGATTTCAATTTCTCAAAAAGAATCCTAGTGGTTTTGGTTCCTAGGGTATAACATGGACCAGTTGTTAGTTTTCAAAATTTGAATAAAATTATTGTAACCACTTTGGGAAAAAAAAAAAAGTTGTTCAATTTTCAATCACTTTTTTAAAATGAAGAAAACTGGAAGGCTGAAAGAAAAACACAGAAGAGCATGAGCATAACACAGTGGTTCTGTTCCCATATGCCAAGCATTTTTCAGATACAGTTTTATTAAAAGGACATTTTAAAATTATTTTTAATGCAGAAAGCTCCTAAATGGGCCTAGCACAACATTTTTGTGATTTTTTTCCTAACAAAAAAATAAAATAAAGTTTGACTGTAGTCTTTTCAAAGCCTTGATTAAAATTTAAAAGGTTTTTTTTTTATTGATATCTTACAAAGCAGTAACAAAATATGGCAAATACCTCCACCACCCCCAAGATTTCTAATGTGCAAATACTGTGTCTGTAGCTTACATCAGCTTCAATGGCAGCTGTGCAAATAAACTTGGCTTTTAGTGTTATGACATACAGTATGTCACAGTACAAGAACGTGCAGACTATCACTTGACAGACTGTTTCAAAACAAAAATATACAGTAACAGCTTCAAGAAAGATTTCATCTAGGCTGATTAGGTTCAAAGTTTGGTGCAAGTCTGAAAGTGTATCTAGTATTTAGAGTGCATATAACTTATTTCATTGTTTTTTACTTGGACTCCATTTGAATACTTTGTTATATGCTTATGTCTGATTTTTCTTATTCATATACTCATTTTGCTCTCTGCTGCCTCTTTGCTTTATAGGTCAGGCTTTTAGTAGCAGAAGATACTACCCCGACAGACCTTCTGGGACTCCAGCTTCATAAAGCAGAAGATGAAGTCCAAAGTATGAGTGACAATGCTGTGAAGGAGCTGGGTACTGAAAAGGTGAGAGATGCCCATTTTTTCCTTCTGTTTTTGCAGAATAGTATGTAACAAGCTACTTGATTGAGTTTTGTTTCAAGAAATTAATGATAGAATTGAATAGTTTCATGTGACTTACCTAGGGAGAAAAATTCACAGCCTAGTGAAACTAACTTCTTGTCTGTGGTGTCATTTACCACCACTCTGAATTAAATATAATTTAATTAAAATTCTCAACTCAAAATATGAAATGTAATATGCATAGGCAGATGTTATTACTACTCTTCTTATTCCCAGATTTTGGCAGAAATCAGCCAAACGTGGGCTGCCATGGAATTTTCTTATGAAGAACATCACAGGAACAGAGCTCCTTTATTAAAGTCAGATGAACAGCTGCTTGAAACTTTAGATAACAATCAAGTAAGGATTTAATAATAAAAAAACTATTAGTATATTAATATTATTCACTCCCTTGATAGACTTGGTCAGTTAAAACAATTCTCCTGAATCTTTATTGCAGAGAGTTATGTTTTCTCCAGATGTTAGTCCTGGAAAATTATATGTATGCTATGTAACTATATATATTCTAAAAAAATTCCTGTCTCCACGTAGGAGTTAAAAAAAAAAATCTAAGAAGATATAAGCTTAGAAAGCTGTAATTTTTTTAAGTCATTTAATAATATGCTGTCCATTTGCTGTGTTTAAAGATGTCTTCTGTTACCATATACAATAAGTTACAGGAGAATTTGTTAAAGTTTTATTAGCCCTAGTTCCTCTGTTTGATAAATTATTTTGATTAGTACAGTTTTTTACGTGTTTTGTTTTTCTAGGTTCAGCTGCAAATGATTCTGAAAAGGAAATATGTGGCATATTTCACTGAACAAGTGAAAGGTTAGCAAAATAAACTAAACATAGCAGATTCTGTCATTTCCATTTGGATGGAAGTTCAACTCACGTGGTCTCACCCAGAAATTATTTTCACTGGCTCTGAAGATATCGGAAGCCAGCTTCCAGAAGATGCAAACAGATTTGATGAAATCAACAGAGACTTGAAAGTTAGTAGAGTTAATGTTTCATGTCCATTTATAACTTGTATTTTAATTATTTAAGGTAGGTAATTTAATAGATATTATTTTTAAAAATAAAAATACCATATTGACAGTTTAGTTTGAGTACTTCTTTGATAGGCTTGTTTCTAACCCACTGAATTAACATTATTACAAGAGTCTCAGACTTACTTGGGAGAATATCAGAGGTAGATTTTGCATTCTTTATTATTAAAAATCAAAGTAATTATTGCCTTGTTTTCCTTTCACGTGGACCGGCAGCTGCTGATTGACACATTGTCACAAACTGCAATTTGTGACAAAGTTCTGCAGGTCATTCCTTCACATGACTTTAATATTTTCTCTTATTTACTCTTTGTTAGCTTTTTAACCCCTGGAGTCACACAGAGATACGACACTTCTGAGTTACAGAAATCCCTTCTGCCAAACTCCGTATCATTTAGGACAATGACAGTTGAAATACAAGTTAACCGTCTATTATTTATTATTGGCCAAAGGTAATTACAGCAGTTAACCTAAACATTTGAACTTACACAAAATATTGTGTCTTAATTGTTCATTCTGTCCAAGAAAGGTCACTGAACCCTCACTTAGTAAAGAGAATAACTTGTGTGTTATCAATATACCTATAATTCAATCCACATATGCCAGGGAAAGTTCTCATTATGTACATTTCTGAAAAGCTAGGATATGATAATGATTTATAGGGAGGTTCTACATTTAAAATTTCAAATAAATTTCTAGTTGTTTAAATTGCAGATTTAAACAATGTGGGCAGCAGCATGTCTAACTATATGCCAAAAAAAAAAAAAATCTATATTCACAACTTCGTACAAGTTGACAACCCTGTTAAGAACAATGAAACTATTCATGGCATTCAACATGTATAAGTTTCTTCATGGTGCATGTTGAAAAAGGTATTGGGCTTGCACGCATATGCAGAATTGTTGTACAAGTTAATGCTGCTGTTACGATCTGTCATTTTTATTTTGTTACACGAGACCTGATAGTATAGTCGGTGGTATTTGCTTTCCTCTGGTGCAGTTCTCTCTGTTCTTTTTACATTTCCTTCATGTTCAGTCTAAACACTGTCAAAATACATTTTTGTAGATTTTTTTTCTTTTGCTGTTTAAGAAAAAGAACCTAAAACAAGCTGATGAGGTGCCTTCTTCCAGCTCTTTTCCCCAGTACTTTTCTTGTCCCAGTATAGTAAAAGGTATGAAGTAGAAAAAAAATCTGAGGGGAATTCTACGTGTTGCAATAACTTCCTCACACTTCTGTACAGCAGTTGGTGACTGACAGAGCAAATACAAAAATTGTGATGGATGCTACAAGCCAAAGGTGTACGAAAATTTTGAAGTTTTGCAGCACAGTAAAATTTCCAGCATGATTAACAATTGTTCTGAAGTGTAATTCTGGAACAGTCAGGAAATGAGAGCTGTCAGGTCACATTTGCTTTTTGTACAGGTGTGAGATGATCTGATAATATTTTTGTCATTTGTTTCTATTTGACATACTGGATTTTTACTGCTTTTTATATGATCAATTACATTTGAGGCATTGGTTCATTATTTATGGATTGCATGACATAAAAATCGTCAAAAGTCTTAAAAATATGGTCGGTTTGGATCAAATTCTTTTTCTCCCCATCCACAACCTGGCAGCTGGGAGTCTTTCTTTCACACTTCCAGCACAAGATAGTGGATTGTCTACAGCAAAGGTCCTCCTTCAGCCCACTTAAACGTATGCCTTCAACTTGCCACTGATGTTCACTCTTCCTACCTGTAGAGGCAGTGACGTTTGGAGTCACAGCCTGTTTCTCCGTGCAGGAAAAAGTTGTAAAAGGAAGTCACAAAGAAACAAACAAAAACCCCAAACACAAACCTGTTTTTTGAGACGTCACTTCTGTTATGAGAGATACCAAGCTAATAGCTAAAGTGCATCAGTCACACATAAATAAATGTGTGGTTTTCCTCTCCAGATGATAGGCATGTAATTGAGTATTTAGATTCTTAATACTTCTTGTGTCAATAGCAACATGTGTGTTCATGTTTGTTATCCTTCATACATAAAATGTGTGCATCTCAAGAAAAGTGGTTATTTTTCACTCCACACACACTTTTTTTTATTATTATTTATCTGCAAATAACTGCCCTGTCAAGTAAGAAATTTTGTTCTTGTCCCTTACTTGCTAAGGCTGGACTCTTTGGAAGGTTGAGGGGGAGTTTCCCCTTAGCCAAACTTATCTTTTCAGGGACTTTTCTGTCACCTTTCCATTCTCTTGGGTTCCTTGGTCTGAATGAGTAAAAAGAGCATGTTCCCTTTTGGTTTCTGGAAAGGAAACATATAAGGTTTGCCACCTTATCTGCTCCTTACAGCTGTATTCATTGTTATTATTTTAAATTAGAAGTGGATTGTATTGTTCTGTTTTACTCTTTGGTCCGATTTCCTCCTTAACTGGGAGGGAATTCTTGGCTTTAGGGTGATTAAAAGCACGTATCGTTAAAATCTTTGTCTTATTTTCAGACTTTCTCTTTGTGAAAAAGCTCTGGCTTTATTTTTAGAAACCAAGCACATAGTTTTTCCACGCTTCTATTTTGTTTCTTCAGCAGACTTGCTAGACATTCATTCAAAAGCAACACAGCCAAAACAGGTGAACCTCCTTGCATCTTATTGTACTCCATTTTGTCTACAGAAAGGCAAGTTTTCCAGCTAACCATGTGAGGAGATAGTATTGTAGAACTGCACCTTTGTTTCTGAGTGTTAATTTACTTTACAAATACGATCACTTTGTGTAAGGACGGTAGTAAACATTTTCCCCCTAGCTAGGGCAAGTACAAGGTGTTCAGCAAGGAAAGCTGAAACCATCATTCTGAGGAGAAGCGTTACAAATCTTGTGCTGTCTCTTGCTGGAAATTTAGCCATGTGCAATTTGCATTTATTTGGATTTTTGGTTTGTAGGTTTGCAGGAATTGAAAATGGAAAAGGTCAATGAGATCATCAAATCTATTCTCCTTCTAGCACGGATTGATCTAATTTCAGGCATGCTATGCATAGTAATGATAAGTAAGACTGAAAGATCTATGGTCTCTGTTAGGCTGTTACTGACTGAGCTGCTGACCATTGTACAAGGAATGTTTTTTGTAGCTATCCTTCTGTTTTCCTACCTTGAACAATAATCTGCTAGGTTTTGTGATGCTTTGAGACCAATTTATATAAAAGCACAGGCACTTTGATGTATTTCAGAAGCTTTGTACTATGTTATCTATGTGCCAGATGATACTCCTGGCCTCAGTCACTATCCAGCTGTGGCCATTAATTCTTTGAGTGCTAGTTATTGGTGTGTCTCAGGTAAAGCCTTTTCAGATGCAATGTGACATGTAACAGAAGAACTGATGCTTTCCAAGAGGATGAAGGGCATGTGAGGCTTGAACACTGAGCCTTTTCAAACATGGTGACAGAGTCTCATAGCTTCTGTATGTAACTAAGTCTCTGTGACTTGTTTCATTCACTCATTGCTCTGCACCATATATAAGAAAAACAACTAAATAAATCTTCTGTTCTAGTTACCAGGCATAGAGCATGCTTTTGTGTAGACAGTGATCTTCAAACTCCATGGTCCTTGGAGAGGTGCATAATTATACAAGACATTTAGACCTGAATCAACAATTTGTGAAATATGCACTAGCCATAATTAATAATTTCAAGACCTCTCAGTTTTATATTGAGCCACCTTTGTCCTTCAGATTCTTCTGATGTCTGACAATAATGTAATTAACCGCAGATTTTCCCATAAAAACCTCCTGTGTAGTGATCATGTTACAGACAATCAGATAGCATTACCTTGTCAGTCTGTGCCACCAGGGAAGTACTATTCTTATTTGTTCAGTTGGCATAAGTGTTCTAATACTATGGAAAAAAATGTTTTTAATTTTTGTAATTGTCTTTAAAACTTAAGAATGAAATGTTGATCAATCACCTGGTCATTCAGTGCATCTTACTTGCTAAGATCAATTGAAGCACTATGTGCTGAAGGCATTAGAATAAGAAACACAATTGTAAGATAAGTGCAAGGACTTCATGTTTTCCAGTTAGTTGCTAAGAAATGTTAAATTTTGCTGAACCACAAAATCTTATTGTGTAGAGCAAAATTTAGGATGGTAGTCATCCCATCCACTCTAATAGAAATATGCATTAAAGTAGTGTGATTGACACAAATCTAAGGTAAATGGTTTCCTTATGTCTGGTACTTTTTGGGTGCAGGTGGCCCATTATCTTACCAAACTTTTGGACAATATTGCTGATCTTACATTTCAAGAGAATATAGAGGAATCTGTAAATACTGCCCTTGGGATGTTCAGCAGAGAAAAGGAGTATGTTCCGTTCTATGAAGGGTGTGGATGCAGTGGTCAGGTGTGTTGAGTTATGTGAAATTTCCTTTACAGAACTTGCCCTCTATGGGATATAGATTAAATAGACACTTTCAATGGCATGAAATGCTGCTTTAAAAAAAGTAAATCTAGAAAAAAATAAAAAAACCCTTACAAGTATTTTTTCCAAATTCTAAAATATTTTGTGGCCCAAAACTGTGTAATAAACTAATAATTTAACAAATTGTCTAGGTGCCCCTTGTAAGTTTTGGGTTTTTTTTTAAGAATAGAGAGCTAAGTGTTTAGGAGCAATGAAAAAAGAAAAAAAAGAAGTTCTAAAAGCCACAGAATCGATGAAGCCTGTGGTTGAATGTTGCATTTCTCATACTTTCTCTCTTCTTCTGCCTTTTTATTTCATGTTCCATTATACTTTCAGATCCCCTCCTCTCTTATCCTTTAGCACACACCTCTCCAGACCTCCAGCTCTCTCCTGTGTCCCCTATCAGCTGAACAGGGTTTTATCTGGTTTTGAGCCTCATATTTGCTAATTGGCCAGCCAGTATGTGTGCTAACTGAGTAGTGGTAGGTCAGAAAGAACAGATCAGCAGCTTCTGAGACAATAACTTATTGTTCTCAGAACAGTGCTGAATGGATAAGCATTCACATTGCATAAAATCAATGTTACGTGTGGTTCTAATGATTGATTGTCTCAGCAGGGAGGCCCCAGACTGAATGGACGAATATATGCAGCTTGCCTCTTAGAGACAGTTTCTCCAAGATCAGCTCCGTTTGAGTGCATAGAGACATAGGAAAGACTGTATTGTCTGTGTTTACTTTGTGTCTGTGACCAGAAAAACTTCAGACTTTCATATCTGGAGCTCTAAGACAGTATGCCTGTGTTCAAGTCAAGTGGATATGTAAAACAAAACAATGTCTGGTATCTCAGTAATTGGGAAGGGCTCCGGTGAGCTAAACCCTACTGAAGAGACAGTGGGAGAGAGAAAATGGAACAAAAAACTCCCCACTCTCATTTCAAATTTGCAAAGAATGTTGATGTAAAGAAAATCCTTTATCAAGATTGAGATAAGCTTCCTATACTGGTAGTATAAAATGTACCATTTATGTTACATGCATAAATGTATGCATGTTTGGGGAGGGGGTTCTTCAAAAGGTAGAGTCTTGGTGGCAACACCGTGAGGAAACACTACACAAAACAGTGCACCTCTACATCATGGAGGCAATACTGGCCTATGAAGAGAAGCAGAGAGAACAGTGGGGATTTGACTATGCAGCCCAGGTTGCACTTACTGGTTCACAAATCTGGTGGGTTTCAGATGTTGAAATGGCATTCAGTAGGCTGGAAGAGGGCTTGGCGTCAGCCCTGAAGGATTGCCACTAGAAGCAAGTGTGAACATCATCTTTTTGTTTAATGCAGTGAAAAAATAAGTACAGTGTGAAAATGGTCTCTTAAAAAGAGAGGAGTGGCATATCTAGTAATTTCAGTCCTGTAGTAAATAAACTGCTGTTAACACCTACAGAAAAAAGAAATGCACCTTTTGCTTCCATTTCTGTTATCTCATGGGCTTTGTTATCATGTCTTAATTACTGCGGTTTCTGTAGGATTATTCTGAACCGAGATGAAAGATAAAAGCAAAGATACTGCTGAACATCAACCATGCTGGTGTGACAAGAACCAAGTATGCAACCAGTACGTATACAAATACTAAACACGTGTGTGTGTAAAGAAGTCAAACCTGTTGGGTTTATCTGTGTCAAACCAAACAGTTTACTTACAATATTATTAGTTTTAGTCCCCCTTCAGAAGGGTACCTTCTGCAGTTTGACTTTTTTGGTTTGCCCTTGTTTACCTCCAGCCTATTTTGAATGTTTTTGTCCTGGTGCAAGTATTTCTTCTCTCTGTGAAAATTTTAAGTAGTTTTGGTTTTCTTTTCCAACCTAGAAAATCTGCCAAAGGGAATATGAAATAGGAAAGAGGCTTTTAAGGGGGAGGAAATCTGATAGAGATGTCTAAAATTATTCCTGTAATAGAGAAGGTGGATAAAGATTAATCTTTCTTTGCTGTTTCTCGTAATACAAGAGCTAATAGGCACTACCTGAAGCTATTAGGTAGCAGACTTTAAACAAAAGAAATACTTTCACACAGTGTACAGTTTAAAATATGGAATCTTTGGCTACAGAATGACAGAAGTATATGAAAAGGTCAAGTGAAGGGTTAGCCAAATTTCAGTCATGGCTGTTAAATATAATGATAAAATAGGTAGTGTAGTTTTGGGAGTTTGGCTTTGTTGTCTTGGTTCTTTTTTGTTTAGTAAATTCTGGCTGCTGTGTCTGTGGCAAATTATGGCATATGTTCCCAGGATATCCTTCTCCTGCACTTGTTTTTTATGTTCCCTTTGTTTTTTTTTTAATCAGTCTCTGCTAGTTTCTGTGAAAGGCAGAGACAGATCCACGAGGAACCTCTATGTGATCCAGGCAGGCAATGTTTCTGTGGTCACTTTGCAAGTAGAGCAGCGAGCACTGTCTCATGCTGTTGCTGCTTCCCGGGCCTGTGGTGGGGGCTTTGGAATGGTTCTGCTGTAAAAAGAGTGGACTAGGAAAGATCTTCTGAACCTCTCTGCAGATGGTAGCTCACTGCCATAAAGAAGTGGAGCTTTGGGTGTGTTTAAAGGAAGATGCCAGAAATATTTCAGGATGCTAGACAATTTCATTCACAATGTTACTATCGATATCTCCTTTATAATATGACAGAAAAAACAGGGAGCCCTGTGAAATTACCTTCTGGTTTTATTTTTGTAAGCATTTTCAAAATCTGTTAGGGCTTTAGACTGTGATCCTCAAACAATTTGCTTGCATGGATTTACCTTCTGGGCCTTTAACTGTGTCTCAGTAAAAATACCACCAATAGGTGTTTCTGTATTATTTTTATATAATATACAAAAAGTGTAGCATTTAAGGTCTCACTAATTCACTGTCCATTTTAAACCAGAACTTTAATATGTGTACAAGCACGGTTCTGTCTCACACCAGCTAGCAAATAAGTTATATTCTTTCTAATAAGATTACATTTGCCTCCTTAGAATTACATGCAGTAGCTGTGTATGGGGTTTTTTGCCTATTAATATGAAACCTGAAAAATTCCATTGCATCTTTCACTATGTAACTCTGTATAATCAGTCATGTCATATTTTGTGATCTTCCTTTCATTGCTTTGCCTGTTTTTAAAACATCACTGATCTTGCCTAAAGTCTATTTTCAAACAGTTTGCCAATAAATGTTCTCATGCAATTAGTACAATTTTTGTGGAGTCTGGTGCATATCTCTGTGGAGATTGTAACCACAAAATTTAAAATTCAGCTTCATGCACATCTTCTTACCTATCCATTCCTCCTACTCAGCCTAGCTGACCATCTTCAGTATTTATGCTCATTGGGATTGTCATTGTTTTGGAGGTGGTTCAAATGTCTGTTCAAACCAGGGTTTCTTCATCTCATGTTTAATATCAGCAAATTTGTACCTACCAGCCAGGTTTTGTGGTGATTGATTTAATGATGTAGGCAGAACTAATTTCTTTTAGCAGTAATGGTAGATGGTACTGGGATCCATCTGGTCTCAGAGAGTTGCCTAAATCTTCTAAGGTCACGCAGCTAAATGCTTTTATTACCATGCTGCTTGAAGAACTTTTTTCGGGTGATCAGTAGAAAATCACAATGACCATTTGCACCATAGATGTTCATGCTAGAGATGTTGTAGCAAGCCTTGTAGCTCAGAAAGTATGTATTTGGATCGGCTATATTTTACAAGTGCAGTTTTAGTGGTTTTGACAGGAATTGGTAGTACTTAAGCCAAGTTTGGGTCTGGATCTGCATGAGGGCACCAGGATGGTGGAGGTGGAGTAGCTATAATCATGAAGACAGCCTGTCTCAGACCTGTGTACTGTGCCTGCATTTTTACAGCCTACTGCCTTCTGAATTCAAAATTTTCCTGAATAGAAGTCATGTGTCAACTTTTAGCCTACTTCTGGGAACCGTTCAAACTGTCAGCAGGTTTTCTGTGAGCAGCAAGATATTTCCTTTAAACTTCAGATCACAAAACTGGGTGCAGACAATCCTTGGGCGATTTGAGTGTTTTTTCCAAATGTCTTTGGTTATTCTGCTTTTAGTTATTCCCTCTTCCATTGTTCAGGGTGTGTTTTGCTCTCCTTTTAGGGGCACACATGTGCATCTCTAGAGCAAGGCACTCCTCTGGTGACTCTTCATAAGTGCATGCAATTACAATTTGAGCGTTAAGTTAAACCAAGGTGCTTGTCCTATGTTTAACTTTGTTCAGGTAGAACTAAGGTGGCTGACCCATGCTGCTGGTTTGAATGCACGAAACGTTTCACTGGATGGGTATTGAAATAGGAAAGAATTCTCATTTTCTTTCTGACCTCCTGAGCCTCAGAAATAAAATGGGTTTCTAAGATGGCATTAAGACAAGAAGAAACAAAGTTTGAGGAGTAAAATGAAATTCCTTCTGGTCAAAGCAATGTCTGCTCCCATGCACAGACTGCATTGTTTGTAAGGAAAGGTCTTGGCTTAATAAGTGGCAATGTGTTCTGATGTAATAGCTCTATTAAAAAGATCTTATATTACACTTGCATCTGTATAAAAGCACAAATGCCTCAAGGTGCATCTAATCCTTTATAAATGGTTGTAGTGGTTATTCATAAATGGCTAGGAATGATGTGTGACACCTACTGATGACAGCTGTAGCTTTGTGATGGGTCTCATTTCTTTCATCTGAAGAGCTCCTACGTGGCATAATGGCTCTGCAATGGCTTTTTAGATCACCAGTTCCTGAGCTTTTGCTTGGCTGTCACAGCTACACCATAGATGAGATGACGCCCAGAAACACGGTTTTGCCAACATTTGCGATGCTCAGTTTCAGTACTTTTATGAGTACTTGGGAAATACCCCTTGGCTAGTTATTACACCTTTGACTGACAGGTAATGACTGTTACTAATAACAGTGTCTGCTTTACCTGTTTCACTGAATAAAAAGTTAAATATTTCTTAGAAGTTCAGTGTTCTTTCATACCTCATATGTATTTTATAAGGTTATTAAGACACAATATCTTTGAGCATGTGTGTGCATGTAGGTGTGCATACTTAAGTAATAGTATGATTTTAATGTCCATTACTTTTAAAATAACTGAAATATTTATCACATAACTTAATGTATATATTTAGTGTCTAGTCTGAAGAAGAATATAAGTGGATTCATACCAAGGTTAATCAGGCATTTTCAGCAAAAGAATATTTGTGTGTGTGTTTAAAGTCCAAACCAGTACCTTTTTTTTCACACCGTATACAATGAAGCTTTTTTTCTGGACATGTTTTGGCTCCAGAATGGAATTTCTTGTCAAAATTTGTGATCTGGAAAGATGGATCCAGCAAGCTTGGCTGGCTTAGTGCTTATGACCCTCAGTTGGGGGACAATTCTGGGGCTCAAGTCTTTGAAATAGGCAGAGCAGCAACTACAGCCTCCTGTTTCCTGTCCTGTGTGACCACTGATAGGATATTCCTTCCTGCTAAAAAATGTTGATGTGGTTGGTTTTCATATCTAAAATAAGCATTTTCCAAGTAGTGCCACATCATGACTTTACATGAACACAAAAGACGTACATTTGTAGTTTAGGACATTAAATTACAATGAGAAAGTGGACTCAGAATAAATCACCCATGAAACAAGGTGTGGGGAAAAAAAACCCAAACAACCAAACCTCCCAACGCTGTAGATGTTCCTTGCAATGCTATCACTTTCCTTATGTTAAGGTGTTACATTACTCTAATCCAGTCTCTCCACCTAACAAGGAGCAGTGTTTCTGCAGGACCAGCCAGCGCAGGTAAAACAGAGACCACCAAAGATCTAGGCTGTGCCCTTGCTATGATGGTGTATTTCTTCAGCTGTTCTGAGCAGATGGATTACAAGGTGAGATGTTCTGCTAAGCAGTTACAGAAATTGTTGTTTAGTTTCTTTTTCATATGAAGTACATTGGAAATTGTTGCTTTCAAGAAAAAGATGTTAAATCTTCCATTTTTTATTTTAGTCTATAGGGATTATCTATAAAGATTTGGTCCAGACAGGACCTTGGGGATGCTTTGATGAATTCAATAGCATCTTGGTAGAAGTTCTGTCAGTGGTGGCAGTACAAATAAAGACTATTCATATTGCAATTAGGAACAAGAAAAACAACTCAGTGTTTTAGCAGTGCTTCTTTATTGTCGTTTGCCATCTATAAATACTGAACCAGTAAAACCTTTTTCCAGAGTTCCTCCGAAACCCTTTGTGAATGTGGTGAGGGAGTAGATGGTAACATTAAATCACCCATGTAATATAATATACTACCTTAAAATAACTTTCTCTTCAAAATGTAGCAACAAATGTGAGTGAACTCCTGGCTGTACAGGAATCCAATTAAAGCTCTGCTGTTGAAGCTCTGGTCCTGTTCAAGTCACGCCATGTGAAATCATTGCATCGTATGGGTGAGAAGTTTGGTGGGGTTCAACCTTGCAAGAACTCTCAGGATTTCCAGTGTTTCCTGGTGTTTTTGAGGCCAGCCTTGTGTTTCCAGTGTACCATGTTCTCCCTTCTCTGCTTGCTTTACTTGATGCTGCCTCCTGGCCTTCTCAAACCCACCACATCCCTATCAATGTCTTTTATTCTACATGCTTTAAATATTAATTCCTCCTATAGACATGCTTCAGCCATATGCACTCTTTGTTACTCTAACAGTCCATTCTTCTCCTTCCAACTACAGTGCTGGCCAGAGGAGCCAGAGATTACTGAAAGCTGGTGCCTACCAGGGAAAAGTCTGTTTGCTCAGCTCTAATAAACTTTCCTAGACATTTGCTTTTGGCCGTTGTGCAAGACTGGATCCAAGCCCAGATGCACCTTTGTCACCTGACCCATGATGGCTGGCTTTGTATGATGCAGTTGTTGACATCTAATCCAACTGTAAAAATTTTCGTGTTATAACAGATTTTTATTCCTTGGTGAAAACATTACCCTGAAGTCATCAGTTGGAACACTTATTACCATAAACCCAGGATATGCAGGTTGGACAGAACTACCTGAAAACTTCAAAGCTCTGTTCAGGCAAGTATGCTATAGTGTATTTTTATGGTATACAAGTGTATCAAGTTTACATTTAGAGTATATATGTTGCCTAATGTTACTAGCCTTGATCTGCAATGAAATGCCATTTGTTTGCTTCAGAATTTATGTGGGGGGAAAAAAATCAGTATTCAAGCTGTGCATATCTGTACACCACAATGACAAAGGAAATTAAATGTATATCTTGCCTTTTAAAAATCTACATATAATTTTAAAGGTACCTGTGAACACACTGATTGTACCTAAATTTGTGCAAGAACGTTCGTTGTTTTGTGGTAAATGGGAATCCTCACAGCTGGCTTTACCTAGTAAAACAGCCATTTGAATAAGTGTCTAACTATCACATTCTTCCATGGGTGTCGGCATGCATGCGTTCATAGATGTTTCATAACTACCAGCTGAAGATGAAGCTGCATGCTCTTACCTAGTAAGATATTGAATATGTGATTGTTGAGAAGCTCTGAAGTGTAGCTCACAGAAAAAAGTTTGTATGCTTTTGGACACTGTAGGACAGCCCAGTAACTTTTTCTTGAAGCACATATTTATACTTTATATCTTAACACTAACGTTCAAGGAAGAAAGTTTTGAATTTAAAAGATCTGACTGTATTTTGCATGCTGCGCTCGGTGAGTTGTATCGAAATGGTGTTTCTGAGAGGGAATTAATTCCACAAGCAGTTGCTCCAGCACGATGGGCAGTAAAATGATGCCAATTTATCCCGACAAAGTGTTGGAGCTGCGCTTTGAACTATGTGGTAATGGTCTTTGACTTAAATGGTACAGGACTTGCTTAAGAAAGAGTTGGCACTTGAAATCCTTGTTCTTGCATTAACACTTTTCAGTGATTTAATCAAGACTTGAGAAAAAAAAGTTATTCTGTGATTTCATTTCTCAACATATTGAAGTTCAATGGGGCAAGTTGCAAGGCATTGACAGGCTGTCTGGGAGGCACAAGTATAGATGGTGCTATCTGGGATCTGCTTCTCTTACCAGTAAATCCCTTTGATTTTTAAAACATAGAAACTTAGGGCAGAACTGGGCATCGCTGTTGCTTCTGTGAGCAAGTTGAAACACAGGTACTACTTTCTTCTGTATTAAAAGGTACATCAAGATTTTGGCGTATTTCATTATTTCTGCTCTAGCCATGGGATTCCTGACACCATACTCCTTCATGCTTTCACTGCAGAAAGATACAAAATCTGCTGAAGTTGGAAAGCTGTTTGCTCGGGCACATCTCATCCTCTTGCCAACTAAACATCCTGCTTCAGATGGCAGGACTGGGCGGCACTGCAATTAGCTTTCTTGTTCTTTGAGCCTAAATTACAATCATTTGTAACAAGCAGTAAGTAACATCTGTTTACAAGGAGGAGGTCAGGATTTGAATTCATGTGCCTCTGCAAAGACTGTTGCTGAATAAGACCCTATAGTTGGGTCTTAGCAAACATTGGAGGGAGACCATGAGAGATGCATCCTACTTCCCCACAAGTGTTTTTTAAATATTTCACAACTTAGCTGTTGCTTTACCAAGCCTTCTCATTAATTGCCATCTAAAGACTCTTCAAGGCAAAGCAGGATTGGTGCGCACTGAGGGACCAATGCTGGGCGGCCGCTCAATTCAGAACCTTGCACAAGGGAGGGGACAGGGCGACGGGGACCCCATCCACCCTGTCTGTGCGGTGCGGCTGCCACCGTTTCTGCATTCGGACAGAGTCAGCTGCCTTGGCGGCCATGTCTTCTGCAGTCAGCTAGATGTGGTATTTGACAAGAGAGCAGGAGGGATCCCTCCCTGTTGTTACCGGGTTTTTCACCTCTCAGTGGACTACCAGAGGATGGAAAATGCATGTGATTTGTCTCTGTTGTTCATTTATTGTTTTTCTTCCTTCTTTTCTTTTTCATTTGGGAAGAAAAGAGTAAGGGATATGAAATAATATTAATTAAAAATATCCCTACTGAAAGATAAAGTCAAATTATTGCTTTATTTGATGTGCTTTCTATTATGGGTTTTCTTTGGTTTTGTTTTTTGGTTTGTTGGGGTTTTTTAATTTTCAAAATGTACTTGCTACATACAGCTTGAAGTGTTACCTTTACTTGGTTGTCACATAAAATGAAAAGCCTTTGGAATTAAAGTATGAACTGCTGCATTTGGGACTCGGGAATTCAGCCCTGTAGCTGATGTCTGTAATAGCTCTTATCCATTGTATAATGCACAGAAAAGGTGGGAGGTAAGTGGTAAAGCATTAACTCCATGTATTTGCCACCTAATGAAATCTCACAAGGGAGAGAAGATATATTGAATACTACTAGTCTGATATTTCTTGTGCAAGCAGTTATTCTATTTGCAAGAAGGGTATTGGTTATGGTAGGTAGAAGAGCATATAATTTTTTATAATTGATAGCAATGCATATAGCAGCCCTTGCATGGGCTTATGAAGAAATGCTTCTTAAGAAACAGTTTACTTAAAAATTGTTTAACAGAGGGGTGCTTACTCTTTTTCTACACTACATGTTATTGATTTCTGTCAGAAATATACTGCTGGACTAAACCACTGGTCTTAATTTTGTCGTATTTAAATATGAATGGTGAACAAAAGAAATCTTTGTATTTGTCAGTAGTAAGAAAAGTGCTCTGAGGGACAAATTTGCCTCTTTGTAGCTGACCCGAACACAAAATTCAAGATCTCTTCTCTGCTACTATGTAACTTAAGCAGTGATTTTTAATGAGGAAATTGTTTAGCCTTTGCATTATTGCTTTGTATTACTTTAAGTGGAGATTTCTCATTTATATCATTAAAATGGCCGTGGTTTTGTTCTAAATTTTGGACTAAAGGTTACATTTAAAAAAGAAACAAACAGTGAAACCTCCAAAGGCAACCATGACTTCATATAAAAGCATTAAAGCCCTCAAAAAATGGAAGTCCTTTTAAAAATGATGGCATTTTTAGCAATGGCAGGGTGTTGCACTTGACCTCCAGACCCTGTAGAGCTGCTGGCAGTGTCCTCCAGTCGTTGGTGGCAAGTGATGCCGCTGCAGACTGTGCCTGCTCTAAATTTTGGTAGTACCTGTCTCGCAAGCCCTGCGTTTCTCAGCTGCCTCCTTTGTGTACAGCAATGTTACTGCATGCTAACAATCAACAGTGCCTAATTAGCTCCTTTTACTTTGAAGTAAGGTCCTTTTTAGCTTGGACTGACACTCTTAATTGTGACTCTCTTGAGCTCTGTTTTTAAAAATGTTTGCACACATCAGTCATTCGATTTGAGTGACTTATTCTTACCATGTTTAAATACTAATTTGTGTACTTGGATTATGGGGTTTGTTTTTTTCCTTAGACCCTGTGCCATAGTTGTCCCTGACTTTGAACTGATCTCAAAAATTACATTGGTTGCTGAAGGGTTTATTTATGCATATCTGTTAGCCAGGAAGTTTATTACCTTGTATACTCTCTGCAGAGAGCTGCTTTCTAAACAGGTGAGGGTCTCTTTGGGCTTTTGGGTTTGATACATATTGATTAACACATACTCCATACCAGTGTGGCTGGACATTGTATAATAATAGGGTTTTTTATGTATATAGTCTTATCTTTTATTTTGAAGGCACTTTAAATCACGCGTCCATCCTTATTAAATTGTCAGATATGAATTTAGAAGAAAGTGCCCTTTCCTCTGATCTTGGGACATTTGTAATGCGTTCATTTTGCATTAAATATTTGTATATCACTGCTTCATACCTGGGATGACTGAACTACATTGCGCTGCCATGCAATACCTATATTAGAAATGTAACTCTCTTTTGGAGAAAAGAAAAACCTTATAGCAGAGTAGGAATTATTCTGAAAAACAAATAACATTCTGCTTGAATGAATGCTTCTTTAAACTTTCCCCAGTAAACACAGTGGAGGACTGTTTGAAAAATGGAAATAAAGCATTGCTAAATAATTTAATTATTATACTAGAAAGAATTCATATTCAGAATAATTATCTTAAAAATCTACAACTTGTAAAACTGGAAGGTTTATCATTTCTTCCCTGTATGTATGCTGTTTACTCATTTCCAACTGTGTAATTTTTCACAAGACATTCTTAATATTCAGTTTTGTTAGTAGAATAAGAACTTGGAGAACCCTTCAACCTTAAGCCATAAACTTTAGCAAGCAGGGCCATTGTGAAAGCAAAAGCAACTTTATTTTCATGCCTGCATAATTTCAGAATTATCTCTAAATATCCCAAAGTTTTCCTGACACATTCTTGCAACGTTTCTAGAGATAATGAATTTGAATGTTGAATATCTTAAGACAGCAATATTGCCTGCTTTACTAGAACAGGGATTCCTCAACTCTAGCGAGTACTTTGTCCTGGAGTCATTTTCTGAATTCAGAAAAATGACTTGTACAATTGTTTCCCATTTTAATATTAATAATAATATTAATAATGCTTAAAGCAAAACCTGGAATGTTCTTGTTTGTTTATTATTTTTATCTTATTTGTTTTACTTTTAATGGAAATGGGAGAAATCAAATCTCTTTGACTAAAATTCTGGGCTGCTGAAGAAAACATACAGCAGTTCAGAGAGCTCTGAAAATATTGGTCCAGTGTTGGGTCTTTTAGGGCTCTCAATATATCTTTGGGGGCACTAGGATCCTAGCCTATGAAAACTGCTTCAGAACAGGGTTGTCAGGGCTTTCATTGCATATGCCATGAGGAAGTGACTTCTGGTCCTGCCATGCCATGGCAAATAGCTTGGATGTCTTAAAGTCCTTGTACACCGGACAATCCACACAGCAGGCTGCTGTAAAGATGCATAGCTTGCTCTTTTACAACCCGTCAGACAGCAAACCAACCAAAAATCTGGGGTAAAAAAACCCCAAACCTTACCTAAATCTAAGCAAAAGCTCATTAAGCCCAGTATTTTCCTAAATTTCCTATTTTCCTAATCAGCTCTAAGTTTAACTTCTTTGCCTAGGTGTACTATTTCTAAAATGTGGAGAATCATTTTCATTGCAGATACTCAGCATCTTTAGTACCTCAGAAAAAAATGGCAATTTTTCTTTCTGATGATGAACTGTTCTGAAGTTGAAAATTGCTTTTTATTTGTTGTTCTTTGTGGTATATTTGGTGCATTTGATTCACAGTTATGGAGTGCCACTGTCATGGAAGGGAATACTGACATCTGTCAACTTTAAAAATTGTATATTGTGAAGTTGTGGGTTTGCTACTGGTTTGTTTTTTTCTTTTTTTCTTTTTTCTTTCTTTTGGCTTGGGTGATAATACCAACTAGGCTGTATTTATATTGGAGTCATAGGTGTGGTTGCAGCAAATGTTCTCAAACTCTACCTGATGGGTAGCCAGTTTGGGTGGTGACAGCAGGATAGTTGCAACCCCAGGCAGATTTTTGAAATTGAGGGAGGTGTAGTGTGCACACACTAAGGAAACTAGATCACCATGAGTGGTGTGGTGCATGCTAACAGAGAGAGGTGGTGGCTGTGTCACTCTTGGCTGCAGCAACACAGAGGTTAGAGAGGAACTGATTAGTCGCGTACCTAGCCAGCCGCTCATGTAATGGCTGGTCCCACTGCTGGTTATACCAAAATTAACCATCTGGGGATCTCTGCATGAGCTGCAAGAACATCTTTAAGTGTAGGTGTAGCCTTAAATTTAGAGAGCTGTAATTTCACGGTAGACCTCTTCGAATTGCAAAATTGGCTGTTGGGCTACTCCCTTCAGTCACGCAAGGTGCTGTTCAAATTCTTTAACTCTCCAAAATGGTTCAAACTCCTTCTCTTTCTGCTTCTATGTTACCTAGGAAGGAGAGGGGAAGAAGTGAGTGTTACAAAGTCCTGGTAAAAGGAGGAAGAGGGATTGAGGAGCCTGTGTGTGATGGAAAAAGTTGTGCTTTCTGCATTGCATATCTGCCTTCCTACTGGCAGGGCTTAGGGGAGGATATAGGCTTTTTTTCTGCCCTTCACTTACCAAATGTTTCTAGGCTTTTCCTCTAGGCTGAGTACCTATCTGTTTCTCTTTTCCTTTAATTTTGGTGTTGGAGCTGGTTGCAAAATATGTTGACAATCTGTCCAATCTTCTCTTCTTGGAAACAGAAAAGTATTACTAGCATCAGGTCAAATAGTAGAAGTTTGACAGCAATTTTTTGCTTGCCTTGTTTCATCATGGAGGTATAGTTGCCATGAATACAATAATATTTGATGATACGAATTTTGCCATTTAAAAATAGGGAACAAAGTGGTGGAATACTAAAAATGAAATAAATATACATGTTCCACCCTTTCTTTTTTTTTTTCTTTACTAGACTTCCAACACTGGCCTAAAGCCACTGCAAGACTACAAGGGAATAAAAAATTGTCACTTTACGCTGTATGTAAATCGCTTGTTTTCTTTGTAAACACTACCACTTTGTTTTATTTCCTGTGCTAACATGACTAGTTAAAATGTTTTCACAGGACCATTATGACTGGGGACTTTGTGCTATCAAGTCAGTTTTGGTAGTTGCTGGCTCACTGAAACGAGGAGATAGGAACAGATCTGACAATCAGGTAAAATCTTCACTTAAAAGCACCTAAGAGTAGGAGCTGTTTCTGGTGCTTTGGCTTTGAATAAAAACAGAATGCTAAAAAAAGAAGAATTTAATCCTCTTGTGATATGTCGTTTACCATCCTTTTCCAGGTGCTTATGTGAGCCTTAAGAGACTTCAATTTGCCAAAAACAGTGACAGATGATATCCCAATTTTCATGGGTCTGATCAGTGACCCGTTTCCAGCTCTGGATGTTCTGAGGAAGAGGAACCTGCAATTTGAACAGATGGTTAAACAATCTACCCTGGAGCTTCACTTGCAGCCTGAAGAGAGCTTTATTCTCAAAGTAAAAGAATTCATTGCTTTTAATTACTCCCCTTAAGAGTTTCAATCAAAATAATTGCAAATGGGTTGTATTAGACATGAAGGTTATTTTTGAGTATGTTACACTATTGATAAGGTGTCCTCAGTGTCTTGGTATTTCAAAGGCATTTTGTCATGGCAGTAATACACCTCAGTATGAAAAATACATCCATAAGGAAATGTGTCTCCTGTTGAAAAAAAGCTGTCTACATTGACAAACATGTTTGTGTACACTACCAAGCATTTGTACTCGGTAGCAAATTAATTGTTGGTGATTATTTATAGGGAGGAAAGAAGAGTAAGGGAGCAAAACCATGTAAATAAGATGGCGTGGATTTTTGCATGTTCTGGTATTTCTGTATAATATAATGCACATTGTGCTATACACAGTAAAAACATGTATGTACATGTACGCGTGCATGTATGTTTATAAGAACTGGTTGTCTATAAGCCAAATTTAAACACTAATTTTAGTTTGAATTACAGCCAGGATGAAAAGGTGAAACTTAGAAACACTGGTTAATATACAGACCAAATAAAAAGTGTGCTTCTTTGGACTAATAAGAAAGTGTATTCCCACCCTCCTTCAAGGAACATCCACATCTGCTCTATGTAATAGCATGCACCTTTCCTTTTTTAGGGTTTATTGGAAACTGAAGTAACCATGGCAGTTAAATGTGACTGATCTCAGGATTTATAAAGGATTTTCTGCTCTAGTCTATCTTGTTCCATTATCCTGACAGAAGGGTGAAAGACAGTAAGCTATGCCTTGGGGTATTACGAAATTTGTAATCAGCCGTCTATAGAATATTTTGATTCCTGCTAACTGGGTGAATCAGAAGGTGAGCACTAAGGAACATGGACTTGTTCCTATTGGACTTCAGAAAATCTGTGTGGGTGCTCTCTTCTAAGACAGAAAACCATAAGCAGCCAAGATATTTTAGTTCTGTGGCTCACAGAACTATTTCTTTGGAAGAAACATATTACTTCAGTGGACTGATTTTGTATTTTACAAAATCATAGCTGCACAACTGTTCTGAGTGTGGAATTCACTCTGCTAAATTGATGGCAAAATTGTAATAACTGTTCTGTATTCCTGGGTTGGCACAATCCTACTGGACTGTATGGCTGTCTAGCAGAATAGGATTTGCTCTCACTTGTTGAGATAACTGCATTCATTAATTTAAGCCAACTCTCTTCCCATTTTCTGGAAGTCAGACAATGTTGCTTGATGCAACATCAGCTCAGCTGAGGCAAATCTGCTGAGAAGATGTAGGTTCATTTTTTTTCTGTTAAAGGGAATAGGAGTGTAAAGGGGGATATAACTCTTGTGAATAATTGTGTCTCTCTAATAAGAAGGACAACAGGAGAGGAAAGGTGCTCACTGCGTATCCCTTCTGTGTGATAGGTTGTTCAGCTGGAGGAGCTACCAGCACTGTGTCACTCTGTGTTTGCTGTTGGAAATGCGGGGACTGGAAAGAGTAAGGTACCTGCATAGCTATGCAGCACGTTTTCTATCTTACATTGTAAAGAAATTGCCATGGTTCTTGAGGAAAACATACTGCATGTTGCCTTTGCCTTAGGCTGCAGTGTAATAACACGCTGTTCAGGCCATCTAGTCAGCCACATGATGTGCAATGACAAAGCTCAAATGTTACAAGCAAATTTTACATTTTACGTGTTGTTTGCATGTCCCAAAGGAAAATTAATCATGGCACCAAGTAATGAGCATTCAATTTGACAGATAGACTAAGTAATACTTTGTTCTGGAAGGAGAAGCAGGATGGTTTAATTAGGCTGCTAGACAGAAATAGTGGAATATATTGCCAAAACACTAGACAAATACTTTTAATAGATAATGCTTGCCCATTTCTGCTACTAAACGTTGGCAGCTGCATGGATTTTCTTCCCCATTTAACATTTTCTATTAGAATCGATTGCAGAGTACAGCTGTTTCAGAATGGGAGTCTCCTATCCTTAGGCTTAATGGAAATTTAGGACTAAACCAGCACAGAGTCATGAGTAAATCAAGGTGAACAGTTGACTGAGTGCAGGGATTTGCAGTCAGAGATCCAGTTCAGGAAGAAAGTCAAAGATTCCTATTGTATCAAAATTGTGTCACTAACATGCAGCCTGTTCCTCCTCCTCAGGTGCTGAAAGTTCTGCATCACACATATGTGAACATGAAACAAAAGCCTGTTTGGAATGCCTTTAAGTCAAAAGTTCTGACAGCTGATGAATTGCTTGGTTTTATACACCATGCAATGCACGAGTGAAAAGATGGCAAGTAGCACACGTGTCCTTACTAGGACCTGAACCTGGACGCATTGCTTTCCATCAGAAATGGACAATGCCAGAATTCAGAGAAGGTGTTAGAGACCCACTTCTTGGGTTTTTCTGTATGTTGATGCAATGACATATGGGTGCAGAGCACTAGTGGTTGTGGGAAGACTGGAGGCAGGGCAGGATGCTAGTAGACAGAAAAGTACTAGTCTGAATGATGCTGATTCAGCTGCCTTAAAGGGTGAGTTATATTCTTCCCAGACCCATGAAACCTCCCATATCTCACCCATATCCTTAAGACTAATGACATACTCTCCTGTAATCAAACCAGAAATAGGTCATTATTACATAAAATGCAGTCATTTTGCTGTATCAGGCGTTCACTGAATTTTTTTTTTTTTACTTTGAATAGCCACCTAATAAGCAAGCAAAGGAAAAAAACATGGTTTTGATGCTACAAAGCTTCTTGTTTTAGTGATGCATTAAGTCTTCTGAAGTTTTAATTGCAGTGTTGTTATTTAAGCACTAAAGTGATGGGATTCTATTGAAATATAATTTGCAGGCCTCCTGACATTTCTTCTGAGAGAGCAATGTAGTATTACCCATGAGAGGCCAAAATGGTTAGTTTTACATGGGGATATAGATCCTATGTGGATTGAGTCCCTCAATACTGTTATGGATGATAACAAGGTGAGCAACTGAGAAGCAAGTACAGTGGATTTCCCTCTACCTGTTTTCACATTTCCCTCTTCCTTTATTTTTCTGGAGATAGTTTTGCAGTGTATGTTCCTTTTTTGTTCCATTCTTATAATTTCTTCGGTTTTCACTATTGCTAAGTAATAGCATCTGATTAACATGTTATGTCTTGCCTATTTTGTACAACACAGACTTAAAGTAGCCTACATATACTATAAGGCTGATTGTGCCTCCTAGTGTATGAGTTGATGTAATTCAGGATGTCAGCATAAGATTATTGAAATTGGTATTTGGAAAGCCTCTCAGTAAAGTAGATTTAAGATTCCATGAGTGAAGTCCTTGCGTCACTGCAGTAAGGAAGGCTAGTGTTAGGAAATCTAAATAAGTCAGTTTAAGAACTAGTAGTAGTATCTAGACTTCTTTATTCCCTTCTTATTAATTATGCAGCTAAACCAATTACAGCTGTCTGAAATGCTGTAATGTAAAGAAATCCAAATCTAAAACCTAAATGTAACCTTAGAAAGGTGATTGTAGTTTAGCCCATTCTCTTAAGCTTTCCTGTTGTCATGGTTTGACCCCAGCCAGCAACTAAGCACCATGCAGCTACTCACTTACACACACACCCCCCTCCACCCCCGTGGGATAAGGGAGAGAATCAGGGGGACAAAAAAAAGTAAAATTTGTGGGTTGAGATAATGACAGTTTAATAGGGCAGAAAAGGAAGGGAAAATAATAACAACAGAATATACAAAACAAGTGATGCACAACGCAATTGCTCACTACCTGCTGACTGATGCCCAGCCAGTCGCTGTGCCGTGGTGTGCCCCAGCCAACTCCAACCAGTTTATATACTGGGCATGATGTCATATGGTATGGAATACTCCTTTGGCTCATTTTGGGTCAGCTGTCCTTGCTGTGTCCCCTCCCAGTTTTTTGTCCACCCCCAGCCTCCACTGGCAAGGCAGTATGAAAAGCTGAAAGTCCTTGATTTAGTATAAACACTGCTTAGCAACAACTAAAACATCAGTGTGTTATCAACATTATTCACATCTTAACTCCAAAACACAGCACTATACCAGCTACTAAGATGAAAATTAACTTTATTCCAGCTGAAACTAGCACACTTGTCTTAAGAATTGAAACCTATTTAGTGGCATGGTCTCTGGTTACTCAGCAAGGTGTCCATCTGGGGCTAGCCACAGAGCCTAACTTTAGCTAATGAACAGAAAGTGGCTTTTCCAGGGGACATTTCAGAGCACCTACATTTAGGCTCCTGTTCCGAATCTTTTCTGTTTATTTCCATTGACATTGAGAGAGACTTTGCCTCCCCTGCTTTTAGCAGCTTTCAGGACAATTCACACTGGTGAAGGTGGCTGTTGTGGTTTAACCCCAGCCAGCAACTAAGCACCACGCAGACGTTCACTCACTCCCCACCCAGTGGGATGAGGGAGAAAATCAGGAAAAGAAGTAAAACTCATGGGTTGAGATAAGAACGGTTTAATAGAACAGAGAAGAAGAAACTAATAATGATAATGATAACACTAATAAAATGACAGCAGTAATAATAAAAGAATTGGAATATACAAATAATGCACAGTGCAATTGCTCACCACCCGCCGATCGACACCCAGTTAATCCCCGAGTGACGATCCCCCTGCCCCCACTCCCCCCAGTTCCTATACTAGATGGGATGTCCCATGGTATGGAATACCCTGTTGGCCAGTTTGGGTCAGCTGCCCCGGCTGTGTCCTGTGCCAACTTCTTGTGCCCCTCCGGCTTTCTCGCTGGCTGGGCATGAGAAGCTGAAAAATTCTTGACTTTAGTCTAAACACTACTTAGCAACAACTGAAAACATCAGTGTTATCAACATTCTTCGCATACTGAACTGAAAACATAGCACTATACCAGCTACTAGGAAGACAATTAACTCTATCCCAGCTGAAACCAGGACAGTGGCTAGTCATCTTTTGAATGAATTGAACTGTGGAAAAATTCACACGAGATCAAGTAAAACCTTGAATTTGTCCTCTGTGTTTCTGAAGTAAAAAACCATAGCCATGTTCGAATAAAGTCTGTTTAGCTATGTTTAAGAAATCGTGTATGTGCAAGGTGTTGCAGATAATCCTTACTCCTTTGCGGGGCTATAATAAATACAAGATTGCCCTGATTATTCATTCTTGTTAGACAGTGTATCTTAGCTTGCTTTTGCTGAAAAAATTATTGATGATTTCTAGGTTCTGACCCTTACAAGCAATGGACATGTGCCTATGACTCCATCAATGTGACTACTATTTGAGGTACCCCATTTAAGAGCTGTTACCCCAACTACAGTATCCAGAGCTGGTATTCTCTGTCTGAACACCCAGGACCTGGCGTGGAATCTGTGAGTATCTGATGGTATTAGTTAGCATTTTCAAGATACATCTTGAATATTAATGGAAATAGATTCCATTATTTATATTAATTTTTCCTTCTAGTTTTTATTTTGATAATAGTGGGATAATTTATTTGGTGGCCTATCAAATATGCAGTTCAGAAATTTCACCATCAGTGTTTTATTTTCCCATCTAATGTGTAGTGCTTAATCAAAGCAGTAGTGTGGTGGGTTGACCCTGGCTGGATGCTAGATGCCCATCAAAGCTGCTCTATCGCTCCCCACTCCTCAGCTGGACAGGGGGAGAAAAATATGATGAAAGGCTCACTGGTCAAGATAAGGACAGAGAGATCACTCGGCAACTACTGTCACAGGCAAAACAGACTCAACTTGGGGAAATGAATTCAATTTATTGCCAGTCAAAATCAGAGTAGGGTAATGAGAAACCAAATCTTAAAACACCTTCCCCGCCACCCCTCCCTTCTTCCTGGGCACCACTTCACTCCTGAATTCTCTACCTCCTCCCCCCAGCAGCGCAGGGGGACGGGGAATCGTGTTTATGGTCAGTTCATCACACGTTGTCTCTGCTGCTCCTTCCTCCTCAGGGGCAGGACTCCTCACACTCTTCCCCTGCTCCAGGGTGGGTCCCTCCCACGGGGTGCAGTCCTCCACGAACTGCTCCAGCGTGGGTCCCTTCCACGGTGTGCAGTCCTTCAGGAGCACACTGCTCCAGCATGGGTCCCCCACAGGGTCACAAGTCCTGCCAGAAAACCTGCTCCGTGGGCTCCTCTCTCCACAGATCCGCAGGTCCTGCCAGGAGCCTGCTCCAGCGCAGGGTTCCCACAGGGTCACAGCCTCCTTTGGGCATCCACCTGCTCCGGCGTGGGGTCCTCCCCAGGCTGCAGGTGGAGATCTGCTCCACCGTGGACCTCCCTGGGCTGCAGGGGGACAGCCTGCCTCACCAGGGTCTTCACCACGGGCTGCAGGGGAATCTCTGCTCCAGCACCTGGAGCATCTCCTCCCCCTCCTTCTTCACTGACCTGGGGGTCTGCAGGGTTGTTTCTCTTACGTGTTCTCACTCCTTTTTTTGGTTGCAGTTTCTGTTGCACAGGGAGGGGGGTTTGGGTTTTTTGTGGGTTTTTTTTTCCCCTTCTTAAATATGTTATCCCAGAGGCACTACCACCATCACTGATGGGCTCGGCCTTGGCCAGCAGCAGGTCCATCTTGCAGCTGGCTGGCATTGGCTCCATGGGACACAGGGGAAGTTTCTAGCAGCTTCTCACAGGAGCCACCCCTGTAGCCCCCCCGCTACCAAAATCTTGCCACAGAAACCCAGTACAAGTAGTAAATCCACTGTCTTCTTTTTGTGATACAAATTTGGCAGTAGCAAGAAGTGAGTAACTTGGTTACTGTTCTCCGACAGCTTTTTAGTAACTGTCACCATCTTTCTTTGACACTGTTAAGGACACTGGTTTACATCAGCTTGGCTCTTTGTTTCTCTTAATCGTTTGGATCACAGTACTGCCCTTTTAACTTGTTATATATCTATGCTTCATGCAAATTAATTATAAGATGTTTTCTAAAGAATATGGGTTTCCGTGAATAAAAGGGAATTTAGCTGGTCAAGGCACAATGCATTAACTTGAAGTCCAATGTGATCTTTTGCTTTTGCATTGGTTGACCTGATCCAAAAC
Source organism: Buteo buteo (assembly GCF_964188355.1). Taxonomy (NCBI): domain Eukaryota; kingdom Metazoa; phylum Chordata; class Aves; order Accipitriformes; family Accipitridae; genus Buteo; species Buteo buteo. The sequence continues at coordinate 35,798,994 of NC_134172.1, forward strand.
AGTTGTTACAAGTTTTAGTAAGAAGTGATTCTTTTTAACATTTGTCAGTCGGTGGTTTTATTTTCAAGCAGCAGTATTGCTGTTTCATGTCAAAATTCAATTTTGCAGCGTCCCAATACGTCATCAACATTTCAGACAGTTCTAACTGTCTGTGTTAGAGTTGTATGCCATTGGGGTAAGAAGCCTTCAGTGCAAATATCTCCCAGAGAAATCTTGTCAGTAGGAGAATTTAATCAAACAGCATGAGTCTGTACAAGCTGCCCACCTTGGGTGATGAGAATCAGAGGGCTGCTGAGGACATAGAGAGGCAATATGATCTCTCACAGCAAACAGAGGAGTGTAGAGATGGAAACAGTAGGCAACAAACTGTCCAAATGGAATAGCTGTAAATGAGTAAATAATCTGTTTAGACTGTGTTTGACTAATACTGTGTGAACACGAGCAGGGGATAAAATTGCCTAATCCTTTGGTATATAGACAGTTAAGCAAATGGCTGCTAACCTGAAGCATGTGCTTCAGTTAGCGTAATGATAAGGAATTTTAGACTTGGTTGTGATAGGAACTAGCAGATGAGAAAGGTTACTCTTTTGTCCTTAATTACATATAGCCAGACTTTTCAGCCATACTGGGTTATATATACTACTGTAGATATCTGCAATGCAAGCTATGTTGAACTTGGGTGTCACATAATCCTCCCTCTTGTGTATAACTTACATGCTGGTATTTTAAATAGTCTGTTCTCAAACAACATAAAATAAAGCATCCTTGATCCCACCTGGTTTTTGGTGGTGCAGCCCTCTGAAAGCCCTTTCTAGGCCCTTTCTCCCTGCCTTCCCTGGAATAAAGGATGCAGTCAAGGAAAAGGAGTGTAGCCATATGCTGGTGTGCTCAACTGTCATAATAGCTCTTAGAAATTCTGCAGCATAATGATCTTTGCATAAACAAATAAAAATGTTGTAAGGCTGGCAGCACTTATGTCTGACTTGTATCCAGTGCAGTAGTATTTGTGCATTGCACTAAAGGCAATCACAAACAATTCTCAAAAGTGAACAAAAGTTTGCATTTCAAAGCTAGAGGGAAGAAGTTTTGGGTTTTTTTCAACTTCTCTCTGCTAAAAAAATTGGTTGCTTTCCAATTTGTTTTGCAGGTATGTTGCCAGCTGGATAGAAACAAGGAGATACCAATCCAAAAAGGCTAATTTGACTGTTCTTTTTGACAAATATGTGCCTCCTTACTTAGAACAACTCAGAACAAGATTTAAAACTGTTATTCCTGAGAATAGTGTGGTTCAGGTATGCATTAGCATTATAACTATTTATATTTTAAGAAACAGTGTTTCTGAAAGATCCACTGAGCAGGTGGTCCTATGCAGGAATAAAAATGCTTAAAATTACTGGCTATCTGAAATGCAGGTGAGATGAAATTGAGAGGCTCTTATATATCAAATGTGGACCTTTGTTTTTGGAGACCTACAGAGATTCAGAGGTTTCATACTGCAGCGGTCCATTGTAACAAGAAGAAAGGTAGTGTGTTTATGGCACTGCACGTAATTCTCTGACTTTTCAATTCCTGCATTGCTTCTGTTAGTAATGTCTTAGCTAGCTTAGGGCTAGCCATTTCATCTCTCCATACAAGCATTCTGCCTCTCTCTAATTAAATGCTCACTAAATTAAATGCTCACTAGTTACTCTCATACTCTGATAATGAGGCCCTATGTTATTAAACATTATTAAAGAATGGAGCTGAGCTCTGTTTGTTTCATACATAAACAATCTGATACTGCACATCCTTATGTTGACATTTTAAATTTACTAAATATGCCTTGTCATTCTAAACTCTTCTGTTTGCCTGCTTCTAAATAAGTCAATAGGAGAGGAGAAAACTAATTATTGAGTATGAGTGTTAAGAATTCGCCATAATGTACATGCTTGAACTGTGTTATCTTCATATACTTTGCTTTAAGTAGTGTGGAATGAAAGTAATTTAGTACATTTTAGCAGTAGGCCTCTTTTGTGCCTTTGACCTCTGAAAGGAGCTCCTAGACTATAAGGAAGCAGAGCAAGGAGCTGCAGTCTCACTACTTAAATTTTAAATACCTTCTTGAGGTCACTGTCACCCTCCTATGGAGTAAGACTCACAGGTCACTCTCTTCACATATTTATTTATTGCAGAAATTCTGTTCTCTGCTGGATTGCTTACTGACCCCTGAAAATGTGCCAATGGATTGCCCCAGAGAGCTCTATGAGATGTATTTTGTCTTTGCTTGTATTTGGGCGTTTGGTGGGGCACTCTTTCAAGATCAGGTAAGTTTATGAAAATGACCACAGTATCTCACTGTGCTTGAAAACCAGATATAATATATATACATATACACACACACCTACCTACGTATTTAAACAGATATAAATACATATGTGCGTGTGTGTATATATGTATATGCAGGTTTCTACTCATTAATACTGATGGAGGGGTGCAGAGCAGTGGCCCATGCATCTGATTTGTTGGCCTGTTGTACTGTAGCTATCAGAGCTTATCTGTAAATGAGCTAACTTGACCGGAGGGAGCTGACTGCCTGCAGTGCAAGACGGCATGCAGTCTCATTTACCGTGCATAGAGAAGCTGTGTTTACTTAGGGAAGTGTTACCAGTTGTATTTTTTTATCTACACTAAAGTCCCTGGCAAGCAGTAAAAAGTAGTATGAGAGTCATGCCTACCAGAATTGAAGCATTTAGTAAAGGGCTGGACAGATGTATGTTTAATCTCACCTGTTGGATTTACACTGAGAAATGTAGATATAAGCAAGGCATTATAATGCATTCCCCTTAGTGAGTTTTTTTTTGTTGTGATGCTACAAAAGGTTTGAAGAAGAAAGTTCTAAAACTCTACAATTACTTGTCAGTGTTTTGCTTAGATAGAGCTTGATTTCTTGAGAAGTATCTAGTCATACTTGCCTCCTAAAGGCTGAAAAATATAGTTGGCTTTACTGCTGCTTGAATTAGATGAAGCCCTTGTGAAGGAGCAAGTTTATATGTGCGTCATCCATAGGTAAAGGAGCACCTTGCATAAGTTGGAGAATCAGAAGCAACACATCATTGCAACAAGAGACTGGGAAGATCTTTTTGGTCATATTAACATCTGATTTCATGTCCTTCAAAAAGACGTGCCGTTCTGTGGACATATGCAGGAAGGTCTTGTCTGAAGGAATTCATCTCTGTGGTCCCACAGCTATATAAATTTAAACTGAATTTAAAAGATTTAGGAAACAAAATATTTGGGCTGGATATGTGGTGGGTTAGCTTTGGCAAACAGCCGAACACCAGCCCAGCCGCTTGCTCACTCCCCCTCCTCAGCAGGGTAGAGGGAGAAAACAGGCTGAAAAAGCTTGTGGGTCGAGATGAAGACAGGGAGACTGGTAAGAAGTTACTCTCATGGTCAAAACAGACTCGATATGGAGAAAATTAATTTAATTTGTTGCCAATTAAAATGGATGCAGGTGGTGAGAAACAAAGGCAAACATTAAACCAAAACCTTTCCCCCTCCTGCCCGCAAAAATCAGCGTCACTCCTTCACTCTTCCACTTGCCCACTCCAAGCAACATGGGTGGATGGAGGGTTATGGTTGATACACAGTGGTTTCTCTCTGTCACTCCTTCCTTCTCATGCTTTACCCTTGCTCCAGCATGGGCTCTCCCTGGGCTCCAGTCCTTCAGGGTATATTCACCTGCTCCAGCATGGGGTCATCAGGGGGCTGCAGTGTGGGTATCTGTTCCAGTGATGTGGAACTCCTCCTCTTCCTCTGACCTTGGTGTTCTGCCGTTTCTCAGTCTTTCTGCCCTTTCTTGAATATGTTTTTCCTGAAGTGGCACCAGCTTGGCCGAGGGGCTCTGCGGTGTCCTGTAGTGGGTCTGTTGGAGCTGGCTGGAACTGGCCATGTCCAGCACAGGGCAGCCCCCATCCTCTCCTCACAGAGGCCATCCTGCAGGCCCCTTCTGCCAACATCTTGACACCTGCACTCAACCCAGGATGTCGTTAGAAGATGGCCTGTCCTTAGCCCCTTAAACAGCAGAACACTAAGGTATTACTTTGATGTTCTTGGTTACTTCATCACAGTCTACGTGTATACGCATTTAAAAATAAGATTTATTTGTAAGTCTGTTTTTCATGTGTGTTTCACATGAATGTCTCTATGGAATATGTACTGTAAACAATGCACCATTTTATAGCTTTCAAATTACCAAGCTGAATTCAGCTGCTGGTGGCTTAAGAAGATGAAAGCAGTGAAGTTTCCATCCCGGGGCACAGTGTTCAATTATTACCTTGATGCAGAGACAAGGAAGTTCCTGCCCTGGGTGGATACGGTCCTGACTCCTGATGTCAATCCAGATGCACCTCTGCAAGTACAGTGCACACCTGTGACGACATGCTGAGCATTGCTAGATGCGGGAAGGTTTTAGGGTCTTGTCATGATTTCTGACATAGTCTTAGATGTCCTGGAAGTAACACTCTCTAGATGTGTTTGGATAAATCCCTGCTAACTGGGCCATGTACCTTTATTTTAGTCTTGAGGATTTAACAATAAAGCAAAGCTTTTATTGATTTTTATGTTATTAAAGCACTCCTGAAGACATACCATCTTCAATTTGTTAGTGGTTTATACCCTTTTTCCATAGTAGGAGAAATTCAGGCTTCAAGTCCATTTAATCATTGAAAATAATGCCCACAGCAACTGTACACCACAAACTGAAGCCTTAATATTTTTCTCTTGCCAGCTTTATGCACACACAGGTATTCTTTTGCCAGCTAAATTCCCTTCGTACTAACAGAACGGGGGGGGGAAGCAAATCACTTATCACCTTTCCACTATGCTCTTGATCAACTTACAAAGTTAGAATTATATTTGTGGAATACAAATTGTAGAAGTTGAATATGATAGTATGATATGTATCTGTCAGTGGAGAAGTAGAACGCATGAGCTGTTAATTGTAATTGCCTCAGTTTGGGGGTTTGGTTAGTTTTGCTCTTTTTTCAGTGTGTTTCACAGAATAGTCTCAAATGCTTCATGGTGCTTTGATTGCATTAACTTGTAGGCCTCTTTCTTTTTAAATGCTTAGATGAGTAGGAATTTTCTTGAGGAGATTATAAGTTTGTGGGCATAGAAACATGGAGCTGATGATCAAAAGACATTATCCATTATCAGCTATCCTGTAACAAGTTCTCTTTGATGGTTAATATTTGGTAGGAAAATACAGAGCTTGGAAAAGAAAGTTTTATCAGGCAATAAAGGTTTTAGGTGCTCACAGTAACTACAGCTAATTTGTTGCCAACTATTTGTCCAGTTTTAGGTATGCTGAAAGCCAGACCAAAAAGCAAATGGAGCTACTACTTGAAAAATTAAACCAACTACCTGTTGCACTAGCCTTTGTTTCTCTACCAGGTTTTGGGAGACTGGCATTCTGTAAAGGTTGAGACGGAACCAATGCATTTCAGCTACAATACGATTTAAAAATCTTCCTATTAGAAGAAATTGAATACAGATTTTCAGGTAGCAATGCTGTGTAAAAAGTAATCTAGTAGAACACTCTGTTCTAGTAATTGTGTTTGACAATGAGAGAACGGTGTGTCCCATTTCATTGCTTTTTAGAATTCAGTCCTAGCCAGAGGGAGAGACAGAAATTACTGTTTGCTTTTAAAACTAAACTGTGTTGTGCAAGTGTTTGATGGGTTTTTTTCCTTTTCAATTTCAGGCAATCTTTGTTCACACATCTGAGACTGCACTTCTCAAATATTTTATTGATTTACTCTTAACAAAAGGCAAACTAGTCATGCTTGTTGGAAATGCCAGAGTAAGTAAAAGTGTTTGTAGGTGATAGGCTTGCTGCTCTCTCTGAAGACTACCTCCTGGATAACATCCCTCTCAACTACTACACCGTATCAGCAGTGCTTCAGAGTAAGTTCCACACAGATGCAAGAAACCTATCTTCCCTCAACAGCAAAGGTGAAAAATATTACGCAGCTGTTACGATTTCATTACAGCTGTTGGCTACTGCCGTTGCCTGAGTCTTGGCAAGCTCCTCGCTTTGCAAAGTGGAAAACTTAGCAAAGTTGGGGCAGGCAAGAGGAAAGGAGGAGGATGAAACTGTGGGGCAAACTGGTACTCACACTGTGCTCCCACAAGTTGCTCTGTGCTTGTGGACAAGAGAAAGCTTGGCTTTACTTATGTTAACAAGAAGCTTTGAGCCAGCTTTGGCTAGCGTGGATGTCTCTGCGTTGTGCCTGTAGATGTACCAAAAATGACAGTCAGGAGTTGGGCTTGCTTTTGCTAGGCACCATACCACCCCTGAGGAGGGGCAGTGCCTGTCTAGAGAAGTTGGGAGTCTCCATAGGCGAGATGGATGCAGAGCAAAGGAAATGTTAATATAACACACAGAGGGGGCTGTATGTTGGCCAAAAATGTTATACTGGTGGTAGGTTTTGGAACAAGAGGCAGCAGACAGTCAAAGTAAAATAGACTCATAAAAGCTCTGTGTCTCTCTGCTTTTCATGAAGACCACAATCAAGGGAGAGCCCAGCCATCAGTGGATATGCCCTCTTTGCCTTCTTTTCTTTATCCTTACAGTAACTTGAACTCTTATCACTCTACAGAAAAAATGACATGGCCTATTCACTGTACAGCTTTTCACAGCTGTAAAAAGCACTAAAGAAGTTAATGCACTGGCTTATCGTCTCATATGTCTGGGAGAAAATACAGAAAACAATTTCTCACTTTTAAAAACTTTCCCGAATTTAAGAAGCCTTCAGATAAAATCTTTAGGAGCATTTAAGTTTGCTTGATGCTTAATTTAACTACTTGTGCAATCAAATTTTTAATTTTCTAGCCAACCTACATTGCTGCTAATGGATCAAATTGTCACTAGGCTTAAAAATATAAGTATAAATCCACAAATCTCCATTAAGTAAGGTTTTACCCTTTTTTTTCTTTACTACCTTGTGTTGATTTCTTCTCTATTCAGGTCAGATAAGCAAATATCACTTTCAATTTACTTTGTACCTTAGTTTATTCTTTGAAGAGTTTCCAAATTCATGTTAACATAGAATCCTGCATTAACAGAACTTAATAGCCTTTTTGCCCCTCAAAATGAATGGAGAGATTAGGAGAAAAGAAATTGGCTGTGTGTCAGAGTGAGATCATGAGTTGTTGTAAACTGTCACAGCTCCTTTAATGGGGAATCAGCCTTAAAAAGTTTTCAGGTATTCCTCTGATCAGAGAGGGGTTTTTTATCTAATGATTGCCGTTCCAGCAGTAACCATGACAAAGGCACTAGAGCACAAAAGCATAACACTTTCCATTGCAAACAGAAGCTGATGAAAGGAGCTCCTAGGCAGCAAAGGTTGTCTATTCTTCTTGCAGGAAACTTTTTAAATAAACCAAATAGGTAAAGTAGGCATCACAAAGGCTTTCTCTGCAAGTGTATCACATCTACCAACTGTACTGTGGCATAAAATTTGAGATCTTATGAACCTTTAAGGATTTGCCATGAAATGTTAGTAGTATTCCTTCAGATTTTAAGTCAGTGTTGTAGAACATCCACAGCTCTTTCTAAGAAATATTAAGAGATGAACAAAAAAATGGACTCCTCTGGTTGTCTGCAGCTCTTCCTTCTGTCTGCTGCTCTTCAGCCAAGTCCCTCTTTGTTAAATGCTCTGCTAGCAAGTCCCTCTGCTAATCACAGCAGGTGAAGAACTGCGTGATGATTCAGGAAAAATATATTGTGTTCACTTTCTATTGTGTTTACAACATTTTTTTTGGTGAGCTGTGATGGAGTGATTTTGTACTGTCATGTATAGCTTGAAATGACTGCCTCGTTATTTTTGTGTTTGCATGTACCGATGCTTCTTCCTATAAAATGCATTCAAGTGATACACTGAAATGCCTGCCTTATGTGTTTTAGGCTACAGCTCCGAGCAATTGTTGGGAACAATCAAACTGTTGAATTTTTTTTTTAATGGAAAGAGGCATTCACATCAAATTACACAAATGAGCAATTTAAACTGTCTTGGTTCAAAAAGAAGAGCTTAAGAGCTGAACTTGAAGTACAGTTATTCACTACATTGACATGTTCTTTCCATTGTTTAGAGGTTAAAAGATTTTTCTTGCAGATCGTATCACTTTTTAATCTGCAGTATTTTCTGCCAGCTCCCATCTTATCTGTATCCACATAACTTTTTTTGAGGTATCTGCAAGAGTGGGTGAGATTAGCATGTAGTGTTGGGTTTTATTTAGCATTCCCCCAAGGCGTATGACTCATCCGCTCTGCCTCTAGAGCAGCAGAAAAATTCAAAATGTTACTTGACTTGGAGACAGGTTCTGATGCAAACTAATACTGGTACATTAAGTTTGGGGTCTTCAGTAATACTAAACTCTGGAACAGTGCCATAGAGAAGAAATTTGCATAAACATTTATGTACAATGGAATTTAGTAAAATATATTTCCTTACTGTATTGTAATAATGCAGTATTTAAAAAAAAATAGGAGTAATAGATTATAATTGTAGACTTCATTTAAAATTTAGAGAAGGTTAGGATCAAGAAGGAGCATTCCTAATTTGGGGTTTAAAAGTATTGGTATATATGTACCTCAGCTAAAAGAGGAAAGTTTTCTTTTACCTAAGATTTTAAGGTAATTGAGATGCTTTAAACCTTTCATATGCATATATTTTCTGCAAAAAGTTTTTTCCCTCTTGTGGTGGAAAAGCAGGATAAGTGCAGTCATGCCCCCCCCCCGCCCCCCATTTATGATTATCCAATTGCAAATATGTTGAGGTTCTACATTTCTGTCTTGTCCTCCAGCACACCTTCACTTTTTTATCGGCTTACTTTCCTTCTCCAGTCAGTAACCATCCTTTTAGCTGACTCTGACTAGATGGAAATGTCCTTGGAAGCATTTGTTACCTTTCTTGAACTGGCTAGACGATAAACCACTGTTGAGGTTTGCAGATGATTTCATTCACTGTTTGAAGAATCTAAGATGACAACACAAAACTCCTTTTGTCCTAACGGAAACTGCTTCCAGTGATATATTTGTTTATACTGCTTTGCCTAAGAAACCAAAAAGTCTGCTGAGAGTCAGAACCGTGGCAGTGCTGTGACGTACAGCATTCAGCTGTCATTACGCAAGTGCGGTTTCCATTTCCTACAAGTTTTTGTGAACATGTTACCCAGTTAAAAAAAAAAAAAAAAAAAGACAAGTTCAGAACCATATGCTTACATTTCACTTTTTTTTTTTTAATTATCTAACCCAAAGGATTTTAACATACAGCCTAATACAATGGAAAAAAGAAAGAAGTCTGTAGTCTACATTTTTTTCCTATTCTACTTATTATACATGGAACTGATAATTTTTTTTTTTCCTTCATTACATTCCTTTCTTTTTGACAAATATTAAAGTCTCAAAAAATGTGGGCTTGGTCATCTCAACACCAATAGCAGGTGTATCCCAAATTCATGACACTATTGACTGGACAAAAAAAACCTGGGCTAGATGCACCAAATTTCTGAGAAATCTTTTTCCTCTTGCCCAGCAGTATTGAGCGAGAAATCTGATGCATATAAAATCTGAATTAAATTCCCTCCTGTGCTGTAAGGGTTGTAACCACCATCTTCCCTAATTGTTTCATAGCCACCTTTGGTTCAAATCCCTGCTCTGAATGAGGCAGAGAGAGTTTTTGAAATTAGGCTGCTCACTGAAGATGAGAGCCCCAGTCACTGGGACATGCTGAAAAGTTTTACTTGAAGTCAACCTATTACTGTGGTTTTGTTTTGTGCAAAACATTTATGTGATCATTTAGACAACAAAAATATATGACCTAGGAAGGACGAGAGATGAGATAGTTAGTTTCCAGTCCTGCTTTAATAAATTTCTGATGCTTTCTGCAGGTTCTTATTTCCATGCACAAAATAGAAACAGTGCAATTAGAAATCAAATTTCCATGGATGGTGAATCCTTTCTTGTGAATCTGTGGAATAATTCACTAAGTGGCAAAAGTTGAGGATCACATCATACTAAGTTTCAAATTTTAATAATGTTTAATACAAGTGGTTTTTTTCTCTATCTTCAAGATGACTTAGCAGTTTTCTGTAGTTATTCTTTCCCTTACAACTCTAAGGGAGGCAGTGCAGTTGGATAAAAATTGCATAAACTGAAAATTTATGTCTCAAGATTTTATAGTTCTGATGAATATGTAAGGGTATTTTAATTAATTTGTTCACTGTTGTATTAATTTTGTTTCCTGATGGTCTGCACTCAGCATCATGTGTAACCACCTCATTTTGGGGAATAGGCTGAAATTTAATACAATCAGCTTAATATTCCTTAGTAAGGGAGATGCCACACTAGTTTCCTGATTAAATGATGTTTACAATTCATATTTTTACTTTTTACATATGGTAAAGTCCTTGTTTAATTCTTCCCAGGAGAAGAAGAAAATAATCTACTTCACTGGTAAACTTGCCAAGTGTCAGGATACCTGGGGATTTCACATTCAAAGCATATCAGTTCCAAAGGATGCAGATGGATATGCAGTGAGATTTTCAAAAGCTGTGAAGCAGTCAACCAAATAAATCAAAAAGACTCTTCTGGAATTCAGAATTGCAGTCTGATGTTTTTTCAAAGACACTCTGTGAGTTTCACTGATTACTAAGGACTTTAATAGTTCAAAAACCCTCGTAGGTGGTGAAATGTTTCATAAATTTTAGCCAGCATGATTTTGAATTCTTGATTTTGTTTAGTTTTAGTATTCCTTAGTCTGGTAACAATATTTACATATGTTGTGTTACATTTCAGAGATACTTGGAAAAAAGCTGGAGAAAAAAGCTGGTCATAACTATGGTCCAGCAGGAAATGAGAAACTTACCTATTTTATTGATGATTTGAATATGCCTGAAGTAGATAGATATGGAACGGTTCAACCTCATGTACTGATTCGGCAGCATATAGATCATGGACACTGGTGAGCGTTTACCTCTTACTTAATGTTATCCTATAATTTTTGTATTGTGGGCCATGATGGGACCCCTAAACCACATAAAACAGGAAGCTTCTAGGTGAATTGCTTAAACAGAAAAGCATGCTTTCCCTGGAGGTTATAAACAGTTTTAGAAGAGAGAAGCAGAAAGTGGAGGGGCTATAGAGAGTCTTGGAAGGGAAGTATCCTTCAGCTGCCCATGATGGAACTGCTGGATGTTGACCCCATCAATTGACCTGATGAGAATAGGGATGTCAGAGACACAGAAACTGATTCCCTAAATTGTAGCTTGCCAGATGTTTAGCCTATACCACCCTCTATCTTTTCATCATCCTGTTAAGACAGCAGACAAAATCCACAGAAACTTTATGATACTGATTAAAATGAATGCTCTTTCTCTGCTGTGAGAAGAAAACCAGAGAAGATGACTGTTGAAGGATAATTAAGTTGATTTGGGCAATTAAGGTAATTCCCTTCTTACTTTCCAAAGGACAATTTAATTTTTTGGCAGTTAAATATATTAGTATCCTTTCACCAGAGTCTGTGGAAAGAGAAAGTTTTCAGTTTAAAAATCAACTGATTAGTGTTTGATTGCATTCTGTTACAGGCGGATCTATATCTTGTGTAAATACTTCATTGTTATTATAAATGCATATTAGATTCTTGTTCATATACAAGCATATCACTTTTATGTGACATGAAAACATGACATACAAAGAATACATTGTGAATGATCTGGTGAGTTAAGGAGAGAAGTAATCAGACATTAAAAAAAAAAAAAAAAAGAAGAGTTAAATACACATAGCTAGCTGTCTGTGTATTGTCAAAAGGAGGTGCGCAGACAGATAGGCAGGGACTCCACACACAAAACTAGCCTACTTCAGTGGTATTAGGAGGCTGAGTGTATCATCTTCTCAGTTCTGTGCTTCTTCACCATGTGTTCAAGGATTTTACCCATACCCTTAAAATTTTGTTTCATAGAAGGTTCTTCTTTTCACTGGCATGTATGCTGTCATCTGACTATAACTGTGACTAAGGTGAGGTAATAACATCTGTACTGTTCTTGCACCTTTTAATGCAGATTCAGTTGAATCTATAAGCTTTTTTACTTGGTCATACTTCATCTCATGAAGGAATGATACAAGGCGTCAGCTGAATATCTTATTAAGGAACAAGACCTAAAGAGAAAAAAGGAAGTGACTGCTCAAATCTGAAGCATCTCTAGCTTGGAGAAATCAATCAGGTCTAGTTCAGTGACATGCAAAGCTAACATCTCAAAGCCCTTCTGTTTTCTCCCCAGAGCTATATGCTATTCTAGCCAAGAATATTTTTGTTTCCTCACAAAGATTTCAAACCTCAGATTTTAAAAATCCCTACTGCTTAAAACTGTTGATGCTTCTTTTTTTTGAATTGTTTTGAATTGTTTCCTTTGAAACAAAACCAAACTGAAAATTAAAAATCTCCATTTCACAAAACAAATCAAATTTGGAAAAAAGTTGACTATGCTATTCAGGGATTTTAAACATAACCTTCTGAGAATTCTAAAATAGAGTAAAATGTGTTTCAAATGCAGGGAAAGAAAGAGAATGCATTATACTATAAAGTCCTGGGAAGGATTTGTTGATTTAAGCAGGGAATGGCTGCATTATTTATGAGTTTTCCTCTTACAGTGTTTTTTTTTGTAGAATGGTACCTGCTTGGCCTAGTTCAGTTGTACATTAACTTCTAAAAAACAAGACTCTGTCTTCAGATTTGGGCAATGGGAACTCAAATTGCCAGCTACTGAAAGCCTCAATTTTTTAAATTTTATATTTTTTTAAGTGGCCTCCTTTTAATTCACGGGAAGCTGTGTTATCTGGACAGCCAGAAACAGTATCAATCAGATAATGATGCAGAAAAAGGAGTGATCTTTTAAGCATGCCACATCATAGTCTATGATGATCTTTGCTGGTTTTTTTTTCTTATTGAGATCTGTTAATTTTGCCTGCTCTTATCTATGATGGTTGTGTGCATTCTCAAACCTATTTGAACTTTCTTTAACCATGTTGTACTCATTCAAGTTTGTATGGACCCAGTTTCACTAAAAAAAAAAGTCTCTCTTTATCATCATCAGAATGTTTTGTGAGAATGTAATGTCTTCATTTCAACAAAAATGTTGAACAAAATATTATGTGATAGAAATTGTGGGGTTTTTCTTAATTTTAAAATGTCGATCCTAATTTGATACTTCCATGGCCATTTGTATTCCAGATTTCCCATAGGGCAGAAATGTTGATTCTTCAACTGAGTTTAAGCCTGGAAAATGTACAGTATTTTGTCACTAATATTAATCAAGCTACATTTTCTTTCTCAGGCATGATAAGCAGAAGCTAACTATTAAAGAAATTCATAATTGTCAGTATATTGCCTGTATGAATCTAATTGCTGGCAGCTTCACTCTCAACCCTAGACTCCAGGTATGTTTTGAAGTGTCATATTATAGCAATCCTGTATTCAATGTATTAAATAATTACTATTTAGCTTTTCACTGCAATAGGTAGGAGATGAAAGGGGATAGGAGAAAACATAGTGTCTGAAACTTAGTACAGGTTCAAAATCCTGCTGTTTCTATAGCTAAACAGAAAGAGACTCACCATATTTATTATGCTATTGAGATTCCCCTGAATTTCATATCAATTGCAGTCTCATGTAGTCCTTCACCTGGTAGATGTGACCTTGGGGCTTGTAGCCAGACATGCAACTGCTGTGGAACTGCATCAAGGATGAGGCTAGAAATGAAGTATATTCTGTGACAAACAAGTAACTGCGTTTTCACCAGGCTGTCTTGTCACTTAATGCTTCATTGATGCTTATCTGCTGCCTGATACTGGAGAATCTTCATGTCTTTTTCCCTTTTCATTTTCAGAGACATTTTGCAGTATTTGCTTTGAACTTTCCTTCTTCAGATTCCCTGTCTACCATCTATACCAATATAGTTTGCTCCCACTTCCAGCAACATGCTTTTACTCCATCAGAATCAAGAATATTCCAGCCATAGTACAAGCAGCCATATGGCTTCACCAGGTGGTGGTTCAAAACCTCGCACCAACCACTATTAAGTTCCACTATTAAGTTCTGCTATATCTTTAACGTGGGAGACCTCTACAATGTCTTTCAGGTCTATACCATGGGCTAATCTTAATGTTGTTAATACCTAACAACACTCTATTATTGTTGCCTTTTATTATTTAATGAGGTACCTTGGTCTGTGGACTAATGAAGAACAGATGCCCTTTGTACAAAATAGAAGACAGTCCTTGCCCTGAGGTGACTATGGTCAGGTAGATAAAAGGGGTAGAAATCTAAGAAAGAAAATATATTTAGTTGTAATAAAGCAATGGTTTGCAAAGTTTGCTATGCTTACTTATTATTTTGAGAAGAGAAGGTCAACATTTGTTCAGAGGGAAGAACAACTTTCTGGAGACTAGGTAGAACAAAACACAGATTGAAGAAGCTCTGAAGTAGGGGCTGAAACCAGTAGTCAAGTGCCAGACCTGGGATTAAAGAGAAAAATGAGGGAAGAATATAATATGTTCAGCATATCCTGGTCCCTCTTGTAAAATCAGGCGAGTCTGATCCTGGTTTGGTTTTCCATGCTTTCCTGCTCCTTGGAGTGCAGCTCTGTTCTCTTCCAGAATGTTCTTCTTGCCTGCACGCCCCATGGATCATCATGAACTGTTAGCAAGGAGGCAAGGATTTGTCAGGTCTCCTATTGTAACACATACCTTGGTTTGATGGGGATGCACTGGCCCATCATGTATGTTTGTGGCCGTCCTGGCATGGAATTTGTTAAGGAAGGAAGTTTGAGGTGACAGTTGAGAAAGTGCTAGTTTTGTCATGATAAACTGTGTCCTGTTTTCTTGAGTGGTATTGCAAAACACGGCTAGTGAACATGTAAGATCCTGGCAGTGCTGATACTTCCCTGTATCCTGGACTGCACTAGGGCCTCAAACCATAATGAGTCACCTAATTGTGCTAGTCAGTGGAGAGCAGACATTTGTTTCAATTATATTTTGCATGCTCAGTTGGCTGGAGAACTTGCTAATTTATAGACATTCTGATTCATGTTAAAGAATATATAGTTTCAAGTACAATGTGTATTGGGTATTTACTCAGTATTATTAATGTCTTTGCAGAATATCAGTTAGTGTCCCTTAAGAGTGGCCTATTTTGATGCCAGATGACAGCATTTAAAATAAATAATAATAATAAAAAAATTGTGTTATGTTTAGGGCATTCTGTTTACTACACCCAAGTGTTTAGAGCAACCAAATGATCTTTAATCTCTGGCTTCATGAATCAGCACGTGGCTATGGAGATAAACTGGTGGAAAACAAAGACTGTAATTTCTTTTTTAAAATTATGATAGACGCTATGCACAAGTATTTTGAGGTACATTGGTAGCTTGGAAGTATTTTGCCTAATGCCAGCAAGTTAAGAACTGGGTAGTGAAAGGTCTTATTTACTGGAACTGTAAGTATCAGTAGCACACTATGTTTTTATCCTCAGCCCCCAGTGCAAGCATCTTCCTTACTGAGGAAAACCAGGTGCCAGAGCAAGTGAAAAGGGGAGATCAAGGAAGCTTCCCCTTGAGAAGATTCAGAGGTGATTAGTCTTACCTTGACTGTAATGTTTGACTGGTGGAGGACTGTCAAGTATCTCTGTTGCAGTGTTGTTAGTAAGTTAAAGCAAACACTTGAGCCTTCTCTAGAATGGGGAGGTAGCAACCTGTCTGCAGACATGACTCTTCATGTTCTTCACCAATATGTGGAAACAAGTTGCGGTCTTCACTTTGTTTCCTGATTCTGTGCTTCAAACCACAAGAATAATTACTTTTATTTTCCTTTACTAATTGTTCCTTTTGTATTAGTTTTCTTTCCCTGAATAGTTTAACTTGAGTATTAAGTGTGTGTATGTATGTGTATATATATGCATATGTATTAAAAAAATTGAATTAAGTTATTTTTCAAATAATTTTAAATTGCAGTCTCTCTTTGGGTTTCAGAGCACGTCAGTAAAACAGCATGTACTTTTTGAACTGTGAGCACTGTTGGTTATTCAAATAAAAGTATCTGTTATCAGATTTAAGCTATTAAAGAGTTAAGACGCTGTATATTGCAAGACATACAAAGTAGATATACAGGCTTCATTTTGGTCTTTCAGCTGTACAGGGATGAGGGACAATACACCCATCTGGTCTTCACAGAGGAAACACTGCAAATATAAACTGGGATACAAGTATGCTCCTTTGCCTTGACGTTCTCAGTTCAGTTTTGTTATGTACACCTCTTGTTTCTTTAACCTGTCATACGTAATGAAATATAGTACCTCTCAGTATTGTTCATTGTATCAGACATGGCACAAGGAAGACAAAATAATGTCACATATTATGTAGTACTATTGCATATACAGTTTCTTCTGGAATTAATGTGTGTTTGTGCCAATACCAAGGTTGAATTAACTAGTGAGGACCATGATATTGTTTCTACTTGTCCTTCAAAAACTCTTCACTTAAAAGCATACTCATTTTGCAGCAGACAAAGCAACAGGAACACAAACTAAAATAAACATATTAAATGCATGTATGTTTGATTTTTAAAAAAGAAAATAGTTTTCCTGACGGGAGCAGGGAGGGAAGGGAGGGAGTAGTTGAATTTATTTTACAAAAAATGGAAACTGGAAAACATCAACTTTGTTTACTAGTCCTTTTTTCCCTTCCTTTCTAAATTCTATTTGCCAGTAAAAGAGGAGTGAAAAGAAATAGAATAAGGATAGGAATGAGGACACCCAAACAGAAAATTTGAAATATTTGGGAATGTTTGAACCTAGATTGAGCAGTGACTTCCTATCACAAATAAATTATTGTTCCTTAATTTTAAGTAGTTTAGGCATGAACAGTTAAAGATATAGAGAGCTTTACTAGTATTCTGTTTGAAGCCTGTCTGTTTGGATGTACTGTGCAAATGGATTGAGCCCATACTTGCACCTATTTTTAGTCTTTCAGTGCATAAGTGCGTGGGTACATCAATCACTACACTAATGGACCGTGTTTTCATGAAAACATTTTTCATGTGCTGTGTTTAGGGCATTTTTTAAGTATTATTTTTCTCTCTCACTATGTGGTAGAATGTGGAAGACCAGTGTTGCTGCAATCTCCACTCATCTATTGCCATTTTGCAAGTGGTACAGCAGACCCTTGCTACAAGCCTGTGAAAGGGCAGGAACCACTGAGGAATCTACTTGAGGAGTTCCTAGAAAGCTACGATGAAGTGCGTGCTTCTATGAACCCAGTCTTATTTGAGGGTGCCACACAGCATGTGTAAGTAGAATATCTGTAAAGGGAGCAAGTAATTCATCATGATGCTACCAATGTTTGCACAGAGTTGTTGCTTTTTACTGTTCAGAGGTTGTTGCAGTGCAGACTTGTAACACTCTTAATGGAAGGCTTATGTGAGGGCACCATGCAGCAATAGGCCTGCTAAATATACTTTATTGGTGCCATTATGGAAGAGTAGATCGTGGCTCAGTGTTAAAGCTAACATCCATTTTGTTTGTTTAAACAGAGATTCATCCTTTTTTGTGCTGCACAGAAATTAACAGCACTTATTCTGTGAGGTTGGAAAAATAATCTATAAAGCTGTAGATAGTCTGCCTTATCTTTTAATTACTTAATGATGTAACAGGCCTTTATAAGAAAAGTAATATTTATCTTTTGTTTCCAGGAAAGAGAAAATGCTTTTAAAATTAGATTAATTCAAAACAAGGACAAGTAATACCTTAAACGTATACTAAATGTTGCCACTGCATGGCAGACTTGAATTTGCTTTGCTGCCTAGCCTTGTACTTTTTTAAAATCTAAACCAGCCCAGACTTCTAACTGTCATCATAGATTTATTTTATTTTATTTATCCATAAATGTTTTTCATATGTATTCTTACCTTATCTCAGTTTAATGTATTTTCGATTTTTCATGTCCAGCAATATCGTAGTATTCATCATGGCCCAAAATCTCAGTTTCTGTTTCTGAAATCTGATTAACCACGTTTGCATTGTTTTCCTGCACAGAAGAAAATCAGCCAATTTTCAGAAGATGAAGTAAAGATTTTGCTGAATAAGTGAGGCATAGACTTCATTGTTGCTCCTTGTCATTATTTGTAATCTTTCTTCAACATATACAGGCATTCTGGTCATGTATAATATCAGTGATTTTGAGAAAGAGACAGAGGCCCATGCTGGCAGAGCTTAGTTTTGTTAAAGCAGTTTCTATTATTTGCAGTGTCAAATCATTTAACACAGAACCTTTTCTTCTCATTGAGTTGGACTGCGATTTCAGTGTCATCGTTTTTCACTTTGCACATATTTAGGCAGGAACTATATAAGAGAAGGTACTCTTGACAAAGCAGTCTATTGTAGAAATTTCTCTCCAAGAGGATTAAAAATGAGCTTAAATTACAAAGGCAATCATATGGAACTTTCATAGGAACTGTAGATTTTGTTCTGCTGATTTAGAAGTTGATGAGATAGTCATCAGAATTGCAGACAGAAGCCTTCTCAGGTATCGCTAAATTTGCTTGAAAATGTTGGTAAGCCATTATATTCTCTCTGAAGTCTAGTGACTGAGAGTAGTATCCCAGTTTGGCAAAAAAAGTGGTAGGGTGACTTAGCCTTATAATTTGGCAGTCCCGGAAAAGCGTATGTGAAATTAAATCCTGTAAATTTTTTCCACACCTTTTATGGTGTTTTTTTTTTTATGGATCCATTGTGAAATCATGAATAAGGCTCACAGTTCTACAGTGAGGTCAAAGAAAATTGGCTTCCAGAAATGTTTTGGTTGAACAGGTTTCTGTCTCTTTATTAGATGCAACCAGATTAAACACATTATCCCTTCATTTAAGAAGGTTCTCATTGATGTTTTTTCAAGGATGATTTTTTCAGTGGCATGAGACATAAAGAGAATGAGGGGGTTGCTTTTTGCATGTTTTCATCGATACATGGAAGAAAAATGAAACGAAAGGTCCAACATGCTATCTCTAAGTTCTGGTCTGCTGATACTATGCTGTAATCCCTTAGAATCTGCATCTGATTTTAAAAAATGAAACTTTGAAAATAATTTTTAGATGCTTACATAAATTATTAAAATATCAATTGCAAGAGATTTCTTAATGTCTCAAACACAGGGTTTTGGGGGAAGAATTATCTCAATACTTACTTTTGAAAATTCTAGCAACTAAATCTCGTCTAATTTGGGGCCAGATTCTCACCTGACCTCATTCATCCTATAGTATTCCATGATCAGCAAATAAAAACATACTTTAAGTAGTCTGGGCTAGGTATTCCAAGAGTAAATTAAAGTTTGATGCATATTTTTCATTTAGAGATTCATCATCCTTCAGCCTTTGTGGTGTAAACTGCCAGACGTGAAATTCTAATGTGCTCCTAGGGCTTAGTCGTCTTCCCTTCAGGTTAACTAGATCTTTTTCTGAGTCCAGACAGTGGAGCAGCTTAATGTAAAGAATGAGCAACCAGACAGGCTCTGGTCACTGTAGAGGTCAGTACAGACCTTTGATATTTGACAAAATACTGACATGAAGATAATGTACTTTTAGGTGTCAGGAGCACACAATAGACAAAAAAAGAAAGAAGGGGGGTGGAGAAAGCTTGGTGCAATAAAGAAAAATTGAGAAACTTTGCTGCTGATGTTGTTGAAGTCTATGTTACGTTAATGTTTTTTTGTCATCAGGTGCCAGATCAGTCGTATCCTAGAAGCCCCTAGGGGTTGTGCACTTCTGACTGGAGTAGGTGGTAATGGTAAACAAAGCTTGTCAAGGCTGGCAGCATACATCTGCTCCCTGGAGGTTTTCCAAATAGCACTGACGAAAGACTACAGGATCCAGGACCTGAGGGTAAACTAATAGATATTATTTGAGTTTGTTGAGTTCACTACTTCAAGAATGTGTTGTTTTGTTGTTGCGTGGGCTTGATAAAATCACAGGCAAACCAGTATAATTTACAGTAACAACTCCTGTGGTTCCTGTGGTTTCCCGCTCTACCTCTTGTTTTCTTTATCTCTGAAAAATGGGTGGTCAAAAGATATTTAGTCTGTTTATATTCTTCACAGAATTTTGGTAGTTTCTCCACTTTTTCCAAGGCAAGTACTTCACACACTACAAAGATGGGGTTGGAGTTCTGTTATTTAAAGTTAGCCGTTTGTTAGAAATTTTTGCATGTCATTGCATGTGTATAGATTTAGTGGAATAAAATTGTTGTGGGTGAGCACAGGGCAAAATTTTGTCCTTGTTGTATGTGAGTCATTTAATCACTGAAACTGGTCAGATGCAAAGATAAGGAATATAGTTGAGTGAGGTGCTCTATCAGGCTTACAGACTTCAGGACCTTGCAAAGCTGAGTCCTATCTATGTGAGCAAACAGGGAAGGAGGGAATGTGCTCTCCCTCTTCACTCCACATGGACAACAAGCAATGCTTCTGAATCTCAGACACAGCTAAATAAGGATCTTAGTATGGCCGAATTTGGTGGATGGTGGTCCCCAAAAACCCCTTCTGTTAACGTTGGGCCATGGCCACGCCACCACAGTGTGTGCAACCCAAGGCATCAGTTTTCAGAGGGAGGTACATGCTGTTCTGTTTTGGAAAAGTGCTGTGTGTCCTTCAGTGTCTTACATGGTGTCTAACTTCTTGTGCCCTCCTTCCCTGGGCAAATGAGGTGCAGCATAAGATGTGGGCTCAAGTGGTCATTTCCCCCATGCTGTTTCCAATTGGGGCTAACAAGTCTGAGGACTTGCTTTCTGCTAGGTTGTGTGGCAACTTGTTTGTATCAGCCAGCACTGACCTTACTCTCTGTTTCAAATGTGACCACACTCGAATGCAACTGATGTGAGTTGGTTTTTTTTTTCTGGAACCCAGTCCCCAAAAGCATTCCATGTTTGTACCACTGCCAGCACAGTGTTGGCACGCCATGTCTCTCTCTGGGCCACCCATGTGGGACAGCAAAAGCAACAGTGCACCAGTGCATTACTCAGTTTTTTGTTTGGTTTTTTTTTTTGTTTGGTGGGGTTTTTTGTTTGGGGTTTTGGGGGTTTTTTTGGTTGGTTTTTTTTTACATGAGAAAGTTCTCCTAAATAAATTCACTAAAGAAAAAAACCACACACACACACACACACAAATTCTGACTCTTCAGTGCAGTTACCAGACTTTCTTGGTATTGTTATGGCTGTTCTTGATGGGGATTTTCATGGCTGCAAGATCCCTTTTTTAGTACATTCATAGGGGGATTTCCTTGATTAGTAGTCCGTTTTGATCTTTACCACTAGATCGTGTCAAAACCTCAGTGTTTGATATGGAATACAGAAGCAAACTGCTTTTCCCTTTGGACGTTATGCAGCAAATTAGCGATATGTAAATAAACTGAAAAAAGTAAGAGGAAGTCAGCAATGCGTTGCCATCCACTAGCATGCATTTCACACTTTTTCTGTATCGATGTTTTAACAGAATATGAGTGATTGCCTCCTTTCCTTACAGGTAGATCTTGGCAGTTTGTACATCAAGACTGGTGCCAAGAACATGCCCACAGTGTTTTTCCTGACAGATGCCCAGGTTCCAGATGAACGCTTTCTTGTGCTGATTAATGACTTGTTGGCATCAGGTGATTAGACCAACACATTTCTTGAAAGATCTTTTCCAATGACAAATGATCTGTGGTTTCATTTGAACTTTAAAGAGATTCTCTTTCAGGTATTTTTAGTGGGAGCTTTTAGAGCGGCCAAGTCAACCCATCCAACTTGAGCATTGAGTCTAACTTACTTAAGAAGGCATTGCCCACTGTGGAGATGAATTGCTAAGGCTTATCATGCATAAGTGCCTGGATCTGGGAGGAGGTGGGAATCTCTCTTTGACTTAATGCCATGCTTGCTTTGATATGATTTCACTGACTTCAAGCGATGTCTTTGTGACTGGGCAAGTGCAACAGACAGCAATGCAGTTTCATCCATGTTTTGAAAATTAGAGAATCTGGATTCTGAATGTGGGGATCTGGATATAGGGTGGAAGAAAAATGGGAATAATACCATGCTGTACAGTTGGGAGCATCTTGAAAGATTTTTTCAAAATTATTGTTTATTTTTTGCAGCCAGACTGGAAAACTATTTTCTAACAGCCTGTAAAAAAATGAACCACTATTGTGAGGAATACATAATTTATGAGTGAACTTCCTATCAGGGCAAATATTTTTGTCTTCTAAAACAATGGGGTTTTTTTCCTCTCCCTTAAAAAAAGAATTGTTCTTTTGAGGTGAAAAGGTGTGGGGAACAGGAGGAAACCGATTTGTTACTTGAGCTATTAGCATAGCATAGCTCTAGTTATGCACCTAAACCCCATTGTGCTAAATACAGTGTAGATTATATCTCAGGTTGTGTTGTGTAAGGCTTCTCCTAACTACCCCTTTGTCTTTTTGCAGGAGAGGTTCCAGATCTGTTCAGTGATGAAGACGTGGAGGGCATAGTTACAGATGTTAGAGAAGTCCAAGCCCTGGGCCTGATGGACACCGAGGAGAGCTGCTGGAGGTTCTTCTTGAGTAGACTGCAGCTGCAGTCAAAAGTAAGCCATATTTCAGGGGCCTTGAGGAGCGCGGAGCTGGTCAAAATAACCGCATATTTCAGTTATCTCATAAACCAGCATATGTTGGAATACTTCTCTTGAAAAGCTAACTCGCTGACACGTGACACTGAATTTGCCTCTCATGTTACCCCTGTAACAGCCTTCTCTATGTGGAGGCTTGGTTTACGCTAAGTTTTACTCCTAGACCTGGTTATTGACTTCCTGCCTGTTCATAGGAAAGCCACGTAGTTGCTCTGTGTCTTAGTTTCATGGTCTTATGTTTTGAATATAACGATGCATTTCAGAGAGAAGTGATGTGCTGATGAGGAGTCAGTGGTGCCGTTAGTGCAATTGTAAATATGTTCCCCAATTACACATACAGTAGTTCTGTATGTGTAGTCAACTCTTAAATGTTTGCCCAAATAATTGAAATTTCACAGTAAACGTGAATTCTTTCTACTTTTCCTATGCCACTTAAAACCGGGAAAATAAAAATATCCATGTAGGTGTTTCCAGGTCAAAAGCTGGTTAGTAATACACATTATTAATATGATACCACAACTGCAACAAGTGTCTCTCTTAAACTCCATTTTAGAGGCAATGTTATTGAGGCAGACTGTTCTCTCCTGAAAGCTGGAAAGCAGAAGCTGGGAACACTGGTTCGGGAGTGGCATCTTTAGGAACTTTCAGTTTACACAGGCTTCAATTTTACGTATCATCTGAAACATGTATGTAGCTGATAAGAAAATTAGAAGTCTGAAAACCATTAACCCTTTAGAAAGAGAATGTTTTGAAAGGAATATATGCCCTGTACTTTGTGTATTAAACCAATCTGTTTGATTGGGGAGGAGAAGAGCCTTCCCATAGCAGATTATTCCACAGCAGTCTTCTGTGCAGGTTTTTTCTGCTTCTTCTGAAGTGTTTAACCACCACTGATCTAAAGACCATTCCTGTTTGGTTATGAGATTTTTTCAAGTTCTTACACTTTATAACATACCACTTTCTCATTTTTTATCTCATCTTCTCTCTTTTTCCTATCCTGCTTTAGTTTTGCTGATGTTCCCTCCTATCTCCAATTTTGTTGCCATCACTTCTGTCCATCCACAAATCTCTTCTGTAACTTAAAGGCCAGTGGAGATTGTACGGGATCTAGTGTGACATATTCTGTATTGTTTTCACTTTTCCAGACTTCAGTGACATGGTCAATAGTGGTGCTTACCTTCTGTACATCTATTTCTAGTCAGTGCTAATTGTCTCTGTTTCATGACTATTGCATTTTTGTACATTTTTTAAGAAAGGACAGGAAAAAAAATATGATGTCTAAAATCTCTTCATTTTCTTCTTTCCCATTTCTTTCCCTTTGTGTTTTCCTTATTCCTCCAACAATTTCTTCTTTTTCTTTACTTTTTTTTTTTAAGGGCTTTTTGAAAGCCAGCTTTCAGACGCCTTCTACCTTGCAACCATTTCACCAGTCCCCCACTGTGCAAATTAGCACTTCTGGAGGCAAGAACAGGAGATATCTATTCACGTTGCAGGGAAGCAAAGTAGAGACATTATAGTACTGAAGGAGACGTAAATTTCATGAGTTAACACACTAGCAGGTATCCGTATGGACTTTTAGTTAGTGCTGGGTGACCTATCACCTCCTCCTTTCCCTAGATTTGAAGAATAAAAGACTAATAAAATGTGAAAGAGAACAAAAGGGAGAGTTTAGACAGTTTCAGAATGTTAAAGTTTAGTGAAGTGATATAGTCTTATTTTTTAATTTCATTTTAAAAACCCAACATCCTACATTAAGCCACATTTCCCTTGTGCTCACCTGTCATCTTATACCCTACAGTTCTGTTTATGATGAGGAATCTGTAGCTCAGGACCCCAAACTACACAGTGCAATTCTTTGAACCACCACAGCTCTTTGGTTTTGTGTTGGGGTTTTTTTGATTGTTTTCAGTCCAGCACTTACAGTCAATTCTGCTGTTAACATACTGAGAACATGCCATGTACGTAGGTGCAAATTTGTGTCAGTAGAAGTTGGAACTATGTCAGTTAAAGACAGTGGATTGCACCATTATAAAATATGGGCCCACAATGGAAGTGTGTGTGAGGATGTATATGCACCTGAGGATTTCACAAGCTTTAGTGATGAATGATGAAATAAATTAAAAAGGAAGAATGCTGGTTAAGCAAACAAAGCTGATGGGCAAACATTGTGAATGGTAATGTGCTGACAGTGCTAAGGCATGCCATTGCATAGGCTGAGAAGTTTCTAAGGCTCACAGTAAGTTACTGGAGCTCCAGAAGTTTTTCAGTATCCCATGTCTGTGCAGTAATCATTCTTAAATACTCTGCATATTATAAAAAAAAAATTATAAAAGTAAAGGCCAGAAGAAGCAACTATTTCTCAAAAGCATGGATATGAGGCATGGCCAGTCAGTCCTGCTGTCTCTTGAGCTCCATCTAATTTTATTTTATTCTTTTGGTGGTGGCAACCTTTCAACATTTTCCCAAAAATGGGAACACCATGTCTAAATGCCTTGCAACTCATGTCCTACACAAACATACTCTTAAATGTACTCTTTCCAGTAAACATACTCTTTACGGCATTTCATCTTTGCATGTTTTCCAAGTTCTACATTTCCTACTAGCTCATCTTAGTTTCCTTAGTGCTCTTAAACATTACTGTGTATTCTAAAGCCCTATGTGTTATATGGCTTTTCTTCTGAACTGAATCTCTGTTATTTAGTCCCTGTGCAGCCAGTTTTCTTCATAAGCTATGGATGTCTACTACAAATACTTGCTCCCATTTCTTGAAAAAGTTTCCTTATTGTGTATTTTCCTCATATTTCAAAGTTTACAGTCCCTCAGTGGCCGTTGTGAAGTCCCAGCATTAAGAACTAAATCTGCTCGTTTTAAAGGAATACTGTTTTCTCCAGTTTCCTTCCAATAGGCAGACTTGGCTGAACTACTCTAGTCCTTATATGCTTATAATGGTCTCCTCCTTGCATAGTTCTGTCAGTATTTAGCTGGCTCCCCGTTTTCTAAGGAACTCAGCAGTAAAGCAGTTTCATGCTTCAGCCAGAATTAATGTCAAACATATGCGGGGTACGTGCCCTGCATCACCACAAGCACTGTTGTCCATATTATTACTATTACTCTTCTTTTAAATTATTTCCAAATCCTTTTTTCATCAAGAAACGTTAGCATTTTTCTTGTGGTCTGTTTCCTCACTGACAGAACGTCTCTTTTATCTGTGAATCCAAGAGGAACTTATGCATCCCCATCACAGCTCAGTTTTTGGCCAGTTCTCATGGTTTTCCCTGTGAGGGCATAAGTACACGTGCCGATCAGCTTGACTGCTTTAATCCCAGCCAAAAAGAACCATGGGTTTAGGGTTTCTGGTTCTATGTTAAACTCATACTAACCCTAGATGTGATTATATTTGTTTCATTCAATGGGAAATAAGGGTTCAATTGATCATGCTGTCAATCACTTGATCTCACCTCCCACATAATTTCTGAACTCGACAACCAATTGCCACCAAGGAGGCAGGTGGATCAGGGACAGACAGACACAGTTACTGCTCCCCCCCGAATGAAGTCTCAGTTATGTTATTAGACAGCCGAGAAGCTATCGAGGATTTCTAAGTTCCATAGCACACAAAGCAGCTGCTTCTGCAGTTGGCAGGCTCTTGCAGAGTTCCTGTTTCTCTATGAAAAGCTCCAGGCTTTTCTCATTTGGATGTCAGCCATCTTTTCTTGAGTACTTAGAGACTCGATTTTTAAGGATACAGCTATATTAGTAAATCTATGAGGTCTGTCTTGTGCTCCTGAGGACTGGTGGCGTGACACGGCTGGCATCCACGTGGCTTAGCTTTTCCCTTGCTCTGGTCACAAAATGATGGTGGTGGCATAGAGCCAGTTCGAAATGATTCTTGGTTTGCACAGCTCCTTACTCCTGCTGCAGCACCATTTAGTTTCCCATGGATAAAATCGTGCAAGTGTGCTAATACTTAATTAGGATGGGCCCTGTCAGACCAGCAGCCAAGTGTGTGTCAAGTCACTCTTTAGTTTATTAGCATTAAGATACGCTGTTGTCTGTCCTGCTCTACGGTCACTCAGTGAACCTAGAGAGCTTGCATATTTGAGATAAGCAGGAAGAGGCTGAACTGAGAAACACAGTGTAAGAGATAGATCTGTAGTGAGAGTGACATGCAAGTGTGAGGCTCAAATGGGACATTTGAGAAAAGGGGGGGGGTGTTTTCTTAGGAGTGCTGAATGCTACATGGAAGTTGATATTAATTCCACATTATACCAGTTCTTTTGTCCACGTTGATTGTCTTCATTACTCAGTTGTGCAAATTTAAATCTTAAAAATGTCAGATGATATACTCTTGCATAGTCCCTCTCAATCCACAGCTTTTTCAAAGAAAGGGATAGGTCTATTTTGGAGAACTTCCGAAGTTTTTCTATTACTATCTGAGGTACCCTTACTGTAATATTTATACCCTTGCCTTGCAAGAAATGAAGCATTTCCTATCGCTTTTTTTTTGGAGGGGGGTCCTCTGTCAAATTAGACTGTCATTTATGGCCTGGGCAGAAGATAAATGTTTTCAAACTGTGACCTCCTTACTTAAGCAAAGATTGTTCAAAATGTAGTCAGTAATAATTACTCATTTTTCCTCACAGCTATCTTGTTATCAGATCGCATAGCATCTTCATTATTCTGTGTGCAAAGCAAGCAGTCCACAAGGTCCTTTACAATAGTGGGAATTCACTGGGAGGAATGCAAACGAACCCTGAAAACATGCCGCATCAAATCCACGCCTCGTGTGATTTTACCAAACTTCACTAAAGCTAAAGGAGATAGAAAGGTTATGCCATGGTGAGGACCTGGTTGCCTGCTTTTTATGACTACCTTTTCAAGTATATGCTGTATCCTATATTTTTATTGTCCACAAAAAATAATTAACAAAGACATCTAATTATGTTATAGCTGGGGCTGTGCTGGAAATTCCTGCCTAACAATAGAATATAGTAAAAATCATTCAGTTGTAACTTTGTGTTTTAGAGAAAAGTAATAGAAATTATAAATAGTGTGTTTGAATTTGAGCTCTAGAACTAGCTATACCACTAATTTTAACTAATTTTACCTATTGCTACTTTTTTATTGGATTTAATTGCTTTTGTTCTTTCTCTGCCAGGTTTCCAGAATTCAGATCTGCTGCTGTTCACTTTATTATTGGCTTTTGTAGATCCTCTCATCTAGTCCCTCTCTTCTTAGCCTTCATAGCAGTTCTTTTCAACTGTTATCTTCTGCTTTGTAATCTGCACTTTTACAATTACAGCTAAGTATTTGAATATGTCTGCATTGTAAGCAAAAGATTGGTATATCTGTATTTCATGTATACTACATTCACCTGCCTTTAAACTAGCTGTTGTCAGGGTTGTTCACAGTATAGTTATGACAGTTGAGTCTAGGATACTTACCCAGGTATACTTCCTTTTTCTTTGTCGGGCTTTCCAGCTGAATAATCCTGGTAGGACTAGTGTGTGCCTGGTATTTCTTGTAAAGACTTTCACTAGGACTTGCTTACCATGTTTAGCAACTTGTGATCGATGCGCTATTGCTTCAACTGTTTCTGTCCTGTTTGCCTTCACTTGTCACTCTGTTCACCTCCTGTTCTGTACTCATTAGTTATGGAAGTTAACTATTGAGAGGCTTTTGTGTTCTGCAGTTATCCACGTGAGCTCCAGTAGTACTGTGCTGGATAAGCACAAGATTAGAATAAAGATTAGAACATACTACTATTATGTACTCTTTAAAATTTCAGAATTTTTTTCAAGGGGTGGCCAAGAACATGAGGAGAACAGATGAGTTCTGGGTATAACCTAGTAAATCTAGAATTTAGATGCTAGGGTAAAGTTAAAAGTAACAATCCTGAAAAGTCAGTGTTACTTCTCAAGGATCTGCAGTTCATATAAACTAATGCTGCTCCTTACAGATACAAGTATTTCTTTTAAATCACTCCTAACAAATCATGTTGGGTAGAGAAAGCACCTTCTCCCCTAAAGTTCAACATAAGATTGATATAAATAGGGCATAAATAGTAATCATTCCATACAAACAATTGTTTAATATTTAGGGAGGATAAAATATTACTCAAGGTACAAGACTAAGGAAAACACCAAATTCTGATTTTTGTTTGGCAAATGGTCCAAGGCTTTGATTTGGACCACTACTTATGGCGTTAAGTCCAAATATGAGCAATATGAGCAGTGTAGGAGAATGTAGAAGATGTAACTTCTAGCAAGACTGTGTATGGCTTGCAGCTTTGGAGATGTGATAGATTCAGTTTGGTACCACTGCTATAGCAAGGGCACTTGTGAGAAGCACATCAAAGTAGGGACAGATATCTCCATTACTGCTGCTACCATAGTAAGGATGGTACACAGATCTGAGAAGGTGGCTAGTAGAGGAATAAGAGAGGAGAAAATGAGGTGTCCCAAGCATCAATATTGCTCACCATGCCTCTGGTATTATAACTGAAAATAGATTTTTATCAGAAAATGGGGTGACATGAATGAGAGGGAGAGACAATGTCTAATTGAAGGATACATGGTATAACAGAGAAAAAATTTCAGAAAACTCACAGAAGTGTCCAAGATCATTGAAAATCATGAAACAGATGTAGCAGATTCTTCATGCATGTTTCTTCTCTGATTCAGAGTTTTGGGGTGGAAAACATTTATTCTTGTAGCATTTTGATTTTTTCCTTCTGTTTGCCCTTCCTTCTCATCAGCCTGATAAAATTTTGCTGTAAATTCCAATATCTTTCTGTGGTCTTTGTACTGCTTTAGTGTAGTTTTCATCACTTGGCTAGAATGGATTTCTACATGGACATTTCTGCCATTTGACTCTTCATGCTGAACATATTCAAAGTAGATGACATTTTTCTTCTGTACCTTATGCCAACTTGCTGATCAGCCTGTCTTTGTAACATCCCTGGACAAAACTGGACTCCACTGTGGTTTTGCATGGCTGTCTACATTTCTGCTTAAATTCTTGAAGATGGGGGAGAACATTACTTTCTTGCAAATATGAGAACATGCACTGCTTTTTGTAATTCTTGCAGGAGTCAAAGGTCACAAGTGATTTAAAACCAGTAGTTTCTCTTGCTGACATTCTCAAGTACTTTCTAGACAAATGTGCAAATTGCCTGTGGTTAGAAGAATTTTTAGATTCATGTAAGAGAGGTATTTTTCTCTGTTTGACAATAAACGAGATCAGTAGGGGGACCAGAATAACTACAGCAATTCAAAACTCTGTTTTAACAGGAAATAGTCCTCTACATCCCATTCCATGAGACACAGGAAAAATGTACTATGAGTTGTTGTATCTCTGGGAAGCTGGTAGGCATGTTGGAAATGGAATAGGTGGTAGTGAATACCTTCCTTTTAGAAATATAAAGAAGTAAATGGACTAAAAAATGGTGGAAGGTGCAGTTAATTCACAGTGCAGTCTAAAGCATGGGCTAGGGGGCTCTGATTTATTGAATATTTATGGTTCACTCACCAGTAAAGATTTCTTTTATGCCCCATTTAGTATTTTAGTCTGCATCATTTCACTTCCTGTCTGTCACAACATGGAAGACTATCACTGCTTCTGTTTGCCTTTCTTGCTTCTTCCTCTTACCCTTTTTTAGGTCTTTCCGTTTTTTTCTTTTAGGATTTTCACGTCTTCTGCCTATCACCTCCTCTACTTCCACCATGGCTCCCAACAGAAGGGACCAATCGTGCTTTTCTTGCTGTTATGCTTGGCCATATCACACCCTTCTGAAAATGGTGTCATTGATCTGAAGCCTTCAGTAATCTCAAAATCCCACTCAGTTTTTGCAGCCATGAGAAAAGGTTTTTGTGAGATCCAGCCTGACCAGTGCTTGTGACCAGAGGCCACTTCTTAATTAATTTTGCTAAAAAGGGTAAGAATAAAAAAAAAGGGCATACCCTGTGATTCAGCATAAAATCCAAGCTTTACAAAATGTATAAATGTCCCCGGAAATAGTTTCTCTTCAGGAGGGTTTTCTGAATAATGGCAAAAGATTTTCTTGTTTTGACTTAGTTCTACTAAAACTTACTCATCTTTGCTCATAACTAAAAGTTAATTGCAGAAATGGCTGTCTTGTGTTTCCCATGCAGAGATTTATTTTTAGAAACTATGAGATAGTGGCAAGTCTTCTCCATTTTCTTTGTAATCTTCTTTCCAGATACCACAGAAGCTTTTTCCAGTGTTACTATCTACTCCTCACTTTCTCTCTCCTCTCTGACTGCTTTAAGACCCAGTGAAGTATTGTCTCCGGTCAACCTCCTCCTTTCTTCACTCCTTTTTTTTTCCCCGTTCTTTTCTTTCAACTTTCTGCTCTTTTTCCTTTTTTATCCAGGTTTCACTTAATAGGTAATGTCAACTCCCGATTCCTCCAGAGGCGGAATAAACCTGTCACTTCCCTGGCATGCCTGACTGGGCTCTGTCCTGACTCTTGTGGCTGTTGAGGAAGTAATAAACTCTTGTGATACCATTTGGATGTTTTCTATGGGAATTAACAATTTTGATGCCATATGGTTTGAGAAGCCCTGTAAAGCAAAAATAGCTCATTTCATAAGAAGCATATAGGAGAGACTCCAGTTATGTGTTAACAGCCTGATGTCTGTCATTTTGCTAATAAACCCAAAGCAAATACAATGGCCAAAACACGTGCTAACTGCAATAAGTAGGTCCACAGATGCAACTGAGAGACTAGAATAACCCTTCCTTCCCAAATGTGAGTTGCTTTGGGTAAGCCTGGTGATATTAACAGCTGATTACAGATTACTTTTCCTTTGAATATTTTAGCCTACCCTTGTTCAGATATCACTTTCCACTTTTGTAAAGAATAGTCCCTAAAAATTCACATACAAACTAAGATCCAGATCTCCTTTTCTTCCTGTTCTTTTAACGGGGTTGCAGTGCGTATTAAAATGGCAGGAAATTGTTTGAATAGATTAGGCAAGTCAAGAGCTGCGTTTGTGTCACCGTGACCAGCTAAACAGGCGCCTTCTGGCTGTCTGCGTGCCAGCCAGTCCCTGTGGCTACATTATTATTTATAGCTATCAAACCAAGTAACTGATACCAACGTGGAGAGAGGGAAAGGAATCTGCGAGTACGCTGTGTTTGTACAGTGGAAAGGGAGTAAAACCTGTTTGCCCAAGGTAACATCGTAGCTGACGAAGTTTATTAGCTGCAAAATTCGTTTTGGAGCCTCAGCTGTGCACTGGCTGGGGCCGGTGCTGGGCCGTGGTTCGTTGCATGCCTTTCTTCGGTTGCCTCAACTTGCTGTGTGATTCTTTTCTGTCCCTTTTCCCTCCCTCATCTCCGCAGATTGTTCAGTGTTCTTCTCCTGCCCGCTACGCTGCGAGGGCAAGCTCAGAAGTCCCCAGCCATCGTTAACTGCGCGGCTATCGACTGGTTTCATGAGTGGCCGCGGCAGGCCCTGCACTCCGTCAGCGGGAGGTTCATTGAGGGAGCTGAGGGGGTTGAGGTACGGAGTTTCACGCTCGTCAGTCTTCTAAGAAAGCAACGGAGATTACTGAAAGATCGATAACTGAATAAGCTGGAAAAAACCCCAACGCTCTTTTCACTCCTTCTTGTGTACTTGTTGCCTTCGGTGTCCTGCTAAAAGCTGAGTTTTTATGGCGTGTTACTGCCCGGTTCCTTCTGCACAGCTTAGAGAGCTGTCTAGCGTGGGCAGAGAAGTGAGGGGAAAAGAGGCATATACTTCTTAGCACTGTTTTTGCAGAATCCTTCAAGTCTAGGCCTTTTAAGACCTCACAGAATTGATTTAACCCTTTTCAATACAGTTAAATATATTCACTAGTGCTGTCGCAAGTGAGGCTGAAATATTGCTGTGCACAGTCCTGGCTAACTAAAGAAGAGTTTTGCCCCTGTTCAGCAAGTAAGCAGGTGAAAATTTTCCCCTGTAACCACATGGCAAATGCATTTAGAGTTTTAATATCTGGGCAATGACTCTCTTTTTGTTCCCGATTGGTCTGGAGTGTGACTTGTTTGTTTTCAGAAAAAAAAAAAAAAAAAAAGTCATGCATTAGTGAGTTTCCTTTCAGGGGAAAAAGGAATATTCTTATATTCTTCTAAGGGTTTTAACCAGCTGCCTCTGTTGTCAGCTGGAGGGAAGAGCCTTCCCGTTTCGGCCGCCGGTAGCGCCGGTCCCCGGGCAAATCCTCCATTCAAACCCCCGCACACGGAGCCATCGTGAAATGAAGCCGAAGGAGAGGGGGAGTCTGCAGGGATGCCTGGGGCTGCTTCCAGGGTAACCCGCGGACCCTTCCCTCCCCTCCTCCCCGGGCCTTGTGCGGGGGAGAGGGGCAGCTGGGCCCGGCTAGGCCCGGCTAGGCCCGGCCCGGCCCGGCGGGCTCCCGCGGGCTCCCGCGGCACACGGATGCCTCCTGTAGGGCTGCAAGGGAAAGGGAGGTGTTCGCAAACCCTCGTCCTTTCTCTTTGCCGTCGGCGCCTTCTGCTTTAGCAGCTCCTAAGAGACTTGAAGTGTTTGTTTATTAGGCTGGTTGGTTGTCGTCTGGTGAGCTGCGGGGCGCGGGGGGGGCGTGGTGTCTGTGATACCCACTTGCGTTTAATTCTTACTGGGATACTAACTTAAAGATTCCCGTTTATTTGGAAGAAACTGGTAGGATTGCATGCAGGGAGAAAAGAGAATAGCATTTATTTTGACTTAATTATATTTTTTTTCCAGATCCTTAACTAATTATATTTTTCTCCCTTGAAAATACATCTGGTCATCAGAATTTAGGCTTTTCATATTGAAACCGTTTGGGGAGGGGGGGGTTAAACTGTTTTGTTTTTAATTTAAGCATTATGTTCCTATAGAATTCATTTTTTAGATATTTAGGAAAAATTTCACTGATCCAAGCAACTGTTGATGAGTCTTGTTTCACATTGGCATTAACTGCTCCTGGTAGATATCTTTCTTCTTCAGTTCCCAGCAGATGAAACAAATGGCAGCTAACAAAATAACACGACACTTTATTGACAGTGAGTTAAGGTTTCTGTGTCATCAGCATACGTAAAGCAGTACTGGGTGCCTGAGTCATGTCTGCATGTGCAGCCGATGAGAAGACCAACAGACAAGACAGTGGAATGCAAAAAATATTAGGAGGAGACAGGGGAAGGATTTGAAAGTGATGGGAAGAATGAACCCAGAACACAGGCCTTGAAATAACAGAGAAACTATGACAGTGTTATGGGGGGAGTGAAGGAGAACTCAACCAAGAGAGACAGAAGAAAAGCAAAACTGAACCAGAAAGGTAGGAGACGTGTACAGCAAAGAGTCTGAGGAGGAGTAAAAGGGAGGTGAAGGGAGAATGATCACAGAAAAATAGTTAGTAAAGGGAGGAGGGACAGGAGAGTTGCAGAGGTGTATTAGGATATCAAAAGAATGAGAGGGGCTGGGTGGAAAAGGACCACCCTGAAGAAGTGTGAATCTTAGCTGCAGTCTGCCATCCCCTCTCCGTCAAAGATTTATGGGAGGTGGTCTCCTTTCTTCCTCTCATCTCTAGTGCTGGTATGTTAATACATCATTTCACTTGCTCCATTTTAGATTATTTCGGGACAGCCTTTTGTTTGTTCTTGGTAGAGAAATCTTATTAGCCAGGGCTCACGTATGCCTGGACTTCTGAAACGTACTGTAATCATGCTGTCCCTTACAATGAGCAGCGTGAGGTCTGTTGCTGAGTGATTATTTTGGCATAATTGACACTTCGCTCCTAGTTGTCCTTTTTCAGAGGTTCCAAAAATACAGCAACAGTAATAGATTTTGTTGTTGTTGTTGTTCTTATTGTTCATCACTGTATAACAATATTACAGATTATTTTTAGTTAGGGTATCTTGAAATTAAGCTAGTGATCTTTTTGTTTCCTCTTAAAAGTTCAATACAAATGTGACATCATATCTACATTGCTTTAACAAAAACTGGAAAATTTCTGAGTTTAAATGGTGAGCGAAACCATAAAAAAATTCACGGTGATTGTGGGAGTTGAGAAGGAGGTCTTAGATTCTCCATCTCCTTATCCTCAAACCAAGTCTACATACTTTTCTGGAAGATACAGTTTATCCAGGGAAAAAAGGGGGGTAGACTGAGCTCAGCAGGGAGGTTGTGAGCTGCAGCATCAGTATGTGCTATGAAGGATGCTGTGAATGTCCCTTCTTTCCTGTGTGAAAGTGTCTGAACAGAAAGAACAAGTGATCCTCCCTAATTATGGTGCCAGTTGAAAATAAGTCCCATGAGCATGAGCCCCTTTTCACTCGGAAGGACATTGGCCAATGTGTGGTTTAAGGACAAGACAGTGAGTTCAGAGATATTTGGAGGGAAGTGGAGAGTATCAGATACTTAATCAATTTGGATGTCTTTGATTTCTTGGGAGAAAAGAAAGGAAAAGAGCCCTCTTCTGTTTCAGTACTCAAATTGCTAAACTTAATTTTAAAAGAGCGCAAGAAAAGAACACTGTGCAGCAGTTCTGAAATCCATGTACCGAGCTTACCAAACTTACAAAAGTGCCTTTATACCTCATTTGCTATAAAACATGATGTATAGTATTTTAAAATAATGTCTCTGTTTTCAAATTCAACATGACGGACAACCTCTCATCCTTACTTTTAGCAGGTGTCACATATCAGCACTGAGTACAGAATAAAAGAATCAGGATTTTTTAATCCATCCCTTTGAAAATAACAGCAATGTACATCTTTGCCATCTCCTTTGAGTATTTTGCTGATGCTGTCTTGCATGCTGCTCCTCCTCTGCTTAGCACCAAGCAGCGCACACTGTGAAGCGTACCAAGGATAAATTTGTTATGCTCTCAGTTTATCACACTCTGAAGTATTTTACAACATGTGGTATGGCAAAGAAGCAGCCTGAAGTACAGTGACATTGGTCTTTTTTGCTCTTTGCTCAGCATGTTTCAGCTAGCTCAACTTAACTGCAAAGAGTTAAGATTTATCAATTTGGTGATTACCATTTTACATCCTGAGGAAAGTTATAGGGAGGACGCAGGCAAAACTCCTGTCTAAACTCTACTCGTAACTTACACTGGGGTTTTTTTGCATGCTTAAAAGTCGGTCAGCCAAGGCCTAGAATAGAGAGACTGCATAAGAAGGAACAGACTTCACCCTTACATTTTCTTTCAGGTTGTATACAGGCTTATTGCTCGGTCATCTTTAGGACTATTGAATGGTTTTGATTTGTACCAGTCTAATTTTCATTATTGGCTTCAAGCTACTTTATGCTTTCTAGCGAACTGCAGTTAAATCAGATTTTGTTACTGTATCAACTCTTTTTTGTTTGCCTCTTTTTTAATAAAGAAGGCTAAATTAGCAATAATAATTTCCTTTGCCTGCAACCCTGAATGGGCATATATTGAAAAGTACAATGCAGTATTAAAAAGACCCCAAAACCTGGAGATAAATGAATGGCAGAATAAATAATTTATGCTAATGAAATTACTGCAATTAGTAGTTCCACAATGACCCTTTTAAAAGCCACAGCTGTTAATGTCAGGAAGTGCTGTCACCGCTGACCTTATCATAAGAGAAAGTGACAAATTGAAAATGCAGGGAAGACCAATCCTCAAAGAGGTCTGTTCGGGAACGATTAGTGTTTTCTGAAAACCAGTGTGAATTACAACCAGCTGCTCTCTGGCTCGGCGTGTCTCCCATGCTGTGCCATTTTGTTAAGCTCGATAACAATAGTTATTTTGCCCCATTGAGACAAGTTGTCTCGGGCCACTTCCAGCTCTACCGGAACCCACTTCTTCCCTCACTGATTTACAAATGAAACTGTTGTTAAAGGGCTTTTCAGGGCTGCTGAGTAGAGACCTCTCATAAGGATCATGTGTAAGGAGGTTGTCTTTCTCTAGGAAGAGCTGTGCTGCAGGGTGCGTGTGTCACGAACAATGAAAAAAGGAGAAAAAGGCTGAAACACATTTCAGTTGGAAACCAAGCGCTGCTCAAATCTGCATAAAACGTCCATTCCTGCTGACTAGCCTTGCTTTTACAAACAGGTTTTTTTTTTAAGATGAATTTATGCTAGCTTTGCCTCAACTAATGATGTTCTGATTTTTTTTTATCTGTAAAGCAATTTATTTCTGCTTTCTCTAAATGCAAATCGTTCTTTATTTAGTTCGTGTTTTAATTTCTGTTTCTGTAATCATAGGTGAAATAAGTATTCTTCTAAACTAGCTTTTAAAAGTCACAAGAAAATAATGAGGTTTCTTACTGAGAAAAATGGCAAGTCTTTCTGCATCAACCTGATTGTAATATTAATGATGTAGGCTTAAAACATTTAACTGCATCAACAGCCACTCGTAAGCAATTTTCCCAAAGTTCCCTAAGCATTATTGACAATGCTTTGGTAAATTATGTGTGACTTTCCTAAGAGTCGGTGTAGCTCATTTAATTCATATTAATTGATTTTTAGGCTTCCCTTGATTAATTGAACTGGGTTCGTCTTGTACAGAATGCAATAAATAATCATTAAAATGAGGGAGATGTGACTCCACAAATTATAAAGTTTAAGTATGCTAGAAGTCATAGAGGACAAAATGGAAGTTAGTTACAGTGATGGAGTTAAATGGGTTTTCTTAGTATTTCCCTGTTAATTTTGCATACAGTCCTCTTTCTTAGACCTGTATAGGCATATATTCTAGTAATATAGGTAGATAGGGTCCTTTAAAACAAACAAAAATTAATTTTGGTGGTTTCTTATTTCACCTTTATCCTGGGGAAGTATATTCGTATTCAAAGTAGTATAGTAGTCCCTTGTATTTGCTAGTTCAGTTCTCAAAAAATTTAGAAAAAGGACCTTTGAGCTTTAGTCCTAGAACTACCTCTTTTCTTGCTGCGAGAGGTGAATAAAGCCAGGCATTTTAGCTCTGCGTTTTGCTCAGAAATACATGACTAAATGACCACCTGGAGCAGTTTTAAATATGTCTAGCCTGTTTTGGTTATGATACAGTATGTGAAGAGTTTTCCAGTCTCACGGCTGCATTTCCCCCCCCCGCCCCGTGACGAGGGAGATGCCCCATGCAGTGCTGTGTGGCACCCAGTGCAACCCCCTGGGGCCACAGGACCGCTCTGGGGTCCTTTCTGCAGCATGCTGAGATTTGCTTGGAGCTGGAGGTATACTTCGTGGTTTGATGCCTGGGTGGCATGTAGGGAAGAGTGTCAGCTGTCACAGCTCAGAGTGACTCTGAACTCCATTAAGTCGTAACTACTTTTCTGGTCAAATACCCCTTGAAACTGATAGAAGATCTCTTCAGCACAGAACCGTTGCTATTTTTCTGACATTTTAGGGTATGTAGAGACTCAGCTTTCAGAAGCACTCCACAGTGGTCTAATCCTGCCCTCATAACAGTTTATGTTAGTTTATCACTGACTTTGACAAGCACAGATAAGCAGGGACTTGTACGACTTCAGAAATCTAAATCATGGAGTCCAGGTCTGTTCAATCTGAAGTTAATGGCATAAATGCACTTCACTCTGAATAGGAATTTGATGATATATGAGGTATGTGGGTATCAGTGTGATTAGAGTAACCACTCTGTTGTATTTCTTTTACCTATACAGGATTTTCCTTAAATAGGATTTCCAGAGCTGAAATAGAAAATCCGTACAGTTTTAACTCTGTGTATAGCAGTATAGTGACTGATTTTATCTTTGTTTCTAGCTTTTAGGAGTATTTATTAAAAAAAAAAAATGAAAGTATGTTGAAGCACTGAGCTTCTGTGGTGATGAAGACTTAATGAATGCCAGTGCAGAATTAATTCATTTATATGCAAAAAAAGTTGGGGGGAGGCTCATTTTGCTTTAATGTTTTTTACATGCTGACAAAATTATGTTTAGGGTAGACTGAAGAATAGATTTGTGAACGAGCCATCCTTAGAAACATAACCTTTTCTGATTTATATAGATACACTTAATTTTGGAAACATTTCTTTGCTCCTGTGTTTACATTTGTTCTTGTTCCTTGGGTATGTTCAGCCACTCATCCAGGACTCCATTTGTGACTTTATGGCTTATGCTCACACCAGTGTGAATATGCTGAGTGCCAAATACAATCGTAAGGACAAGCGATACAATTACACTATTGCGAAGACTTCTCTAGAGAAAATCATGCTTTATAAGATCCTTCTAGAGAAGAAAAACAAGGTGTTGGGACACATGGAGCACTTGGTGAATGGCATGCAGAAGCTGAAGGCAGCAGCTTTCCAGGTAAACTGTGAAAGTCACAACCTTTTCTTTCATTCTTTATAAATAATCTTAGGTTTATTGCGAATAAAACAAAGTTGTCACAGCCACTTTTCATTAGATTGATTAGCTGTGGGGTGGCATTTTTGTGTTTCATTGAAATTACCTCATTTTGGAAACTAGGGTTATTTTTTTTCTTCATATAGAGGCTCTTTGAACTCCTTAGCTGTCTTCAGAAAGGGGTCCATCCATTTGAGCAAGGACGAAGTCTGGAGGGAAGGGGACTGTAGTGGTACCACATTAAGAGGGTGGGAGGGGAAGCAAATGCCACAGTAAAAGCCAAACCATGGAGAGAGAAGATGCAGTTCTGTACGTGGGGATTTTGTGCGTGGCCAGTGACCAGCTTGAGGGGTAATGAAAGCAGGAGGAACAAGTCTGGAGCCTTTCCATCAGCTGTTGTCACCTCCTTGTGGGGCTAGTACCACTTAGCCCCCAGTCAGTACTTCTGCCTACAGTTCCATTTGTGGCTGGTCAGTCCACAAAGACAGAAGGGAGGGGAAACTGCTTTGAAGCCTTTCCCCCACGCCACCCACAGACGCGTTCCATAATCCCTTTTGCAAATGCTGAAGACAAGCTGTAATCCAGCAATTTCTTTATTAAAAATAAAAAGTCTGCATGTTTTTATAAAAAACTGCGAATGAAATGCTTAGTTGCAGTCTTCACGTAATGCGGCGTCTTGGTGCTACAGCATCAGATTAGTAACAGGAGCTGGCTGACTTCTTCCCACTTTGCCAGCTGAAGACCTGCAAAAATAAATGGTCAACAGAAAAGGGTGACTGCTTTTTTAAAGTCTATTTTTAATAAGGTATCCCATGCTAATAAATTATTAAAACGCTCTTTTTCTCTGAATTCTAATTTGACGATGACCAAAAGGTAATTTGACAATTTCAAGTGCTGCATGCTGTGCTAGCAGATAGAGCCACAGCTATTACCTAGCCAGGTGCTTGAACACTGAGCCATTTTTATCCTGCACTCTGGAGCTCCACACAAAAATATCAAATGCAGCACTGCTTAGTTTTTTCAGAAAAAAAAAGACATAAAGTCAGCTGAAATAAATTGAAAAATAAAGTGATTGGAGACATTTGGGATCTCTACAGTCATCTATTACAACTCAGTATTACAGCTTTGTCTTCTCATTTCATAATGGTCAAATTTGAAAAGGTAGATTTTTTACGTCTTATAAGATTTCAGGAGCTCACCAAAGAAGAAGAGCCCTCAAGACCTTCCATGTAATGAAAGTTCAAGCCCTCTAATATTTGTCTTCCGCTTTGTCTTACCATTCCTATCCAAATCAGGTTAACAAGAGCCCCCTGTGGCTTAAATACAGCCTTTTATCATGAATAGCTCCTAGATAAAATGCTTGGAGGGATTGGGGGAAAAAAATAAAAAAAACCCAAGTATTTGAAACAATTCCTTTATATGTGGAAAGATATTGTCGCTGGATATTTTGATATGGGTTTCTCGCCTAGCAGGCAATAAATTGCTATTTCAGCAAACTAACAGGTAGTCTTTGTTCATCAGTCTCTGAGCCTGTCTTAACCTTTCAGCAAACCTCTGCTGGAATTATCTGCTCAGAGTGATTACTAAGCATTTTCCATAATGTCCTTTTACATTTGCATCTTCGCTAGGTGCTGCAGCTGGGCCTTATTGCACCGCTGAGACACCTGGTTACAAACACAACCTCAGCAGCTGGACAGACATCTGAGCATCTCAGGGGAGCTGCAGGGTCGCTGGTGGGAGCAGTTAGGCTGTTCTTATTAAATTCTTTATGTCAACAAGATTATGTGAGCTACAAACAAGGAGCTGTCAAATGGAAACAAAATTAAAAAGGAGAAGACAACACTTTTAGTACTGAGACCCATGAAACAAGAATTTTGTTTTCAGTTCAGCTTTTTGGGGCTTGTGTGGTATAATCTGTCCAGAACCATACCTAATGACCCTTGCTCCCAAATAACGCATTACCTTTTGCCCAGTACGTAGAAGATCTAAAATACAAACTTGCTTCTCGAGAGGCAGAACTGCAACTGAGAAATCAAGATGCTGAAGCTTTGATTGCTAAGATAGGGTTTCAGACTGAGAAAGTGATCCAAGAAGAGGCCATTGCAGATGCAGAGGAGCAAAAGGTCAGTCTAATTCCCCCATTTAGTGCTGTTGAGCTATATTTAGCACAAAATAAACCTTTTTAGGTGAACAGTTTTGAACAACTTCCTCTCCAGGGAGCATAAAGTCTAAAGAATTATTATACTTACACATGTAACAGCATTTCACACCATGATTACCACTTGACCTTTCTTTACATTATGCTTTTTCCCAACCTTTTAGCTGTTTTAATGAGATGAAAGAACAATAAATACTGAGCTCATTCAAGCATTTAATGGATGTGGATCTTGAGAATCAGACCTATTTTTAATACAGTAAAGGTCAGAGAGTCATCTCTGAGCACTTCAGATTTCTAAAGGCTTTGAGGCTCTAGGTAAATTGAACAACTCAATTGATACAGAAGTTCATTCCAGTATCTCACAATATTACAAGTTGCAAACCTTGAATTTTAAGATTATAATAGCATACCTAATAATATGTGTCATCAGTGTTGAATCTTCTTTTATTTGCTCTCAGTTCAGCCTATTAACTTTAGTTATCAACATCCCTGTTGGAAACAGAAGTTTACATGCAGTAGTCCACAGAACAAGTAGAAATGCATAATTTCATCTAGACTCTTAAAATTTTCTTCTACTGTTAC
Organism: Buteo buteo; assembly: GCF_964188355.1. Lineage (NCBI taxonomy): Eukaryota > Metazoa > Chordata > Aves > Accipitriformes > Accipitridae > Buteo > Buteo buteo. The sequence goes on from NC_134172.1 coordinate 35,840,767, forward strand.
AAGCACGGTTTTTGAAATAAAACACCAGCAATATGGAATGCTGTAAACTGAAGTTCTTCTGCCTTTAAACTCCGAAGGGCTCATTCAACTCTAGCATTTTGCTACAAAATCTGATGTACATTGTGTCATTTATCAGTATTGCAGAGAGAAATTTTTAATTGACTGGTAATAGTTGTTAATGCCTGATTTTGAGCTACAGAAACTTCAAGTTGCTGAGAACTTTGTAAACAGTTTTCAGATACTGATCAGCAGGGAAGGCTATACTTTCTGAGCAATCAAAATGGTCTTTCATTTTCTTCTGTTTTGTTTCTTAAAGACTTATTATTATTAGGTGGTATTTAATACTTTTCTAATTACTTTGTGTCTCATCCTGATATTATTGAGGGAGAAATGATTTTTGACACCAACATAAATGAAGACTGGATTGGGACCTTTATATTTGTCTGGATTATGCTAGTTATGGACTTCAGCCTTTTGCTGATCCATATCTTATCTAGGACTTAAAAATTGCTATGAAGTTTAAAGTCCAAATAGTGCAATTAATTAAACTTGCACAAATTGGATTCAACAGCTCAACATCCTACCAACCACTTTTCAACGGTGCTTTTCCTCTATTGGTTCTATATGCTTCTGACGGATTTGGATGATCAAAATACACCCTTAACACAATTCTAATTGCTTCATTAACTAAGTAGGTGAAACACACAGAATGATTATCATGGGATAATCACATCTTTGGGCTACTTTGTTTAAGGGATGAAATTCAGCACATGACACTAATGATCACTATACTCCCCTGTTCATTGCTTTATTGTGCTTCTGAAATGTTTTTATTGGAAATGAAAGTGTCATTTTGTGCTACGTTAATCTAAAGCTATTTCATAAGGCTGATGATGGTTTCTAAATATTAATCTTCTATAATTTCTGTTACAAAAAGAGATAATTAGAAAATGAGAATACATATTCCAGCTAAGTAATTTGTGAATACTTTCCATAATTGATTAAAATTTGTCACCCTTTAAAAAATTATTTTGGCTTACCTGTTCTATAGATTTCAAACTGGAGTTTATAAGGGTTTTTTGAGTTTTACAACATTAAGCCGGTAAATACCTTGGAGGTATTGCCTTAGAGTAAAGCATTACTTCAGAAAAGGTGAAGAGTGGAAATCACTTTAGATCAGACTCATCAGGAAAAGTGAGGTCAGTCTGGATGCCCCATAAATGTGGCAGAGCTACATATGTGTATAGTAATCACTGGGTCTGACTATGAATGTGACACTGCTAAGGTTTTAAAATAGTGGGCAGTAACACTGCTGTCATTTTACTGGCCGTTTTTGTGCTCTGAATGATGCCAGCCAGAGTGGTTTACAGATGAAGATGCATATGCCATTGCCTTTTAAAATGGGACCTACCCCCTCAAAGGAAGAAAACCTGCAGAGGATGGTGTAGGTATATGGGTGATAGTGACATTAGCTGAGGATTAGGAGCAAAGATGAAACCAGACTGACCAGCTTTTTTGATTTACCTCCCTCAGCTGAAGTGTGTTCTTTATTTACATGGTATATCTGAGCCACTCTATTCATGGTCTGATTGCTAAGGGCATACTGCTTCCAGCTTTTCTAGCAATTTAGCCATCATTGAAGAGCTCTATACCGTAGAAGTTATTGATGTGAAGGGGACTAAACTTCTGGAGATGAGGATGAAAAGCTCCTTCATCTCTTTGTGAGGGAAGTAGATTTGAGAAATACTGTCCTAAGGCTTATCTACAACCTGCTCTGTTTCATTTTTCCTCCCTTAAAAAAAATTATCTTGTCCCATATTTTCTTTGGGCATCAGCAAGCAAAGAGTAAGAAGCATAAGAAAAAAGAGAGACAGAACTGTAATGCAGCTTGTGTGACTTAAATTAGCTGGGTTTTTTAATGGAAAATATTGTGTCTTGTTAGAAGCACTATGTACTGTAAATGCAATCCTTGTTCACCTGGTTACATCCTTAAAAACTTCAACAGAAGGAGCATTTGGCTGTTCTAAACTTTTTGCTTTAAGTTAATTTCAGTAACATGGGTTTCAAACCATGTTAGAGAAAATAAAAAAGCAAAGTAAAACTGCAACTTGTACATGAAGTATTTAATTTAGAAAACTTGTGTTTAAGATGCAAACCAATAAACATTGGGAATTTCATCCTAAAAGCTACTTCACAAGAGTTGGGGGAAATATTTAACTTTTGGTAACTTGTCATTTGTAGTGTAATGCATTTTGATTCTTAATCTTTGCTATTTCCACGGACGCTGTCTATGTGTGTCCCATGTAATAAGAGTATACAGGAGAGTGCCCCCAACAATTGCAGAAACACATTTTGTAAGGATATTAAATTCTTATAGAGGCCTGTTACTGCCAATGCATAGTGCTTGATCCAAGTATTAACATCTTGATCACTGTAATATCCTCTTTCTCTATAATTACTCTGTTTAAGCAAGACCTGACAGGAAATGAACCTGTGAGATGAGCATGAGGTACAAGGATAAAGATGAACCAAATATAACTAACTTCAGCCCCAGGCAATGTATCCTTAAAAACGTGTACGGTAATCTTCCAAATACACAATTGCAGGTGATACAAAACACCCTCCAGGGTTACTCTACCAGATGAATTTGCACCAAGGAAATCATAATCAGCTTTTAAACAGATAACTAAATCCTTGCAGAAAGTTGTGGAGACACTCAGATTTCACTTAAAACTGATACTAGCCACTGTAAAGTCACTGATCTAAGCCACTCTCAAGCCAAAATAAGTGTTTTGACAAATCTGCTTGGATTGGTATCTGTTTAATTTTCAAACCTGAAATTAAGTACGTATAGTGTTTTCATATAGGTTATTTCCTTTTCTCCTGTTCTTTCCCTTGTTGAGGCCTATGGTTTCAGACCTGGAGCTGAGGAATTAAAAGAAAAAGGCAAATTTTCCAAAAGGAGTAACAGACTGCCCTAATATTCCCCAGGTTTTTGTACAGAAACTTTACCTGGTCCCCTATCCTGCATTAGTAAATCTCTAACCCTTGCATCCTACAGTATTATATAGAGCCCTCAACACCTCAACACAGGAGTCTTTCTGAATTTTTGTATTGCACACAGTGATCTCCAGGTTTCTGTTGGCAACAGGAACATTCATGATCTGATGTGTCTTCACAGAAAGCTTACAGGCTCCTTTTTTCAAAAGCATCCGTACAGATAGGTGGTATTTCACATCCATACAGACATGCTTGATCACAGTCTGGTAGACAGGTACATCTGCCAGAAGGACAGTCTTCATACTAGCAAATTTTCAGCAAGAGGTATTAAAAGCCTATCTAGAAGAAAAGAAAAATTATATACATAAATACATACTACGCTTCTTACAGCTGTTCCTCTCCTTTATGTCCTTAGATATCAAAATGGCAAAGAAAGCATTACTTGCAATATTTTGTGTTGTAGTTTCCTATGCAAGAAAGAAATTAGGCATCACACAAAATCTCTTAATCCAGTACCCATTTGAAAAATGTATGTGGTCTATTGTCATCTCACAATAGTCTTACAAATGCTGAAGTGGTCTTTGAGAGACCCATACTCCTTTCACCATCAACCTTGTGAGTGCTACCAAAATTATGTGGAAGTGCCATATTTTCTTTAGTAAGCGAAAGGTAAAACTTCTTTTTCATCAGGTTTACTGCACATGTATTTAACATGATAATAAGAATAAGGCAAAGTTGTTGAGGCCAGAATCAGAGCAGCCGGTGAAGAAGTGAATTTGAAAAATGAATATTTTAAGTACCAAACATTTTTAGCAGACAAAGCATCAGTACCTGTTCCTTACTTTTCAGTTTGCAAAACTGAGCAGCAGAGGATGATAGAGAATGTCTAGTTGTTATAATAAACAAGATAAAGATTCTTTGTGATGATACAGACTTTTGTCCATAAGTATAAACAAAAACGGTTTCTGGCATGCCAATCCAAAGTTATTCTGTTTCCTATTTGTCTCTTTTAGTCTCAGTGTGTTTTCTCCACAAAGAAGGTAGTCAGCAGGTTTCCACCTCCTATCTCACGCTATTGTCCTTATAAGGGCAGAGCAACATGCAGGGATGCTTCATGATTCAGAGGAGCAGGGAAGAAAGGAACTTCGTATACCAAATTTTCTCTCTGGAGCAATGACAATAAGTGTGATCTAGCCACCCAGAGGTTAAACTACTGCTTTAGTAGAAATAGCAGGTACAGTATGAGGTTATAAGTCACGAAGAAGACTGTTAACTTCTAATATTGTAGATAGCTGATTTGCCAGCACATCCCTCTGTCTCCGGCTCCTTATCACATTATCCTCACCACATACAAGGCTTCACTCCAGAGCAGCTGCATGTGCTAGCTAATGTAGAGCGTGTAGGAGCTTTACCGAAGTGAGCAGGGCTGCCTTAGGGATGTCCTGGCACTGCAAAATTCAGCTGTCATTGAGGGCCTTGCCCACCAGCTCTTAGAATCATGGAATCATAGAATGGTTTGGGTTGGAAGGGACCTCCAAAGATCATCTAGTCCAACCCCCCCTGCAATGAGCAAGGACATCTTCAACTAGACCAGGTTGCTTAGAGCCCCATCCAACCTGGCCTTGAACGTTTGCAGGGATGGGACATCCACAACTTCTCTGGGCAACCTGTTCCAGTGTTTCACCACCCTCATTGTAAAAAATTTCTTCCTTATATCTGGTATGAATCTACCCTCTTTTAGTTTAAAACCATTGCCCCTTGCCTTATCGCAACAGGCCCTGGTAAAAAGTCTGTCTGCATCTTTCTTGTAAGCCCCCTTTAAGTATTGAAAGGCCCCAATAAGGTCTCTCCAGAGCCTTCTCTTCTTCAGGCTGAACAACTCCAATTCTCTCAGCCTTTCCTCACAGGAGAGGTGTTCCATCCCTTTCATCATTTCTGTGGCCCTCCTCTGGACCTGCTCCAACAGGTCCATGTCTTTCCTGTGCTGAGGGCTCCAGAGCTGGACGCAGTACTGCAGGTGGGGTCTCACCAGAGCGGAATAGAGGGGCAGAATCACCTCCCTCGACGTGCTGGCCACGCTGCTTTTGATGCAGTCCAGGTTGGCTTTCTGGTCTGCAAGTGCACATTGCTGGCTCATGTCCAGCTTTTCATCCACCAGTACCCCCAAGTCCTTTTCTTCCAGGGTGCTCTCAATCCCTTCATCCCCCAGCCTGTATTGATACTGGGGAGTTGCCCCAACCCAGGTTCAGGACCTTGTACTTGGCCTTCTTGAATCTCATGAGGTTCACGTGGGCCTGCTTCTCAAGCTTTTCCAGGTCCCTCTGGGTGGCATCTTATCCCCCAGGTGTGGCAGCCACCACTCAGCTTGGTGTTGTCTGCAAATGTGCTGAGGGTGCACTTGATCCCACTGTCTATGTTATTGATGAAGATATTAAACAGTACTGGTCCTAATATGGGTCCCTGAGGGACACAACTCATAACTGATCTCCATCCAGACATTGAGCCTGTTGACCACTACTTTCTGGATGTGACCATCCAGCCAATTCCTTATCCACCAAACAGTCCACCCATCAAATCCGTATCTCTCCAATTTAGAGAGAAGCATGTTGGGGGGGACCATGTCAAAGGCCTTACAGGAGTCCAGATGGATGAAATCTGCAGCTCTTCCCTTGTCCACTGGTGTAGTTACTCCATTATAGAAGGCCACCAGGTTGGTCAGGCAAGACTTGCCCTTGGTGAAGCCATGCTGGCTGTCTCAAATCACCTCCCTGTTCTCCATGTGCCTTAGCATAGCTTCTAGGAGGATCTGTTCCACGATCTTCCCAGGCACAGAGGTGATGCTGACTCTTCTGCAGTATGGTGGTATAGACAGGAGATGTTAATTCTCACCTTGCAGAACAGAGGGTGTCTAGAGCCAAGCACAAACCTGCTTGAGTGTCAGAGTTGTAGAGGTCTTTTTTGATGGATAACATAAAATAATGGTTTCTAAATCTGTTTGTGTATACAGATATTACGGTGTGAGTGCTTAAGCAGCTCTGATTTGATTTACAGCCTTAATTTCAATATAAATCTTAAGATTCATTGTTTTAATAGGTAGCAGCAATCCAAGAAGTATATCTGAGACAGAAAGAATGTGAAGATGAGCTGCTGAAAGATGAACCTGCTCTTGTTGCTGCTACAGCAGCCTTAGACACACTTAGTAGGGTAAAGATCATACAGTTTGATTTCTGAAAAAAAAAAAAAAAATTTGTTAATTGTTCAAGCAGTTCAAGGCTATTAAATGGTCATTCCAGTGCCAAGCTGCCAAGCACACATTTCCATCTTCTCTGGGCAGCATGCTCCAAAGCAACAGGTTGGCAACTGCTGTACCTGACCTGGCATTACACTTCCCATCACCCTGCTTGACCAAGTTGCACTTAGGATTGCAGAGCAAGAGAAGGGCTGTGACCATCAGTATTTTTACCACATAAAATAGTTAGTAATAGTCTTTGAAGAGCTGAGAGTTGTACCAGTAATCAGAAAGCTTCTGTGGAACAAACCCACTATCGTTGCACAATTCTGTACCTGTTCCTCTGATCTTCTTTTTCCAAGTTAATCTTACAGAACTGAAAGCCTTCACTGATGCACCAATGGTTGTAATCAATGTTATCACTGCAGTGATGGTTTTACTGGCATATAAGGGGAAAGTGCTCAAAGACCGAAGCTGCAAAGCTACAAAAGTCTTTACAAGAGAGGTAACAATCAATGGAATATCACATAATATCTGAGATGAGAGAGGAAAAGAATAGTTAAAAATGAGAGCCAGAGAAAAAGAAACTAAATCACAACTTCATTTTCTTACAGTTTGAATTTAGGGGGATAAAACCCAACCCTACATTGTTGTTTTCTGTGTATGTTTTATGATGAATTCTAGCCAGCCTGAGTGCCACTGGGATTTATTAATTGCAAAAATGAAAGAAAAGTCAAAGGGACAGCATTTAATGATATTTATCTCATCTCTGCCAAATTCCTCAAGTGAATCATAAAATCACAAAATGTGGTTGCGAGGGTGAATACTTCAGGCTTTTGGCAGAAATAATATTTTTGCTTTGTACTGCATAATGTTTCCAAACCAATAAGCTAGCGCAGGATTTCATTTGTGATGAAAGTAGGAGTTAGGTTCTGATCCTCTGAAATGGAAAAGGATTGATGCACTGGAACTTCTCTTCTTGCAGGTTGATGACTTCTTACAAGCTTTAATCAACTATGATAAGGAGCATATTCCTCAGAATTGTCTGAAAGTCATTGAGGAACATTACTTGAAGGATCCAGATTTCAACCCAAAGTATGTTCATACAAAATCCTTTGCAGCAGCTGGTCTCTGTGCCTGGGTCATAAATATAGTAACATTCAATAAGGTGTATATGTGTGTGTGTGTGTATGTGTGTGTATATATATATATATATATATACACATATATATATATATATATATCAGTTCCTCACTTGACTAGCCCTGATGGGGGGGAATTTCTGTTGTTGAAGTTTTTTATTATTTTGGTAAGCTCAGCTTGGTGTTCTGGGGAGAATGTAACAGCAACCACAGGTAAAGTGGGAAGTCTTCAGTGCTTAACAGTACGTACACATGTATTTATTTGTAGTAGAATATGGTAAAAAAGATGTGGCTGTCCAAGACTTCTCAATTGTCATTATGATGCAACAGTTGGGAAATATTTTTCTCCAGATGTACATGTTTCACTTGAAATGTTCATCTGAGTCTGGCTGTCTGGAGTGTCAGACAGATCTTATGACTTACAAGTCCCTGGAGCACCTGATAGCAGGATTCCTCCATTCATCCTAGTATTGTAGCATGTTATCATTTAACTCCAAAATAGTGAAACACCGATCAATTTTAGTTGAAATCTAATCAAGCTTAATGCCTGTCTGATTTCCACCTGTATTCTAAAACCATGAAAATGATACATATAAATTCATTTTAGCTGGAGAGTAGACCCACTAAGGATACATTCAGTTCTGCTTAAAATATCCTTATGATGTGGGCTGTAATCTAATCTCCTGTAGTCTTGAAGTCAAGAATGAAAGAAATCTCCGCATGTCTCACTATTTTCTAGAAGGATGGTTCTTAAGCAAATATATGTAATGAGAGACTATTAGGATTATCTGAAAGTCTTTCATCAGGAGACATTTGTAATTTTTGTAATGAATGTGAGACCAACTTGTTGTCTAATGTACCTATGTTGTATGTCTTTTTCAAGGTGTATTGTGAGGTAGAACCAAAATGTGCGTTGGCCCAGGCAAATGCTGAATTAACAGCAGCTACAGAAAAACTAGAAGCCATCAGGAAAAAGCTTCTTGTAAGTACTGCTTGATCAATGAGCATTATTCTCTAATATCTTGGGCCCACTTAATTTTATTAGTTTTGTTTTATCTATTTATTTAATTTTATTTTATTCTTATTGATTTTATTACTTCCTAGTTCAAGTATTAAAGATATGTTTTCATTAGTGATTATCACTATTTTCCCCACAAACCTACTGAAGAATATTCCATAGTTTGGGTGGTAGCACATGAAGCTGTTTATCAGAAATAACTGAATTTCCTCAAAGCCATCTAGGCATGTTATAACCAATAGACTATTAAACTGAAATGAGAGTTGATATAAATAACTGGTTGTGATTTTTACAAGGAATATATGCCAAGTGCTTTATTGAGTGATGACATTGGAATGTAGGAATAACTTCCAGAAAGGACTTTGGAAGGTCATGCTCATCTGTGTTTATATTTGTCACTAAACATATCATAAAAATTACATCAAACCTCCTTTGATTTTTTGAAAGACCTCCAAACACATATAGACATACATGCACATAGAAGTGGAAACTTTGATTAGTCTTTTACTGACAAATGTCTTCTGAGTTAATGATTGAATCGAAGACCACATTTACCACCAAGTACCTATTGAACTTTTGAGAGGGATTACTTGTTGTTTATTAAGTATTCATTCAATGGAGCAACAGCAACACAAAGTGCTCTTGAAACAGACAAAGATATCTTGTGGTACCTTGTGAGATGGTGGGTGGAAGGAGTTTCTCTGCTGCAAGCTAATTACCCTTAGTTAGCAAAGGCAGCTTCAAATGGTTCAAAAGACAGCATTAATTAGGTTTAGAAGGGTGTGACTTGGCTTAAGACTTCTTTTGTTGACAATATGTAGATCTGAAATCTCACAACTTAAGATATCAAGCAATAAATGAAGGCTGAACAAATCTGTAACATGGGGATTATTCTCACTGTTTTCTCTTAAGTTAACAATTTATGAGAATGAGCAAGATTCACTTTTACTGAAACTCTTAGAAATCTGTGAGTTATGGTATCTGAGAATGTCATTCTTTATTTCATCAATTTCCCGTTTTTCCTCCTGCTATTGTAGTATCTGTTTTTTTCTTTTTCTGAAGGAGATGCAGATATAATGGGTAAACAAAGATAGCTTTTACCATCTCTCTTCCTCTTCTGGACCCTCTGCCACCCACCCCAAAAATCCCATCAGCTGCTACAGCATGTATTTTGCCTCCATATGATACAGCCTTAGCTTTGTGGCCTTGGAGTTGCCCATTCAGATCAAAGTGCATCTGCCCTAGTGAAGCTTGTATTTACACTAAAAGATAGCTTTACTGAAGAATCATGTTTTTTATTTCACACATCTATACTGATGTATGTTTATTACATGCAAATACTTTTTGGTCAAAAATAGCCTTTTAATGTTTGTTTGGGTTTTTTTTTAATGCATGGAAATCACTTCTGAAACTCATGGAATCTTATTATTTTAATGTGTTGCTCAGAGAAGAGCACTAATGCATCTCTGTTCCTTGCCTGACAGTATCTCAAAGAACCTTTTCCTGGTTCAGGTGATCTTGCAGTTCAGTAAGCCTCCAACTTTGAATCTTGTTCTGTCTTTTTATATTTATTTACTTTCCCTTTCATTTCCTCATGAATTTTTCTGGAGGTGGTTAGCAGCAGTTTTTATCTCAGCTATGCTTAGTTCCTAGTAGGAAGAATTCTGCACCACAGACAAAGTTGCAGTTTCCTCTGCAGTTAGCTGTTTCCTGTGTTAGGCCAACAGTTGTCACCTTGTCATTCAATATGAATATTTTTCCTAACCACTTTAGAAAATCCATACTGCATGTTCAACCGGGCTTCCTTTTACAAGGTGGGAGGATACAGTTAAAACTATTATTTTTATAACTGAGTCGTACCATAGCTGATCAACCTGATGAACTTTTTTAAGGAGCTGTAACTATAATTTTTGATTCTCCAGTAGGTATTACTCATAGCAATAATAAGCTCCAGAGCTCACAAGGTTGTTGAATGGAGAACATTATAGCTGGTGAAATTCACTGCTGATAAATGCAAAATAATACCTATTGGAATGAAAAATTTGAACTTTTTATGAATACTTCTTGATTATTGTTTATTTATTAGCAGCTTAGGGAAGAAGACCTGGGGTTGATTGTGTATAATTCAAAGAAAACTTTGAAGTTAGCCCTGTTTTGAGCTGAGAGTTGGACTGGATGACCTCCAAAGCTCCTTCTAGCCTATACTATCTCATGATTCCAAAAATAAAGCAGAAATTTGGTTCATCCAGTAATATTTTACAAGAAGATGAACTTCAGTAGAAGAGTAGAAAGGAAATACTTGTCTATTCAGTGTATATATTAGATATGCTAAAATGTATTTGTAACGCTTAAGAGAGTGTTATAATGATATAGTAAAAACTGCTGCACACAACTCACTCAGGAAAACTTGCTTTTGGCAACTGAGCTGTGACTCAGTCCAGAAGTTTGAAGATGTCAAAAGGGATTCAATTTTTATATATGAAGAAACTTGAAAAATTTATGTACTTCCATAATTCATGTCTTAATCCATCATTTAATTACTGAGGATTATTGGTAGAATTTTATTTTGAAGGCGTATTATTCCTCTTGGACATTCCTGTGTTTGCTTCTCATGGTCCACATGTTGCATGTCATCTCGCAGGAAGAACATACAGTCACCGTTTTTAAGTATTCTTCTATGCAGCCTCCAAATATTTCACTTCAGAAGCTTCAGTTACAGTGCAATTCTTTGCACAGGCCAATGGAAAACATTCATTCAAACGTCTTCCAAATTCCAGCTAGCAATACGATTCTCATCTAATTTGTCATGCTTTTTTCCATATGTGAGGTGATTGAAGTTACTTATTTCCATGAACTACTTACCCGTATATATGCTGTATCCAAATGGGGTATACTGTGCATAAACTTACATACGCTTGGACTAACGTTGATTTATGTACCTATTGTACTCATAGAAAGGAAGGAATGTAATTTCTTGTTCACTGAGAGGATTTAAAATGTTATTTAAAGAAAAGATTTGAAAATGCTTGAAGTAACCTAGTTTTAATTACATGTTTAACTTATGTCTTATCTAATAGCTGTGTGGCAGACTGGAAATTATCAAAGTGTCAATAAAAGTGTAGTGCATAACATGAAGACATGTGTGTATAAAAGCCATTGATAGTTTTCCCAGGACTGGCAACTAGGAGGAAAAAAAAAAAAAGCTGCAAGTTAGCATGCACCAGGGCTTCAAATAATCTAGGAATCTTAGAAGGGAGTTTAAGTTTCCAGTATTAGAACAAGTTGGGGATGTGACACCCACTTTATAAAATGTTAATCCAAGAAGTTTCAGCTATAGAAAACTGTATGGCTGAGAGATGTATTTTCTCTGATTGTTAGTGACCATTTTCCTACCTGTGAAATGTTAGAGGATGATGAGAGGTTAAGTTCGTTAGTAAGGTTCAGTAGGTGGAATGAGCTCTGTAGATTGGTGGGTACAGAACAGGATCCTTTCCTGTCTTTGTACTTTTGCTTTTTAACAGAATTGAGACTCACTAATTGAGACTCACTAATTCCATGAAATCCACCACTTTTCTTGGGCTTTTTTTTTAACCATAGTTACAGCTGACATTTCACAGAGCCTCCACTTAGCTTTCTGGGCTCAGCCTTTTTCTCCACCTAAACATGCACAACATGGTCAACAGTGAACAACTTTGTCTGTAGATTTTCATCCCTATTCAATGATCCTGAACTGCACTGTTCCATTTAAAATCAGCTTGACTTCCTCAGCTGGAAACTTGTATCCATCCACGTATTAAAGTACCTGATGTTCTATGTGATGTCCCATGGGGAGGACTGTTATGTACAACAGTAGCATTAACCAGGATTAGCTGATTAAAAGACACAAATTCAGAGTGAAACATTGACTTTTTGCTGGCATCCATTTTTGGAGTTAGAATGAAGCGCTGTATAAGTATTCACCAGTTATCTTCCACTTTTCCAGAGAGTTTTACATCTAACCAAGTTTCATCAGCTCCAGTTTTCCAACCATGGTAACTTCTCGATCTGCTTCATTTAATGCTTGTATTCAGTATTTTGTAATGTGCACCCCTGCCCTATGGAACTTGTTCCAGCTGGCACATGTCAGACCTTTTAAAGGTATGATTCACTGCATAAGGGAGTCTGTGAAGCAGGTATAAAGAGAAGACAAACTTGTATTTCTTCTGGAAAAAACCCAAACAATTCAGGCACTCCTCAGTGACAAGTACCTAGATTTTATTTACCTTAGCTGCTGATAAACCTCTGTACCCCGTCAGGCTTTAGAAAGCTCTTATTCCTTACTTGAGTTGTATGCATGCATAGTCAGTAAAAGCAAGAATTCCTCTGATGCTGAAGGAAGGTCACTCTCGATAGATGGACATTCTTCTAACTCTCTCTATCTGGGCTGCCTGCTGACTGTATCCAGTCTGCAGGAAGTTTTCACCTCACCCACCACCTCTTCTTCAGGAGCAGTAGAAGTGCTGTGCAGCCCTATCAGTCATCCTCTGAAGAGCTGAATTTCTTATAAGCTTGCACAAGGCCAGTATGTAGAGCCCACAAGAAGGAGGTACTCTACCAGCGCAAATTCATCTGAATCTGCATGGAATTAAGCAGTACACAGGAGAGAGATATTTTTTATGTCATTTATGAATGCTAGCCTTTCAGTAGTCCTTTCTATTCTGAAGCTAAACAAATTCAGTAGAACAATGAAGCAGTTAGTCTTCTGTCTAATCTCTTCTAAATGCCTTTAAAGTGGCACTAGTGTTTTTCTTATCATTATCCAGGCATCAATCCACACATTCAGTTGCCCCCTATCCTTCAGTTCATTTCTTGCCCTTTTCCCTTCTGGTCATTGATTTGCCTGTCTCTTTCCCATCTTCCTCTATCCAATTTTCTAAAGAATAGTCTTGAAGGCAGAGTATCAGTTGTTAGTGATCTCTGCTCCTGAACTCATGGATGTTCTGTGCTCCCTGACTCATAATTCAACTTCTTTCTGTTGGCAAAGAGAGAGAGGAGAGTTGTACGTATTTTTCAAATGGAAGTTTTTGTGGCCAGCAATTCTCAGTGACGATAATTGGTGCAGCTGTTAGTAATCAATAATACATATTCAGTGTAGACAGCACCAACTAACCTCCTTTCATTTTTCACGGCTTCCAGAATATATCTTTAAATGAGAAATGACGAGGGGATCGAGTGCACCCTCACTAAGTTTGCAGATGGCACCAAGCTGAGAGGCAGGGTTGACCTGCTCAAGGGTAGGAAGGCTCTACAGAGGGATCTGGGCAGGCTGGATCGATGGGCCGAGACCAGTTGTGTGAAGTTCAACAAGACTCAGTGCCGGGTCCTGCTCTTGGGTCACAACAACCCCATGCAGCGTTATAGGCTTGGGGAAGAGTGGCTGGAAAGCTGTCCGGCGGAAAGGGACCTGGGGGTGCTGTTTGACAGCCGGCTGAATGTGAGCCAGCAGTGTGCCCAGGTGGCCAAGAAGGCCAACGGCATCCTGGCTTGCCTCAGACATAGTGTGGCCAGCAGGAGCAGGAAAGTGATTGTCCCCCTGTAGTCGGCACTGGTGAGGCTGCACCTCGAGTACTGTGTTCAGTTTTGGGCCCCTCACTACAAGACAGACATTGAGTTGCTGGAGAGTGTCCAGAGAAGGGCAACAAAGCTGGTGAAGGGTCTGGAGAACAAGGCTTGAGAGAAGCGGCTGAGGGAACTGGGGTTGTTTAGCCTGGAGAAAAGGAGGCTGAGGGGAGACCTTATTGCTCTCTACAACTACCTGAAAGGAGGGTGTAGTGAGGTGGGTGTTGGTCTCTTTTCCCAGGTAACAAGTAATAGGACAAGAGGAAATGGCCTCAAGTTGTGCCGGGGCAGGTTTAGACTGGATATTAGGAAAAATTTCTTCACCGGAAGGATTGTCAAGGATTGGAACATGCTGCCCAGGGAAGTGCTTGAGCCACCATCCCTGGGGATATTTAAAAGACGTGTAGATGTGGTGCTTAGGGACATGGTTTAGTGGTGGACTCAGCAGTGCTAGGTTAATGGTTGTACTTGATGATCTTAAAGGTCTTTTCCAACCTAAATGATTCTATGGGCACTATTGTAATTAATATTGTCACAGTAATTTTTTTAATGTCAAATAGATACAGACTGGTACTAATACTAATACAGTATGTCTTTTTAAACATTTACAATGTTTTGAAGATGATTAAAAAAAAATACTCTGTGGATGGTGATGCTTACTAATCCTTTCTTGCATATTAAAATTTTAGGATATGAACACACACATTTGTCCATCCAGTCAAACAATTGCTATATATTTACAGTAAATGGAAAGAAGAGCAGGTTATGAAATAGAAAAAAGGATTGTTTCTTCACAAGCAAAATTATTTTTTAAGTATTTTGTGTGAAATTAAATCAGATTCCTATCCTTAAAGAGACTACAGTTATCTGCTAAAAATATTTGTGAAAATTATGATTTTATGTTCACATATATATATATTAAAATAAGTATGCCTATAATATGCAGAAAAAAGCAGGAAAGGTAGTATGTTTATTAGTGTAAAGGCTAAAAAGTTGGGCCAAGTTCATCCTTTTGGCAGATATGGTGCAATTTATATTATTTATCATTAAAATCATTATTATTAACATATGAGAGCACTTAAATACAGTGAAAATACACTTTGTTCCTGAAAAGGATTATACAAGGACACAGTCCAGCAGGCTTGCTATGGAGAGTAATGGTTCTCTGCTGTGATTTGTGGAGCATAGTTCCCTGTCACTAACTTTCTCAATAACAAGCGTTTTTAAAACACTTGATTTATCCCATAGAATTTAGAGTACTGGGATATAAAATGCAATAGGTAATCCTGCTGTTGCTAGACTTATACTTTATTTATGTTCTATCCTATGAAAGAATGACAAAAGGGAATGGCGTGCTTTGTAGTGACAACTTTCCTATTCTAAAGTCACAAGATAGGAAGCACTCTGATAAAGGAGACTATTATGTACCAAAAAAAAACCCACAGAGATGTTGGGTCATTCCTTACTCTTTGTCTCGCTGCAGAAGAATGTTCTTGCCATCTTTACTACCTGAGCCTTTGATGGATGAGTGTATTTGAACTATGATCAGATCTATGTTATCATGCAGGCAAACTTGAGATGGCTAGAAATAAGTCTCCCTTGAAAAAAAAGAGAGAGTAGAGAACTGTTTCTCTGTTCATTCTTCTTATGCCTTGCATGCTAGGCTGATGAAATTTTACTTATAGCCCATCTCTGCAAGATGCCCTTATTGAGCAAAGCCCTCATTAGTCTCTCAGTTTAAGATCCATCACCATTAAAAAGTGGATTGGCTGCCTCATTATCCCCAAGAAATCAAGCCAACCTTCTTTATTAAGCTCTGAGTTGTAATTTCATCTTTCCCCTTTGCCAATTAATTTCCTATTTTTAATTTATATATTATTTTTACATTTCCTGATTGCACACCACCAGTTCAAGCACTAAACTTGGCAGATGACATCTAAATCTTTGATCCTGCGAAACTACCAAGCTTGTGTGGAGGTGTGCACTCCTTGCTCCTGTTGGGATTCTTCCATTAAACCTGAAATAGGAAAATTTTATTCTAAAGTGGAACTCACTGTTGTTAGTGCTGTAGTTACTCTAGAGAAACAAAACCGTTTCAGACAACTTGCCTGCTGTAACTTCTGTTGTCTTGCCTTGTCTTTTCATTTTTACAAAATGGTCTTTCAAGCCCAGTTTTTGTATTCAACTTTTGCCTCACCTGATTATTTGTAAAAATAGTACTTTTCAAGGTGTTAACCTCTTAGCTTTTATCGCTTAGCTATCTGATTTTTTTAAAACCTTTCTTTTCATTAGTTCCTCTTAGTTTGCTGAGGTGGAGAGGATTCTCTTTTTTTCTGACAGAGTGGGAAAGAATGTGTTTTTCTTCCTGATGAAAGGGAAAAGTGAGATAAACGCATTATGGGTGGGTTTCCTCTTTTTGGTTCTTTTTGATGAACAAATGCAGTAGTATTGGAGTTTTTATTTTTACAACCAAAAGAAACTTGTGATTCCCCACCCCCCACCCCATTTTGTTGACTAACTATTCCTGACTGATAATTACTGTATTTCTTAGACTTTTTCAGAAAGACAGGGTGTTGTATCTTCAACAACAATAACAAGATAGTTCCTCATCCAAGCATCTTTCAGCTGTTTTAGTTAAGTAGGCATTAACAGAAACAATTTTAATTATTTTATCTAAAAATCCCATGTCATCCTAGCTGCTCCATTAAGAGAATTTGGAAAAAATGCTGCAGCTCAGCAAATTACCAGTTATATGGCAGGAGTGATGGAGACTGATGAAAATAAAGGGTCTGAGCAATCTAAGACAGGGAATTTGCAGGGGCTTACTGGGGATGGGCAGTGGCTGCTACTGAGTTGATGTACATTTAGTATGAAATCCCCAAAAGCAGGGAGAGGGCGTATTGCTGCCTTTTAAGCAGAGTGCATACAAGTGTGGTTAAAGATCTTTGGTAAAGGTGTGGATCAGCATGCAGGAGATCTACTTGTTTTCTGCCACTAGCAAAACCATCCTGTCTGCCCAAGAGCAAATGGCTGGATCTTCTTATGCCACCAGTCTCACATACAAAATGAAAATAATAATTCTGTTCTTGCATTTTTTTCTCTGTTACAATTTTAAATGCTCCAGAATGCATAGAATGTAGTTACAATGTCCTAGGATTTTTATTACTGAATCTAGCACAAGAAACTTGCACTTTTGCCTTGGGACCTCCGGATCTGGCCATTGCAATACAGGCCGTTGTCATCAAGGAGAAACATTTCTCCTCCTATTATTATCTCCAAGTACCTGATCTCAACCATTTAAATGGATATTTGGTAAGGGATTCTAATGATGGGTATTCTTCTAAATTGTTGTTAGTTAGCATACTTATGTTGTGCCAGGAGCTGTAGAAAGAATGTAGAATACAACAAAACCTTTCCTTTAAAGTTTGTAACCTTCAGACTTAAAGGTACTGTTTACAATTATTGTCATTAAAATATATTATTTAAAATATAAAAAAAAATTAAAAACAACAGAAAAAAAAACGCCAAAGCTTAAGCTATAATATTTACCCATCCCTTTCCTGAATAGGTTCTGGATAGCAATCTGCATAAGCTCACAGCTTCACTCAAGAAAGCAGTCACAGAGAAAGTCTGATGTCACGATGATGTGAACCAAACAAAACTATTGCACTGGCCAACAGGTTGGTCAAGGGACTTGAGGTAAGAAGATTTTGCCTGAATGTTCACCCTAGTTTGAGTTTTGAAATATTTGAAATGTTTGTTGAGCATGAGGTTAAACTTAAATTTTTGAGGATTGCGTGGGGGAAAAAGGCTGGGGTGGGACAAGCGACAAGATGACCCTTCTTAGAAATCATTTAAATGAAGAAAAAAACCAAAACCAAACCCACCAATAAACCCATAATAAAATCCTGAGAAGTAAAATATGCTGCACCACAACTGCATTTCCTAGAAGTCATGTATTGCTGAGCTACTGATATTGGCATGATTGCTTGAGAGAAGTCTTGATAACTAAGTTACCACATTTATACACAACTGTGAACACGTTGTGACAGCCTGGGCAGCCTCTAGTTAATGAGCAGAAAGACTGAATAATCCTCTAGGTCAGGTTGAAGTTGCCCTGCATCTGCTCCCGTTGCACTTTAGATTGCAAATAAGTGGAAGGTACCAATCAGATATTTGCTGTTTGCTTTTGGTTTTTTCCTTTTGCAGAAACTATTAATTTTTAAATAAGAAGGAAATGTATTTATGTTAAAATTATATATATTTCACTGTGGTTATTAGCTTTTTTTGCAGACAAACATCATTAAAGCTAACACATGCCTATTTAACGGTCAGTAAACATTCAAGTCAGCCACAGCGTTGCTGTGCAGTCTCTCCTAGGTCTTTACAGAAATTGTGCTGTCTCAATCATGATCTAGAATTTTAACCATTCCTTTTTGACAAATAAGTGTAAATAAAAGGAAATATAAAGTACAAAGAATATTTACACTACTATGTGAGTTCCCAAGGCAGTCTGAATAAATATTTTAAGTTGGATTTCGTAAAACCCCTGTGACCTTTCTTTCTAAGATCAGAGAGTGAACGCTTTTGTTTCTGTGAATCTCTCAGCAGAGGCTGGCAATCAAGATTAAATCAGTTTGGGAAAAAATATTGTAAGAGTATAAAACTAATTAAAAAAAAAACCAAAACAGTGCAATTAAAGCAGATCCATTTTTGATACTTGATTCTGAAATTAATATGCCTAGAAGTGTAAAATATATAAATAATCCTTCCTTTGGTAGAAAAACAATGACATCCATGTTACTATGTGCATATGAAAATTTTTAGTTGTCCCAAGACACCTGAGATGGTCACCGTTGGCCTGACCCTGCAGACCTCCAAAACCTTTGGAAGCTCTGTGGAAGCAAATGGCCTTTGCCCATAGGTAGTCTCCAAGTCTTGGATTTGAAGGTTTATACATAGTTAAAAGAAGTTTTTCTCCAAGATTTGAGTTTTTATTAGTGATCTTATTGTGTAAGTTAAGGAGGAAAATATTTGAAAGGATTAATTGAGAATGTCAAGTCTTTTTCCCCTGAGAATAAATTCTTTTTGACTAGAACAGGAGACAGTTAACTTCTGAAAAGCATCAAGACTGATGATTTTGTCTATATAGCATTGACCTGGAAGCTCAACCATTCAGACTAATAAATCAGGCAATTTATATTTAATCATTAACTAACTCCCGAGCTGAACAGCTGTTCAAAATTAGAAATGGGTCACCCCGGCCAGGATGACATTACAGGCAATCTATAATGCATTAGAATAAAATTATAGTGATTTTTAACTGTCTGGAAATTTATTACACTGCATGTTCCAACTCTTAAACCCTTGTTAGCCAATGTCACTAGTGATTTATGGTGCTTGGGTGGTATGGTAAAATTACTGAAGATTTAAATAGACAATCGTTCTATGTTTAGTAAATCTTCAAATTTCAAAGCTACTTTGGAGAATGAGCTGGGTGCTCTTTATTGTTTATGACTTACCAGTCAGTGACAACAAGAGGAGAGAATGGATAAATCGAAAAGCCCTCTTGTAAATTAATGGATTTATTGTCTTGTTGCCTTCAGCTGATGATTTAAAGAAGAATCCAATTACTTCTGTAGGCAAAAATGGATGTCTAAAATACTTCAAAACAAAACTGCTACGTTACAAAGATTGCTGTTAGCACTTTCAGCAGGAATAGTCCTTTTAGTTATCATTTGTTGGGCATCTCTTATGAATGTAACTGGGGTTTAGGAGGCCTTCCCACACTGAGTTCCTGTGTTTACACTGTGAAACATTTAAATGCTAACTCTTTTAAGCATTTTACTTTGATTGAAGATACTTCCATTTTCTTAGTGGATATTTTTTATTCCTATTTTATAACAAAAGTGTTTGAGTCTTCTGTTATTGTAGAATTCTGTGTCTGTCTATGCAGCATAGGATGTTTAACCATTTCAGTAAATATTTCTGAGTGTTCTGAAAAATATAGATGGAAAATACTTCATGAATCTCAAATTTAACAATTGTTTTGTTACTTTGGTTTTGTACACATAGAAATTTATTTTTAAAATGAGTTATTTGAGATTGATTTTATACATTTTTAAGGCTTTCAAGAATGAGCACATCTAAAAATAATCTTTTAAGCCTTCAAGCAGCTAGCACCAGCAAAATGCAAGCATTTTACATGAAATTATTTGAAGTATGGAGGATACTTTCTATTCAGTGATTTTCATTGATTTTGATTACATCATGTAAAGAACTGGAAAAATATGTTTTGATTACTGTCATTGCTCTGAAAAATAAATGTACGGACAGTGGGTAAAGGACTGTCCTTATAAGTTTTTCAGCAGTGTGTTTTCCTTCTTTCATGCTGGTCCTGTCTTTGCTTCAGTCCCTCTGCTCATTGCAGAATGATTTCCTGAGGTTTCCCTGATGCAAGTGAACAAACTGTGAAACAACTTTTATTTTATCCTGAGTATTTCAAACAGTGCAAACAACAAAGAAAGGTTATGGCAGTCTATTCCAATTTTACATCTAGAATTTAATCAGTTTGAAGATTACTCTAATGGATGATCAATTTTTACCTTCCTTTCCATGCTGAAACTATTTGAGCATACATTCATGCATACGATCATTCCTTTGCTGAGAACTGTGTACACAGAACAATCAAAGTATAATGTCCCAAATACTGCTAGTTTGTTTTTTACACCATGTCATAAAGTCCAATTGAAAAGATAATGATTTGATCCATATCTTAAACATTAACTTTCTTTAAAGAAGTGTGCTGGTTTTGGCTGGAGTAGACTTAATTTTTTTCACAGTAGCTAGTACGGGGCTATGTTTTGGATTTGTGCTGAAAACAGCCTTGATAATTCAGGGATGCTTTCGTTATTGCTGAGCAGTGCTCACACAGTGTCGAAGGCCTTTTCTGCTCCTCACCCCACCCCACTGCGAGGAGGCTGGGGGGGCACAAGAAGTTGGGAGGGGACACAGCCGGGACAGCTGACCCCAGCTGACCAAAGGGATATCCCAGACCACATGACGTCATGCTCAGCACATAAAGCTGGGGGAAGAAGAAGGAAGAGGAGGGAACACGTTCAGAGTGATGGCATTTGTCTCCCCAAGTAATCATTATACATGATGAAGCCCTGCTTTCCTGGAGATGGCTGAACACCTGCCTGACAATGGGAAGTAGTGAATGAATTCCTTGGTTGGCTTTGCTTGTGTGCACGGCTTTTGCTTTACCTGTTAAACTGTCTTTATCTCAACCCATGAGTTTTCTCACTTTTACTCTTCTGATTCTTTCCCTCATCCCACTGTGGGGGGAGTGAGCAAGTGGCTGTGTGGGGTTTAGTTGCCGGCTGGGGTTAAATCATGACAAGAAGATACTTTCATTTCTCTGAAATTCTTTAGTCACCAATTCAACTTTTTAAATAGACAGTGGGCTGTCTTTACAACATAACTGGAATAAAATAACATCTTTCCCTATAGCTACTAATCAGAAATCATCAATATCTGAGACTGTTCCTGACTATTCATCAAAAATATCCCAGGGTAAGTGTGGCTAAGATGAACTCTGCAAAGTGCACAAGGGATTCCAGAAATAGGGGCACTCAGGGCAGGGGAATGAAGAAAACAGTTTCTAGAGTTAAACTTTGACAGAATCGTTGAGGCTGGAAGGAACCTTCTAAGATCGTCTAGTCCACCCCCCACTGATTAAACTGCGTTGGTTAGACCAGATTGTCCAGGACCATGTACCATCGGGTTTTGAATATTTTGCAGGACGGAAACTCCACAACCTCTCTGGGCAACCTTTGTGTTTGACCACCGTCGTCTTCCCTTCTGTGGAAATTCCAAATCGTTACAGCTCTTAACTCAGTGACATTTCTGTAGCTAGTAGGTAAAACAAGCCAGACAAGTAAGAGGAAAAAAGCCTGCAACTCTTCTGCTTTGCCTCTGCCATTGGAAAAAAGCATGAGAAAAAAGTAGAAGTCACATTTTTGTTGAGGTTGAAACAGCTTTTTCTCCTTCCTTTTTTTTTTTCTTCTAATATTCTTGTTTCTTTGCCTTTTCTGAATCCTGCTGGAAATTATTACACTTTGCACAAGGCAGTAGTATGCCAGATGCTGCCAGTATTACCGTGTGTCTGCCATACTGTATCTGATCTAGACAAAAGCAGTGATTACTGAAAAAAAATCAGACAGGGGAAGGACATAGAATGCTTGATGAAGAGCTCCATCCTATTTTTTTCAACTTCAAAGACTTCAAATCACCGCCAGAGAGTATGGATTTTTTCCAGCCTTGCAGTCTTAGGAAGCGTATCTCTTGCTGACAGAGTACCTTTCCTGTTGTACTTTTGTGCGCTTCTGGTTTTTAATGTGGAGGTTAAACATTCTGTCACTTCCAAGTTGTTCAAGAGATAACATTTTCTAATTTTGCTTTGCAGTCTGAAAACATGCATTGGAGCCAGTCCGTCAAAGACCTCAAAGTACAAAAGAAAACTTTATGCTGTGACATCTTATTAACAGCAGCATTTGTGTCTTACTTTGGACCCTTCACAAAACAGTACTGCCAGGAACTGATGGAACATTTCTGGATTCCTTTTCTAAAGTCATAAAAGGTAAAATTTACTGTACAAAATGGGAGTCTCCAGTGAAGAGTCTGTTTTGTTAAAGTTGCTGTCTTTAAAAAATTTGAAGTACAGATCTGTATTTAAAAGTGGCTCTTTGCAGGAATTTGATTTCCAGTGTGTGTATATATATATATGCATATATATGTGCACACATACACACACACGTACTTTCCTCAGATTACACATACATTTTGAGAGGAATAGAGAGAGAGGTTAAGTTCTCTTTGGCAAAAGAAAATCCCTTCCTGTTCCAATTCTCAATGCCAAATTCTGTCCTTTGTGACACCTGTGTAACAGCAAATGCTATAAATAATGATAGAGCTGTATAGAGAGACCTATTCTGCTTAGCTTTACAGCTCCAGGAAGACCATATAGTTATGATAATCCCCATTTCTCTGTACATGGAGGAAACAGTGATAGTACTCAATAAATGCCTAGAGGCGTAGAGTTGTCTCTGCTTTCTTCAGCAGAGAAGCAGCAGAGACAACAGAAAGAAAGCTTTCTTCGTCCTTCCTTGTGAAGATTTGGACTGTTCCTTTCTTCCTTACTGCTGAAAATGCTCCTCACTTCTTCCTACTTGTTTCCTATTTCTCATGTGCCACAAATGACAGCATTATATCACGATTAATGTAGTTTATTCTCTGAAATATGTGACATATGGAACTCCTACTGCATTTTAAATCAGAAAGCTAAGGCACAGCAGGCGAGCTGAGTTGCCTGAGGACACTCTGGAAACACAGTTAAAGCCAAATCCAAGCTTCCCAAGGTCAGCACTCAGAACTGGGGGGGCATCTTTTTCTAGACATTTGCTTTGTGTGAGAGTTTAATGGTCACTAATTTGTGTGGAGCTTTGTTTTGCCTGGAACATCTCCCTGTCCTTTTCTACCAAAAATTTGTCTGCAGATAAAGTTCTTTCTCAAAAACCTTCTTCTACCTTGCAGCCTAATGCTGATAGGTAGAAAAAATTACCCCTGTATATTTGTTTTCAGTAGCAGGACCCTGGAAATAAATGTCATTCTTAACTCTTTTAAGAATCCTCTGAAATGGATTGAACATTTTTATAAATAAAAATAATCCATACTGTTACTTTTTAAGATGCTTTCACTGAACAGCAGTGAGATAAAATACCTCATTTCAGTTTTGATTGTTTTCCTGCAAGTGGGGAAGTGTGGAAAAGAGGAGAGATAGTCCTCTTTAGAAAGAACAACAAGTAGTTCTATGCTATGAAGTTATCAGCTTTGTGGCAATACTGGGATAATAGATGTATCTATATATTAAAATAGTTTTCTTGCATTGTGTGAAAATTTGTATTGGAAACCCTGAAAACACCCCAATGCTGGTGTTTTCCACAAGGAAGTACTTCAGCTCATGGAAATGATTGTATTGCTTGCCTTACAGTCCAGAGATAAAACAAATCATATTTTCAGTCTTCTGGTATATTTAGATAAATGTGTTACACGTGGGAGATAAATATGTTGCATGCTTGCAGAGGGGAGTATATACCTGTTGGTCGTTTTGTGCTTGTATTTTCAGCAAGATCATCAAAAGTTATGTTTATTTTGGGCTCTGTGATTAGAATCAGGGGTTAGAAAATTTAAGGTGGTATGTATTTGTAATAATACGGTCATTATGACATTGTGCCACAGAAACTGCACTAGAGGTATGGTGCCATTCTTATTAACGCTAATAATTGTGCAAATTTGGCTCAACTTGGGTGTATATAATGATTTTCTTTATAAATAACCACCAGATTAACATGCTTTTTTATTTCAGTATGCACTTTTAAAAGAATCTCCAGTCTACAAGGTAGCACTAAGGACTATATATGTCTAGGGAGGAGGAAAATTTTGATGGAAGAGTTTTCAAAACACTTCTGAATGGGGTAGAAGATAGTTCAGACTAAATACTGGCGATGCTGTGCTTTCCTTTAATGTATGGGTTTAGAATTCAATCCAGAAATCACAAATAAGGAAGCCTGGTATAACGTCATGAAGGAATTGGTGGGGGGTTGCCCTTTGCTTCAGTAAGGAAAAATTTAATTCCAAGCATCCGGTATAGATCTTCTTTTATGCTTCCACTAGGCCACTTTTTTTTTCCCCCAAATAACTTAGTTATTCATTCTCTTTTACTCTGTCATGGTGCGTTAGGCCTTTCCCTTCCCACCCATACCCATTCGGTAAGCACTGATTTCAGATGTTCCATTTCATTTTGATTTCATCTCCTTGTAAATACCTGCGACAAGATAATATCCAGCAAGCATGGCTGTCTGACGGCTGCTCTACTGCATGTGGAGACTGCAGCTTCCTTCTTGGCGAACAGGCACTCCCACGAGAACGGTGCCACAGCTGGTGCCACACAGGGAGCTCCAAGGCTGCCTCTGCCCCTGGAGATAGTCCCGTTCTCTGGCTTCTGAGCTTGTTAACACATGGCTGAACTATATTAATAAGATACCTTGGGAATCCTGTATTTATAATTTTTGTGTGGATAAACACTGATTTATACACCAGAAATACCTGCTCAAGAGCATACATGAGCATTGAATTTGCAATATCAGTATCTGTAAACACTGAAATTTATAATACATGGTGGTTTTTTAACTTTATCGAACTATAAATATTTTTATAAATATTTATTTTTCATAGATATGATAAACTGCTGCTCATCACATTTCCTAGTATATTCTTTTGCATCTGAAACTCCATAGGGATCCTCCTTATTTTTCTGCCTAAGAAAGAGCTTTAATTTATATCGGCCCAGTTATCTTGTGCATTGCACTGAGTTGTGTCTTGCTGCTTGGTAACCTTGCTGGATGAATATATTCCACTCTGATTCAAAGGTTCCTGTTCCTGTGACGGAGAGCCTGGACCTGATTGCCACATTGACGGATGATGCTACAATTGCGGCATGGAGTAACGAGGGACTGCCCAGTGATAGGATGTCAACAGAAAATGCTACTATTCTAATAAACTGCAAGCGCTGGCCTCTGATGATAGATCCCCAGCAACAGGGAATTAAATGGATAAAGAATAAATATGGAGCTGACCTTAAAGTCGTACGTCTAGGACAGAAAGGGTATGTGCATGCTGAAGAATTGGCTTTCACATTTACTGACCTCCAGTTCCCCTAATTTTTGTAAGGGATTGGTGTTTGTTGGAATGCATTTACTTGAAGACTTGAAATATTACAACATTGCTGCTTATTTATCCATAGCATCATTTTCCATTTAAAATGGTGCTTGAGAGGGAAGCTTTTTTATGCTGTTTTCAAGTGTTGAGGAGGAAATAAAGTGGAAGTTGAGGTGCACTTCTTGTGAGGGGTAAATCACTTTTTCAATAGGTAAGGTGCAAAGCCTGATGATATGACCTTACTTATACTGTACAGTTTAGTCGGCAGAACACAGCACGTGCACCTTACAGAGGGAAAGATTCAATCCAGTGTGTAGCATTCAAGGCAAAAGCCAATATCAGGTCCTTTCCTGGTAAACAAACATGTTTTTAATTCTCATTGCTATTACTGAATTATATGTAAGTTGATAGCACTTGCATGTAATTGATCTATTCATATCTTTTCTCATGTTTCCTTTGATTTAGGGAGACAACTAGGTAAGATTTAACTGCTCCATTTCAAAGGGCTATCTGAGTTTATTTTACTGAATTCCAGATATAACACACAGTTACACAGCACAGCAAATGGTCACAGTAATGCCGCATTTTTTAAATAAGTGTTAAACATTTAACCTGTCTGCTCCTCTGAATAAGCTCTTTTCCCTCACCTGCCCTGATTTTTTTTTAGTTCTTTTTCCAAACTTCACAAATAATTATGATTTTTTCATTCGTAACCTCTCGTACCCTTCTGCGTGAAGCTGTAGTCTGCTTACTTATCCTTCCACTATTACCTACTCTTTTCTCAGTGCTTGTTGAAACAGAGTTCTCCCAAGTCATTCAGATTCTAACCCTTCAAGAAAGTTTGTCATTTAGACAAGGATTTACCAAAAGCTATAACACAAAAACAAAATCAAAAAATATAACAAAATCTAAAAGATACATGTGCTCTCCCAGCTTCTCTATGTCAATTCCAGTGTGTTCAGTGTGGGGCTCTATCCTCATATTTGCTTATAAGAAAAGCCCCAGCAATATATTTTTTTATTAATATGAAGACTAGCAAGAGCATAGGTAGAAAGATGTTGAACTCAAAACTGTCAAACTCTTAACCATTGGGAAATTCTTTGTGAACAGTTTTGCATGGTTTAATCATGCTCTTTTAGAAAACCATCTCCAATTCTATTATACAAAGGAAATCTTTCTATAACCAGCATTTATCTAATATTTGAGGGTTTGGGGTTTTTTTATTTTTCATGTTAAGTTTTCTAAAGACCATTGAAAGAGCTTTGGCTTGTGGAGAGACTGTACTAATCGAAAACATGGGTGAATCTATTGATCCCATACTTGATCCTCTGCTTGGAAGACATACAGTTAAAAAGTGAAAGTAAGTATACTTGAGTAATCAGAATTTTTCCGTGACAACTGGATCTATATTGCTTTGATTGCCACATTTTGCTTACTACTTCATAACCCTTCATGAAGTTATTTATTTCTTTTTAAAATGCAATGGCTAAAAACTGGTGATGAGTGGATATTAAAATGTTAGTATCTTCACCTGATTGAAGAACAAAATTCTCAATTCACAAATTAGACTCAAAATATAATGTAGACATGCATTTGAGTTTCTCCACCCAAAGTGAAAATCTTTACTTATTTTTACTTCAAAAATGGAACAAAACAAGGATGAGCATATATTATAATTTGGCTTAAAAGAAAAAAAAAATTTCATTTCCATGTTAGTCATCTGTAGCAAAAGGAAGAGCATTGTAAATGACAGACGAGATTTGGATGTAACAATATAGTGTTTTCCAGCTGCAATATCAGCTTAAGAAAACCATGCCTCCACTTTGCAGTGTGTTGCCTTAACTGTTTGTTGAGCCACCCCATGAAACAAATCAATGAACTGGTTTGAAAAGGAAAAAAAAAAAAAAGAAAAAAAAAATCAAGTAAGGCTGAGGAAAGATGATAGAACACGGGGCAGAAAGAAGCAAGCCAGAGATGGGGACTCTTTACATTGGTATTGCTGCCAGTGTCCTGTGCGTCAAACCAGTCCAGGTGATAGTGTTCACAAATCCATTGAGGCAGATGTACGGTGGTGTTACTGTCTCTTCAGTTTTAGCTAGAAGCCTAGTCTGCTAGCACCAAGACTCACATGCCTCATTTCTCATATGAGTGCTCCAAATATCCCAGTACAGGGACTGTTCTGAACTCTCCCTCCCAATGAAAGGGCTACAGCTCTGACAGCCGTGTGAGCTCCACTGCAGAGGTCTGTAGCTGGACATTAGAGTGGGAGATTCGAATTTGAATTGGGTAAGGGAAGGCTGAGTTAATATGTTTCCCCTGTTCTGACCCTGCAGTGGCAGGAGTGGTAGATGGTACAAGTGAGGGTAACCTTATGTTCTGACCTTTTGGGGGGGGATGTCTGCAAATCTCATCTTTCATTCCCATGCCCCCTTTTTCCCTAGATTTTGAGGAATTGTTGTCAAATTTAGAAAATATTATCAAAAATCTTCCCTAAGGTCTAATTAAGATACCTTTAGATACATATTTTCAGGATGATAATAGGAAAAATAAAGGAGCTTGTACGTGGTGCAAGAGAATTTCAGTCTGCAATGTCTTCCATCACTTTTCATTAAAACTTCCAACATGATTGTTGAGTCTTCAATGCAGCTGTCAATCTACAGAATAATGTTGATTTGCGCTTGCATGAGAGTAAACTTGGTAAACCTCATTAAATATTTCATCTGATGAACTGAAATGCCATGTTACTGTCTCTGCTCAAATGTGAAATTTTTTTTAAGCCTGAAAGTGCTCCTCTCTTCTATTCCTGTTTTCAAACAACCCACCAACAAGCTAGATTTTTCATGTTGAAGAATATGATATTTACTATGATAAAAAGTCAGAGATATCCCTGAAGTGTTTCTGGATGGGTCTCAAATGTTACTCAAAGAGTGTTTAGAGTGCTTGCACAGTTTCAGATTGTTAAAAGAGAACATATGAAAGAAAGGTTAAATAAAATGGTATCTAGTTTTGAACAGATTACCCAAGATTTTTCTTGACCCTCCACCCCCCATTTCAGGCACTGGTGCCTGCACAGTAAATCTAAGCGATGCACAACAGCTCAAATCTCCTTGCATACATGAAGCTCCTGGAAGATGCACTTTTGCCCTGCACTGTGAGATCTTGAAATGATTCCTCTCTCTTACATTTTTCAATAGTGGTATTTGAAGTGCTTCAGAGTAAGACCATATAGCTTGCTTTTTAGAACCTGTAGTGAAGAAACTCTACTGAAAATTAGAGTTATACTGGCCTAAAAGAGAGATCAGAAATTGCACAGGCTAACAAGTCTTTAAGGCATGAGACAGAGGGATGTAAAACAATAGAGGTTGGATTGAAAAGGATAAGGGTCACAGCAATATAGTTTTGCATTTACTTAGCAAAGGTTTCTATGTAGCACAACAGAGCTGTATACACAGACACAAGCACAAATGTATGAAGCCATTCAAATATAGGTTCTTCTGGTGAATATTTTAAGCAGCGTTACATGGCATACCATTCTGTGGCTCACTGAAGATGCGGCAGGTCTCCTTTGTGGAGCACTGGTAATATATATACCCCTTTATTACCAAATAAGCAGAGTTTTCCTCATTCTGGATTCATTTCTGTTATTTGTTTATTTTAGTAGTTGTGTCAGGCGCTTTGAATTTTTTTTCCTAATAAAGAAAGACTAGAAAGGTATTTGTGATAGATATGGTGCAGTCCAGCAGTTGAAGTTCATTAATAATTGGAATGTTGCAGAGTATGAAGTAATGAATACTAATTACTCCTTTCATGTCTGACAGCACCCTGTGGACCAATACATCAGCCCAGACTTTAATTTGGTTCTAGTAATGGTTTCATCAATAGTACATTAATTCTGTGTTTGAAAAGATATACAGTTGAACCTGACCCACACAGTAGATACCACTGTCATAAAATGGCCACATACTGACAACAACTGGATAATTACAAATAATTAAATCCACTGAGCTTCAGACAATCCTAATTTTAAGTAAAATATATCTTATCATATCAATCGACAGAAAGCATAGCAAGGGAGATTTATCAACTTGTACTCCTTCCAAAGCAAATTTACTAGCCTGCATATTAGAGAACTTGCTGATCTGTGAAGCAGCTTCATAAAAGTATCTCTCCCCTTCCTTGTTTACCAGGACTGTTCTCGTGTTGGACCCTTGGCTATTCTGTAACACCAGCTTCTGGTATTGTTTCTGAATGAAGCCTGCAAAATAAATTCTCAGCTTCAGAGAACTTCACATATATGTATAAATTTACATTTTCCTCAAAACATGGGTGATTATAGGGTGAACTACAGATACTTGTTATCTCTGAAAATCAGACTTCTTGCTTAAGTGCCTTAGTATATATTTAGAAGACTAATAAGTTTTAGGTGTTCAAGTTTGGACACCTTTCTAATTTTAATTTTGGAGCTGCTAACCTGCCTAGTAGGTCTTAATACACTTTAGACTGTGACCTTATGTTCAAAATGGCTTCAAAATGCTAAGATTTTTTTTTCAAATATTTTAAGATATTTGCTTTAAGAAGAGGGAGAGAAGAAGGAAGATAAGAAAATAATTTCCAAAAAATATCAGTTGTAGTATATAATTTTATGTAGCATGAAAGGCACAAGAAAAACGAAGTAAAATTTAGGTGGAACTTACTAGCAATGTGTGCAAAAATGATTCAAAATGCACATACCTAGATTTTCTGGAGCAGATAAATCAAGGCATAGAAGTAAACAGGTACCAATTCTATACGATGTTGGGTTTTGGCCCTCACCTGCTGTAAAAGGACTGATGCCATTGAATAGGTTTGGTACGGATAGGCTTGAATATTTGAGTTTTATCTGTGTGTGTTTCCTATCCTGTCTCCCCTGCACCGCTGTTTTGGAGATCACTGGATATGAGCATTAACGATAATAGATCAATGTCATTTTGACTCATAGGAGAGAAGATGAAGGAATGAATTCATTGTTCATAAGGCCCCTATTTGCATTCACATGAGCTGTTACACCTGCTCAAATCGTTTGCACATTCACAAAGTGGTAGTCATGTCTCTTCAGTTGCAAGATTAGGTTATTACAAGATTCTTTAAGATGTCTTGAAATTTGATTTATGTGCAAATGTAGCTTGTGTGAACAAGTTTCCATTCTTATGAGGCACGACTATTATTCATGAAACAGCAAGACAATTCACTCAGTTTCTCCACAGGGAGAAGCTTTCCTTGCTTCCAATGTCTCGCCAGCTGTGCAACTTTAAGGCAGTGCTTTTCCCACTGAACTAGTTTGACCAACTTGCACAGTTTGCCTACTGAGAGTGCCTAGTAACAGCTCCATTCTGTGCTTGTTTTCTCCTGATTTATTCAACTTCATTCTCTACATTACTTGTTGGAGTTTGCAAGTCAGTTCCAGAAGCTTTTAATTTTAAGCAGCAAGAACTGAAAGAAGGCTCCTTTGGAAAATGAGTTTATCCCTCTTTCTTCACACTGAAAAATATTGTTTCCTTTTCCTTTCCTGTCCAAGAATTTATCCCATCTCATTCTTGCTGAGCTGATCCAAAACATTTAGCTACAGGAAGTTATCCTACTTTCTGCCATTTAGAGTCATGGCATGTTTTGGAGAACATCTGCCCCGATGAAAGGTACTCTCTTTAATTTTGAGTTGCATGAAAGTATCTGCTAAGAAAAGTTTTTGCATAAACTCTTTAGCCATTTCATGATATGAAGTCATGTTCCTATACTCAAGACTTTTTCATGTTTATGAGATCCTGTCTTTGAAAGACTGAGGCGTTGTTTCCTTAGGCAGCTCATATGCAAGGGAAAAGCAGGTCTTTGTGCCGGTAACTCAAATTCTGACAGATCAGACCAGGTGTTGCACTATTCCTAGACGTCTCATAGCTGAGAGTTTAGTGCTTATGTTAGCTTTTGAAATTTATTTGGTTTTATATTTGCTTTTGCTAAAAATCAGTTATTCCTCAAAGTGTATACAGGATTTTTAAAGTGCTTTATGAATCCCTTTTGAGTCCCTTAATCTACTTTATTTCAAGATCTACAAGAATTTCAGCAGAAAAAAACTAGTGGACAACAATCTCTCTTTAATTTACTTTGTATGTTCTTAAATAACACGGAGCTGGAGCTCACATGAAAGATACTCTGTCTATTCCTGGGTAGAATGCATTAATTCAGTCCATTCTATCTACCTCTGCTGGTGAAATAGGAGGTGTCCTGGTTTCAGCTGGGATAGAGTTAACCGTCTTCCTAGTAGCTGGTACAGTGCTATGTTTTCAGTTCAGTATGCGAAGAATGTTGATAACACTGATGTTTTCAGTTGTTGCTCAGTAGTGTTTAGACTAAAGTCAAGGATTTTTCAGCTTCTCATGCCCAGCCAGCAAGAAAGCTGGAGGGGCACAAGAAGTTGGCACAGGACACAGCCAGGACACCTGACCCAAAGTGGCCAAAGGGGTATTCCATACCATGGGACGTCCCGTCTAGTATAGGAAGTGGGAGGAGTGGGGTGGGGGGAATCGCCGCTCAGGGACTAACTGGGTGTCAGTCGGTGGGTGGTGAGCAATTGCACTGCGCATCATTTGTACATTCCAATCCTTTATTATTGCTGTTGTAATTTTATTAGTGTTATCATTATCATTAGTAGTTTCTTCTTCTCTGTTCTATTAAACCGTTCTTATCTCAACCCACTAGTTTTATTTCTTTTCCTGATTTTCTCCCCCATCCCACCAGGTGGGTGGGGAGTGAGTGAGCGGCTGCGTGGTGCTTAGTTGCTGGCTGGGGTTAAACCATGACAGAGGTTATGAAGGAAAAATTACCAAAAGTAGAACTTATTTTTAGTAATTTCATTGGCAACCATTTTTTTTGATATGCCTTCTATCATGGACTTCCATAAATAGTGCCTATATCTGCTACCTTTCTTCAGAATCCAGAATCCAGAATTAACCTCTAAACAGATACATTTCATTGAAAAAAATGAAGCGATTCTACTGGGTTTCCCCACCTCTGTGTTTATCGTTGTTGCTTATACTCCTTGAACCGTGTGAGAGCAATAACAAAACATTTATTTTTCCCAGATCTGTAATTAACAGAAAACCTAGAACAGCTGCAGTCATAAAACCCACTGACTCATTATGTAGTTTTTGCCTTTCATAGATGATAATCACAGAAATTGGTAATTTATTGCTCCTGTGAATTGAGAACCCATAAAGTAAGTACTTGAATCCAGAACTCTAAAGCTTATTACATTGCCACATAGACCTTCTGAAGTATAGTGTGACTCCCTTAGCAAAGGTTTTTCCACTGACAAAGCAAACTGAAAAGTTGTCTTTTGTCAGATCTCTGCTTGTCTCTTGTCCCTGTGTGTGCACTGAAAGCGAAGCAAAATTCCTCTCTCTGTGTCAAGTTCTGCTGTTTTGTTCCCTCCAGTTGTGGCCAGTTTTGAAGGCTGTGGAGAGACCACAGTATCAGATTTGAAATCCATGTTGCAGAACTGGAAGGTGAATTCATATCTACCTGAGAAATTTGTATTATCTGAAGGACATGACTGTATGGCTAAATTATTTCACTATTATACAAGCACAAGCCAGGAAAACTTGTCTCCAGTAGTTTGCATGGCAGTAGTATACAACATATATGTCTGATGTTGAGTTTTGTGGAGCCACGGGTTTCCTAGAATTAGACTTATTAGGTTATTTTTAGGAATTCACTTGCAGTATATCATAAGTGACTGTCTTTTCTTCCTGATTGTTGGTGAAATGCAGAAGTGCTTCCAGCACGCCATTTCATTTAGCCTATGTCTTCTGGCTAAGGGGATGTCAGAAGCAGGCAAGGATGTTAAGAGCTGAAATATATGTCCCTGACTCTGGTAATGCCCTATGATATCCTAGAACGAATGCAATGTTAAAATTTGTACATAAAATACTTGTTTTATTCATGTGCTGATGTGGCTTTCATTAATTGCATTTTAAGTGTTTTGTATCTATGCTATTGCAATCACTTTGAAGATTAATTTGACTTAACAAATGTCAATTTGAATTTTGTGGAAAAGGTTTATGTCTACCTATGTTCCATTGTATAAACATTCTACTGACCTTTTTTAAACTGAATTTTATTTGATCTTCTTTCTTGGCAGAAAACATTCAAAGCCATTGCCGTACAGAAAATATTGTACTTGTGCTTGCGTGTGGCAGGTGATGGCTGAAGGTTGGCATACCGCTCACTGTGCAAGTGGATGACACAAAGTTGTGGCACCTGCTCACACCAGACCAGATGCGCAGCACACGCTGTAGTCTATAAGCAGTCTTTCCATTTTTTTGGTGCTGTGCCATAAAAGTAGGAAGGTGAACTTTATGTTGCCTCAGTGCTGGGCTCCAAAATGGCACTTCAGTGGTAGTAGTGTTGCTGTATGAAACAGGCTGGCATCTCTCGTTAAAGACAAGGGGTTAGTAAATGCCATCTCTTGAGTAAGGGATCTTATTCAGTGAATAAAAGGTGAACCTTGTCTCACTCATTCTTTCACCCAGCAAATAACTGATTTGGAACAAAACATTTAGTAGCTTGCCTTAAAAAGTGATTTTTGTTGTTCCACTTACCAGCCCTTCCCTCTCCTCTGGTCTCTATCAGTTTGTTATATGCATCTGCTTATTTTTTAGGATTTACTGCTAAGCTATTTCAAAAGATGGAAAAGTGAGCTATATTTAAGAAAATGATTGTAAGAACTAACAGCTATGTCATTAAGGGTTGTTTGAAAACTTTCCTAAGTTTGTGGTAAGTAATGAAGATAGACATTTACCCCTAAGCCACAGACTCTTCAGTACAGCAGTGAATAATCTACGTGTGTCTGCTGTATATGCAAATGAAACTATGCCAATGAAGAAATGCTCTCTGTATTCTTCATATAATTTTGGTGTGTTCAATCATCCTCATTTTGTTTCTTAAGCTGCAGGCACCTAGAGTTTGGTTTGTATCCATTTCCAATGCTGCCAAGATCATGCAGTACACATCTTTTGCAATCTAAGATATTTATGGGTTTTTAATTTGGTGAGATCCCCATTCTTGTGCATTTTATTCCTTCCCAGATATATCAAGATTGAGGACAAAGAATGTGAATTCAACAAGAATTTCTGTCTCACCCTTCACACTGAACTGACTAACCCTCACTACAAGCCAGAACTGCAGGCTCAGACCACCCTCATTAATTTCACTGTCACCAGGGTCAGGCTGGAAGACCAGCTGTTGGCTGAGGTTGTTAGTGCTGAAAGGCCAGATTTAGAAGGAAGTAAGGTAAAGACTAACTTTTGATCTGTCCATTACCCCTTCTGAGATTTTAAGACTAGCATTAATATGCCTGTTTGAATCTGCTGTACAGTAATTGTTGGTAACCCATGTATTAGAAAGATTTTAAGGGTCAGATTCTTCAAAGCGTAGAAAGGAGTTCTACTGATTTGCTCAAATCCATGCTCCCAGAGAGCTGGGCTTGACCTAAAGCTCTGCTAGAAATTAAATTTATTGTGATCTTATTCCCACACTTCTCTCTACTGCTTGGTTTGCTCTGTGCATTGCATTTAATTTACAATGCAGGATTAAAGCCCTCTGCAGTGCTTTGTGCTTCAGTGATCTTGAGCCAATAAGTGCGAATAAAATTTCATGCCAGTCCATAACAGGATATGATGGCACTGTTAGGACCTGGGGCATTTGGTTAATAAATCATAATTTATTCCTGCAAAGATGCAGTTCTGTGGCTGCTGCTGTCATATCAATGTATAGTAACTTATGAATAGGAACACTTTTATAGCTGGTTATAGAAAGGACTTTGAGCAGACTGTGATCTATGAGCTAAAAAATGAAAAAAAAAATACTTAGGGGTGTGAAATGAATAACAAGAACACTTCCTATTTCTCTAGTGTGTCTTTCCAGTTATCTCATGTAATTTACTAACTTCATCCACAAAGATTTGCTACACCTCTTTGAGGTACTGCTGCTTCATGCAAGGGCAAACCAGGTCAGAGAGTTTAATTACCCCTTGAAGAATGAAAGCCATATACTTGGAAACATGATCTGAAAACAGCTGGCCATTTTCCTCTGCATCCGCACATTGTTCCACATGGGGCCGTGTGCTTACAATGCCTGTATCACCTAGGGGCTTTTGGTGCGAGGGTCGGATTCTGATGGAGAGCTCCCCATAAGACTAGTCAAGCTCTTTCACTGTCAGAAGGTCAGTCCCGCTGAGCAGACTACGACCATGCTTTACCACACTACTTGCTGCCGAAGTGGGGTTCTCCAGCCTTGTGCTATTGTTGGATTTCTCAGCTGCCACGTAGATTATCACTTGCCATCTCTGGCAAGATCCCAGTCCTTTTGTGTAGTCTGAGGAGGAAAGAGGGTAGGAGAGAGATAAAGTTCTGGTCTGTGGTGACTCTGACCTTCTCGCTTTGGGTGTCCCAGAACCTTAGTTCTACTGTACTGGGACAGAAGATGAACTGTCTCTTTCAGAAATTAAATTAAATTGATTGATGTAATTCAACAGGAAATATAGCTCAGAAATGATGCAAAACAGTATTTCTTGCTGTGGTTGTTTAAATACAGTGTTTTCGTTCCCTCTGCTAGTCAGTCCTGGCTGAGCAGCAGAACCATTTCAAAATTGAGCTCAGGCAGCTGTCAGCTGCCCAGGGCAGTTTCTTAGACGACAGTGAACTTGTAGAGAAACTCAAATCAACAAGGTCAACTGCAGCAGAAATACAGCACAAGGTGATAACACTTGAACTATTTTTAACAGCTTAAAGTCGCCTGTAAAATGTGTATTATCAATTTTTTTTTGGTAAAACTTTTCTATGAGCTAGGAATACTCAATTCCTGTCTGTCCAGCAAGGGCTGTCCACCCACATATTCACAGTTTCATATCTATGGTATGTAGTTGTCACATATTCATTTTTTTCATTTTGACTTAGGTGCTTGAGTTAGTACTCCTAAGAGAAATAAGTATCAGCATGCAATATGAACAAATGTATTCATATATGATTGCCACGTTTTCACAGGTGAATAGGCATATTGCTGCAGACAACAGTCATTCCCTAAAGTCTGTCTAAGGTAAGAAGCTTGCTTACCTTAAATATTTGCTACTGTCTGAAATAAAGTCCATTTTCTAGAGTATGTCCATATTCTTTTTTGTACAGATAGGAATGTTTTGGTAATTGTGTGGGAAATCATGGCGCATTAAAAAATGAATTAAACAACTGTCATCCTATAGGTAGCTGAAACCAAAGAAAATGAAGCTCAGATTAAAGTGACAAGAGGGCATTACAGACCGACAGCCATAAGAGCATCCATTCTTTACTTCATTAATAACAATCTGGACAGCATCAACCCCATTTACCAGTTTTCACTGAAGGTAAAAATTTATCTTGATGATGTGGTTTCAAAGTGCAAGGGACAGAATTCTGCCCCCAGCAGTGATGCCCGATATATTAGTTATTACTTGTACCAGATGTTTACATTTGCAGGGCTGTGTGTCTGAGAAAGGAGGACACGGTGTGATCTCCTGCTGGTCCAAAACACTGTACATTCCCATGGGTCTCTTTGTCAGCAGTCTCCATTCTGATGGTGTTTTCTGACTGTGCTTGCAAAGTTTACCTTCCCTGTGTTAAGCCATCCCACAGGGTCAGGTATGAAGAGTTTTGAGGGATTATGTATAAACAATCCACTGTGATAAATCTATCAAACAATCTAATGCTATGAGGAAAGGAGTATCACCCACTGCAAAATTACCAGCTTGCTTAAGTGAGAGGTTCTGCCCGCTGAGTTAAATAAGGAAGCAGAAGAGTATTACCGTTTGCAGCCCTCACTCCTGGTTTGCTGAAAGTTTCCTCAAAAGCCTCTTGGCAGAAGTGCCTTGCATTTTAGACTGCTTAGGCCAGCTCTTCTTGGAAGCCTACAGTCAGAAACCGATTATCTTACAAGTAGAAAAGCAAAAAAGCAGAATTCAAATAAATAAAAACAATTGTACTTATTTTCAGGCCTTCAATGCAGTCTTCCACAAAGCAGCAATAAAGCAGGCTGAAAAATCAAGGGACATTCAGTGTTTTATCTCTAACCTGACATCAGCTGTCACATATTCAACCTTTATTTTCACAAGCCAAGGACTTTTTGAAAAGGATAAGCTCATTTTCTTGGCCCAAATAGCTTTTTAGGTGAGGAAAAATTTTCAGATTTGTGATACTGATATATACTGGATTTGCTGTTTCTTCACTAGAAGGTGATGCCTCTGCCCAGACAAGTTATCTTGTTACCTTGTGGCTGTGCAGATTCTCACACAGTGTGACTGCTGCTTCAGTATCAATCATAATTGCAGAATTTCCAAAGACGCTTTTAAGTAATTCTTTTCATTTAAAATGCTGCAATGACTTCATGAAGCTACACTGAGGATAAATAGCATGACTTAGCCACTTGTGGTTGGATAATTAGGGTTGAAATTGATGTGGTATGTAAAGTAAGAATTCAGCAAATAATACATATCCATATCACATTTAGGCTGTTATTTTTCCTTTTAATTTTAGTATCTGTATGCCCTGGAAAAAATGAGTGCTCAGTTCTACTGGGTGGCAGATTTTCCCCTGACAAGCTTGCTTTAAAAGAGGGTGTATCGTTGAGCTGGACAGTAACACAGGTAGGAATTAAACTAGAAACCAACAATTTGGGAAGAAGGTGAAAAAATATAAATTGAGAAATCTGATTTGAGGGTGGATAGGAAAAAAGAAATCACTCTACACAGTGTGTAAATGGGAGTAAAAAGCAGACAGAAATGTCTGGAAGAGAAAGGAGAAAAAAGAGAGGAAAGAAAACTGGTGATGATTACTCTGCATCATGGTGCAGATGGATTTGTTCATATCACCTAGGTTTCTAGCACTGTGTTGCTTAACTTTTGTCTTTTTTGTAGCAGTGATACTGGGAGGGATCATGAAGAATGGAAATCTGTAAGGCATCTGAAAAATAAGCTCAATCTCAATTACAGAGTAGGCAGAAACCAGAGTAAAGGGCACAATAAACTTCTGATTTATTAACTATATTTTTAGATGGAAAGAGAGAGGGCTTTTAATAGAGAAATAAAGATGTGTTTATATCAGAAAGGAGAGAGAATATATGTTATCATGGCAAAGGTGTCTCTTTTTCCCACTACATGTGGTTAAAGTGATAAAAGAACTAGAAAAACCCCTCGTAGAAGCTGAGGAATTTTCTTCAGTATACATACAGCTCATGTGCCAGAACTGATTCAGTGTAAAACAACCCCCCAAAAAACCCCAAACAAAAATCAACAACAAAAACCACTCAGGCTTTGCAAATTTCCCAAAGCTTTCTGACAGCTTGCAGTCTGAAGAGGGCTTAGAATGGTGATGGAAACAGCTGTGCACTATTTGTTCTTCTCTCTATCTTCTGAGACATAGAAAGGATAGGTAGAGATAATTAAGTGCAGTCCAGAAATCTGTACTTTTTTGGTACTATTAGTATAAAATAATTTGTGGCCAAGTTTATCTAAGGTTAACTTCAGTGTGCAAGACTTACATTTTTATGTTTGTTTATGTTCCCACAAGCTAAAGAAAAATAACTGCTGTTGTTGGTTAGCTCATCTTAAATTTGGGGTGAATTTGTCTTTCAGTACATAAATATTATATATATCATACATATTTAATATATATATAATATATATAGTATATATAAAAAAGTATATATGTAAAGCAGTTATATTTTCTGCAAAAAATTTTGACTGACAGGTTGTGTTTGGTTTTTGTGGTATCTTTTTTAACAGGTAAAGTTCAGCTCCGTGTGTGTGTTTAGGAATGGTTTTCAAAAAATTTGTCACATTTAGTGACTAATATCTAAAAATATCATTTCATTCACAATAGATTTCAAATAAATATTTTAAAATATCATTAAAACAAGTTGTAAATTCTTATATCAGAGTTTCAAAAAATGCAGCCGTAGGAATTCTTGTCGCTTTGAGCTCCCTACTCAGTAATACTTTGAGTGGTGAATACTTTAAGGCAGAAGTGGCTTTGAAGCAAGTCTGATGACCTTTTTCAATTTTGTATGCTGTCAGGATTCTTCTAAGAAGCAAAGAGATAGAACTCCTTGAATTGGATTTCCTTCTTCAATTCAGAGTTGAACACACTTACAGGAGTCCTGTTGACTTCTTAACTACTCAGTCATAGAGTGTCATTAGGGTAGGTTGGGAAAATTGCTTTTCAGTTCTAAATCTATTTTGATGTTATTTCTGGAGGCATGCTACAACTAGACAATTTCAGATAAAGTCATACATTCAACTGTGATTTTTAGTGGAACTAGTGGTGCTTTCAAAGAGGAGTTGTCTTTGCTTTTTGAGTGTATTTTTCCTTAGATATCACATGCTGTGCTTTATGAGGAAATTCTGTTTTACCATAATTTGTCCAGTCCCCTAAAAATACAGTTTTGATCTTCATACCACTCCTTACTATAGTAAATGTCCCATACAAGGTTTCCAGTTTGTCATATCTTGATGTTTAACAGTAAGCAGAGAGTATGGCAATACTGACCAAAGTAAACTCTTATCAATAATATTATTTTTATTTGTGTGTATATATGTGTATTTTAGTATTTTAAGGTAAGTCCTGAGTCCCTTGTAATTGGTTAAACTATGTTTTTTTACATACACCCAAAAGCATCAGTCTTTGTCTTCCCGTTTCAGTCTTCACGCAGAAGGTACGTCATCTGTATTTATCTTTGGCACGTGTCCAGGCTATGGAAGTGATGGATGTGTTCCGGGGGTGAGATAAAGATGTTGAAAGATTCACCGAGAGGCAGAAGAAGTGGGTGAACTCAGAATGTCCAGAAAATGAAAAGCTCCCCCAGGAATGGACAAACAAAAGCTCTCTTCAGAAACTAATCATACTGAGGGCGCTCCGTCCAGACAGAATGACGTACGCTCTTGGGTATAAAATCTGAGGGTATGTCTTTCAGGGCAAGTGTGTGTGAGGGTGACTTGTATGTGTCAGTGCGGAGAAAACTCAGATCTTGAGGCAAGCAAATAACTTATAAAACTGGGTGATCAACCAGAATTTGAAATCAATGACTGTGGTCCTTCCCAGCCTGTTCTGCTGGTAAAGAGTTTATGAAGAGGTAGTGTGGTGAGACGTGAGTCCAGCATATTTGGAGAGCTATGCTTGTGATTTCTTTTAGATTCTATATAGGTACCCTGAGGAGAGTGCTCATTAATAAATGTAATATAGTAAGCTATGTTGTTAATAGTTAAAAATGTATTTCTTAGTGTTAGTTCTCATTATGGTATTAGGGCTGGTAGCTGACCCCACGAGATGACAATTTTTCAGGTCTCTCTTCTTTAAAATTCTGTGATACCAAGAAAGAGTCAGTTGTGGGTACTTACAAATCTTCTCCCAGCTGTTTTCCGGTTGTACTGTTTCAATCTTTTGATCCCAAGTGATGATCTCATAGATGTGATGAAATGACTATTAGACCATCACTGTCAGCCACTCAAATCTGAGAATGGTGCAGGCTTGAAGCCTGTATCAGGGAATGTTTTTAGAGTTTAACGCATGTTTTTTTGTATGTGTAGGAACTTTGTGGAGGAAAAGCTTGGCTCAAGATATAAGGAAAGCACAAGGATGGACTTTGCAAAATCCTGTGAAGGAAGCAGTCCAGCCACTCCTGTGTTTTTCATTCTGTCTCCAGGAGCAGACCCACTTGAAGATATTGAGACACTAGGTAAGCCTCTTATTTGCTTCTGGTGCAAAGATCCTTCAACTGTCCCCCCATTAAAGAAAGAAAAATTGAGCTCAAAAGTGAAATGGAGCATGCAGGGCTAGAAATGTAGATAAATCGAGATATGGTTATATGCTTGTGTGTATGTGCCCGAACACCCATACGTGTATGGGTGTATTTTTACTAAACAGAACAAAGGTTTCTGGAATCATCTGTCACTATGATGGAGTGTACATTACTACGGGAAAGTTGGACATGGCTTATTTTCAGCAGAAGATTCAAGTTCTAAAGTTTCTTCCACCCCCACCATATTCATGGTAAATGGGGTGGATGAAAATGTAAGGACATAAGCTACAGTATGAAGAAATTTTTAGACCGAGCATTCCTCTGCTTGGCATAATGCAGGTTTCCTTTGTACTGTTTTCTACCTTTTGACTAGATGAGGGCCAGAGGGCAATTTTCTCCATGCTCATGTAATCTTGTGCCCCCTGTGACTAAATAATGGTCATTATACAAACTATATTCAATTGTGTAGGGCTCTGTGGCTTTATACTTAGTATTACTATTCCCCACAGACAATAGTGAGAATACCAGGTTAATACAGCTGTGACCTCACTGTGCTCAATTTAAACTCAGGCCTCACAAGGTGAGAGGCTTGTGCATTTACCCACTGAACCAATCAGTTAAAAAACTGATGTGATATCTACCACATGTTGCTCCCTTTTTCATAAGGGAATTGCTCTGTACCCCCTGTAAGAGTTTCTAAAGCTCAGTAACAATGCCGAGCATCTATCAAAATGTCAAAAGGTTCATTATCTTAAAACCAAGGGAACAGATTTCTGCAGGCTTTTTCTAATACCAGCAATAAGGCCACTGTTGAGAGCTCGCAATTTTGCTTGTTG
This sequence comes from Buteo buteo, assembly GCF_964188355.1. Lineage (NCBI taxonomy): Eukaryota > Metazoa > Chordata > Aves > Accipitriformes > Accipitridae > Buteo > Buteo buteo. The sequence goes on from NC_134172.1 coordinate 35,883,217, forward strand.
AAATTGTAAGGGTTTAGTGAAGTGCTTCAGAAGAAGTAATATGCATTGCACAAGTGATAGTGAAATTAATGGGGGCATTATCATTCTTTTTCCTTTCTGCTCTGCTAATTTTCCTATCTCCTCCCCCTCTGTCACTCACCCTTCCCCAATTATTTCTTCTACAGGCAAAAAGCTTGGGTTCACTGTAGACTCTGGAAGATTTTGTAGCATCTCTCTAGGACAAGGGCAGGAGATGGTTGCAGAGGAGGCACTTGAGAAGGCTGTCAGACATGGCCATGGGGTTCTTCTCCAAGTGAGTGTCAAACAGCCCCTCTAATGGGGACTATCTCTTCAGTTGGAGGGATGTTCCCAGAACCCAAACAAAATATGTGGTAGATTACAGAAAAAGTTTTAAACCACTAATAATCTTGTTCCTTTAGGCTTTTGCTTTTGATTGTAACAGGATAAACATCATATTAATAGAGGAGAAACAGGAGAGATAAAACAGAAAGCCTCTGATGGGTAGGTAGGACTGCCCTCAGGCATATACTTCCCCCACATAATTAAGAGCTCCTGTTCCCTTCAATGGACCATAATGGAGACTGTAATGAAATGGGTCTGACTCCCCCTTGGGAAGCTGTATAATTAGCCCTGGAATGCTGCTCTTCCGAGATAGCAGCTGCAGCTTTGGCCAGCATTGTATGGACTGAGAACCCACTCTGCAGCTGACAAAAAGATCAGTGCAATCCCCTGGCGAGCTGCAGTTCCCAGCCCAGTAACAGAGTGGACAGGAGCACTGCAATTGTTAATGCTAATAAAAGAAGTTGCTTCCCTCCCACCATCTTATGCTAAATAGCCAATGGATATTTGTAACAACCCCTTTGCCCTGAAGCCAAACAAGAAATGCGTGATCAGATCTTGATATTAAGGAGGTCATGGCGATGGGGTGATTCCCTCCTCTTCTGGTTTTAACCTCAGCAATGCTTGGCTGTCAACCAGGTTGCCTGCAACAAATGAAGAGGTAGGCTAGACTCAGTGCTGTCTGTCAGCTGAAATAAAGTCACTGTGGGATTAGTGAGGGGCCTTGGTGTGCTAGGTGCTGTGCAAACATGCACAAACTGACCTCTTCATCGACAGTGAATCTGGAAGAATTCTTTAACCAGTTTTCGCACGAGTAAGCTAGTCATGCTGGTCTGAAAATAACCCTGCTTTTCTGCTAGTGAGTATAGAAATGGTGTTGTGAAGGAAAGAGCAGATTTGGTTTTCAGGGGAATTTAGGTGTTCTCAGCTGCTCTGGGGACAGGGTGAGAAAATGGGAGATGGCAGAGGCCCTAAATCAGCAGTGTTGTGTGTCTGAAGCCACGGGGATAAATGGGGAACATCTGAGAGGCTTCTGGTGTTACAGACCTGCTCCATTTTCCAGCATGGCTTCTGAGGGAGGAAGGAGGTGATGATTTTGCTGTGAATATTTTTGCTAGTGAAGGATTGGGGAAAGTCCGAAAGGTGACTACATAAAGATGTTGGACCAAATCCCAAATGGTACTAAGCTAGCTAGAGCTGTGGGATTTGGATTTACTCAGTGCTCCTCAAGGTTCAGCCTTCTGGGTTTTAGCCCCAAACCCCTATATGTTTATGTTTTAAAAAAAATCCTGGAGCAAAAAGATGGAGTATTTTATTACGCATTTTGTTGGAGGTTAGGGGGTGCATAATTAGATATTAAAAAAAAAAAAAGGGATTCTGACTGACCTGGGAAATACTTTAAAAATTACTTTAGCTTCAGATCTAGCAAAAACAGTTGGCACAGCGGTTGGTAAACTGGCAGAAGAAAGACTGACTTGGTATTTTTTGGTAATGGGTTTAACTCTTCTGTCACTCTTAATTTCTCAAACTCACACATCTGATATATTGAATGGTTATTTTGTTACTATAGTAAGGTTTGAATCATTTCTGCTTTGCAGTGGATGGATGTAGCCTATATGAAAATGCAGATGCCACCAGGCTGCTATCATGTAATGTGATATGAAAGTCTCCCTCTCGTTCCATTCTCCTATTCCTTTTTCCACATGTCAAGGGACAATTTGGGAATATCCCCCACAGCAGGTCTCATGATAAAGTGATGCAACAGCCAGAGTGTGACTGACACGTCGTATTCCTTGGCTGGTGTACGGAGCTGTAATTCCTCTTGCGCTGCGCAGAGATGGAAGCCAGTGCAATCAGCAGGTTCTGGCACAGCAGTGAAGAGCCAGAGAGAAGCTGCATGGCTGAGCTGCAATTTGAGTTGAAATGCTAGTCCTGTAACAAAAAAAAGTGGAGTGTGTGCTAATGGAGGGGTGAAAACAGCTGTAGCCCAGCCACATTTTAAACCTTTCTCTTGATATTCCCATATTTCAGCAGTAGGTGCTTTGGAGGCAAATACTTTTCCATTATAACTCACTTCTCTGATCTATTGGTGACTTTCCACTGTCTTCATATATTAAGAACCTTAAAAACTATTAGGTTCCACTGATTTCAGAGCATGGAAAGGTTTTTTCATAAGACTGCACCACTGTAAGCATTTTTCTTTGTCTAGCACTTCAGTCTTGCTCCTGGTATGCATTGGGCATGTTTTGTCTTAGGTCCCAGTTCTACAGGGAATTTAAGTAGAGTCCAGGTGTCTGCTGAGTTATGCTTATTTTCACATGTAATAACACCCATACCCCCAGATCACTGAACCCTAAGTTTATAATATTTTCCTTAGCTTCAGAATCAAGGCCTGAAACTTTAAAGGCTAATGGTGAAACCTCTGCTATTTCAACACATATCAAGAAATGGCAGTAGCTAAGAATCTTCGAGTTTATTCTTTGTGTTATCAATTTATTTAATAATAAAATGATACTTTGAATTAAGTAACTTAACTATTTTCCATTTTAAAGGCACAATACCAATGTCTTAAGGATAACAAATTTATTTGTTTTCTCACAATAGCTGTGTTGGCTGTTTTTCAACAGTGTATTCATCTAGTAGCCAAGTGGCTAGGAACCTTGGAAAAACTCCTTGAGCAATACAGTGAAGAAAGTCATCCTGATTTCCATGTCTTTATTAGTGCTGAAGCAGCTCCAACCCCAGAAAAGCATATCGTTCCTCAAGGAAGACTAGAAAACTAAATTAAAATTACCAGTGAACCTCCTATAGGGATGCTGGCTGATTTACATGCCGCTTTCTACAGGTAAAAGCAAGATGTACCTTTTTTTTTTTTTTTCATTTGTTTTAATTACTCCTTCCCCTGTGGGGAGAAGTGGTAACATTGATGACCACTTTGTACGAGACCAGAACTTTGGGATCTTTGTGCTTCCAAACTAACCTGACAGCTGCAGGGTGCCAGCCCTCTGTGCCCTGCGCTGCCTCCGTGTTTCTCATCAATGTTGGGCAGGAGGAAAGGTGTGACAATAATGCGTACATTTGTATTATTCGATATAGAGATGCGTAGGTATGCTTAGAGAGATAGAAAGAAGTGCATTTATCACACCAGCTTTACCCAGTGGTGCAGTCTTATGAAAAAACCTTTCCATGCTCTGAAATCAGTGCTCTTTCATTCAATGGTACTCGCTAACTTTGCTCAGCTCGAAATTTGGTTTGACCATGTCCTTTCTCCCACAGAGTGGATTTATGTACCCAGATGTTCAGGCAATGGCTCAGTGCCTTGTGTATGAATTCCTGTAGTCTGCATAAAGAAAGGAATTCATGAGCAAGGATGACACGCTGTTTGTTGTTTTGTCTTTCACTCTTTCCCTGCATGACGTTCTGCGGAGCTGCTTGATGGGTGGGGAGAAGTAGTAAGAGAAAGATGATGTGAGAATGTGGAGGACAGGGGTGTCACTGGACATGTGTAGCCTCCTTCCCTCCAGGTCCCTGGTTATCCCTGTCTGTTACCCTGAGGAACCTGTGGGCAGATCTTGAAGCTCGGTGCAAGTCAGCTTCCCTGCAGTGGTGAAAGCGCTGGAGCAGCAAGCTTATTCATGTCAGCAAAGCAGACCATGATAAAGGCAACCATAACTGTGCACTTAGCCTTCCAGCAATCTATTAACATGTATTTATTTGAGCACAGGACACATGAAGGCAGAGCTTGGATGTGAAAATGGTAAGGATTTCTTTTAAAGGGAACTTTGCTAAGCAATGCCTAGAAAAAAAAGAGCCGTGCGCTAGAAGAGCTGTGTCAAAGCTACCTTGGCTACAAATGGATTGATTTTGATAGTGTGAGGTGATTTGGAAAAATACTCCCGAGAAAGGAAGAATGGCTGTGGTTTTGTAGCTAAACAGACAACAATTAATGCAGCAATTTTTTTCTTTTTTTTGTAACTTATTATAATAATATTTTTAATGGAAAGCTGAAAAAGCTAGAAAAAGTTTTTAATAAAGGCAATTCATATGCATTGTTGTCCCACTTCAGGCTGTGTTCAGTTCAAGAAATATATATATGTATGTATTTTAATTAGCTAATTTTTAAGCTTGAAACTTTAGAAAACTCTCTTTTCTCCCCCATTATTTTGAGCCATGGGTGTTTGTGGCTTACTAAAAATTCCTGTCCAGACACTGTCTTTAATATGTTTCTGGTTAAGGTATTTTAATTTGAGCGGGGGCGGGGGGCGGCAGGGGGGAGAATTGTAATAAGAAAATCAAACTATGTCTAATCCAGGTGGAATATATTTCATGTTTTGTGCTTTTCTTCAGGATAGAAGCTTGTGTTGTATTTTTCATGGTTAAGCTCAGGATTCTCACTTAAGGAGGGGGGTTTGTCAGACATAAAATCCTTCACCTTTGCTCAGATTTTGCTACCTGTTGTTCAGTTCAGGATGACCTATTTCCTTTTGACAGCCAAGAGTTCATCTCTCTGAAGTTCCTTCCACACATCTATGTTTTTATGGGTGTGAAAAGTAATTTTATGTCAATTACTTCTTAAACTAAAAGATAGGATATAGAAAAATGTTAGAGAACTAAGAATTAATTTCTGCAAGTTTTCTAGGCAAATGACAAATAGTTTGTCTCAGTAATTTAAAAAACAGCTGAAGCCCTGTGCAGAATCTCATCTTGCTGAGATTCTCTACTAACACTATAAACACAGGAAGCAACAAAAAAATAAAATTATTAAAATTCAATTTCAAACATGGCTTTTTGGGAAACTGTAAAATTTGAAGGAATAGTATGCTTTTTAATAAATGTTATACTGACAAATTTCCTACTTGGGATAAAGTCTATGGATGATTTTTATGCTAAGAAATTGTAGCACTTATCCGAGTAATATAGAGTTCTAGTTAAAGTCTCTATTTTTATTGGTTTCAGTAGCACAACAGTTCTCCTTTCCTAAGGGACATTTGGAAATAAAAAGGTAACCACCAACAATTTTGCATCTGGGAATTACTGCAGAAAGTACTGCCTAGTAGACTCTGATCACTAAGAAACCTGTTTCTCACTCTCCTTCAAACTCCAGGCTTGCGAGTGCTCCCTTTCAGCAGCTGAGACAGGCACAGCTATCGGTAACACTGCTGTCTGCTAACTCGATAAACGTATTCCTTTTTTCTTTGGCAGGATACCCTTGAACTGTGTACCAGAGAAGTGGAATTTAAAAGCATCCTTTTTTCTCTTGCGCTATTTTCACAGTTGCATTGCTGGGAGATTGAAGTTTGGCCCTCAGGGCTGGAATGGAAGGTACCCGTTCAGTGCTAGAGATCTCGCCATCTGCGTCACTGACCTCGGCAACAATTTAGAGACCCCTACAAAGGTAAGAAGTAGTGGTCAGGTAACCACACACCAAGGTCATTTTAACTCCATCAGCTGTATATACTGAATGAGGGGGGACACAGTTCTTTCTCTGAAGCTGTTATTTAAGTAGCTGGCATGATAAGATGCTCTTGCTGAATATGAAAATAAACCAGATCAAAGGTGGTGGGGGGCAAGGGTGTGGTGTGGTCTTTTTTCTGGCAGTGGATGCTTGAACCTTGTAATATAGGTCAAACCAGTTCCACATCACTAGCTAAGGGGGAAAAAAATGCCCTTCATTATGTTAACAAAAACAGTGGTTTACATGTGCATATATGCCAAATTCATTAGGCAGGTAATGAAGCATTTGCACAAATGTAATTACATACAGCAATTCTGACAGTTCATAACACTGCATTAATAATCACTACAATTAGTTCTGATGATGGAAGCAATTTACAGCACGTCACATGTATAAATAATGGTGCATTTCCTGCATGTGTCATTATTATGTATTAAGGATGCCACCTTGTTGTGACTTTCTCAGTAATGTTCCCCTTGAGTCAAAGTTAAGGGTAGATGAGTGATTTTATTTCTGAGCTACAGCATATTTCACACTTGTATAGTTTAAATACTCAGTTGAGGTTATTTGTGTAAGTTCTCTATATGAAATGCCTAAATAAAAGCAATAATTATTTATTACTGAATGATATAGGATAGTACTGGATAGGTCATCTCATTTAGTAATTTAAAGAAATTTAAGAGATACTTATGAAGAAAAAAAGAGAGGGAAGTATCACCCCTTGATGATATGGTTTTCTCCATATCTCCCAACTTGTATTTACTCTTAGAAATTAATTCTTCTTTTTTCTTTTTACCCCTACTGACCTTTATTTAGCTAATAGGACATGAAACTGTTTTTCCTTTCTGTGGTACTTGGTGTCATAGTGAAATAATTGCTTAATTTTATAGTGATGATTTAATAATGCTTCCCATTTAGAAAAAAAGTCTATAAAAACAGCTTATTCCAACCCTTAGTTTTCTTTGCTAATAAATCTTGCTGCTTTAAGCTCTGTTTTTTTGAAACCACAATTCATAAGCTGAATAATTAATTTTGCTAATTAATGAGAGGGAGGATTCTGATGGCAGGGTGGACTAGAAAGGTCTGTAAGAGCAAGAATTATTTCTTCTCTCCTCTTGGTAATACTGCTTATTGGCCATTCTTGTTGTATTGGTTAGTGATTCCTTACCCTGTGGGTTTATAAGCATTTTTTTAACATAGATACTGGAGAGAAGAAAGAGAAAATAGTTTTTTTAAAATGTGACTTTGCACGTATGTGTGTACCTACATATATATATATATATGTATAAAAAAATCTCCCAATTGACTATCCTTTGGGGACAACTTTGTTTAAGACAACTAGGGATTGACTAGAATGCATAAACTGGGAGCCTTGAGCTAGCCCATCAGCTAGTGGAAATTGCCCTAACTCCATCATCACTTGTACCAGTTTATGGTGCTTCCCTGTGAATATTTAAACATCTTGCATCTCAGTTTGACTTAATCCATTTTCCTTTTGCTAAGACAAACTCCACCACACTAACCTCTGATAGTTGAGGTCTCCTCAGGTGAAGTGCAGGACGCCTGATCCTGTCTCATTGTCCTGCTCTTCCCCTCTGCCTTCTGATCCCCATATGCATGTTCATGGAATTGTTGTTCGATGTTGTGAGGGGGATGTGGGCTCCGTCCTTGCCATATCCACCCACTGAGCAACGGCTCAGTGGTTTTTTGAGTACAACAGACCAGTTTTCTTTAGTGCAATGGCAATTATGCAAACCTGACAGCCCAAAATATTTCTAATGCAAACCCCTCTGTTTTCTCACACTAGCAAAAATGTCCCTTTTATATCACAAGCTTTGATTATCCCACTGTAGTCAGTGCCCCAGAAGTATGCAGCTGAATGAGCTTGTACTGAGTTAGAATATTGATATACTCTTCTAAAAGACAAAGAAAAAAGCCATTTCTTGACATAAATGTATATGAAATTAGAAAAACATTAAATGCATTTCTGTTGCCAGCAAAGAGAAAAGCAGGTTTATTCTAACTGCAAGAACGTTTCATTCTAAATCCAAGTTGTTGACATTTTTCACAGGGATTCTCTCTTCAGGCTTCTCATCACCAGCATGCAGCATTGTGTATTATATTCCAGTGGCCTTTTTTTTTTTCTTTTTTTTTTCATTCTCTTCAAACTAGTTTAAAAGAAAGATGGATTAGAGTTTCACATATTTAAATTGAAATAAACTTGTAGCAAGCAGGCTGGAATAGCTGCAGCTCTTTTACTTGTTCTGTTCTGTCACATCACGCAATATTTAAAGCCTATAATTAAGTTTTTACTTGAACTGTTGGGAGGCAAATACTGCCCCCAAGGTGGTAAAGGTTCCTGTCTGGGAAGGCTTCATCACAAACTGGCATATTTTGCAAACCAAAGGGTTGCAAAAAGAAGCTTCAAACTCTGTGAAGCCAAATAAAAGAGAAAGACAGTAGTTGCTTGAATAAAATGTGTTACCACTGTTAATCACATGCTATAACAGTGGCATTATGACTAGAGTTCTACAATAAACATAATGCTTACGTGATGTGGTAGTAATGGGATTAATATTAATTCAATTTTTACCAAAGTTCTTGAATACATCCCAAATTCAAATAATGTAGAATTTCAGTTAGTGAGTGTTTCCTAGTGAGGAGCTATAAAAGACTGCAATCAGATACAAGTTTTTTATTTTTCCTCTAAGAAAGGCACAGTAGGTTACCTTCCTATCACTCATGAGGATTATGTTTTTAAAGATCTGTATGGGAAAATACATGTGCTCGTTAATGAGTTATGTTCTTTTATATCATGCGGTGTTTTGAAAATGTACTTTTCTCTTAAAACCTTTTCATAAGGGGTAAGGTAGAAAACATGACATAAGGCTCAGATGATACAATTTTACACCATTACTAAATTTTAGTCAGAAACTTGATATTTTTACTCAGATATTTATAGATGTCTCCACTGGATTGAAATAAAAGAAATCTGTGTCTCAATGTAGTTATTTGCTAAACAAAGAAAACCAGCAATGCGAATATATAACCATGAAGCTTTCTGAAAGGAAGTATTTGAATTTCTTTTGTTTCTCATAATAGCATTTATTCTGAGCAGCTTTGGTTCGTCCCTTAGAAAGCTGACTTGTTTTATTCAGTGGTGCATTCTATTTCCTCGGGTAGGTTCCATGGGAAGACTTGCATTACCTCTTTGGTGAGGTCATGTACGGTGGCCACATCACTGATGCCTGGGACCGCAGGCTCTGCTGTATATATCTGCAAGAATTCACCAGCCCACCTGTGGTAAGAACTTTCATATATGCCTAAAGCTCTTGATTGTGTTCAACCTAAGAGAAACTCATTTTTCAGAAGTGGAGCCTTGCGGAGAAGACCACAAGCTTTCTTGTCTGTGCGGCCCCACTTGTAGCAAGGTCTTGTCTGGCTGGGGTGGAATAAATTCTCCAACTCGTAATGAGTACAATAATTCATCATGAGCAGATTTTGTCTGCAAGGATTTGTGACTTGGCATATTGCTTGTTTAAATGCTTTTGCAAGCACCCTTACTTGGCAACTTAAATTCAGTGTTTTGTAACACTGCTTGTATAGCCAGCTTAATGACATTAGGGGATAGTACACAGAGGTTTCCATTTTCCTAATAAAACTATTCTTTTCTAAGGTGCTGCTCTTTAGAAAGGTCTGGGTCGGCATAGGAAAGTATCTTTTATGGAACTGCACTTTAACCAACTTAACTTGATAGACTCACTAGTTACAGTAGTCCACAATGGGACTAGCCTCAAAACTTACATTTACTGTTTCTATGTTTTCTTCCTCGGAAAAAAAATAGAATGGAAATGTTATGCATTTCCTTGCATTTTCCTGTTTCCAAAATAGGGAAAATGGTTTGTAAGACCGTTTCTCATTTTCCACAACCCTCTCACATATCTGTTTTTGTAGCTTTGTCAGATTATCACCAGCTGATATATACTGAATTATTCTAATTTCACTATTGAGTTTTGGTCCTGGACAGCAGTGTATGTGGAGCATCCATGAGTCCAAGGTGCAAGATTGCCGAAGTTGCTTCTAATCATAAACAAATGTTAGAATTTTTGAGGATACAAAAATAAAATGTTACTTTAACTTTAGCTCTAAAAAGTCTCTCATGGTAACCACTTTAATCTCTATTCATATACATGCATTTATATAAAATGTGTATGTATATATAGGGGGGGTGTGTGTATGTATATATAAAAATAAAAAAAAAACAACTGGCTGCTTCTTCCAAGCTGCTGAACTAGTCACTTCAGAGAACTGATTGTACACAATTTGCTAAAAACAGCCAAGAGATTTTTCAAGTGCCCTTTCCAGACTTGTTATTTTTCATTGTCCAAAGGTAAAAAGCTTATTTGGGAGGGGAAAAAAAAAAAAAAGAAAATTAGCATGTTACTTGTGAGCAGGCCATTTGTGGAGCCTGGCTAACTTGGGGAAAGTGCACTTTTCACCCTTGGCGATGCGGCTGAAGCCTGCCTTTCGGCTGCGAGCGAGATGAGCTTGCTGGTGTCTCCTCGGTCCCTAACAAGTGGGTTTCCATATGTCAAAGAGCCACGCTCAGATGAAGGCAATTGGAAGTAACTGCTCAGAAGAAGATGCCCAAGAGTAAGTTGCCATGGAGATGGAAAGGCTAAACACCACTGTACTCCTGACCTCGGCAGAGGCTGATTTCTCCAAATGACAGCTGAGGTCACAGGGGCATGGTGGGAAGCTCATCCTGCCGGCTCTGGCTCTGCCTCTAGCCTATGGATAAGTAAAGAATTACTGCTTCCAGTTTAGGCAGTCCATTAACCTTCACAAGCCTGAACTTTCATTCAAATAATTGTAAAATAAGTATAGGTGGTGAAACCTGAGCAGAATCACTGCTATTTGTATGGCCTTTGGAAAGTTTAGGGACCCAACCCTGAGCGTGGATCCACTAGTATTTTAAACAGTGAGATATCTTTCCGAGCTTTTTGCCTTAATTGGAAAATGTTAGAGCCCCGAATTACCAGCAAAACCAGAGAATCAGTCATTGACCATCAGCCAAATGAATGCAAACAGGATGGCAATGTCTTTCATCAATGCTGGCGCTTTTTGTTCACTGGGGAGATTACCTTCTCTTTTACCTGCTTGCATTACTGATGAGTTATTTTAGCTATAAATTGATTCCACGAGGTGTGTTAGAATAAACCACTATAGGTCAGCTTTCCTATACCTCACCTGGGATCTATTGTAAGGACAGAAGGACGGTGAGTTCCCACTATGAAGCCCCATAACCTGCAGCCTCTCTCTGTGTGCATGACTCTCAGGAATACAGTAAAACCCGATTTAAGTGCCAGCAGAGAGACTGGTAAGTACAGATGGTCTGACAGAACTGATCTTCCACTCGAGATGAATAACAGAGGTTTTTTCAAAACCTCAGCACTACTTCAAAGTGGCGTCTTAAGACATAGCTTATTGTGGGTGAGGTTAGTGGTGCAGGTTCAGGCGCAGGTAAATGGCTGGTTGCAGAACCAAAATGACTTCAGAAATAAGTGCTTACTGGTGTTACTGTGAGCAGCAGCTTGTTGTTGACTGTTGTAAATGCCAAAAGCTGTTAAATTTTATTGTGATTTTGTGGAGTGGACCCTGCATTAGGAAGAAATAGCTCCTGTGAAAAGTGCCACTTAGAGCCAGAAATATTTTTCAGCAAAAACAACTTGCAAGTCTGGTTTAAATCCCAGACAGCTTTATGACAACGAGTTCAGAGTAACTCTTTGAATCCAGTGAAGTCCTTACAGCACAGGAGCTGGGGGAGCCTGGAAAATAAATGTGATATTGCTACAGCTTTTATTCTGTCCTATCATGAGTAGGAGGGCAGCCCACTGAGAGTACATCTCACCAAAGCCCTCTGTCTACCTACTTAATTCTTGACTTGCTCCACAGTCCTCAGTCTTACCTTTAACATGCTGACAGGGGTAGGGCCTGCCTGTTCTAGAGGAACAGTGCAGTTAATAGTATTCAGTTCAATACTGAGCTGATTGAGACCTTAACTTTTTCTGCTGTGAAAATTACCGCCACTGTCTCTCTCATTGAGGCCAAAGCAGCAGTACAAAACTCCACGCAAGATTCCTACATTTTGAGAGATGTAGTGGAATAGCTTGTTTTTCCTTTCTGTTCCAGCTCCTAGGTGTTAACAGCCAGGCAGAAGAGAAAGGAAGGGACATCAACACACAAAGAAATGTCCTAACTGGCAACCATTTCTGTGGAAAGTGAAATGGGATCACTGTTTCTGACAAGCTAAGATTGCTTGTATACTGACCTGTGCTATCCCATTTCCACACCCCACTTACCCATCTCTCCCTGTGACCTCTTTAAGGTTATTATGAGCGCAGTGTGTTTGTGCAAAACCCCTAAATAATGACACACTAAATAGAACTAATGTCATGGCTCATGTATTAGGATGGGGATTCAGGTGACTTGAGGCTCCAGTCCTGCCTCTCCCACAGGTGTCCTGTGTGATTCTGTCCTGTGTATCTCAGACTTTCATCTGCAGAATGGCATAATAATCTTTGCTTGTCTGCTGAGGGGATGCAGAAATTCAGTACTTAAAATACACTCACCTCAGTAGTGACAGTCCTTAAAATAAACTCAGAGCATCCTCATGAAGGAAGCAGCAACAGTATTTCAATACTGCAGAAAATGGGAATGTCAGAAAAGTGTGCAAGTAGTAACTGCTAAAAATAGTTTGGTAACCCTGTACCACTGTATCAGAACTTATAGATGTCATATTCATAGACTCCAGACAAATTTCTGAAACTTTGTAGATGCAGAATATTTCGAGAACTGATGACAGCATTATCAATAATATTATTGATTCTTTTACTGAAGCTTAAAGGGCACCAGGTTTCTTGGCCCCACCAAATTTGGATTATGCTGGATACCATAAATACATAGATGAAATGCTTCCATCTGAAAGCCCTGTACTATATGGACTGCACCCCAATGCTGAGATGGGATACTTGACAACAACGTCAGATAATCTCTTCAAAACTCTTTTGGAAATGCAACCCATGAATTCATTCGTAGAAGAGGGATCAGGCCAATCTGCAGAGGAAAAGGTAAAGTTCTTCATCTAGTGCATATTAATAACATGTGGAGCACACTTCTGACTGTGTTATTTCAGCAAGAGACTTCATTTCTAGGAAAAAAAAGGATGCATCAAATTAGCGAAGATCAGCTGAGTGTTAATAGCAGTGATGATAATGTGCTAGCCTGTGCAATGTTATGCACTAGGGAGGAATTTGGACCAGAAGAACATCTAACCTGTTATGCAGACCATTTCTTTTTCACCTTTGAATTTAATGTGAGGTAGGAAACAAGGTATGAATCTTTGTGTGCTTTTATAAACAAGTTCAGCAACACTAACTTAAAAAAGTTGCGGTTGGTTGAGCTGGTGAGTCTAGTCTTCACCCCTGTGCTTTGTTCCCATCTCCTGCATGATAAATCCCCTTTGGGTAGCTTCCCTGCTCCTTCCCACTTGCGCCGAGCATACAAAGTCCCTCCCAGCCCACAGTCCTGGCTTCCTTCTGCCACGTTCACAGCACAGCCTAGCAGTGATGTGTAAGGTCTCCACGTCAGGAAGAGCAGCCCAAGCACAGTGCTCTCCCACCGCTCCCCTTCCTGGGCCCTGGAGCTGAGCAGGAGCCATGTGCCTGCTCCAAGAGACTTCCCTTCCAAGCAGTGGCTGAGGAGGTTTTCAGGGCTTTTTAGTTTTGTGGTAGCCTGAAGAGGTGAAATCTGGGCAAGGAGGCTGTCTGACCACCTCTTAGCCTCAGCACCTCTCTTGTACCAAATCTGGAGTTTAGCAGAACAATAACATTAATACCTATAAGCTATCAGATGCTGGGCTGAAGGGTCCAACCCTAATACAACAATAAGCTTTGTCACTTAATATGGAGTTAACTGGGGCACTGTAGTTCTGTTCATAGTCAAGACATTTCAGACACCCAGGTATCTTAGTACAGCCAAACTGATTCCAGAAAAAGGTAAAAGACTGGGTTTTAAGCATGGAACAGCACTGGTGCTGTGCTTAATAGATTAAATGAATAAAGGATGAGTAGCAAAGGAAAATGTAATCAGAAATCTCAGCTAGTTCTGCTATCCGACCCTGCTGTCTTCTGCACCTTCCTTTCTGAGTGTAGACCTGAGAAACTATGTCCAGGTTCCCCAAAACCTGGCATATCTGAGACTGAGCCTTCAGCTTCTCAACCTTACCAGAGTTAATTAATTTCCCCCATGACTGCCACTCTTGTTCTGCAACTCTCCATCCCTTTCTTTACTCTCTTCTTTTCCTCTGGGCACTCCTTTTTTTTTTTCTTTTATCACCACCAGATCATGGAGATTTTGCGGGAGGGAATGTGACATCTCTGCATGCAAGTAGCCAAACAACACTTCATTTCCCGGGGGGAGCTTGTGCTTTTCACGTTCTGTTCCCATCCGCTTTAGGGAGTGTGGACAATTATATATGGCATTCATCATTAATTCTGCCAAAGCTAGGGCTGAAATGGAGACTGAGCTGTATTAATGTTGTGGTTTCAGTTCCTGCTCATTGAGTACTGTTATGAATTGTTCTTCATTTATGTTCTGTCTCAGTTCCAGAGCAGCCCTGCGGGGAGGGAGAGAGGCTCTTTTGGGGGGTGAGACATGTGGGCCTGTGCTGTATTTTACCTAATGCCCGAGACAGTAAGGACTGTGGGTGGTGGAGGGGGCAATGGAAGCTATAGGTACTACAGAAATACAAACTACTAATAAGGTTTGATTAAAAACCAAGGCAATCTCAGGGTACATCCTTGTAACAGCAGTCTTCCCAAGCCCAGGGGCGATTCATTGCTGGGCTTTGGGGGTCAATGTTACTTGAAAAGCTAAAGCTAAATAGAAGCTGCTAAGTGTTAACTGGTTTGCAGTCATTTCTCTCAATACTGCTGCCAAAGTCACAGCAAAGGTGGGGGAGCATCTCTGGTTTTAATCTGCCTAAGAAAATGCAATGTTTGCACTCTTCTGGAGAAGAAATCAGACTTGAAAGTAGAAGAGTCAAAAAGAGTTGATTGCAGTGATTTCTAATGGCTCTGGTTGTATTGACCTGGACAGATGAAGAATGTCCTGGATGATATTCTGGAGGTGCTTCCCGAGGAGTTTAACATGGCAGAAATCATGCAGAACACTACGGCCTGGAGCCCCTGTGCCCTTGTTTGCCCTCAAGAGTGTGAAAGCATGAACCTCCTCCTTTCAGAGATCCATAGGTCTCTTAAATAGCTGAACCTCGGTCTGAAGGCAAGTGACTTTTTTATTAACAGTACTGTTGCTCTTCTATGTATTTGGGGGCTTTTTGTTCCTTTTTTGGAAATGAAAAAATAGCTATTCTTTATGATGCCAGTATGCTTTTCATTTTTCTCCAAACAAAGGCGGAGTTGATGTTCTCTCCTCACATGCAAGTGCTGCAATCCGCACTCTTCTATGATGCTGTGCCAGACACATGGACTAGACTAGCCTATCTATTCACATACAGCTTTGCCCACTGGCAAGTACCCTAGAGTAACAGGGTTTAGCTACTATGCACAGAGCTATCCTAGTAATCTAAAATCAGCAGCTTTGTTCCATTTATTTTTTTTGTCCAAAATTTGTCTTAATCCAAGTCAGTTTTACTTTGAAGCGAGTTTTGCAGAAATGCTAAGCACTTTGCTAAAGTGAGGGCTCTGTCACCTCCCTTTGTCACAAGTGCTAGGGGTGTTCAGCATCTTGCAGGATTCCTTTTCCCCTACCCTGCCACCAGCAATATCCACTTGCAGGCAGTTAGATATAGATTAAATAGGTAGTGATTTTGGAAATTCCTCTGATACCTCATGGCAATGTATGCTGCAGTATGCCATTATTCAGAGTCTCTCTGTCAGACTGTGTTGTACTCCTGATTTGTACTTTGCTCTGGCTTATTGGAAGTTTAAATGCACCACTGAAGATGGCATCAGACAATTTGCATTTAAGCAGCCATGGACTGTTGTTACCAATTTTTGGCAGTTTCTGAAGGTGCGCTAATGTGACTAATGGTAATGTTCAGGTTTCTCCCCAAGACAAGAAGTTTTAGAGGATTGAGCATACTCACATTCTCTGTTGAGAGCAACCTGTCTCATGCTGATCACCTTCTACAATTGATTTTGGACATACCTACATCAGGAAAAGAACAAATTCCCCTAAACCTATGACCTTATACTTACATGAGGATATACTTTCTGGTTACTTCAGCCATGTACTTTCTCTATAGACAAAAGGACTCTTGAAGTCTGCAATTTATTTTGTCTAAAAATGTAGTACATACATATTAAGGCAGAAGCTATTGCTGCTTCTCTTTTAGGGTTACTGATCTTCTCATGTGGTATGGAGAACTTAACTTGACATCTGGACAGGGGACCTCATGCTGCCAGCAGTGGTGTGGCTTTCTGGCTTGTTCAATCCTCAGTCCTTTCTGACACGTAAACAGTGATGGTTGTAGGGAACCAGGCATATGGTTTCGCTGCCAGACATTTATTTTTTACCATAGGTATTAGCTATGTTTGTGATGCTGTTCGGAGAGTTAAGCACAGTTTAAATAAAAAGATAAAAATCAGCCAAATATTGGAACAACCATCTCCTGAAAGCAGGGGAAACAATCCAAACTCATCTTCAGTCTATTCAGAAGTGTGAAGACAAAGCAGCTAAGGAAATAAATAAAAGCTTGAATTTCCTAGTTTAAAAAAGGTTCAGAGTGCAAGTTTTCCTACCCTTATTATTTAACCAATTCAGCGTGTGTGTCATGGTACCATTCTGGTTTATTCCTGGTAACAGTTACCAGGCTAAGCAGAAAAAAAATCAATCTCCCTGTCCTCTTTGTGTAGTTGTTGCCACAGCAGGGGATGAACAATCTTCAGCAGTGTATTGATGTCTTACTTCTTGCCATGATCACAGCACATATGCATTTATTCTGAAGACCACATGAGAGCCAGGTAACAGTGTATCTCAAATTCTGCATGGCCACCAATGGCACTGAGATAATCCTTCACTAGCCTAGCAGAAAGGTGGCCAGGAGCTCCTCACAGGACACTTTGGCCAGGCTGCTGTCATTCCCTGGAGGAGATGGGCAGTGGGAGCCCAGGGGGCGTTTGCAGCCCAGACACTGAGGCCCCTCTCGCTGTACGTGGAAGCAGAAGGGGATGGGAGCCCGAGGGCTGGCAGGCAGCTCCTCTTCTCTCTGCTGCTCAAGTCGAGGTCCCCAACTGGTGCTCCTTTTGTGCCACAGGCATAGAGAAACCCCACTCTATTTTTCACTCCTTTTACTGCCTCTCTCCAAGCTTTCTCTTCTGGGCACTTCTTCCTATCAAGGGCTGGGGGGATGTAAGGACCACGCAGGCTAGAATAGATGTTAGCACAGGCTTGTTCCAAAGGGGGACTCGGCTGGGGAGAAGCGGTGTCTCTGAGTACAGACAGCAATGCAGTCTTGCTCCCCTGCTGGGGAGGGGAGGGGGTTGGTTTGGTCTGTACTGTGCAGAATGTTTTGTTTCCAAACAATTGCATTCATGCAGCTTTTTTGCCTTACATCAAATAATGGCCAAAGAAAAAAAAACCAAACCAAAACAAACCCAAGTCAGTCTCAGGCTTGAGCACAACTGGCCCAAGAGGGGCATGTTAACAGTTCTGACATTGAAATTACTGTCTGGATATTGAAAGTATTATTTTTTAAAGCTGTAATGCAGAGCATGTCATGCAAGAACAACTGGTCTTTGGATAAGGTGTGCTTGACTGCAGATGTTACCAAAAAGACCAAAGAAGATTATGGCCACCCACCACGGAAAGGAGCCTCTATCTGTGGACTTTTCATGGAAGGTAGGATATAAACCTACATTTGCTTGATCTCAGTAACCTAGTTCAGGGACTCTAGCTTCCTTCATTACGTAGGTAAGTTCCCTCAGGGGGTTGGACTAAAATATTATGATCCTATGAACAGCACCGCAGAAGTTTAGGAATGGGGGTGGATTGTTGGTGTTGGTCCACTGTGACTTTAAATTTCACACCAGCTTGGTGTCCTAATCACTGACTATACTTCATGCATTTAAATAACTGTTAATGGAGTCTGAACAAGGTCTGCGTTGTAGTAAAGCAGAAGCTCTAATCTAGTTCAGGTTCAGAAGCTTAAAGACTATTCCAGAGACACAAAATTTCACCCCACTACTGATCACCTGCTGCAGAATAGGGTTAGTAGTTACCAGGTGTTGGTAACCTTGATCAAGCCATCTACACAGTTACAGTTAAAAAACCAACCAACCAACCAACCAACCAACCAAAAAACACAGAAAAAGCTATTTTCAAACTCATCTTTCTCCTGTTTTTTCTTCCACCTTGGCAGAAAGTTGTCAGTTCTAAATAAACAGTTCTAAAGACCTCTGAATTTTTCATTTGCTAGGCCATAGTAGTTACAGGCCATTGAGGGGACATACCAAGAAGCAACAAAATACTTGAAAATCCTTATATTAGCATGAGGTATAATGACACACCTAAAAGTGGGTGATGTATAAGTATGACAAGAGTAGATTTTTCATCTGGGTTTCCAAGCAGTCAATTATTGCAGTAGCTGTAATATGGTTGTAGGCTGTCCCTGAATGGAAATCATGTTCATCTTTTGAGCTGCAATCCCTCTTTTAACAACTTTCAGAGAATAAACTGTACCTCGCGCTTTTGGAATTGTATTTTCCTGAGACTGAAGCATCTAGTTTAGGAATGACAACTAAAGCCCACAGTCAAAATGAGTTTTTAGTTTTAACTTAGAAAGGCTGTCAACTAAGTTACAGCTAATTAGAGGAAAGATGAATGACTCCAACAGGCAATTAGAGAAAGATCATCATTACTTGTACTCTTCATCAGGCCTGAATATAATAAAAGGAAAGCAATTCTTTTGGAAGGGAGCTGTTACTACAGCAGGTAAGCCCCAGGGGGAGAGTCAGGGTGAGGGACTGGAGCAATGATAAGCATGTCATTTGACTGATGCTTTTTGAAATGGAAGCCTGAATTTTTCAGAGGATTTTTTTTAAAACATCTGTCACTCAAAGGGCAATACTGTTCATTCCTCCTGTGGATATGAAGAAGGTATCGAGGAACCTTGTGAGCTGCAGTTTCTGTTTCTGTTGGTATTTGCAAATATAAACTTCCCAGTTGCTACATAAACACTCCTAAAATCCACAACAAGCATCTGCAACATTTTATATGCTAGTTTATGTTAGAAGAACACACAACAAAGTTAAATCCAGCAGCTTTCAGAAGGTGCACAGCCCTTCAGCAGCACAGAACTCATCTGTCTTAAACACACTGAAGTACAAACATATGTTAAATACTCCAGTGTAGTTTTCCACCTTTTGGAATACTTGATCATAAACTAGTGGAGAATTAGGAGAAGATCTGAGCACCTGACTTTGACAGGCACATTCAAGTCACATGCATACTCAAAAGTCCCAAGTGTAAGTAGCTTCCAGTCCCTGCTTTCAATAAAAGGGCATGCTGATGAAACCAGTAGTCCAGACCAGGCAGATACTATGTACTCATCTCCACATTCATATGAAGAGATGATGCACAACAGGCCAACAACAGTCTACACTAAATCTCTGTGTTCAAATGTAGCTTTAAGTATTTAGCAATAAGCAACTGTTTGTTTAAACCCAAATTATTCTCGTCTTGCACTACAGAACACCATGTAAACTATGTGCCTGCGTTTATTGCGGGTGCCAGGTGGGACATCCAGCTGGGACATCAAGTTGGGGACCATAGATGAAGCCTGGCTCAAGGAATTGCCTCCAGCAATGCCAGGGCTATTCCAGTGAATGTCCAGTTTATAAAGTCAAAAGCAGAGGGCAAGCTGACGTTTGGACTTTCAACCTGAAAAGCAAGGAGAAGCCAGCTAAATGGGTTCTGGTAGGAGTAGCTTTACTTGCAGCAGTTTAGTACTAAGCTTTCAATAGTATGCGCTGCTTTCTCAGTCTGCCTTGTAGTTAAAGCAAAAGGAGATAAATATTTTTCACAGTCAGCTGGAGTAGGAGATTTGCCTCACAAAAACACAATCCTTAGCATAACACTTATGTGCTCTATATTGCTATTTCTTCATGTGTCAGTGTTGTGTTCATACGTTTATAGAATAGAATCATAGAATCATTTAGGTTGGAAAAGACCTTCAAGATCATCGAGTCCAACCATCAACCATGCCCACTAAAACCATGTCCTGAAGTACCCCATCCACTCGCTTTTGAATACCTCCAGGAATGGTGACTCAACCACTTCCCTGGGCAGCCTATTCCAATGTTTGACAACCCTCTCAGTAAAAAAAAAAAAATTCCCAATATCTAACCTAAATCTCCCTTGCCTCAAGGCCATTTCCTCTTGTCCTATCTCCAGCCACCTGACAGAAGAGACCAACACCCACCTCATTACAACCCCCTTTCACGTAGTTGTAGAGAGCAAGTCTCCCCTCAGCCTCCTCTTTTCTAGACTAAACAGCCCCAGTTCCCTCAGCCGCTCCTCATAAGACTTGTGCTCCAGGCCCCTCACCAGCTTGGTTGCCCTTCTCTGAACACGCTCCAGCAACTCAATGTCTTTCTCTACATAATGATTATTGATCTCCAAGCATTCCTTCATTACATCAGCTACAGGAAAGTAAATGGGAAACATCAGCATCTGGGTGTAATTTGACTCACAAAATACTCCTCTTGATTATTCTTTATTCTCTCTACATAAAGTGAAATGTGTATCTTACAAGAATTTTAACATAATCATACTGCAATACAAACATGTTGCATTTAAACAAAGTTGTCTGAAAACTTGGTTGTACATATGAAAAAAACATCTAGGTATGAACGGTATGTAAAAAAACATAATTCTGAACTTTGTGATTTAAGCCAGTTAACCAGTTATGACTGCTATAAGGTAGTTGGTTCAGGCAGCAGGTACACCATACAAAAAAACTGCTCGTGCACAATTCTTTTTTATTAGGATGATGATTAAAAATTTATTTTTTTTTTAACAAAACACTCTTCCATTTTCATGTTTCAGTGATTAATTGCACTTTGGAATAAAAAAAAAAAAAAAAAATTACCCTCCCAGTGGTAGGTTGCATCAGCTTTGGCTGGAATATAACGGCATTCAGATGAAAGTACCGTTCCCTTCTTTGTAGGGACAAGTTCCATAAACGACAGGTGGAGGAGTAGGTTCAGAAAGTAAGGGTTGGAAAACTGAATCTTTATGGTCAAGTTGGAATACAAGGGGGTTTTGTTTCTTTAAAAAACAGAGTGTGCTTTACAGGTAGCTGTTAAACACCCTTTCTGCAAACTTGCACAATTATATAAATAAAAATATTGCTCAAATTGACCAAGTTCTCTATCATGTGGTTGTGTAGCTCTATTAAAAATTAACCACTCAAGGTTCAAGAGTGCCATTTCACTTAACCTATAGGTCTGTGCATGTAGATTTCTCTACCAAAACATTTTCCTGAGAGAACTTTTGCATAAGACCACATCAATCAAAAAGTTCCCAACATAGAAATGCATATACTATACTCTACAATTCTATCTTATATAAAACATAGTAATAACCTTTTGAAGTCAAAATTTGTCAACATATTAACCAGTTGCAGGCACAGCTTGAGTTCAGTGTTCTCAATTGTCATCCGCCAGTTGTTTTTGTAAACTAGAAGACATGTGAGAAAACAGTGTTAGTGCTTTTTAGGAAACTCAGGTTCCCCATAAACAGATAATTTCCATTGTTGAAGATGACAACTTCCAAAACAGCACTCCTATGTGCTTCAAGCAATCAGTACAGTTTTCAAAATCAGCAAAAGCATTTCAATTTCTTAAGCAGATGAGTTGTTTACACAGACAATATAACTCACTTTAATGAAGCTGATTTCAGCCTAGGAGAAGTCTGAAGTCCAAGAGACTTCTTTTGCATAGGTCCAGGATCTGCCCCAGGCCACAGAAGTCAAGTATTATTTAAAGAGCTACAACAGTTTAGAAAGAAATGACTACGGGGCACAGCCCTCACCTTTCCAGGTACTCCTTGACATTGTTGTAGCCGTAGAACTTGGCCAAGTGGATGAGCATGCCTGTGGCACAGCGCCCGTCCCGCCGGCGGCAGTAGCTGCAGTTGCACACCCCACGACAAGGAGGACAGATCCAGGCCTGCAAGGGGGTGAACGTGGGAGGGGGGGTAAAGGCAAGCCATGAGTAAGGTTATATTTGCCTTCCCCACCATGTGATTGTTCTGGGCTAGGTTTTTAAAAGCCTATTATCAGCCAGCCACCCAACCTTATTAACACTTTCAAATTCAGCAGGATTAAAGAACTGATTAAGTACTACCCTGTTTGCTTGAATACTTCTTACTCTGGAGACTCAGGTTCTCTGATGTCCTCAGTACTCATTTTCAAAGAGCCTAAAGGCATCCGTAATGCTTAATGGTAACACATCCTATGCTAGGCTGACCGTAGTGAACTCCCTAGAACAAGACGGGTACCCACTGTGACAAGTTTCTTTGGCTCTGCTTGCTGGTGTAGCACGACTCCTGGGACCGAATTACCCAGCATGTACATGAAGTAAGTCAGGCAGCTCCCAGCTGCTCAGCAACTGAGCACAGAGGCGCAGGTGCTAACAGCCTGCATTACAGTATAGCAGCCATTGCCATGCTGGGCCAGCACATTAGAGCTGTTGGTTCTCCACTGTCCTTCAGAACAGCCCAGAAGCCCATCTCTAAAGCAGAGGTGGGGGAGAGGAGGTCCCAGAACAAGCTGAGCACACAGAGTGCTATTCTGCCAAGAGGTCTTTGTGTACCCACGTGCCTCATTCTCTGGCAGCAGCCTGTACTCTCTCCTTACTCAGTGCCTTGGGGGACAACAGAAAAAAGGGAACCAACCCTAAGCCTTTTAGCTATCCTTCTCCTTTTTTTCTTATATGTAAAAATTAGAATCTAAAACAAGGAACCGGCATTGCATGCCACATTACTGAAAGCATTAAAAAAAAAGAAAAAAAAAAAGTACGTTCTGGCGTTTTTCTGAAAGGGGACACGTTCCTTCTCTTAGAAGCTCTCACACTTTCCCTCCACTATCATCTGGTAAGCAAGTGGAGCTCCAAAGCTTGAATATGGGTGGATTATAAACCAGGCCCAGCACCTTCCACTCGAGTTCCAACAAGATAAGTGTCAGTCGTAACAGTACTACACTACAGATCTTCTCATGGCAAAAAAATTTGAACACCATGTCATCATGAGCATATATGCATCACAGCTTACTAACAAAACCATATTCATTATACTTGTATTGGGTTTGCATGGCAAAGTTTTGGTAGTGGGGAGGGGCTGTAGGGGTGGCTCCTGTGAGAAGCTGCTAGAAGCTACCCCGGTTCCAAGATGGACCCGCCACTGGCCAAGGCTGAGCCCATCAGTGATGGTGGTAGTGCTTCTGTGACAACATATTTAAGAAGGGAAAAACCTGCCACGGAGAGAGGAGTGGAACGTGAGAGAAACACCTATGCAGACACCAAGGTCAGAGGGGGAGGAGGTGTGCCAGAGCAGAGATTCCCCTGCAGCCCGTGGTGAAGACCCTGGTGAGGCAGGCTGTCCCCCTGCAGCCCAGGGAGGTCCGCGGTGGAGCAGATCTCCACCTGCAGCCCGTGGAAGACCCCACGTTGGAGCAGGTGGGTGCCCGAAGGAGGCTGTGACCCTGTGGGAAGCCCGCGCTGGAGCAGGCTCCTGGCAGGACCTGTGCACCAATGGAGAGAGGAGCCCACGCTGGAGCAGGTTTTCTGGCAGGACTTGTGACCCCACGGGGGACCCACGCTGGAGCAGTCTGTGCCTGAAGGACTGCAGCCCATGGAAGGGACCCCATGCTGGAGCAGTTCATGGAGGACTGTCTCCTGTGGGAGGGACCCCACGCTGGAGCAGGGCAAGAGTGTGAGGAGGAAGGAGTGGCAGAGACAATGTGTGATGAACTGACCGCAACCCCCATTCCCCAGCCCCCCATGCCGCTCATGAGGGAAGAGGCAGAGAATTCGGGAGTGAAGTTGTGCCCAGGAAGAAGGGAGGGGTGGGGGGAAGGTGTTTTAAGATTTGGTTTTATTTCTCATTATCCTACTCTGATTTGATTGGTAACAAATCAAATTAATTTTGGGTTTTTTCCCAAGTCAAGTCTGTTTTGCCCATGACCATAATTGGTGAGTGACCTCTCCCTGTCCTTGTCTCAACCCACGAGCCTTTTGTTATATTTTCTCCTCCCCATCCCACCAGGGGTGGGGGAGAGGAGCGAGCGAGCGGCCACATGGTGCTTTGTTGCCGGCTGAGCTAAAACTGTGACACCACTTACTCTCCAAGCCCAAGAAACGATACTTACTGGATCAAGCAGTGCTGATTTCACATCTTCCCCATATCGATTTCGAAGACATGGTCCACAAAACTGCCCCCTTACTCCTCCACAGCCCTGGTTGCGACAGACTGTCTTTGTATCAATTGTCTTTTGTCGACACTGGTGGCAAGTACTACCCTAAAGGTGGAAAGGAGCAGAAACACATACATATGTATGAAGGACATCTTAAATGCTGGTCACTAAACTTTCCTAATATATCTGCTGATAGCAAAGCACAAACTTCAAACCAAGTCAAATTCAGCAATGCAATTCTTAGTAAAAGAACCGTAAGTTCTGTTATTACGATAAATCATACAGTTATCTGGAGAGATGCTAGGAATTTTACAGAGACAGTGCCCAGCCACAGTTGCATTGGGAGTCTGAAACTACATGAACCTCATGTTGCAGTTCTGATGTTTTCCTCCATCTAGGAAAAAGTTAAACCTATTCAGAAAATGACCTTGTGAATCATCTCTGCAAATACAATGAAGCATGAAATAGATAGTAAGCTGATCATCTAGATCTTTATGACAATTAATAATAGCCAAAACCAGTGAAGGAAAGAGGAGTTCCATCAAGAGCTTTGGAGACTACCTAACCCATACAGAAATGTCATTTCCAAAGGGTACAAGAAGCATCAGGGATCACTATTATTTAACGGTACAACCACCACCACCACAACATTTATATTAAGTGAGAATGAGAGATGAAAGGGATGTCAACTCTTATCAGTGGTGAGTCATAGCTACAGCAAATTCCACTTAATAACTCTATGGCAAGAAAGCACTTGTTTGCAGAGGCAAAAAATTGGTGGGGCATATCAACCAGCACAGGCAAGCCCACAGAAGCCTGGCAAAGCTTTCAAAGTTGTGCTTGTGTAATATAATAATGCTGAGCTGCACTCTCCAGAGCCTCAGGAAAGCATATCTTTTAGCAAACACCAGTGAACTATTAAGAGACTTTCAATTTCAAGTGCATGGACACACTAAAGAATACAGCAGCCACTTACTAGAACTTTGTCATAGATTTTGTCTTTAACAGTGATTGCAATGTTGTCCAAGTCCTCCTCAGTAATATCCTCTACTGGACGGTGAGATGTATACTTTGATGATCTCCTTCTTTTGCGCACTCCACAATCCCCCTGCTAAACAAACTCATCTCAACACCTTTTGTCTGGTGTCATGAAGACTTTGTCACCACACTTGGCGACAAATTCTTTCATTTATAATGCATATGCAGTCTAAAGGGGGCTGAATACAGGCTCATGGACCACTGGAAGAACAGGAAATAGAGTTTCCAAATCATCACTGCCTCTTTCTCTCTCCCTAATCTTTTCTATACTCCATTTATTATTTATTCTGCTTATATATTCTTCCTTCCCATCATTGCTACTTCTATTTCCACAAATCCCTAACACGTTTTTATGATACCTCCTTTTCTTTGCATTCCCTGCACACCTACACTGTAACTCTTCATAATCCATTTCTTCCCTTTCAGAATAAGGAACTATGACCATCTGCCTTCCCATGCTTTGCTCCTTCAGTCTCCTAGCATACTCTCCAATTGCCTTCTCCAATGACAATCTCTAATGTCCTGCAAAAAACCTTTACTGAAATTTTAAGTTAGTCCTGCCATACCCAGCCCTTTCTTGTTTTCCTGTTTCTTACTTGGAAGAGAGTCCTCCACTCAATAGTGAGTGCTCTTTTTTTCCTTCCAAGTATCATTCTCTTTGACCCATATTCACGTACAAGTCTTATCTGATCCTTAGCCTTCCCCGTGCCCCACTCTTAACACCTCATTTGTCCTTCACTCTACATCAGCTCTGTTCTCTCCAAAATAACCATTTACCAGCCCAGGTTCTCACTCAGTGCTACTCCACTTTTTTTAATAGCCAAGTTCCTTCTATAATGCTTCAACTATGCCCAGCACTCATTCTTACAAGCAGAAGTGGGATCCAGCCTGTGCAGACACAAACTTAAAGAGTCTTCCTCATAAAGGCTATACAGTAAATAAATATAACCAAGATAAATGACCACCATAAGCTAAGGGAGGGAAAAAACAGATTTAAAAAAAATGGGGAAGAATAAAACCTGCAACTTTTGAATGGCTAGCCAGTACATCAGCAGTTTATTGGTGCAGATTCCCTTTGTTCATTCTCAGTTCAGCTATATAACTCTTATCTTCCCTCTGCTATTTCCAGAGAAGCGTTTTTGCTCTTTTTTGCTGAGTCCAAAGATAGAGAAGATCTGCTTTGTCACCTCCACTAGCCCTACTGCCTTGCCACTCAAAGGCCTTCTATATTGTGGGCTCTAGTAATTTTCAGATAATGAATAAATAACAGACCATAAGTAAACTGCCTTGTTATGTTTGGACAACACAGGTCACAAATAGAGCCCAGTTAACGGGTGAAAGATGAGGCAGGAAGGCCTGAAGATAACCTCTGTAGCTAATCCCAACCAAAGGTTCTCACTAACTTTCTGTAGGATGTGATGTCTGCTCTAAGTGCTGGCCAACAATCTAAATGTTTCTGAATCCCTGACTACTAGAGATATCAAAGTCTGGCAAATACCACACTGAGTCTCTTCTTCAAGAGGTTCTGTTGTCTATAGCTACGGAAGTGTTCTGCAAATTTGACAGCCGACACAGTAAATTTCTCCAAGGCAAACTTTTCTGGTGGACGAGCATTTCTGGTTGGGTTCATGCGACGTGCTATCTGGCCTTCAGAAAATGTCCTCCTTGGGATTTTCTTCTGTTTCTAGAAAGAGAAGATTCCAGTAACCATTCTTTCAGTTACGTTTGTGGTGTTAAACACCAGAAATGATCTGAAAATGCCTGTACCACACTTGTACTATCATGAATTAATCTGTTCTTCTCCCACCCCTTATTTGTTAAGCCAAACCTCACCAATTTCTAGCATTCCTAAGTGTTTTCCCTACACACTGTACCTTTTTGCTTCTTTTAAAACACCACACCTTCACAGTCAAATTCTATTCCAATCAAATCACAAAACCATACCAAAATTTTCTGTATGGCATATTAAGGTAGAAGCTAGCTCTCACGCTTCAGTAGCTAAATGTTCAGATTTTCCCACAACTTGAATACACCTTCAATGAATAATCCAAATACTAGGTTATTTTCTTCTATATTTTTTAAATTGAATGGGCATTAATAAGCTGCTTCTCCTACTTCCAGATTCCGAAAACCTGGAAATTAATAGGAGGCACACAATACCCTCTTCATATTGTCACACCGGCCAATTACTGCATGACTGAATTCATGCAACAGAAGTCCTGCATGGACACCTACCATAAAGGCAGCTATTAAATCTGACAGTATAAACAAGATGTAGGAAGCAAGTCTGCTTGCTGCCACACACTTTAGTTATTTCCTTCGAAAGAAGTGAAAGGCACGTTACAATGAGACAGGCTGGAAGTCAAAAACTAAGCACATGAGGCAACTAGAGTACTCCTGATGCCCTCCCCCTTCCTCAAGTAAAGATACTAAATAAAAGCAGCAGGCTTATGTATGTATTCAAAGGATGTTTAAGTTTCCATAGGATTTAACTAGAGATAGCGAGGTTCCAGCCTTTCAAGGACTTTAAAATTTGACTTCACCTTTTCACCTGACAACCAACACAGCAGCATTTCTACATCGGCTTCCCAAAGACATGGCCTCTCCATTTTTCCTCAAATCTCTCCAGTTTATAATATATGTGGAAAAACATTGCTCTATAGAGAACCTAGAGGGGTTGATAGTTCTCTGCTTTTAGCCAAGAAAAGTCAGTTGAAATAACTACAGTTACATTCCAGGTTTATGTTGAAGTGGTTGAATTTCATCAGCACAGCTCTGCTAGGAAGTGTAGATTTTAAAAGAAAAGCCTGCAAGTGGGAAATTAACAGGATCTAAACCCAAAGGAAAGCGACTATTCTTCCTTATTCCCACATACACAGACATTTGTCCAGCATCTAGTCTAGTGTCTAGTATTTCTGGGGCAAAAATGATAAAGAAGGATCTCACCTTGGTCTCTGGATTTCTTCATAAATTATCTTATCAAATTCCATTTCCTCACTTAACCTCTGGTACTTAAATACTGACCAATAGCAAATCTATATAAATAAAGTGACCAAACCCAAAGAAAGCCAGAACAGACTTGGTGAAATCGTTTCATAGGGAAACACATTAATCCTAAGTCTAGCAAAAACGACTGTCACCTCTAGCCGGTAGTAGAGACTTACCGAAGGAGTTGAGGTGGGTGTTTTCACCGGGAACAGGTCCGGTATGGAATTCAGTTCTGCCAGCAGCTGGGCAAGCTGAAACCAACAGTGATGCTGCATTGAAAACTCACTGCAAACTTGGAAATAAGCAACACCTATCATCCACTCTTCCCATGCACTCCAAATTATATCTGAACATATGAAGTTTCAGTGCAGGAAACCTTTCTGGAGGCACTTTATTTAAGTGGGGCTCATAAAAGGGGTTCATTTACCTCTGCATTTACCTGCAAAGCAAAACTCTCCAGGCAGTACTAATTTCACAGCTCCCATTAATTCTTACTGGGAATTAGAATTAGCTAGAATTGCATCCAATTTTGTCAAAACAGCACTGAACAGCGCATTACAAGATGGTTACAATATCTATGACCAATAACGAGAAATTCACAGTTCATATGACAGGAGGGAGAAGAGGAAGACAGGGTGCCCTGGGCCAGAAGACGGTGAGATGTTCCCTGTGGGCTATTTTACTGAATGACTGCTGATACACCTGTGCCTTTTTTCCAGGGAACTCAGAGTTTGCCCTTAAGCGGTGACATTGTAGCAGGGAAACTTTGCTCATCGTTTCTCAGTGGTCCTTAGCAGCAATGACTAGGAACATCCTTTTTTCAACCATGACAGCTAGTGCTGATTTCACAAATGCTGCAAACCACAGCCAGTAATTCTACATACCCCTTGCTTTGTGCAGATACACACAGCAACATGGGTACATGCTCATTTGCAAAGTCATAAAACAACTGAACCCCACTGGCGGTTCCCCTAACGATGGCGTATGCAGTATCAGAAGCACTTCAGCAAGACCGTCTGTTGCACCATGTAGGAGATGTCCTGGAGGCACGCTTCAACAGAAGCGGTGGCTGACAGGTCCAAAAAAATACCGAGCTGTTCTGGAAGGCCAGGTTGAGGCTATCTTCTGAAAAGCCAGCAACAGCAGGGATGAGGCATGCTGCTAGCTGTCGCTGAGACCGCCATGCCAATCATGAGATTAAAAGCTGGATACAGCATTTCTCGGTAAATACTTCAGTGTGGCATTTATTAAGAGCTATTTAATGTCATTACAGTACTGCAACTGGGATGCCAATGAATTTCACAATGGTTGAACTAGAAGGAAGAGTGGAAGGCAAGAAGGGTGGAAGAGCAGCCAGACCACCACAACAGCAGTGAGGACACAAGACAGATTAGAAACGCAGGTACAAAACTAAAGCAAGTTTTTATGTGGGAGCTGCAGGCCCACATGCCCAAGAGCTGTACCTGGGCCCCAAGACTGCTTGGAAGCTGCAGCTTTTCCTGGAATAAAAGTAAAACTGAAGGAGGCACTGAGGACCCAACATCAATTCAGATTTGTATGGCAGCCTGATAATTAAAGAGAGCTGGTGGCATTTTGGACAATAGAGGAAAAAGCATTAGGGAATGATCAGTGTCTCTTTTCCGCACCTACACACACACACTTTCAGTAGTTATATAGCAAAGTATAACTGTAAATATTGCACCCCACACAACTGAAAAATTACATTTATCATCCTTAGCATCCTTTTTTATCTGGCTCTCCAATCAGTAACTGCAGCAGATCTGTCAGACACAAATGAAAAGTAGAAACTCTATTGTGCAAATGACAACATGAACGACCTGAAGGGACCAGCTGGTTTTCTGACATGTTCCGAATATAAGACTGCAACTTCGGCATCTGTAACTTTGTTCACATCCACATACAAAATGCTTGGTTCAACTCAGGTTTTAAACTTGAGCAGGCTAGTCCTACCTGACGCTATTTTAGGGGTAAATGTCTGAATGCTGATGGTCTTCTAGGGTTTTCCCAGGTAGAAAAAGTCAAAACACAAACCACGATGAGATTTTCCCAAAGTCCCAGCACAGCACCAGGGGGGAGCCCAAAATTCAAGTGTGCTGGAGCTAAGTACTCGGATGTAAATGTCAGAGAACAAAGCACTGCTCATAAGTCTTACCATGGCTTTATTTTCTTTAATATTCATGGCTCTCTTAAGCAGAGCACTGGAACTTTCCTCCTGTGTTTCTTTAACGTCTTCTTCAGACTCTGAAGCAGAGCCCTCTAGTTTGTCCCACCGCTTGCAGCTTATGTCTTTTGAAAGAGGTGTGAGGGATTCACTGTCCTTTAGAGGCAAGTTAGAAAAAGCCTGTTCAGGCACTTTTTTCTCAGATGACTTTCTGGTGGGAAACTGCAAGGCAACACGAAGGCCAAAGCTTCTTCTCTTGGGGGAAACTTTCTTCTTCGCCTCTTCATCCTCTTCTTCCTCACTACCCAATAAATTATCACGTTCTTCATCACTCAAGTTCGACTCCACCGCCTAAAGGCAGGAAGAATCCCATGTTACATTATTGGCTGTGACACAAGAAAGCTCATTTTTAAATCAGTAATTCTAGGCAGCACTCTTGCCACCCAAAGGCACTGTCATAAATTCACCTAAATCAACAGATTTTTCAAAGTTCACAGTACATGACTTCTCTCTGGGCAGAGACCAACACAAAATCTACATATTAATTTTGTCTGGGATACAGACATGGCTGTCTTCAGAGGAACAATCTTGCCCAGCACAGTCAGTCTACAAGTAGGGGAAGAAGTTCTCATTTCTAATATGTGATGTTACATTAAATAAAGCTTTTTCCTCTTTTTAGATAACACATATTTTTCTTCAGCATGAAGAAAGAACATCACTGTGTATCAGAAACACTCCTGCTAGAACACGAGGTTTACACAGAAGAGGTAGAAAAAAAGAAGTCAACATATGCATTCACACATAGGCGACTGCCTTTACCAGAACTCCTTTCTTGTTCACATCCACCTCACTTGAAGCGAAGCCTTCAAACACTTCTGTTTCAGAGTCAGTGTCTTCAGTGAAAATCCTCCGCAGTTCTTCAGTGAGGTATCTGGACTGAAACTGAACCCCCTGTAAAAATATAAGCCAGCAGCTGTGACAGACAGTCAGATACAGAGTAGTCACACAGTCACAATAAACAGGTCCTGAGGCTCAAGCAGGTACCCACTAGATGGCATATACTGTGAAAGCACTTTGCAGGCAAAGGCTGTCAAAAGAGAAAAGCAGAAGACATTCAGAGTTTCAGCACTGAGTTATTTTAACTTGGCAGGATTTTTTTGCCTCATTTTGAGCACAGGGCTTTAACTGAGCTGCTTCTTGAGGGGGGGTGGGGGAACTTCTTTGCCTCTTCCTCCTCTTCTTCACTACTACCCAATAAAAATAAATTATCAGTTTTCTTATGTGTAAATTACCATGTTGTTTCGCATGTTTTCTTCTGGATGAAAAAAAACAGGCCTTGAATGGAAGAAAATACAAACCACAACCACAGTAAGAGGGAGCCCTCCTTTTTTCACCTAGCAGTAGAAAGAACACTCTTCTCTGGGCTTGCTGGAGCAGTACTCAAGGTTCCTGGAGATGGAGTCTGCTCCTTCTCACACTGTTACACCATCACTGAAATGACAGATACCAACACAAAACCACAGAGCTTTGAACAGTCTGACTAACATCCCTCCACCTTCCAGATGCTCAACTCTCTCTGTTTTAATCATGCAGTTTATCATTCAAACGTGTTCTAGGGTAGACATCCCAAATTTCTGCCTACAGACCAGGAAGTAAAGACAGCCCATGAAAAATAGCTAAGATCTCATTAGAACAGTCTTCACGATATGCACATTACATACCAATTAAACACAACGCATTTACTAAATCAGAATATATTTCCATACTTCCAATCAGAATTAGTAGAAGACCATCTGTCAACTTGTCTCTGTTAGTGTCCTGAAAGACTTGTTCATGGTAGGAGCATAACCCATGTTCACACCACACCTGCCTCTTGAAAGTCAGCAACACTCACTTAAGTTTGTTTCCCCAATTTTCCTCTGCTATTTCTTCCTCCTACACAAGATACAAAAATGACCCTTCATAAGATGCACTTGCTAAATATCTCTATTCTTCCTTTCAATTCCCTCCCTTCCCTGACTTTAATTACACACTTCTTTACGTTAAGATACCAGAAAAGGTGAAAACCAGATACAATAGATGAGTGCAAAAACTTACAGTGGAATAGGAAGGGGGGGAGCTACTGCATATGCTGTTTCTTTACACTTAAACATCTCCTACAAATTATTATGGGTAATTGGAATGAGTTTTCTCTGAGCAAAATTACTTCATTCTTTTGTTGATAGCTGCAGTGCAGCTGCTTGAGAAAGGAACAAACACAATAGGGAAGTTACTTTAAAGTTAAATTGCATTTCTTGGAGGGAAATTGAAGTTTTTATGCATTCTCTGTTTTAATGAAATTCCATAGAAATAAGCTGTTTGTTAGCTAAAGTGACCAAAAATAACACACCCAGAGCTATGCTGTTACACCTATGAAGAACGGTCTACACAAGGTAAAATATGCGTCAGGGATATCTATAGGGGAAACAGCTGAAACTCAGCAGAAATGCAGATTATGGGAGCAGGACTGCAGAAAGCCCTGAGGAAAAGCAGACACACAGAGGTCACTACTTGTTAATGCATTTGCGCATCAGCATCCAAGGTAACACCCGATGTACTAACATCCCATTCACCACCCTGGCAGGGCAGCTGCCTTGCCTCCTGTCCCAACCACTGCAGAATTTTTCTGAACTTCACATCATTTTGCTCTTCACACAAAAACCTTTTAGGTTCCTGCACAACAAGTACCTATGGTCTTTCTCAGCGACAGTGGTGTTTGGCATCATAAAAGGATGGAACTCAGGGTAAAAAAAAATCATGTTGTTATCATACCATTTAGTGGTAAAGGAGTTAAACTCAACAGTGATGGAGATTTAAAATAATTCCCAGCCCAAGGGAAACACAGGAATGGTGAGGAAGGCTGCAGTGCCAGCTGTAAATTTGGAACAAGTCTCACTGGGATTCTCAGTAACGCACGTTAAACTAACAATACCTAGCTCTTCCACAGCATTTTTCATCAGAGGATTTTAAAATGCTCTGCAGCAAAGCCTTGTCATAAGCTCCATCTCACAAGTTGGGAAACCAAAGCAGAGAGAAATAAAGTAGGGTGCCTGCAGTCCCCAGGCAGGCAGCAGAAGCAGAAGCTCAGGCTCCCGCACAAGGCTCCCCCTCCACCATCACCACCACCTGTCCTCGTTAATTCTTCTTCATGCTCCACACAAAGCCACAAATACAAGAGCAAGCGACCTCCTGGTTTTCTGAAGTTACCAGTACCGCCGTCTAGCAACAAGATTATGAAGCAATTTAGAGCCCAGTATATTTCACTACGTTTTAGCCACCATCTTTCTCCATAGCACAGATTGTGGGTCTATGCCCAAATGGCTTCTGCACTTTCCTGAGGCCATTGGCTTAAAAAGGCTCAGAAATAGTACACACTCGTACAAGGCTCATTCTGTCTGCTTCCTTTGCTGCCATCTTGCTTGTCTTCAGCACCTCTGAACCAAGTACTGATCTGATGGACTAGGCGGAAAAGAAAAAAAAAAAAAAAAAAAAAGGCATTTTCAATTTTGTTATAATGGAATGGCGGGACCTTTCCGAGAGCACTGCTGACAAAGGTATCTTTTAGAACATTAGCCCATGTCTATCAAGTATATAATTATAAGCTTCTAAGCTTATAAAAGACTAAAAACTAAATTTTCTGGCAGCCAAGACAGCACACCAGTTCTCTTCCTTTCTTGTGAATTCAGCTGGTACCTCCAGCTACCAAATCAGAGAATGAAAAAATATCAAATCATTATGTTGATCTGAGCTACTTCACCATTAAGAGAGCAGAAAACCAGCAAATTTCACAATCACAGCAGGAGCTGATGGTTTCTGTGGGTCACCACCACTAAAACACAGCTTTAGGGCAAAACAGCACGGAGAGAAATTTCTGGAAGAAATACCTTGAAGTCTGCATACTCACAAATAACAAATACCCATCTATTATCATGCATTTTCACTATCTTATGTATCCAGAGCACACCAGCCCAGGATGGTAATTCTCTCTTTCCTGTTTGCTACACTTAAACTCACCTTCTAACGAAACCCATTTTCCTTTTTATATTATGAAAGTTTTTAAAAGCAATCATTAAACCCTAAAAAGGATAGAAAGTTTGTTTACATTTATTTTTAATATGAGGACTGCAGATTATGGGTTTTGCTGCGAGCTATGGCTAGCACAGCCTTGACACCAGCTCAGCGTACTACTGCACCCAAAGCACATGACTGGGCCACAGCAATCCATTCCTACCTTTTTTCCTGACTCCAGGGAATCAAAACTAGTATAGCCATCCTCTGACAACAACCTCTGTCTGGAAGCATCATCTTGGAACCCCAGAAAATCTTCACTGTCACTGGGGGCATTAAAAACGTCAGCCACATCCTTGGGTATCTGTTTCTGATTCAAAACGAGACAGAAGATACGAGTCAGACACGCCAACTTAATAGGAATACTCAAATTGGCAACAGTACAACTTATTTTTATACTGTTACGCAAGTACAAATCTGTATCACAAAATATGCTATGCGCAAACTGTACCTCATTTAGCTCAACTCCAGGAAAATTCTGTACAGACTGTTTTAATCCCTAAATACAGACTCCAGATTTGGGGCTAGGGAGGGGATGCGATATGCAGGGTGTTTAACTCCACAGAACAGTACCTCTCAGACGTAAAAATACATGTGTGCCTCATCTTTGCAAGCACATGCTCAGGGCACCCTTTATCCATGGTGAAATCCACCACCGCTCCTCCTCTTACACAGCAACGATGGCTCAGAGGTGAGGAACAAACCTTCAAATATAACGCAATGCTAAACGAGTTCAGAGAAACCTTACCAGTAGATCTGGTAACAGTGCCATTACATATTTCAGCAGACAGACACTTAACTAACTCCAGAAATAACGGCAATGCAACCCATTCTCCTTGGTCAGTACTGCCGCAGAGCTTTTTCCATGACGCTTGGTAAGAAAGTGAAAACCCATTTTAACCGAGGATATCTCTCGTTTGCTAGAAGCCCATAGTGCAGCCCACCAGGAGGAAGCACTGCCAAGGGCAGGCAGCAGCACTTTGAGGTGACCAAGGTCACAACTTCAGAGTTTGAGAAGTCCAGTCCCAGCACGGAAGGAGACTCGTACCACCGCAACCAACCATTCCCCCGGCCATGTACTTCAGCAAGCACTTCACACGAGCCTCTCTGTGTAATGGGCCGCTAAGGAAGCCTTCAGACAGCTCCCACCTAGGCTGCTTCAGGATTTGGCGTGTGGAAGGACGGGATGAACAGATCCAGTCTTAAAAACCGAGGCAGAAGGCATTTTGCCAAGTTTCAGAACACGGTTTTACACAGCCCAGTATCATTTGCAAAACCATTCTGCCCTTCACAGAATGCTCGGGGAGAACAGCATCCGCATCGCTCACCAGCACCCGGACATTTATCTTCTACATCGCCGGGACCACACGTACATGTCACGCACACCACTCTTTATTTGAGGTAAGCCTCCCTGTTGCTTGCTGTGTGCTAAAGCTGCATGTAGATTTCCCACTCCTCACATTAATTCTCAGGAATGCGAGATCAACAGCTACCTGGTGAGAGGGGCCAGTTCCTCGCCTGAAGGAGGTCTCCAGTCCCGTATGTTCAACACCCCTGAGAAGAACTCCAGAACCGAGAGTGGCCTGCCCTTGTCCGCTGTCATAGGCAACCACGGTTGCTCATACAGGGCCCGATATAATGATTATTTTAAATTATTATTTTATCTATTTATTTATTTATTTCTGCCAAGGCAAATGGCCGAAAGGAGGCTCATCCTCCAAAAATAACGTTGCTGACAAAATTGCACTTCCATTAGAAAAGCAAGCAGCACCTTGACCAAAGCTTCACTCTCTGAAATAAGCTACAGTAATGGGCATACATGGGCTTAACTTTATTCTTGCTCTGCTCTTATAAAGCTGATGTAGACTGATGCAAAATTGATTTCCTGTTGCTTGAGCAAGAACAGAATTCACCTCTGAACAACTGACCCTCACAGGCATATAACGGCACGACCCAACGCACTGCTGCAGAAGTTGTGCTGTCCACATTTGAACCCCTTTGGATATTCCCTCACCCCAACTTCTTAAAACAAACAGCCAGAATCCGCCTCCATTGCTGTGATGGAATTCACTCAGTACAGAGCGGCATTAAAAATGAAGCATTATGCATTTTAATGGAAAAACATACAAGGAGCTGTGAGGCTCATTGCTATGAATAAACTGCTTCCAGGAGCCACTGCATTAGTTGTTGTGCTATTGTACAGCTGAGTTAACCACTGCTGTGATTACTATATGCCTAACTAATTGCTTCTTCTTCTTCATCTCTTACTTCTGATTCTGCATCTGAGGAGCCATTATGGGGGTGTAATTACTGATTTTGAACAAAGAAAAAAAACAATTACCAGTAGAAGACCTTTTTTGATCTTTATGCATTCCCAAATACTAAGATACTGATTTAAGCAACTTACTGCAGAATTTCAAAGATTTTTAGTTTGCGACTTGCTCCCCATAGTCTGACTATGAAGAATCCCATTCAGTCATTGATGAGTCCCCGTTTCAGTGAACTGGCTCAGGTTAATAACAGACAACAGCTGACACATAAAAGGTGGGCATACTCCAGGAGTTTAAAAAGAGCACCCTCACAACCGAGCTTGCTCACGGCCAATATTTCTACACCTGAAATCACAAGTCAAGTTTATTCCCAGCAGAAGTCCATCGCCATTAGCAGACAGACATCAAAGACAAACTTGCACCAAACACCTCTGCCGTGACAGGTTGGTTCGCTGTTATTTACTGTGTAGTCCTGGAAGCCACAGACCTTTCCATTTTTAACTTTCAACTAAAATACATTCAGAAACTGATTTATATCAGCACCAGAGCCTAGCATTTTAACTCTGTCAAAAGTAACAAAGCAGCATATACCAAGAAAGAAAATACACAGTTGCCTAAACACAAACGTCAAAATATTAATCTATTCTAAACACTTGAAAGATGCAGGCACTTCAAGAGAGGATCTTTTTGCCACTAAACCCCTAAAAAAGGCAGGACGGCAGAGAGGTGATGAACGTTCCAAGCTTGCTCAGGGAAAATATTTCAACATGAACAGACCACAGGTTCAGACACAACGGTCTGCTGAAATGCTCCAGAGATGTGAGAAATACTGTCTTTTAAAGATACCAGTTACAAAAAGCTAAGCCCTGAAAATCTAGTAAAAGCTGGAAATAATTCACAGCTGCTGAAAAAGTCAGTGTCTTATTTCTAACAGGAAATTTTATACCTATTGAGCTCAGTTATTTTTGCACATAAAATACACTTACTTGTTTAAAACACCCACAAGGTACTTCTCAAAAGCAGCAGACGAACATTTGCCGCTACAAACAGCACACAATCCAACAATGGCCAGAACAACCAACCCTAACTATGCTTTTTCAACGGAAGATCAAAGTTCAAGACGTCCCCATCTCTCAGTTTCCCCTTCTCTAAATTTGACAAAATACCGCCAGTAGACCCAAGAGCGCACACAGATTCGTCGGACTGCGCGGAGGAGAGTTACTGTTCCTGCAGAACCGGGAGCAGGCAGCTCGTGCGTGCCTGTGGGGGCTGCCAAATCTGTCACCAAGGGCCAAGGGCGACAGAGGCGGAAAACGAGGTCGGGAAGGATGTCAGACCTGTTTCGGTGATGCTCTCACACTCACCACGTGAGTGATGGGCAAAGTAAGGCACCTGGGCTCCCCATCAGTCAAAACATCATTTTTCTAAGTGCCAAACACATAAATTCCACCTGCCTTGTTAGGCAAGGAGAAAAAGAAAAGCCTGAGATGAGTTGTTTTACTTTCCACATCAACAGGCAGAATTCTCATGTCTCAAGTGAAAAAGCAACTTTCATGATACCAAAGCCAAACAGATGAAACTTGCCCTTATGCAAGGCAGTGCTCTGGCAGGCTGCAAGGGGAGAATGCTTGCCTGCATGCACACCCACAGCTTCGGTAAGAAGCATCAGAGTTACTTCTATGTCCCTGTCAACCATATTTAATGTTTTTAAGAGGTATTTGTACATATCACTTTAATTGCCAATTGTCACACTAGCCCATTCTTCTCCAACAATGCATCAGGAGAACATACTGTGTGAGAAAGCAAGGCTAGATGCAATTCTCTATTTTTGCTCCTACCATAAAAAAAAAAAAAAAATCAGTTGGGCTGTGTTCCCCTCATTCAAGTTTGCACAATATATGGACATTCCTATTTGAAGCAGAGGACAGATAATTTTGGTAATGTTCAAACTCAGTCAAACTGAGATTAAACTGGGATTGTTTCAAACACATACTCACACAAACCAAACTTGTGCAAAGTCACACCTTCAACACGCACTGGAAAACCTCTTGACTTGTCCCAGGCTCAATACGAAGGCAAGCCCAAGGCACGCCACCCAAGGGTTACAGGCACTGGATTTGGCTCATAACCCCAAAATAACAACTGAACAGGGAAGTGCTCCAAGGCTGACAATTATGGGCAGCGCTACAAGAATTAGAGGGCCCCAGCCAGAATGCAGATAGATGCCAAACCAAAAACCCAAAACTATTTAGAAGTCAAGATCCCAGTCTTTCCACTGGAATCATAAAGGCGAACAGCATTGTGTGAAAGCTTAATTTTAAACATCATACAAATGTGTGAAAGATGTGGAAGGCAAAGAGAGGCAAAGTGACATATCACAGTGCAGAAGAATCACACAACTAGATACACAGTCAACAGGACTGTCAACACCATCCAACCAGCCTGGGACTCAAGGGCAACAATGAAATCTAGGAAGGCAAGAAAGATCCCAGGTGATCTCTGCAAATTCTCAACAGCATCAGGGGACAAAACCACGAAACTTTCTGGTTGGTGAAGTATATTCCTGGCACAAGTGGCAGAAGGGTAAAAGGTAACTGAGTGTTCAGAGATAAGAAGGAACAAGTGATAAAATGAGCAGTCATCGCAGTTTTACAATCTTCACAGGGATACTTTGATTCCCCCAAAGGTGAAGATGGATTAGCCTGAGCCTGTCAATCTGTCACAGCAACAACTCCTGGGACTTTCAGGGTGGTTCCTCCTGTCCCCGCCCAAAAAGCTATGGTCATTTTCACCCCAATCAATCTACTGCTAAATGCAAGTACTCCACAAAATTTTAGTAAATTCAGCTATTTTCAGAACAGTAGAGTATGATTTCTACACTGCTTTAACAGATAATTAAATAAGCGAAAACCCATCAAGCTACTTTATCCTAAAATAAAGAATGCCCAACTATCATCATCACATGACAAGTCCTTTAAAATGTTACCTTCTATAGGCAACATCTACCTGGAAACTATCCCCTACTTTTCAAAACCACTGACAATAATGTGAGCACCAGCATATGCATATGCCGGCATATGAACACAGTCCAAATGCTCTGTCAACTGCTACTATCACTTCTTTTGTAATATCTAATCTCTCGCTGATCCAAACAGTAGTAACAGCTATTTCTGAATTAATTCTGCATAATTCAAGAGCTTCCCTTTCATCTGCAGTGGTGCCTAATTACTTTCCGAGCCCCGGCGTTCCAAGCAAAACACTTTTGTACAACGCCACAGGAATGCAACGCATCCCCTCTTCATGTCTGGACTGCTAGCGTCCAAGCTTCTTGGGTGCAAAAACTTTGTCAGCCAGGACCCCTTCAACAAGCTCTATGTACTGAACGGAACTGCTGCGCAAGGACCTGTTAAATTAGACCCTGGGTTGGGAAATGGAACCGCAGGTCTTGCGATTCAAAAGAATTTTGTACTCCTTGGCGATTGCTTTCCATAGGGGCACATACTCGCTTACAAGTTAATTTAGTCAGCAGACAACCCATGACTTCAAAAGACAAGGAAACCTTCGCCACCACATCCTTCTTGCTCAGCCAGGACTGAACCCGCCACTCACCAGTGTGTCATGAAGAGGAGCAAGAGCCAGCAGAAGGCCTTGCTCGGCCCAAAACAAGCTCCCACGAGAAACAGAGGAGCACTGAGAACAGACTGCATCCTCGGCCCCTTTGCTGAGCCTTAGAAGAGACAAGATGTGCAGCAGAAAGGTGAGCCTCTCCTTATAGCACCAGAGGTGAGAAGTAAATGCCATTCCGCATTGTCCCGTGTCAGTCAGGTTTCTCCCAAACTGTTTTACAGCGCCCTTATCTCCAGTCTGCCAATGGAGACCCTGAGGCCATACAGAGGCGGAAAGTGTATTTACAAAGTCCCCGAGAGGACAGAGGTCCTAACAAACGTTTCGGTGCTTCTACAACCCTCCTGTTCCACAGAAACCCAGGGAGCTCCGTAACCTTCCATCAGCAAGGCTGGCTTTCTCCTCGCTCCCTCCCACCACCGGGGAGACCCACCATGCCACCTCTCAAGACTCGAACCACACAAGCAGCCTGGTGCCTCCAAGGAAATGCCGGGCCCGGACCAGACCGCAGCCGGGTACCCTGATCAACGCCCGCCTGCCTTCGGCCCTTACGCCTCCAGCCTTACCCATACTCACGTGTATTCGAGGCTCAAATATGCGCTTGCGGCATTTCAACAACAAAAAATAAAAAAGGACAAAATTTAAAAAAAAAATAATAAAAAAAATTAGCTCTTTCAAAACTGACACCCCCAGGCTTACGGAGGCTAATTAATTAAACAAAGCTCCTCCCCAGCAAGCTACGCGCAGCCCATCAGCCTTCCCCCCCCCCCCCCCCCCCCCCCCCCCGCCCCGGTGCCTTACAATCGCAGAGCCGCCGTGCCACGTGGAGGGCGGCCCGGTGGGCCGCTGCGCGATCGTGCGTACCGGGAGGCGGCGCGGGGAGGGGGGGGGGGGGGTCGGAAGGAGCCGCACGTCGCTACCGCGACGTGCGGCTCCTTCCGAACCCCCCCCCCCCTCCCCGCGCCGCCGGACAAAGGCCGCCGTTCTCCCCGGGAAACAGCCTGGCCGGCGGCGTTCCTCCGCGGCCCGGCCTTGCCCGCCTCACCTCGCCGCGGCTCGCCGCCGCTCCCCCCCGCTGGTGCTGCTGCCGCCGCCGCCGCCGCCGCCGGCCGCGCCGCACCATGGCGCGAAGAGCCGGCCGCGCTGCCACAGGAGGAGGAGGAGGAGGGAGGGAGGGAGGAAGGAGGAGCGGGGGGTGGAGCCGGCTGGCGGCGGCGGGAAAGGCGGGATGGGGGACGGGGCACGGCGTGTGGGCTGGCGGGGGGTGGGTTACGGCGGTCGGGATGGCTCTGCGGAGCTCCCGGTGGTGGGGTTCGGGGGGGGGTGAGGCGGCACCCGCGGCGTCTTCGGTTCCAGCAGCTGGTGGTCTGGGAGGAGGAGTGTGCTTTCATCCTCCAAAGAACTTAAAATGTTTGTTTACGGGGTACAGGTGCGAAGTGCAAGCCTTTTTGAAAAACTCCAAAAAAAAAAAAAAAAAAAAAAATAGACGAGAAAATGGGGATGATGTCGCTTTAAACGCTTTGTGTGAGCGTTCCCCACCTTCCCGAGTCGACCGCCCTTAACTGTGCCAGGGAGATCTAAAGGTGAAAGCGGTGGCAAGCAGAGCTGGTTTCTTTCAACAGCGAGTCAGGAGCTCAAATTTCAAAATATCACAAATGGTGGAAAGTAGGCCAACTTAGAGAAGTTTAATCGGGGAAACGGGAATATATCAATTGTTAAAGCATTTTTCCTGCAAGCCACTTCCTATTTTATTATATTCTTCCACTCTTCAGCTAGCAGGAAGAAAAATGGACACAAAGACGTGGAAACTATTTTTCCAGTTTCCTCTGAATAACCTGTATTCCTCAATGAAGAGGCTTAATTTTTATTAAAAACCTAAAACATCCTATGTGTCCCCTTATTAATCAAGGGCGGCGGCGGGGGGAGTACTAGATTAGGCACTTTATTTTATGATCACTCAGTGATTCAGTGAGAAAAGCAGCCCTTTGAGCAGAGACGTGCTCCCAAAGTTGGCCGATGGGGTGGGGTGGAGGCCCACGCGCAGCTTCCCCCGCTCCCGCTCACACTGCGAATCTTCACTTGTCCAATGCCATGTGAAGCAGCTCCAACAGAAACCTGTTGAGATGGTATTTTCCTGCCGCAGCTTTGGTAATGGAACAGTGCACTTTCCAATGTGGTTGTAGTTAAGTTAACTCTAGTGATTAAAGCCTCTGATGGGGCTGATGCTAACTGCTCATCCTCCATCTCAGCAGGATGAACTCTGCAGGTGGCTCACAGGTAGAGAGCCCACTTGGGATCGGCAGTGAAGAACCTTCGGTGTTTGCAGTGCCATGAAATAAATATGTGTCTTTACCGTTCTCTCTCTGGCATTTGAGAAAATAGCAGAACTCTCGATGGCTGTGCCTGAGCCGGGGGATGCGGGCACGTTCCACACCCAGGTTTCTGTCTAGCAGCATGTGGGGGAGCTTCCACAAGCCCTCTGGTCTGGATAGTTGGACCAGGACAGCAAGAAATGCACTTGCCCACATAATCTGCCTGAAATAAGCCCATGATAGCTGCCTTTATAGGTTTTGCATTGATAAAAGCAAATCAGATGAACCAACGGCGTTCCTCTGTAGCTTGCCTTCAAACCTGATCGTGAATTGCCACGCTAAAAATGAGTTCACATTGTTTTGACTATTTTAATACTTTCTGGATGCCATCAAATTAAATGTTATAAGTATGTTTTAATTTAGGGGAAAGCTCCAAAGTGCATTGTGCAGTCTGCCTACTACGATGACTTCCCAGGCCTGACTGGGTATTTTAAATACTGTACTGTAAATATTGACTTAAAATAAAAGTCAGAGAAAAGCGACATTTTTGTAGGAAAGTGAAGGACAGATGAGAAATGGTCATCTTCTGCCCCTTTCTGAAGAGCCACCCTAAAACGTGGAAGAATAGCCTCTCCGTCTACCATGGTATCTGATCCTCAGTGTAACACGTGGTGGACTACCCGGTTTAAGTACTTCCAAGCCTTTATATTCCAGCCATATGGAGAGTATTTGTTAGGAGGGAATGAGAGGAAAGTAGTTACATGCAAACAAAGAACCGTTTAGCCAAAGCAGGCCATTTAAATACTGGTTTGCATTGCAATATCCACTACAGAGGCACCTGCGGTTGTCACTCAGGCTTGCAGAAATAAGAAGCTTTGGGGAGGAGGGAATTCAGTAGAAGACAAAATGCAGGAATTATGTATAATATCAGCAAAATTGAAATGTGAACTTCTACAAATACAAAAGAATAACGATCTCTTGTGCAGTACATTCCTGAAAGACATGTATTTTATGTTTTCCACTGCTGACCCTGGGTTTGGTTCTCTCACTTGTCCCCAACAGTCTACATTATGAAGCACTTCGTTTGTTAAAAGCTGTCAAGATGCTATCTTGGATTGCGAACAACAGATTTGAAATGACTGTGTTGACTGTCCTGTGTTAGAGTGAATAAAATTGCATTCCGTTACAATAGAGATGTGCAGCTATTATGCTGTTACAAATACATTATGAACCGCCTGATATCTTCTGCTATTTTATGCAATTTGTTGCTTTGTTTCTCTTTTTTTCTGTTAACTTTCCACTTCATTTTGTACTTTCACAATCATTCTCCTTCCCAGTGTTTTCAAGCCCTTTGTGTCAGCTATTGCTCTTTATGTTGCTCTATTAGAAGTGGGGATTTTTTAGATTTCGTTAGTTTAATTTGTCTGCAGCTGCACCTCAAATACTTCTCAGTGTGGATTTTCCATCACTGAATTCCTGCCCATTTTCTTTACCTCTTTTCACATTACTTCAAAGTTTGTTTTTCTAACCCCCAATAGCTTTTGTGTTATTGCCTTGTCAGTAGGATCTCATCAGCTGCTCAGATGAGGTTCAGCTGAATTCCAGGTACTCTTCAACTTCAGCCTTATATATTAAGCCTGA
This sequence comes from Buteo buteo, assembly GCF_964188355.1. NCBI lineage: Eukaryota > Metazoa > Chordata > Aves > Accipitriformes > Accipitridae > Buteo > Buteo buteo. The sequence goes on from NC_134172.1 coordinate 35,927,669, forward strand.
ATTATTTTGCAGTGACCTGGTCCAGAATAGTTTCTGGCATCACTCATCATCCCTTGAGAGCATTGCTGATATAATGTCTCAGTCCAGGTCTCCTAAACTATACGATGGAACTCATAACAGTAAGTTCTGTCTTGGGCTCGGTGTGACCATTATAATCAGGCTATAACTTTCCAAACAGAACAAATGTGTACTGAAGGAATTATGAGCTGCTCATAATATGTATCAGGTATAGTAGGTCCATCAGTTTATGGGGACTACCTCACTAACATGCTGATACACAGTGAAATTACAGGATGGGACTACCATCTCTCTGAAGTGGCCTTGTAAATGCAAAATTTGTTTGCCATTAGTTTCAAATGAACAAATGCCACTCTAGGTTATAATTCTGGACATTAATGCTGTCAATTTACTGAGCTGGATAAACATTAAAATCAGTCCTCGCTCCTGAGCACTGTTTTCACTACTCCCTCCAACAGTCTCTAATTTGGGGGCCATTGTAATCACAACTGGGGGCTTCGCTCCCATCTTCCTGCCACCACGTTTCTCTGAGACCTGTCAAGCATTTCAAGCAGCACGCACTTTCCCACACTTCTCAATGAATGCTGACATACCTAACTTAAAAGGATTACTTTCTGCTGAGAGGAATTGTAATCCTCTTTTCCTGCTCTTCAAATCCTCTAGTAAGTGAAAAAGAAAGGCCAAGATCTGTTCTGCTGTGCAGGGCAAATCACCATCTCACAAGGTATAGAAGAAAACAACAAATCTAAGATTTACTTGTGGTCACGCTTGTCCAGGAGCTGTGTCCCTGACTATTAACTCATTGGCATCTTCCATCACTATTTTTGGTGCTTTGATATTTTCTGTTTTAGTTTCTAATAGCTGTATGAATACACGCACAATGGCTACGCGAATGGTGCTCAGGACAAAACATTTCTCTCAAAGGTATCTACAAAGAGCTACGGATACTGAATTGCCTTAACTTGAACCCAATTTTTAATATTAATGTATTCTGTTAACAAACCCCAGAAACATACTTTTAATTTATATACAAAACGTAGTGGTTTTTCAAATTGCCTAAGGTCAGTTTGGAGAGTATTTTCAAAAGCCAACACCAAAGAAGCTGGTGGTGGTGGTGGTGGTGAAGCTGTGTGCTTCGAGGGTGTGGTGTCAGTGGTACCCGACAGAACAACAAAAGCGCAAATGTTCCTGCTACCTTGATTTCCACCAACCCATCTCAAAACCTTTCCTCCCACGTGGTGGTTGTTGCAAGAAATTGGCTTGTGGGTGAGGCTGAGGGCAAAGTTTACCCAAACTTAAGGCACCAACTGAAAATCAAGCCTCGGGTTATTCTCTTGCAATAGTAGCCTGACTTCTAAGAGACCCTCCTTCCCCATGTTCTCTCATAGTTCCCTTAAAAGAGCTGCAGTCGGGGGAGGGTGGTTACCAATAAAGCTTGCATTGCTGAAAATTTCATTTCCTTGTTCCATATTGCAAACCAGTATTTTGTTTCCAGTCACCCATAAAGTAGATGAACCAGGATTAGTGTCCCCTCACCCTTTCCATTACACTTATTAGACAGCAAGCTGTACTTACAAGGTAGATGAACGCTAGTTTCCAGCTTCCTCACAGGAGGTATTTTCCTTTCCAGTATGCTACTGCTGCAGCAAAAAATCCACAGTCCAAATTTATGAAAGGATCCTTAGCATCCTTTTCTTGATCTAATTCTGCAAGTCTCAGGTCAAGGTGAACAGCCTTGCTAATTCATCCTAAAATTTCTTGTTGATAATTGGAGATGTCATGTGTTTTTATTAATTCTTAGCTGTATTTCAGCCCACTCTGATGGATGGCTGCTTCCAAACTGACCATGAGGGGGCTGTGTTAGTTTTAGCTAATTCCTCCTTGGGTAAATTCTGCAGCACCAGCAGAACTGGACCATTTCAGCTGGATATGGGAAATGCCCTTCTCTTCCCTACCTTTCCAGCCATTCATCTGGGACAAATGAGTCTTACTGTTTCAGAGAAATGAGCTTTGGATTTTCCCCTCAGAGGAACTGTTTTTTTTGTTTTGTATCCCGTGAGCTAGGATCATCTGACCTTTCTCCTCCTGCTTTCCATGGATTTAAAAAAGGCTGGGAACATACAGCAAGGCCCCACTTCATCTCACTCTCTAGGTGGTTCACTTCCAAATTCTTTCTCCTATGTCATCCTTTTAATTTCTTTCTGAGGCTGATTTGTCAGTTCTGTAAATCCTGCTGAAGATTGTCATTGGTAGCAAACTCCAAACTCACCAAAGTTTGCCTGGCATAAATTTTCTCAAAAAATCTGCTATATCCCTACCAATTGCCAGTCCACTTTGACATCTGAAGCTGGGAGAGAAATCTGCTCTGACTTCTCGTACCCAACAAAGTCTTTGCATCAGAGCTCTGCTCTTGTATGAAAGGTCACTCTTCATGACTTCTTGGGATGCTTCGGGCTGCTATTTTCATTGCTTTTGGCAAGTTCAGTTTCAGTTTTGATTTTAAATATATTAGTCAATATTTGAGTTTTGCAAGTACCTCTACCACCTGACGTAAGATTTTCTTCAACTCAATTACATCTTGACTCAATAAGTTTTTCTCCTGGGCTTCTGGATCTCCCTTAGAAATCACCTGCATGATTTAAGCGATGAGTTGAAAGCACAGGGAATCACAGCTTCTTTCATTTGGAAGTAGAAAATGAAGATATGCACTAGGTATTTCTTTGGTGCATTCCAGTTTACTTGCAGTGTGCTTAAAGACCCTTTTCTGCAATAAAGCAGAAAAAAAAATAGACTATTTTATTCTGCACTGTTCCAGTCCATCCATCTCATCCAGTTGTCTGCCCAAAACTAGAGTTCATTTTCTACCTTTTAGCTTCTCTTCAGGCCATGTGCCCTCACTGCTTTCTACTTCTGAAACCACTCGACATCTCAGTCCTGTGTTTGTATTCAAATTCCTGGGAAAGCTTTCCTTCTTTCCTCTGAGATAATTTTTGCACTGGCATTTCATATGGCCAACATTTTGGCAGGTGGCCTCCATTGTGTTTGCTCATTTAATCCATAAAAGGCTTAATCACTTCTTTTACATAGCATGCCTAGAATCTGGCTAGTGGACCCATCAGCTTCAACCCGTATTAGACACACTTATTAGCAGCTAACAGTAAGTTTCAGCATCACATATGGTGTCACTTGCTATGTGGGTTTGCCTATGAATATCCCATCTCTACACTAGTCTGAGAATATAGTGAAAGAAGAGAGGAAGAAATTTTTTGCTGTCCAGGTAGTTTAAATTTCAGGTGGAGGAGGCCCTGTCTCCATCCTGCAATCTGCCCCTTTCCTCCTCCTGACCCCCTGTGGGAACTCATACAGGAAAAGTGTCTGAAGTACACAAGCTGCAATGTAGTATTACGAATCGCACTGCACATTAAATAATATATAATAAACAGGTATATCATCGATGTCTGGAGCCAACAAGGGTAGAGGAGGCAAAGACAAAGTGTAAAGCACTATGAGGTAGAAGTGTCAGGTTTTGCCGTGCTGTGACACAGAGCATTGTGCCACCTGGATTCTCCCCCAAATCCAAATTATATTGTGTCTTACTGCTTTCCACGGCCACTAAACTGAAAGTGGAATTAACTTATTACCAGGAGTTGCTAACAGTGTGCCGTTCACTAAATCTTTGCAGCAGGAGGAAAAGGAGCCAAGACAACATGCCAGAGTAGATTGGACAAAGCACAAACTGAAGCTGGAAAATCAGGCCACAGCAGCACAGATCTGGAGGTGAGGAGGGCTGGGAGATGGAAGCCCAGAAGCAGAGAATAGGCTCCTGCAGCCTTTGCCTCTCTCCTCTCTGGCAGCCAAAGCAACACGTCCCTTGGGATATCTAAAGAGGATTCAAGCCTACCCCTGCCCATGCCACCACCTTTCTGCCTTGCTATGGCAGCCAGCTGGAAACTCACACTAGAGGCTGCACTGCCCTGTCTCAGAGGGGACAGCGTGAGATGAGAGGTTCCCAGGACCCCCAGCCTCCCCCGCCAGCAGGAGAGAAGGGTGACCAGTATATTGACAGTCTGCAATACTACCCCATGGGCCACGGCACTTTACTGTCCCAGGTCTCAAATGACTTAGGTAATGCATTGCTTTTGCCCATTTGCCTGTGCTTTATTTTCTGGCAGCTGGGCTATGCCTCAATAAATGCCTCAGTCTCTTAGAGAAATTGTTTTATTACTGGCTCACATTTAATTCTAGCAACTGGGACTAAGGTGAGTATACTCAGTAGTAAGAAACTCTGGCCCTCACCCAACTTTTCATATAGCTTCTAAATTAATTTACACAGAGCACAAAAGTGGTACTTATGCTAAAGGCACCTTCTCCTCGTAGCCCAGTCTTGTGGGAACAACCTTGTTTCCCCAGTTCTCCTGGATGTAGTAGATTCACAACCTGCTGGCACTGGTCTAGAAAAACAGCATCACTAACACTTTCCCATTTTCCTCCCATAGGTTAGGCAGGATCATCAAATGACATTCTGCCAGCACCACACATCTGCTCGGGGCATCATAAAACCTTCAGCTGGATGTCTGCAATTCAAGCTGATCATCATGCCCCAAAGAATTAGATAGTAGGAGACTACCAGCATACAAATAAGCTGTGTCTCAGGTATTATTTCTTGGCACTTGGAAGCTGCTGATGGGTACATGTCCATAGACTTCTCTCAACCCTCTGCCAACACCTATACAGCATCTGAGTGAGATCCCTTCCTGCTGGCACACTCCAGAGGGAAGCAGATAACAGGCCCCTGTGTGCCCTCAGTAGCCATACTGCAGCTCACTGAAAGCCTGCAATTATTTTGGAAACACTTCTTTCGCCCTTCTTTGGCCACCTGCAAATGAACCAAAGCAACAACTCCCCCCAGCAACCGTCTGTAACTATGGGTTTAGTGGGTGACTCTCCACTTCCAAATTGATTAGCCAGGGACCTGTAACAATCTGGCCAGACATCTTCTACTTCTGGCCCTTTCCAACTGAGTCTGTTAGAACTGTGTGGGCCAAAACAAGCTCCTCACACAGCTCCAGAAGTACCATCTACTCATGCAAAATGTCTATGCTCATTGCCAGGCATCCCATGTCTTGCTGAGAGTGCAGTCTCTGACTGCGGTGTGATGGGCTTTGCCATCAGCAAGGAGTGTTGCCTATGTCTCCAGCTCAGCAGGGAACCGTACACCATCCCTCAGGAAGAGCTACCTGGAGCCACAGCCCTGAAAAAGTGTTTGCCACCATCTCTTGTGCCTTATCACTGGAGACAATGAGACTTGCGCCAGTGCTCAGCGTCTGGTAGAGACGACTGCCTGTGTTGGATCTGTCTATGTTTCGTCACTGGCTGGAGCACATATTGCAAACATAGGACTGGAGAGTGCCCCAGTGGAATTAGCTTGTTTGAATGAACTTTTTTCCTGGCCTTTATCCACCCTTCAGCTTCTGAAGGAGCAGATAAGTCTTCTCACAACACATGGGAAAAATTATCAAGAAGCAGTGTGTTTCATTAGAAATGCAGGGTTTGGGAAGTAGGTGTCCAGTTCCCTGCTTTTATAGTCAACCATGTCATACTCCCTCTTCTGATATGCTGATTGAACTACACCATAAAAGGATTTTCAACACCATCTTCCTAGAATAGTTTCAAAATCTCATAGTTTTCATGGGAAGGAATAACTGCCTCCCAGGAGCATGTTAGAGAATTTTATCCTTTGCATTTAAAAGTTGCACAGGTCAAAAGAATTTATGTTCTGCTACAGAAAACCTGGAAAATGTTGTCTACTATGCAAATTAATTTAAATCCAGCTTAAATCCAGCCCATAGAGCTGTGCCTCCAGTGATCACTTCAAATCACTTTAAAGTGAAATCAAAAAGCTCTTACAAAAACACATCAAAGTTCTTTGTTATTCTAACAATCTTTTAAGAGTAAGTTTTGAAAGGTACTAACAGCACTGAATGCAAGAAGCCCAAATCCCTGCAAGAGCCTACACGGTACCTAGTCAGTACCTGGTGCTGGGTGCTAGCGGGTAATTCTGTCCCTCACAGTCTAAGAAAAGGAATATGTAGATGCAATAATCAGTAAGTGGGAAAGAGAGGAATAGTCACAGATTCAAGACATGTCCTGACTGTATTTGTGCACCCAAACCACCATGATTTCCTTTCTGGGACAAGGAGAGGATGCGTGGTGCAAGGGGAATCTTTTGATACATCTATCGCATTGCATCTGACTTTCTTTTGATCCCAAGCACTAGGTACCTAGCCTGGGGCACAACTGCTGTTCACACTGCTGACTTTACTGGTGGTCAGGATCCTGTGGAAAAATTTGTGGCTGCTTTCTTTGACCAAAACAAGGGAGTGTTGTGGGACTCTCCACCTTGTCTTATAAAGCACAAAACCAAACTCCTCATAATTTGTTGTGGTTTAAAAATCTTTTCCTGCCCAATCAGTATAGCACTGTGGCTCAAGAAAGTCAAGAAGTAAAAATAGAGTCTAGTATAGGAATAACCCCTCTCCTTTCTTTTTATTTTTATGTGTTGATAACTAGAATTATCCTCTCCATTGTATCAGTGCAAAGATGCTCTGGATCAAACCCTATCTTTAGTAGATGTAAACAGTTAATCCATTAGTCTGAAGACTTATGGGTGTATCTGTTAGAGAGAGATAGGTTTGTACTACCATACAATTAGGAGAGTACTCTATATTTAAGAGTCTTTATGTCATTTGTTAAGATCTTTTTCTCTTTTTTTTTTTAGTGTTTGTAGGAGTGAACTCATTCCAAATAAAGCTTGCTCCACACTTCAGAGGAGGGTTAAGGTAGTAATTAAGTGAATTGTACACACCTCTCACCTGCCCTCACCAAAAGTATAGTTCGAAGGATTGGTGAGGAAAAGCCACGTCCCCTACAAACAGACAGAAGCTCCTACATGCTGCTGGGGGACAAAATCTTGGTTCCAGGACTCCCTGTGCTGTTGTAGCATCCCCTTTTCCTTGTGCCTTCTGTTGAGCAGTTGTCACGCACAGTTTGAAAAAAGAATGCATCCCCTTCTCTAGAGGAGATGCAATAAAAGATGCCATAAGAACAAAAAAGATTTGCAGATTCAAGAGGTGTCATGACCTCACTTATGCTCTCAAACCACAAAGTTTTCCCCCATAGGAGCAAGGGATGGATGTGCAGGGCAGGGGAAGCCTTTTGATACTGCCAATCTTTTTCCAACATTAATAAAGCTCAATTGTCCTCAGTGACCTCTCTCCCATATGCACACATATTATGCTGAACGTATTTTTGAGCAGCTCATAAGGCAGCAGGCACTGGCTGAGTCTAGTATAGAGGGGAACAGACAGGAAGAAGAACAGTTTGAGGGCATTTAAAACACAAGCAGAAATCCAAAGAGAATGGTTATGTATCCTTGGTGGTTGGCTTATGCTTTGCCTACATGTTACAGCATTACATATATCAGGTCAGTTAGATCGCTCCTCGTGACAGGGACAATACCTCCTATGTGTTTAAACAGAGCCTAACAAGATAAGGCCTCAAGGCAACTGGCAACACAGTTAAAAACCATATGTCCAGGTTGATTGACAGACCATGGAGAGACAGATCACTGTGCTTAGATTTCGTTTGGGAAGCTCCTGTTACAAAAGTGGGAAATCAGTCACCAAATCCACTAAATCACTCAGGATGGAAGACAAGGCCTTTGCTAACACGCCACAGCGAACAGCAATGAGAGCCTGAATTTTTCCCATGGGGAAGCATGCCATGAAAAGGCTTGGCCGATGTCCAGGACAGGCTCTGCACCTACTCTGCTTGAAGAAAGCAAGGACCCAGATGATGGCTGAAGAACAAACAGTTCTACCATCTTTGCGGAACCCAAACACTTGGCTGACATCAAATATTTATGCTTAAATATTACCTTCCTTGGAAAGAGGCAGAAACAAAGGAGAGAAAGAATGAGTATTTCCCTGTAGTAACACAGAGAATGCAAGAATAGGGGCAGGTTTGCATGAGCACTAGCTCTCTGCCTTTCCCTCCTTTCCTTATGCAGCTTTGGTCTGATTCCAGCTTGGCTTGCCGTCCTCTGTGTGGCTGGCAGGGCACTGGCTTTCTCCCTTGATAGGATGTGAAGAAAGTGGGGGCTGGCCTAGCCTAGCTGGTTTTTCCTTCCTCTCTCCACTGATCACCTCCCCCCCTGCAGAAATCCAGCCCAGTGCCCCTTCCCTTTCTTCTCTCGTGGACTCTTGGTGGCAATTCTCCTTTCATCATCAGGAGGGTAACTGATACAGCTGGACTGGGAAAGTGGGACTTTGGCAGACCTAGAAGAAGCTGAGTTCTCACATCCCAGCAAACAGGTGGTAGTGGCAGCCACAGCAGAAGTAACACATCTCCTCAAAATGGCTTGGCACCAGCAAAACCATGATTTGAGGAAACTCGCATTTTTCAAATTTGTCTGCTGGTGTTGTCCTCGCTTACAGGAGAGCCCATCAGGAGGGAAGATTCCTTCAAGATAACCGGGTGATGAGGCAACCATCATTAGCGCCTACATTTTCCCTCTGGTTATTGCAGTGCTAAGGTGCATTTACAGCAAAGCTTGTTGAGCAGTGAGGGCACAAAGTGGTCCTCAATAGAAGAGCTCTGTCATGGTTGCCTAAGACATCTGGCACAGTCCAAAGAAACACGAGTTCCAGCTCTGCTGGAGCAAATGAACCAGCTTGTGTGAGCACAACCGGCTGAATGTAGGGAACGAAAGGTACATTTAGCAGGAGATTGAATAGATTGGGAGGCATGAAGATTTGTATTGGCCTAAACATAAATAAGTATTTTGACAGAGATCCTTCAAGAGTCTATCTGACTGGCCATCTCTTGGACTTACATATTCTAGCCACCACCTCCATCTTCTGCCTCCTGCCCATTTCTGGGTGAGTTTCACTAGTTTATTGAAGGGTACCACTTCTTTTCAAGAAGCATCCTGTTTTATGTGCTTTTGATAACCCAGAAGAAAGGATGGCGCATCACAGTCACCAACAGCTGTTGTTGCATCTCTTAAGAGATGAGCGTTTTGTCAGCTTCTCCCCTGGCAGGGGGCTAGGTATGAGGAATAACTTCAAGGCTCTTACGAGCATGCTGTATCTCCATTATTACCACACAAATCTTTTCCTATGAAAAAACAGACCAGGCACCCTGAAACCAGTTCTGAACCTGTACTTTAATGCCTGTACTTTGCACTGTAACATGGGTTATAGAGAAATGTGAGCAAAATGTATTTGCTTGTTCGGTCTAGCAGGCCACTACCTTGAGCCTAACAGATAAAACACATTTTTTAAAAAGCCTTTTGCTTCCTGTGGAATACCGCTTTGTTTGCCATCATTGTTTGGCAAATAGCAAAGGGCTTATCTCTCCTTCCCAGAAACTAGTGCAGCTATAGAAGAGCTCCAGAAATTTGTCAGTCTTTACTAAGAAAAAAATATTGGTTTAACAGCCCTTGCCAGGAAATTATCTGAACCTTCAGAAAGAGAGAAGGTGTAAAAATTAGTTCACTGGGCTATGCCATTCTTTCCTGATTTTTAGTGGTCAGTTCCAATTCAAGGATCTTATCAGGTGTTTTTTCAAAGGCAAACTACAGGAACCTTTAGCATTAGCGTGTTCCCATATTAGATATTTCTTGGTTAGCTGCAAAATTAGCATTTACTCCTCCAGTGCAAAATGTACCATATTTTTGTTTGATTAATTTGTAATTAAAATTTAAGCAAGTATGTCTGGTTTCTAGCAGATGGAGGCAAAGGCATAGCTTTGACCCTAGTTACAGTTTTGTTTAACCCCCTCCAGAGAAACATAGTTACTGTGCATTAATATACAGCCTTTCACCACCAGACCTGTTAGTGTACATTATGGACTAATAATAATAATTATATTGTCAAACAATTCAAACCGCATAACAATACAAGCTCCTCTGAAATGTGAAGCGCTATAGGTAATGAAACCTACTTTTCTTTATACAGTCAGCTCAAACCTCTTTTTGAGCAATCTGGTGTTAAATAAATAATGAGCCTGGATGCCCCCTCCTCCATGAGAAACCATAGGAGGGAGCAGAGTGGGAGGAAATCTCCAGGAAGTTTTGCCTTGTCAAGACTGTGCCTAAGCTTTTGCCTGATGGTGGAGTTGCTCATTCCCTAGGTTGCCCTCTCCTCCCATGCCTGTGAATGGGGGTGTAAAAAGACACTCGACCTGGATGAGACTTTGGTGAGGGTCTCAGGCGGGCCAGGAGAGTACAGGTGGACTCTTCTTGGCACGGCCGTTGTGCTTGTGGTTCACTGGGTGTGCAGAAAGGACAACCTTGAAGCACAGCGTCACTACTACAGCAACGTCCGTTCTTCTTTACGGAGGTCGTGGTGTTTAACAGCCGTGCAGTGCATCCTCTTGGCTCTGGGGCTGTGGCCCAAGCTCTGTGGCGGGACAGGGATCCTGTTTTGACTTTAGTGTTAGCAACCTGCCCATTTCTAGAGCACAGTTTTGTGGATCTACTGGTTTTGTAGATCCAGTTCTGTGGATCCATTTTACGCCATGGATCAAGTCAGTGTTTCTAGGTGACTTGGTCTCACTAGCACTTTCTGTTAATTTAGTCCCTCGTTGTAAACGAGAGCTGTGAGAGCAGGTGAAGCTCCATGTCTCCTGCAGTTTCAATACGGTAGAAGCTGAAGACATCTGGTAGATGTTTTCCTAATTCTGAGCACATGCAGAAGACACAGGGTGCAGTGTGGCACTGCTCGCAGGTGAGCGCTTTGGCAGGCTTTGTTGGTAGCTCCTCATTTCCCACCTTTGGTCCAGAAGTTGCTTCCCCACAGGTGAGGTGCTGCCATAGCTACGGTCCATTCCAGCTCCCATAAGCCTCTGCAGCCTATGGAATGACTCTGCCCTGGACCGGGGCAGGAGCACACACCGGCTCTGCAATGGGGGCTGCGGGGGTGACAACCTCCAGCAGCTACTCAGTAACAAGCAGGCAGAGACCATAATGTCCTAAACTGCTCCTGCTGTCTCGGAAAACGCGGTGTGATTGAAGACTCTGTGGGAAGCAGACACAGGCAGACAAAGCTGGGGTTACTGGGAGGATATATATCATGGGGCGGGCGATAACCCTCGCACCTTGCGGAGTGACCTATGTCGGATGCAAACCCGCTCTTCTAGGTCCAAACCTGCTCTTCTTCTAGGTCCAAACCTGCTCTTCTTCTAGGTCCAAACCACACGTGGGAGGTGTGGTACCAAACCCAGAAGGTTCAACTACTCTTCCCGCAGACATTCCGTGACCTTTTCCCCATGAAACCTCCCTCTCGGGTACACCCAGGTGTACTTGCCTTCCCCACGCAGGGCAAAATTCCCCGGTGCCCGCCTCTGGTTTTTCACGCAGACTGCGGCCGCGGGCGGTTGGGTGCTGCAAGGGTGCCATCTCCTGGAGCAAACCCGAAGAGCAGGGTCTGGCCCGGGTTTCGGGAGGTGGGGGAGAGGGCCTGCAGTTGTTCCTCTCTGCCGTCGCTGCCACGGCGGTGGGTGTGCGGGGAACCGGCCTGCGAGAGGCCGGGGGGGCCGTGCCGGGGGGCGCCGGGCACGTCCCGGGGCTCGGTGGTGCTGGAAACGGCAGCGTGCAGGACCGGGGGGCACACGGAAAATGTTAGCCAAGGCAGGTGCCCGGGGTGAGCAGGTGGGGGTCGCCAGCCTGAAACTTGGCTGCAACTCCTATGAGGAAGCCTTGGATCTGAGCGGCTCAGCTGAAAAAACCCCACGCAGGCTCTGCCGTGCGCTGGCGTGACTCCCTGGGTTTTGCTAGAATGGGTCCTGTGAACGTGAGGGGCGAGCTCGGCCCAGAGCAGACCGCTGGAGTCTAATTTATCACACTGAAAATCTGGCTAAACCCTCCTGGCGGGGCCTGAGAGCTTTGGTTACGCAGAGAAGAGGTCCCTCGTACCTGGGCTCGGGCCCCTGAACTGCTGCTCCCTCCCCCAGTTACCTGTTGCCGTAGCAGTCCTGCCTCAGGAAAGGCTGGAAAGCCCTCAAGGAACAGTCAAACTGGGTAAACTTTCACTCTGCCCTTCCCAGCACTAAGCAGAGGGAACAATAATTAGTACTAAGGCAAGAAAATAACTGGGATCTAAAACATTCCTAAGGAAAAAAAAAAAAATCCCAGAAAACCAAGAGACCTATTAGTTCGTTCTGTCTGCCCCCCCCCCAGCAGTTGGAGAAAGTGAGCAACAATTTGTCCTATAGCACACTGTACGGTACCGTACGGGTCCAGATTCTCCTCCTACTTATATTGGTATAAATCAAAAAGCCAGTGGAGTTACACAGGTATAAAACTGGCATTATCAGTTCCTGGGTCTCTTTAAATATTACTGAACCCTACTGCTGATTCTTCTTTGTTTGCCTGTTAGAAACGATTGTTAAAAAGGCACATGCATTTATCTATAGCATGCTGTATCATGTGAAGGGGTTCTTTTAGTGGCTTTGATCTTTCTTTTTACTTTCATTATTTCTTTCAAGAAATGCAGGATTATTACCTCAATCTAGCCAGCTGGCCTGCTGGGGCTCCCTTTGCTACATCAGGGGTTTCTCTTTTTTCTAATCCTGTTTTTATGGATAATCCTTTTCTACCTTCTAATGACTCTTGGCTAAGGAACATATTTTGTTATTACTACCTGTTGTTTAGAAATTCATTTTATTTGGTGTAGGTGTTGCTAATTGTTTGCTAATGAAAACCTTACTGCAATCAACGTGGTCAGGATTATGCTGGTCTTCGTGGCAATTAACCCTTTCTTCCTATCTGTTCTGATTTATATTTCCCCATGCACTTTTCAGTTTTTAATTATCAAGCCTAATTCGATTTTTGGGGGCCCAAGGTAGACATTTCTGTGCACTTCCAGGTAGCATAGGGAACTTTCACTTCCCATGAGAGATTTAAAAAAGGCAGAAACTGGCATTTTGTAATCTGCAAAATGTTTGTAAGTGCAAATACAGTGATGTCTAAGGTAAGTACTGGGAAAAAATATGTAGGACAAATCTACAGCTTAGGACAAGAAATGCAGATCATTCTGTTTTACAGAAATGTGGATAATCTTGAGACAGGGAAAACTGTATACTCTTAAAGACTCTTTGTATTCCTCTGTATCATACATGCTATTTAGACGCAATACGTACCCCTTTTACACACAGAGAATGAAGAATAAGCCCGCTTTGAAGAATTTACAGTTTAAAAAGACAAAGGCAGGTCAACAGCATGAGGAAGACAAAGAGCAACAGCTGTGCAACGTAATAAAAACACAAAGCTTGTCGGTTACCATTCCCTCCTCCCCCTTCGTTTTATTCCCTCAGCCTGACCTTACATGTCACCAGTTGCCTTACAACCACCTTACCAAGAGGGATAATAGATTCAGCAGGTGATGCTCCAGCACCCACACCACCCGAACTATAGGATCTCTGAATACTGAGGTATGTACCAAGACTGGGGTCTTTAGGAGGAAAGTGCGATGCAGGACACATCTCCTTGGGCAGAGATGGCCAAGAAGCAGCTCCCCCGCTCTGTCCATACTTTGGAGAGTGGACTTTTGCCTCCTCTTCCAAACTGTTGGAAAAAGGATGAAGCTCTGGCAGCATAAAGAGGAATGCGCCTCTGCCACTATCCCTCTCTTCCTTAGGAAGGGAGAGGGGAGGCAGCCGACAGCTAACGTGGGTCCAGGTGCACAGCAGTGTCCTGTTTGGGGAAAGCAGCAGCCGAAGTCCTGGCCCTTCAGCCTGGAAAACCCAGGGGACTCTTGCTGATGAGGGATTCATAAATCTGACTTCTGGCCCTGCTGAGGGCAATTGCAGCTCATCTGAGGCTACACATCATTCCACTCCAAGGAGCCTCAGGGCCTTTTTGAATTAATTTTACCTCAAATGAAATTTGTTTTTAAAAACCTGAGCCTGAATGTCTTCATGCTCTGAAGTATCTCCAGTTTGAATACCATGGCTCAGAACAGTCCTTAACTTCATGATTTATGTGCCATATACTGCCTTAGCGATTGGCACGGGATGAAGAATTCAGCACTGTAAGTGACCAAAGTAAAACCAGGAATGCTCCACTATTGCTGCAGGTAACAGCTGGGACAAGCAGGGAAGAAATTAATATTGAAAAAAAGAGGGAGAGAAAGAGTCGTATCTTAAAGGTCTAGATAGCTTTTTTTTTTGTTTGCTTTGGTATCATCCTGGTTGCTGAATACTAATGTGCTTTAACTCTTTTTCATCAGTCTAGACCTTTCTGAGTTTCTCTGACAGCCAAGGCATTATGGTACATCACCAGGATGTTATTCAGCTGATGTCTCCATAATAAAAATATAAATGTCTTTATTATTTTTTCCAGTCACCATTGCCAATACTGCAGGGTGCCAGAGAACCATGCTACTGTGTGTGACTGGTGGCACCCAGCCAGTCTTGTGTAACCATATTATTCATTTGCTCATTTAGGCTCAAAGCAAAAAGAGGTTGGCACTAGGTTTTCAAAGCTGGCTTCAGCAAAAACTCCTTTCTTTGAGCAACCAGTGGGCAGAAGGGGAAAAAAAGAGGGATAGGAGGACTGGGGCAAACCAGGAATAAAACTGAGCAGCCCAGAGAGCTGCATCTCAGCTTGCCCAGGTTAACTTTCTGCTATGTCTCTGGGAAAGTGAGGGAGTGAGAAATATCAGGTAACCTGGAAAATACAACAGACCTGAGCTGCTGCTGTGGCAGCTTGGGTGATGGTCCTCATCCTCTCCCATACAGCTCATGCTTTTTTGGCTCAGGTAGAGGCACAGCATCAGCACAGGTCCAGGACCAGCCAGGCTGCATGCTCTCTGCACTGAGCCCAGGCTAAAGGCCGTTCTCAGAAGCAGGGCTGCAGAGTGGTGATGGCTGCGTGGCTCCAGCCCAGCCGGTGCTGAGGCTGCACTGAGTTCCCTGCCAGGCTCAAGCACTGGCAAAGCTTCTTACCTTGGGCTTGATGCCACGCAACTGCAGGTGACTGCTGCCTTCAGCAATAGCACTGTGGCATTTGCACAGCAGTCTCAGACATAAGCTAATGGGTCTGGTTGGACCTAGGCTGGGTTTACCTAGAGTCATCATGAGCATCTCTGCACCCATGAGCAAGCCATTGTCAACTAAAAGGATTAAAAGTGTAGGGCAGGACACACTTGTTAGCATGAATAAAACCCATTTGGAGTCAGAAGGGCTTTTAATATCTGGGTAGAAGTCTTCTTTCATCTTTCTCTTGTTTCCTCACCATGTTCAAATCATCTCTCATGCTCTTCCACCCATTCAGCTCCTCATTACTGGGGGCAGATTCTTCTCCTGCCTTCAGCCCAGCTCATCTCAGCAGTTTCAGGGTAAGCTTTGGAAACTAGACAGCGATCGCTACTGCTGGCATGCCCCGAGACCAGACAAACATCCTGTTTCAGTCTAACTGCTTTTAAGAGCAAAGAGCTTCAAAGGACTCGTGGGGTTTCACCCAGCTCAGCTGCAGCCAGAGCGTGTCTGACAGACACCTGGAGCTGTGAAAGCTCAGTGAAGGGTAACCAGCTCATCTTTTTGATGCAGACTGGTGTTGGGGGACAAGGGAAAGGCAGCTCAGTGTAATGGCAGGGAGAAAACAGTAGTGCAGAGAGCCAGCAGCAAAAGGCCAGCCTAAGGCTTGGGTTTTGTCTTGAAAGATTACTGGAGCAGCAAAATCTGTAGGTAGGAGGTTAGTTCAGGCAGGCCTAGCTTGCACACACTTCTTTATTATCGAAACTCTGTTTGCTTGGATGGTAATTTTGGCATGTGAAGCTTGCCTCCTTCCTCGCACCAGCAAAGCTGCAGACCTTGACAGGCTTGAGAGGTGAGCCTGTGAGAACCTCATGAAGTTCAGCAAGGCCCAGTGCAAGGTCCTGCACATGGGTCGGGGCAATCCCAAGCACAAATACAGGCTGGGTGATAAGTGGATTGAGAGCAGCCCTGCGGAGAAGGACTTGGGGGTCTTGGTTGATGAGAAGCTCAACATGACCCAGCAATGTGCATTTGCAGCCCGGAAAGCCAACCGTATCCTGGGCTGCATCAAAAGAAGTGTGACCAGCAGGTCGAGGGAGGGGATTCTGCCCCTCTGCTCCACTCTTGTGAGACCCCAGCCAGAGTACCACATTCAGCTCTGGGGCCCCCAACATAAGAAGGACATGGACCTGTTGGAGCAAGTCCAGAGGAGGGCCACAAAAATGATCAGAGGGCTGGAGCACCTCTCCCATGAAGACAGGATGAGAGAGTTGAGGTTGTTCAGCCTGGTGAAGAGAAGGCTCTGGGGAGACCTTATAGTAGCCTTCCAGTACCCTAAAGGGGGCCTACAAGAAAGGCAGAGAGGGACTTTTTACAAGGGCATGTAGTGACAGGATGGGGGGTAATGCCTTTAAACTGAAAGAGGGTACATTTAGATTAGATCTAAGGAAGAAGTTCTTCACTGTGAGGGTGGTGAGGCACTGGAACAGGTTGCCCAGAGAGGTTGTGGCTGCCCCATCCCTGGCAGTGTTCAAGGCCAGGTTGGATGGGGCTTTGAGCAACCTGGTCCAGTGGAAGGTGTCCCTGCCCATGGCAAGGGCATTGGAACTAGGTGATCTTTAAAGTCGCTTCAAACCCAAACCATTCTATGATTCTATGATTTGGTTACCTCATCTTACCAGCTATATTTTTATGGACATACACTGGTGTTCTTGCATTAGAAACGAGTTGTTTGTTTTTACCAATGCAGGATCTTGCTGGGAGGATGCTGAAATCATTGGGGGTTTGGGTTAATGGTTCTTTTTTTTTAAAGAACCTAGCTTAAAGGTATGATGTGCTCTGCAAGGTGTAACATAAACTCCTAAAATCACATCACATTACCATATATTTTATTTTACCTTAAGACAGTTCTGTGTAGGGTTCAGTTATAGGGAACTTAGTTATTGGGCCTAAAAGTAGCTCATGGTCACAAGAGCATTCCAGACACCTTTAGAAGGCCTTGAACAGAATAAACAAGAAGATAGAGAAAGAAAGATCCCAATTAGAAAAACACAGGTGCACATTCCACGATAAAGGGAACTTGGCACAAACAACCTCAATTCAGGGGCTTATCTCGACCAATTGGACTAAGACAAGTCTTGCATGCTCTAATTAATACGGCCAATTATGTCCTGTGTTTATGCGTGTGTACAGAGCGGGTATTACTAACTTTATCTTACATTTGTGCGCGTGGACAGTACCGATGTAACCAATCACCGTTTATGTTTGTGCGCGTGGACACCAAATGCTTGCATGCAGCAACCAATCAGAGTTTCTAAACAACTTAGAGAATTGTATAAAAATGATCAGCTAAGCTCAATAAATTGGCGACTTTAATCATCATATTGGTGGTCTATCGTCCGGGCCCCGTGGAAATAAAACCTAAACCCTACAGTTCTGTAGAGTCCTTATCGTAGAAAAAGTTGCTGCTTTAGCAGAAGTTGGTTTGATATCCTTCTAGCTTAGAGAATATGACCGAAATATTTTTCTTTGGATGCTCTCACAGTGCATTTGTCTGGATTTAACTTGAGTTCTTCTTTTTCATGATTGATGGTGCAGAGCAAATTGTGTCATAGTCTACCTTATTCTGCCAGATCCGAATTCTCATCTGCAGCTTCTGCAAGTCCACAAATGTCCAAAGAGGTATAATCCATTTCTTTGAGTTACACCTGAGACACATGACCCATGAAGTCCATGAAGCTTCAGCCCATGCACGGTGGCCAAAGTCTGTGCTTCAGACATTCTTATAAAGATCCATTAACACCTTACCGAAGCACGCTTCTGTGAAGTTTGAAGACTGAACACAATAGATGACTGTCATGTGCATTTACTTGTTCTTTTTTGTCCTCACTCGAGAACTTTGCAGTGCAACATTTTGGGATGGTCCTTGGGAGGTCTTTGTGTGGTTTTACACCTGAAGCTGAGAAAAATTTGTCCCAATCGCTATACTGCAGACTTCACCCTTATAGAAAAAATGTCATTTGGATCTCAGGAGTTGTCAAAGACAGTCCTGAAATTTGGGGTGACATTTGAGCTTCAAGTGCCTTGAAGATGAAATCCCAAGACTTTGAATTTGACTTGGGCAGAGCACTGCAGAGTGTGGGGGCTGGGGGAGCACTTAGGATGTTGGCAAGGAGGTGCTGGTAGTCTTTTGTGTTAGGTCAACATTTTGTATGGATCAGTTCACTGCTCCAGCAAAGTTGGCAGTGTCATTAAGTTGTCTGCCTTGACAATCACCTATTTTTTCAAATGTCTTTTCTTAACCTTTTGCTCATGTTGTAACACTGTGGCAGAGGGCTGTCTATATTTTGGGATCTGTTGCAGTAGCCAATTTAATCTTGTGTACACTAAAGGAACTATCCTAATTCATGAAACACTGCGTTTTTCCATGAGGTCATCTGGCTTCAATCTTGCTGAATTGTCACTATTTATTTGTTCTCATGAAGATCAGCCCTTCTTTGAAAACAAGTATCAGTGAAGTCTTGTCTTACAATGGAAGACTTTCAATATGCTACATATTTTGTTTCAGTACAAGTTCCTTGAATATCCAATGGACCTCAAAATGCAGAAAATACTGAAAAATACAGAAAAAACAAATTCACCCCAATGTCACCGGTGATTTCTTTTTTTCTTATCACATGTAGGTAAAATGTATAATGAAGTCATTCTCAGCCCCCAAAAAGCTAAATGTAGAAGTCCTTTTCAGTGTGCAGTTGCCTAAGCTGGGTTGCTGTTTTGTCTCTTTTGGTTTGCCTTGAAAGCATCAGATCCCCACCAGCGTTGACAGAGCTGATCGTCTATGACACAACATGCTTTTCTTCCTGGCAGCAATGGATTGAGGTTTTTAGAGTTCTAGTTAGTACGGTAGTACTAAATCAGAGATCCAGCCTAGGAGGTAGGAGACATGAGTTTAAGCTCCAGTTCTGCTTAATGAAAATCAGCCCTAGGCCCTGACACTGGGAACAGGGATCATACTACTCCTCCCCTGCCTTGCCTATTAAGCTTGAAAACACTTTGGGGCAAGTACTGTTGCACTGGGCATTGCTGTGTCCCAAGACTAGCTGGAGCAGAAAGCACAGCTGTGGTGGAAATAGTCAGCTTAAGCAGCCATTTCATTAAGCCTGTTTGAAGACTGACACACGCAGCATTAAGCTTGTGGATGCATCCACCGCATAAAGGTGAAATTCAGCATGACTCTTGGTGGGTTTTTCACCTTGGGTGCAAAATCAAGCATTCACAGAATGAAGCTGGAGATGCATTCATAAAATGTGATTTCCAGCAACTCTGCCTAGACATATGGAGACAAAAAACCTAACAGCAGAGGTGCAGGAAATAAAATGTAGCTAATTTAAAATATCTTTTTAATCACATAGCTGGCTTTCCTACATTAACACAAAGGCTTCTGAATGGGGAGACTGTGTTTCCCATAATAGTAATTTTTTTTGCTATAAAATGCTTTTTTTATCCTTCTCCACTTCTGGACTAAATGAATGATGTGGAGACACATGACTGACTTGGTGAAATCAGCCACTTAGCAACACTAGGACCAGATGCCCATGCAATAGAGTGCCAAAGCAGAGCTCTGGCGTCCTCCACGGCTTGGACAAATGTCTGGGTCTAATGACTCCATGGCAGCCTTGTCTGCAGAAACTTCAGGGGCACGATTGCAGCCCACAGAGAGCTTCAACCAGCAGCAAAGCCTCGGGTGGCAAATTTGGGTGGCTACTGTATATCATCCAACCATTATTCTGGCAAAAGTGCTGGAGACTTTTTGCAAGCATCCTGGCAAAAAGCACAGGTTTTGTGTGCTTGCCCCATTTCACTAACGGTGACAATCAGCCCACAAAAGAAAAAAAAAATCCAAAAGAAGCAGTATGCCTACAGCCATACTGGTGACAGCAAAGAAGTTAGTTATATTGTGTGACTTGTGCCTGCTGTATTAATTATTTTGTCTTTGTGGGGATTTCAGTGTTTACTCCATAACAGAAATCTGCTTCATGTAGCAGCTCAATAGCTTAATGTGATTGCACTGCAAACCACTTATTTAAAAAAAAAGTAAACTTCCAGCCCTCCTTCCTGGCGAGAAAAGGTTGAAGCTGTGACTAAATTAAACACATATTTTCCAAGCAGAAAGGAAATACAAAGGCTCAAAAGATACTTTGTTTCTAAATTCATGTTTTTTAAGCCGAGTTCATGATTTTTGGTGGCTGAGAAATGTTTTTTGAACATTTGATGACAAAACTTGTATTCAGAGTTACATTTAGTGTTAAGAAAAATTATCGTATTGCTAAAAGTAATTCTTATCAGCCAGTCAAGCAAACCTTCTGCATGGATGCTCTGGTTATCTCCTTAACGTTCAAAGGCCCGTCTATTCTATGGTGAATGAAGTCACTTGAAGCTCTGAATAAACAACCATTTGATAAATCTTTGTCACTGATGCCCTGGGTTGATTTGAATCATAATCCACCTGGAAAGACACAGCCTGTGTGGCTGCATGAATTTTACATCAGCATAATTTTCCAGCACATGTTGGTTAAGGAGTCAAAGCAGCAGCGTGACCTTCCATCTTCCATTCCTGCTAGGTGAGAGAAAGTAAGATGGGCTTCATGATTCAAGCAGTTGGCTGGCACTGAGATCAGAGCTGAATTTCTAGAATCAGCTTCAGACTGTCCTGCCTGTCAGTGAGCAAACCCCTGCAGGAATATCTGTGTAGGAGATTCTTCCCTACATCTCCACAACGTGCTCAGTATTTCTGGTTTCTTAGACTCCGTGAGGAGATGTAGCCAGGTGGCTAAATTGTACTTGGGAGCACCATAGGGCCTAAAGACAACCAGGACCAGGCTGCAGCAGGCAGGGATCAGAACTGGAAAAGAGATGACAGCAGCAATTGTATCCAGAGCTGCCTACCACATGGAAAGGATGCTGGATCCTGAAGGTCAGGCCTCGGACACCTGGGGAAAGCTGTGAAGGTGCACATTGTTGGAAGGTCTTGTTGCCACAAACGCTCGTCTGTCACTTATTAAACTGTGAGGAGAAACCTAAATTGCAGCTGAGCCGAGTTATAATGGCTGATTATAATACAGAGCAAAGTATTTCTAGCAACAAAGGCCCTAAGCATATTAATTCATTCAGCTCGTTGCATTGTGTGTAATTCTTGCTTACACTTGCTGTCATGCAATAGAGTTAAAATTTACAATCTTATTGATGTGAGAAGATATTTTTATATACACTGCTTTGTTAGCCATTTTGCCTCCTAATAATTAATCAAATCCCCAAAGAAGTACCATGTTGGGGAGTGTGGATTTATTTGTGTTATTAAGCTATTCTAGCAGAGCATTTCTGTGTGGTAACAGCTCTGTTACAATATGGCCCACTTGTTTTATGACAAGTTACAATTTTCTTGTAATGTTAGCTGCAATTCATCTCAATAATTATGCTAAATTAAGTACTCGTGCACATATAGAAATAAACATTAAATACATTAAAATAAAGTGAGAAACATAATTTAATCTCTCTCAAGCTAAAAAGAGTGGGGATTGCTTAGCAGTCCTTAACTCACCCATCTAAACCTGGCTGAAGAGCCCCAGGGCTTTCAGGTTTCTGGGACGGGGGGGGACACTGTGGGTCTGGGAAGGACTTTGTGGGTCACTGATTTGTGCCATCTTCTAGAAAACCTGGAGCCTTTCTTGCTTTTGGTGGGCTCAAGCTCTGCCCTTACCCAGGCCTGGCTGGGCACCTCCACGGCCCCCTCCAGGGGCTGTCCCAGAGCCTCCCTGCTCACACAGCTGAAGGTCTCCTTGACCTTCAGAGCCAGAAGACAGGAGGTGTTATGGTCATGCCTCTGCCTGGAGAGGCTGCCTCTACATCTCTGGAGAAGTGGGTCTGGGCAGAGCCCCATGCTGCAGCACAGGGCTTGCTGCAACACCCATCCCGCTTGGCCAAGCTGAGCCCTTGGGCTGGGACTTGTGAAAACTAATCAGAAAAGCAGTGGCAGTGCTAGGGATTGACCTCAGCTTCTCAGTAGACTCCATGTCCTCAGCCACAGGTCCATCCTCAGCTATTGTTTCCATTCAGTAGCAAAAGCTCCTGGGGAAGGCTGCTGGTACTACGTGGGCAGGAGGAGATACTAAGAACACAGGGGCTGTATGTTTCCCCACGTATGTGTATTTTGTCCCTGGTACAGAAAGTTGATTGCAGAGGGAAGACAATGCTCTGCTTACTTGTAGCCAGCAGAGTTTTGGACACAGTCCTGTTGCCGCGAGCGGCTAGAAAAATAAAAGGAGCGTGGTTTTGCTCATCGTGTCCAATGGCTGAAAAGCAAAGATGTTTTGTGCTCACTGCCATGATCTGCACATTCCACAGGAGAGACGGGGGCTTGCAGGGCCACCCAGGTGATGGACCTCGTGTGGAGCTTGCAGTGAGGAATTACTGCCATTCGGGTGGCACCAAGGACTACTAAGGCCAGTGCCACCATGCTAGACTCTCTGTAAAGGCATAGCACTAAGGAAGTCTCATGGAGTCTACAATACTGGCATACACCCAGCAGCAGAGACCATTAGGCATCTCCAGAAGCACTCACAAGGCATCAGCTGTGTGCCCAAGTCCTAGGGAGGCTTGGGCGCAAAGCACTCCTCATCCCCCTGTGCCTTCCTTTGTGGACACAGCGATATGCAGTGAAAGTTGTTTGACTGGGGAAAAGGCTGGCAAGGAATCTGGGAAGGAAGCAGGAGGGAGAATATGTTATCCTAATACGTTATCCTATTGCTTTGAAATGTTGCTTAGCCATCCAAATAGGAACTATTTAAAAAGCCTGAAGGTAGTTACTGAATCCACTGTCAAATCCTTTGTAAATGGGGTGTATGCTGCTATCTGTTTTTCTTTTTTTCCTCTCTTTCATCACTGTTGAAAAGACTTGTATTAAAAAAACTTTCAGAGAATTATGTTCAGGGTGGCACCTCTTTAAACATCAATCACGAAGCACGCCTCAGGTGAGGGTTAGACCTTCAAACCATGCACAGTCTTTGGAAAGGCTCCATTTTCCCCTCCCAGTGAAGGAAGTTGGTAAGGGAAAATGCACAGGAGACCCAGGAGACCCTCACCTGTGGCAGGTCTGCTGCGAGCCATTCTAATGAACAGCATGTTTTTCTTCTCTCTCTTTTGAACAGAGACAAGGTTTCCCTAGAAACCACTTTTCTGGTAAATAAAGTCACTGTTCGTAGGTAGATTTGCCTAATACTGCTGAAAATGCTTTAATGGCCTCAAAACATAATGACAGGTTATGTGCCTCTGACTCTCACTGTGGAAAGGAAAGAGTGATGTAAAGGAAATAAGACCACTGGAAAAGCAAAATACTTGGAGATAGACATTTTCCAAGAGCTCTTGCTTCATGCAGCTTTCCATTGGCCAGTGCTATGCCTGTCCCCAGCATTAGCTAGAGTCACAAAGCCACATGTAGTAACTACATGTTCACCAGACACAGCAAAGATGCGTTTTTCCATAGCTATGACTGGGACTCCAAATGTAGTCCCAAGAGCTGCAGAAGAGAGTGGAGCAGTGCATGACATGATGCTCTTCCCATGATACAATACCTTCTTCTATCCATAATTACAAGCTGACATATCATTATTACCATCCCAAACAAAGTAGGGACTTTGGGATAAAAATATATTTTATAGTCATTCACTTTTCCAGAAAGAAAATCAAATGTCTCTGAAACATCTCTTCCTCATTGCCCAACCAAGCTGAAATGAGTGTTGGCATACTCTGTTTGCTTGCCTGGAAGCCAATCCACCCCCTCAGATACAAAGTACCCTATGCTGCACAACAAATTATATAAACACATTTGCATGAACTTGTACTAGGTTTTTTCATTGGGATTTTTTTTCCTTCCTTTAAGTGGAAGAGCCACTGCTGTGGCTAAAAAAGACCTATCCTCTTTATTTTTTTAAGCAATTATATCATTTTGATACCTTTTGTCATCTAAGAACAGAAATACCATCAAAGATAAAGCCTTGGATGACTTCAGGCCCATAAATGAACATGATGTTTGACATTGCTCCAGCTTGTGAGTCTGAATCTGGGCTGCCTTACCAGATTTATTCATCACCACCTACCAGGAAGAGACCAGCAGGTGTGTTCAACATCTGGGAATTATTCTTTGCTACCTGAGTTTTTGCTGTAAATCCATTTTCTGTCTGATCTAAAAGATAAGTAACAGCACCTTTAAGAAACAGACAATTGCTTGGAGCCAAGCTTGGTCATAAGGCACAAGAGGTCCATGCACACATACCTTCACCTACCTATGTGCTGTTGGTAAGAGCATGGGTTTAATTGGGTTGAGAGTCAGACTGATTCAACACCATACCCAGAGCAAAATCCTACTAAATTAAATTTTCTTTCATTGCTATTCAAAAGTTTTAGATGTATGAGGAGTTTGACTGATACCAGTTGAGGCAATGGCTTAATGTACTGCATTATTTATTTATTCCACCCGCCCTTCTCAACTTTTTTTGGCTGTTTACCCAGGTAAAGGCATAATCTTAATTAAGACCAAATTAGGGGCAGAACGGATTCCTGCGGGCTATTATACAGCGTGTGATATAAAGCAGCAAATAAACAAGCATGCTGCACACCATGTCTGTAATTACTGTGCTCAGCTGTATAGCGTAGGTGAATTGGCTTTGTCTTCCCCACGTCTGTTCTCTGCAGCATCCCTGCTTTCTCTGCTGCACTGTAGGATCTGGAAACCCTTCCCAGGATGGGTGGATTGTTTCAGGGGACTTCAGTGAACCTAGCTCCAGTTGAAAGGTCTTTCTCCCTGATGAGTCTGCTGGGTGGGAGTTGGGCGATGGGCTGGTGCCAGCAACCAGCCAGCTGGGAGAACAACCCAGCCTGGCCGACAGGGAGAGCATGTGGCAGGAGAACATATGGCACTTGTACATCCGTAAACCACATGTCACTGCTCAGGGTGTCCCTTAGGAGTTCAGGTTCACCTACAGATACTACTGGTGCAACTAGTTTTGCTCCTGACAAATGGTGACTCTTTCACTCTTGCAGTTTGTGCACGCATCCAGAGATGCTGTAAGACCAATAGTCCCCCCCGGCTGAGAATATTTTTCCATTTCACATTTGTGTGGGAAGCATTGTTATTGTTGGTTTGATCTTGACTGGTTTCGGTACAGCATATACCACACACATTTCAGTTGTAAGTTTCTTGTGTCAAATTTCATGTACTGCATAGGTGGAAAGATCTCTCGGATATGTTGCTCCACAAATAATGACATATGTAATTATAAACATCTTACTGTCTTTGAGCAAGTAGTCAAGTATTTTCAGGCCCTGAATTTTATTTTGAAGATTGACCCTGTTAACCACTGGTGTTTTACATTCCAGACTTCCTAACCAAGTTCTCAGATAATTCATTTTTGTTTACTGAATTTGATTATTTTATTTTCCAAACTGAATTTTACTTAAAATTGAAGACACCTTTTTCTTGTAGGTGTTCAGTAGAAAGGAGCTCTGAAATGTTTTGAATCAATTGTGTTTAGACTTGTAGCAAACTAGATTATTTGCTTTCAAAACTAATTAAATCTCTTGTAAGAGCCTGAAGTAAAGAATCTATTATCCTTTAAAATGTTCTGTTAGTGTTAACACTGTCCTGAAATACTCTGTGCTTCCTAAATGCAGCTTGGGTATTGGAAAGTATATCAGTACCCAGAAATCCATATTTACTTGAGAAGTTTAGAATGTGTTTCAAATGCAAATCAAAATAAACAAAACCATCAGGTCATGAGCCTTTGCTGATGAGGTAGTTGTGGATTATTCTGATCTTTGGAGGCCATGTGCAATTTCTCTTTCTCCAAACAGTAAATGGCATATCTAGCTGAACACTAGTAGCTAAACCACCATATACTGTTATGCTTCACCAATCCTGAATACAGTAAATTGATTATTTCCAATGTATTTGGAAATGGTGATTGCTCATTGCATGTGAGATACTGAGTTTTACTATTTTTGTTGCAATATTCTCACTTCTTCAAGCTTTGCTCAGTCATTTTCATCCCCAGTGCTTGTTGATGCCCATTGTAATGAAATGCCAAAAATGGGTGTCCAAATGCTTTTTCAAATATTGTAATTAACACTACATTCACATCAAATGCATTTGGTGTGCCATCTGTTACAACACATATAATGTTAGATGTATCTATATCTATTTCAAATGATCATTTGCACTATTGCTTCACAGGCATCCTCACCCTTTGCTGTCCTCAAAAGTTTTAGCAACTTTACGAATTCTTCTTTCAGTTCAGTGCAACCTTTAGATATTTTCATCTAGTCAAATGGAAGACAACTCACTTTTAAATTATTTCATTGGTAATTTTTAATTCATCAGTCATGTCTAAATCTTTATATTCCTGCTGCATAACATATATTTGACACATTATCCAATTTTATTTTTGTAATAAAAGTCTCCAGGTAAGGACTTTGCACAAAACACATTGTTTCTTTTATGTAATTGCTATTAGATATGGTTTTCCATAGAAAGCCACGGAGTGTGCCAGTTGATTGCATCCTGAAACACTACTGTTGCTACTGCAGACCACCACCACTGAGGTAGTGTACTGGTAGATATATAACTACGTGATAGATATATAACTACATGATAGATAGATAGATAGATAGATAGATAGATAACTATAACTAGATACGTAGGTAAACTAAATTTAGTTCATGTAATAGATTAGTTAATTTGCTTTTCTTCTTCTCCTTTGGCATCTGACATGAAGGTTAAAAACAGAGAGAAAACCAGCATTTACACTGAAGTTCTCACTAACAAAATTCACATTATCCACTTAACTTCGCATACTTTTAGCAACACCTGCATAATATGCTTTTTGCATTTAGACCTCAAAACTCCTCAGAGAAGAGATGAGTACTGTTGTTACTTCGACAAGCGATGCCCCATGAGAGTGCACTAACTGGAGCCGTGGAAGGCTGGCGGCAGAGCTTTGTGCAGAAGTGAGGTTTGTCGAGCCCCAGCCATACCCACTGGGACACCTTGCCCTCCACAAAGCCTGCAGCTCATCCCTTAGGATCTGCAGCAGGGAATAAAGGATCTGTCATTATGGTCTTCTCTCAAAAGGCCCTACTTTAAATCTGGAGTAGCTTCACGAATGTAAAAGCTAACTTGAATTTATGCTCTCGCGAGTGCAGGTAGAATCCAACTCCTGCTAACTCCTGCAGGGCCTGAGCAGGAGATGAAGATGCTCTGGTATCAAAATCAGTATTGACACCACAGAAGGCAGCTACATTAGAGCACAAGAAAGACTTTTTCTCTGATATTTGGTGACTTTAAAACCATCTTAAGGAGGAGGAGGGAGGGAGATTTTTCTTTCAACAGATTCTTAAAGGTGAGAAATTAGACAGCTACAGAAGAAGGTCTTGTTAAATCAGCATAGCTCTGACTAATGAAAGAGAGTTAAGGAGTTTAATGACTGCTTAGCTCCTTGCAAGGCTCGCTTTCCTGCTAGGCTGACTCACAACAGCAATCCGTCAGGAAGAGTGCCGCCTCGGGGACCATTGCAATGAAACCATGGGATTCCTACAAACAATTTACTCTGTGGGAAAATCCCCCTCTTGGAACTACTATTCTCTCCCACAGCCTTGTTTGACTTTTCATTGCCGCAGCAGGGGCAACATTTTTTCCTCTCAATTCCTTCACTGAAACCCTGCCTGTGAAAATGGAGAGAATGTGGCTGCAGAGGAGGCCATGGATGCTATCGCTCTGCAGCACAGAAAGGGTTTTATGTGCTGATTGAACTTTCTTTTCTGCCACTACACCAATTTAGTTTTCACCACGGTGGATGTATAGGCTGACTCCTGGAGATGCTGAAGAGGGAAGAAGGGTAAACTAACTCAGCTGAACAGATGCAGGATTGGGAGTGTGCAAATAGATTATTTCTGCTTGGATCAAACTTTCTTATTTTCCTCTCACTGAAACAAACAAACCAAAAATTCACCTGGCTGCAAACATTCCTTTCAGCACTTAATGAAACACCTTGGGTGCTCCTGAAAGAAAAGAAGGGCTGGATTCACAAAAGAGGAGGAAACAGTATCTCCTGTTTTCTCAGGAGCTCAGTCACCAGTGCATTAACCCCAGAATAAAGGAAACTCGGGTTTAAACCCCTTCTCATCTCTCTGGGATTTTCCCGCTCCTCTCTCATCCCCATGCTTCAACCACTACGCTGTAAGGTATTCTTGAAGTGTACAAACTTCATTACATTTTGTACCACTTTGCAAAAATACATTTATATTTTTAATTTTAAAAAATTAATTAAAAAACTTTTATACGAGTAAAACAATGACAACTGTTGATTTGGCTTCCAGCTCCATTACCTGGCACCTAAGGCCGTGTAGTTTGGAGGAGCAGGGGTTTTGTGGTTTGGGGTTTTTTTCTGGAGGTTGTGGTTGTTTCGTGTTATTACCAGGAACATTAAGGCATGCGTTAGTGTGACCTGCTACAGATGTATAGTCAGTCTTTCTTGCCACCTATCTGCTGGAGTGCAGGCACTGAAATACAGTTGTCCCATCACCCAGGAAAGGATGCTGGGGCAGAGCACGACACACCTCTCTTGTTTCATGACTGGTTTGCACAAAGCGCAACAGCTCAGGAGGGAGAGAGCGTGGCAGTCCCACTCACGTGGCTCTGTAGCAGTAACCCACTTGGTAAAGACAAGCCTGGGAAATGAGTGAGCGGCTTCAACCTTTACACTGGCATGGGCAAGGGAAGGACATCAACAAGGAGTATTTTATCAGACTTGCAGAACTCTCTTTGGGTATCTAACAAAGTATTCCAGTGTCCCAGACAAATCTGGCATTTCCTCTTGTTCTGGTTCCAGCCATATGGATTGACAACCACACTCTGCTAGAAGTTCCTTCTTTATCTCCTAACTTTTTCTTATTGTTCATTTAGATCTCTGAACTAATAAGAGACACAATTAATGACCACTATGGCTGCGTTGCCTACCTCGGTCCTCCAGATAGTACTGTATGAACATCCTGGCTCCAAGAGCAGGGTGGCTCAGTTACCTCCCAACATCTTGGTCATAAACAGTTTGTGCTGCACAGGTTCTCTAGTAGACTGCTTACTGATCAGACTGCACAATTATTAAGGACTTTACTATGCTATCATAGAATCATACAGTCATAGAATGGTTTGGGTTGGAAGGAACCTTAAAGATCACCTAGTTCCAACCCTCCTGCTATGCGCAGGGACACCTTCCACTAGACCAGGTTGCTCAAAGCCCCATCCAACCTGGCCTTGAACACTTCCAGGGGTGGGGCATCCACAACCTCTCTGGGCAACCTTATGGAGTTGTGGAGTGAATAGCTTCAGCAATGCTGACATTTTACCCGCTGTCTGGTGGACTCGGACTTCCCTGAGCTACCCAGTAGGATATATCCATGTAGCTATAGAATTGGACTGGATACAGAAATAACATGTGTAATGACTCCCTATTGTATAGTACTTTCACTGCTTAAAAGCTTTATTCAAATTCCTTTTTTTTTTTTTCCTAAGGATTTCAATTACAAGGGTACAGAATATGGAATAGATGCAAAATACACTAATGCTTTTAGCTGAAGACAAAAGTGGCTTATAAAAAACAAAATGTGGCAGGAAGCACTGACAACCATGCAATTTGAGCATTGTACAGGAGTGCCAGCAGCAGCAGTATAATTGTTTTTCCAGTTTTTGTTTGGTACCCATGCTGGCTCACAGTGTTAATCTCCATATGACTTTTCTCTGAATTCAAGTAAATAAAAGAAAAACAAGGCACTGGATATACACACTGGTTTTACTTGTTTCTTTGTCTAAATGCAAGAGGAGGATGGGTTATGGAGGGATATGTAATATACTGAAAGTTGATCTGAAGCTATTTTGCTACTACTTGCTGGTAGGGAAAAAGAATGTTATTCACAGTTCCTTGTTTAGGAAAGTAAAAACAAGTTAAAAGCCATATTAAATGAAAACTTTCTTTTCCACCAGACAGCCCAAATTTTGCCGAATGCTAACATCATTTTCATTTTGATAAACAGAGTATGGCTTTTCATTGTTTTAGTCACAGCGATTGAAATTAAGAGAAATTATAATGTTTCACTATTTGGTTTGTTACTGAGATAAGTCCATTTTTTCCTTTACACATCTCTTGCTTTCCGTTTCTTCACCCCCGATCTTTTTTTCAAAGCCCCTTTTTCTGTTCTATTTTCATGAACTTCAAAACCTAATTAGCTCATTTTTATCAGTTTAATTTTCATATTCACACAGTTTTTCTCTTTTTTTAAATTCCTGAGAAACTGAGCTGAAAACTAGTCAGTTAGTTCCAGTGTGGCTGTGTCTACGTTACTATTCCCCAATTCCAGAGGCTAAGCCCTGTAATCAAACTCCAGAAATACTTGTCCAAACTTTACAGCTTGCATGGTGGCTAGCCTATCTAACCAGTAAGTCATATTTCTAACACCAACAATTGCACTTGACACTCACTCTGAACATTAAATTGTTGACAAGTCTTAAAGACTTTCTTTTGAAAGCAGAAGAATTAAAGGTAATTAAAATACAAGCCCTTAGAGAAAAATGGTGACTGCAACATTTTCTAGAACATCAGCTGTAAAACCATCCTATATGTCGCCCCTTTATTTTGCTGGCTGTCCCAGTGCCACACTCATGAGGATGGAGATAGGGATCAGGGAAAGAAATTAATTTGTAAGTTCTCTTGGCTTATGGAAAATGAAACAGCTGTGGCTGTTTGCCTGACTGTCATATGAAAAGATTTGATCAAGAAATGTTCATCATTGACTTCTGGCTATTTTTTGTGTCCATGTGGAGCTGTATGGCATGACAGGTGTTTGATTTTGAGTCTGCTACTCCCAGAAATCCAGGGCTTGAGCACCGGAGATAAGCAAATAGTTTCTCACTTATTCATCATAAACAATTTTAATGAAGATATAGATGTGGAATTTGAAGGCTGAACCAGAGACTAACACAGAAATATTCAGAAAAAAAAATCCTGATTTGAATAGTGGATGGTTTCAACTGAACTAAGAACAAACCAGAAATATTGTGAGATCTGTTGAGTGCTTCGTACCATTAGACTTGAAAGGTGGGGATGGTACACTGACTAATTTTGAATTAAATTCAGATTAATTTCTGAATAAAGTTTGAAACAAGAACATCAAAATATTTTCCCTTGAACTTTTTTTTCCTCTCTTTGACTCCGCATCTTTTTTTTTTTGTGGGGAGTTTGCAGATAGCTTTGGTTGCTTCCTACCTGAATTTCGGTGACCATAAAAAGTGGTGGAGGAGATCAGAAGGGTCTCTTGTGAGGATTTTGAAGCTGCTCTGTAAATCCTGCAATGTTTCTTTTGCTTACTCCACTGCTTTTTTAAAGAAATTGGTTTTTTTATAAGGAACTCTGCCACCAGAGATATTCTCAATTCAATGAGTAAATAAATCAACTGTAAAAACATTTCTTAAATATGAGTCATTATACACAGGCAGCTGTCAGTGTGAGTTTGTTGCCGTCAATTACGATGCAGAGACTGCACCTCACCATCTGAATATATGAAACTCACAAACTCAACCATGAGCCAGCTTCTATTAAATATTTTACAACTTTTACAGTTATAACATTTGGGTTAAACAACTGTTCAGTTAGCCAGATTTTATAGAATTCACCTTGCAGTACTTACAAATGCCGGTCTCCAAGACAGACTTGCAACATTGTTGTAAAGTAATTTTTTCATTAAATTTGTATAACTGAACAGTTTTAGGAACTGTTTCTGAATGCAATGCTGCATTTCTTTTCCTCTCTCAATGCCATGCTGGTGAGATGCTGCTCCATTGCCAGTTAGAGACACGACCAGTTGCAAGCATATGTGAATGGTTAAAGCGAGCAGCTGAAATTTGCTAGGAAGACCATGATTACACACATCCCTCATGTCGTCCAAATAAAAATGAACATACAAGAATAAAGACTTTCCTTCTTCACTAATAGTCCTGCTTTGGCTTCCACAGCAACTACTGGCAAACAGCTCCATGTGCCAGGTGAACATGTACTGCCTTTTATTTGTTTTAAAAGTCCTGTCTGACATTGCTCCTGTATGGTGAGAAAACCAGAGTAATCTGCACTGTTTATGATCATATGGGTCTCTTGTTTTCCATCCTGGTGTCTCTTTTCCTAGAGACTCTCCTCTTAAATCTTCCCAGTCTTCCTCTTAAGACTGGGATTTCTGCTGCCCTTCTCTATACCTTCTATTGCCCTGTCTATGGTGGATCAACTAGGTAGCCAAACGGTGCCCAAGGTACAAGCACACCTGTAGTTTGCAGAGCAGCAAAATGATGGTTTTTGTCTTGTTCTCAGTTCCTTTCCCAGTAATTGCTAACTTCCCATTTGCCTTCTGAGTACTCAGCTGTTAAAAGATGTGAACTAGTCACTGTAGTCATCTTTCATATGCGATCACTTGTTTAAAGGTTCCAGCACCTTCACATTGAGGAATAGATTGGCAGATTGCCAGAAAACAGAGCAATTCAGAGTACATAGGCCTAATGAATTTGAACTAAGCAGAACACGGAAAATCCGTAAGTCTTCAAACGCAGGAAGTACGGATCTACAATACCCACTGGAAAATTTTGACTCAAAGTTTATAATACCATTTCAATTTTAGGTGAAATTAACCTCCTCCGATATAAAGGTTTGCATGCTGGGGTGAACAGAGGTCCAGTAGTAAAACAGTTCAGCGCGATCTTTTCCCAAGTTGGTGCAACTTGGCAAATCCTGGAGATCTGGCATCTACTGCACCGGCGGGCAAAAGGTTGGTGGACTAAGACCATTTCTGTCCCAGCATCGTAAAGAATCCTTCACTGCTGACAAACCAGAGGATATGTTTAATGAAGTAGAGGCCACAAGCTGACAGGAGTGTTGGAAACGGGTGGAGAGGAATCGGTGGATCGCAGGCAGAGTTGGCAGGCGAGGCGGCTGGCCATTAGCTGGGGGAAATAGAGTGGAGCTGAGCGCTGGCTGTGGCCAGCTGGTAAGAATAGAAAGGGAGCACAAGGAAGCAGTAAAATCACAAGCTCAGGCAGGACAGAGTTTGCTGCAGAAACCCGAGTTACTCTTGAAGCAATAAACCTTAAAAAAAAAAAACAACAAACCAACCCTGCCAGCGCCATACATTATGGTAAGGTGGTGAGACACAGAAATTCCCTTGGCCTCCAAGTCCTGTAAGCAAGTGCAGAGAAATGAAAGCTTCTCCAGGAACAAAGGGCAGACGTGAAACAGGAGAGGAAGAATAAAATGCTTTTACAGAAGGACTCTGGGCCTGAATTTTCCCTGGTTTGCATTTTATCATCCGTTACAGAAAGTGAATTTCAAGTTCTGCTGAACAAATAGCAATGTGCATCCGCATAAACAGCCATGCATTTAAGAAATGATTGCATTTTCCTTTTCAATGCAAAGTTCCAGTCCCTCCCTCCAACATGTTTTTTCTCAGTAGCCTCCTACCAAAATCACTAAAATTGACATAATCAAAAACTTCAGATTTTCCAGTATTTTTGCGCACTGTGAAGCTCTGCTGAAGCTGGCAGAAGCCTTGCCTGGCTAAGAATGAGGATACTTTAGATTTCTGAATTCTTCCAAGTTTTTGGAAGAGAAAACTAGTTCTTCTTTGGGAATTACGCTCTCTTGGCTTGTGGGATTTCATTATTTAACTTTATAAAAACATGCCTCTAGTTGATTCCTGTTATTTGACTGAAGGAATCCGCATGCTCTAATCTTGCTTTTTTTACCAATTTGAAGAGATGGGGTGGCAGGGTGTGTGTGTATGCATGAAACAAAATGGATTATGAATTTGAAAATTGCCAATTATGTTGCATCACACAGCTCAGAGCACTGGCACAATGATGAACCACAATCCAGATTTTTCAGCTTAAATGGCTTTACATTCAAGCAAGCAAATTAACCATAAAATAAAGGGGGGGGGTTACAAAATATCCCAAGAAAGAATAAACTGCAGATAATAAGCACCAATCTGGTGTTGAATGCAGCCCAAGATACCAATTGTTTTAAGTCACGACAAAGACAGCTGAATGCTCATCTTGTGGATATTGAGCATGGATGATTGCTTGCCATGAGTATCTTCTCTCACAAATAACAGTTTTTTCGCTCTTAATTTTCTGCTAAATTGGAAGCTAACTGCTTCCCACATTGTCGTCGGAGCACCTGCAGCTGTGCTGGATTTCTGCGCACCATTTCTTTTAGGTAAAACAGCACTCCACTTCCTTGAGCTCATCATTATGTTTATGTCTTCCTTTCATTGCACTGCCGCACTAATGATTCAGGCAGGCTGGTCAGTCATTAAGTGACAAGCAAATGATACCATATGCAACGTGTGACTAATCGGTCTGAACAAATGAAATCACAGACTTGCTTTTCCCATCATTCATTTCACAAACAGTAGCAATGTGGTGCACAGCAGGTAGTTCAGTTAAAACCAGCCTTGTAAAACAAATTTCCTGCAGCCGTTTAAGTGCGCTGTGACGGATTTGATGCTTTAGCTAGTAGACGATACCCAGGGGAACTAAGGATGGTTTGGGCGAAGGGAAGTAGGGAGGAGGAGAAATGCTCGGTACATACATTACAGTAATTAAAGGTTTAGTTACCTTATTGGTTTGGGTATTTTGTTTGTATGGATCACAGAAATGACTACTGGATTACCAAGCCCAAAACATGCATAACATACACAATGCTTATCAAGACAGAATACACAGCTCTTTAACTATAGTTCCCCAAAGATGCATATTGTATGCAGATCGAAGCAAAGTTATCTCTGATAGCTATAGTGGGAAGACATATATATGCAAAAGTAGAACTTAAATCTTTCTTTTCTCTGTGCTCAAAATGTCTTTCACTGATTTTAATGAGATATTTTTCTCAGCAATACTAGCATTATAATATTTAATATTTAAAGCATTTAATACTTGCATTAAAAAAAATAGTATAAAAACTAGCTTCTTAACCCCAGTAAAGTCAAAGGTACAAAAATAATTTCATCTGCTATCACTAAAATTTTGCTAATATTAAATAAAGACCCTGAGTAGGTAAAGCCATTTCCTAACTGGCTACTTGAACTGTTTTACTTTTGTCGGAGTTATATGCTAGCTCCATTACATGCTGTTCGTATGTCATTGAGAAGCTAACAAAAAAAAAAAAGACTTCTGAGCTTATTATATTAACTTCTTCGGCATGGGCATGAAGGACGATCTATCCTAAAAGAAGACATTCTTTCAGTCCTTTACTCAAAACTATATTTCAGAGCTGAAAACACCCACAAGAATAAAAAGATCTCAAACCAATCTAATTTTTTTAAGGTAAATAAATGAAGAAAATCCAAAAGCATGGTAAAAGGCAGAACATAGATGCATTCACTTAACCCAAATTGAGATTTTGAGAAGTTACAATCATAGTTAATGAGGAGACACAAGAAGAATTTCTTCAGTTACTCAGGCATCAATGTTAGGAGCCCAGCTAAGAAAGAACTGGACTCCTTCATCTCCCAGCATAACTGTCACCCCATGGGTATTTCTCAAACCTCATAGAAATATTTGCATAATTAGAATGTGAAAACCAATTCTTAACGAGAATCACACAGTCAAAGGGGACCCTCTTTTGACCTTCTATGTCAAAGTAGCTTTACAGGTTTCTGAGTCACTGACAATTCAGAAGGGGAGGATCATAAATACTTACGGATCAATCATCTAACAGATAAAACCACAAAGCAGGAGCAGGTGGTACTTTTTGCATATCATAGTGGTTGATCACCTTCCACAGTATCCTTCTGTGGCGAAGATAGTACTAAGTTGTGCTCATGGAGACAGAGCAGGTTTTGAGTGGTTTGCAAAACAGGCACAAGCAAGGAATATGCATTTGTATATATAAATCTGGAAACAAAATATGCAGCATGTCTTTACTGAATGGGGATCTGCTTTGGCAAACACTAACTTAGGGTAAAAGCTTGGAGTCCTGGTGGACATTGAAAATGTACATGTCTTTTCTGAATACTACCATTGGCAAAAGGCTAATGTGACCTGTGTGTATATCAAGAAAGGGCTGTCACATAGCCGTAGAGAAGTTATATTCTGTTTTTCTTCCTGAAACACTACCTACAGTTCTTCTACAATTCAAGACCCACATTGATGCATTCATAATGTCAAACAAGTACCCTGCAGTCAAATCTGCCAGAGAGCACCATCTACATATTCAAAGAGCAAAACTGATACAAGCCTAACGTGTTACTTAACAAAACATGTAAATACCTATAGGTACAAGAACAGCCAGAAAGGATCAAAACAAACATCAGTTCAGTTAAACATCATCTCTCCAAGAGCACCAAGCATGGATGCCTAGAAAAGCGGGTATGAGGACAGAGCAAATTTATGATACTTCTCTCTAAAATCCCCTACCCCAAAACATTTTTAGTTCAGAGACTTTTCTGGTCCTAATGTTTCTATGCATTTAACAATCATCCACGGACTTCGCTCTCACAAACAAGTCCAGTGCCCTGTAGAACAGTGGTAATAAACTAGCAATCAAAGATAATAATATCTAAAAGCTGGAAGTGGAAGCTCAACACATTTAGAGTACAGATTTTGCAGTTTGGATAACTAACAATTGGAGTGATGTAATGATGATTGTGGACCACAAAAAAATCTTACATCAATTTGACTAATTAATTTCTGCAAAAACTTACTCTAGTTCAAAGGGCTGTTCAGGCAACCAATATGCCATGTACTGTTCAAAACGTCAGATAAAATCAACACAAAATCCAGCCAACAACCTTTTTATCCATTACTTTTACAGTTGTGAGATACCTTGCTACTATTCTTCTACAGAAATTTAAAACACTATGCTTTCAGTGGCATAAATTATTGCATGCCTAAGAGTAGGAAAGCACTTCTTTGTTTATATCATATTGTGGTTTACTGCATTATTATAACCTCAGTAGTCTCCACATGAGCTAAAGACATACTGATTTGGTCCTGTTTATTAATGTCACTCTAGTACTACAGTTTCACATGGCATCTAGCTAGTGCTACAGTTTGCAAAGATGCCTTTCAGGAATCAAACATTTCTGCAACAGTTTTGGGGTTTTTTTCCCAGGGTTGCTGTTCATTATTTAAGTCATTGCAACAGGGAAGAAAAAATATATTGCCTGTTTCTACTGCATTTTTTCGTTATCGTGCCATAACCTAGAAGCTTCTGGCACAGGATGTCTCACTGAGGTCCTTTTTCTTCAGAGAAAATAAAGGCAGGAATATGCCAATTGCAGCAAATATAGGGTTTCATAGGGGGCCACATGCTATTCAGTATAATTTAGTGCTTATCTGAGTACATGGTTATCCAGGCATTTATTGATACCTAGTACAGGTTTACAGAGTATGCCAGGAAGTTGCAGGACACATTGATGATGTATCTTTTCCGTATCTTGCCGCTCTGAAGAATATTTTTAATCTTTTATAGAGTAGAGCTAAAGAACAGACAATGGTAAAATGGGACAACACAAGGTAAAAATAATTTCAAAAACCTTCCTAGCTATTGCAAACTAAAAATCAATGCTCATTTATTTCCTAGTGACTTCTGTTTCTTTTGCTTTTTTAAATACTGCCATTAAAAAAAATTACAAAGGAAGATGCCCCCCATGGCTTTCTGTCAGATACTATCTTATTTGTGTATACTTTTTGTGGTTTAATTACTCCTTTTGTTGGGTTTTTTCCCCTTGGTTAAAGAACAAGTCTCCAGATTGTTCTGTGATCTTTGTATCTATGCAGATTAGATTTGGAAATTAAGGAAACTTGCATCAGCTACATAATTAAGTGCATAAAGAGGACTGCCACACTTTGTTGATTTTTTATTACTAACAAACAGACATAATATGAAACATTTGGGGGTTTTAGGGTTTAAAGAAATATTTTCTGGGAAAGCCCTACCAACATCAAGTTGTATAAGTAAGTAATAATTTGCCATTTTAGCAGAAAAGCTTTCAGCCTTTCCAGTCCCACCGCTCCTGTCCATTTGGCATTATGCCTTCAGCCCTTCCACCTACTTTAGTGAAATATATAGCTATCTTATGGCTGGTTTTGTATGAGCATCCCTGGAGTGCGCTGTACAAAACTGAGGTTATAAGCAAGAAGGTTGAAAAAGGAACAAAACAGACTCTACACCTGGGACTGGGAATGTCATGCTGCTTGTTCCTAACTGTTTTAAGCCTTTCTGTCCCCACAGAGTGTTTTAGGAGGATTTGAATGCAGAGCTGCCATGGTACAGTTTACCATAGAATTACTAATGCACTAATCCTCCTGCAAACAGCTAAGAGGGGAAGTCACAGGTTATTTCATTCACCTCTCTTAATGTATGCTGTCTATCTACACGAGGTGGTTCGAGGATGAAAGTTAGCCTGGTCAACACAGAAGACATCCACCTCTCACGGTGAGTTCAACAGGGAACTTGGCATGTGCCTCCTCCATCCAGCCAAAAAAGTGCTTGGATTAAAAGGTGTCTTCCCCAAAATCGTTGTAAATGTTTAGCAACGCTAGGAAGGATTTTACAAAAATGTTCTTAAATTGTCAGTGGCAATGGAGATGAAAACCTCCGTTATTCCTACCTTATTGCCCACTTTGATCACAGGCTGTGTAGAAGACAACCTGGGTCCCTACAAAGGAAACAAAGGGTTTCGAGGCCAGCAGTGCTTGGGCGTGAGTCTGTCACTATCCAACACAGCATCTTCATTTACTTTTCCCACCATGAAAGCACCATGTATTCTGTTCTGCTCACATTCTGATTTGGGGCTATTTCACCAAAAAGACACTGAAAAGCTGCTTTTTTTTTATACCAGCATTCAGAAGGGCCAGCTGTTTGTGTGAATACAGCTCAGCCAGCCGTCACAGCCCAAATTCCTGCCCAAGGAGCCCCCTGAGCCCAGGTACCTCACAGGGGAGGCAACAAAAGGGAAAACCAGAAATATTTTAGCACAGACTCAAATCCCACAAGCACCCTGCCACTGTCTAACGTACAGCTCATTTCTTCCACTCCCTCGCCGTGCCAGATATCTCACTGTCATATTTCTAAACCACTAATAAAAAGCTCAGTGCTATACTCAAGAGATAGTCTCTCACCAGGGCTGCTATTTGAGGAGAAAAAAGGAATGGCTCCATAAATGCACTTTCCAGGAGGGTTATGTGGAACTTCATCATTTCACAGTTGCCTTGTGCAGCACTACATGAAATTTGAAAGGCTCCAAACATGCTTTTAGAAATTAATAAAAATTAATTCATAAATACACGTATATTTATTATCTGTCCTAGAAACTGCCTCCCGGTTTGCACTTCCATTGGGAAGGCACCAAAACAAGTGTGTGTGGGGTCATTTCAGTCTTAAAGACAACTTCAAATGCATGTACAAAAATGTAAGCTTCTCAATGGCTGTTTGGAGGAAGACTGAATTCCTCTCTTGTGCCTTATGCCACAACTTTTCACTCTCATCAGGTTTTTTTTCAGGACAGCGGTTACCCTTAAGCTTTCCTTACATTATCAATGTCTCACATTGTCAACCCCCCCAATTTACTGATCTATTTTCTTCAGTCAGTATGCTACCAGTGCTTCTCCAAGTGCTCTTCACATGCTCATGTATCCACAGGTCTTGGGCTTGCCCAGCCATTTTAGCCTCATTTTCTAAAGAAAGGAGACTGATGTAATCATATTATTAATTTCCTGCTCAGTCTCCCCAATTTTAACTCACGAATTCTTCAGCCAACTGCAACTGAACTTGGCATTTAAATTGATCATACATTTTCTGAAAAGCTGCAGCTAGAGAGAAGGAAGAAACCAAGTTAGCATCTTCCCTCTTCTCCTGAAAAACTGTTGAGGGAGGTCCACCCTGTTGTCCATCACGTTTGTCCTGGCCAGAGTCCAGCCAGGCAGCCTGGCCAGCACGTGCCCACCTAGGGATGAGTCATGGTGGACATAGCCTGATGGCCATCAGCAAAGAGCTGGGGGTGCTGAGCCCCAGGAGAGGCTGGAGGGGGGAGAACTGAGGCCAAGGGCAGAGGGGAGGGAGGCTGAGAATAAAATGGGACATGGGGGGAAGAAGCAGGCTCTGTTGCAGTGGATGTGAAGGGATTGAAAGTATAGAAATTAACATAGAAATTGCCAATTTAATTAACTGAAAAGCAGGTTTCATTAATTTCACTGTTCACAGAACAATGTGTTTAACAAAGATATTAGTATTCAACATCTCAGTGGTTTTATAATGGTGGGTTGAGAGGAAACGGAAATAAGTTAATTTTATCCCCCAAAACTGTATTTTGCTAATGCCAACCTGACTTCAGCCTTGTTGGCAGCACTGAAATTTGCAGCCACATTTATTAAGGAAACTATGTCCTCATGCAGAAACCACAGGTAAAAGGTAGCGCTGCTGCCTAGCTTTAGCCCCAATAGTCAGTACTGTTGGTATTTTGTTAAAATGAAACTCTTGGAAGCAGGAACAAGAAAATAATCTGAAAAGTTTTGAAAAAAACTGCAGAACTGGTTGTGATCCTGATGCATTCTCACAGAACATCTTGAAATCACTTTGCAAAAACCTGCTGTTTCAGGGAGGCGTGACAGGCACTGCCACACAGATGGGGAAGGAAAAGAAAAACCAGTAAGAGGAAAACAAACAACTCTTGCCCTGTTGCCCTCCTTCCCCAAAGGCAGGGGAAGGGCATCTGGAGGGCTGCCCTTACAGCTCGGTTGGATGAGATGAGTGCAACCCCATCGAGCAATTTGGTGCAGAAAGCACTCGCATTTCTCACTGCTCAAAGGGGTAGTTAATCCAGGAATTTTGACTTTCTGGGTTACTACTAGATAATCTAATCTGTAGAATCAATATTGTTCCTTATCAAACTTGCTGCGCTATGTAACAAACCAGTTCCTGGCACTTAAAAAAAACCAAAACAAAACTGGGTATTTGTTTAATTTGATTCTTTTTCCCTTGAAGATGTATACATGTGTATATATTGCACATATATATATGCATATATATGAAATTCAGGTTTTCACATTATAGCATCTAATGAACAAAAATCAACCATCTCTACTGAAAACAGCCATAATTTTACCTAAATACTGCAGTATCTTCCTACTGCTGTGACATTTGTAGAGAGCAGCAGGTTGGATTTGAAAGCATGTAACAGGATTTGTGCTGTATTAATTATGGAAAATAAACCAGAAGAATCAGTTCAATTTTCAGTGTTGTCTACAAACATTGCCCTGCCAAATTGTGTGGAAATGGGCAAAAGGTTTGACATGCAATTCTAAAAGGAAAATTCCCTCCAAAAATCAGAGGTGACAGCAAAATAAAGAGATATTTCCTCCTCAAAAAAAAAAAAAAAAAAAAAAGATATTTTCCTTGTTTTCCCCCTCCCCTGAAAAATACCCTCCCTTTTTTTTCTCCTCTCCTGACACCCTTTAATTAATGCTCTTTTTTAGGTGACACTGCACACTATAGGTTGCATGGCTGAGCGGATGCCTGCCCCTGCCGAGCGATGAGGCACCCCATGGAGCACCAACAAAAAGCCCCGGTGTCTAACCCTGGCTGGGTTCCTATGAATAGCTCGCCCCTTTCTTTATTAAGAGATGTGCAAGTGCCTACATGTGCCAGATTAGGAGAAGGAGGAGATATACATCTAGGTGTAAATATAGTGCGTCTCAAGGAAATTTCAGAACATCACAGATGTTGCTTAGCCCCAAACAGGATTTTATTCTTGTCTGCAAGGTGGTGTGCAATGTCACCAATGTTTCTGAACGAGGACCACCACCAGACCAAAACAAAATGAACAGAAGGTTCTGGAAAAGCCTTCAGGCTGCTGCCCAAGGCCAAGGAGGTGTGCTGCCCAGGATCTTGCCTGGCATCCACCTCCAGCCCTGTGAAATCAAGAACTTTGGAGGCAATGGGCCAGCAGTGTGGGGGCTGTGTAGCCAGGAGGTGGGAAGGGGCTAAGTTTCAAAAACTAAACTTCTGCAGTGAAAGGGTGAAATTCAAAAGGCACTGAAATACAAATGTGTCACTGATGTCAGCAGAGACTTGGCCAGCAGCTTAACTCACCTACACACATTAAAATGGATTGGTACTTAAAGCTAACACCATATTAAATTTCAGATAGCAGCCACCACGGTAACTTTCTCCTGACATTGCATCTGATATGCCAAACATGACATACCATTCAAATAATGCTTTCTTCTCAGTTTTCTTTCAGCTTAATCCTTATTGTACCTGGTGCACTCAAGGGAGGGCA
The DNA here is from genome assembly GCF_964188355.1 of Buteo buteo. Lineage (NCBI taxonomy): Eukaryota > Metazoa > Chordata > Aves > Accipitriformes > Accipitridae > Buteo > Buteo buteo. Next base: position 35,970,146 of record NC_134172.1, read on the forward strand.
GGTCACAGAGACGAAGGTAAAATCTGACTAATGACAACTGATGTGTAAAGTTACACTTGTTTCCATGGGGAGTGATGGAGGAGAGTCTTTAAAAATTATAATACATATGAATAAAATCATTAAATACTCTACATTTTAATTGCACAAGCCTGCCACTTGCAGGAGGATAATCTGGAAAGTAAGTAAACAGAAAAAAAAATCTGAACTAGCACTGCTGTAGTTAGTCAATTTACACCAAAAAAAAAATTCCTCAGGTTATACAATGTGGAGCAGAGCTTGAGTTCTTACTTTTGCTTTCTTAAAAATAAGGAAGCACTATCTGCCTTGTAAGAAGTTTTAGAGACTCTGGTCTAAACCTTCTGACAAGTTTCAAATGGAAGAAATGGTGATAACAGAGGAGAGCTGCCCCTGCTGCTCTGACGCCTACTCAGCCTGTGTGGTGGAAGAGCTGCACGGTAAGGGTGGTGTGTGCAGAATTATACACCCTGTGGTTCCATTATACAGCCATCCCATATTGTACCCTGGGGTGTATTCACCTTGTAACATCCTGTAGGTAACTGTGAAAGTATTAAACCTTTGATTTAACCTCATGATATCTGATAACTACTGCATGAAATGTGAAGGAATCTGGTTGATTTTCCGCTCTTAAACTGAGCTCTTCATGCTCTTCTCAGTAACCCAGCAAAGTGGCTAAGTGGCAGATAAGGACTTGCATGATGCCTTACCAGAAAGCAGAGGGCACAAAGGATTATTCCAGGTTGCAGCACTGCAGCTGAAGGGCTGACCTGTGGTAAAGATGTTGCTCTGAGGCTCAGGGTGCATAAGTTCAACTCCCAACTCTGTCATACCCTGCAAGAGTGATTTGAGGCATGTCAGAGAAAACTAGTGCCAGTAAAAATCACACATGCTTAAAAGTTAGGGTTTGCCTCCCAAATCAGTGCTGGCTGCCGCCCTGGCTGCCTAGGCAGGGTGTCGGGAGGTCCAGGCTCTGGGAAGGGCAGCTCCAGAGCAATGCAGATGCTGACCACACGCAGACCAGGAGGGCAGAGGGCTCAGATGCGAGCCTCCTGTGCCCGCACACCAGCAGCTCTCAGGCACCCTGCTAAAGACAAGCGTCACTGCCACCCCAAATCCCCCACAGCACCTGTACTCCTTTTTTCAAATGAATAAACCGAATCCAGCAGTGCCATTGCTCTCCAGCTCGCACCTGCACCATGAGAATGTAGTGGCCGGAGGGATGAAACAGGAGATTTGGGTTCTCTTTCCTCCTCAGCAGAAAGGAGATCAAAGCTGTATCTGCCACCTCCTTGCAGCTTGCCTGGGCCAAGTGGGATGCTCCTCTGCCACTTCCCTTGATGTCAGAGGGAAAGACGTGAGCTTTGACTTTGTGGCCCAAGTCCTTGGGCACCACTGGGGACTGGAGAGTCCTGGAGGCTTGACCTGGTGTCCACAGGGCTTTGTGCACCTCAGGCTGCAATCACTGAATAAGTATGGAAAGAGCTTGGAGCACAGGGACCAAGCCCCAGGCTCTCCTTGCCCCCTCCCAACACACAGCCAAGAGCATTACCAGGATGCAGAGTCTGGCTCCCTCTTGTGCTCTCTCCTTTTAACAAATTAATTTAGGAAATATGATGCAGCGGAACATTTTTAACAGGCGGTCTAAAAGTGCCTCTAATGTAGGGCTGGAGCCCTCATGCACGCTGCTGTGAACTTGAAGCCATCTGGGTAAGGAACTCGGCTTCCCACCTGTTTGGGTTAAGCATGCTTTTGGATAGAAAAAAAGTGTAATAGGAAGGACAAAAAGGGTTTTCACATTTCTGATCTTTTTGCAGAAGACTTCCCCTTACTGTCAACCTTCAACTTGTGGCCTATCAGCCTGGGATGTGTTTGCACAGCCTGGTAGGGAAGCCACTTCTCTGTAGAGAATCCACTTCTCCGTAGAGATGCCCGATTCAGAAGCTGCATGAGCAGCTCTCTGCCAGCTTATAGGTCAGAAATTTTGAAGGGCAGAACCCAAAATGATAAGGCATGACATTTCTAGTGTTTTACAGAAGGTGTCATTGTTGCACTGTTCTGCTTGAAAAATTCCTCAACTGTGCTCAGCACACTGCGAGTCACATCAGAAAAATAATCTTTTTTTTCTTTCTCATTCATCTACAGCCTATCCTGTATTAAGCTCAAGATTAAATATTTCCTCCCACAGAATTTAACTACACATATAGACAAATATCACAGGCTACTTCACCTCATTTCCTTGTAAAGAAGATTAATCAAGTGTGTGTAATCTCACAGAATCTAACCTTAAATTTCTGGTAGTAAGAGGAAATCTCTGCTTTAACCAGGTGCCAATAAAGAGCATGCTGGAAAGAGTATGACCATCATTATAGCATGTTACCTGCACACTTTTGCCATGTCCAGCATGCCTGTGCTAGGGAATGCTTTGATCATGACACAGGCGCTTGGAGTACAGAGGCTCCTGAGAACAAACATGGTCCCAGGAACATGTCTAGCAGCCATCAGGAACCTGCTGGCTAACTCTATTCAGAGACATCACACTGGTTATTCCAAATATCAAGCCTCTCTGAAGAATGCCCTACTTCTTGCTCACAGAATTAGAGCAGGGAAAATCATTAATGTATAAAAATAACGAGACCCTAAAATAGCTTCTGCTGTGGTTGCTGAGGAATGGCCCAGGATGCCAAATGCCCGTGTCTTACTGTGATGTTATACACTTCTAGTTTAACCATCACAACCCAGAGTCATTCCTGCCACTAGCGTTGCTATAGTTACATTTGGCATGATACTTTTTTTCCAGCACTTTTGCTTCAAACGAACTAAGATTATGATGATGCCACTTCCCCAAATCAAGTTCTGCCATAGACACTCACCTCACTCATAAATGATTTTGACTCTCCATGTGCTTTCAGCAAAGCAAATGTGAAGCCAAGCTACAGAAACAAGAGCAGAATGAGGTGAGGACCACCTTTCCTGGAGAGAAATGAGCTGTTCAATACTGAGACCCTGCTACCAAGTGGAGAAACACAAAAGTCTGATCCAGTTACCTGCCAGAACTAAGATTACTCTTAACTTGTTTGCAGCCAGATTAAGGGAATAGTAAATACTGATCCACATGGTTTTCAGATGTGGAACTTACCTGAGATCTCCCAGGGATCGGACACATGCATCTATATATTTTGATAGCATGTCTCTGTAATATTGTATGACTCTCTCCCATATGATAGAGTGCTGAGTAATGAACAAGTATCATCCATTTTGGGGACTGCTCTTGCAGCTAAAATGCATTGCCAGCTCCCAGCTAGCGGGAACTTCAGCATATGTAGTCCTCTCTCACACATAGGAGCCCCTAGATGACACTGCGGGACTCCTCTTCCACGCGCCAACACAGAGCAGTACCCGAGATGGGAATTTTTCTGCCTTTGTTTCCTTCTTGTACAAAAACAACCCTGAAACACCCAAACAAATAAAAACACCAAACCAAAACAACAACAAAAAAAACCCCAGACCAAAACCACTATCAAAACTACAGTTCGCATTACTTGAGCTCACTTCCACGTTACATATCAGAAATCAAGACAGGAAACTTGATGTGATTCCTTCCCAACCTGCTCCAGCCGGAAACATCTCTTATAGATTAAAAGCCAAGCCTTTGTGTGTTGTCGTAAAATATACTTGTACTATTATCTGCTTTGTGTAACAGCAGTTCTGCCTCAGATTGGTGCCATCCTGATATATTCAAATTGTCTTGGTTGGCCAAACAAGAGTCATGACCTCAGTGGCTCCTTCCTTTTGGGAGTCCTAAAGCACTTTGCTTATACTCCTTAAGCGAGCTTCAGAAAATATGCTGTAAGGTAACCAAGCGCTGGTCTTTACATTGAACATCAGTCCTATTTCTATCCTGGGTATTTTGCAACTTCATCCCTCTGAGCTGCTCTCTTCTCCGTACTAGAGCTGAAGACCTAAACAGCAAGGAACCAAACAAAAATTACACCACAACCTCCCAGTTAAATATCTAAAATGACGCTGCTGTTTTGCTGGTAGTAATCAGTTAGGAATGGGACAGCAGTAACACTAGGATATCAGTGTCATGTACAGAGCTCACAAATGGTCAGAATCTCCTGCCTGAGACACTAAGAGACAATTCACTCTGCAGCATGTAAAAAAAAAAAAAAAAAAAGGCAGGACTGGAAAAAAGCAAGAGGAAAGGACTATGATGTGGAACAAAGGAACTTCAGTAGCAATTACTTGCCTAGGGTGGTAAAAGCAGGAACTAGATTATGACCCTGGATCAATGCCTTGCTAGCACCACCAGGCAAAAAAACCTCCAGGATGAAAAGCAAGGTGTACCAATGGTACCTCGCTCAAATGTGCCCACACACTGACTCCTATGACCAGCAAAATTTCCGCCCGGCAAGAGCTAACATGCCTCAGGCAAGAACTGGCTTCCTGCTGACCACAGAGCACCATGGGGATGAGGAGCAGTGTTGCATCCTCCTGTTTGATTACCCCTCATCTCCCCCAGCTGTCCTCTGAGTTCCCTCACAGGCATGTAATTATTTCTGAGCCTTTCATGACTCTTCCAGATTTGTGGAAAATGTCTCAAGTACCTAGAAAGCTAACAAGGGATAAGACAGGGCAGCAAATGAGACATTTTTCTTTAGAAACTAGGTTAAAACTGCTTCTTCTTTCCCCTGAATTGTATCAGCAGCAAATTCTTGCTCCCACAAGTACTGCCTGTTATTCCAGAAGTGACTGCTGGGTAAAGGACAACAAAGCTCAAAAGCAGAATTTAGTCTCATAGTTCCCTCATCTGTCAGTCAACTGATGGTGCAATCCTGTGCACAAGACAGTTGAGTTATCTGGTGTTTGGTCACAGTATGCTCTTGCTGGTGTTCAGCCTCAGATAACTGCAAGCTAGGAATACAAAAGTAGCCCCCCTTCTTTCAATGAAGGCATTTGTAGAAAAAATAAAACCAATAAATTCAATACTGATAAGGTCCAAACCATTAAGAGCTGATTGGTATTTTGACAGAGTAAGAGACCCAGGGAATAAACTACTGCTACCAACAGGCCATTGAGAAAGATGTCAGTTGATTAGTTGTTTGGAGACTTTTGCTGAGTATGCACAATTTATCAAACAGCTACAGCTTAAACAAATATTTGTGTCTTTTGGATGCTTCTTCACAACTGTATGATACATATGTGACAAATTTGCGGTCCTCCTACTCGCCAAGTCACACCAAAATCTGATTAGCCTTGACTTTTCCCAGAGTCCCTACAGCCTGCAGCTGTCCCTGACCAGCAGCAGCCATGTTCAGCCTTTCTGAATTTTGTTCCTTTTGGCAGTCCCTGGCTTGTCAGCCAGCAGCTTATAGCACAACAGACTCCCAAATGCTCCCCCGTCCTCTCTATTTGCAGCTTCCCTGTGACAGCACATGGCAGCTCCAGCTGGCTGGCCCCAGCTGTGCTCGTGGGGGTGCTGCAGATATGGGGAATTCAGGGTGGTTTGACCAGGGTAAAGAAGACGTGACCCATGATTGCATAGGAAGAGCAGAGCAGCCTCAAAACACCTTCCCCAGCTGCGGCATAGTGCCCTGTGCCTGCTCCAGGGCACAAAAGCCAGCACATCACTACAGCCTTGTCTCACGCCCTGGCGACAGTGGCATTTAAGAGCCCTATCTGCTCATTTCAGAAGCAACCTGTTTTCCATTCATAGTGCAATTCATTTGCAGCGCATGGTATTTGGGATCAAAGCCCGGCATTGCTACACAAAGCAGTCTAAGTTGCTCAGCTCTCCTTATGAAAGGCTGGGTGAACATAGCCACAAACTATCACCAAGACTGCCAGGAGCACATGTACAACAGCACCTTCCAGAGAAAACCCACTCCTTGGGCTCACAAAACCTCTCCTTTGATTAAACAGTGAATTCAGCCTCACGCCATTAACCCAGCAGGGCAGGGGCTTTGTTTGCTTTTGCCACATGCACCCAGACGACTCGGCAGCGTGTTTGGAGAAGCTGCCGCAGACCAAATGCTCACACTGCAGCCAACGGCTTTGGGTGAGACGCTGACTCCGAGGGCTACTGACAGATTGGAAGGCAGCAGTCTTTATTCCCGTTAGCATCTGTCCTAAGTGAATGTGCACTCTCATCATAAAGCCTGAAAACTAAATCCATGGGGAAACGTGCACAAAAAGGCTGAACAGATAATTCCATCAGTCCACTTAAACAGGAATCCGAGTCAACAAATCTAATAAACTGGGGTCAGTGGACCACGCAGATGACAGAGGAGCCCCTCACTGCTGCATTATGTCCTGCAGTCCCTGGGGGTCGCCCAGGCAGTTTTGATGCAATAAACTGGCTCTCCAGGCACGGGATTTCACCACTAGATGTCAATGGTATCTGAGCTTTCAAAAGGGAAGATACTGCTAAGAGCATGTTAGCTGCTGGAAAAGTTTGTTCTAGCTGGCAGCAGCTTTTGCTGCAACCAACAACAGTCAGCCAAGCCGTTTGCTTGGTCAAAACGGTGATGTGCTCTTTGCAGTGACACCCCACGTAAGAACCCTGCCTGTCTTTTAATAACATGTCTCCAGCAGTTTCTTGGCTAATTATTTCCAGGAGATGACACCTACCTTTGCCATGTTACTATCTGTCAATGTCCTCTGAAAACCTTAGTTTAGCCTAAGTTTTTCCTCATTTGCACTTATACAAAGCCAGACCAAGTTCCCTGGAGTCACTCAAATTGCTCCGATGAATAAATCAAGTTAGCAAAAAGCACAAAATTAAATTTGCTTGGCTAAACTACATTATACTCTTCAGCAGAAACTCTTATTTAAAAGTAAAGTGAATTACCTCACTTAAAATGAAGTAAACCTTATCAAATAGGCACTAAACAAGGGTGCCTAAATGCATGTCAGACATGTGAATTTTCTTCAGATTTGCATGTTATTTTCCCCTAACAGTCCTACCCTGTTCTGCCTCTGTTATGTTGCACTTGTTCAATTCATTCGCAGTCCTGTTTTATGCCTCTCTGATAGCTCCTACTATCACATCATCATCTACTTGGACTTAAAAAGTGGCCTCCAACCAACAATGTGCCCTGAAGCTGGAGCACACAGCTATAGCCTCGAGGCAAGGTCAATGCTGGCATCAGCCACAACAGTTTTCATCCCTGTGAGCGTGACAGGACCCAACACCCAGCAGCTCTGCCTGGTTCTCTTCTGGCACTGCACCATGACCAGAGGTGCTGGCCTTTTATGAAGCCCAGCATCAGTAGCAGATTAAGCAGTTTGCAGTTATTTGCTGCTTTGGAGTGTTTCAAATTGGATTCAGAGGGTACATTCAGTTTTGTAACATAGCCAGGGACTCACCCTGACAGCAAACATTTGAGCATCTAGAGCTTTTAAAACCCAACAGAAGTCAACAGAAGGTCAACTTGACTTCACACGGTCTTTCTGAATGAAAGGGACAGACAGCCTTATGACAGCAGCTGGCCTTGTTCTGATGGAAGTTTTTCCAAGCTGCTTGATGTAACTTGAAGACTTCAAACTTCTGAGGGATTTATGGCTGAAGGACCATCCCCTGGAGCTGCTGAGCCAAATTCCTCAGAAAGCGCTTGCCTGCACTGCAGTCACCCCCACCGACAGGCACACTTGCCTGGGGGCAAGTCCACACAGGAATCAGGCCCACTCAGCCTCAGTAACAGCTTTGCTACTTATGAAGCAACACAAACCTTTGCCTAGCATTACGGAGAGCTCTCACAAGCATTTGACAAAAGCCGATGTAACCTACCAGAGAGGCGCTTGATCCAGGGTTTGATCCTCACCACCCTTTGCCATTTATAGGTCTGAATCATCCCTGTTTACATTTACTGGTAAATTCCCCTCCAGCAAAGCACAGCTCTGCACTTTCAAGCTATCCGTCACAGCTGGCAGGACGTCTCACAAGGGGCACTTCACCACTTAAGTTAAATGGGTGAGTTCTGCCAGTGCCACTTCTCCCCGGTAAGTAACGCTCCTGCCTGACCCATTTCCCTGCAGAGGCAGCTCCACACTCAGCTGGGTCAATGGCAGGACTTTTCCTCCCCCCCCCCCCCACCTTTATTTTAAGTTTTGTTTTTTTGTTTTGTTGTTGTTGCAGTACCATTTACCTCATGTCTAATTATTGCAGCTTAGCAAAGAAGCCGTTTGCCATCACTAACCATTTTTTCTTTATAACCTTACCTGGAGCACTAGCAGTCACTCTGAACCAGCCCTTCCTGCCGCTGTAGACAGGAAAGGACTCGTGCTGGTGACAGCAACAGCAGGAGACCAAGACAAAAAGCTGCAAGTTTTAGAAGCCCTGACAACTTTTTGCAAGAAAATCTGTTCGAAAGACCAGGCAATCCATAAACCATCTCCTTGCACAAACCATCATTTAAGACCCATCTATTCAAGGCAGGCTACCCCAGTGACTGTCTTTCAGTGTGGTTTAGCTCACCTGGTTCTGCTTAAAGACATCTTCACACCTTGCTCATGTGCTTCTCTAAACTTACATCATTGAATCCACATTTTCATGCCAAAAAGGGCAAAGGAAGTTTGGTTTTCCAACCAAATTTTCTTCTAAACTATGCTGACTGACTATTTCTTAGCATCCCCAGGACTGCTCTGACTCCTTACTACAGAGATGAGAGCTGAAACCTTATGGAGAAGAACTAATGGCACTGGGACCGTAAAGAGCACTAAAGCCAGTCCACAAAGATCTCTTGTTAGGAAACAGTCCTACTTACACACAAACCCAGCACACTCCACCTCTCCCTGCAAAGTAACAACTTCAACAGCCAAATATCCAGGTGTAATCAATCAGACCAATGGAGAGAACACAAAGGAAGAGCTTCTCTCTCACCTGCTGGGTTTATGTGACCTCCTGAAGGGCTCTTCTCTTTCCTGATACCAAAATGAGTTTTTTTCCTGGGTTTTAATTGCCTGGTTTCTCTAGGATTGTTGTGATTTTCTCTAATAGGGAGGTAAGGACAAGGATTGCCTCTACCCTGAGGACTCCCCCTGGGGAATTGGGACCTGGAAACGGTCAGCAGCACCCTTCAGAGCAAAGGGAGCTTTCAAGTTTATGCCCCTTTCCTTCCTCCCATGGTCTGCCTGGGATGGGAAAGGGTTGGAAAAAACCATGCTGCAGCCCATCTAGTTCCCCAAATGCACGGATTTGCAAAGATCTTGGTGCCTCTACAAGCAAGTGCCAGTACAGACCTCCTGGAATGACAACCAGCTGCAACTGCTTACCACTGCAATGGGCAGTGAAAATTAAAATTGTGCAGACTATATCATTGCCATTCTTTGACCTCTTAAAGGCTCTAAGATTGGGCTGCTGCTCAAGCTCACTTTTGCTAGGCTTTCTGGACCTTTACAAGGGTCTTATGAAATCCACTGACCTTCTTCCAGATGAGAGGCAAAACGGAGGAGAACCCTTCTCTCCTTGCTTCAAAAATTGTTCATTTGGCCCACCTTTGCAGACCTCCTCAGTTCTCCAGATTTTTTAACTACACTGCACAATTCTTCTAACTCTGATACAAGTATTTCATGGTATTATTGTAACCGTGCACGTAGTATGCCGTCATACAACTTTCCAGTGTGATATGGTGGTCATTGTAGGTGCAGAGGTAGACAGCTCTTAGAACCAGAGGAAGACTTACCTTCGTTGGGTTTTGCTGTGTAACTCGGCTACCATCCCCATGGCAGAAGATAGTAGGACTCCAGGGCAGATGCTCTGCGTGGCATGAAAGCCCCCTGGGATGTGAAACACAGCAAATATTCAGGAAGTTTGTTTTCCAGGCTGAGCGGTTTTTATCCATCAGGAAGGAGGAATCACCCCTACATAGGGTAGAGCAGTTGTCCCCATGCAGGTTAGTCCCATGCTGGCCCCAGAGCAAACTGCTCCTACCTGCTGCCTCTCACCTTCACCCAGCTCCCACAGGAACGGCTCATCACAGGCCTCTCTAACCACTTCAGTTAAAATCCACAGAGCCCATTGAGCAGCTTAAATTGCAGGTCTTTGCCAGTAAAGCTTCTTTTGATTGACAGGAATGGAGGAGCCCTTGCCTGAGTAGTTCAGCAAGATGGTCTGAAGGGACAACATCTGGAGTGCAGCAGCCTCTTCTTGTGGCTCTTCTAGCTGTAAGGCAGCTATCCTTTGCTCTATACCTTCCCATTTGCAAATCATCTGAAAGGTATCGTCACTCTAGCCTCTTGTGACAACCTCCCAGCAGGGCTGATGAATGGAAGGAGAGCCTTTCAGTGCAAAGTTAGCTGCTTGTATGGAGCAACATGTGGCTTGAAGTAATCCAGCTAACTGGAACAGGTTAGGAGATATTCCCCAGGTCTCCTTCTGGGCTACACTGTGGGGAGCAATGATCTTTAATGAAGGGACAGTGATGAACAGCTGGGAACATAAATTCTTCAGCTTGTACAGCTGGATCTGGAAAAGGATGTCTGGCTGTAAAGTATCTTTAAACATCATTATAGAGCTGTGCCAACAATTTGGGCTTGTACTGTTTTAATTATTCCAGTTAAAATTCTCCCTACCTGTATATTAATACTGCCACAAACACTTCGTAGGTCAGGCTTAAGACTACTTAAGGTGCAGGCACTTAGAGGATTAAGTACTGCCTATTTGTAAAGCACTTTGAACAGACATCACGCTGTAGGTACCAAGTGCTATTTCTGTGTGAAATAGCCAGGTTTGGCTTAGCGGTTCCCAGGGTTTGCAAGTGGAAAGACAGGACAAGCCTCAGTGGCATTACAGACTGCTCGCAGCCCATCATGGGTTCTGCCTTCCCCACCGCAGACCAGCTGAGAGGAGGGAGAGGAAACTGCACCAGCAGAGATGCCCGATGACAGGGAAAAGCATTTGCTGTCCTCAGTAAGAGGATCAAGTGCCGATAAGCAGACTCCAGAGGATATGAAGATAGATTTACTCCCCCCCTCTCCCACAGGGACTTCTCATGGTTGCTCCGGGCTCCTCTTAGACTGTGCTGTGATGATAAGGCACAGCTGAGGCCCCATTAACCTCATCCCTGCTTCTGAAACGCTGGTACCAGCAGGTCCCACCAACCAGAGATGGACGAGCAGCTCTGAACAGGGTCAGGCTCCTGACCCTCTACGTGGGTCTGCATCCACCTCGCAAGCGCAGTGAGGGTTTGTGGAACTGAATGACTGGAAGTAAAATATTCCAGTTAGGAACAATAAGTATGTGTGATAGGCATGAAGGCACAGAACCCAGACTTCATTAAGGTAGTTTTTATATTTTTAAAAGCAATATTAAAAAACACTGGAAAATGCAAGATACTTGTAACAGTTGCTTCTACAAGTTTTAACCTTGTATTGCTTGGCCATTTTGACATATAAATTATTGCTTACTAGCTCTCATAAATACACGACACATAATATGTACAGAGGCAGACAAGCATGTAATATGAAAAGGAAAACATTGGCAACATTGATTCTGGTAAATCTGATTATTTCATACATACCAGGTCTCATAACGGTGGATAACTACTAGCTGTAGTCCCTGAGAAGTTAGGTAAATACCTTGATTTGGGGTTTTCTATTTTATTACTTTTAATGCAAGCTGACAGCATTATGGCACTCAGAGAGAATGAACAGGCAGGTGTTCTTACCTCAGCTCATTGACTTCATCCCAGTATTTAACAGTGTATAAGATGACAATAAATAGGCTATGCAAATAAATATTACTCTGCTAAAATGTTTAGTATTTACATCTTTCTTTGTAATTTTACAGCAGCACATCGTATTATTTCTGATAACACCTTTTTTTTTGCCACTGTCATGCAAATGCAATTTACTTCTATCTGAGATGGGGCTAGAATCAAAAAGCTGTGTCATAGAAACATCTAAATTTGATGCAACAAAAATCCCACATCAGAGGTATAAAGTGACCCAGCTTTTTTCCTTTGTTCTAATTACTTCTCCTAGCTACTAAAGAAAATATGCAGAGTATTTAAACCTGGGTGCAATTGTGATAAACTGAACTTACAAGATTCATGGATTTTATCCTATGTAACATAATTGCACTATTGAAGGATTTAAAAAAAATAAATCACACAATATCACCAGTGCTGGACCCTGGTAGAGGCTGTATAGTGTCCCACTTTCCTTTTCACAGGGTTTACTTCTAGTTCTCCTCCCAACCACCACACCTTCGAACTGCTTGCCAGTGTGCAGCCTAGCTCTGCAATACTTCACCTGTTGAACAAAGACTCTGAAGGGCCTTTTTTTAATTAGACTTACTAGCTACAGATTTGGGTTATTTGCCTTTCCTTTATGGTAACAGTTATAAGGTCCATATTTTCAATGTGAAATTGATGCACCCACCTTGGCCCCTCAGACCAGAAATTTATATCCAAGTTATGCAGACCACTATGAAAACTAGTTCGCAAAGTTTTAAACAGTAGTCTAATTAACCACAACACAGCTAATGAGGTTAATGCTGGCTATGTGCCTTCAAACTGATTTTAAGCAAGCTACAAAGGGTAGGCAACACCTCATTTAGTATAAAGTTACAGCGGTGCAGATAGCCAACACTTCAGCTGGCTTGAAGTCTACTGGTACAAGTTAACCCATTCATTACCTTCAACCATTTTGAACAGGCAGAGTGAGGAGCCTTCAAGGTGGCTCTAGCATGCTTTCGAATCAAAGCCTGAGCACAGAGTCATCTTCCTTCTTTTTTTTCTTTCTTTCTTTCCCTTCTTTCATTTCCTTATCTTTTATTCTTCTCTGGCACCACTGCTGCTTCATCAGCAGTAACTACCAAAACTATCACAGAGCCAAATGCAGTGAACTGAGAAACAGCCCTACTTTCTCACCCTGAATACCTTCTAATGCTCCCTCTCCCACGGATTTCAACAGAACAACTTGTGGACTAGAGTGTTACACCACATGAGCTAAAGCATGCAGGCTGGTCTACATACAGGCTCCTAAAAATAATGCCACAGTAAAAAAAGATTTCACAAGGGGGAGCTCAAAACCCAGCAAACCACCCAGGTAGTGCAGCTAGGGTGGGAATTCAGGGAGTGCTGTAGCCAGGCGAAGAACTGCAATAACACAAGCAGCAAATTGTATTTGGTTTGTGTTCTTACACTGCAGAAAGGAGCCCGCCGCAGCCAGTATCCTCAGCTGAACAGTTTTGGTCTGTTTGCACAAAAGAGTTATTTACAATATGTGCAGTCACATCTACAGAAGAACATAGGAAATTTTTACTCCATGGCCAGCAAGAGTTTATTTTTTTTTCTTTTTACTGGGTAAAAAGAAGATTTTTTTTCTAAAAAAAAAAAAAAAATCATATAGTATTTGATAATAACAAAGTACAAGCAAATACATTTCTGAAACATCTGTTTCCTTTACAATAGATCTATACAATATTTCACAGATGGGAAAACCAAATGCATTCTACAGATTCCCCCACAGACTACTTGTTAAAGCTGCTTTTTTTAATCCCTTTAAACCAGAGATAACACAATGATGAAGAGCATGCTACTTCAGTATTCCCACATTTCAGTAAAGGAGCATTTTCTTGGAAGTCTTACTCATGTGGAAAGCATACAATAAAGATGGGCGAGCAATGCAATGTATCCTCCCTGCTCTGTAAAGGGACTGTAACTGTGAGTCAGTGTACAAACACATGGCAGACAGAGTAGCACACTGCACATTGCCTGTGGCATTCACTAGATTATTTCAGGGCAAGTTCTTAGCACTGAAAACCAGAGCTACGGTGACGGTGGTGCTTAGGTGTAGGTCAACTGTAGACAAGACTTTAGAAATGCTGCCTCAGTACGTGCCCAGAAGTAGTACTTTTAGCTACACGAAAAATGGCTAGGGGAGGGGTGTGAGAGGGGCAGAAGCAGTAAAGGGACTCTGATACTGAGAGCCCGGTGCGTATGCAGGTAATTACACTGGTACCCTGTAAGGTGTACCCTTTTGTTCTTTAAAAACTAGAAATGTGTGCAAGTTAGGTGGAATTTTACCTGCTGAAAAGAGTAGTTCCAGGAGGCGAGTTAGGAATGTAGGTGATCTAGGCATTGCCTCAGAATAGACACCATGGAGGTTGTAATCCAAGCAGAAAACAAAGCTCCTGCTATAATAATTTATAACACGTTAACTGCAGGAGCTGGTACTGTATCTGAGATAACTGAAAAGGAAGAAATTAACATGTTTTCAGTGTACAAACAATTGTGTCCATAAACTGCAACCAAAGTGGATTGGCTCTTACGGTGTGTTTTAGAAAGCAGATTCTTAAGGGGCCATAACAGTGTTTGCTGCTGACCTCCACATCACGATGCACTCTTGAGTTTCATCTGGTGCGCTGTCTCTTTATGCTCCATTCTTGGTTGTCCACACTTATCTCAAATAAGATGCTCCAGTAGACTCAGGGGAGCTGCACAGATTGCACAGTATTTTTTGGCAACAATACTTTGGCAGCCTTGAATCAGTGAGGTACGTACTATGGTGAGCCGAGAATCAAGCCCCTTGCGGCACGTTGCTTGCTGAAATGTTTTGCTGCTGCGACACGACCATTTCTTTCATTCTAATACTGCCAGAATCTGCATTGAAAGCTACACTGGACCAAACAATATTTTCACAGAAACCAAGCTCCTGAGCTCAAAGGACACTGCTCCGCTCCCTCCCGTCCTGGTGACCAGTGGGGATGGCACCAAGCTTGCCCTGCAACTCTGTGAGCAGCTCCTTTGCTGGCTCTTGCCTGATTTTACTGCGCATGTTGTGTGAGCTACTGATAAAACTCAGTAAACTGTTCTTATATAGGGAAGCAACATGCTTGGCATAAACATTCACTTAATTCAAAGTGCTGCAGTTACAAGGTTATATGAAGCTGTGTACGCTCACACTCGCGGCTCTATCCTGTGAGAAAGCTCAAACAGAGCTTGCTGGTTGTCGATGACATGCAGGTGATGGACGTATGGCTTCAGCTCATGATGCTCTTTCGAAGGAACTTCGTTGCCTGCAAGACAAGAAACAGGGCATGGATCAGAAAGCCATGCTGTGCCTGCTTCCCTCTGCCGTGCGTTACAAAGTCCCTGGCATGCCAACCTGCCAGGTGCTAGACAGTCACAAGGAAGACGGCCAGTGATCCGAAGGACTTGCTGTTTAAGTGCAATGCATGAGGGAACAGCTAGATGCAGAAAAGGGGAGGAGAAAGAAAGAAGTAGGCAATGCCGGGCAGCCAGCGTGCACAGAGGGACAAGTGTCAGCAAGAAGCTGGCTCTTCCCAAGTGGAAGATTTACTCCTGCTGGCAGTTGAGGCAGTCCGTCCCCTGCAAGGGTGGTTCAAAGCTCCCTTTCTGCCGCTCTGGCAGTACGCTGGGACCTTGAGCGGGGGTGGGCGACTGAGCCCGTAACTTTTAAACAACCTTAACACAAGTACACAAGGCAGCAGGCCCCAGATAATTTCCTTCAGAGCAGGTGAAAGGTGACAGCGCAGCAGACAGATACAAAAGCTCTTCAAAGCTGCTCTGACAGGCCCTCGCGTTTTGATCTGTTATGCTTTTGATTTCTGATCCAGTAACAGAGACAAGAGTCATGCTGTCATTTCATGGGAGTTTATATGGCAAGAGGAACTAGCTGTGTAACAGACAAATTGAAGGGTGGCTTGAATAGCAGATATTTTCTGTTACAAGTTTTACACCTGACATTGGCTTGTGGGAACTTGCCACCTGTGAAACCCTCCAGCATGGCTGGTGACCAGCAGAAGTGGAAAAGGAAAAGCTAAGCCCATGGCCACAAGACCCATCAAGACAGGCAGAGAAAGCAACGAGATATGTTTCCCACACGTTGCTGACTGCTGACAAACGAGCAAAGGTTGGAGAGCTCTGTTCTAGTCCATGTCCTCAAGGAATTTTTAATAACATTACCATAAATTAAAAAAGAATACCCCTCAAAATTCCCCAAACCAATCAGCTTAACTCGCATGCTCCCTCCCTCTCCTTTGTTTCATTATCATCCTTTTCTCCACGCTCTCCAGCTACATGAGAAGCTTTCCAGGAACCGACCATCCCACTTGTTTCTAAAGAGCGCTGTATGATGCTGTGTAGGTAACGTGTCGGGATACAGAGATGACCTTTTTGTTCTGAGGGAATAGGATCCCAGCAGCTGTGCTGAGCGTAATGAAAAACATTTGTATTTCTCATTAACACCTGAAATGACAAAAGCTTGAATTATGTTATTTTTTCAGGCTCCTTTGCCTGGTTTTGGAAATGTTTGTTTCCAGGATTTGTTTTCAGGATTTAGGATATAAAGGTATTATTTCCATTAAAAAGGCATTTCAGTCTTACTTGGAACCTAACCAGTTTCTAACCCAGAAAGACTTTGGCCTGCAAGCTTAATATACATGATACAGTTCATAAACAGTAATAATATTCCTTGCTTAGTTTTGTTTGAATTCTTTCCTACAGTGAGATGCCTGCTGCTCTTAGGCCAATCTGGGAATTGATGCAGTAGAAAGATTCACATTCCTGAGAGCAAAATAAGCCCACTAGAAAAGGAAACTGTCCATAAAGTCTCAATAAATATTCAGTGAATTCATTTCATGCCTAAACGAATTTAAGACAAAAAAAAGTGCCTACAGGGATGTCTGCATAAGCTGCTTTTTAAATGCCAGCTTCACAATAAATCAAGTCTGTGGTAAAATAAAATAACAATCAGGTACTTCAAACTACCAGATTATATGATAAATCACAGGTATTAACCTTGGATTTATGTTGCAACACTTACAAAACCACTTGGAAAAAAAAAAGGCAAAAACAAGATGAAAGATTTGCAGAGAAGCTGCAAAAAAATTTCACATCATTAAAAGGAACCAATGCTACATTTTGTAATACCAAGTAAGAGCCATTCTAATTTACAGAGGCATGGTTTGGATTAATCAATATTTCCTTCAGTATCTGGTTTAACAGAATAACACCAAAAGGCACGTCCTTCTCCCTCTTCCCCTCTCCCTCTCTTACATATAACTTTCTCAAAATAACTCAAGAACAATAATACTGAGCAGCCTTTGTGTAAAAAAAAGACTGTACATACACATGGTAATTCTATAGAACAAATGTTCAGCAAAGCTCTTAACACTACCTATCATTCTCCAAGGTACATGTATTTATACATAAAATTATTATTATTATTCTTTTTGTAGGAGTCCATGCTGACAGCTGCTGAATATTCAGCTGGAAAAAAAAATTTAAAAAAATTCAAACTCTTTTTTTCCCCAAGGCTGTAGCACAATTCTGAACTTCTCTTTGGAAAAGAGGTTTTAGTGGCCTCAATAAATGACATGTTTAGTGGGTTTGGCTTAAAAACTAACCACTTCCTAAAGTAGTGTTGTGTTTGTCCCTTTCCTGTGTTTAACCTCTCTGCAGAAAATAAGAAATGCTGAGAAGGAGAAAAACAAGGTTTCTCCTCTGTGACCAACAGAACAAAGAGACCTGGGGTCTTCTGGCACAGTCCCTTAGGGTTGGATTCTCTGGTGGCTAATAAGGTGGAAACAAAAAAACCAAAAAAAAGTCTTTTGTGCAGCTGAGGCACTCGTGACCATTCCCATCAGTGTAGATCCTCCAATGCCTAAATCAGGCAGAGTTCTATTTGCAGACTTCCCCTAGCTGAGGTACTAATACAACCCCCTCTTTTCTACCTAGTCAACTACTTTCATGAAACCCAAAGGAACTTATTATCTTCAAGACTTCCACCATTTTGTGAAATGTCCTTAAGAACCCAAGCTAAGCAAACAATTGCTCTTGGTGAAAAGCCAACTGAAAAGCTGTGGTGATGAATACCATCTTATAGCTACTGGAAGCCAAGACAGCTGTGAATCCGTTACCAAAACACACAGAACAGCAGTGTACATCAGGGGCCTCCATTATTAAGCGCAGCTGGCACAGATCTTACACAGTATTTTGAAGAGGTGATATTTTTTGCAGGAAAATAATTTACAAAAAATTTGGAAGCTGTTTCTACAAATATTTTGTGAAGTAAAACTTCATCCAACTGTGGTTTTTGCTGGGTTGACCTTCCAAGAATGATGCCCCTTCTTGCCAATTGGTTAAATAATTGTCAACCACGTTTTGCTGCTGTAGTAAACCTGAGCAAGTGGAAAGAAAGCAGAAAAAAACCCCAAACCCTCAAGGCCGTACAAAGGCAAAATAAGTGGCAAATTTTGGCTACTCACCAAACTGGTTATTTCTGCAATGTCTCAATGACCGAACAGTATCTGCAATCATGTGCTGCAAAGACAAGATATAAAACATCAGTGCAAAAATCTGAGATGGATTCTGTCATTAGAAAAGCCTGAAAAAAAATCTCCTTGCCCTACACTGTACAGCAAAAAGCAACTGTAGTAAGGTATGAAATGAAGACAGCAGGAGAGAGACTTTGCTCTTTGTCTTAGTGATAATATATGATGAAACAGGGTTAATCTAGAAGGTCCTTACTGATATCACACAGATTAAATGCGGACAACTCCCTAAGAGCCCATGGGAAGTGCTAATGAAAAATAGCCAGAGTTGCTTATTTTTGTTCCTGTGACTTTTATTAAACTGAAAGCCTACAGTAGGGAAGTCCTGTGGACTGGGTGGTACTTCTGGGTTCAAGCCCCAGTTCTAGTGCATTATCCAGTACATTTGGTAGTCTGCAACCTCTTCTTCTGTCTCCGTGTGTTGTCTAATTAGACTATAAGCCCCTTTGTGGCACAGACTACATGTTAATATATACTTGTATAATGCCTAGCACAATCAGGCACCAGTATCAGCTAGGCAGTTTTCTGCAGAACGATAATCAACACAAAAAAACCCAGCCCATAGCCTAAATGCTGCAGAGCAAGGACCCTGACATCTCTGCAGACACGTACCAAATAAGACTATACTGTAGGTATACCACTTTAAGAAAAGCTGGTGCTAAGAGGGATATCGGATGTTCACTTAGATTAAGCAGAGGAAATAAAAGGTTTAAGTTTGGTTTCTCATTCAGGCTCAGGTCTTCAACTTATGAAAACTGGAATTGTTCACTATAAATCAGTAGAGTGTGCTCATTTTCACTAGATGTCGCCCATAAAGTTCTCGAGGCATTACTTTTTTTTCTTTATTTGACTGCTTCTGTGGCAACTCTTCACCAAATCTAGGAACTAATTTAAGCAGATTGCAGTTAGCAGGAATGATATAATAGCTCATACAAACAGCTGATGCTCTTCTCACATCTCCCTCAAAAATAATCAGAGGCAGAAAGGATTAACTGTCTTGAGCAGAGTATGTTTAAGACCAGAACGATGCAGAACAGCTCATCTCTTAAGACCCTGGCAGTGGCTTACAAGGCTCCTCCATAGAAAAGCTTACCAGAAGAGCAAGTTTAATGGAAACTTCATATTCCTTTCATCAGTGAATCAAAATAATTTTTCTTGTTACCCGCTGTGTTTCATTTGCCATGAAATGATGCAATCTCTTGTGCTGATGTCCTTGCACTGATTATAATGAAGTTCTAATGAGGTGATCTAGACTTCATGATCAATAGTGTGAGTACTGGGAGAGCTACAGCTTCCATCAGTGCTGCTGCTGTGAAGTTTTCCAGCTGATACCCTTTGCATTTGGCTTTTAGAAGAGAGACTGCACTATCACACATGCTGTCGTTCTTTGCTGTTTCTCCTTTGTAGTCAGTCAGCATGGGGATCCACCCCAAGACTGACATCTGAAGATGATGCTCTGGTAACGGAAGAACCTCTTTGTGTAACACTCTCTTAAAGCAGAGTCCCAAATCTCCTGGCTTTAGTAGCCTAATTAGGCATTTCTCTCTGTCTAATTTCAACTCTCTTGAATCCAACCGTAACACAGAAAATCAGCCAATTCATCTGCAAAGCAAATGCTGTTTCCTGACTCTGTAAACAGGTGCTTGCATACCATTAGTGCGATGAGTAACACACATTTCTTGTGGCCTTTCAGCCTATCAGCTACCTAGGATCATTAGCACTCCTTTAACTGAGGATAGCAAAAACTCAGGCTTGGGAGTTGTACAGATATTTGGGGGTTGAGAATGTTCAGCTGCCATGTACACAGTCCTTACAGCTGAAGGCACTAGGTAACGAGGTGTTATTTAAAACAGTAATGGACATTGACCTGTATTAAGAGTTTGCTGGAGTGTGGCTGAGATGTCATTGCTAAGATATGAGTGATGGCTGACTGGAGAAAAAAAACCTGAAGAAACCACATTTCAGTGAAGCAGCTCAGTAAATACCATGACAATACCTTGAGATGCAACAGTATAAGATCATATTTTCATATATTCCTTCAGGTTTAGTTGAGGAAGTGGGTATGGTACTAAATATCGATCTAACACTATTCTAGACTGGAGTTTATCCAACATGGAGTTAAATAAACCACTGCAATCCCTTCAACTTTTGCTAAAACTAGGTAACATTCCTGAGACAAAAGATTGTTTCATTTTTTTCGCTTTGCAAATTCCCTTCTTTATATTTTGAATTAACTTCACTGCAATCATGTCATGTCAAATCAAGTTCAGTCACGGTAGGATTGTTGAGGCCATGATGGTCTAAGAATATAAAAGAAGCAGGGATTGTAGGGAAAGAGAATATCTGTTATTAAACCAACTAATATAGTTGGAAAAAACAATGGTTCAGACTGACAAGTCGTCCTTCAGGTGAGATGTCTAATGCAGAAATGAAATATTTCAAAATACTGATCCAAATGGAGACAAGAGAAACCATCTTTGCTTTGAAATTTGTAAGTAGAAACTCAATGCATTTATGACAGTGAGTAAGTTCCTTCCCCAAAGCAGTAATCTGCTATGGTAGAATAATTCTTTTCTTCTTTTTCTGCAACAGCAATTTTGCAGGTGAGGGTCAGTGGCTTGATCCAAACCAAGCAGGAGTCAATGTCACTCCTAATTTTTCTCAGCAGAGGCCAGAAAGTGCTCAGCACAGAACAGAACACTAAGGAAGATGTTCTTCCTTGGGACAAAGCCCTTATAATTAGAAAAGAAACATGAACTGATGTATACATGATCATGTGTGATACATCTTGTTGGTCAGTTCATGCCCATTGACTAAATACCTTAGCATCCAAATGAACCAGGGTAATATGTGTACTGCCTGGCTTTCCACTGCAAGCATATTTAAATCTCTTCTAAGCCCCCACTTCCTAAGCTTGCACTATTGCCTGCATTCTTATGTACACAGGGCTTCATGAGACAGCATGTTCCCGAGGGCATGATCCGACTAATAATTTGGAGGAAATGTCAGTTTGAACAACCCTCACCCCACCACCATCACCTCAGACTCTCCCCCCTGCCATTTAAAATGCCCATTATCCATTTGCATAGAAAAGGTGAAATCCTGGCTCACTGAAGTCAATTAGCAAAGCTCCCATTGCCTCTGGAGACACAACAGTGACAGAAAGGATAGGAAATCTTACCCAGCAAGCCCAGCATACATTAAATATATACATGATTAAACAACAAACAAACAAACAAGGTCTGGCTAAGACTGGAACAAAAATCAGATCCTACATATTCACTAGATAAATATATGGGCCAGTGGGGGGATTTTAGTAACAATTATTGTGCATCAAGGGCTAGTTTAATTTACATGTTAATTGGATGTACTTCCAAAAGGCAATGAAGAAGAACATGGTAATGAGTTTTATGCAAACACCTAAAGGTCAAACAGTTAATGGACTTGGGACAAGAAAACCTTTCATTAAATGCAAATCAGTGTTCTTGTAAACTCTCCAACAAGAAAAGGTACAGAAATCAAACAGAAAACAAAAAGAGGAGCTCAGGTTCAAAAGTCAGTCTACATCTGCTTGCAAGTTGAAAGACAATGTACATTATGATATGATGTGAAATAAGTTCAACATCTGGTTCATGAATAACTCCATGGTTGCATGTTCATTCTCAAACAAGTGTAAACACATGGAGAAAATAGTTGGGAACAATTCACCAGGCACAGCCATCTGGACTAACAGTCCCATGGCACATCTAGAGCAATTGGGAAGAATATTTTAGTTTCTTCATCAAATACTCCAATCCAACAAAAAAAACCAACCAAACAAACAAACAAAAGTTTCTCCATTCCACCACTGTTCAGATATGTGAACTGTGGCTTTCAGTGCTACAAAAATGTTATCAACAAAGAAATGAAATATGCAAATTAGAGAAATCAAACCTCTATCAGTAATATTATGCCAGTGTAGATGTCATATGATGTCTAGAGTAGATGTGACCAAAGAGACAATGTCAGTAAGTGCCCTTCTACATGAAAGTTAGTATAGTGGTATTTACAGTCAGTTTAATTCATATTTCAGGCATTATTTTCTTCATCATCTAACCTAGATCAAAAATTTTACTTTCATTTAAGATCCATGGAATTAGCATACCACTGGCAAATGGTAAACTAGAGAAACCTTTTCTTTAGTGCCTTGATAAAAAAAAGGAAATATAATTCAGAGAAAGCTGAAGCAGGAGAACTTGACTGAGGAGAAGTAGTCCACAAGGTGGTGCAAAGTAATAGTTCTTACCGGAGAAAAAAAAAAGTGGACTGTGTGACAATGATGCTGGCCATTACTGGCTTAGCCATTTTACACAGAAGTGAGGGAGGAAGGAATGAGAAGAGAGAGGAGCAGAGGAAAGGGGCAGGGGTTATAGACTGTTGGCTGACTGTTTTATCCTGCTTGCTCTTTTTTACCCCTGTTTATTTCTTCCTGATTCAGCCAGAAGAAAACCTTTTAGTCTTACAAGATAAGGAAGGGAAAGGGAAGAAGAGAACATGAATCTCTTTGAAAAACAGGAAGGACAAAATTAGCTTACCAGCTTTTCAAAATTAACAAGGTTATCCAGAAAAGTTTTATTTCCTTCATGGATGAATGTTACATCTGAAAAAATAAAGGAAAAATAATTATTTTTCATGGCTTTGTTGTTTAATAGAAAGAAATAAAATTACTAAACAGCAACAAAAAGAAAAAAAAAAAGAGGAAAATATCCCATTAAGGATTGACACAATACCTTATAAAAGTGGAACAAAAGCCTGATACAATGATGACACTCAGAGATTATTAGATAACAACACTATGTACACGTTGTAGCAAGAGAATTTTCAAGTGGGAGCGCGGATTTCTTATTAAACCTGGTCTGTGTTACTTCTGGGGTGCGTATCATAGAGAGGATGGCTGGGAGCAGGCGGGGGCATCCAGGGGGATGGCCGTGCACGGCATGCTTGCTCTCCACACCCTGCAGCACCCATCCAGCCACGCTGCCCATAGCTGTGCCTGGGCTGGGGCTGGCCGGTCCCTGAGCCCAGAGCTCCATGGGGGCAGAGCTACCAGATGCTGGAGTTGGCTCTGACACCCTTTCGTCTCTCTCTGTGGGACACAATGACTCTGAAGTCCTTCTCAGAGACATGGGCTACGGCAGTGGCCAGCCGGGGAGGTTAAACACAAGCCACCAAACTGAAGTTCAAAGCCTTGACATAAGCATTATGGCTAGGGAAAAAAAACACTTACGCAGTGTTGTTGGAGAGAATTTGCAAAGGCAACAAAAAGGTCAGTGAGGTGAAAAGGAAGAGGTCTATACTTGGCTCCAGGAAGGGAACTGAACACAGTGTAATGAACTGAAGGGCGGGGAATATCAGGCAAAACAAATGTTCCTCCGTTAATTTTTCTGATGCATATTAGGACACAAAGTGAGACCTATCTCGGACACGAAATATGAAGGACATGGATAGATTCCCTGTGGGGACTGAATGTCTGACTCCAATAGTGCATCTGCCACGTTACTGAAAATACTAGCAGGAGCACCACCACCATACCCCTTATCAGCTCTCTCCTGGATGAGTGGGTACCCAGGAGACAGCGCTATATTGTAATGAGACGGCACTCCAATACCCTTGCTTCTTAAAAAGTCACAACTGCGTCTGCCAGCAGGCAAATGGCACACAGTGAGCGGGCAACGTCTCCCTCTCAGCAGCGGTGCCAACCTCCAACACACCAGTCTAACTGCGCACCTCGGCAATTCTCCTGTGCTCATCTCTAGGGCTCCCTCTGATGCCCACTTGGTCCCCCCCGTTTTGGGGGATTTTAGGACTGGGGACCTGCAGCTGGTGCTGGGGGATGCTTTGTCACACACACAGCTCCACCTTCATCCCAACCCCCAAAAGAGCCAACCTGATTTATTTCCTTTTGTTTCAAAGACTCACTCTGTGCCCGGGGGGCATTTTGTAGTTGCTTAGAATGGAAACGTTAATGGCTTCATATGCTGGTGGAAACCCAGGGCTGGGACTGACTAGGCAGAGCTCTGCAGGAAGGGTGATGGAGCGCTCCCGTGCCCCCCGGGGTGGCTGGGCTGGGGTCTGCCTCAGGCGGGCGGGCGGGCAGGATGGCAACCCAGCTACAGCCAGTCCAGCCAGCGCTCCTGAGCAAGTGGGGCAGGCACGGCATATGCTGGGGATGCCTCCGGCACCTCTCTGCCCCTGGACAGGATCCTAAAAATCAGGGGGAAAGTTGGGAGCGGGCCCTCTACACCTCCTCTGCTGGGCTGCTTTGGCGGACCCAGGGAAAGGGACAAGGAAAGGACAGGGCTTCAGGACACAGGCATTACTTGTCTCTGTGTCAGTGCAGTTAAAAACTGTCACTTCTAAAGAAAAAACTTATACCGGAAGCAGCAATTTCCAGACAGCTTTTTAAGTCAATGACAGCAACGTGTATATCTCTGAGGGTGGAAGGAACAGAAATTTGCTTTGCAGCCAACAACTATGAGTCCAGATAAGTTCAGTGGAGCAGAAAATTGCATCTGAGCTAGGCTGTAAGGGTACATCACAGTATTTTATTACATATTTGAAAAATCTGCCTGATTTTCAAAAGCTGTGTCTGTGTGCTGTAAGAGAGCTCCGCATTTAAATTTAATTAACTTTAAAAGGACACTCAAGTTATTTTTCTTAACTAAAGAAAGGTTATTAATGAATTTCTTTTTTTACTTGCAACTACTTTTTTTCCTCTTGTGTTGAAATACAGTAATTTGTTGAGTTACTAACGATTTCTATGCTATCCATGCTTATTTTATTGGTGTTGGAAATAACGTTAATACAAACATGCTTGACATGGAGTAAAGTCCTACGTACTGTGCAATACTTTGGGAATTACCAATTTTGGCAACATCTCCTTATGGATCACGATATTGAAGAAAATTACTGTATTAATTTGCAAAGTCTCCTTGCTATCTCCAATGCATTTGAGACATGAATGCTGCTTACGTGCATGTTCTTACATAACCATATTGTAGTGCTGCTTCAACATCATTGCCACAAGCTACTTGCTTATGTTTGCTGCCTTTGTTTGCAGGCAAGACATACTCAAGAACACTTAAAAAATATTGATTTTGAAGCCTTGATAATTGTATCCATCTGAATTAATGCAAACTCCTTTGATGTGTGCAAACAGGGGAAGTGCCTGATGGCTCCTGAACTGCCACTGACTGATCTGGAGGACTGCCTTCAAACATTTTAAACTTGCAGCAGCAGCAGGTTGGAATAAACAGCCTGAAGAGAACACTTTTGGAATACAGGAATAATCAAATGAATTTGCCATGTTCAAACACAAGGCAATTAATAATTAAGGACTCCAAGACAACGGAATATTTGAAATACCTGCCACTTAATTAGCTGCCCAGGTCACTGCATTAAGCAAGTAGTTGTATTTTATTTTAATAGATTTTTAAAAAATAGTTATTTTAATAGTAAGATTTTATTTCTCTCCTTCAGACCCATAAGAGACTTGCGGATCCCCTCCTCCCAGGACAGACAGGCAGGTTCTGCCTTCAGGGCGACACCAGGTAGGTTCGCCCCGGCGAGGCAGGGCAAGCACCTCAGAACAGGCATCTCGGACCAGCAGCATGACCGAGGCCGCTGCTGCGGGTGTCCCCAGCGCAGCCGGGCAGACGCGTTCAGGGCCTTGCAAGGTCTCGTTTCTCCACCGAAGAGGATGTGGCCAAAGCAACCGTACACTGCTCTACCGGCGCCTGATGGGCAGGTGCTGAAGTTTGAAAACCTGTGTGAAAATTGCTGTCTGCTTCTGTCTTAAAAGGCAGCTGTTCGTTATCCAGACCAAGCGCTACCTTGTAGATACCACTTCATCTCCCACATACATATCATAAGGCCACCTGAAGGAAAAATCACCTTACACTTATTTTAATTAACCACAACAAAGAAGAGCAGCCAAGCTTTAACGTTACCTTTCAGAAGTAAGGGCATGAAGGGGATTTTCGGAGATTTCATTTTCTTGAATGCATCTCTGTAAGCTTTGTGATTCAGAGAAGGGTCCTACAAAACCATTTGGGTAATAGAGAGAAAAATCAATAGGCTATAAAAAGAGCAATTCTAAATCCATTACGGGCTTATGATCTGAACATGATTTAGATATAAAAGGTTTCTTCAGGAAACAAGGCAGATAAAGGTTTTCTAAGCTAGGTGACTTACTAAACTGAATAGGAAACATAAACAGTGAAAGGAACAAAAGCAATTACGTTCCTCTAGATGAGGCGGTGCTAAAATGGGACTAAGCTGCAGAATAGATTCACTGGGACTGCTCTGTGATTTCCCCACAAATTTGTATTAGCAAAATCTCTTCAACTTACTATCTAGCACAAAATGTATCTCAGAATACATTGCTGATTAATTTCTTCTTAAAAAACCCCCAAACAACACCACACCAAACAACAATAAAAAATGCTAACAAAAACTGCTCCCAGATCAATGGAGCATATTGGACATTTTCTAAGAAAATAAGAGAGTATGTTTCAGTGGTGTTATGTAAGTAATTAAAGAAGTAATCTCAATTTCCCATATAAACGAACATTTTTGTACACCAGCTTACACACAATCTTGAAAACACATTACTTTATAAAGGACTCTAAGTACAGAAGCATGACAGCCATTAAAGGCTGGATCTCATGTTCCCCACGCCAGGCAGTGATCTCACCACGCACCCACTTCCATGACAGCCAGAGGAAACACTTGTTTATTCAGCCTTGATAATGGTGACAAAGACCCTTAGCCTCGGATTTTGTTGGTGGTTTTTTGTTGTTTTTTTTTTTTAAACTTCAGCTGTCCTCCTTTTCTCTTGATCTGCAGCATGTTGCTTCGGATAAAGGCTGATTAACCACCAGAGCAAAAGAACAGTTTCTAAATCGATGCTGGGGAACGGACACTACATTCACCTCTCCCTGCCCTTCCTCCAGCTGTCAGGAATACAGCCTTTTTCCTTTTTGTGTTTGGAGACCACCTCTGAGCTCTGGAGAGCTGCGTGGCCTTTGGCAAATCACAGATCTGACATGACAAGTTCCAGCTCCAGACAATAACAGGCAGCCTCCAAATAAATTAGGAAGAAGGAAGGCAGGTAAAGACAAGCAATGCTGTTCTGCTGTCAACACCATACTTACCGTCAAACTTTCAAGTTCAGTGAAAAGTTTCTTGAACTTCCCAGGAATTTTCTGAATTGGGAAAACAGAGGAGAAAAAAACAGGAAAGTTGATTTAGGCAGAAAAATGTTGAGGCATTTTTTCCCATGAGACTGCCGTGGGTGAAGCGCCTGCTGAAAGTACCAACAGGCAGTTAACCTCCACTCCTCAGCTCCAAGAGCCCTAATTACAGACCATGTTCAGTGCAATGCCAGTGAGGCATCAGACCCTGCAGCCTTGCCTCGGGGACCTGCATCCTTCTTTTATGGAAACTGCTTGTTAGCAGATGTTTCTATTTTCTTCCCTAGCTTCCAAGCCTGCTGCATTGATGTTAATATCCTTATCAAGTTAGAAGCAGTAACACAGGCTGAGAATTCAGATACTGTGATCACATCCAGGTTTAATCATTTGTTGTAATCAATTTTCCCCTAAAACATGGGTTCGAGAAATTAACAGACATCACGCTCAGTGCTGTTTGATACACCACCCCCAGTGCTGACCAGTGTTACTACTGGCACATACTGGTGGCAGAGGAAGATATCTTTCCTTAACAAACGATTATTCCACCTCTGGTATCTCATCCTAATCCCACAGGGAGGTGCACAAAGCACCTTAGAAAGGAGCCCAAGCACAAACTACCTTCTTGCTCCACATGCTATACCTGCTCTGCTCCACAAGCATCCGCTTCCTTTACCTCTAAGATGCTTTAATGGATTCACCTCATAATACTCAAAGCAATACTTCTACAGTTTGAATTTTGCTGCTGGTATTTCAGACTTGAAGAATGGTGTCTGGACCTTAAAGCCTGTCTATTTTTTCAAACCATACCAGTTCGTCTAGTAAAAGATATCCCCTCTTAGTACAAATCCTGTCTTGTCTTTGTCCTTAGACCCTGACAGCCACAATGACCGTACCAAGAAAAAAGAGATTTAGAACAATTAAGATTAAGTGGATGTGCTGTATGATTAAAATGCTAAAATAACTGAACATGGAATTGCAATTGCACATTTTTAATATCTTCAATCAGGGAAAGTTAGGCTCATTAAAACACTGCATACTGTAGAAAAAAGTAGAATATGCTTGGGAGCATACACTTGTTTAAGAATTCAAGTGCAGAGCCAATATAATTTAGCGTCTAAATGGTTGCTTAAATTTAGGTGGCTTCATTTACATGTGTAAGTAATTATAATTAATTTATAAACATTGCTCTACTTTCTAGAAGTTACATTACTAATGCAAATAACCTTCTGCTTTTGAAATTTCCAGTGCAGTAAAGTTTTACAAATAAAAAAAAAAATGCATATGACTTCATAAATATTTTACACACAGAAACGTGACATATTTACAATGATACATATGCAGATGAGCTCCTTGTTCTGACAAGCAATATATTCTGCTCCTCCTGAGGGAAGTCCACCAGCAGTGCATGATCTCTAGAGGTCTCACCACACAGCAGACTTCTGCGTGTTTCTGTGCGGGAGAGGTCTACACCATTGCTACCAGGTGCCTTTGATACGATGCTTAGTCCCTTCCACTCTCCTACCAAAGCCCAGAGAAAGGAGATGAGGGCAACCTGTAAGAGCAGGCAAGGGCTAATGTTCCCTAGAGGGGCATTTTAGAAATAGGAGAGACAAGGGGTTTCTGTATCATCATCCTCAGGTATGTATTTTTCTCTAAAATTTTTGCTTGACTTGTTATTTAAAGTTAGCTCCTCCTTGCCTATCTGAGTGTCTGTAAACTCCTCCCTGCAGAAGCAGTCACTGCCCTTGCTTCTCTGACATATGCACTGATGTTTCCATATGCATGATTTCAGCTAAGGGGGAAGACTTTGCTCTCTCTGAACAGTGTTAGATAGGTTTGTAAGTCTCTGATGGCCGTTTGGTTTCAGCTATTGGTGCTCAAGAGTATCTCCAAGGCAGGAGATCACAGCTGTACTCTGTCACTTTGTATTACAGATTGATATTTTTTGAGTACTGCTTTTTTGAGTACTGCCCACTTGTGGTGTTGGTGGCATGGGGGAGGGATAAGGCTTCACCCCATCACACTAAATTACTCCTTCCCCAATTTTTGGTTCATCAACGGATATAGTAAGCTTGCAGATACTACCACTAAATAATTTACTTGGACGGAAAAAAAATGCTGCAATATAAACAGAGATTGCAGTGGGACCCCCCTTGAAACATCCCATGCTCTGTCTAGCAACGGATAGCTTCTTTAGCAGATAATCTCTGTTCTCCAGCATGTTCCTTACTCATGGCCCATTTCCTAACTTTGTTTTTCAAGATAAGCAGCTGCAAAAGAGCTGATAAATGAGAATTAAAGAGGGTTTATTTCTACTTTCTATTTTTTTTTAAATGAAATTATTCCATAATAAGGTATTGCTTGTTTGGAGCCACCTTTATAAGACTTTCTGTTCTGACATCTACTTAAAACGCTAGGATAATTTATCTGGGGGTTTTTTTGGGTGTTTTTTTTTTTTTTAAAGAGGGTAAGATCCCCTTGCTTTGTTCTTATTTAAAAGCTCTGGAAGGACACATTTAGTTTTATTTTAATAGCTGTGTATATAAGGTTTCAGGTCACAGAGAAGTTTCCTCTACCGACACTCACTCCGTGTTTGATTTCAGCATGAAAAACCAATAATTAGAAAGAAAAGGTAATTCACCAGTATACAACCTTTGTGAGAAATGGTTTTGACAGGGTCTAAAAGATACAAAGATGCATCTTACCTCCCAGGTCTGAGACAGCCGGCTGACAGATGCAGTGTTGAGACCCATAACAATAGCAAAGAATGAATTCAGATTTCTTTGGGCTTTACAGCTGTGGAATAAAAATATGAACACTGTATTCTGATTTTTTTGTACTCAGAATCAGAGATAAATGGAATGCACAGGTATCCTAGGTTACTGAGTCCCATTTCAACCCTCAGCACTAACATACAATCATCTTCCACATAATGAACTCATTAAATGTCCTCTCATGACCACCTGCAGTCTACGTGATGAGGTCTCTAAGAAGTTTTTTAGCAAATGTTCCACTGTCTCATCAACCCTGTTGTTGGCAGGTTATTCTTCTCCCTTTGCTGTCAAAAGTAGTTTTCCCTTTTCAATGTTCAAGTTACTCTCAGCTGTCCTTTACCATACAGAATAATTCCTTGACCTCTATTCTGTTGTATTATAAACATTTTCATCCCCTTTTTCATCTTTTCTGTAAATTGTACAGCATTGGTTCCTTCAGTTTCTCTTTGTGGTCATGGCATGCAATCTACTTTTCCATATCGTTATTATCCTTCATTGAATTCTCTGTAATTTATTTTAACTTTTCTCTCATGTTTCCTTCTTACCAAGGAGATATAGTGAGACAGTGGGGAGGGAAGCATAAACATAATTACTGTTTTGGCTCTAAGTTCTTACACCTTTTTCCTATGCAAATATAAAACAAATATCAAATTATTTATTTGGAACACATCACACTTTGTCTTTGCCTTTAATTTGTCATCTATTATCACCCAAGGACCTGTGTCACAGTACTGTTCTTTACAATCACGCATTCATTTCTTCAGCTCAGTATTAGCATTCCCTAGCTGAATTACTTTGCATCTATCTAAATTAAATCTTATCCTACTGTTGTTTGCACATGCCACTAGACTCCTTAGATAATTCTTTTTTTTTTCCTATCCTCCAATGCATTTGCAATCCCTCATCATTTTTATTGTCTGAAAATCTGATTAATGTTCAATGTACGTATCCCTATAAATTAGTTGCAGTTAGTGCTGGTTCCAATACAGGTCCCTACGGAATTTGCTTGATACCTCTATTCTTTGACATTTTACTATATACAATCAGATCCTGCTTATTTCTAGTCTGTTAGGAAATTTGAAATCCTGAAATATCGAGTCCTTCTCAAACAAAAGGATTCCCCTTTCTCGTGCAGATTCTTGAAGACCACTATAAACATACATGTGCACGTGTGTATGAGAGTGAGAATCCTCTTTTAAGACAATTTTAAGTATGAATTAATCCACTGCCTTCACTGGGATTTATCATCAGGGAAAAGTACATGCCAAGGCCTTAGACCAGAAACTTGCCAGCACTTGTTACAAGTTTTATAGAGCTTGCACTCATTGCTGTGTACTATCTTGAGACGGTGTATTTCTCACTTCACTTCAGCTGTCTTTAACTTTTATCCTAACTTTGTTGCTTAGACTGCTTTTATCATTAAAGTCAGGCAGCTCCCAAAGCTAATTCACTCCAAAACAAGAAAGGTGTCCAGCACAGCCTGGATAAGCAGTCTACTGGATGGGGCCATTTCTCACACAGAACTGTGGAGAGAAGGTACATCTTTTCCAGTCAGCCACTGCTTGGGAAGCAAGAAGGCTGCTATTGTAATCCATTTATTCTAACCCTATGCTGACCTGTTTCTCTAACTCCTCAACATGTTAATTTCTAACAACATGCTAATTCATTGTCAAATTACTTGCTTGCTATTTTAGACTAGCTCATCAACAGAAGCGTAGATAACTGTTTCAGAAACTCTGTCTCCCTTCTATGTATTGACACACTTGTATAAAAGCCTTCCATCTTCTTCAGGTGTTCCTCAACAGTGAGGCACACAAATGCTGAACATGAGAACTTAGTCCTGGTGCTTTGCCAACAAGCTGGAATTCAAGAGACACAGATTCCTGGCCAAGTCTGGGAGCAGCGAATAGGGAGCAGCCAGAGCTGCTCACACTCCCTACCTCTCTGCCTTAGTCTTAAACGAAGTATCAGGGCTGCTTGGCTTGTGCCTCATGATGAGAGTCCTGTGCTTAGCACACCATCCTTCCACCCTAATTATTCCTCTTTAATCAGCTTTTCCAGAATTTATGAGATATGATAACGTCTTCTTTCAGAAAGCTGCTTTTCTGATTAAAAAAAAGATCCCAAGCGAACTACACACTCACTTATTTGTGTATCAATTATATCACCATCTACGTAATATGATGATGGGTGCTTCCGCAGTGCACTGGGAGAGCCTGTCTACTATTTACTGACAACTATTTAGTCTCCACAACTTTGGCTTTTCACTTAACAGAGATGGAATTAATTCAAATAGAGCAACATTTTAGTCTGGTGACAAATATATCCCTATTCATGTGGGACAGAGATGCAACTTTTCCTGGAATGCAAATTAATGCTACTGTGGTACAAGCAAGGCACACAGATCAACCGGTTTTGACGTAATTGGACCAAACTTGGCCATTGATACAGCAGAAAATGAACTTATTACTGGATACCACACAACTTGCAAACTAAGTCAAATCACATTTATGAGTTACACTAGATTAGATTAGAAGAATTCATTTCACCAAAGGCACTGCTTCAGCAGAGAATAGTCCTTTCTATGTAAGTGCCTTGCAAATTAAATCAACCCAGTTGATGAAGGGAACAAATTACACATTTTCCATGAACACGCATATTCAAATATTGCAGAAACCAACAAGTGGAGAGAGGCGAGAAGAATGGTTGCACATATTTAAATTGCTCCTTCTCCTTGGTTACTAAAATAAGGGTGATTACAGAGAAAAAGAACTCTCTGTGTATAGTATATATTTGTGTTCTGTTCCAAGGCATCAAGTAAATGCCAGCACTATTTAGTAATAGAATAGACCGTCAAATCTAATTAATGAAGACGCCCCCTCCAATAAATAAAAAAAAAGTACTCCAGAGAGGATTACATGGGGCAACAGCTTACTGCAGCTAGTTTCCTCTCTAGATGTAGGACTTTAAGATTATAACAGAGATTTTGGGTTCCGTGTAGTCTTTGGTGAATAACTGTGTTGCTGCTCAAATAGTTTTCTAATACCATCCTCAGGTTATCTCTGCTAAGAAAGGAGGCATCTGTACCATCAGGGATTTTGCAGCTGATGCTACAGATACAGCGGCTAAGCTGCTGGGAAACATTTGATCAGTATATACTCTACCATGTCTAGTTTTGGCCAGTGTTTGCTGTTGTTATTTATGGACTGTTTTATCTAGGTATGCTTACTACACTATTAAAACACAGGATGACAAACTGGTTTTCTTTCTTTGCTTTTGCACCTACTTCTCACCAAATAAAGCATGTGAATTCAAGGATTTTTGCTGCAACTTTAGTAACTTACTGGGCAGCAATCTTGATGAACTTTTTCACTAGCTGTACACGTTTGCAGAGCTGGCTGCAGAGGAGTATCTCGGTGGCAACCCAAAGCTGGACCTCGTTGCATCTTTGAAGCAGAAGACTAAGATTCTCAGTGTTTTCAGCACTGCCCTGTCTGCTGAACGTGAAGTATATCAGCTCTTGCTGGAAGACAATCACAATATTATTAGGGATATAAAAACAATTTAAATGTAAATGAATTATAAATTATTTAGAAGTATGTTTTTGAAACAAGACCTGGTTACAAATGGTTATTTTTTCATTCTCCATGAGCCAACCACAAATGATTCAGGGTCCAGGTTTGGCTTAGGAAAGTCTAGAGGCTTGTTACAGTAGGCAGGTGGACTGGAAGTCCTGCAAGACATGCTTTTATTGTGGGATTTCCTGCAGTTCCTGTTCTGGCTACAGCCAGGTATAGGACATAAACAATCTGTCTCTCTGTATTTCATCAATTCTGTTCCAGTATGAAAAAGCAACCATATCAGACCATTGCAGAATATGAAAAAATTTCCATTCAAACTTATTCCTAAAAATAGACAAGTTTTCATCAACAGAGGTGTGGGTCTTAATTTCTGTGAAAAAACAAAACCACTTGACCAGCTCTAGATTTAAAGTCTCTAACCTGAATAAAAGAACCTGAAATGAAAGATCAAGGAAAACATCTGATGAGAAGCAAGGGAATTTCCCATTCATTCTTCTCAGAAAGCCAACATGCTTTTTAGTGAATGATATTTTCAAGTGACATTTTGTACTGTTAACTGTGTATTTTACTCAGCAGCAAACACCAGAACCTATCAAAGTCACTGAAACAACCCAGTGGGCACTGAAGTGGGCCATTATCCCATTTTGTGAAGCCTGCCCAGTATTTTTTATCTCACTGAAGCATAGCAAGAACAGTAATGCAACCATCTAAATTGCTGAAACTGTGAATTCTTTTGTGGTTAAAGTGATATCAAGGACGCCTATTTGTGGAGTTCTATATTTACAGAACATTATCAAATGCAAAGGACAATTTGCATATATAACATACTCACACAGACAGTTTTTAGAGAATAATCATGCTCTTCTACTCTCTCTCGAGGCAAATCTCAATATAACCCACCAGGTATACAGGGAACATATGAGACAGCCCAGCACAGGGAAGTTACAAACCTTTGACAAATTTTTTCAGTATCAAGGATTGCGACACATCTCTTGGACCCGGACTCTATGTCACCACTACTGAGCTGCCAAATCATGCTGTCATGACGGTGAACTGAGCATCAAGGAATACTGATGCTCCAAAATGCATCATAGTAGCACAACGCTGCATGAGAGTAATATACCTGGAAGTGGATACAGTGCTACTTACCTCATGAATTGCATTGAAGAGGCTCCAGTCAAAGTTTGTTAGTTCTAAGGCAAGATCCCAGGTGTTGATTCCCAAAATTCTCACAGACTTTTGCTGCAATTCCTCATTTTCAGCAAATGGGTTCTAAATCAATAGCCAAGAGCAAAAAAATCCTCAGCAAATGCTAAAAGTTCTGCAGTGAAACAGCTACTGGACCAAGGTACCAAACAGACCTGAGTAAGTAATCTTCTCTAAGTGCACACTGAGGGTTTTTTCCCCCCACTAATCAAAATCAAGGAGTTATAGCCTATTTAATAAATAGTTTGAAACAGGAAATGGGTCAATAGGATCATTGATTTGCTATTGGATTAGGCCTTCTCCCTCTCTCTCTCTTTCTCTATACCTTGAATATAAAACAATGACCAAGCAGGCGGCATAATGAAAATAAAATCCCTGAAACCATCAGAAAACAAAATCTGAATTAGGACACTGGGAAATTTTTGTATTATAAGATAAAGGAATCATTCTGCAAACATAGGGGATTTAGAATAAATACACACTACTTGCCCTCCAATCCACCTTTACAAATAACATAAATCCATACATTTTATGATTAATCTACTCCAAATGTAATCACCAACAAACAGTAAACCACTGTGGGTCCTGATTCATAGAAGTTACTTAGCATATTACTGTGGAGTGTACTGGTACTGCTGATGTTAAGGGTCATTTGACATTTCCATTATTAGCTCAGATTTTCAAAGGTTTGCATTTCTCTTGGGTTTTTTTTACCTCATCAGGCTGAAACTTGGCACATGAAACATCTGCCAAGATGAAAGATTATTCTTATCAGTTAAGCCATTACTTTGGTGCTATATTTCTGACAGTTACAGCAAGTTTCACAATTTTTATTATGTAACTAATGAAACTAGATTGGCTGTCACCTGTCTGCACTGGAAACCTTCCCTTAATATTCGCATTTTCAGAGGTGGCTAGAACACCAGAGATAATGGGGATAACAGATTACAATGATAGCAGCATGTCAGCTCTTCAGGGCACATTGATCCAACAAAATGTAAATAGACATTTCTCATCCCTAGGATGAATGCACAGATCCTAGCAGTACTGACAACATGTAAAAGTCAGCTGCGATACTGTCCCTGTGCTTTCCTTGAAACATCTGCATAATTAGCAGAAAACTATTGAAAGAGTAATTCTTTGAGCGCCTGACTGTTCCTACCTCACTGAGGTTTTGGGAAATCATAGGGGGAAAGAGTTTGCAGTCCTGGTTTCTGAGGACAGAGGGAATGAGGGAGACCTGCTACCCTTCAACTTGCTCCCCTCTCCAGCACCAGTGAGAGGATGGAGAGACAGACAGAAGGAAGGGAAGAGGACACACTACTCGCAATATATGCCAGCCACAGACTGACCATGGGGCTGCCACAACACTGGGGTCACACTGATACCCAGTAATTCTGCTAGAACTCACACAATATTTATTTCTACATGTAGTAATTCCACGGAGTGTGTCCATCACCTCATATGATTATGCACCAGCCACTTTAAGTGTTACAGAGGCACAAGGGTGCAGGGAAAGAGTCACACGGGCCCTGAAAAATAATCCTTATCCCATCCAGTCCTGTACAAGCACAGGTCAGGCTGATGTAGATTGAAAGACTTAAGCCGTACAGAAGGTTTGGTCCATTTGAAATTGGTGAACAAATTCCCTTACTGTTCAGTTAAATAACTGCTGTTAATGCAAGATACTTTTTTTTTCAGGTATAGAGCCGCTCAGTAAGCTTTACTAAGTAAGCAAAAAATAAATTCTGTATTGAAAAAGCCCTCTGAAAGGAATATTAAGTTCTTCATCTGGAGTCAGACAAATAAAAAATGGGAAGTATACAATACAGATCCTTACCAAAGAATCAGTCAGATCTTTTCGATAGACAAACATACGACTGGAGGTCTCGAAAGATTTTGAGATAGCCAAATCATTTGGTTGTAGTTCATGTTTTTCTGTAAAAACAGAAAACAAAACACAAAAGCTTCAGAAAAGGAGTAAAAGCTGTATATAAATATGAGGAAAACATTACAAATATATTTGTAAAGCCACATCAGCTTCTTAGAATGGAACGAAGCATCAAATCCAGTCCCTAGTGGGACCATCATCTCCACACTATTCAGGCACAATAAAGGCGAGATGTCTCTGATGCTGGACTAGAGCACAAAAACTTCCAGCATCTGCTTCCAACCTGGACTTCACATAGGATAGAATGGAAAGAGACCCTTGAATCATCTAGTCTAACCTCCTATGCATTATAGAACATTTCACTTCAACCCAGCACATCTACTGTAAATGTAATGACTTTTGTTAGAGCAAAGTGTCTCGGCCTCCAGAGACAGAGCTGCTGCATGTCACTGACAGACAAGAGCAGGGCTGGAGATGTCATCAGTGGCTACGGCCATTTGACAGGTGAAGAAGTTTAAAGGATCCCAGCGCCACAAAATTCACCCCATGGAGCAGAGTTGAAGAGTCCTTTATAGTACGGTATTTACAGAAATCCCTGTAGACCTAGAGTAATTCATTTAGGAAACATCTGAGTAAAAGAGCAGGACACACTAAACTGGTAGCAAAGAGAAAGGACGTTTTTTGCCTCCACTCCAGAGTACTGGTTCAGCTCTGGGCAACGTTGCATGCTGCAGAGAAAGGTGTGGGGAAAAATAAAGTAAAACCCAGGACACAGCTAAAAAACTGCCCTGAGAAAACTGTCTCTTCCTGTGGGCTCCAAGTAATCTTCTGGAGACCTGACACATGAGATCTGATTACAGTGACTGTATTAATGTTGACCCAAAAGCACTCCAAGCATGTTCACAGCTACCTTGGACTTTTCATTGCCCATGAGGGAGGAGTAGGACCAGGAGGAGTCTGAGAGCCAAACATCATTTCAGACTGTTTTCCCTTTTATCCATGCTCACGCTGACACCAGATACATTTATGTTGAACTACCAGTATGTTTTTTTAAGGTAATTTTGAATAAAAAGAGCTTGCTTGTTCATTTCAGAAGTACAATAAAAATGCTTTCTCCAATGCTTACACTGCTGCCCTCCAAGTGGAGGGCAGATGACAGTTCTGAGTCATGCAAATAGCAAAAAAAACAAAGGGGAAAAAAAAAGAGGGTGGCAGGCTGGTCTTTATTGCTTGCAGCACAGGAGTGACAATGCATAAGAACAAAGATACTGAAATTGTGGTATCTCCAATTAATTCAGGCAACATGACTAAATAATATTTTAGGGGTTACAATGGTCATGTACAAATGACAGTCCTATTGTACCTGCATTTTAATTGTTGTTTATTATTGAACAGCCAAGTGGCAACCACTTCTATTCTGTGGCTTTCTTGGGAACCAATGTGGTCTAAAGATAATAGTGTGTTTCATTATTTATGAATTGTTGGTTTTCTTTAGCTAAGTAGGCAGTTAGCACCAGATTTATTGCTATCAGAGCCCTGCTCTTGAACAGCAGCGAAAGATCTGAAAAACAGCAGCAGCGCAGTGATTTTGCAGTGCTGTAAAATGCACTGGAGGCGAGTTTGGGCACACACAAGGGTAAAAAGAGTATGCCTGCAAATGATGTAGCCCAGCTGGCCAGGACACCTACGTGTAATGCTCCCTACATGTGGCCACTCTGTGCCCAGGCTCTCAATAGCCAGAGCAGGACACCATCTCCCTGCCACCCACACCAGTGCCCTGCAAAAAAATGGTTATTTAATTGAGCTTGGTGTGGGGGAAAAAAATGTGACCTTCCAATTCTGAATCAAATAAACTAACAGAACAATCCAGCATTTGCGTACCTTTAATTTAACTAGACTGAGAAAGAAGTAGCAATGAGTGCTATATCTCTGAGAGTGCATCCTTTGTCCCAGGGGATCAACACCAACTAATGTTATCTGAGGATATGACCAAGATATTCTACACTCTTAGCACCTTTTTGTAAAGCCAGCTTTGCATTACTATGCACCTAGTTAAATTGCTTCCTTTACATTCCCTAAGAGCCAAAAGAGTCCACAATGAGCAACGCAATCTGACCAAAGAGCTTGAGACCTGCCAGACACCAAAGAAAATCTTGGGGGTTTGGCTGGTCCCTGGTATCAGCCCATGATCAGTCTGGTCTTCCTTAAAAAAAGACAATAAGCCTTTCTGTTCAATGAGAAACACTAAAATCATAGCCAAAAAATGTCAGTTGTAAGCAAGACTCCTTACAAAGTACTGCTTAGATTGCTCACAGTATTTCAACTGTGCAAATATATGTCTCTCTCTTTCTGCTGGAGAATATTCATTACCCATGCCATAAACGAGGAAACAGCCACGCATATAGTATTAGTTATTCTCTTTTATATTTTTAAAGCAAACCATGCCTCATCGCCTTCCAAATTAATTTAAACACGGAAGTAGGAGATTTATCTGTGGGGAAAAAATAAAATCTTGCAGTGCTGCTGGAGACAAGAGTCCTTTACAATCCCTTCCCAGCGAGGAGATGCCGTATCCGATGGTACCCAAGAATGAGCTGTTGCCATGGAAACGACTCTCTGGGAAGCAGCTCCTCATTGTTCCCATGGTCATCCAGCTGTGGGCTTGCACAAGAACAGCTGTATCCTCGCACCAGAAAATGTCAGCCCTCCCTTACGTGATATACTAAAAGGTAAGTAATCAGATGAAAGGAAGTTATTTACCACCAGAGAACGTGACTGTCACCAGCGCCAACTCCTCCTCCGGGTACTGGATCTTTTCTGCTACGATCTTCAGTATCTCCTGAGCTGAAGTGGATACTTGAGCTTTCACACTGACATAGGAGTGCTCTGTTATATACACACGGCAGAAAACTGCACAAAGGAAGAAAGACACGCTCAGCGGTAGGCAGAGACACCTGAACAGAGCAGGAGATGATCTTGCAGACCCGACCATGGCAATGCCTCGGCTGCCTCGCTGCTGCGGCTGGCTGCGGCTGCAGGAAGGGCAGCTGCTGCACCCTGACCCACAGGGACATGAAACTAAGCATAAACGTCACCGTTTTCCCCCTTCTCACCTCCTCTCCCTGAGAAATGAGAGGGGCAAGCAAATGGAAACAGAGACCCCCAAAGCAATACCTACTTAAGACTTCCTACTGTGAGGATTTGTCACAGACAACCTCCTCTACTGCCTATCTTCTTTGCAAACTCAGCTGTTGCCATCTTTTCTCCCTTCCTTTCAGGTTCAGATAAATCACCATCCTTTCAGTACATTTCATATCCACTGCAGAAATTATTTTGGACCTCCACTTCCACCTGGAACAGGAGGCTTTGCAAAAACAGCGCTCCCCAGTCTTCATCCACTCCAGCTATAGCTTATCTGTCTAGACATCTAAACTACTTGCACTGCCAGAGTATTTTAGCACCAGTAGAGGCTGCCCAAAGAGCAATGCAATTAGTTCTGACAACTCTCTCCCTGAATCACTTGCAGCACACATAAAAGAGACTGGTTTGGAGAAATTCCCTGGGCTCATCACTTCCACTGTAGCCCATGAGTGGGTTCGGCTCTGGGAGGGAGATCCCCAGCAGTAACGTTGTGGTCAGCTCAGCTAGTACTTTGTTGCTGGTACAAAAAGGGATGTATGCTCTCTCAGCCTGCCAGAATTTTAGGTTTACATCTTTTGCCAAGTTTGCCGTAGCCAGTTCTTTGAAATACAGCTGCCATCCTTAAAAGGGAAGAAACAGAGCTGCAGACTTGCATAAATATTTCAAAATTTACAACATCTGCTAATAAGAATTGCCACAACTCTTGGCTTCATACTCACTTCAGCGCTTAATTAAACTTTCCCTTTCCTTCTAGTCTAGCACTTCTTATTGTAGACAGGCTGCTACCACAAGACAAAACTTTTATTCTCCAGAAATGCTGTATTTTTTTTAATTAATTTTATTGACACATGTATGTAGCAATAGCTCTTTGCTTGTCCTACAAATCTTCATGGCTTCAGGGCACTTTCATTAACTGAGACCATGCCAGAAGCAGTTAAGAACTCTGTCGTCAAGAATATCTTTTTTGTGTGTTGTAGTAAAGAAAAAATGAAGATGAGAAGGAAGGAGGAACTTAACATTTAGCCTTGGGGAAGAAAAGTGATTTGATTTTATAATTTTTTCTTAACCTGTCTCTGCTGACAGACAGTAAATCAGATGCTCATCCTATGGCAGAATCTCACTTCAGAATGGATATAAGTCATGAAAAGATAGAGACATCAAATTGCACGCTAAATTACTAGGTAGAAAAATAAATTTTAAAAAAGCTGACAGGAATATTTGGACTCCATATGCAGAGTGCAACACAAGTTGCTTACAGCGAATTTGTTTGAAATCTCCTCCTCTCTGTCATTTGGGAGGGGACAATGACAGCAATGCTAATTTATAACTGGGCTATTGACATATCCTTTGTTTAACATTGAACTAAACCAACCCACAGGTCAGGTCCTCAAGCACAACCATCATACTGACTCTCCCAAAGCCTGTTCCCCATGCACCTTTCCAACGTTGTATCTGTGGTATCTATTGGCATGGACGATGCCACCTCTTCAGCAGCCCGTGCTGCTCCTCTGTGAGGTGCAGGAGGGAATGCCAGTGGGAGAAAGCGGCCATGGGCTGCAAGTTGCCCTCGTAATGCTTACATTAGGAAATAAAATGCCTCCAGCCAAGTGGCATGGTGTGGCTTGGACGGCCCCATCCTCCACAAGCGCCATCGGTCAGCAGCACTCTACCACACCAACTTAGACATCCACCCTCATCATCTGTCTCTCCTCTCCCCAACTCCACTGTTATTTCATTTCCTCAATCCCATCATCTTCTGTGGTTCATGCTCTCAAGGAGTGAGATAGAAGCAATTTAGCAGTCGGGTTGGCCTTGCTGGGTACTGCCCTTCCTGTCCCCACAGCCACACTGTCTGTCCCCTCTCTTGTGCCAGCACACTTCCCTCCCCACTTGTCTATGAGCTGTGTCCAGCTTTTTAAGAAGAAGAATGAGTGTGAGGGTTCTCATCCAGAAATACTATTTTTAGAAGCAGCCTTGATAACATAAACCTCAAATAAACTTATACTTGAAGCACAGAAAAAGGATATCTATCAGTGCGGAAAGACTTGGCATTGAAGGAGCTTAGTTTTTATTCTGTCACAAATGAGCACTAAAAATATACTGACTCCAAGTGAACTTCCGGAGTTTTGTTCCCAGTGAGAAACAAAGATATCATCAAAGGGCGAGACTTCCAGGTAGGAGGACCTTCTGCCTGTTCGCTGCTTGTGTGCATGGCATTATCCTCCTCTCCGCCT
The DNA here is from genome assembly GCF_964188355.1 of Buteo buteo. Classification (NCBI taxonomy): domain Eukaryota; kingdom Metazoa; phylum Chordata; class Aves; order Accipitriformes; family Accipitridae; genus Buteo; species Buteo buteo. The sequence continues at coordinate 36,012,525 of NC_134172.1, forward strand.
CCTTCCTCGTGCAGGCATTACAGGAGGGTGACTGCCTCACTGTGTTACTGCCCCAGCAGCGATGAAGGGAAATTGCATTTTGAAACGGTTGACATTAAAGTGAAGTGGCACCTTGCACTCCACGTGGAGACATTTTCAAGGAGAGAAGGAACTAAGGCGGGTTCCCAGAGCTAGCAGATCCTGGCCCATTTCATGTGACAGGCTTATTCATTCACCTTTCACAACCAAGATCTAGGTCAAAAAACGGAAAGCATGAAATGGAGCAGGAATTACGCCTGGTGGATGGGCTGCCAGCACTCCTGGGAGGCACACAGCTCTGCTACAGGGCTGCTGGAGGAACTGGACAGGGCAAAAACCCCTTGAGATACCGTGTCACTGTTGAACCTCTGCAAAGTAGGAGGTAGGAAGGTAACCTTACACAGTCATATCTTTTTTCTTTTGTAGCCCTAAGGTCCTGTTCAGAAGCTGTATGTCAGTTAAAAAAAATTTACATTATGGGCAGCCCTTGAGAAACAATTTTGCAGTTTTGGAGTTTTTCCTCCACTCTTCCAATCATACTTACTTTCTTCTGTTTCATTCATGGTTCCTCTGTGCTGCAGCCAGTTCTCCTTTAGACTGAACTGATGGAAAAAAGTTTTATTCTGTGAGGGAGTGGGAGAAGGGAAAAAAAAAAAAAAAAGACAACAGTGATTCTTTGCATCCCTGCCCTTTACAAAGCAGTAATTCACAGAACACAGCATTCAGCCCATACGTCTGGCCAAAAAGGTTTCTGTATAGGAAATCCACCCACCCTTTCTTGGGCCAGTAAACTGGGAGTTGCCTTACTAAATAATGGCCAAGGTGGGGATTTTGTAGGAAGCAGGACATGCCAAGGCTAAGCAGCCTGCACAATTCAAGGTTCTCTGTATCCATGTTCAGAGCCCATTTCTTACACACTTATTCTTATATATGTTTCCTATGTACCAATCAGCCTATTTAGCAATTTCACTACAATCTCATGTTCTGCCTTCCACATTTCCACAGTAACATTTTAAGCTTATTACACACTTCAGCTTCAGCCCAGTAAATTTGATGAGCACAGCAGTTCACCTCTGTGCAGTTTGCATGCCAACTTTCTCCGGCTGCGTCTTCTCCCTCCGGTTAAATAGACAGATTCATGTTCCTCACTTCCTTTCTCTGTGCCCGTCACAACAAATTCCCCCTTTGCTCTGTCTACTTGACATCCATGTCAATGCCGGTGCTCAGCCTGGTTTGCCCAGGTTGCTACATCTCTCCAGCCTGGTGGGGACACGCTCCCAGGCATTTCTCCTGAATTCTGACATCTCAGAGCATCTTGTTAAGATGCTAATACTGTCACAGCCACTGCAGGTTAGCTCACACAGCTGATACATCCAGGCTGCACTGGCAGGAAAATAAAAGTTCCTTAAGCAACATTGCAGATCTAACCTCACTGATGTATCCTGTCATGTTTTTGGCCACCAGTCACTTTCAGCTGAGAAGCCAAGAAAAGAGAGGGAAGTGGGCAGAGGGGAAGAAAGTGAGATTGTAAGTTATTTAGCAACCAGCAACAAATAGGTTTACATTACCTTTCGGTGAGGTGAATACTCATCTACAGTGCTGAAACAAAAAGGAAAATCCAAATTATTCCTTCCAGCCAAAGCTTAGGAAAAGGAAGTTTTAGCTTTTACAAAGTTTACAATATCAGAAAGTTTTTAACATTAAATGGTCACCACAGAATGGCTGCAGAGCTACTTCAGGGAAAGCTAAGGGTGTCTGGCTCAGCCAGAAAACTTTTCTGCAACTTGCACAATCGATGTAGCGAAAAGCAATGCTCCCAGCCCGTGAGCTGCCAGAGAACACGGACACAGCTTAGGCCCCAGGGGTAAGCAGTCAGGGTCACCCTTGGGGACATAGCTCTTTCCACTTCCCCAACAGGCAAACCATGGAAACAAACTCCATTTGTTGGAAAAACATGCCAAGGAAATATCTTTTACAAATACCATAATTATAAACATGCCAAGGAAATAACTTTTACAAATACCATAATTATTAGTAAAATAATAACCCTGTGATGGCTATTACAAGAGATTTGATTCTCAGTACTGCAGATTGCAGAGAGAGAATGAGTATGAAGGTACCATCTGAAGTCACAGACTGCAGCTTCTGAGGGAAATTTTGCCAGCTTTTCCACGAAGTATCGCTCTACTTGTAAGTCATCCCAACCAAAATTGATGGGAGTGACTGCTGAACCATACACACCACCCAACAAAATCAGAGAAGATTGAATAATCTAGGTTTAGTTTAAAGAAGACATGATTTGTAAAAATGAATATAGTACTTGTATCACTCATCACTTTACAGCAAGATGACAACAAAAATAAATTACACTCTAAATTAAAGGAGACTTGATCACAAATATAATCAATACTTACTGACGACGATGCATCCCAAGTATCTTCTGAAATTCTTTCAGGTCCTTCTCAAGAATGGGATATTCATACACATCATCTAACACATTCCTGTATATCGTCTACAAAATAAAACAGTATCAGCAAACACCTGATAACTCAAACATAAATCTAAGGCATCACATCAGTGGTCTAAATCTATTCAGGCACTAGTGTACTAAAACAAATTTCATCATATTTTTACAAGACCCATAAGGAGAGAATGTTCCTGTTTAAATTTCCAGACTGGTCAATATTCAGCTCGCCTTTGGAGAAACACTCTTTGTATCATCACCAAGTGAGAGGGCAAAATGTTGACACACTTTTGTCTACTAACGGGAAGATTTAAAACAACACTTCTGGCTGTTACATGAAATCTGCGTTAGGTCAGAAGAACACATTCTGAAGCATGAGAACACACCACACCATCATCACTTACACAAGACGGTAACAAACAGGTTCATTTGATTAAGACTTTTTTAAAAAGGAGAATGTTCTCCTTCACTTTTCCTAACATTTGCATGCATTTTAAATTGAGTTGATGTCTCTCACAAACAAATAACAACATACTCCTAGTTGTAAACCAATAAATAAATAAATAAACCCTACTTCTTATTTTGGGGGGAGGCATTGTCTGAATATTATCAATCATGAACCTCAGTTAAATGTAAAAGACACTACCTCAGATAAGAGGTAAACAAACTGAATTGGCTTTCATGATTGAAATTGCTGGAAATATTTTCTCTATACTTTCTCAAAATCTGCACATAGATCCTTCTCTTTCCCTTCCAAGAAAATTAAGATCATATGTATGAGCTGAGTCATCAGGTTTGCTTTAGCCCAATTAACACACTTACATTTCTGAATTTCAGCATGAATGATTCTGGCCTACAATCCTATATATTGTTTTTGCACGTATAACTTCAACCATCATTAACATTACTGCTGTTTAATATTGCACAGAAGCCTCAAGCAGAGAAACAGTGACAATACACAGTCACACACCTCCATGCCAGAAAGACAAGCCCTGCATCAAGATAGGTGCAACACAGTGAAATCTAACTGATGGCTGGGAAAATGCCCCTTTCCAGTACATGCATCTAGTACCAAACAGCAACAGTCCTAAGGTCTCTGCTTCCATATGCAGTGTGTCCTACTGCAAAAAACAAAACAAACCCCCCCAAAAGGCAGCTTAAGACTTTTTCCAAATTTAGTTCAATGTTTCATCCCTCTGTCTTAGGCAAATGACTGAAGAGAACTAAAAGGCCCTTAAGATCTTCAGTTGCAGAGAAAGAGTCTCATCAGGAAAGGTGGAAGATCCTGCAAAGTCTCCTAAAATAGTTTCATCTTTCAACCGGGGCGGGGGGGGCAGGGGTGGAATCAACAACCAGATGGATCTTGGGTCAGTGACGATGTGGCTATTTGCAAATTTACAAGGGAATTACAAAAGCTTTTGGAACTCATTCAGAAAGATCATAAGATCCTTGCTAATAAGTGAGGACATAATTTTATTTATTAAAAATACAACCAGTGTGTGCAAAACCTCCATATCTTTGTACTTTTATTTTTTACCTTCCTAACTTTTCCCTTTTTCTAGAGAGCATGGAGTTCTGGGAGTTTCATATCTTAAAGTAATGTTTTTGATATTGAATGTACTGACATTACAGGTTTTCTGTTCAAACTGACTATCTCTAAGACATTCAGGAAAGACACATGTAAATCATGTTATATTATAGATTTCATAGAGAAAATTTAAGTATGAAAAATTATGCTTTATATATTTTGCTGTTAGGGCTTTTTAGACACAGTATGTTAATTAAACAATGCTGAAATGCATCAGAAAGTGTTTCAATACCTTTAAAAATTGTTTTAAATGCTCATCTTCATGTAACCAGTCTTTGTAGAGAGAAGTCCACTGAGACACCAAATGCAAGACTTTTCGTTTCCTACAGGACACATCAGAGTCATCTTCTTTCCCTTGGTGGTTCTTAGCACAATAGGTACAGTAGATTAAGGAACAAATAATAAGGTCTCACTGAAGCTTAAAAATTAAGTGATGGAAAAGACTTTGCAATCATCTTATCTGCTAATGAAAGATTTTTTCACTACATTGCTCAGTTTTAAATGTTTTATCCCATCTGGAGCTTTACGAGTTTCATCAACTTTTTGGAATGAAATTCTCAGTAATAGAAATGTCAGTTCATCCTCTGTGCCAACAGGATTTTTTTCCTTTATAGATTAGAGAGGCGAGTCTATAAAAGTAAAATCAATTCAAAAGGAATTATACAATGTTGAGTCATATCTTTTCTGCAGAACTGGGAATGAACCTTTGTCCTGCACACTGATGCCAATGTGAATGTAGGAAGGAGGACAATGCATCATTAACAACAACAAAAAAACGAGGCAGAGGAAGTCAGTTTCTTTTTCCCTGCACAAATTACACTATCTGCAGAAATAACACTATTAAAATAAAAAATGGTGAAAGAATCTATTCCCACCATTGTTCTCTTTCCACAAAGCAGAAACACCAAATGACAGAAGATACCCGCTTTGTACATTGTTCCTTCATAATTCTTTCTTTTATTAGGTAAAAAGATGATGTTTTCACCACAAAAGGTAGAGGGGAAAAAGAAAAGAAAAAAAAAAGAAAAGCAAGTTCATTTTATAGCTACAAGTTTATTCAGACAATGCTCCTTAGCTTATGGAAGTAATTGGAAATAAAAGGAAAAATTTCTTTTATAATACTTATTCATTTTTTCTCTTCACGCATTCTGAAATGTATTACACAGATATAGGTATTCTAAGAATTAACATATAGGTCTGGGTTGGTTTGAACCCCACTTTAAATGTTATTTTGTAACAGTTATAAAGGTTTATTTGTCTTTAAACAAAACCAGCAGCCATAAGTTTGCATTGTTGTTATGAGTTAGGCATCTGTTTCAATACATCTTTCAAGCATTCTTGTGAAGTAAGTATGCACATACACAAATATGTATGTTTTAGATACAAGTTTATTCAGACGCAGCTTTAGCTTTGTACATTGAACTTCAGAGCAGGAATTTTCTGTTTATTGGTTCCTCAGCTATGCAAATTCTAAATGTTTTAATAGGTGAATGTGTATATATATTTCTCTATCTCTATTTACAGGCACGTGCCAATTAGGGGCACTCATATCCAAATTTGGATTTAATGTTTCCAGTTTGAATCTTTTCCTCCACAACCCATTTGAGTTAAGAAAACAATATAACCTGAACTTTGGGAAGCTACAGATTTGAATTGAATTCCAAGTATCATAAAACCTTATGAAAATTGGACTGAAGAAGAAGACACCCTGAAAGATCAGCTAAGCTAGTCCATCTAAGTCGACCCTAACTAGTCCACCCTAAGACAGGCTCAAGTATACCCTATGTTACCCTTGGAATGTATTTTCTAGTTTCTTCTTCTTAATATTCTCCAATATCAAAGATTTTACTGTCTCACACATTTTCCACTCCAGTGTTTCTTTTCTTAATGTAAAAAAAAAAAATAAAATATTCCTAGTATCTAACATGAAGCTGTCTTACAGCAACTTAATCTCACTGCCTTTTGTCCCATCTGGCATCGATATGGGAAAAGATTCTTCCCCTCCTCTTTAGGTACCTGAAAGATTGTCTCATTTATAGTTTCCTTTTTTTTTTCAGTAAAACAAGCCCAATTCTTTCAATCCTTCTTTGTAGGCCTTTTTTTCTAGAATACTGGTAATTCCCACTGCTCTCTTCTGAAGTTTCTCCTATTTGTCCATGCATTTCTTGGGGTGTGATGCCGAAATCTCAGGTGCAGTCCACCTTCTAAGCATGCCATAGTAAATATTAGACAATTGTTCTCTTTTCCAACCATTTTTACAAGCAACATCAAAATAATCACCCGGGGTTGCATTTCAATAGTATCATTATGCAGAGAGCAAAACTAATTATCCCAGGAATGCAACTTGCTACATTTGATATAAGGCTTGACAATAGATAAACCTAGGTGTAAGTGTGTGACCCCTGTTAATACAACATTTAATAAAAGGATATTGCCTCAGAAGTGCCTGGCACAAGTCATCAGTCGTCATGAAGACTGTGTACGTGAGAAGGAAGTCATCCAGGAGAGTTTCTGCAGAGGAAGACAAAAAAAGCCCAAGGTACAATACATTAGTGAGAGGAGGAAGAGAGTAACTACTCCTATTAGTGTGCATGGCAGGAATAGGACCCCCTCCCCCCCAAAAATTCCAAAGAATACAGAATACATCTAACTTTTAAGTTTCAAACAGTTAATAATATGTTGCCACTGCAGACATCTGACCCTTTATTTAACAAGCACATCCTCAGCTCTCAAAGAACCAACAAGCACAAATATGCACAAAATAAGCCACAGTTTGGGGATGAGTAAGAAAGAGACCTTATCACAAACACCACCTCCCTGGTTGGCTCTGCTGCATGCAAAGCAACCTTTCCACCAGCTAAGTTGTTCTGAAAATTCAGAAGAAAAGCTTTTAGCAATAGGAGAGAGAAAACTGTGATTGGTGTGTACTGTGATTAATATCTACGCACACTAGTTGAGAACGATTAAATAAATATATTCAAATCTTTAGCTGGTTAGTCTTGTCAGCATCACTGTAAGTGCTGAGAAGTTTTCTCTAAGGTTTACTTAATTACATTATGGAAGGCTTTTTTCTCCACCCCACCTGGTTTCTATCAGTGTTACAAAAATGGGCTGCAGGTACTTGCTAACAGACCATTTCTACCCACTGCAGTTGTAGCACCTCAGGTTGTCAGGATGAATGGCACTGCTAGTTTGGGTCTTAGTGTAACTTTCTCATTCCTCATTCCCAGGTCACACTAGTTTTAGGATTTTTCCAAACCTTTACCGCACACAGCAGTGTGCTGAAAGGACTGGGTTTGCTCTAGGATGAAAGGGCTCAGGTGTAATCTTATGGTGGTCTTCAATAACCCAATGGCAGAGCAGAGATAAGACTGAGACAGACTTTTCCTGGAGATGTGCAGCAAAATTACATGGGGCAACCATCAGAGATTGCAACAAAGGAAAATCTGTCGAGGTACAAGGGATTTTTTTTTTTCCTCTTGTGAGGATGGTTAACCACTGGGACAGGTTGCCTAGACAGACTGCAGAATCTCCAACATCAGGTATATTCAGGGCTTGCCTGGGCAAAGCTCTGAGCATCCTTGTCTTACTGGACCTGCTTCGAGTAGGGGTTCGACCAGATGCCTTCACAGATCCCTTCCAACTGAAATTATTCTACAATTCTTAAACATATTTGCTTCCAACTTTAGTAAACTACTCATATATGAAGTGTGATCTAGGAATGAATTTGTATTTGGTTCACAAACAACAAAATCTTTAGTTTTCTGCAAACAGACAAGAGAACTATATTGGTCTTTTTAACTCCCAAAGACAAACTTGTTTTGTTTTGTTTTTTCTTCCCCAAATGGAAAGATTTTCCTCAAGTTTTGAGGAGTTCCTGTTCACTGTATTTCTTTGAATTCCAGCAGATATACTATGTTACCTTTAACAAGAAAACTGGTTTGCACCACTTGATTTATCAGGTAAGAACAGGAATGGACAGAGGCTGAACAATAACAGAAGCAATTCTAGTTATATTGCAGAGCAAAAAATGCTTTACCAGTATAACTAGTTGTTACTAGTTAGTACCATTTATTCAGTTGTGATTTAAGTGGTGGATTTACAACTGCAAAGACTAAGGGCCAAACCAAACCCCATGTGAGAAAGATAAGGCTGAGCCCCGATTTCCATATCCTGGTTTTCTCACTATTTGTTTGCGACCTGTTCCAGTCCAAGCTAGTGCTTGTGTACAAGTGTGCAAACTGAGAGCATCCCAGCAGCTTTTCATGCCAAGGCTGCAATTTCACAATAATTTGGACCACTTTCAGTTAGAGCTGCCGTGGACCACCTTGTCAGTAAGTTATTGATCGCATACCTGCAGTGCAGGATGGCAATAAGAATTCATCCATATATCATTCAAAGCCCAATATCATGTGGATATCACATGGATGGATAGCTAATGACATCCCACCCTGTGAGCATGGGATTCAAAATACCTCCATTGTCTTTAAAAAAAAAAAAAAAATCTAGCTAGATCAATGCATTTAACACAGCTGGTCTAGAAATAGTCCTGATCTAAAGACGCATAGCTAAAACCCCTTGCATTCAGAAACAAAACAATTAAATTCTTTATATTTCACCAACATTGTTTAAAATGGTGGAAAGTATTATCTTTGCATAAAAAGAATATTTTGTCTCAGTAAATGAAAAGACATTGTGAACAGCTTGTTCTCTATCTGAAAGGTCATCTATTCATTCTGTTGCACATCTTTTGGATGATACAATGCAGCTATTAAAGTTGGAGGTTTCACAAACATTTAGTTGGAAACAGCTGATCTTGGAGTCAACCACCACATTTTAGTTCTTCACTAAACTATGTGACTGTGCAGTGATCCTCAAGAAGTCAGAGACGTTTACAACAGATTATTTCCCCACCTTTCTACTCTGTACAGGTGATATCTGAGTTTCAGCAATACATAGCCATGTGTTCAGAAGAGAAATAAAGTACTAACTGAAGCAAAACTGCAGTGTTATCAATGAACTTCTGCAATGGTTCAAAATAGCATGACTTTATCATACTAACTGGTGTTAAAATACCAACATAAAAGTTTATTTTTATTACCTGATCATCTGTTTTCCAGATGTCTATCTTCAATTATTTCAGCATCCCAAAGTGTTGGGGTGGGAAGAAAGGCTGGTTTTGCTAAAAATTGAGGTTTTTTGTTTTTTTGCTTTTTTTTTTTGCAAGAGCTATGCTACAGGTATTAGTAATACAATTCTCTTAAAAAAAAAAAATAGTGAAGGGAAGATTAAAATTGTATGTTTGTTTAGATAGCTTACAACTTTTTTAAGCCGTCTGTTCATCTCCCTCTGCATGTTCAACCATACATCCATCTATTCACAGTCTCTTGCTTCTAACCATCTTATCAAAACAAGGTATATCACTCAGCCAACTTAAAGTAGCACATATGTATACAAAGTGATTTCTTTTCCTTCTAAAAGCAGAGGAAATGCTAAGAAGAAAAGTTCATAAATTATGATTCCCTTAGCTTGTATATAAGCTAGATCTCTTCAAACAGCCTCTGAGCTTGTTTAGAAATTTAAACCCTAAAGGAATGTTTTGAACAAAAAAAGTCTGGATTCTACATGTGGTCCATTAATAGCATCACTCATCCATTAAATTACTTTAACAAGTAAGCAATGAAAGTGCTTTTGCTAGATTAAATATCTATTACCAGACGTCACCTAAAGACTTCACAATAATATTCATATTTTAAAATGCCTGCACTAGCTTGTAGGTATTTCCCTGAAGTCCTAATGTTCACTGTAACTATCTTCTGTATTTTCTTCCTAAATGCACTCTAATTTAAAATCATTCCACAATGGTTTTTCATGCCATAGCAAGGACACAAAACCTGAGGGTGTACTGATTCTTCAAAAAGAATTTGTTCAAAACAAACAATTGCACATTTCTCAGATACTTTTGGACATTAATACATGTCCACAAGTAATGATTTGCTGGTCTTAGCCTGCAAGCAGAAAGAAAGGCTAACCATGAGAGAATTTATTCACAGCAAATTATTCATTCTGTTACTACTGGCCACTAAGAGCAGTAAATTTGCATGAGGAAGGACTCTAAGTGTACAAGTTGGGCTGATAATTATGAACAGAAGTCTTTCTGGTTTTTTTCTGTTGAGTCACAGTTGATTTAAGAGTTAAAAAAAAAAAGGCAATTCCAGTCACATCATTAATTATTTACAGTGCACCATACCCCCACTCAGAATGGCAGTGAAATGCATACCTCTGCTTTTAAATGACCCAGTTTCTGCATAAATTTGTGACCATCTTCTCCATTATTCCCACAGAAAAAGTTTTTCTAGTATTTGGAGCAAACGAGGAGAATAAAATGCACAGTAATAGTTGGAAAAGAAAAGCTCCCATTGGAAGGGAAGTCTTTGTGCAAAAGCCTGTGATGCTATGCTATTTTTTTAAATTTCTCTTCTTCATGAATTTTTTATTTAATCATTTTCTTCTAGCCATCAATCTAATTTTTCTTTGTTCCTTACAATTTTTCTTTATTTGGCTAAGCAATTATTACAAAGTATGCAGTTAGCTTGCAGCTATGGGATATTTCATTTCAAAGACAATTTCAAGCATTTTAAAGCTTCATTAAGACATGCAACAGAACCAGCACAAGTTCAATGGGCTCCTGTTCTTGCAGCTCTTTGGGGGTAGCCTTAGGCAGTAATCTCACCACACCAAATGTGTGTGAGCACCATAGGCATAAAAATAATAAAAAAAGCAGGCCCTGCGCTTGTTTGTTATTAAATAATCAGTTCACCCCAGCTTCTGCTGAGACAGTTTCTCATAGGCTGTGCGTGTCCCCTCCTTTCCCCAGGTGAAATAAGGCGGTGTGGACACCAGCTTTACTGGGAGCAGTTAGTACTGCTCTTCCCACCTTTCTGCGATGTACAAGTCCTTCTGCAAGATACATTCAGGGTGGCCGAGGAATGGAAAGAGCAGCATGTAGACACGGGATGTTCTCACACATGTGAATTACCCAGGGAATATTTGCTTTCAGCTGGTCATTAAAGGACCCAGCAATACGTCTACATGAGAAGTTGCAACTCTATTGCATGTAATAAGGTGACGACAGCCAACAGCAACAATGGTGTATTTGGTGGGGAAGAGGGATCTAGAATCCCAGAGACAGTAAATGGTCATATATTTGGATAAACAACACATCATATATTCCCATGTACTTAAAGCCAGAGGATTCCCTGCTGCCTTCCATGTGCCCACCTACCTCTCTAACCAGATCATACCCTTTCTCTCCAAGAGGGCAACTCTACAATATTAACTCAATACGATGGCACAATTGTAAATGCCAGGAGGGTAGAATGGGTTTCTCACATGGGTTTACACACCAAATTTGATTTTTCAATGGTTGCTTTTCCTCCTTCTCCACCCTCTTCTCCAGACAGGTTATCAATTACTAAGCCTTAGGCCAAAAATGAATAAAGATCTGTAGCGAAAAATCATGACGCGGGTTTAACAAATCAGGACAGGCAGTACAGTTCATGGTGTTGCCATGTCTAATATCTGTAAGCTCTTCTCAAACTTGAGCATTTTCTTAAACTACCACAGTGGTACAAGGCATCAGTGGAGCAGTCTCACATCAATAACTTGTTACATAAACATGAAAAGAGACTTAATCTAAAAGGAAATGTCTTTGTCAGATGGAGTAAAAGTTAAATTCTTTTTATTAAATTAAATATATTTGAGGACAGTTTTTTAAAAGCAAATATTTCAGTTTAGCTATCATGTAGAATGAGTAAAGAAGGAAAAGTAGGGAAATATTCCAGTGTTACAGATAGATACACCTCTCTAACTACACACCTAGCAATTTGTGTGTCCACATATTATTTACTAGTATGCATATGCACCAACCAGTGTCTTTAGACCATCACAGCTAAAACAATACTGTATACACATTTACATTACAAACATATTCAATAGCTCAAACTGTATTCAGAATATACCTATTACTCTATGCTAATATTAGACACCTTGTCCAGCTAAGCCAGATATAATTATTCCTAATGCCAGCCCTGAGTCATTAATCCCTTTATACCACAAGAAGAGGTAACTTGAAGACAAATTCCAGTTTGTCCTGGTATTCTGATCACCCTGTTACATCCTGAATAGTTTTTGTTTTGCTGCTTCTCAATGGCTACCAACCAAAAAAAGAAAAAAAAAAAGAAAAAAAAGAGGTGAAAAATAAGCCAAACAAGTCCTCCCGCTTTCAGTGACAAACAGTGACTGCTGACATGACAAGAGCCATTCTCTTTTTCATATTAGACTTTACAGAGCAACTTTTCAGACCCTATTCTTCCCACTCTATAGCATTTGTTTCCATGTTCCTTCCTTTCCATTACATTCTTATTTAAATATTAAGAAAAAATAAAGCTATGCAAACCAAGGTGACAAACAGGATTTTAAATATGCAGTGCATCAATCTTTTTTCTTGTAATTACATGGTTTACAAAAGGTAACTTCCTCTATACAGATGAGTATAAACACATAGACTCTGCACGTTTAGATTCTATGTTCCTTTATCTGCAGACCATCTATGTCACGTCCTGTTAGTTGGGGAGAGGGTACTGAGAGTGAAATCTGTTAAACTGCAAAGAAAAACAAGTAATCTGTTGTTTTTTAAACTTATCACCATTCTGAACCCAAATCTCTTCCACTTTCCACTGTACAAATCCATTGTGAATGGCTGTGCAAGAATTACAGAAAGATTTAAGGGTTTTTCAGGCTTGTATTCCACACTAAATCGGATTATAAGAAAATATAGATAAAGTACTGGAATGCAAGTCTTTTTCCACTTTATGCAAAGTAGCTATTCAGCTTTCTCCAAGGATTTGCTGGAGGAGGCCAAACCTGTATGGAGATTGGAAAAAAAAAAAAAAAAAAAAGATTGCCTGAATGAACAAGCCACTGAAATTCACAGTTAACTCATAGGTTGTGGTTTTCACTATGAGTATGAGAGAATTAAATGGAGTAAAAGGATGAAAACTCATGTACTGAATTAAAAATATTACTTTCTAAACTCACTGCTTTCCAAGCCGAGGAAATGGCTAAATGCCCTTACTGCCTAATTTATCTTTCAGAAACATACCAAACAGAAAGACATCATAAGATCTTCTTCATCCTGAAGCATGTTAGAACCTGAGTAAAATGTACTGGTGGGCAGCACATAGGAACTCCAGCAGCATGAAATGTGAATGGGGGCTACACACGCATTTTTCAAACATCAATGCAAACTCTGAGTTTGTGCGGTAATGACACCTCTCTGGTGTTTGGGGGGGGGCATTTTTCTGAGAAAGACAAAGACCCGAGGGAGAAATAAATGTATTTTAGACAACATATGACAAATTCTAAAACTCCTTAGCTATGCTATTTCCCATTAGTGATTATGGCAAAGATGATGGGATGACCATATGGGCAGCTCCTGACATCCCCTTATGCTAATACACTTATCAGTATTAGCCAGCATTCCAAATTTAAAAATCACCAACAACTTCAAAAATTTGCTCTCATTTACATTCACTGCATCATCCCTACCTTGCAGGACCAGCCACTTCTCTCTAACATTTAGTGAGGCTCATCCTCCAGAGTATATTTGGGGGGAAAAAAATAAACAACAAAACCAACCGAATCCTTTGGGGTTTTTATCTTCCTGTGTATGACTGAAAAACTGGGCTCAATAATGCTAATGCACCTTGTGACTTCAAAGCACATACTGGAAATATTTTTTTAAAGAAAATATTCACCGATGGGGTTAGCAACACCATAGCTGCTTGCTATGTCCTTGCATGTCCCACAATCATCGAGAAAAGCAGCCCTATGAGATAGGGTTACAGCTGGGCAAACAGACAGATGAGCTCTGTGTGCCGGAGTAAAATGGATGCTGATTACTTCTATTCTATAGGGAATAGACATTTTTTGCTATTTTAAATATTCACTCGCTGAGTTCAAATTAAACTAAATGAGGGCTACAGCAAAGCATTTTCAAGTTTTTCAGCCTCTCAGTGCTGAAAGCTCTTAAGCTAGATAAATTCTTGTCACCCCTTTTACTCCTTTCTGTAAAATGTGAAAAATTATAATCACACCTCAAGGCAGACACTGCTACATGTAAATTTTTTGCATGTTTTGGTTCAAATAATACTATGCAATGCCCTGAAACCTTTCAGCAATACAAATGCATGTCCAGAGAGTTGTAGCTGTAATCAGAAAATTGCTTGTTCTGCAGAAACTGAAAAACGATTTGAGGGCAATTCTTTTCAAAGATAGGAGTTTCTCAATAATCTGTAATTCCACAGCAATTCACTAAAAATGTCAGGATGTCTCCAAGTACAAACAGTAAATGCAAATCACCTTCATTACTATCTGATCTAGCAAGATACTGCTCATGTCTGAGAGGGTGGTGAGTGGTCCCAGATCTCCCTTGCATTCAGCAGATGGCAATGGCACTCAGGACCTTGCAGGATTAGCCCTTAATTCAAAATCAAATCCTCTAATAATGCTATGCCACCATAGACACAGCATGAAGCAAAAAATGAAAATTATGTTGAGAAAGAAAGGTCAATGGAAAAAAGAACATCAATATATAATTTGCTGCTAATGTATTAAAACAATTATAGTAGTTATGTCATCTAACCACTGAAGCACCGAGAAATCAATGCACAAAGGAATAAAGAGCAAGCCATTTATTTCTGGCATTAGGTTAGAAAAAGAAAATACATAAGGGCAAGATATTTAACCTGTACAACCAGATTTTTTATTAGAGCACAGAAGTCAGAACTAGGAATAATTTCTAAGGTCATCTCCCAGAAATTTCTGGCAGTATTTTAACATCTGCAGAATGAATCAAACACATTCTGTCTGGTAAGGTCAAAGATCCTCCTAAAGTTGCATTCCAGTTGCTGCTATCACATGTATTGGAGCAGTTTCATATTTTGTTTGAGGGACGAAAAGCCCTGAAACCACAGGCAGAGAGCAAATGTCAAACTTGTCTAGCTTTAATGAGGCACTAATTTTTCCACATAGAAATCTGAAGCTCTTTTTTTTCCCCCCAGGTAGGAGGGAGCCCTGGTGATTAATGTGCAGCTATAATGGTCAGGGTTATCTGAAATTATTAGACAAATCCACTACGCCTTATACATTTCGAAGTATTAGAAATATTGCCTATAGCAGTCACCCTAAGACACTGCTGCTTTTTGTTAAAAAAAGGCTTGACTACTGCAACTAAAACAGTCAAGCTTTCCCTGCAGTGAAACTTCACTTGACAGTAAGCCGAGGTATTTTAACGCACATGCGAAGTCCTCACACGAGCCTCGCTGGGGAAGGCAGCCCATCCTTGCTCCCACCAGGCATCTCCCAAAGTACTTTAGGAGAAAAACCCATCCTCTCTTTCCATCAGTTGTTTAAAACAAGCCAGCCAGGCCAGGACTGCCTGGAGCAGCAGGACGGAGGATAAAAGATTCAATGGTTCTCTTCCATCTCCCTGCACGGGGTCCAGCTGCCTTACGGGGTCCAGCAAGAGATGGGCGGCAGCAGTAGCAGGGCAGGGTGCTGCCGGGCTGCCCCCACGGGTTCCACCTTCAGCACGCACCCTGCCTGGCACCCCGCTCAGGCGTCCCTCTGGGGAAGCCGTATCAGCAAGCGCAAGGCAAGTTTCTACTTTTCCGCTTCTGCCTTGCACCTGGACTTCTCTGCATCCCCGCCACCACCCTCTTCTCCAGGCACCCAAAGCGATGCAGTGCCCTCCGGCTGGGACCCCTCAGCGACACGACTTCCAGCCGCCCCCCAGAGCTGTCACTGCCTCAGCAGGGCCGGTGTGACCTTCGGTTGCCTGGTGGCAGCACAGCTGTGGCACACAGCCAGCCTCCAGCGACAGACAGCAGCGCAAAAAAGGGGCTGCATCACCTGCCCCCACCACCACCGCCGCAAGCCTGGTCCCACCAAGTGGGTGTTTTGAGGCGCTCATGGTTGCTCAAGCCTTTTCCCAGGTCCACCAGCTCAGCAGACGTTTGAGTCTAAAGGGAGCTTTACAACTAGACTAGATATTCGACTTTCAGAAAGTTAATATAAAGGAGGATGTACTTAATCTTTATTCTTTTCAACTTTGCTGTCCAACACTCATGTGGCATTGAAGGAGAACCAAGTTTCAAGTTCAGCGTGTCTTTCTCATCGCTGAACTGGAAAATCTGCTCTGAGGAAACTGTAATCTTCAAATCTAACATTATATATAAATATAAAAATATCATTGCATCTTCAAAAAAAACATTGTGAGCTCTTCATTTCTCAGTCTTCAACTTGCGATACTTTAAAAGAGCCTATTTTTCAGTGACATTTCTGAGAACATGAACCCAAATTTTCTGTGTACAACCCCAAAATAACATATATACATATATAAAAAATATAAAAATATAAATAAATATATATATACACATATATATAAAAAATCTTGATTGGAATTATTTTCAAGTAAGTTAAGACTATTAGCCCCAAAAAGTTTTAACTTCAGTATCTAATGACAGGCTCCAAAATCCACTGTATTTGGACAATATATAGTCCAGCAGATTAGGATAACTACAGTACAGTGACCAGAATACTCTCCATACTGGTACATAATATGGATAAAGGACAGGTCAAACTACAATGGCAATGCCGCATCTAAAGCTCTGCAGGTCAGGTGCAATGCCTTGACTTCAGTGTGTAGTGTTATCACCATCATCTGCGGCTAACTGCTTTCCATACCAACCAGAGGGATAGGTCCCTTAGGGGAACAGAAATGTACAGATCCACACTGTGTATTTTCAGAAGTGTTTAGCAAGAAGCTTTGATCTATTATTTTCCTCCTACAAAGCAGCAAGGAGAAATTTCTTTGTGCTTCGGCCTGGGGAAGGAGATATAAGAAGAATCTTGTTTGCCCCTGGGAACCAAATTACCATAAATATGCTAAGCAGTGCAAGCTCCCCAACATGTGGCACTGGAGCATGTGCAGTAAACATCACAGTGTCTCTTCAGGGAAGCCTAGCACGACAAAGCCCCCACTGGCAAAACACTCCTGGCTTCTGTAGATTTGGCAGAACTGCCTACAAAGGGAATGATGGCATTTTCATCCGAGCAAGTACTGTTGGATTTGGTCCAAATCTCTGCATAAGATGGCAACAACATGCACTAGACTAATGTACAGACCATGCGCTTCTTCCAGCACATGAAAGAGCAATGCATTGGGTCAAGTGGTGGGACATTTTTGGTGTAATGGGTTGCACAGATTAGGTTAGGGTCTTGCACATGCAGCTCTGGCCCGCTGTCATGCAACCTCAAAAGCAGCAACTCACTTGCCAACACTTGATAAATGGAGGCAAAAGGCCCAGCAAAGGTGCTGCATGGCTGTGATGTGTTACAGGCTCTGCTGGGCAGGGGGCGAGGAGGAGGAGGGAACACATCTTGCAAACCCCATAGGAGACCCAGACAGGCATTAGCGTGCTGCAATGTCACTGCACCACTGAAGGATGCCACTTCCAGCATTTTGCCCCAGGGTGTACAATACTTCAGGCTGATGGACACCTCAGATAGATACCTCTGAAATAACTTATGCAATATCTAAATACCTACAACGCACAGCAGAGACCTCCTTATACTGAGATGGGGATAGCAGGAGGGACACGACACCGAAAAGAACCCAAAAACCAAACAGGGCCATACTTGCATCTTGCATTTCCACACCTGCCTTCCTCCCTGCTCCCTGGAGAAGGGAAGCACGGCTTCACAGCATAAAACCAGAACAAGAAGTGTCAGAGCACTTGTAAGGCAGCTGCATTTTGCTTTCCCCATGTGGTGAATGGGCTCCAAAAAAACCTGATGAGTTTCATGATGGCGGTGTTAAAACACAATGTTACATTAATTGTAGACTTATTTACATTATATATGTCCTTTAAATTATGAACCTGAAATTGTACTTGCTATGCTGAGACACCAAATCATTCCAATGACAGGTTAACATGTAATTAAAGACAGCTTTTCTCCTCATTATTACAACTTAATGGAAGACAGCAATAAAACATGCCTTGTACATAGTCCATGTATGTATTAAGAACATCTAACAACTTCAAACTATCAGGTTTGTCAGTACAACCGTGTACCAACAGCAGAATGAAAGGCATAACAAAGGCTCTTGCTTGCACAGTTTAAAGATCATACAGGAGAACAGACATTATCTGGAGTTCAGCTGCTTGCGAGTATTAAAATACCTGCACGGGCATATTTCCCTGTGGCAGCAGAACTGTGTTCTTACGCAAGTACCTTCTGGTGCTTGCAATACACAGTAGTTCAATGTTACACTTTTGTGAAAGAACACCTTTATTTTGACAATTTTCAACCTATTTTCACTCATCGGGAAGCTCAGCATTACATCCTTGGTTCAGCTGCACCATAATTACTCAGGGATTTTATCTATCTGACGGCCTCACTTATTTCAGTTACATAAAGTGGAGCTATTAAGCAATTACTGGATAAAAGCCCCGTGGGGTAATTTTCTAAAGGTGTTTATTCATTTTTGCCATTATTTCAGATTTTTAGCACTGTTTACTGATTTAGTCACAAAAAATATATGCAGAATACGACTCTCAGATAGGCAAAACTTGGGACTTGTATAGTCCAGCTTTCTTCTTTTGTATCTTTCTTTTCCAAGTCCTGTGAGATACTGTACGTTTCATGCACACATTGGAAAGCATCTAATGCAAGAGATGCATTCTGTATATTGTAGAAATTGTTTGTTCAGGTTCTACCCCTTCATCAACACTGCCAGCTGTTCCTTGGACTTCGACAGGGCACAGAAGAATCTCCTTGGCTGAGACGTAAACCCTACCTTTCTGCACAAGCGTACATGAATCCGATGCACTGTTTAGGATAAAGGTAAAAATCACGAACTGCAGTAACAGATAGGATACTGCAATAAACTGGGCCTCTTGGCTCATCTGCTCCATGACCATGTTTCACTACTACGCATAACAACATCTGGCCATGACTAGCGCTTGCTGCCATCTTTCATTTCTATAGCTCTTTTTGGCCATAAGTGCCAGCACAGTTTTTATAAAACGAGCTTTATTTTTCCAGTGTACAGACAAAGGTAGGCAGACACGGGCTCAGCAGAGGCAGGAGGTACCTGCCAAGGCTGAGAGTACAAACCCAGTGTCCTCGCTCCCGTTCTGCTCATCCCTCCACAACGTAGACAGACAATACCAGTGCATTTGGCCTCCTGCCAGTGAGGCCAACACCACCAAATGTGAGATTCAGATGGTTATCCCACTGCAAATCACCCTTCCCTAACAAATTTCCAAACCCTCTTCAAATTAAATAGGCTGACAACTGCATACTTTCTACTTCCCTTCAGCATTTCTTCTTTCTCTTTCTTGCTCCCCAAAGGAAAACAGCTTTTGCAACTGAACTGTCTGTCAGTCTTACTCTCCCTTATCCCTGTAACCTTTGAATCTGTCGACAAATTTCAATGAAATTTGAGACAGGGCAGCAAATTCTCAAAGACACTATGTTCCTATAAGTAATGGGAGTAAGTGCATCTGTAGAAGAGAGAGACAAATTATTGTCTCGCTGAAGTAAAGGCTGCCATTAAGCACAGCTATGTCTGTAGACATAAAATAACTCAGCTAAAGGAGATGTAGTGATAGCATCTCAAGCTGCTGCTGGTAGGACCGGGGTTTTTTTTGATTAAAAGATACAATCTCAAATGCTGGGACTACTAGCATCACTGAGATACCCTCTGTATTTAAAATTCTGCAAACTGTGTCCATACCCAGTTTCTCTAACAAGGCTTCCCATCACTGCTGTTCCCATCTCTCTGCTCCACCAGGTTGCTGGGTCTTCCCTTGGTGAACCCTATAAATTGCCAGGGCAGACCACTGTGTTTTACTTTGTGTTTGCATAGCACCAGTCACAGACATTGTGGCTTCTGAATGCCTGTATATATGCAAAATGGTAACTCATTATCTTTCTGCATTTGTTTCTGCAAATAACGGTTTTTTTGGGTTTGGTTTTTTTTTCATTAAACAGCTTTGCTTATTCAGTTAGTCATTAAGGCCAATTATAAAAACTCATTTTTAAATTTTTTCTTACTAAGAAGCAGTATCCTTTCTATATCATCCCTGGCTAGTCTATGGAAAATCTTCAATTAACATGATGACAGTCTCAGACTGCAATCACTTGTCCATGGCTGCAGCCCGGTAGACACTTCTGGTAGATGTAACACTACCTATAGCTTCTTGCAGGTTACAAAATAGTGAGCATGTACTTATTTTTACTAAAGAGTGCCTGTCAGAGGAGGTAGCAAAGCATCTCAAAGAAAGATTCTGAGGATTATGTACCACTCTTCAGCTAGCTAAATACTTCCTATGTAAGAACATATATTTAAAAGCAATTTTCCAAATCAGTTTTTAGAAACACATCACCGATTACAGTAAATATATAGGAGCTGGAATCAATTCCATTAGGAGCGGCTGTTTTAAAGACACAGCAGCCCACATCCCAGAAGGACAATGAAGTATAATATGCAAGCTCATTTAATCACTGTATCCAATTACAAGGAGGAATAAATCATCACACACATGCCTATGTCTGAATTTTAAAAAGTAAATAAATCATGAATAGTCAAGCCAAATGTTGTGAATCTCTGACTTCACAGATTAGCAGGGGAAGTGGTGCATTCACTTCCCATTTGAAATGAGAGTATCCAAAAACTATTAACAACATTTAATTATTTTAAAATAAATACAAAGGCTGCCTTTTTTTTGTTCAGTTTGGAGCTTGATCATACAGACCTGCCATCCTCTGCAGCAGGGAACACAAAAACCTGACAAACGGTGACCTCAGTGGAGCTTGTATATGGTCTAATGACAGACTTTCCTAGTCTCTCTGCCCAAATTCATACCCAGGACTCCCCTAAAGTCACAGGGGTTCAGAAGAGGAGCTGGCCTTCTTGCTAACACTACAAATAGCAGCACTTTGGGCAACTGCTCCTGCCCTTTGCTGTAAACTCCCTCATCCCAGACCTACATGACCATACCCTCTAGGAGGATCTGAATGCTCTCCATTTGTCAAGAAAACCCAATACATCAGTTTCTTGCAAAGCTGATGGCATTTTCTTGTTTTTCACTTTTAGCAAACTGTTATTAAAGATTTATCATTCTTTGTAATCAAGAACATAGTTGTAACTTCCCAAATTGCATCTTGCTAACCTTGATTCCCTGAACAAATTTCCAATCCTTTAAACTGAGATGTTAAATCAAATACCCTATGGCCCATCTGCATGTCAAAACCCTCACCCAAGTAGGGAGATCAGATTCTCATCAGATTCTCATTTATACTAACACAACCTATATACACACATCAAAGAAAAAAAACTGTTCAAAATATTTATATGTGGCACAAGCAACTGGTAAGATGTGCCAAAACTTTTGCCTAGAGAGAAGGGCCATCACACTGGAGCCTGTAACAAAATTTGCCTCAACCCAGTGACACCTGTCCTGGTTTCGGCTGGGATAGAGTTAATTGTCTTCTTAGTAGCTGGTATAATGCTATGTTTTGGGTTCTGTATGAGAAGAATGTTGATAACACTGATGTTTTCAGTTGTTGCTAAGTAATGTTTAGACTAAGCAAGGATTTTTCAGCTTCTCATGCCCAGCCAGCAGAAATGCTGGAGGGGCACAAGGAGTTGGCACAGGACACAGCCAGGGCACCTGACCCAAACTGGCCAAAGGGGTATTCCATACCATGTGATGTCATGTACAGTACATAAACAAGGGGGGGGGGGGGGGGGGCTGGGGGGGCTCGCTGCTCGGGAACTAACTGGGCATCAGTCAGCAGGTGGTGAGCAATTGCATTTTGCATCACTTGTATATTCCTATCCTTTTATTATTACTATTGTCATTTTAATATTGTTATAATTATCATTATTAGTTTCTTCCTTTCTGTTCTATTAAACTGTTCTTATCTCAACCCACAAGTTTTACTTCTCTTCCCGATTCTCTCCCCCATCCCACTGGGTGGGGGGAAAACGAGCAAGCAGCTGCATGGTGCTTAGTTGCTGGCCGGGGTTAAACCACAGCATACCGCACCAGGATAGACCTCAGGAAAATGCTTTCTTGCTGCTTTGCAATGGAAGAGAAATATTCAGGAGAGTACTGAACGTCTGGGGCACGCATGGGAGAAGCCCAGCTTCAGCTGGCAGACACCCTCCCCTGCCTCCAGGTTTAGACTTAGCTTGCCCAACACGCCCAGGTTTCCCAACGGACCACATCCCCAAATCTCTACGTGTGTGCTTTGGGGCTTCTGCCCACAGCAAACCTCAGGGGTCCAGGGGCCCCCCCGATGGCAATGGCTCCCCACGCTCTCTCCCCGCCCCGGGGAAGGGCTCCCTCCACCCAGCAGCCTCTCTGGGCAGAGCAGGCAGCCCCAGCACAGATGCCATCTTCAAAGCGTTTGCAAGCTGCGCGTGGCCCAAGAGCCCTACGGTGCTGTCGCAAGGAGAGGACAGCGAGGAGCCCGCAGCACGGCCAGGGCCGCTTCCTTGCAGTCAGGCTGGGCTCCGGCAGGCCAGAGGTCCGCGTCTGTTTGCCCGTCCTAAGAATTACTCAGCCACCCCTGTGCAGCCTCCTTGTTCGTGCCGGTGCCGCTGAAGGTGGAGGTGAGGAGGCGTTCCACCTGCCGGGAAGTGGGGTGCGTGTGTCTGTGCTGAATTTCTAAAGCACCCAGTTGCTGCCTCCCTGAAACTGCTTGCTGGCACATACCAGGACGGCAATTTTCCACCTGCCCGTTACAGAGTCGTCTCTACCGGCAGCAACGCAACAGTAAGAGGAGAAGCTGTAGTCATCTTAACAGGCGAAATGTTTGCATTTGCCTGTGGTCGGCGGTTTCCATGTTTTGGGGCAACGCTGCACGCTCACTGCTGCTTTAAGACTTTGAATGAAAACCCCTTGACAACAGGGATCTGACAAATGCTATTTGTTTGTGGTTGTTTTTCGCTGTTGTTTGTTTGCTTCCAGCTTGTGGCTGTGCATCCCCCATGATGTACTAACAGTAACAACAAACAAAATCCCATGGACAAGGCTCCTATCGTGGCAGGGAATGAAAACCAACAAGGGTTTCATTATTTTATTGAAGCCGGGGCTCTGAATTCATGACTGGGAAAGAACAAAACCCCTATCTGGCTTTCTGGTTTTAGCTGCAGTGGTTCCTAGAGAGAGGTCAACCAGCCCTAAATCCTAAGAAATGGGGGTGGGGAGGGTTAAAGAAAGGCTGCTTGGGGAGTCAGTAGAGCCTTGTGGGCAGGAGGAAGAGGAGGGATAATGGCAGGAGGGGGATGCAGCGTGCAGAAAAAAAAAAAAGGAAAGAAATTGAAAAGCAATAGAAAGTGAGGTATAAAAGCCTCTAGCAGTCCCAGGTCAGACAGCATGATTTCTCCATGATTACATCCCTGATTCTGGCAATTTATATCTCCATCAAAACCCAAGTTCAAGCAAAGGAATAAAATCACAATTCATCCCAAATGCTGTCACAAGAAAGCCTAAGTTTTTTATTATTAGCTTCCATCAAAATTAGATCCATCAATGCTGTCACTTTATTTACATTGATCTATTTTCCTCATCCTCCCACCCTAGAATGTTTCTGCGATCAGTGTCCTTGAAAACAAGCCATCACATTTTCACCTCAGAGAAACAGTACTGGTTTGGTTTCGGAAGGATCTCACAAGCGTTTCTGAACTGAGACAAGGTCATCTCATGATCTCAGCCTGGCTCAGGAGATGGTGATGTGAGCTGCACATCCCACAGCTACAACTCACATCGGTATTTTTCACCTTGTCTAAAAGATGGGACAAGCAATTTACTTTATTGCAGTAACTGATGCTATTGCGAAAAGCTCTTTCTGCCAGAACCAGCTATACTCCAGGAGGGTTACTGACATCTCACGAGAAACATTTGGCTGTCAAAGTGCTGTAATTCTACTCCTATTTCAATCTCTGAAAGGATCAAAATTGACTTTAAAAAAACAAGCCGGTTTGTCTCCAGTGCCAACCACATAGACTCTCCTAAAAGGTGTTATGTACCCCAACTGATATCATACCAGATCAAGCCTTTCCTTCTAAAAAAGCAACACCAATTTAAAGCCTGCATTATGAGCTTACCAACTGCAGTTAATGCAAGAAGCTTCTGAATTTATGCCAAGCACATTCTGCTCCATCATCTCCTTTTTAGACAGGCCCCTCTACTCTCACAAAAGTATTCTTACTACAGCCATCTATTCCTACATCCAACAGCCGATCTTCTGACTTGCCCACTAAAATTAAAACCTAGCAATGTAACACAAACCACAGCAGAATCCTCCGCCAACCTCATCCAGCGCACAGCAAATCTGGCCTTCAGTAGCTGCTGCCACAGCTGCTCTTTCCCCTCTTTTTAACTTGGACATGATAGAGAAGGCAGCAGCCAGCACTGGGGCAAGGCAGAGCCAAGCTCCGCTGCACTTGATAATCCGGGGTGTGTTGGCAGCAGTTTGCCAATGCCACAGACAGGCTTTCTCAAGCAGTTGCGTTTATTCAACTAAACAGCAAGCAGAGGCATTCAGTGCTGTAATGCAGCTCAGGGTTCGCAGCTATTAAGAGAGGTCTTAAGAGCCCGCAGAAAGCCTCATCAGGCACTACGCATCGGGAAATAGGCAGAAATCTATTCCAATTAATGGTTCACAAGTAGGTCTCGGGTTGTGGCTTTTTGTTCTTAATTTCCCTGGGTGTCCTCTGAGCACAGGGATTTACAGAAAATGGTAAGGTAGGAAAGAAAACGACTGCATCAGCACACTACACAACAAAACATCACCTAACCGTATTAACAGGCAGCATGACAGGGAGTTTAGTAAAGTAATGATAACTGTAGTTTGGCTATAGCCAAAACCAGTCCCGCTCTTGCTCACAAAAAGACCGAGGCTGCTACTTCCATAATACCGTGAAACCGTTTGAACTCGGGGCATGTTAAGAAGGATTGTGGGGGAAGGAGGAATTAACAGCATGAGAGTAAATTTAGTTCACAAGGGGAAAAAAGCAGCTTTGAAGAACAGATTTCTTTCAGATTCTTAATACACAACCTCAAAGCACAGGTCTTCAGTGAATCCATCCTTCCACCCTGTGGGCGGGGAATGAACATGCTCTTTATATTCCTCAGAAAATGTTAATCTCACAAGAAAATCATTGTATTATAGCAACTTTGAGCACTGGAAACACTGGAATTCAAACCCTGAAGACAGTGCATGAACTGTATTCTTGGACTCAAAGATGCAGCAAGTATGTCAGGATTCAGTTTTATGTTTTCAGCATTCTTACGTAAAAACTCCCCCACTCTGTGAAAGCTTACTTCCAAACACATCTGAATTTCAGAGCACCGTCTCTGAGTTTTATAACATTACAGAGAGTCTGCTCTTGGCAAGGAGTCCTTTGCTGTATTCTGAGCACAAGCTTCCGACTTATCAGCCATCGCACTAAGTGCTAATAGCAACACAGGAGTCATTAATGGACAAACACCCCTACTCAGGCCAGCAGGTGGTGAAGCTCTGTGTTGTGGAAGAAGAACACAAAAAGAAAGCATTGAAGACAGTGTCCAGTTTTTCTACAGTCTGCAGGTCAGGGTTTGACAGCAAAAAGCCTTTAAGAAGGAAGGAAAGGAGAGCAACGCTAAGTGGTGAGAATGAGTAAATACCTAGGGAAGATGGGAGATCTGTGGTGAAGGGCCCCATGGTTGGGGTTCCTGAAGGACTGGATGGTCTGTGGCTCCTGCTGAAGGAGTAGGACGTGCGGACACTTCATAAGAAGCAGCAACGCTGGTATTTCAGTTTTGCATTTCCAGTTCCTATTCTCACAGCTAACTGACCTGCCAACCCACACACCATCTGTTGCTATTCCTCTCACGCTACTCACTCACAAATCAGGTCTCACTTTTCCTCTACTAGAAACAGCAGCTTTGAGATAACTGTATATGTTTTATAATTAGTCAGTTTCAGTGAGCCACATTCTGGGAAAACTTGAAGACAGGGCTGTATCTGGGGGCTGAGAGGATCTAGAAAGTTGTGGCATCTTCACAGTAGGGGTTGTCCTCTCCCTTCATACATTTCACACTGGGTGGTTTGATCCCACTGCTGCAGGGGAATGGGTCTCCAGTGGACAGACGTCAGTAAGAGTTACCACAGTTTAGACTCATTTCAGAATTTGGCTATAACTTTTTGCTAAGCCTTTGACATTCTGACAGCTCACTAGAACCAGTATGACATCAGTTGCAACAGAAGGGAGCTGGCCTGCTTCATCTCCAGACCTGCAGCCGTGGAACTGACCCAACCTCCAGTGTAGCGTTTAAGCCAGACAGGGCATCAACCCAAGAGGCTGGCGTACTTCTAAGATGACATCCCCCTTGCCGAGAGAGATCTCCTTGGCATCACCACTGTGCAGTGACTCAGTTTTCTTTTTTGCTTTTATGGCCCTCAGTGCCAGCTTTCTGACCTGGGAACACTAGTTATTTCTGCTAGATTTGATGCTGACCAGCCACACTCAAGCGATTAGAAAAGGATTCAGGCTAAAGTGGAAACTAAGAGGCAACCTCTGCTACTCTTCGTAACACTAAAATACAAGCATTTTTATAAAATAAATCCTTGCAAGTATTTTTTATCCCTTCCATACTCACTTCTTGGCTTAACACCACCAGACAATTAGGAATTATCAAAAGCACCATTCTGAAAAGAGTTCTACAGAATTATTTCTCAAATACACAAACATGTCTCTCTATAATCTCAACTACTTAATGCATCTGTTAATTTAGAGATATATATGACCATATACCCTTTCATATATTTGAAATACTTCATTGGTTTGATAATTTGTATCACCCAGACTTCCAATGTCATTAGGGCAAAAGTGGTTTTACAAATAACAGATTAAACTCTTTAGGGCCACATTAGCTTTCCAGAAGCCTTACCAAATTCCCAGTGTCAAAACAACTTGTCTTCCAGGTACCTCATCAAAATGTTTATATCACCCAAGTCTATTTTGCAGTATAACAAATTAACACATTCTGCTTTTTATGACTTTAAAAAAAAAAAGAAAAGCCTTTTTCACTGTCTAAAGAAAATTATTTATCTTCACCCCTAAAAAAGTTCTCCTGCTAGATCTGCACTTCCCAATTCCTTTCTGCTTAAACCGTT
The DNA here is from genome assembly GCF_964188355.1 of Buteo buteo. Taxonomy (NCBI): domain Eukaryota; kingdom Metazoa; phylum Chordata; class Aves; order Accipitriformes; family Accipitridae; genus Buteo; species Buteo buteo. The sequence continues at coordinate 36,039,896 of NC_134172.1, forward strand.
AAGATCATCAAAACCCCTCATATTGTCTACAATGCACACCTTCATAATAAATGGTTTCACACTAGGCTTTCATGACAGCTCCTTATCACTTTCTCACATAGCAAAAGGTGACAACTAGCTATAATGAACACAGAATTACAGAGAAGAGACTGAGGAACTAAGAATACTATGATCTAATTGACTATCATATATAATGGGTAGCTTTTTCTTCTGCAAATTTGACTCAAACACAAAACTCATTAAACACTTGGGGCCCTACCATTGCCCCAAGCTATTCTTGCACAGCATACAAAAAAATTTTTTTAGGTGCCCAAGGTGCCCAAAGGTGCCTACGTGCTCCTGGGCACATTGAAACCATGTGTTTGTCTGATGGCTACCTCAGTTCCTTTTCCTCCTTGAAAGGGTCTACTTTGGGAGGCATACTTACACCATGAAAAGTATTTGTTGTGATAAACTGAAAAAATACCATCAGTATCTACAGTGAAAGTCCTGATCATAAAGACAAGAGTCCTGATCACTAAGGATGTTGATCATCCCCATGCTGCCTCTAGTTTCCCAGTAATTGTATGTAATGGTGAGACAATCCAGGAGCAGCATTCCCAGCTCTGCCTTTCCAAAAGTTTGCCCTAAACAAGCTTTCGTGCCCAAGTGCAAAAGAAACCTTTTTCAGGCTCCAAGTCCTCGTTTCCCAGAAATAACTGTCTGAGCTCCTGCCAGGAGACAGCATCTTAGACATATTCCCCTCGCTGGCATTTCCTATTAGCTTAAGCACCGCAGTGTGTGACACGCCGTCTGCAGTGAATCCCAGACATGGTGCTCCTTCTGCAAGCTGATTCAGCTCACTAATGTGACAGAAAATAATCCTACTAAAGGGAAAAAAAAAAGTTTCCTGCTAAGATACTTAGAGCTACTTGGCAGAAGGTCAAACCAAGTATAGCAGAGGACAAGGGGCTATATGGCAATGAACAGGAGGACAACTAGAGGACATTGGATCTTCCCATTTGAGCAGAAGCCAGTGTCACTGCTGGCAGCCTTGGTCCCAATCTCATGCTATCCCCAGTGCTCCTGCTTCTCTTGTCCCAACTCCAGGCCTCACCACGCCATTTGCAAAGCCATTCAGCAGAAAACTGTTCATTCTCTGCTGCCAACTGAACTGGTAATTTGCTCAGTTGTCCTACCTGAAGGAACTTGTATCATATTATAACCTTAGATTCTGATTAGTTGCTTCCAAACTGCAATGTGCTGCATGTGATACACTGGGTCATATCAAAGACACCCATAAAATAGAACCAAGTCTTTGACAGGAGCCGACAGAGGATGCCCTGGGGAAGAAAAAAACTAAGAAAAAGACAAATACAGAGTTATCTTTCTCTGTTACACCCTCCTAGCTTCCAGCAACCAGCAGTGTAGACTTTCCAAACTGGAAATTGTATCAACATCACTGCAGTGATAGAGTTTTTGCCAGGATTTTGCCTAATTTGTTTTTAAACCCTTCCAAACTTTGGGTTCCACAAAATGCTCACCACAATGAGTTTCACACAGTTTAGCTGTGGATCATTATCAGGAAAGAACTTACCTTTATTAGGTATAAACCCCATAATTTTGCTGTTATAAAACACTTCCCACATTATGAGAAACAATGAATAATCTTTCCATACTCACCTTCCAGACACAATTCAGTCTCATAGATCACCATATGCCTCCTTTACAGAAATTCCTCTTCTGTGATGACCAGACCTAGACTATTTATTCTTAGATGTTTTTAATCTATACTTCTCATCACCTTTGCTGACCTTTTCAAGTTTTTTTTTTAGTTCATTTACAAGCTTTCTGAGCTGGGGGAGAAGAAGGTGTAGGGGTCGGCGTTCGGAAGATCTCGCGTTGTCACGGAAAGTTAGAGGGTTAGTCGCAGCCTTGTGATGTACCTGTAACCCCACCTCCCCTTGTTAGTATAAAAGGAATTAACTGCGCAATAAAAGGTGGAAGTTGGCGCTCACACTGTGTGTGTTATCTGTCTCTTCCCCTGGTCCGGGCCGACCAGTGATCTAAGCGTGGCACCTTGATATGTAGCGAATGCTACAGAAGGAAAGGAACCATATTCTACATACCATATTACACAGTTATACAATGGTATAACTATGGTTCTTGCTTGTCTTCTTTCCTAATTGTCCCAAATACAGTTTGCCTTTTTGATCAATGCTGATCAAAAACTTCCAAGAACTATCCACACTATCTCCAAAGACCTATTTTCTGCATGTTATTAGCCAATTCAGCACCTCTGCTGAATATGTATAATAAAGATTTCCTTTTCTCCATGTTAGAAAATGCATTGCTTCACATTTTTCAAACTTGGATCTCATCTGCGATTTTATCATGCAGTCACACAGATTTTTATTCCTTTCATCTTCCTTCAGCCACAGGGCTGGTTTGAGGGGGCCAACTCCCAACTCATTTTCCTAGTCCTACACTGTCCCATTCTTACTACTTTCATGAGACTATTTTAGAGTTGGATCAGCTTTCTGATCTAACTTACCTCGCAGAGAGACCTAAGCAAAGTTTGTTGGCATGATGACAGGACAACAAGACAGCTCAAAAAGCCAGTCAGAGGTTGGGATAATAGGGTGTACAAGAATATAACCTTGCACGGCCACCAAAAATGAAACCATGGCTTCATTTATCATGAGACCCTCAACCATTTAATATTATCAGCACATGCTGTTACCTTAGTTTTCATCTCGCACTCAGCAGCAGCCAGTCTTCAGTGGTGACTTCTCTCCATTTTAAACACTGACAATTTACTTTTACCTTTCATTTTCTCCTTTTAAGTCATCATCGGCCCTGAAAAGCACCTTCTTCCTTATCAAAAGGATCTTTAAATTTCTTTAAGGACTTTTGGCAAAGGACTTTATCAAAAGCATTCTGGAAATACAAATTTAAGATATAGGCAGACTGGACCATATATACTCTCATACTCCTTCAATTCTTTAGCAGCTCTACAGGATACATAAGATCTGACTTACCTCTGGAAAAAGAATACTTCCATTCCCTCAGTACAATATTTCTGCATGCATTTCTTCCTTCTACTTTCATTGTACTGCCACCCAATTTCCCAGCACAAAGTCATATCTTTATGCTGCAGTTTTGCATCTAATCAAACTCCTGCAAGCAAGTCCAGCTGCTAAAGGCACCAGTCCTTCTCTCCTGCTGTCACCTGCACATCTCCCACTCCCTGCCACCCTCTCCCTGTGTCGGGGCAAATTTTGTGCCACTGACAGATCAAGTGGATCAGGAGACTGATCTGTCTTAAAACTAATAATTTAGTATTTCCTAGGTTAGCATCAGCTAGGACCAGCTTGGTACTTGGGTCTGCTACAGAATCACATGACAGGCTGTAGAGGCACAGAGGGACCAGTGCAGTGGCAGAAATGAGTGGTGGGGGAAGGCTGAGCTGCTTCTTTTGACTACAATGCCAGTTTATGCTGAAATAATGTATTGGTAAAATGACAGCCTTATTGCTTAGATGTTCCCCAAATAGAACCCATTTCTTTTAATTGGCATCACATTTTCCACCTTCCTCTGCCACTGAAGCTGATTTATATGATAGATTACACACCACTGTTAGGAGTTCAGCAATTTCATATCTGAGTTCCTTTAGAAGTCTTTTGGGAGTAACATCTGATCCTGGTGATTTGTTACTATTCATTTTATTGATTTATTCTAAACCTACTTCCACCGACACTCCAATGTGAGACAGCTTAAACTCATGCTGCATGAAGCAATGGTCCTGTGCAAGAACCTTCCCAGATCCTCTCACACGGAAATAAATGATTATTTTAGCTTTTCTGTTATTCTTAAACTGATGTTGCTCCATGCACTCTGCTAAACTCTTATTCCTCTCCTATGGGCATGGCAGTAATATGCATTTAGCCCACTCAGTTCACCAAGTTTTCCTAAGACTTTGGGGAAAAGTTTACAAAATCCCTCAAAATTATGACAGACTACATTTCATTATAAAGGACTGCTAAGAGGAAGGGCTGGCAGGCATTTATTCTCTCCATCCTAAAAGCTGGAAGATAGGATCACAAAGTGTTGGGTAAATACTTCTTCTCCTTGACATCAGTCCACATGCACCAGATACGCTTATGTTGTTTGTGTGGCAGTCACAGAAGTATGTTTTTTAACACCTTTTACTCATCAGTAATAAAGCGCAATTAGCAGAAGTCCTAAAAACATCCTTTATAGTTAAGACACAAACAAACAAAAAATATCAAAAAGCAATCAGATATTTTTTTTCCTTGGATTATTAAACAAAAGACAACACCCAGAAAAGGCAGAGCTGTAACCCTTTTTTACAACACCATTTAGCAGCTGACTATCACCAGCTTATGCAAGACAGTACCATTCTCCTAAAAGGTCACATACAGTTCCACAGAGGGTGCCATTACCCAACATCAAAGCAGTGTCATTGGTACAAGCATAGAAACAGAATGGGTTAAACGAAAGTAACCCTTACTACACAGCACTTCTAGGACAAATAGACATGGTCTGAAGGCCCCTCCCAGATGTTATGTTATGATCCTAAAAGCTAAAACTGCTTCTGTGTGGCAGGGGAGAGTTCCCACTAATCCAGGGATCATGCACAGTCCCAGATAAGGTGACACAGCATGGTACAAAGGTCATTACTCCTTTCTTTTCCTATTCCTAAGAAATCCAGACCATACTTACACCTTTCTGCATCTGTTTTAGCTACATCATGAGGATTCACCCTCTTGCTGTCCCACTAACCCTTCTCCAGGCCTTTCATCATTTGCCATCCTAACTTCCATGATAGCCTGTCTAACAAAAGTATCATGCCTCCCCCCTTGCCACAATCCCTTTCACCCACTCCACTAAAAAGATACATCAGTTAAGACTGACACCATCATGTTGCTCCAGTCATACTGTTCCCCATTTACATCCTTTCTCCAGATCTCCATTTCCCACTGCTTTTTGCCTTGAAAGACCTTCACAAATCAATCTCTTTTTCTCCCTACTCTTTCCCTAAAATGAATCCCACAGTGGGGATTTAAAAGATGGGTAGTGTCATCAGATGTGAATGAGGGAGATTATGTTCTGCTTTGGCAATGTTCTGCTTCAGCTGTCCAAGAGAGGTGGCCCAGTGGCCTGAAGGAAATGGTCTAAGGGATCCAGGCAGGCCTGGAGAAGTAACAGTGGATCACTGTGTCCTTCCAGAGGCTGCCAAACGTTGAATGCAACCACTGCAAGGCAAGACGGTATGTTTGAATAGACACCAGTCAGAGGATACTCCAAAGACTAGATCAGATTAATATCCAGAGAAGGAAATGTTGCTAATGGCCAAGAAATAAAAGCTTTTGCAGAAAAGGACAACAATTCTGAAAGAAATGTAGGCAATGGGAAGGGCTTAGAGATCCTGAGATGCTAAGATTTGGTCTCTTGGAGAATACTTATTCAAACTCCCATCCTCGATGAGGATTAGACCAGGAGGTATGCCTTGCATCTTCTGCCTGGATATTGACATATTTGAAGTGTCTCACTCTGTTCAATCCTTAAAACTTCAAACTGCCCTCTAAAGTACACACTCAGCTGAACACACCCCAGTGATTCCAGCAACCTTAGAGATGAGTCAGAAAAGTTGTTCATTACAGAAACTGAAAATTTCCATCCATCTCATGGTAGGAAACAAGAACAGTCTTCTTGGGAGTTGGTACTTGGGAGTTGGTACATTACAGGTTATAACAACTCAGCGAGATGAAATCTTACTCCCTTTGAGATGGAAGGCTGGCAAGCCTTTGTTACTGGCAAGCCCAAATTTAAGATGACGCCACATGAACTTGCATATACTCCCTGACATAGTCATCACGAAAAAACCCTCAGTCATTAAACAGTTATTAAGTACGTTAAGCTTAAAGAGTCTTGCAAACCTCAGGCTTTCGAGACATCCTTGCCTACAGAAGTCATCTGAGCAATAGACTAGTCTAGCTGTGCACATTGCAGTGTCCTCTTCAGTGCCCTCAGTTGCTGTAACAGTGTTCAGCCACATCACAGACAATAGGACAACTCTTCAGGTCAGGTCCCCACCTGTTTATTATAGCAGAGGATGCCGCAGGAGAGTGCTTAAGGTATCTTGCTACAGGTTTAGAGGCGGCTGAGCCTTAAGGCCTGGGCTGGACCCCAGTTAAATTTACTGCAGACCAGCCCCAAAGCTTCCCTTTACTCTCCCAGCTGCAAGCGGTACCTGCTGACTTGGGTTAGAAGATGGAGGATGGCTGGGAGCAATACATGGCACAACATTCAGCCATGTCAGTGTTCATAAAAAGCGGTGCTCCATGACCACGCTAGCCCCAGGAGACAGTGGTGGGGTTTTTTTAATGACCATACAGGGTTGCAGTTCTGAGTTGTTATACAAAGGGTGGGAACGAAAACATGCAGAGCATCCCTCCTTGGGAAGCAGTGCAAAGGGTCAAACAGAACAACAGCCCCCTGTGCACCAGCATATGTAAGAACAGCTCTTTCTCATGTTCTTTACAGACACAAATAAGCAAACCGGGTTGGGGGCTGCAGGGAAAGCAGGAGGCCAAGGAATTCATCCTGGAACTGGCAAACTGACAGCAGGAGCAGCAGCTGGGTACAACAACATCGTCCTTTTATGTTCCGCAAAGCTACGCCTGCTAAAACACAAGCCTGTGGGACTCTGCAACTCGACCGTCCTCTGAGATGGGCCAGACTGGAACTACAAAAAATACAAAGAACAGCAAATCCAAGCACACAAACAGCAGAAGAATGTCTTCAGGTGCACACACAAAGATGTACATATGTACAGTCAAGGTCGCACACTTTCTCATGCCATATGCCACTGAATCTGCAAAACAGACCAGTAAATCCATTACAGGGGCACCCGCCACATAAAACATTGGGAAACATAACTCCCAAAGTCTTTTATTTTGATGAAGTTCTGTATTACCAGATCAATAAAGTTAGAAGAACACAGTGTATGATGAACACCCTTGAGGAAGCGGAGGGCTGCTGGGCAAGGTTTAGTGCACTTCTTTGTGATGGCAAAAAACTGAAGCCACAGCTACTTTGTTTTGTCCCTGGGATCCAGTTAACCCTGGCTACAGGACACAGCTAATTGTTTCTTTCTAAAAGGAGTTAGGATAAGGCAGAAGAGGTGAGGGGAAGCCAATCAACCTTTAAATACATTACCATCTGCTAACGACCAGACAAGTAGTGGTTTAGCATTTGTTTTGAGAGCAGTTTAACAGCCCCTCTCTATAACAATAAGAACAGGCTTATGAAGAGCCTCCCCTTGATGGGAGAGAGAGAGAGCAAAGAAAGAAAAGGTAGTACACGTGAGGATGTATACAGCATCTAATGCTTTATGTAAGGAGTGCTTTCTATTTACAAGCACTAAAATATAATGCATATCACTAGCGAAAATCTCATTGTTTTCCAGCAAGATTGCAAGCATATAAAAAAAGATGAAGCAGACTATAAAGACAGGCAGCTAACGTCCCTCAAACCGCATGCAATAAACATCAATGGGGAAACTTATTCTGGTTCCAACATTTGACCTTAAAGGGCCAAGGAAGGACCCTCACTACACTGCCTAAGAGCTGGCTCAAGTAAATTACACCCAGAACTGGTCTGATCTGTGGAAGGAAAACAATCACAGCCTCTCTCTGCACTAAATATTAATGTCTAGGCAGACAAAAGCAGCACTAGGAATACTGTAACAGTATCACCAGCAGACACTCTGTATGTTTCTTCGGGGCATTCACACATTAGCACTAGGAATACGCCTATTGTCCCACATTAAACTAATGAGTTGTTCCGAGAACCCAATCCTGACGGTCCTCTGGGAATCGCAGATGTTATTTATATTTTCAGTCACTTAAAAGGATTAAAGTGTGTTTATTCTCAGTAATCTCATTTGTGAAGAGAGATATATACAGGCAGCAGGAGTATGCGTTTTAACCCTATTGGGAACGATCAAATAAATGCACAGCTCCATTTGCAGCCAGCTGCCTTCCTCAGCTCTTCAGTATTCGGGACCTCCCAAAGTCTCACCAGCCTGGCCGCTTTCATTAAAACTATCTGTGAATTGCAGGTTGCAGGCACTTCTGGTAAACTACCCCAGGAGATCTTGGTGACAGCAAGCTGTGCGCATAGCCAAGAGATCCAGCTGAAAATTAAACCGCCCGTCAAGTAGCCCGATCAATGCAATAATTGCTCTAGGCTGGACCAAACTACAATCTCTGGTTGAAGACACGCAAGTGCAGCATCAGGCTAGACGCTGTGCCACGGGTTATGAGGAAATTTGTAAGTCGTGCTTATGAAACAGAGGATGTGCCAAAGTACTGGGGTGGTGGCAAAACGAGGAGTTAGCCGGGAGGCTGAAGTGCACAGCAAGTATTCTGATCAATATAATAATAGCTGCAGGCTACGGGGAATGGCAGCCCCTGCCTGAAGAGGCACGGGTGCCGTACGACGCACGCCGCAGCCTGCGCTGCCCAGACACCAGCGAAAGCCGAATATAAAAAAAAAAAAAAAAAAAAAGGCTGAAGTTGCCGCTAAGCATGCGGCTGCGGAGCGGCTTCGCTAATGGCTGGCGCTCCTGCCCCGAGGCCGGGCGCCCCGCTTTGCCACCTCCCTCCCGGCTGCCGCACGCTCGCCGTTTCCTCCCGCATGGCCCCCGGGTTGAACACCGCCGGGCTGGCAGCCGCCTTTCTGCCGGGGGTGCCCGGGAGCGACCCCCGCGCCGCGCCGCCCCGCTCCGCAGGCACCGGCACCGGCACCGGGACCGGCAGCTCCCCCCCCCACTCCCGCCCAGGACCGGGCACAGGCGCTTCCCCGGCCGCCGCCTCCCCGCCGGGCTCGCTCCTTACCCGTCTCTTTGTCCTGGGCGGCTTCCAGGTGCAGGTCGCTGAGGAGATGCTCCAAAATCTTCTCCGGCGTCCCCGACACCACCACGTATCTGTCGGAAAGCAGAGAGTCGCCGGAGTCATCCTCGGTGGAGGACTGCGAGCGGCTGCTCCACTCGTCCTCCTCGTCCTCCTCGTCGATGTACTTGAAGTAAGGCACGTCGAAGGTGGGCAGCGGCCGCTCCCCGCCGCGGCCCGCCAGCGCCTCGGGCACCCGCACCCTGCCGCTCCCCATGGCGCCCCGCTCCCGCCGCGCCCCCCCACCGCCGCCCCCCCTTAGGCGCGCCCCCCGGGGGCCATCGCCCTGCCGGGGGCCGCCGCCCCGCCCGCCCGCCCGCTGCCGCCGCGGAGCCCGGCCCGGCCGGCCCAGCCCCGCGCTCCCGGAGCCGCGGAAGCCTTACCTCCCGCGCCGCTCGGGGGCCGGGCTGCGTGACCACACCTTCCGCAGCACCAGCGCTGCGCCGGCCTCCTCCCGCGCCCGCTCGCCGCCGCCGCCGCCTCCATCGTCCGCCTTCCGTGTGCGGGGAGGGGAGGGGGGGGGGGAGAGAGAGAGAGAGAGAGCGCGGTCAGTGCCCGCCGCCGGCCGGGGGCTGCTGCCCCGCCGCCGGCTCTGCCCGCGCCGGCCTCGCTGCCGGGGGTCTACATGGGGAAGAGGGGGCTCGTTGCACCGCGGGGCAGAGAGGGGGAGCGGGCTCCCCTTTGTCAGCGGCGCTCGGCACCGACTGTTGGATGGCGATTCGCAGCAGCGGGGGCGGGCGGGGGGGGGGGCGATGCGGGTTTCCCCGGCCCCGAGGTGACGGCTTGTTTAATTCCCAGCCCGTCAAATAAAGCGGGGGACAGGTAACAATAGTCAGAAAGCGCTCCCGAGCGCTCCGGGAGTACACCTCCTGTAAAGCTTCCCTCCTCCACTGCCACAAAGGCAATAAAAGCAGGGGGACGGGCAGGCAGCCTGTGCCTCTGAGCATCTCTCACAGCGCTCACTCCCTGCGCGGACCTCCCTCCTCTCCAACAACTTTTTAACTTGGGAAACAAGCACCCCCACAGCAAGTTAAGCCCCGCGGCCGCCCCGCGCGTGAATCTCGGCCGGGCTGCGGTTTGGGCGCTGCCTTTCTGCCCCTCGGCCCCCCGAAACGGGAGGGAGCCGAACAATCGGCCATTTGTGCAGCCGCAGCCCGCACCCCCCGAGCAGCCGAAGCCAGCTGACGGAGCGGCGCGGGAGAGCAGCGCTCGCTGCTGACTGGGCAGGGCGCATGGAAACACGGCGCGGTCCTCCGGGCAGATTCCGTCGCTGGAGGGTGAGCGACACAAAAGAGGCAGCCGTTTCAGCGCCAGCACATCCAGGAGTTGCCGTTCCTCCCATTCTGACCTGGTTTAGTTGTATCGTTCAGTATGTCAAACACACGTATGAAGGCAACACAGGTACGACTCCAAGGAGGAAAAAACGGCATTTGTGCATCAAGCGTACAGTACATTTGTGCGTCAAGTGTACAGTACATTTGTGCGTCAAGTGCACGGTATCCGGCCGTGACAAAGACTTCAAGTCTGTGGGTGAAAATTGCTGAGGAACAGATCTTGGCAAAATAAGGGAGAGAAACCACTTTATGCTCTCTCTTTCTATTATTTTATTTCTCATTCCAAGACCCAGTGAGTCTGACTGCTGCTTCTGGTTGTCCCTGTGGTGCAGGCATGTCCAAAGATGCAGCCCCTGCCCTGAAGAAGTTTTCTTTATTGGTAAACAACATGTAGAATTGATCTATTAAATTTCTGCAAGGTCAGACATACAGGTACTGAGCCAATTAATGTCAGATATTCATTGTAACACTCCCAGGGGACATTACTGTGCAGCCGTGTTACAGGAATACTGATGCATAATTGTAATCTTCCATTTCACCGGCCGTGGGTTTTTGTTGCCTACGTATTTGAAAAGCTGCAATGAAAGAAGCAGCAAAAGAGAAAGAGAGGAAGAACAAGAAACAGGTGCAGCATTAAAGCAATGCAGTAACAGGGATGTTTATCCAAACAAATAAATCTCTCCATTTCTCTGTCTTTTCTCTGGCATCCTCTACAATAGCCCCAATCCTCATTTCCCCGTGCTCACTGACATTCCAAACTGAAGCACATATGGGGCATATATATGATGTATGGTGCTGTATTTGTACAAATCATCTATTTGCACATACGTGGGAATGGATTTTAAGCATACTCATATACATTACATACATGAGCAGCTGGCAGCACGTCAACAGGGAGCACTGGGAGGGCGCAAGCTCTCTCATACTGAAAGGACATTAACAATGGTTGTCCTGGAAGACGGTCTTCCCCCTTCAGCATCTCACCAAGCAGAAACATTTTCAAAAAAGCTTTTGGGTAATTGTACGCAAAGTAACTGCATAAAGTGCCCCAATGGTGAGATTTTCTTAAGGCTCTTCCTCTTGTCCCTACCTCTTTTATCAATTTCAAGGAAGAGAAAAATCTATGTATTTTATCAGGAAAGACAAAAATTTTGCAAAAAACAAGGCCAATCGGGTTCAGTTTGGATTTTCATTACCTATAATAATTATTTCCAAAAAAAGGAGAGGGATAGAGAACTTCTTCATTTTACTATCTTCTGTTAAAAACAATTTCACTTCAAGGGAAGAATTATTATTTCATTAAAATCCCACTTACGCATGATGTATTTTTGTGTTCAGTCAGACCCTTTAATCATACCACAAGTAACAACAATTAACCTGAACAAAGCAAAACACAAAGACAAGTCCTATGTATTTTCCCAATTGTTACAAGTTCCGATTTCACTACAGATATTACTCTAAAATGACATCAAGGCACGCTTCATTTATCGGAATCTTGTATGGTCCGTGAAAGAATTAATTCTCGCTGGAAGAAAACCGCGCTGCTCTCAGCATGCTCCATCTAAATCCAATGGCGGATGAGGAGGAGGATGGAAGTGGCCCCCAAGTGACAGCAGCGTGTACTGAAGAGCAAGGCAGCACGGCAGCTGAGCCTCTAAAAGTCAGCAGACTGACTCAAGAGACATTCTTATCATACCGCCAAGGAACAACGAAGCCTCCCGGCACTTTTTCAAACCTTTACGCAGGCCTCGCTTAAGCAACTTGCACCTGCCACGCAGGAGCACAGCGGCTCAGCGTTACCATCTCTCTCGTTTTATGGCCGGGCAGGTGAACTGGGGCAGAGAGGCTACCACAGGGTCGGGCTGCAGGTCAAGAGCAGAATCGCAGTTCACTCGGGTGACGCTACACCGGCACCTCGGCTCTGAGCCCCCCACGCTGCTTACTTCCCTCCAGCGCAGAGGGTGGGAAATGACTCCCAGCAGCCTGGATCAAAATACGTTTGGACTCATGCTTTTGCAGAGGTGGGACAGGAGGGGGTAGAGCAACAGAGATGCTGCAGAGGTGAATCGCTGTCTCACTTGGCACGTGGCCTTCAGCAAGCCACTTGCGCAGACTATCCCTGTCTCAGCTGTCCCTTCAAAAGCACCATTCGCATCCTGCTCAGATGTTATAATCAATCCCTGGTGCACATTACCCATCACTAGGCAATTTAGCTACTGTCCATGAAGTTCTGTGTGTGCCAACCATTGTATTTCACATTTATTACAGCTTTTAATTAATCGTCTCTTGATTGCTAAACACAGCACTATCAACCTCTATGCCACTTCCCAGCAGGAGTTTCAAGTAAATAGTAAGGCCCTCTGGACACGGTGGCTCTTCCAACCAATACTGTGGTCAATTTTCCACTCCTCTCATCCATCTTCCTAATACTGAGATAAGCCATTTATCTCCCGGGTAATATATTTTAACAGCAGACAAGTGCTACCTTCATTTTCAGCATGAAAGGAACCCTGGGGTGGTATAAATATTTATATGCTTATAGAAATGAAACAGCTGAAAGTCCTTGCTTAGCGGGCCTTAACTTGTGCAGGTTATGCTTTGCATAAGTAGGAATATGACCCTCTGAATTACCACTGGGGCAGAAGAAAGCAGAGGTACGTACAGTAGAGTTGAAAAAAGCCACAGCGTGCCGGCTTCCTTATGGAACTTATGGAAGACATTAGGTTTCTGGGATACTTGCAATTGGCCAGGAAGAATTCGATCTCTGGCCAAAGCAACCGATAACTTTGCTATCAGTCAGGGATATTTCCGTGTCCCTTGAATTCCTGAGTTTGGCCTTTTAATTAATTAAAAGAGGAACCAACACCCAGAATGTGCTGCCTCCCCTCTTCCTACAAGTAACATCCATTGCTAGAAATAACGTTGAAAAGCTGTTCTACTTTCTAACAGAAAAAAACCAGTATGCTCTACAGCAGACACAGTATATTCAGAAGCCTCCTTCACTGAAAAGAAACTGCATTTTCACGTTATTCCTCCATGGGACAGGACACCTGTGCAAAGATTTATTTCTTTATCCTACCCATTACTGAAGTGCCTATTGGGTTGAAACATCCCTAACTAGCAATGCAAGATAGGCACTTCCCAATGACAGAATTTTTCTTCAACACCTCTCCATCTGCTTTTTTGAAAAAGGGACCAGACCCAGAGCTACCCCAGCAAACCCCAGATCCAGAGAGACTCCCACATTGTTGGTTCCAATGGGTAAAGAAGTGACACAGCAATTAAGAGATAACCTGACTAAACTTAATGGAGCATGGAAAATCCAGTCTGCAGCAGATTTTCCTGCTGCCAAACAACTGAGCAAAGGCAAAGTGAATCTTCTTTGGGCAACATGCAAGAAAGCAAACTTTACATAGGCTATCTGCTTCAAAATCACATTAAATAACAAAGAAATTGCCTCCTCTAGCAGTTACAGAGGGCAGGAACATTTTGTTTCCATAGCATAATTTGGTAAAACTGACTCAACACAATCAGATAATGCTGATCACTTCTGCCTCTACGTCTTTTGATGCTGGTGCCAGGGCATGCCCTTGAGAGGTACGGGAAAAGGCATACACAAAGAATTCCTGGGGCTGTTCATGTTCTGAAGAGGAGACTGTCCTCCTCTAATGAATCCATGGGCTTCCCTGCACACACATGGGAATATTTCCAGGTAAGAGGTGTGAAATACAAAAGGGGAGGCTGGAAAGGGGCTCAGAAGCACGGGTGTAAACAGGCTTCCACTGCAGTGTGGGGAAGGTGCTCAAATAGGTGACAGAGCAGGACAAAAGCCACAAAATAACAAGATCCTCATTCCAGAAGACTGATTGTTTTCCTGGGCAGGTATCTTTTTGCTTGGATGTTATCATCAAACTCTGGCACATATTACCTATGCAAAAGAAGAATTACAAGAACATGATAAAGACAGAAAGGTCAGGTCTGAAAACTGGGAAACACCGGCTGGTATTCTTTAATTTAACATCTTTGAATAAAACTTTTTTTTTTATTACTACGTCCTGCTCCTTCGCTACGGCTCTGCCTTGTGCAGCATATATTGAGGACTTGCTGTGGGACTGGGTCAAAGCTGAGACAAAACGTCCTTGTCTGTTGGCACCCTGCTTTACCCACTGCAAAGGCTGGAAGCGCCTGCCTCCGCAGTGTGACACAGAGGTCCCGAAACCTGCCCACTGAGAACTACCTGGGACACAGCAAAAGTTGCAGAGTTACAGTTGCTGTAGCTCAGAGCTCCGTCCAGCTCATTACATCCTACAAGCAGATCCTGGCTCTAACAGCCAAGAGCTACAGCTGGAAAGAAAACCCTTTGCAGCTCAGGCTGAAGCATGCTCAGAGCTTACAAGCCTTCAAATATTAACCTGCAAAGCTCTAAATACTCTTTACAGTGCATGTACAAACTGCATTTTTTTGGCCTCTAACTTGGGCCAGATTTGGGTGGATATTCATGAAGATGGCAAAAAAACCAAAGACTCTTCCCCAAAGAGATTTCAGATCCCACTTCAGAAGTAAAAGGGCATAAGAGCTTTTCAGACAACTACTGCCAGAATTTCTTTTAAGATAGCAAAACAGTATTCACCCCTAACCTTACCCATAGCAGCTTCTGAACCACATTGGCTGCATTTTCCATTAAAAAATTAAATAGGCTGAGGCAGACACCTTTCAGAATAAGTAGATAAGATGCAACAACTCTCAAAGCAATTGAAAATGAAGTCTTGAAATGCGAGGCATTTGCCAATGCTAGTAATGGACAATAAGATAAGTCCTAACTATAAAATACAAACATGTTTATATTACAAACATGAAAGAAGGTTAAAAAAAAATTATCTTAAACCATTCTATTAACACCTTCTCCTGTAAGAGACACTCTTTGAGACAGCATCTATCAAAGACTAAAGATGATTGCCTGCTTACACTTCACTATGTTTTTTCCTGGAATCAGTTATTGTGGAGACTGCAGAATTAGATTTAAAGTCACCAAAGTACGAATAGATGTACAAAAATGACCCTATTCTTTACAGGCTATTTATTTGACAAGAAAATGGAAATGAACACATCACAATTAAAGTGGAGATGGACAACAATATATCTGATCTCTGTGGATAATCCATCTCAGAATATGTTGCTGTATTTCAGTTTCGAGACAGACCAAAATCTGCATTAACAGGCTTGATTCACGTTCAACTACAGCAGGAGAAAAGCATTTCAAAGTCATCAGCACAGCTTATCCATGCTTATCCATGCTGTATGAGGAGACTGGTATTTCTTCTGCTGTGGTTACCCTCTCTTTATTCTAGAAAGATGAAAATGAAAAATAGCTACTATTCTATCTCTACCTAAAATATCACAGCACAAAACATTGTCAATGGGACTGCCTATTTTGTAGCCAGTTGCATGATCCCCACTTTTTCCAAATTTCAAGAGAAAAATTACCTTATAGGACTGCAGAAACATCAGCAACAGCTTTTCATATGTCAATTCTTAAGAAGCGAAATACATCTTACATAAGGCTGTGTTACTTTATTTCGCTCTAAAATACAGCTCATAGCATATTCATATTACATTTTATTGGTTTTCTCATCTCATGACCTCTTCTCCGGTTCTTCTTTGTACTCTAATATTTTTGTTTCCCTCTGTAGTTGTTAAATCTACTTTCATAAACATGCACTAATTCACAGTATACTGAGAGAAACAGAAGTCCACTAATGACATTAAAATGCCTTACACAGTGATTTTGTTTTGGCTCTCGGCAACTTCTGACCAGTCTATAGAACTATAAAACACTTTAAATGATTCAACCACCACCTCTCCCAGCAAAGGGCACCCAAGGATCGTATCAAAACCTCCCAGTGGTCTCACAGTGAGGTATCTGCCTCAGAGATGCACAACAAAGAGCCGACACTCGGCTCAACACAACCTCCTCGGAATTTATCAACTTCACAAATGGTGGTAAACTGAGCACGAGCCACATCACGGAAAAAAAATCAAAATCCTCTGTTGCTGAAGCCAATTTTGAATATTGTATCCGATAATGCACAGAACAAGCCCTTTCAGAAAAACTGTTGGTGCTGTCATCTGCATACCGAGTATCTGCGGCAAAGGCAACATTAATAACAAGTTACCCTTGTAGAGGGGTCAAAAGGACAGTGCTGGTAAGACAGAGATGACAGACAACAGGCATCAGGGAAAAGATTAATATCCCTACACAGTCATACATCAAGGAACTCAATTTTTGCCTGTAATCCCAAAACTGCTGAGAGTAGGATTATTTCTGCTTTCCCTATTACTATAAGAAGAAAGAAACAGCTCATGGGAATAGGGCACTGGTAAACGCAAGTCCTTATGTGAACAGAAAGGCTGCGGTTAGGTCCTAGGGCAAAAAATAAAGCTCAGTTGCGTGATGTTTCCAAGCAGTGGTCCCACCGCAAGTGAGGTTGGGGTTTCATTGAGCAGGCCACTTAAAAAACATGAAAAAATCTGTGTAGTTCAAGAAAGACAAAAGGAGCAAGAGAAGAGGAGCCTCATGCAGCATTTCATAGCTGGTTAGTAGCAAGAAATGCCCTAAATCGAGACCAAATTGTCCGTACCCCTGCCTGGCCCCCAGTTACCTCCAAATATCCTCATTTAAGGGGGGAGCATGTCATGGTTTAACTCCAGCTGGCAACTAAGCACCACGCAGCCGCTTGCTCACTTCCCCCACAGTGGGATGGTAGAGAGAATTGGAAGAGTAAAAGTGAGAAAACTCACGGGTTGAGATAAAGACAGTGTAATAGGTAAAGCAAAAGCCAAGGACACAAGCAAAGCAAAACAAGGAATTCATTCACTGCTTCCCTTTGTCAGGCAGGTGTTCAGCCGTCTCCAGGAAAGCAGGGCTCCATCACGCATAATGATTACTTGGGGAGACAAAATGCCGAAACTCCAAATGTCCCCCCCTTCCTCCTTCTTTTTCCCCCAGCTTTATGTGCTGAGCATGACGCCATATGGTCTGGGATACCCCTTTGGTCAGCTGGGGTCAGCTGTCCCGGCTGTGTCCCCTCCCACCTTCTTGTGCCCCCCCAGCCTCCTCACAGTGGGGTGGGGTGAGAAGCTCTGTGTAAGCACTGCTCAGCAGTAACGAAAACATCCCTGTGTTATCAACACTGTTTCCAGCACAAATCCAAAACATAACCCCATACCAGCTACTGTGAAGAAAATTATCTCTACCCCAGCCAAAACCAGCAGAGAGCACCTTTATGGATCAGGCTTTAATGAAAGGAAGCAGTACATCTAACATAGGGACAAGGGCAGACTTTCTAAAATAACATGAAATAACCCGTTACTGGTGTCACAACCACCAAAGTAATGATATAACCTTAACACTCCACAATGCTTTGTTGGATAATGAAAAATGTCTTTTTAAGAAAACTGAAGGCTGTGTTTTTCAGTTTTCCCCTTCTTGGAGCACATGCTCCTCATAGCTATTAGTAGATAAGTTTGACAGCCTGACAGAGAGCTACTACCTTGGCAAGGACAAATTAGGAGACCTTCTCTCTGTAACTGTACAAAAGCGGAGGGGAAAAAGAAAGGAGGAGGGAGAGGGGAGAGAAAGACAAAAGACATGAGGACAGTATTAATATTGTTACAATTCTCTCACAGCTGGCAGGGCAGCACTTACTTCAAAAATACTGCGATATGGAAGAATTGCAAGCCTATTTGTAGAAAAACCTGCACCACACCAGGGCAAATTAAACGTGACTGTAGAACAGAAGGGGCAGGTGCCAACCATCCCTTCCAGTGGGCCTGCAGTCTGTGTGGTGGGGTGTGGAGCTGGTTGGAAATATTCCAATAAAACTTTTTTTTCTACTGAAAAAATGTGGATTCACTGTAACTGAAACAGTGCCAGAACACGTTGGTTTGAACGGAAAGCAGCCTGCCGGGTTCCCCCCACCGCCTGCGCGTACTGCCCGCCCCAGGCTGGCAGGGCTCCTGCATCCCCCTGCCCTCCCAGAGCTCATCGGGCCTGGAGCTACAGCCTGGAGGTCCAGGTCCCAGGGTTTCCACAGTAAGTGACAGGAAAATGATATCTATACTTCTGCCCTAAGAGAGTTTTGCAACCGTATTATTTTCACCAGAATCAGAATAGAAACTTTCCCCCCCCAGTGTAAGGTTTTTTATAGGACAAAATTCAAGCACCAGACACATCTCCCTTGCCTATGCAGATGAAGCAACAGTTCAGTCCCCCAGCTATCGAAGAGTGTTTTCCAGTGACATCACTGGCAGTGGATCAAACCTTAGCTGCGGTGACAAGCATGAGGGAAATGATGTAAAAACTGCAGGATTTATGTCTTGGCCAGGGAGCAGGAAGGACTGCTGAGGATTCAGGGACTGCAGACTTAACCCAGATACCCCAGGACTGATAACACTGATAATACTACTATTGCCATATGCCTCAGGGAAAGAAGAATGGAAGACAATTGACTAGATATACAGAAATTATACTTGAGAATAATCTTAACATCAGAAGGGTGAAATTCAAGAAATCACTGGGATATGAGGGGAACTAGATAACAACTTGATTAACATCCAACGGGGCTTGAATTTGGCTTCTACAGCAGCCCCCATACAGCTTTCACACAAGAATGAAAACTGCAGAAGATAGCTCACTAACATTAGTTGATTTAATTTATTAACGTAGACTAATATTCACCTTGGTAAGGACATGTGTACAAAGGCCTTACAACCTTCGCAATGGACACAGCAATAAAGAAGGTCTCCTGAAGGAATGGAAGAGAGATGGCAAGAAATATATGACACTGTCAGCCTTATATTGCTCTAATTACCACTGTTGGACACATAAAACTTCCAAGTCAAACGAACAAGATTGCTGATCCCTTTCTTTGCCTTTCACTCCAATTCATACTTGGTGTGAAGTAAAACATTATTTTAAAAAAATGACTTATCCGCTTACTGTCTGCCAGAGAAACCTTCGACACTTGCCTTATGTCCATAGCACCTCTCAATGCTGACAATGCCATTACTCTAATTAAAAAAAAATAATAAATACATATATATATATATGTATATATATATACACACACTATCCACATTATAAGCACCAGTTCCAAACTTGGAAGACCAAAACTTGTCTATTAAACTGAGGCGCTGCTCATTACATTTATGACCATAAAGCATATATCTTTTTGTTGAAGCATTATGCTCACAGAAGGACACAGCTGATTTTTCACAAGAGAATACTCAGCAAAGGCCAGGAGCTGGTTCGGGCCCTGCAAAATGCTTAAGATAAGCTCTAAAACCGAGAAAAAAGCTCAAGCTCATTCTCAGGAACTACAGAACCAAACTCTCTCAAATGCACTGACATTTAATATGGGCTTCTTACAGCAAGTGTGAAAAAGCACTGAGTAAGGGAGTAAAAAAAAATCCAAAGCTAATGTTAAAAATAAAACCAATTTATTTAACTTCTAGCTTAACAGTAGACATCACAAAGTAGAGTTTATATCCTGTGTTTTGGTGGTTGTTTTCAACTAAGTTAGATCTAATGCGGTGGTTTCTTTTGAGAAAAGCATGAATCACTGTGAATATAATTTTCTTGGGTTTGGATGATGGTTTTAACTCTCTCCAAAATAGCCTGAAATTACCAGCCTTTTTACTAATGCTTTCTAATGGTTCTTTTCTTGCTAATTAATTCATGCATCTAAATCATTCAAAAATAGATAAGCCACTAATCACTTACAGACTTGATAACATATCCTAAGTAGACAGCAATGCATAGAGGATGTAATAAGGCTGCCAAAAAGAAAGGAAAAAGGAGTTAGAAGGAAAAATAAAGCTTACTGCTTCCACTTAATAGCAGGAGATTTGATTCTGCATTTACTATGTAGGATAAAATGCTCACTGATGTCAACAAATAGTCTACTATAGAAATGAGAAAAATCAGGCTGCTTCTATATATGATGCTTTTTTCTAACATTACATGCACAGGAGCAAATTAAAGGCTCCATTTTTTTTTTACTTTCGTACCAGGTTTGTTGTCCACATTTAGCAAGAGTAAAAAATAAAAGAATAAGGGAGGTGGGAAAGAGCGGGTTAACAATTAACCAGCTGTTGTCAGCAATAATTAATTCAAAAGTGGAGGTTATAGAAAAAAGAAAAAAAAATGAAAATTTATTGCAAGATTACAATAAGGAAAAGAAGAAAAGTGCTTTCTTGCATGCCTATGTAAAGAATAATACTATAAAATGATAAATGTCATTAAATTTTCATGTATTGAACAAAACTAAAGCATCACAAACAATAAAAATTACAGAAAAATATACAATGCCAGTCACCACATTATGAAGTAACATTTTATATTTCTCCCATTTTATGATTTTAAATAATCACGTTAAGTTACTTTATATTTTGTTCCAGGTGGGATCATGTACCTGCTTCTTAAGTAGCTACATGGTCTAAAAATTTATTTCAGTATAAACATTGGGAGTTTCCTCTCTGCTTTCTTAGATAATACAATCATGCCCAACTTTAGGAGGGAGGTAAGTTAGTTATATCAAGGGCAATCTCAACATTTATTCAAGTTATGGAATGAAAAAATGCATCGTTACCATGGCAACTGGTAAATCACATGGTATCTGCAATGAGATGCACGGCATCTTGAGTAAACACTCATCCGTGCGCTTGTGTGTCCTCCTCCGCACAGAATGGTTCCTTTGTGGAGGAACATGCACAATTCCACTCTTCTTCTACAAAAAGTTGATAGAAGTAACACAAAATGTTATTTTTGCATGGGGTAATTTAACCAGATCTATCATCAGAATCGGAACAAATATTGAAAAAAAGATTAAAAATTGAAAGTTTTGCTAGGATTTGCCTCAATCAAGACCATGAAACCTTACAAATGACAGAGTGATGCTCCCAAACTCACTTTGTACCTTGGCATCAGAAGACCGTTCACAACAGCACTAGAAAAAAAGTCTTCCTGACAGCGTGAAGAGCTGCCAGACCTGCAGCAGCACATCACAGTGGGGCAGCTGGAGCTCTTACTGCCTCCGGCCATCTGCCCCACCCTTCTGATGGATGTTGCCACCCCCAAAACAAGGACATCTGATCTACCCTTGAATCAGCCCTGAACCACGCTGCTGCATGTCTTGCTGGGCTCAGATATTATCAGCAGCTAACATACAACCTCTCCCTGAGAGGGCCTCCCCTCCTCCCCACTCTTAACAAAGACAACTCTACCCAGAACAACAACAAAACCCTATCGCTCTACTGCCAGTCCCATCCACAAAGTGTCAAATATCCATCAGTCGCTGGGCTTTGAATGTACTTCCCTGCTGCCCTTCCCTAGCTCTTTTTCTCCAGCTACTATCGTAGCCACACAAGGCTCCCTTCTCCATCCTTTTCATTCACCACAAGGAGCAGCATCAACACCAGATTCCCGAGTAAGTAACCTCCTTTGGATCACTCCCTTCCTCCTCTCAAAATACCTCCTCCTTCTTGACCTCCTGAGCAACCTGAAGTGATGTTACCTATAGGAAGAGAGCGCAACACTGCGATGCCACTCGCCAGCTCCCAATATCACAGTGTACGCACAGTGGTTTCTTCAGCCAGCAAGGGCTCCACTTGGGGATGCAAATGTCCGCTGACACATATCTTCTCCTGATCCCATTCCCTTCATCTCACCACATCCTGTGACCATCAGACAGCATAGCACAGACCACCCTGACCTTGCCAACACCTATGATGCCACCCACGAAAAACCAAAACTCTTGTCTATCTCTGATCCTGACCTGCCTCCCCCCATTTCTGGCTTCAATTCCTTCCAGTCCTTCATAGCTTTATACAAATTATGTAGCTTTATACAGGTTTACACTTCTTTTGTGTAGAAGCTGGAGATCTCATCTAACCAACTTCTTCCTCTGTACTCACGAAATTCTTTTTATGTCATATGTCTCAGAAAGTCACCCTATCTCATAAGTCCTTCCAGTAATGACTTCTTAGACCTGTTTACTTTGTCATTGCTGGGCTCTTCCTTCCCACCTGGTTGGTCATTTGCAATTTGACCTGAACTTTGACAGGTAAGGACATGCCGTGGGTGAAGAAGAGACGTGCTCTGGTATTCATCAGCTGTCATGGAGCATTTGAGTAAAGGAAAGATAACATGAGATGTGTGAACAAATGGCTGGGTCTTAACTCCCTAACAGAACCCTGTGGAGAGGGTTACAATATCCAAGTACTCCAGGGAAATAACTAATGATCCTTTCTTCAGTTCAGTCATGTTTCAAGAAGCAATCGCCTGAGTTACTAAGTGCTTGAGACTCCCTCAGTAATTGCAATGATTTATTTTATGCATCATCATAACTACAGCACTAGGTCAGGAGGACTTGTGCCCTATGGATGCCTTGAATTTTAACACAGCTACAGGAGGATTAGGAGATTGCAATCAGAAACACAGAGACCACAATGATTTGGCTGGGGCAGGGGGAAGACAGAGTCTTTAAAATCCTAGGTATCCAAAACATTACGTTTCTGTTAGGTTTTTAATAAAACGAATTATATTTTCAGGTGATCCTAAGCAGAAGTTGTCCTCTGCTCCCTTAAAATGCAAGTCATCACAATCTAATGTTCCTGAAGATCTCTGTTAGGATTTTTTTTCCAGTGTAAGAAATAAAGGTACAGTTAACAGTGTAACTACCCACCCAGTAAAGACAAATACCTTATACCTCTATCTATTCCAGAGCAAACTCTCCCTGCGCAAAGCGTGTTTCTTCATCTACCCTTAGTTTGTACTGGTGCAGTGGCTGCCTGTTAATAACCAGCAAAGGGGAGACGAGACCTTAGGCTTATGAGCATTTATTTGCCGTAAGAGGTATAACATTTACATGTAGCTACTCACCTGACCTACCAAATGTGCCAAAGGATATTTTTTGAGGACAGACATCCATGATGCAGGACGTTATGTTTGCATAGCAACAAAAGGCTTTGATTAGTAGCTTCTCAGGCATCCCCATCCTCCTGACATTCCTTAAACTCCGTTCCCCAGTCACCTTTCCTTTTAGCTATGGGAGGCTTCACTGGCACAAAGGACATTTTTAGGATAATGATAATTTAAAGTGCTGTCATCACCAGAATTTTCAGACTATTTGAAGATCTTGAAGACACTTCCCCTCCACCCCCATAAACTTCAAACTGTTCCCCCATAATAACTGAAGTAAAAGCATTTCTAACCTTCAGCACTGTTTTTCCGTTTAATGTGTTTCAAGGTTAGCAATGTGGAAAATACTAAACCAACCCAGTTTTCAAGGTCAAAATAAAAAACGCAGCAATGATAGTCCACAGTAACTTTCATTCATTTGGTATTCAGGACACATTCTTTCTGAATATCAAATCACAAAATCATTGCCAATTAATCAGATTATAAGCTTTAGCTTATTAAAAATTAGACTATGATAAAAATAAAATGCAGTTTATTTGATCTGATTGAGATGTTTCTGTACAACATGATCTAAGCCTCTGATTATCTATATCTCTGTATTATCTCAATTGTTATTTCAATATAAGCAAATTCATAACAATACATTTTAATGGAAAATATTCATCTACTAAAAAGTGGTAAACCAATAGAAGTCAAAAAGCTGAATGTCAAGGTGCTAAAAATGAAAATGTTTCTCTACATTGTGTGTGCCAGGAAAGCAAGAGCTCACACAACATTTGGCAGTGATTTCCCATGATGAAGCAACTCTTCGGGGCTTTCATTTTCATAAAAGCCATAGTTTATTTAGAGCTAGCTCCTAGCTCCTTGCCCTTAACAATGCAATACAAATAAAGTTCATTAAATATATTGTTTAAAGTAGGGAAGTGAAGAAGTTTTGCTGTAGCAAGCACTTAAAGTGTGCATGGCAAATCAGAAGTAAAAAAAAAGTAAAAAGGATTGGAACAAATTATTTGTTATAAAAGCAAAAGTGATACAGGCACATTGATATTACATGTTGTGCTGCATTAGCAAAATTGCCCAAATGAAGAATCCCCAGAACGGGAAGTATTATTAGATCTTAATCAATAGGATTTTTTTCAAGCAGGCTGGGCACCCAACCATTTGATGCAGATCCTTTCCATGCACGAGAGCACTGGAATATGGGAAAACGCAGCTTAAACGAATGACAAGGAAAAATGCAAATGCTTATGATTTTATAGTTAATTTTCACATTATAATGGTCAAGCAACTTTTACAGCTTGCTGATATTTCTGCTGGAATGCTAAACCTTTATTTCTTCTTACAGCAGGTAAGACATGAATTTCTACCGTAATTAAATGAGTAAATTGCTATTTTTTTTTACTGTTTCTATTCTTAGAGTATCCTTAATACATATTGAACAGCACGCAAATTAAAAACTAATAGCAATTCAAAACAACAGTTATATGCATGATTTACTGTATAGCCTTTGTCTAATACAAATATTTAATATTTACATGTCACTGCAGTGAAAACAGTATGTGTCAATTGATTAACCAGTAAATACTAGACAGAATTTAAGTGCATTGCTACAGCAGCCTGAAAGGAAAATGGTGTAGTGGAATTGTAGCCTTTATCTCTACATAGTATGAAACTAAGTTTTGCACCAGGGAAGAGATAGTCATAGCTGTACGTATACATATGTTGCCTGTGTAACAGCTGAGGGTGGGAGAGTGAGAACAGGCGAATTACAGGGAGCATACAGCCACCCAGTGCAAAAACAGAGCAACTTTGTTCTACGGATGGCTATGGATCCCACACAAATCAGCACAGATACCCACAGCTCTGTTGTAAAATTGGAGCATGTTCCTTCAGTTCCTGCGTAGGTTCCTAAAAGGAAATGTCTAAAACAAAATAAGAGGCAGATTTTTATTGGTCTCCTGAAATGAAGGCTATATCTGCTCCTCTGAAAAAAAAATAAGGGGCACCTTTAAGAAAGTACTTGATTTGGGGTCCCACATTAAAAATCTGTCACCTGAAGCAATCTGTTCAGACTTTAAAAGGGAAGCTGCTTCAACCTACCTATAGCATCCTTCAGCCAGCCAGTACACCCTAACTACTCAAACACCACATCAGTGTGGGAGCGCATCCTGAGAGCCTGTGTTCACAATGCTCCTGAAAGCAGGGAAGCAGCAGTTCCATGTGGGTCTGAGACACAGAGACGTTCGGTCATTAGCCCAAGGTCTCAGAGGAAGCCTGTGCAGGTTGGGGAGCTCCCGAGTCCCTGTCTGACACCCCAACTCCACCGCCCACCCTTCCCCTTCAGGGAGGCAGCTATGGTAACGTGTACCTACAGTGCGTTATCTGCAAGATAACCCAGTGAAGAGACAGCCTGCATCTATCACTTTTTCCATCAGCAGTCACTGGATGGAGAGCAGGGAAAGGTGACGTTCACAGCCCTGACGTCCCTAAGGCAGGGACACAGAAGTCTGTATGGGTCTCAAATGTGATGCCCGAGATTCAGGTTTTGATCTGAAGAACTGAAAAAGAGATAGAAACTTTTCAGAAACTGCTAGATGAAAACATGATGCAATCTAAAGAGAGGAGGAGGAGAGGAGTCTCAGAACAGATGGGTCACCAGGAGAAAGCAGCTTCTTTATGTTGCCAGCTAAGACTGTGTGTAAATGACTGGTTATTTCTACAATGTGAAAAAGAGTTCCATAAGTAGTCCTTGTAAGCGATTAGTTTTGCTTTTAACAAGGTTTGCAGTCTGTTTAATGAATAAATACATACAGCACATACACACATAGGCTTGTATCTCTACAGAAGAGGAACTGGGGGACCACGATCACCCCAAGTTCCTTGGTGGAGGAAGATTCTGCCATAGCCTTGGTGAAATCCTGAGAAGGGCCCCAGATGCAGGATGTCATCACCTGCAATGTGCAGGATTTGATGGGTTCCCAGTGGGGCATTGGGCACTGTTCAAACTCCTCTGGAAAATCTTGTGATGCTGTCCTGGTTCTGGCTGGGATAGAGTTAATTTTCTTCCTAGTAGCTGATATAATGTTGTGGTTTGGATTTAGTATGAGAATAATGTTGATAACACACTGATATTTTTAGTTGTTACTAAGTAGTCTTTATACTAAGTCAAGGATTTTTCAGCTTCTCATGCCCAGCCATCAAGAAGGCTGGAGGGGCACATGAAGTTTGGAGGGGACACAGCCACAACAGATGACCCAAACTGGCCAAAGGCATATTCCATACCATATGTTGTCATGTCCAGTATATAAACTGGGGGGAGCTGGCTGGGAGGGGCAGATTGCTGCTCGAGGACTGGCTGAGCATTGGTCAGTAGGTGGTGAGCAATTGCCTCGTGCATCACTTGTCTTTCTTGGGTTATATTTCACTCTCTTCTTGTTATCTTCCTTTTCATTACTTATTATTATTTTTATATTTTAATTTTTATTTCAGTTATTAAACTGTTCTTATCTCAACCCACGAGTATTACTTGTTTTCGACTCTCCTCCCCATCCCACCGGGGGGCAGGGGAGAGTGAGTGAGAGGCTGCATGGGGCTTAGTTGCTGGCTGGACTTAAATTACGACAGATGCCAATGATAAAGCAGGTAGGACAATTCTCCACCCAGGCTTAATTTACTTCTTCTGCCTCTGTGGGGAATAGGAGTAAAGAACTCACTGCAAAGGGTGTTCTGTTTAGAAGCCACTTGCTTCTTTTATACAAGTTCATCAAATCTAGGAAACAAAAAAGGAATCAATGTAGCCCAATGATTAGCTCGCTATAGGTCCTGTGTACAGACTGACAGATTATTTAGACAGACTGAATCAATGTGTTGATTCCACTGAAAAAATTCAGGTTTCACACATGAGGTGACAAAGCCAGAGCGTCAGTACACTTTCCAGCCATGTACCGTCCACACATGGCAATCCAAGCCTGAACATGTCTGGTTTTTAGCTTGAAAGCTGAACAACCAGGCTTTGCATGTAAGAACTGAAACTCTGCCCTCTTCACTCCAGCCAGCTCTGATTAGTGTCTTCTTCCCTGACCCTGACCACATCAATACTCTCTATTAACCTGCTAAATATGGCCAAACAGCATATTTTGCAAATACTAAATCGATGTAACTGCTGTAGTTGCACCCACATATATGTTTTAAAGGTTCCTGTGGTGAATAATGCCCTACTTGCAATATGGAAAATATTTAGCAAAAAGGCCTAAACTGATATTGTATTAATTTGATAAATATTAGTGCCTCTAAAAAGGGAAGAGACACGGTGATATTGCAACAAAACCAAAAAGGTGATGCATATTCTCATTCTGTACTTGTCTCTAGCAAAAGAGCAGGTTCTCCTTTGCTCCTCCCAGCACTGGGCTAAGCAGAAACGCTGTTCCTGATAGGGCATGCACAGGCCTACTCCCTCACCGCCCAGAGAAAATGGAGATGAATTAAGGGATGGTGCTCTCAGTCCAGCCACTCCAGGTAAGACAGCAGCATCAGCCAGGCTGGCAGAGGACAGAGCTGATGCACAGCAGGGCCAACAAAGGGATGTGACCTGTATGCCTTTCCCTTGATCAAAAAGGGCTGTGTAGTTCAGCATCACCCCCTGTTCAGGGCTTACCCAAGTTCAGAGCTTGGAAATCCATCTAAGGTTTGATCTCCAGCAAGCTGTTAAAGGAAATACCAGTTGCTATTCATGCTCTTCCTGAGTTAGGTCATTCCATTATTTTCCAAGTCACCAAATGAGGCTAAAGTACTTTTTCCTGTAACCAGCAACTGCTGCAGCTCCCACACGTCACAGCCTTCCCCGCTCAGATGTGCTCGTTCCAGCCAGTGACAAAAAAAGCCAGGAACTGCCTGCCACATGGTATCAGAAAATATATTCGAGGAAGGCCGCAAGGTCATTGCTAATTTCAAATCCTGTTTCATGTTTCCACATGAAACATCTAATTAAAACTTTTCACTGGGTAGTTAAAATGAAATGCATGCATATGCACTTGAGACCTCATTTTCATATGCTGTGAATTAGAATATAGGAGGTGCTGCACACAGCGGTAGGAACACTAATCGAGGAAGGAGAGGGGAATACCTGCTTTGATTTAGAGGAAGACAGTCAGCAAAAATACCACTAATAGCCTGGGTTTTCATTCCTTTGCTCTTTGAGCTGCCACATACAACCAAGAAAAATGAATGCAAGCACTGTATTAACTGCTACCAAATCAGCGGTCTCCACAGGTGACCGTGTGTCAAGCACATCTTGCAAAATGCCACCACCTTCCAAGGCTACTGCGCGATGAAAGCATTAGACCCTAAGGGCTATACCCTGCTTTCACCAAAAAATACCTATTAACATCAGCAGGAGCTGAATTAAGCTTTAAAATGCAGGCACAGTGAGTGACAGAATG
This sequence comes from Buteo buteo, assembly GCF_964188355.1. Classification (NCBI taxonomy): domain Eukaryota; kingdom Metazoa; phylum Chordata; class Aves; order Accipitriformes; family Accipitridae; genus Buteo; species Buteo buteo. The sequence continues at coordinate 36,068,607 of NC_134172.1, forward strand.
GCCATAGCAAAAGGACACGGTTTGGACATTTTAGGGATGTCTCATGAGTAAAATAAATCCTGGAAAAAGAGAAGCCTGCAAAAAATACAAGCTCAAGTTGCCCTTACTTTCTTGCTGTGGAGGAGGCCTCAGCAATGGAGGCGAGATAGACACGTTACAGCTGCCCATTTTCCAAAAAGCCCTCAGTGCAGATAGCCTGATTCTGATACAGGGGAGGCAGCTGAATGTAAGGAAAAGGCTGAGTCTTTGCACCGACATGCTCCAGGTGGTCTCCAGTGCCTGCCTGCAGGAAAAAAATGCCAACAAATGCCAGTAGCATTTATTCCAGTGAGGTCCTGACACAGGTTGTCTGCAGAAAGCTAAGCTGCTGTGGCAGCTGGGGAGAGTTGTGGTGCTAGCACAGCAGCCCCTGAAATCAAAGGAGGCCTCGCTGACTCCAGAGCATCCTGCTGCTGGAACCACACTGACCTTGGCATAGACTGCAGATCTTACTACAGAATTTGCTCTGGTGCAGTTTCTACTCCAAACATGAGCAAACTTTGACATGTAGAAACATGTTCCCCTGTTTAATGACACTAGGCACATATCTTCTGCATTACTGGCCCAAATCTCCATTTCAGCGAAACTGAAGATTTTTCCTGAACTTATTTGGGAGGCTAGAAGTAAAAAAAAGGAGGAAAAAAAAAGGAGACCTGAGGCACCAAATCCTTTTTACGTGAGACTGATCTCTGGGCAGGCTCCCAAATCTTAGACAACTTTCAAAGAGGATGATGTGGTGGACAGCCATCAGCTTCTGGCTTATCAACAAGTTCTCCACTTATCTTGGCTGTTTCTTCTCAGCCAGGTCCACACTATGGGCCAAAGCCAGATGTCCTTGTTTGGTTTCAATTCCAAGAGAAAAGTCTAGTAAAACAACATCTGCACCACTGAAAGATGAAGGACAAAATTACTTCTGAACTTCAGAAACTGGTTGGCATTTCTGACTTAAGTTTGCATGGTACATATTCAAAGCATTATCAACTTTTCTTTTTAAACTTCCCAAATTTAGATAACAAATTCCCTAATTTGACAGAGAGATCCAGGCACTTCTGTTATTCACAGTTCGCAGGACAAGTGTAGAAGTAACTGTACAGAGTAGATGGCAGGATACATCCACTGTATTATCAGCATAACTGGGAGTTTATCGATGTCATAAGTCAGAAAAATGGAGAAAAGAACATTCAGAACGTCATCAAATGTATTGAACACAGACAGGGGGACAGAACAGTAAATTTTAAACTGGAAAACATTGAAGAAGGTGCTTCTACTTCTCTAAAAGGAGAAAATGATAATTTTAAGTAAGCCTTTGGACAGTCTAGAAACATAAGCAGGCAAGTGGTTCAGAATCTGGAGAGAAACACAGAAGCAGAGAACAGTGACAACCTGCAGATAACCACTTTCACAGATTTTCTCTGCTTTTTCACATTGATAAATGGAGCAGAACCATGGAACCATGTTTTCAATGTTGGTACTACCAGGAACTGTGTAGTCCCACTGCCCAAGAAAAACAGCATTCCTGTCCTCTCCCTGCTCCTGGATGCTGACCCCCACCTGTCATTCACCCCCTTCTTTGTGCATGTAAGCCTTCATGAAGCCCCATGGTGAAGAACAGGATCTAGATTAAACCAAACCAAAAAAAGTTAGCCAACCAAAAAAAAGCCAAGGACATTGAATTTGACACAGCTCAGTTTCCGGATTTGGTAAGTCACCAGGCTTTGAGGAATGAAGGAGGAAGGCCATGTTTCACCATGAGCAGCAGAGTAGCTCTCGCCAGCAACGGTCATCCCTGACACCACATCTCATTCTCATATCCATATCTCCACACCGCAAGGGAAATTGATCCAGTTGGAAAATAACCCCACAAGGAAGGTGTATTTACTTTATTTTGCAGCTGCTATTCCCTGTGTCTCTTCGCAGAGCAGCACAACACGGGGCGGCCCAGGGCTGGGGACAAGCAGTCAGGGCAGCGATGCTGCCCATGGCACAGCCACAGAAGCGATGCCCAAGGACCAAGAGACTACGAAGTGACTGGAGCTGCTTGGACTTGCCTCAGTTATGCTCAGGTTTTTAAAAAATATCCCCCTGGCCCTAAGCAGCTCAAAGTCCAACCTGCTTCCAGCTTGCTGGGATCCCCAAACCACCTCTCAAGGATCTCAAAGCAATTCATCAACATTCATTAACCACTGCAGGTTTTATAGCACCCCTTCAAGGTCCTACATGTTTAGGACCCCATTTTATATATGGGTAAACAAAGGTGCAGAGAAGTGACATGATTTGAAGAAGGTTATATATTAAATAACAGATGGAGTCAGAAATAAAAATTCAGTGTACTGGCTCCCAGGTTTTAGCCTGCCAAATACCACATGACCTTTTTACCCCTTTCAGCCTAGTAGCTAAGGTATTGTCCCATACAAGAATGAGTCACTGTTCCACACCAAAAAAGGCCCAGCATGCAAAATGTGTATGTGGAATTTCCTTCTATACAAAGTAGTTTAATGTTACAGAATAAATCAAAGAGGAGCAAATTAGGCTTTCTTTTCTTTTAAACATTAGGCTGAGCATCTGGAGGAAAGAAAGTGTTATGGGAATATGTAACTTGATTCAAAGGAAAAGAGTGAATTTATCACTTGACATGTTCCTATACTCTGCTCACAGCACCTCATGTAAGCACAAGCATGACTCCTCTCAAGTGCTTTATTTTTGCAGGAAGAAGGACCATATCATCTCACCACTATTTTGCACTCCTTGCAAGAGGGCATTCTCCTCTAAAACTCTGGCCACATTAAATACTCAACAAAAGGAATAGTAAGTCCTCTTGAAAGTATATAGTAAATAAAAATACTTATTGTTTTAACAGAAGTGTTGCAAGAGACTGAAACAAAGCTTTTCCTAGCAGCCAAATGATCCCAGTCCTACACCTGAGCTGGAGGATCCTTACTTCTGGCAAACTTTTTCTATTTCAAAAAGATGCCTGTGCCTGTTCTGCACTGAAAAAAAATCCTAGGACCTGCAGAAGTCTTTTCTTCTCAGAAGATAAAGAGGTTGGCTTATGAAGAACAGGTGATCACCTGGGGCTATGCATTCATTCCAGCAGATGAAAAATCGACTGTCTGGAATAGGACACTCTCTCTAGAATGTGACAGAACTAGATTCAAGTCTCTGTTCCTCCTGATTCAGACCAGAGACTTGAACTTCAGGTTACCTCCACAGCAAGCATGTACCTACCTCTTAATTACTTACTCTTACTCAACATAGAGCTATAAACTGACAACCTTATTGATAGATCCATTTTTTTCTTGGCTTGTAGTTGAAGACTAAATCAAAATTACAAACTATCATCTTACCCCAGTACAGCTCGCTCTGCTAACGCTGGTGGATCAAAGAGGTGTGAAGGGAAGTAGCAAAATCCTGTGCTGATGCGCTAAATCCATTCTGTTTCAATGACTTCAGAGTTCTATACTACCTCATAGCTATTCAAGCCACGAAAGTTTCTGCAAAAACTTTTACTGTGCTATAATAGCTATGTCCACTTGGTCCACAGTTCTGCAAGAGATGCAGAATAGCCTCCAAAAGCAGTAAATCTGCACTCAAGCTACCCAATAGATCTGTCCCAGGCAGAGCAGAAAAACAAAAGCAGCGATGATTTTTTTTAAAAAGTAAGCACAGATTTCAGTCACTGCATTCAGACATCATTCGATGTCATCATTTTAAGGAATATTTTTCCATCAGAGCCTTGATTACTGATGATCAATTCAACAGTACCTCAGCGCATGGTCACAGCTTTGTCAAACTAACAAAAACTGCAGCTCTGGACACGTCCTAGCATTCATTCTTGTCTCCTTGCAGGCGTCCAGCTGGACAGGTAGGTGCACCCTAAAATAATCTTGATGTGTCATGGCTGAAATTTCCTCAAGAAATTCCTCGGTCATGAGTAATCTATACAACCTGAGGCTCTAAATCGTTAATCTTTTTTGTAAGCCTTTTAACAGCTTCAGCCCAACCACTAACCTGCTTCAGTGAGCAAATCATCTGTCTTCTTAATGAGACCACTGATTACAAATGTTAGTACCCAGTAAATTAACAAAACTGTTCTTCAGTATCTAGTACCTGTTGTCCTTCTGAAAACATACCTGCCCCCCTATGATATAACTCTTTCATCTTGAACAGGCTAAGTCACAGAATCAATACATTCAAGCTCTATGTACTTACATACTTTTAAACAATATGTAACTCTAATTAATATATACATTAATCTGTAAAGGGATTAGAAGGTGGATTTAGGAAACACTCCCCTCCCCATTGATGCACAAGTACTGGAAGAGCCCCAGCCTAGAATATAATTTATATAGTTGAATAAAGGAATTCATATTCTTTAGTTCTCTACTGAACACATTAGAGGATCTTAAATCTCCTTTGAACATTAGTGTCAATTTGTAGAAAGCTTATTCAGTTGACCTGACTGTGAAAACCGTACTGTAATCTAAAGAATATTTTCCCCCTGTTGCTGAGGAGAAAAGCACTTTTATGATTTCACTAAGACAATGACACCATAAGCAGATGTGGTGTTCTTAATCAGTGCAATGCTTCATTGAAATAATAATTGGAAATAGTGTACAAACAGTATCACATCTATTACAAAGGCATTATTTAATTGAGCCTGTAGTTGCTTAAAAGGAGTGCCAAAAAAATATGGTTTAGTGCAACTATGCCTCAAATGCATCTCCAATGTATGCTTGAATAAGAAAAAGCTATGACCAATTACTTCAAATGGCTTTACATACAGAGCTTGCTTTCTATATTATAATTAATACTAACAGTAAGCAAACCTCAAAAAAGCAGGCTCATTCTATAGCTGAATATTTAAATACAGATTTTTCATCTATCTTCTGTCAAAGCAATTGTTTTAATCAAAAGAAATATTTAAATAACATAAAAATACAAATATCCAGGTTTACATTTCCCTAGGCTTATGAGTGTGATTTGCATGTAATGATAAAATTAGAACTGCAAGCTTGCATAGTTGTTTTTACTCTAGCCCACATTTGGTATTTAAATAATTTCTGTGCATTTTAGACAGCCATTTCATTTTATTTATTTATCAATACATTGAATCTCATTGTAGGAATGCAACAGCACAGAGAAAAAGCTTGTCTGCCTATTTATAAGCTATTTACTACTACTTACTTTCTGTTCATTAGCAAAACTGAAGTTTTAGGAAACCTAACACATATGGTAGGTTCAGTGCCTTAATTAAGAACCTTATTCTAACACATTAGCATGTAGGAATGGGGAAAAAAATCACTATAATTTACTTTTTGTTTTCCTCTACAAGTCTGTGAGCACCTATGCAGTTAGAGCACTTTGCAAACATTATATTCACCAGAGAAGAACCTGGCGTTGTGTGCTACAGGAGAACAATCTGGAGTTCCAATAGACCAGCCTAACCTGATCACAGCACATTTGCAGTGCTGGAAACAAATAAGCAGCTCACATATACTAGAGCTTGTGCACAAAACTTTTTAAATTATAGGACTTTTTCACAACACTTTTTTATCCAGACCATAAATCTGAAGAGAAATGATAGCGTACCAGAAACCTGAAACAAAAGCAGTATGGTCTTTCTGACTTGGGTGCTTAAAACTATAAAGTAAAAATGTATGCATGTACAAAATCATCACATACATCCCCCAATTTACACTCTCCAGAACACATCTAAACTGAAGGAATCCCTTCCCTCTGCCACCATAGCTCCAAACTGAGCTTTTCCTCCAGTGAACCACCCAGCTGTCCCATATTTTCCCTCTTCCAGACCATCTGCTTTTCTGAGAAAAAATAATTAAATTTCATCTCTTTCTGAACTAGAGACCCAAACCAATCCAAGCTTCACCTGCCTACTGTGGGCCACGGACCACAGCCTCCAACACCACACCTTGAAGAATACAATTAGGTATTTTATCTTCCCCAAAACCTCTGGAAGACCAGAGTGTTGTACATCCACGTCATCTACTTTTCCTGTGTGAGTCAGGAAGTTCTGTCCTCAAGCTCAGATAAAGATGGTCGTTAGCTATTTGAATGATAGGAGGGTTCACCAGTCCTCCTCACAGCCCAGTTCCCCATCACACTCAGAATGCTAGGAACACAAAGAGGGTCATTTCTCTAGGCAGCTCCACACCTCATTGACTGTACAGGAAAAAAGCTATTGGGGTCATTGGGTACAAAATTCTTCAATTAGGCTGACAGCTCTTCCTTCTTCAAAGGAAAGTACAAGAATCAGCAAAGCCCAATCGTACTACATTTGTGTTTGCTGTTAATGCTGGAAAACTGTGTGAGGTTGTGCTAATCTGAAGAGACCTGCTTTAGAAACACAGTGGATGGCACCAGAGGAGCCCCAACTCCATTTCCCATTACGTGCGTGGGACGCAGTACTCGTAGAGAGGAATTGTGCATATGCACAATTCTAACCCTGCATTCAAATTGGGGTTATTTTTCAATATTCCTAGAGGAGAACAAACCAGAACTCTGCTTCAGGCAAAAATTCCCCCTTGACCATACTGGAAAGAGCAGCTTTACTTCCAGGCGGGTTACAAAGACCCCAGCCTCAAACTGCGACATCGCCCTGGGCCGAGTGAAACACACAGCCCTGCAAAACAGCAGCGTTTCTGCTTCAAGATGGGCTGCCAGGAGGCCAGCCCGGCTAGCCGGCTCTCCAAGTGCAGGGAGAGGAGCCTGGCAGGGTGTTCAGGCATCTCATTTACAGACCAAACGTCATCCCTCTGAGGAAGGCAGATCATCTGCGAAAGCACAGTTTGAGCTCCCCGGGAGGGAAAGCTGGTGAAAGCTTTAGTGCAAGGATACTTGCTGAGAAGTGAGGGTCCTGCGGAGAATGTGCAGAGCTGCTCCATTTTAGTGCCTACATCGAGTGCCCATTACCCTGTGTTTCTAAGAAAGGAACGTAAGATTAAGCTATGCTTTTAAAAATTTAAAAAAAAAAAAAAAAGAAAGATGGGCATGCCACACATCATTTTGTAAGGACACCACACCCTGAACATGTTGTTCCTCTAACATTTACAGTGAGCACAAGGGGACTGGGCAGGAAGCTGATGCCAGTGAATCTGCCATCACTTCTGTAGCAGCAGGATGAGGTGGGAAGGTCTGAAAGCCCACATCTGAGCGGTACTCAGTACAATCCAGTCTGCTGATTTTCTCCTTGGAGAAGAGAGGCAACAGCTGCCCGGAGCAGCAAACTGCCCAGCCAGCCAAATCCTGCCACCTGGACATGCGCCAGAGCAGCTCTCAGACCACAAGGGAGGAAGGGAGGGAGAGGAAGGGATGGAAGCTCACAGCTTCCTGAACGCATGCGACCCACTGCCCCCACCACAGCAAAGTGTGGGATTTTTCCAGCGAAAGTAAATTACCTGAGTCAGCTAAACTGAGAACCCTACGACAGACCTTGCCCACGTTCGGTAATGCCTTCTTGGTGACTATTCCTAATGGAATCAATAGACTGGTTGGGGGCTTAGCAAATACACCCACACCGAGGACTGCAAGTGCCTCTCACATCTGGGCATGGCCCGCCTGGACCGTAGGGAAGAGCCACGTCACCCCCCACCCTACAACAACCAGCAACCTGCAGAACATCGGGGGGAGCAGCGCACCGCCAGCACTATCTGTAAGACACTCCCCACCCAGAACTAAAGGGCACATGAGGAACAACCTGTGCTGAGTGTCTCTCACGCGGCTTTTCTTCTTTCCTGCCACCTCCTCGGTCTAAAGGCACATCCTTGCCCAAGAGCAGTAACTGCTGCGTTATGCCACTCAGTATGGATATGAGCCGCTTGCTCTAGCTCCTGCTAAACTGAAGTCACTCATCTCCTAAATAGCAGCAATTGCTAAGTACCATACTTTTCAAAGGAGAAGAAAAGCTGAGCACTTCTTTCCTTTCCATTTTTGGAACTGTACTGTAATTTGTGCAGCTACAGAGCTGCAGCTGACACCACAGCACCCTCTGCAATGACCAGAGTAAGCAGCAAAAATATCCACTGAATTTCTGGAGTATCAGTCCCGATATTCCCCTCTCCCCTATGCCCACACAGCATCTGTAATCTTGCTTCCAAATCCTGAAACACAATTAGAAACCTACCCTGGCTTAAAATCTTCTTTACTTAAGCACCTAAACTTTTAATTGCGCTTTGCTGATACGGTTTAAAGATATATGGAAATTCTGCCAGATGTCGATGGCTAGCGGATCAGCTGAGGAACAATTCAATCTCAGGGATTTGAGCCTGGCTAATTACCCTCCTCCCTCCTGCGCACCTACTGATACAATTACATATTTAACTACACCAGACTAGACCTTATACGCTGCTGAACAGAACAGCATGAAGCTCTGAAATAAGATTTCATCTTTCTCTTTTCCTTTGTGCAGCCTTACTTCAATAGGAATGAGCTTGCAGATGAGCTGAAAAGTATTTTTTTAATAAAGCACATGCTTTTTTTCTACTGTCCTGTGAGCAGAAAATGGAATAAATTACATATACATAATAGCAAGACACATAAGAACTAGGTGGGATTTTTGTTTTTTCTTGCAGTTATTATCCTGGGCACCTTTAGATGAATATGCAATCAGAACAGAAATCTTTACTAGGAGAACAAAATTAGGATACATTGTGCTATAAGCAGAGCAGTCAAGTTTTAGTGCATTTTCAATCCAGTTATTAACATTTGAATAAGTGCTTTCAGAATCATTAAACAGAATGCTGCTTTCTTCAGCGTAACTTTTGGTTGAAAACACATTTTTTTAAAGAAACTGCTGAATTCCCTATCCAGACCACTCTTTTTAATTCACACTGAAAAGCTCCAGCCAATACTTGCATCCAAATATACCAGCAGCAAAGTAATTTTAAGACAATTTAAAGTAAGCACTTGAAGCACTCATACACCTTATACATTATTTAAACACACTCTAAAACCCAAATATTTCATAATCACTAATAACAATGTGGTAGAAAGCATCCTGAAATCACCTGCTATTTCCTATGTGTATAAGATATTAATAAGAGTAACTGACAGTTAATGACAACATAATAATTTAAGTGTGTTGACAATTATTGAACTGAACGCACTTCAGAGAAATGTAAATGCCAGAGGAGAGCCAGCTACAGCAGCTCCACGACTAATGTGTGCCCTGGATTCTGACCATCAGCTTTGCTATTTCAGTTTTGTGACCTAAATCTCCCTCCCCTACCAGAAAGAAACAAAAACCCCAAACAAGAAATGTCTTACTTGTTCTGCCTTCTCCAGTGGTTTTCTATCCGCCTGCAAAAACTGGCAGTTTTCTCTCGCCAGCTTCTGGACCAGCTCAATCCTTCCGATGTCATCTCTTCCCTGAAGCTTGCACAAAACCCCTGCCTTAAGGGTGGGAGAAAGAGCAAACAGATACTTAAATCCACAATCCCAGGACATGACACCGCCACAAATTTCAACCTTAAAAGAAATGTATCAGTTTTCTCATATTTGCGGTACTTCAATGCTGCTCGCTGAACACAAACAAGTCGCTGCTTCGTGGGAAACAACTGGAGAGGAGCTGAGGCACATCTGAGTCTCCAAATGTATCTACTTTGGAGGAATGAAAGCAGGGCTAACTAAATCAACCGCTCCTCCGAGTGTGACTATCAGATACGCTGTGTTTTATTTGTTCCTGTCAGCCTGTTTCCTGTTACATAAGAGAACAGGAGCAAGAGGTTAAAAACTCATGGGAAAGTTAGCCAGGAACAGCCCTGGAAAAAGAATGAAGTGCAACACAAGGCACTCCTAAAAATAACAGGCTACAACTCCCTCTGCTCCCTCTCCAACCATTTTTCACGTATGCCAGCCTCAAGAGTTAAAAGGCAGTTGCACCACATTTATTTATTCTGTAAATAACGAATCAATATCTCCTGATTTTGTTTAGGGAAGAAAATGAGATTTGCTTTAAAAACTATGTTAGAACTTTTTTTTGGCTAATATTCTGCCAGTTATTCTAGCTATGCCAATAGTGTTTCATCAAAACATTCAGCACTTGTTTTATAAAAATGCCATATATATATATATATATATATATAAAAATATATATATAAAGACAGATTCACGCTTGCACGCAGGCATACCAGACCCATCACAGAGTTAGCTGATGAGGGCTAAATTGCTTCCTGCAAAGTCAGTGGCTAATATCACTGTCCATGATTTTTTCACGGATATAGCCTCTGCGTAATTGAGACCTGGCTCCATGACACCGCATGGCTTTTATTAGCCCAGATGTTTCCTGATGGGAACAGCATATGCCTTGGGAGGGCCAGGCAAGTGGCATGGCTATGGTATTGCTATATGACTTTGAAGGCGATTTGCAAATAAACCTTTTTCCCCACTTCCTCCACCCTTTTCTTTCTGCTGTTCATCCTGAGTTTAACTGAATCAGTATCTGCTCCAAAATTCACAATACATCTTGTGAGTCAGGACCAAAAGCCAGGGGTGCCCTGACCGCTAACCCGTAGTGCCATGCAGGCTCCAGTCCTTTGGCCTTGAGAAATTCCTGCCCATGACAGCTGGAGGTGTGAGAGTGCCCACCCAAACCATTCTACAGTCCACTGGTTTCTCCAAGGAAGAGGAAAATGTGGGTTAAGGTTTCTTCAGCTGAGGAGGAAAACAAATTCACTTTCTGAGTAAGTGCTTTAACGCTAATGGAAAAAAGTTGTTTCCATGACCAAGTCCAAAGAGTCATCCTTACTGAATTATATGAAAGAAATTTTACATGCCTACATTCCTCCAGTCTGGATGAAGGCATCTCCTCACAAGCCTGCATCAGGCACTTGTGCTCTGGAGAAGGAAAAAAATTCAGATGCAGCCTGTGCTTTGCATGTCCTGTGCTTAGTCCCCAGCCTCCTGAGAACCCAGCTGTCCCACATAAGGAACCTACGCACTGGTTCAAAGGTCAGAAATCCACTGAAAAAAATAAGGAATTGCAGCACCTAACCTGAAGGTCCTTACAATTTCTATGAGATTAGCTCCTTATATTCTAAATCGAGGACATGGATTTATAAACCAGTTCTGACACACTGTTATCACCTGCAGATCAGGAGTGAGACTGACTTTATCAAATGTGGAAGAATATATTGAATTAGTTGTCCAGACTCGTTTAATCAATAGAGAAAAAGAGGTACTTGAGAAATTTTTTTACTCTATAGTAGACATTTAAAAAAGGTCACCTGTGTTGATTCCTAAAATTCTCCTTTTTCTCCAGTAATTTACACAGGGAACCTAGGCAATTGTCACAGACTTGGCTGAGGTCTGATGTCTGCACTTCACAACACTTTGATGGCTGGGGGACATCAGCTAGAGACAAACCTGCTTATTTCATGGCTTCACGACGCTTCTAGCAGAGCGTGTAACATCTGTGCGCTGTAATCCCCCCAGCCTAAGGACAACTCTGGGTGTTATGGCCTATTAGGTCTTCAGGACTATAAAGATTTACAGTCTCTCTGGATCTGGGATCTTAGTACTATGGAGGCACTTTTCATACCGTCGTGTTGCACCCAGAAAAGTCAGACCATGACCTATGAGTGGCATAGATGGTTACAAGTCCCTGTACGTCAAATGTCAGATGGACATTGACAGAAATGCAGTGTTCACTCTGCTGAACAAATGCTTATTGATCGTCAGTGTATGAAGCAAAGCCCAATGGTTAAAACCACTTCTGTTAAGATGAGGAAGGGGGACTTCAGTTTTAAGGTAACAGTTGGCTTCGGTATGTTCAAGTGGAAGAAACATCCTGGAGAAAGACAACTTTTTGAACACATGGGCCTCGCTCTCTTTCAGCCCTTGCCCTCTACCTGTGTTCACACAGAGCATATTATTGCTTTCTGCATGGATGAGCACTCCAGGGAAGAAGTAACTCCAGATACAAGCCCATCAGCCCTGCCACGAGTATGGTCTGTATTCAAACTGGCAATTTCCTTAAAGAATCATATTGTCCTGCTTCAAATAACCACCAAGAAGAAATCTCACATTTTAACATGTCCCCTCCTCCCACAACTATTCTTTAATTTAAAAAATTGCAGAGAACCTGAAAAATATGCTTGGTTCTGGGAGTAAAGAATGCACTTGAAATACAAAAGGCTAAACATGCTTTTTCGTAATTAAGAAAAAAAAATATGAAACCCTCACTTTTAATTCTGATTTCCTCAATTGTGCTGACTTTCCACTGTATATCTTTCTGCTAAATACTTGTAAGAAAGCATCCAGGTAAACTAATTAATTAATTGATGACAGCTTCTAAAAGCTGGTTGGGAAGATGTTGATACGAGTCTCCTATTACTGGTCATTTTCACTTGTCAATATAAATTTAATTTTCAAGCAATACCTCTGAAACTGTTTGTTAGATGAAAAGGTAAAGGCAAGCTGTCCTACTTGCAAAGTGCAATTTCGATTTGTATTTTCTGCGGGCACACACCCTCCAAAATCCCGCATGCCCAAATGTTGGTGCTTAGTCCTCTAATTCATGTACACCAACAGACATACAAGTACTAACTTATGTGAAGTTGCATATTTTAACTGGCTTTAATTTAATGAATGATAAAAGAACGTAGGAGCTTTATAGTAAGGCTTTACTACCATTCACAGCACAAAATTACTATAATTAAAGGTGTTTATGCAATATTTGAAATGAAATAAAAATGTTTAATGGGAAGGAAAGTAAATTAGTCACTACTGAGGTTGGAAAACCAAAGATGCTGACAACACATTTTCTGTTTCAGCACATCCATTGGAAAATATTTCCTCTGCAAAGGCCATAAATGAATATGCTAGCAGTGACATGGAGGTGAAGTAAGACAGCCCTAAGCAGACAGGATGGGATTTTTTTACATTATTTACATTGTTTACAGCATGCTTGCTTTTGAAAATCTCTCTACTGAATTTTTTCCACATTTCTACCAGTTTTGTCAACTAACTCCAATGTAAGTCAAGCCTACATCCCGCAGAGCAGTGTTTAGAGCAGGCACCACACCCTTCAACTCCGCTAACAGAAGAGGTTTGTGGTGGTTTGGTTTTTTCCCACTGCACCTCTGTCTCCTTCTGTGTCTGGTGAAAACAATATAATTATTACAGGCTTCACCTTTGATCAACCTGAAAACTTAAAACCATATGCCACTGCCTCGAAAGATCATTTGCTTTGCTCCAATCACATGCAAAATCACACTAAAGTGAAAAAAAATTATTCATACCCTTAAACCAAACCATATTCAGCGTTTGCAGGATGTCATTTTTATGGCACTGACAAACAAATTGGAGCAACAGGTGCTTTGATAACACTCCTGCTCTCCTTCCAGTTGGGCACTTGAACACTTGCTAACTGCTCACTTAATAATTGTTTAATTTTAAATGTATTTCAAATTTTTTCAAATTTTAGAAGTTGGTTTCCAGCCGAATATAAGCTGAGCAGATCAATATCCCAATAATAAATTCTTACAGGTTTTTATAATCTTCCCATGCAATCTTATTAGCTGGCTACTTAGGAGCTTTGAGAACACGTCGTAGTCTTTCTTTTTACATCTCTGACATAAATGTGAATAAACATTTTCAAAAAGTAGGAACAACGACAACAATCAAATAGAACTGACCATATATGAAACCCAAAAAAAGAAAACAGAAAGCCAGACTTTTTATTCAGTGAGGTCATTATTTCCCCCTGGGTGTTTTCTATAGCTCTGCAATCAACCCCACACTGACATGAATTAGGAATCAAAGTCAGGTAACAAAATTTTTACACATTAGGGCTCCTACTACACTTTTTTTTTTTTTTTCATATATGTGAAATTGTGTGCAATTAAGAAAAGGCCGTTTCTGAACATCTTGCTTAAGCATGACTCTGAAGAGTATGCTGGAAAAGCCCAGTTACACACTGACGCAGTAGGCATGTCTGCATGGTCCCCAACCCTTCTGCCTGCACTCTCCGGGTGTCTGCCATGGCCCAGGCCTGCCTGCAGCCCCTCCTGGGCTCACTGTCATCGAGGCAGCCCCTACCTTTAGAAAGACATAGGTGCTGCTAACTTGGCTACACGGCTAGTACCCCTTCAGCTAGGCTTGCTCACAGACATAAGTGCAAATCCTGTCTTTCTTGCATGCAGCTTTTGAGCCGGCAAGGTGTTAGGAGATGAATCAGAGACAGGAACTTCAAGTTGCATATGTAGGAAAGAGAAAAGGTGGCAACTGGTGGGAAACATATGGTTTTCAAGAAGAATAGCAGATAAAAAAACAGTCAAGACTGGGAGAAATCAATTTTAAATTAAAAGCAATAATCAGTACCAATACAATGAGCGATATAGTTACTCTTGCACAGTTTGAATGCATGAACTGAATGATTGAATGAACTGGAGATTAATAAAGAAAGATTCACAGAATTAAAAAGGGTAAGCAATTCCACAATAAAATACTCTAAAAGGCAGTTAAGTTTCTTCTGAGAAATGTCTAAAAGTGTGCTTTGGTTGTAAATGAGGGCAGTTAGGGAAGGAAAGAAAAAGGTTGTTGCTTACACTTGAGTGACTACTAAGTATCCTCATTTCACTGCATGTCTACTTACAATGATTAAAATTCAATCAAAATGTCACATGCCCTTGCCTCCTAAAACACATCTCATTTTATTTTCACATCTGCTATATGCTGTGTGTATTATCTAAAAAGAGCAGAGAGATAGTTGAAGAATGCTGTCCAATTGCAACATCATGGGATTAATTCCCAGAGTAATCATCAATCTTATTCTAAATAGTCACATAAGACAAGATCCAGCAGACTTTCTCCTTCCTACGGGCTCTCTGCACAGAACATCGAGAAAACCCATTTCCCAGAGCTATTGAAAGCAGATCCTTCAACTCATAGATCTGAAAAAGTCCCCAAGATGCCATTAATCTTACACATTTACCTGAGCATCAGAGGTATCCTTGAGCTCTTCTAGTCCTCTTATTTCTTGACTGCTGTTTTCTTCATTTTGATGAATTGCTAAAATAAGAAAGAGGGAATGTATTGGAAGCTGGCAGGTCCAAATCACAAGCACCAAAGCAGCATGGCCTAGTTTAGATCAAATAGGAAGACCATTCAAGAAACCTCGTTCCAAGTTTAGCTTTCTAGTTAACTCCTTGAGTGGTATTGGACAAATCTTATAAGGTATTCCTTATTGGGTTTGGACAAATCCTAAATAAGGTATACTTTATTTTTCCTGGGCAGTAAAATGCAGTACTAAATAGTTATATTCCTGCTACTGTTAGTCCTGACAAAACAGTGGCATTTAAGGAAACTCCACTTTTCCATACATTATAACAAGGCCTGATGACTCATAAAGAAATCAGACATCCCTTTATTTCCATTATATTGCAGAAGGTCATTTCAGACTAAACAAAATAAGCAGATTTATCCCTCATCTCAGCCTTGGAAAATTCTTTGTTAGCAAAGTGATCTCAATCTTAACAAACACCACCACTATCCATGAAAGTCATCTCTGGAATAAATGGTAGCAGGAGATGATCTATTGAAGGTTATTTGCTGCTGGCACAATAAAAGAAAACAGTAACTTAGCTCAATTAACATTGCTTAACACCAGCGGGTTTTGTCAGACTTTAAAGAAAAAAAGTTTGGATCAAACATGTAAGCTTTGGATGGGCAGAAACCAGAGTTATCAGTTTACCTAGCTAAAGAAACATGGACCACTTTTGAAGACACACATCAGATTTCCATATTGCAAACAGCTATACCTATAGGTAGTTTTACTAACTATAGCCCAAGATACCCTTCCAGTCAACATGCCCACCCACTGTATTTTAGTGGGACATTAAGCCCTCAGCCATTCTGAAATGCAATACATGGCAGGTTAGGAGGGTCAGACCCAATGAAACACGAGAAGTGACTTTACGTTAAGCTGTACTCATTTACTTACAAGCACCATACTCAAATATCGTCAATCTTGTGTATACATCGAATGACTTGCCAGTGTAGCCATAGCAGTTGTGACAAGAGCGTCCTCGAAGCGATAGAGCTGGCAAATCCACGTCCTGAACAATGCCAGGCTCATGGCTTTGATGGATGGGCAGGAGCATTTAGCTCGTGTGCTTCCTCCTGTCCACCTCCTCTCTCCTTCATCCCTGGGTACCTGAGCTCTTCGTCAGGCTGCACCTGAACTGCCATAGCTCACAACACTGTGTTTTAAGACAAGTATCACTAGTGCTGTTTTGTCTGAAAACTGTGTCTGTGAGCTGAGGCAGCCCAGGATTTGACTGATGAACAGATGATCTGTACAGGTAGCAGTACTACCTTCATCAGCCACCTTCACCTAAGCCGTCCTCAACCCTCAGCCTGAATCTTTAGACATACAACCAGGCTACCATGGCTGAGCTAATACATGTAATGTGAGCCATGAGTTCTAGCTTGGTGTGTCTTAGCGAGTACTCTGGGTCTGGCGCAGACAAAAAGCAGCCGAACCTTTAGGCAGCATCCAGCAACTTAAAAGAAAAGTAACTTTAGACTGTTCTTGACCTCTAAAATAAAGCATATGGATTTATTTTCTTTTTACTGCAGGATTTCTGCTGATACTGTTATGCCGTATAGGGCGTAATTCTTTCTTCACCACAGTTATGCTATCAGAAAAAAAAAAGTAATAAAAACGTAATTGTAAAAGGGGACAAAAAAGTCATTTTGTCAATACAGTTTATTCCATTCAGGGATCTTTTTTAATCCATTATCAAAGGAAAACAGAGGTCTGGTATAAATCTTCACTGGTGAGTTTGCTGACATCACTTTACCAGCCAAGCTCTGAAATTCAAGGTGAATGCTGAAAGCACAGCGTCAATCTATAGCTATAACAGAAACCATGTGTAACAGGGGGTTATATCCCAGCAGCATTTAAAGCTAGGCAAAATCAAAACGTGCCTGGGACATTGCGGCATATCTCTCCCCCAGGTTGGAAAAGTAACAACCCAATGAAGCAGTAACCAGAGCGATTGCCTCAACAGCCCCATGTGGCCCCTTCTTTCCTAGTGCAGGTCAGCATTTCCCAAGGCAACCTACTCCATCCAATCAGGCTGGGGGCTCTGTGCAGTCCCTTCCCTTGTAACCCACCTCCCAGCCTTCCTCCCCAAGAGCTGCCTCATCCTCTTGCACGGTCCCACACGCACACGACCCCGTTCCACCCACTGCAGGAGACACAAAGGATTCAGAACATCCATTTGCCGAATGCTAGTCAGAGCAATCGGCATGAGATGGGAACGTTCCAATGCCAGCAAGCACTAAAGATGCTAAAAAATGGTTGTTTGAGCAATTGCAAATCACTTAAGCCTGTGGCTGCGTTAGCAGAAACACAACATTTCCCCAACTCTCCTTTCAATTTTCTGATTTCTCCTGAAATCAATTTGCTGTAGCCACTGATGGGCAGAATATCCCCACAGACGCTAGCCATTAATCATGGCATTTAAAGGAGTGGCACCTTGCTAGTAACAAGACCACGGGTCCACGTTTAAGTGATTTACATTGATCCAGCCAGCTTTTCTGACAAGCCTCAGCAGATGGGAGCTCCGCAAACAGCTATGCCAGGGGAAAAGGTTATGGCTGCTAACCGGCTTCTTGTCACTGGCCTCTGGTACAAGCGTCCCCTTCTCTGCCCAGTGCCAGGGCAAGAACCCCAGAGCATCTTCAACCAAAGCAAACAGGCAGACCTTCGAGGAGCAGCATGCTGTTGCTAACCTGCCTGGGCTGGCAGATTAGCGAGGGGATGGTATCTGGCTGGGGAGCTAGTGACAAGCAGCAAACACCTGGGGCTGAGGGCAGTAGTATCTTTTACCTAGCTCAAAGGGAAAGAGAAAGACGGTACCACGACCCCAACAGATACAGGTATCCTTGGGTGTTGAACAATTTTAGCATGAGCAATTTTAAAGATGATGAGAAAACGACCTCGGTTTAGATGTACTCTAAGTGAACAGCTTAAAAAAAAGAAAAAAAGCTGGTTTTATCAGCATTTTCACTGCTCAGCTCTAAAAAAGCTGGAAAAGTTCATAATCCAAACCCAGCTCTCCTTGGCTTCAATGTTGTTTAGACTGTGTAAGGAATGTAGAAAAGAACCAGTAAATATTTTCTTAAAGTAAAAAAAAAAAAAAAAACCCAGACCTCACACTGACGTTCTTGCAGCCCTCTTGGGAGAGAGGGAGCAGTCAGGCTCTTTTTCATGAAATTTCCATCACAAACTTGATTTTTGTGTCCTCTCCGCCTCTTATCCAAACCCATAAGAACCAGACAAAATTGAACCATTTAACTACACCCAGGGAACGATACTTAAGGAATCACACTATCTCATACATTTTTTTTCCATCACAAGAATGTAGTCCCTTGAAGGCTGAAGTGGCCACACAGACAAATAACAACCCTTAAATATATTTTCTTGGTTTCTGTATGAAAAGGTTACTACATGTTTTGTCTATAAAATACAGAAAAAACACAAATTTCCTAAAATATTCCAGTGTATTCAGAAATTTATGTTGCTGGGGATCATCACACATAAGAAATCAGTTGCTGTATTTCTACACGGTCTGCCTCCTAACCCCATAACAACTCACAGACACCCCTTGAATTGGCTCAGGCGCTGCCCTCGTGGGTTCTTGTGCACGCAATAGAAGTTCTGTCATAAAATATAAGAATTCAAGGGTAATTTCCCACTTACTGTCAGTTGGCCATTTATTTTTTAATAAAAAGACTTGATGTTGCAAATTCAACCATAGGAAAAGTGAGTGGAAGGTTAGAGTGGGATGGGAAAGTATTTCCCAGGCGAGTGTTATTTCTGGGATGATTCCCTAAAACTGTAACATGTACATACAAAAAAGTTGTGAACTTTGGAGCTGGGCCAGACCCTTACTTCTCTGCCAGCGTAAACCCAGCTTTGCTCCCTGATAAGAACACCCCGGCACTTCTTACAAAGCAGCAACACCAGGGAGAGACAAAGGTGGTTCACCCTGATCTATATGTACCTAATGTTAGGTTTGGGTTCAGGCTTGAGACCAGACACAGGAAAAAATGAAAAAAAAAAAAACCCAAGCCATAGAGTGACCGATTCCCTTTTCTACCTGCAGCATTTCTCCTCCTTTGGAGGAGAGGTCACCATGAATGAAAGGAAAAGATGTTAAATGAGCATTAGCTTGCTAATGTGCAGTTCAAATGTGTCCATTTGCAAATTAGCCTAGGGAATTCAGGATGTTGATTTTTTATGGTCACTTAAGGATCACAAGGGCCATCATCTGATCTGAGTTCCTTGTGCCCTCACAGACCAAAGCTGAGATTTTGCTAGCAGATTCTTGCGGGGGAGAATTCTTGCAGGGGAGAGCCTTGTCCTTTAGTAATCCCATTTCAGCTCATTAAAACAGCAGAAAAAATAACAAAGAAACAAGAAACAAAAGTAAATAATTTTGTACTAGCTACCTCAGCAGAATCAGCCATCACACAGGGGTGTGAATGGAAAGGGAACGTGACCATCGCTCACACTGGAACCGAGCGCATCCTTTACGTCACCATTACCGACTGATGGTGCTTCCCCACTTTTACTGCCACGCTACAAAGTTTAATGTAGATTTAAGACACTGGAAGGGAGTTGTCCTCCTCCAGCATGGAACATTACAGACATGCTGAAGGGCTCACCTTAGCTAGACAGACTGGCATGCAGTGAGGGTCACAACAGCCACCTGCAGCACTATAGACCTTCTCCTGCCTATGGAAGAATCCTACCAAGGGTGCCAAGGTTACCCACAGAGCAGTGCCTTCATGATATGCTGTTCTGTATGCCCCCAAACTTGAAAGTAAATTAATTACGTTTGTTGTGCAAGATTATAAAAAGTCACATAATACAATGCACATTATTTCATTTTAATACTTTGTCTTATTCAACATAGCAGAATCTTTTACCCAACTGAAAGTGGAAATGACAGCTAAAAACAAACAAAAAAAATCCACACATAAACCAACTCCTGGAACCCACAGCACTGCAGTCTTCCCAGAGGCTTTGCTGTATTGTGCTTTCTTCCTTTTCTGTAAATTAAGTTTCTTCTTTCTACCCCTTCTGGCTGCAAAGATAACCTTCACAACACAAACCAAGGCACTAGCGTCATTCTGCTGCAGCAGCCAGCCAGACTGGAACAATAACACCAGGAGAGGTGTGAACTTCCTCCCTTTGGCTTAATAGGGTGTTAACTCTGAAAGCTAATTATTTAATTGCTTAAGAGAGGACTGCCATCACAGTTAACCATTTTGCTGCTGAACAGCAGGCAGGGACAGCTGTCCATCCGTAAGCAACTCGCTGTGGGTGGCACCCACATGGCCATTCCAGGACAGAAAGCCAGCTTAGCTCCCCATCACTGCTGGCTGTCCCACACCTGTACAGCACCCTACAGTACTTACGTACCGTATTCCCTCTCTGTACTACCGTAAAGCATTTGGGGTTTGGGGATTGGCAAAGGCTTACTTCTAACCTGGCTCGGTTTGATGACCCGGTTGAGAACAGAGGCAGCAGGTAGGGAAGGGGACAGGGCACCTCGCAAGCTGGTGTTGCTGCCAGACCCCTTGTGCCACACAACTCCAGCTTCAGCCCTTGAGCTTGCTGCGAAGTCCAACTGCAGGACCAGGATTGCCTGCCTTTTGGGGGCAGGGAGCCCCTAAACGTCGCCCTTGGCAAATGTGCAGTTGACCTCTGCACTGCCCCAGGCTGCTCCCAAGACTGAACTTGCTTCCCATGTTGCAAACCCTCAGGGATAGCCTTGGGAGCAGCCCGAGCTGCCCTACCGCTGCCAGGCTCCCCCTGCCCACCTGTGCCCGGGCTGGATGAGGAGTTGGCTGTCCCCACAGCTGCTTCAGAGGCAGCTCTGCTCGCCATACAAAGCTTGGTCACCCCCTAGGCTATGGCCCTCACGTTTTCAGTGACGCTCCTTCGTTTCAAATGAGGATGTTCATTTATTATTTAGTGTTGTTCTTTAACCTGCTAACGTCCTAGAACATAAACCACTCTGCCCTTTGTAAGATTTCAATCCTTTCAGTACTGTGGGATCAAAATTCATACATGCATCTCCTTTTTCTAGCCAGTAAGCAAAAGGCACCTACGTGCCCTCTACAGACAGGAGACACACACCACCTTGGAAGTGGCAAAGAGCCTACTTCTGAACAGAACTTTGTTTATTTGACAAGCCAACAGATTTTCACTGTCTCATCCCTGCTGGATGGTTATAGCCTGTTTTTCTGTCCCTGTCAAACTATCACTGTTGAAAAGACCTCAGGAATCTGCAAGAATATTCCCCGGAGGAAGGCTCCAGTGCTCTGAATTGCCAACAGCCTGCACCAGCTGATTTATCGTCAGCTTCTGGGAAGCTCACAACTTCTAGCATTCTTCTTATATCTCAAATTTTTTGAGAGGCATGTTTCTTTTTTGGTTTTGTTTTTTTTTTTTTTCCAAAGGAAGTTGCTAGCATGAAGCTTTTCAGAAACAAACAGCAAAAAAGCATTTTTTTTTACATCACATCATTCTAAGCTAATTTCATGATTTTTGAAAACTTTATTGTTATTTTGAACAATGGAACTTGTGGTATCCCTTGTTATTCTTTGTGGAGGGTATACAGCGAGCTCTAGAGAGGCTGGTTACTATGGCAGCTTTGAGCTGTTTGACAGTGTTATAATGTTTGCTGATGTTTATTAATTTATCAGAGTGGAAAAAAATTAATAGCTCATACTGATACCACTGGGGAAACTAAAAGCCAGATCCTCTAGGTTACGTAAGGCACTAGCGCTGAGCAATGGAAAGGAAAATGAGCAGCAAGTAAATGCTTTACAAACCTCAGATTTGGGGACCATTTTAAGTGAGACCAGGTCCTCGTGCATACTCCTGTATTTTCCAAGTCGTACTTCCCAATTAAAAGGGGAAAACCAACGAGCACTGAATACCTCTGAAATCCCCAAAAGCTGCATATAAGAGACAGTGATAATCCCAGGAATAAAACCCTCCAACTGAGAATTGGTTCCTTATTTACCATGAAAATGTAATCTTTTCCCAGAAATTACTGAAAAGAGAAAGCTTTTTAAGCTCATCCTTAACATGTTTCCTTTTATTAGCAATAAAAAAATTGCCTTTGAGCTTTCTCATTCCTTCCCACTATTTCTGCATATATATATGCAAATTATTGTACAGATTTCCCTTCACTGAGTACACTACATATCTCTGAAACAGTTGGCAGGCCCCTGGGGGGGTGTTGCCCAGACAGCTGTGCAATCAGCTGAGTAAATCAGCTAATTAAAGAAACAAAGAAAATGCAAAAATTATTAAAGACAGACTCCCGCTTACAGCATTGTTCAGCACCTCTGTATCTAAAAAAGCACAGCAAGCATGGGATGGAATAAAGGTGCTTGTAAATTGGGGAATGTACTATTGCACAAGTGACAGTGATGCCATTTTCTCTCAAATCTGGGATTCATGATATTTATGCTTTGTAGTTTAAATCAAATTAGTATAAATTACTCCAGCATTTTACTTTGTTTTAAAATGACAAAAGCATGAAATGTAATGTTGGTTTCATAACTGATTTCTGTATATAAAAAATGGTCATTAACTTCTGCTTGACCTTAGGTGTAGAACTAATATTGAATTTGCACAGAGGGTACTCATTATGCTGGTCTAGTTTCCACGCAGAAGAATAAGTTCCCAGGGGTCCTAGTGCTACAAGCCATTTCTCAGATCTCAAATAGGAAACAGGACTCCCGAAAATGATGCAAAAACATTTCCCCTCATTGCAGAGTTTATCAAAAGGAACAGATAACAGCAAGGGTAGGAATCTGCAATCTAAACAGAGCAAAGCCAGTGTGGTAAGAAAGGAGGCTGACAGATGTAGATTTGGTCTTGCTGATCCACACACCATTAAGGCGCCGTTCCTTTCCACTGCATCTGAATGACCACAGGAAGGACAAACCTCAGTTTAAACAAGACTCAGGCCCGCCTACATTATATAGCCATTGTAAATTAAAAAATGAGCATACCAAGTAAAGCCACCAATATTTCCCAACTCAGTCAGATTATGGCCAGGAGCTTTTGCTGCCATTCTTTTCACATTATCATACAACTGGTTTTGTTAGGAAGTTCTGTTTATTTTATTTATCAGAACTGAAGCCTTTCATCTGGGTTTGAAGGCCATATTTCATCCAAGGTGGTGGTGCATTAGAAGAACATAATTTGTAAAACACCTCTGGCTAAACAAGGGAGGCATTTCCTAATAGATAATCAACTACTGTTGATTCATGTGGCCAGGGGAGGTTTGGTTTTCAATGTCTGGCACTTCGTAATACATACAAAGGAAAAGCCACATTTTACTCTCACTTTGTGAACATAGGAAATCATATCATTTTTTATCAAGGAGAAAACAGTGGAAAATGAGTTGTGAACTACGTAGGATTACTACAGGAACAGACAAAAGCAATGTCCTTTGTAGCAACAGCAGCTCAAGGAAAACCATTCGATGGCTGAATGCAGAAAGATTTAATATTTAACCCAGTGCTTTTAGACAGTCATTCTCAGGTGTGTGATATTTAAAATTAAAAAAAAAATCAAGTGGCAGTCAATGTATCTATAGCAGTGTTGCCTGAAACGAGATGTTGGAAGGGTGGAGAAGAGGCCATTACATGATCAGCAGGGACAGGGAGAATGATGACTGGGAACTGATCTGACAAGGAGGTATGGGCAGTTGCTGAACAGGCTGGTGCAAAGCGAACCACCACTCTCTATTCCATGGAAACATCCTCTGGGCATGGCCAGGAAAAGAGCAGGAAACAGAGACCTCTGAATAAATAAATTCTGTGAACTCTCTGTAAATGCCTCTCCCAAAGCACTTGAAACAAAACATTCACCTGGGAATTGTTTGTTTGCACAATTGCTGTCTTTCCAACCTTACCGTGCAACCCCTTTTTGTGTATGTGCGAAACATTTGTCACCTACACAGCTATTCCTCACTGCCCATTTCTTCTATGCGAGTGCCTTATAGATCGCCCAGAAAGAACTATGCCCAAAGTTCTGCAGTAACTGCAAAAACCAGACCATAAGCTGCCAAAATCCCTCTCAGCGTAATTCCCACCAGAGAGCTCTTTGGAGCTCTTTGGAGCTCTTTTCCTTCTTTTTCCAGGGCTCAGAGTCCATTTTGCTTTACCTCAGCTCTTGAATACACAAAGGCTGGTGAGCATAACTGTGCAGTCCATTCACTGATGTTGTCCAGGGCACTTCCCACCCCCAGCATTGCCCAGGGTGGGCACAAAGCAGGTGGCCACCGATTCAGCCATGGCACAGCAGAGCTGTGTGTGTGTTACACATAGTGTTCCTGACTAGCCAACACAATGAGCACCATTCCCCAGGGCTGGAAGGGGTGTGATCCTATCCTTTTCAAGCACTGCAGGTTTCTTGGTATACCTGATATCAGGAGTAGTGGAAGAATCCCATGGGATGCAACAAGACATTAGTCCCTAGCAGTGGGCATTCCCTTCAGTAAGGCATAAAATGTTTAAGAAGGATTGCTTAAAGAAGCCAACATGAGTACCTCCCTTACTTCAAGGCATGAAATCCTTAAAGCAGAATGTAACTTTTAAAATATTCCTAGCTACGTTTGCAGGTGCAAATTTTATTTTAAACCACATTTCAATGGGCAGAGAAAAAGTAAAGATAAAGTTACGGAGACCTACCAGAACCATGACACCCCTGCACCTTTACTTTGAGTGGCCATTTCTCCAGGATGAATGCTATTAGTAACACTTGCAGAAGAACACTTATTCCACACATTTTGCTAAGTTTGACCCTTGCTTTAAAGAAGTGGATGCTTGGAGGAATTGAAAGTGGTAATGAAATAAGGTCTTTCTTAAGTGAAGTAAATAAATCCACTGAAAAGAGACATGAGGGAACATAGAAAAGCAGTAAGACCCTACTGATATTAACCTTTCCCCACCCTTTTTTTTGCACAACTGCTGAAAGAAAATTTCTCAATTTTTCCACAAGGAAAAATGCACACCTCTGGCACATGACCGCCACTTTATTCTGTAAACAGAACCAAGTTTTTTCATCCCTCTTTATGCCCTTTTTCAGTGGCATAAAGTAAGTGATAATAAACTGTGCACACTTTACACAAGATATTGTATATCTGCTTGTTTACAAAACCTGTAAATTCAAAGGGTAGTTAATATGCTTGAGGTTTAAACACAATATTGGACTGCTCCATTCTTGAATGACCTTTGATCACGTATTTGTAACCTCATTTTTCCAGTATGTGCACAAATCTAATTCAAATTTATAATGATTTCCATTGTCTATATAACAACTCTGTTCTACAAGTAAATAAAACTAATGACATAACATGGAGCATTCAAACAGCACCAAATGACAAAGTTTTTGCTAGTTATGGTGGAGTAAAGTTACCAAGAAGTCTCACAAGGATCTGTGCTACTTGGGGAAAAGGGCTGAATAGTAAAGATGCAGTTTCCTGAGTTCACTATGATAAAACAGCTTATTGCTGCCAAAAGGGTCTCACTGGGCTCCTTCCCACATCCCTCCACCTCCCCACCCTGATAAGAAGCTGCCACCCTCACTTTGTGCCAACTCCAGCACATACTTCTGCAGTACTGCATGCTGCTCTGTTTGCCCCATTGCAAAAATAATGTAATAGATGTGGCAAAGATGATCAGATTTAATGGAATAGATTTGGCAATTTAGCAATTTAGCCTGGAAATGAGACAACTTTCAAGAGTATGACAGAGGTGCACAAAATCCTGAATAGTATGATGATGACCTGGAAATGGATTATTCACCACTTTCCATCACCGAAGAGCTATATCACAACAGAGTGAGGGTCATGGGGAATGTGTTTGAAACAAACGAGAAAAAATACACTTTCACATACGACAAACATGAATTGTGGGACTCACTGCCACGAGAGATGATGAAGGTCAGGAGTGTAAGCGGGCTCAAAAAACAATTTGATAAAATAATGGAGAAAAGGTCCGCCAAGGGCTACCTAACTCAACAGTGTGGGTGCAGCAAAATCCCTCTAGCACAGACTGGTAGATGCTGAGTATGCACATCAGAAGGACTGTTCGTACTTGCTCTGTTTCTCTACTCTAAGCATCCCCTACTCATCACTCAGAGTAGGATTGGAGCTGGATGGACTTTTAACCTGACCCAGCCTGGCTGTTCCCATGTTTTCAACAGGGCTGACATTGCCTGGAGTGTGTTTGAGTTGAGTCACGCAATCAGCTCTGACAGCAGTGCTGTAGAGGTGGTGCAGTGGCTGGGAAAAGGAATAGCTGTTCACAGCTTGCTTTTCATTCATGTTGGCAAAGCTCAAGCCCCAGTGACTGCTTTATATTTAATCGTCTGCCCTAAAATAAAAATACCAAGCAAATCACATAGGCAGTTAAGTCCTGACAGAAGCAATACAAAAGAAAAGGGGAAGGGTGGATATGCATACATATATGTCACAATAGGGTGGAGGTAATCCAGAAGATCTCAAATATAAAGTTAATACATTGCAAAAGTCTTATTATTATAAATTAAATGTAAATTACCCATTTTTACAAAAAAAATCAATAGAGCTTGTCAATTTAAGAATGGCATGACTAAAAGGTATCTACGGAAAGTATCTATGGAGTATTATGGAAACCTGAATACGATTCTTAAGAGGGAGCAAAACCACACACAAGTGCTAGGGCTTTTGTGGCTGTCCTGCCCTTCACAGTGGGAGGGTCAAGCACCTATAGCCCTGCTGCTGCTCCCACAACACCTGGGGAGAAGCTGCAGTCACCTTCTTCCTACCGCCTCCATACTCTGTCAGCTATTCTCTTAATTAGCCCCTGTATTCAGAAACACAAGGACCAGAGCCATGCTCTCACTAATGGCCCTTTACACAAATAAAGTCATAGAATTTCCTTTAGATATAAAGCTAAAGGAATTTGCTGGGTGATGCCATGGGGTGCACTAGGTTCATGCACAGAAATGCAAGGCATCTTGTTTGTGGATGGGATTAACACCAGTTCAGAGCATCTACCTGACAGATTTTGATCAGTTCAGATGTACCTGTGTAGCTACGCCACAGGCTGAAGCCTCCAGCCTTAGGCTATTTGCTGCTTTTTATCCTTGTTTTAGCTACCATCTCTAACACATAAGAAACATGTCATGAGCCATGACAAGCAATTGAGATAAATGCCAACCCTTGTAAACCTTCAGACAAGAGGCTGCATTTCTGTTATGTTCCAGCACATTTGCGGAAGCCATCAGAAGCCAGCAAGGTATAAACAAACACAACAATTCTAATGCCAAGTGCCTACAATTAAAAACAAAGTTCTCTTCTGCTCCAATTACTTGCTTCCCCAAGACCTTTTACCAAACCAAGGAAGACAGGATTTAATCTATTTATTTCTAAGGTTAAGCCAGAACAATATTAATGCATTTTTATAACCCACAGAGAAGTGCACAAGCTCATTTCCCCCTCTTAGGCCACCTTTATCATGAGAGCTTTATTCTAATGAAATATAAATGTGCTTTCTAGTCAACAGTGTTACTGAGGTCCAGCAAAGCTTCAGGGCTACACACATTAGTTTTACAATTTTTTTTAGTTTTATTTGCAAAGAAGCTAAAAATGCTGAGCTCCCTTGCCATGACGACTCTCAAGTACCTCTCTATTGGCTTGTGCCTTGCTATTGGAGTGGTATACTTGCAGTACACAGCTGAAATATGAAAACTGAGCTTTTTTTCCACAGTGCAGAATTTTTTAATTTTTCAGGTTCTGCATTTTTCCTTCAGCCATCTGTCAGTTTTATGTGTTTCTCCTATTCTTCCACCCCACAATAAAAAACAGAAGAACACCTCTTGGGGGAAAGCATTTTCCCCCACACCCTACTGGCTTTTTATTTTCTGGTAGCTGACATTCTCTATCAAGTCAGATCCTGTACTAGCAAGAATTTGATTCTCTGCCCTACCCCACAGCAGACTCAGGTCTCTACCTAGGGTTTCAAAGCATTTTGTCTGAAGATACAGAGTGTAAATCTCTGAAACAGCCAAAGAACTAAAATAGTTGCAATTATTACTTCTCATATACACATACTAGGTAGCAAACCCAAGCTTTATTTAAACAAAAATAAACCGTTTCACGGGGGAAACCAAAGGCAATGTTTCCCCCCCCTCCAAGCATATCAAACATTCCTAGTTGGACCCTCTTCACCTCTTGCAGAGGGAGCTGTGGTGTTTGTGTGCTTGTAAAGTACTTTCCATGCAGTGTAACCCAGTGATTACTACAACAGTCCTAGACAAGTAATACGAAAGCTTTAATCAGCCAATTTTTCTAGTACAATTAAATCACTGTGAAGTACCTCTCTAAGGGCAGAGGTATATCCAGAAATTAAAGTAATTCAGGAACAAATTACACAGTCCTTGTGTTAAGTAAAAATACTCTTTTTTTGCTCTTACTGGTAGCGCTAACCAGCTATCTAGAGGAAATATTTTGAAACACTGTAATTTAAAAACCACCAAACCATCAAAAACAGTACAGGAACTTCTGCACAACAGCTTTGGGTTTTGGGCTTCTGATCTCTAGGAAAGCTTTTGGTTAATGAACCAATTATTACCCGCTGCAGGCAGGTTCCAGACAGCAAGTTACCACCGTGCCCATCCCCTGCGCTCCTCACTCACAAATCCCAGGGCGGGTGAGTCAGGTACCCACGCCGTTCACACCAGCCTGGAAGCCACCCAGGGCAGCTGGCCCAATAGCCATGTTCCACTCTTTTCATGCCAAAATAAACCCTTTTGTCTGATCTTTGTTAGTTTATTTCCTGGAATTATATGGAGTCTTGGAGAGGGTTAGTAGAACAATATCTTCGAAAGATACTGTGGCTTTTAGGTCCAGAAGTACTTTCTCTGAAATATGCTCCACTTCACCAGGCACAGCATACCATAGCTCAATTGCTAACAGTAACTGCTATGCTGTGAATTTAACCATCAGCAATAACATAAAAAAGCATAATCAACCACCCTAATTTACTCTGCTCCTACTGTAGTAAAGGCATTAACTTAAATTAGACCTCACAGTTATGCCTGATCATGTAGCCATTTTTTACGGTCGTCCAAGATGAGGCATAAAGAAATGCAAATTTCAACAACAAGCATGCACTAGTTAAGCTGACTAAACAGGTATCTTTTGCACAGATCTAAACTGATATTTTAAGTGTTTACATTAATGTATTAGGAAAGGCTGGTCAGCACTTTAAAGCTTTATAGGGAGCTTTGTTTATTTAAGGCTGTGATTTTTAACTGAAATATTTCTACCCGCTCAATGTGGGTTGCAATTACACTAGTACAGAGGGGACTCCAAGAGCTATCCTCCTTTCCCATTTTCATCTCCTGCAGCTCATTCCTAATCCAACCCCCATCCCATTTTTACTGACACAACCATTTATGTAGCCATCCACTGAAAGGAAATGAGAGGCTAATTCAGGCTAAAATCAACTCTTTTGGGGAACAGAGTTTTTATATATTGCCAGTAGTAGCAGTAATATTTTCCAACACAACCACCGAGAAGCCTGGAGAGAGATTTCTTAGAACTATATAAGCACTAAGTACATGGCACCATACTCTTAGCCCATTTTACAGCAAACAAAAGGTTACCTTGAGCCCTTCCTTAAAATAGCCTGTTTTTCTCTGCACTGAACCAGAGCAGAAGCATTTCCACGTTCAGCCATTATAGTTCATGTGGGACTGGGGTGACACCAGGTAAGGGCAAGCAGCTGTGGGGTGTTAACATCATAAATGACTACAGCAGTTTCAGAAGCAAAGCTATTGCACAGAAGCAATTTAGGTCTGAATTCACACTTAGATTTCTATTAACTTTTTGCAGATTTACATTTACAGATGACTGTGGACGTAACCTATGAGTACTTCTATTTCCAGACAAAAATGCATCAAACTGTGGCTAGAATATTTTTGTAATACTTACATTTTCACAAGGAAATATTTGCAGATATGCCAGCTACATCTTCTTGGTGCCTCCAGTTTAAGATACCATGTTGCATGTAGTGCATGTGCTGTGTGTAATAACTTTTGTGCTGTACTTGTAAGCCACAGATAGACAGATATAGATATTATGATGCAATATTATTAACAAGTCAGAAAATAGCTCAAAAAGTGCAAGATCCATGTATTGGTTTTATGTGGCAAGGTTTTGGTAGCGGGGGGGGTTACAGGGGTGGCTTCTGTAAGAAGCTGCTGGAAGCTTCCCCTGTGTTCGAGAGAGAGCGAGCCCGTACCAGCCGGCTCTGAGACGGACCCGCTGCCGGCCAAGGCCAAGCCAATCAGTGATAGTGGTAACGCCTCTGTGATAACATTTTTAAGAAGGAAAAAAAAGTTGGGAGGGTGAGAAACAGCCGTGGGAGAGAGGAGTGAGAACATGTAAGAGAAACAAGCCTGCGGACACCAAGGTCAGTGAAGAAGGAGGGGGAGGAGATGCTCCAGGCGCCGGAGCGAAGATTCCCCTGCAGCCCGTGGTGAAGACCCTGGTGAGGCAGGCTGTCCCCCTGCAGTCCAGGGAGGTCCACGGTGGAGCAGATCTCCACCTGCAGCCCGTGGAGGACCCCACACCGGAGCAGGTGGGTTCCCGAAGGAGGCTGTGACCCCGTGGGAACCCCGCGCTGGAGCAGGTTCCTGGCAGGACCTGCGGATCTACGGAGAGAGGAGCCCGTGGAGCAGGTTTTCTGGCAGGACTTGTGACCCCGTGGGGGACCCGCGCTGGAGCAGTGTGCTCCTGAAGGACTGCACACCGTGGAAAGGACCCATGCTGGAGCAGTTCGTGAAGAGCTGCAGCCCGTGGGAATGGCCCACGTTGGAGAAGTTCGTGGAGGACTGTCTCCCATGGGTGGGACCCCACGCTGGAGCGGGGGAAGAGTGTGATGAGCCCTCGCCCTGAGGAGGTGAAGAGGCAGAAAATAACGTGTGATGACCGTAAACCCCATCCCTGTCCCCCTTGTGCCGCTGGGGGGGCTTGGTGGAGAAATCTGGGAGTGAAGTTGTGCCCGGGAAGAAGGGAGGGGTGGTGGGAAGGTGTTCTGAGATTTCGTTTTATTTCTCATTACCTTACTCTGGCTGATTTGTAATAAACTGAGCTAATTTTCCCTAAGCTGAGTCTGTTTTGCCCGTGACGGTAATTAGTGAATGATCTCTCCTGTCCTTATCTCGACCCGCAAGTTTTTGTTATATTTTTCTCTCCCCTGTCCAGTTGAGGATGGGGGAGTGATAGAACGGCTCTGGTGGGCACCTGGCGTTCAGCCAGGGTCAACCCATCACAATCCATGATCTCAATTTCTAGCAAAATCACTGAAGATCACAAGAGTTGCTTAGTGAAAATGCTCCCAAAGACCTCAGTGGCTTTGGGAACACGCCAATAATTTAAGGCAAGTCAACCTCTGTTTTACCCTAGAAATACATTCAATTCTCACTTCACCATATGCAGTTTGCCCTTGCTGCAGATTAACTGCACTATACATGAAGACACCAAAGAGTTAACCCTGTATAGGGTCAGGTCTGGCCAAGTAGGTTTTGTTAGTTCCCATGCAGTGCCGGAAAACACAGCTCCCTTGCTTCCACTCCAGCTCAGCAATGCAGATACCTTCTGAAAGTGGCTGTGCTACCAAACCCTGACAGAGCTGAGATGACCACATATTTCAGTGCCTTTGCACTGTATCACCAGCATTTGCTGTAAATGCTCATACTGTCACAGACTTTCAATTATCCACTTGCCTTTCCCCTTCTACTGCCCTGATAACAGACTTGCCGCGACAGCCATACAGATATATAGACAAGTCTTCAGGAAAGAATGCCTTCATGCATGAAGTTGTCCTTTTGCTTTAGCATAAAGAAATACACCTCACCGGGCAGGTAAAACACAGCAAAGATGGCATGAGATACTGGGCCATAGAAGAAAACATAGGAAAATTATCAACTTATTTGTCTTAAATGTAAGTCAAATAAAGACATAAGCTTCTTTTATAAAGTGCAAGCCCAGAGAAAATAGTGATTTTGGCCAGAAAGTGACCCAAGTTCACATTCAACTGTAACACCCCGGTTTTATCAGCTAGGTCATTAGATGTGACGAGCTAGGGGAAGTGAAGCTTGACAGTAATTGCCTTGTGCTATGTACAAGGATTCTCCAGCGAGAGAGGAACAAGGTCCACTATCTTTGCTTCCCCATGTTAATAAACAGCAATGACAATTCAAATACTTCAATAAATGACAAAAAGGAACAGTGTTACAAAACCCTTCTAAAGTCCAGCCTGACTTACCTGATTTCCGTGCTTTCAAGGCAATGACAGCAGCCAGTTCTCTCTGTACCTAAAATATCAGGAAAGGAAAGGATGGTTATAGTTACTAGCCAGTCAAAACAAAATGCAACACTGGTAAGATACTGGCTATCAGTCCTTTGGAGCAGTCAGCTGCATGTAGAATTATGCAGGTATTGGTTTTGAAACTACAGTCACTTTTCCTAGCAAATCTATTTCCTTTTCAGCTGGGAATTCTGTGACAACTTTTTTTTTTTTTTTTTACTTTAATTTCCTGTAAATACTGCATATTCCTTAGGGAGTGGGCAATTCAGTAGCCCGACACATAATTTATTTGCACAGCATATCTCTTTCACAAGCACACACTTGAAGCTTCTTCCTTTCCTTGTTAAATGTTTGTTTTGCCTCTGCTGAGCACACTGTAATGCTGGATTTATTGTGTGACTCCAGAATAAGCGAGTTCTCCATGCTGAGGTTTGGCTGACGTTCACATATATAATTGACATTTGATTTTTGGAGCTTTCAGGAGGAAACAACCTCTCCTAATAGCATGGCTGAGCATTTCAGGACCAAAATTTAGCTTGAGATGAACAGGCAGAAGTCATAGCTATCTGATTTCCAGATTTACAGGCTATCTCACCAGCCTGAGATGAAACAGCCCTACCATGCTAGCCAGCTCCCTACCTCAGCCTCTTGTCTCTGCATTCTTCGTATTTTCCCTATGATCTCTACACAACCAGCTACTGTCCTTTTAGCCAGCTCAGCTCTACATCCACTTCTCTCCATAGGTCTGTTCCTTTTTCTATCAGTAAAATTCTGTATTATGCATTATTTTTATGCTTCATACTTCCTCACTGCCATCGTCTGTCCCATTGCAGCTGCTTCAAGTGCCCTGCACTTCACCTACAGCACCCCAGACACTCTCTCCTGCATACACCAGAGTTCTTCCCTTCCTCTGCCCCATCCAGGCTCTCAGACTCTTCTGTACACCTCCCAGCTTCTTCCAATTTCCCTCATTTTCCCAAGACAGCCTGCCTTTAGTATTGAAAAAATTATGGGACATTCCAACTATTTTTCTAGGGATTGTCTCACCTCCCTGTACAAAGTATCCTGCGGTGCATACTGGCCAACTTGTCTAACAAACCCATGCAAAGCTCAAGGCTATTCTGCAGTGGGAGTTTTGACACCCAGGTTCTGAAAGCATGTGAAATTTAAAACATCCTTCACAAGACATGTGGTATGATCAGAACAAGCACAAAGACCATGAAGGATCCCCAAAGTAATACAATTACTAACAACTGTCAACATCCCACTCTCACGACTCTGATGAAAATGTGAAACAAGAATAGTTAACATTATATTGGTCTGAGCAGAAAGACAGACAAAATCACCCAGGACATCTCAGTACAATGGTAACTGCAGCATCCACTGATCAGATACTCAGTAGCCACCCAGCAGTACGCTCTACATGTGGCAGAAGGCAGTCATGCTAGAGGCCACATCCCTCCTCTGCTTGCATCCTTCCTTCCCTTGTGGCAAAGGAGCAGGGAGCTTTTTTTGCTGTCCTTGCAAGGTACAAGGATCTCTTCAACTCCTTGATGCTGCCCCACTAAAAGGGACAGAGTTTTCTGCCACTCCAAGCAGGAAAATATGAAGGCAGTGCCACAATTTTCTTAAATGTTGTCCTGTTTCCAGCACAATTGTGCAAGCTGGCAGTATTACCTTCCTTTCCTTCCTTCCTGTACACTCATTCCCATGTCTAGAGAACTGTTAAGCATGGTTAATGTAAGCATAAACTGCAAGTATGATGGGAAAGAACAGTTCTTCTGTGGGGAAAGAACAGTTCTTCTGTGGAAAAACAACCTGTGTGCTTGCTTGCTTGCAGCAAATAATATACACTAGTAAGAATAAATAGAAGCTATTCAGAGTTAGAGTGGGATTTTCAATAAAAGCCCAAGTTGTTTCTGAAGAACAACTCCACAGCTTTTCCTGGCTAAACTGCTCAGACCCTCACCTTTCATCAAACTCAGAAGGAGGTACCAATGTCAATGCTCTGATCCTGGTCTATTCTCACAGGTTACTGACAGTAAGAGAGAGTGCACTGATGTCTCATCTTTAACATATTTATTAAATGCTAAAAGATATCTCAAGATTAGCCTTAGGAGACACTACAATCTGGAACAGTTGTAAACATACCAATTAACCCAATCAAACAATTGAAAAATGCAAATCTCTCCATGAGTGTAAAGAAAAACCCATCTTCTCAGAAGAAGCAGCGCAGCAGCATTGTGGCATCGTGCAGTTATAATTGCAGTATTACTTTTGCTTATAAGGTGGCACTTTTCAAGTTTGAAATACAGTGCTGACATCACAGGCAATAAAAAGGCTGGTTTTCTGTATTTTGTCTGTGTTATGCAAAATATCTCATTGTTTGCTGTGTGACAGGAATGCAGCTGTCATATTACTTAACCTGAGCAAAACCCTTCAGTTAAAGCAGGAGAAAAAAATGTTCCTCTAGTCTTAATATTAAGCAAACTTTCCTTTATCAAACGTTTCATCCTGACGATCTGAGCTCCCTCTCATAGGACTCACTCACATCACAAAGAATTGGTAATGCTGAGCATCCTTCTGGATTTGCCTGGTGTCCCTAGATTTCATAATCTATAAGCTTTTGTCTATTTTAGTGTAAATGCACTTGACATCTCTGCTGGACATGCAATTCCTATGCATCATTACACCGATGGAAATCTGTGTACAACATTCATTCCTCACTGCACACATGGTACACATTATCATACTTCTTCCTAATAGGATTTCAGTTACTGCCTGTTTGACAAAATCGATAGTTGCACATCACATTGAAGATAATAATGTGGACTCAAAGTAAAATACACATTCAAACAAGAGCTATGCCTACCATACTGAGATATTAAATACAAAAAATTGGTTTATACATAGCTATACATTTTACAAAGCTAACACTAGCTAAATAGTATCCCATTTTGAGTAGCATTGCAGATGTCAAAACTGATTCAGTTTAAAGGCCAGCTTACCACACAGTATTTACAGAAATATTATTGAAGTCTGAAAGAGAACCTTTTGAGTGTGTTGTTGGCATGTTACCACATCTTAGTCAGTTTTGGTTTTGTGATATGAAAGAGCAAGAGTGTGCATACAGAGTGGTACCCACGTATACTTCTGCTTGATTAAATACAAATGGCATATTTATATGCTGAATCTTATCATCTTCAAAGGACAGCTGTAGAGATTTTTCAAAAGTAAATGACAACTACTGTTCTTCTCTTATCCATGAATCTGGTAATTTTATCATAGAAGGCATAGTTGGGCATCTAGTAGACAGTGCATACCACCTCTACTTTTTTACCCCTCTCTTTTTTCTGCCTATAGTAGTCTTTTGTGAAACAGTATTCTGGGTGTCAATGTGCCAAATAGAACTTCAAATCTAGAGACAAAGTGGCAATCCTTACAGAATCTCAAAACGAAATCCTGCAACAGAAAGCTCTAAACAGCAGGGTTTTGAAAAAGAGAAGAGTCTAGTTCACATTTTTGCATCTCAAGTAATGACAGTTTGATGGACTCTGAATAAAAGTAGTATTGGCTGACATCTTAAAGTACCAGAAAACTGTATTTCCTAGATACTCTGCATTAACATCCTGATATTCTCTTCTGTTCCATCACAAGGTAAGGTAAGAGCTTTGCAGTGGAAACACTCATAGTCATCCTGCTGTGCTCTGATTTTAGCATGCAAGACATTGAACATGAAGCTGCTCATTGGGACATGACATGGGACGCATGACAGCTCTGGAATGCTTCTATAAACCCAAGAGTAATCATTGCATTTTCCTAAAAATTCATGACCAAAAAGATTACCCAATGCAAATACATCTCAAATGGCACGTTGCACTGCTTGCATGTCAGCTGCCTTTACAATTTAAGTTTGATGGTGTTGTCAGTGCCTCATTGTAATGGAACATATGATATGAGCATATAATTCGATAGGCTCCATTCAGTTATCTTGACTGACTCTGCTTCTTCCATTGTAGATAAAGCGTAAAGAAAAAGTAAGACCCCCAACAAGTTAGTTTCTTATCTTTTGTATCTGACTCTGCTCTTACACGAGGTGTATTCCATATATTATGCACAAATTAAGATGATAAACCTCTGCAGTTTTTTCCCAGCTGCCCTTCTGACTTGGCATCATTCACTGCAGCTATTGCTATTATCTTCTACAATCTCCATAACCATTGTTTAAAACCAAGAGTGCATTTCCCTAACTAATCAGTTCTAGACTGGCTGAATCATCAAATAAAAAAAAAAAAAATCATATTATGCAGTGAATGGGAAAAGTGGAACTCTACAAGAGAAACAACACCTGGTAACTAAAAGCAGTAGGGAACAAGTAATAAGAGAAAGGCCAACAAATAAAGTCAGGCTACAGTAAAGAAAAAGAGGTGGAGAGGAATTCACCAAGCTTGTACAGATGCCTGTGTCTGTGCTAGTCACTCTATAACCCCTTCACAGAGAGTGCACACCTTACCAGCAGAGCCTAAGGTATGAGTGTTTTTTCCATTAAGTAGACTTTCGAAATGAATCATACATTCAGCATCCTAAAAGTGTCTATTTCTGATCCCTGGCTGTCAGGAGTACCTGGGGAAGCTAGCTCAGAGGTAGATGCCTGCCATATGGCCACTTATATTTAGGTGAGGTGAGTTCCACCCTCTGCAACAGCAATAGCTTTTATAGAGTTACAGAAATACATAATTAGACCTTATGTGCATGCATGCTTACAGTTTTTCTTGCACTTTCAGGTGCTAAAACAGTGATTTATATTTTAGGCACACAGATTCCTCCAATGTTGCTTGGGCTGGATCTTCACAATCAGTTTAGGTTTGAAAATCTGGGAATTTAATACCCAAAAAAGAAGAGCTGACACAGAAGCATCCTTCTGACCTCACACAGAATGTTTTATTCCATTACAAGAAAATGAAAAGGAAAAGCAGAAGAGATGGTGGTACTATCAACACCAACAGGATTTGAATCTCCAAACCTAGAAATGTACAAAAAAAGTCAACTCTGATCTCTAAATGCTTTAGTGCTGGGCTGAAAGTAAGGTTTGGGGGTTGTTTTTTTCACTTCTGAAATGCTGGTCTGAAAAGTATTGTGAACAGGATTCTGAATTACGAATTCTTCAAGGAAGACTGGTTTGATTCTGTACAAAATACGTAAACATTCAGTGAGCCAAAAAGCAAGACAGTGTGAACACATTTCCAGTCATGGCTAATACCTTCAATTTTGGTTTCCAGCTCCAGCTCACAGGACTCTTTTTTTTTCCATACAAATTCTGGAGCTGGCAGCAAAAAAAAAATTGAGAACCCATATCCTGGTGAGTCCAGCCCTCTGCTGACTGGTGCAAGCTGAGGGTTCAAATTCCCTTGGAACACATGAAGGCTCTCCATAAACTCGCACTGAGTACTTTAGATCCCAGTCTACTGTATGGAGGAAAAGCAATATTCTGAAAGGATAAGAGGGAGAAGTTCATATACAGATGTTAATATTTGGAGGATTCTACTCTGGTCTTATGTCTTTTCTCCAGGGTTAGACTAGAAAATCATTATAGACAGCTTGTACAGTTTTGTGGAAAATCGGAAAATGCAGAAGATCAGTCTTTTTGACACCACCATGGCAATAGATCAGTCTCAGGCCATCTAGAGACGCAACTGCCTAATTTTTCTTTAGCTAGTTAGCTACAGCAATAAAATGGTTCATTTAAAAAAAACCAACTGTCTATATGCCCTGCTGCTGGAATCATTCAGGACGTAGTTCAAAGGTTTGACCTTGCAAGCTAGATGTGAAGCACTCTGAACTCACTGTCAATTACTCACATGTTTAAGGATATGCATTTTACTCAAGTGTATCCAGCAACAGTTAGATCCTGTTCTTAAACTCAGAAAGTCACTTTGTTTTGTTGAGTGCTTCCCTTTTTTTAACTGATGAAAAACTATTATTCTTCTATTTTTGAGAGGTGAAGCTTTTGAGGGATACTGGCAATGTTTTAAAGAGTTGGTAGTTTTGTGGGTTTTTAAAAAGATATAACTTTGCAAAAATTATTTTATGTTTTTCTATTTTTTCTCTCTGTGGAACTAAAAATGGAGGATTTTGAGTTTCTGAGTTCTTTCATTTTTGGTTAGGAAAAAAAGGTAGAGAAAACAAGGAATTTGAATATAGAGAAAATAAAAAATTAAAAAAAATTAAACCACAAGATTTTCTAATGTCATACATTTTAAATTATTGTTGCATAAGGTTGAGCATACAGAGCCACTGGCTTTCCAAACATATTACAAAATGTCTTTTGTAAAGACATTTATCTTTACAAAATACAGCACAAATTCTCCTTCCTTTCCATTTTTCAGTAATTTCAAGATAGTACTTTATTCGTTTTACTTAAAATAGCTCTTATCCTCATGCCTTTTTCATGAAACTTCACCCTGCTTGGTTCACTTTCATGTCTGTACTTTCTCACGTACACAAAACAGAACTAGCAGTAATTCCATGTTTTGCTGATACCGTGATTTAGGTGTGATATTCGCAGAACCATGCAATCACACAGTGGTTGAGGTAGGAAGGCACCTCTGGACGTCATCTGATCCAAACCCCTGCTCAAAAGCAGGGTCAGCTAGAGCAGGTTGCTCAGGACCATGTCCAGTTAAGTTCTGAACATCTCCAAGGATGCAGTCTCCACTACCTCTCTGGGTAACCTGTTCTCCTGTTTGATCACCATCACAGTAAACAGTTTTTTTCTTATGTTTAAGTAGAATTTAATGAATTTCAGTTTCTGCCACTGCTTATTGTCCTGTCACAAGATGTCACCAAGAAGAGCCTGGCTCTATCTTCTTTATTCCCTTCCATCAGCTATTTATACACATTAGTAAGATCCTCCCATAGCCTTCTGTTCTCCAAGGTCAACTCTC
The DNA here is from genome assembly GCF_964188355.1 of Buteo buteo. Taxonomy (NCBI): domain Eukaryota; kingdom Metazoa; phylum Chordata; class Aves; order Accipitriformes; family Accipitridae; genus Buteo; species Buteo buteo. Next base: position 36,108,014 of record NC_134172.1, read on the forward strand.
AGTTCTCTCAGCCTCTTCTTGTAAGTCAGATACTCTGCTCCCCTGATCATCTTCATGGTCATTTGCATACACTGCAGTATGTCCACATATCTCTTGTACTGGTAGTTCAGAACTGGACCCAACACTCCAGATGTGTCCCACCAGTGCTGAGTAGAGAGGGATGATCACCTCCCTTAGCCTGAGGGTAACGCTCTTACTAATGCAGCCCAGGAGGCAGGTGGCTTGCTTTGCCACACAGGCACATTTCTGGCTCATGTTCAACCTCCTATCCACCAGTAGCCCCAGGTCCTTTTCTGCAAAGCTGCTTTTCAGACAGTCAGCCCCTAGCCTGTACAGGAGCATGAGGTTATTTCTCCCAGATGCAAGGCATTGCATTGCCCTTTGTTGAACTTCATGAGATTCCTGTTGGCCCACCTCTCCAGCCTGTCAAGGTCCCTCTGAATGGCAGCACACCCATCTGGTGTATCGACCTTTCCTCCCAGTTTTGCATCACCCGCAAACTTGCCGAAGGTGCACTCTGCACCACTGTACAGATTACATTAGATCGAGTGAATCTAGCTTAGCCTTCTGAAGTCCTGTCTGTGCTTCTTAGAACAATGATCTTACAACAAGATAAATAAGATGCACCAAATTCTAGCACAGACAGGATAAGCTGTTGTTTATTATGATGGAGTTTATTGAGGCTAAATATAGTTGGGAAGCCAGATACCCAGGATTCCCAGGTGTGTCTCCTCAAAAGCTTATGATAATCTACACCAGGGCTGCTGAGGCCCTTTCTGTCCCTTTGTCCCTCACCTCATCATCGTCTTCACATTGATGTCCATTTGACCAAGAGGATCTGAGTGTAAGCTACCTGGCAGAAAAGTCACCATGATCCTCCAGATTGCTACCTCTTGGGCCATGAATACCATGGATTACAAGTGAGCAGGCTGCAGCAGTCCTTGCTTGGACTGATTTTAATAGCTTTGGAATTGCACGTTAAGACCTCAGTACAAAAAAGTAGTTTGCATTACAAACACCTGCTTGCTAAGGCCAAGTCTTTCATTTGAAACAATCCAAAACACAACAATTTTTCAAACATTATCAGTACAACATTTGATGCAGTGACCTTACCGCAGAAGTGAGACGAGCAAGAATTTCAGCATTGGTTTCTGCCGTATCCTCTATTTTTTGATCAGGCCTTAAAAAAATAAAAATAAGATTTCATTATTTCTTTCATTCTGTTTCAACATCTTTTGATTCCTGGAAAGCAAGGAACTGTGTAGCCACAGGCACTAATGTAAAAGGGCTTTTGAGATTCCACATCAAAATGATGACTGCAACATGACAATAATTAATTGTGTCAGTAACGACAGAGTATACCCTTTGTCCCTTGCTGTCAAGAACCCTTTTGATTGGACTCACGTAAAACAGTAAGAGTATTCTTCAGCTATAAAAATCTGATGAAGAACTGAAGAATGCGGGACACTCTTAGCTCAGAGTTTCTTATTTGAATACATATTTTGCTCTGCTAAAAGCATACTCCATCAACAGAGCAAAGAGTTCTCCATCTGTCCATCACCCAGCTTTGCTAAGGTGTGGAGCCCCACTTATGGAATGCCAAGCTCACGTAGATAAAAGAAGACAAGACCAAAATCATTATGTGACACATGAAGTTTGATATTAAAAAAAAAAAAAAAGTGAAAATGAAAAGAATACATGTAAGAAGCCTCGATTAGCAAACTAGAGCAACGGCTAATAACACTATTGGATTGTCTTGACAATTACTCACAAAACAGAGACACTTAATGTGTCTTTGCAAAAGTGGGGCTGTGCAGGAAGAACCCTTCTAGAAACTGTCACAGAAGTCTGGCCCACACGGAAAAAGCCTCACAAAAGCTGCTGTGGACAGCACAGGTTAGGACTGTGTTTTGGTATTCAAGAAGTGTGGCATGCCAGCAAACTGAGCAGATATGCAAAACTGCAGCTGCTGTAATAAACATAAATCCCAAGTATTAGCAGAAGCTTCTATCTTTGAATAAATTATTTAATTGCTCATATGCCTTGATATGTTTGGGGAGAGAGCTGACAACATGTCATATGTTGCTGGTATATTGTGGTTCTTACATCCCATGTCCAAAAATTTCTTTCCCTAATTAAAAAATTAAGGTCAGAAAGCACAGAATGACACATGCATTCATTTTGGGGCAAGGATATTCAGACCAAAATGGTAATTCAGATTAGAAATCACAATTATTTTCACACCTGCCTTTCCTATTCAAAGAAAAATGTGATTTAACATTTTAACTGTTATAAACAGCCCCAAAGAAATAAATGAATGCAGTTTCATTTATAAAGACTGATTTATTCAGTCTTGCTCTTTATAACTTGGAATGAGATTAAAATAACTGACCTCTTTAGATGCCTATGTTTCCCTACACATCTGGTCTCTTCTGATCTCTCAGAACCAGGCTAGGACCTGATTTTTCTAAATTGGAGGCAAAAGATAGCAGCTCAGTAGACACAGCCACAGATGCAGTCTATAAACCCAGAACAGCATATAGCATAGCTATTTCTGTCTTGGGCCTTTATCACTTCATCTTCTATTTAAAAATACTCCCAGTATTCATCTGCATATAAGCATCAAATACTGCTGAAACCATTAATATACTAAAAATTATAGTCAGCTTTCCAGAATCAGAAAGGAAGACAGTATTACGATACCCAGGCTAATGGAAAAAAGTAAGATGGGATGGATACTAAGGAAAAGAATCAGGACAGATATCACCCTATTTTTTTCAAAAGGGGCCAGCTAAGACCTAGTAGGGCTGGTACCAAACAGGAGCTACAAAGCCCAGGCAAACAAGCCTGATGCTTACACAACTCAGTGGTCCTTGAGCTCGGTAGTGTGTTAAGCAGAGCGAGATGCAGGGATGCTTGCCCTAGATTTGCATGCAGAAAAGTCAGGTCCAGCACAATTATTACTGTACACCATGTGAAAGGAACTACGGTGCTTCCCAACCAGCTGACGGAGGAAGCAATATGGATACACACTTGGTCCTGGGCCTGGACCTCAATTGTCTAGTGTAGAGCCACTACATATGCCTCTACGCTGGCTTTACAATCCACCTACAATGCCAATAAAAGATCCATGGATACCTGAGAGCTGTTTGCATTCAGCAAAATCTTTCCAGGAACTCCATAAGGCAGTAACTAAATGAATATCCTATCCTGGCTACTTGCATTAAAAACAAATTACTTTAAAGAATGGTTACTTTTCTGAAATTAATAAAATGTAAATTATTTCAGGACAGAAGATACAGAATATAGTGTAACACTTCTGAAAAGAAAACAACAAGCAATATGAGATAAAGAAAAATTCCCCGTTAACTTCTCTTCAAATAATTTTTTAAAAATATTATGGGATACATTTCAATAGTCTAAGGTACCCAATATATTCTTGAAATCTTCATTAAGTCTACCAGTGGTTCTGGGAATTAGGTGTTGTTATAAACACCCCCATTTACAAAGAAGGAAATAGAAGCACACAAAGATTAAACACCTGATACAAAGCCATTGCAGTCACTGGAAAATAAGTCAGGAGGCATTGGATGAGAGCCTAAGCAATTGCTCAAGGTGGTAAGGAAGTCCACAGCACAGCTTTTAATACAGATCTTTTGTTCCCAGACTATTGCAACATTCACTTCTTTTCTATTCAAGTAGAATTGGCTGTGATTAACATAGGGTGTTTAACAACCCCAAGAGGCCTCTGCATCAGTCCCATCTCATTTGGCATTAACAGGGGCTCAGTTCTGTAGAATACACGTAACAACATTAGCCTTCAGTTTAGTGTGAGCTGCTAAAAATCTGCTATGTCCGGTCTTGTTTTTCACAGTAGATTCCCACTAATGTTATGTTTAATGTAGGGAATTTGCCAAGGTCAAAACGCAACAGGAGCGCTTATGCAGGAACCGTAAGCAGGTCTCAGGCTTCAGAACGTTATTTTCATTGTAAAAGTTACTATAGTATTATTCGGTAACACTGCTAATACTGACCAGAAACAAATACAAATCCATCAAAAATCTGTACAGCAAGTTGAGACCAGGCCACGTTTATTCAATAGGGTTTCCCCAGAGCTGCTACTGCCTAGTCAGGTCTGCAGACTCCTTCTGGGAGAGCAGATCCATAGTGCTCCACAGAGACCCGCTGATTCACCCCGCAGTCCAGGCAAGTGCAAGGCTGCTGCCCCACAGCTGCGGAGGAGACAGAGCTTGTCTGGCTCCCAGGACCACCAGGAGATGTCCGACATTGCCTTCTGGTGCACAAGCAGGCAGTCGCTTTTGACTTCATCAAAAGCAGGGAATCTAATTAATAAGGTAAGAAATTCTTTATCTCTATCTACAAAACAGTATGAATGCTGTCAATACAGACTACGAGAAAAACTAAGAAAAATTAATTAAAAAATATTAAATTACAAAAAGGACTATGCTGCTAATGGTATGCAAAACAGCTTGTATATTTGAGAAAAGACAAACACTCACTGCAAGGAAGAGTTTTTAGAATTGCCCTCTTTCTTCATGAAAAAGAGTATATGGGTTTATTTAACCTGGTCAGATAACTTTAACAAACACCTCATCGCATCTATTCCCTTTCAGATTGTGTTTTAGCAGTGTATTACTTTCATCAAGCATGGAGAATTTTGAACCTGGAAAAGCCTTCTTTCCCTTTTATATCACACTCCCTCGAGAGTATACCATTATTTAAAATGCGATTCCTTCAATATACATTGTTTTAAAAAGCACCCTCACAGTCTGACAGGCAAAACCTCCAGAAAATAATTCTTCAGTGACAATGTTCCCAAAAGGAATCCAACTTCAACTAAAATTTGAATAATGTGAGCAGGAAGTAGCTGGAAATGTACATTAATGAATAATTGTTCAATTCATGTGACAGGGATCATCCTCCACTAGAAATGACAGTTGCACTGGAACGATAAAACAGCAAAGCAGACTGTAAAATAGTGGTACTCTCCAGCAAAGATCAGCATGCAGGACACATTTTCAACTCAAACCTAAAAAGTCTTCAATCCATTTTCCTACCCAGCATCCTTCATGTAACACATCAATATGACCTATCTGTTCTGTCTTTTTGATTCAAGCCTTTGTAAAAGTAGTCACAAGCCATGAAAAGTAGCCTGATTTGCAGCGATAATGAGGAAAATCCCAATTCCCACCAAAATCAAGATGAAATCACCCTGATATTTAAGGGACAGCCAAACTGCTTAGCACCAGAGTAGGCTGGAAGACAAGAAATTCTATTTGCAAAAATATTCAAAGGCTTTCTCCCATATGAGACATTTGCTGAGAAGATCACATTCAGTCCCCTGCTTTAGCCAATTTGGGGTCCTTTTCACTTGGCTACACTCACTCAAGCTGACCAAATAAATGTGTTTTCAAGGGAATCTCCACTCCAGAACTGCCAATTTCTGGTTGGTGAGGGCAGTCAGTAGCAGGGGAGGGAAACAAGTTTCTGCCTCAAGCCAGGCATAGAAATTACTGAGATTCTTTCTACCAGCTCAACACATTTAAGAATCAGACTGAACACATGAATTTAAGAAATTGGACTTGCAACAGCTTACAGGGACTTTGGGCTTTGTGCTCCTTTAAAATATTTCCATTGGACATGTATCTGAGAGAATGCGTTTTTAAAATCTAATATGTAGAGAAGCAAAGTACTTACAGAATAAAGTTTTGTCTTTGACATCAAAGAGAATAAATCCAACTACTGGCAGAGTAATAGTTCTCCACATTATAAGTATCAAGTTTGAGGCCTCTTTATGCTAGGGACAATGAAAGAATTTAACCCAACTTGTCTATCCAGGCCAGCTCCTGCAGATTTACCAAGGCATGAGGGGTTATGAGCCTCCAGACCTCTCACTGACACCTTTTTCCTATATTTTAGCCTCTCACTGTGGCACAGATAACTACGGTTTCCTTCTAGCTGCTCTACATAGACAACATTCAGAGTGCAGCTGTATCAGCACAGAGGGTGTGTTAACATCCAATAGATAGGTGGAAGAGGAGATGTATAGGAAGCAAAACTCTTAAATGGCATATTCTGGAAAAGGAATAATAATGGGAGAGTAGAGAGCTCTGTACATGCAGATGAACATGCAGTAGCAAACTAAAATCAGATGACTGAAGCTACCACACTCCTACCCATCCTCTCTATCCATTTGATAGCTGATCCTAACCCAGGACAAGGGCATCTGATCTGCTAGTCAATCAGCTCCACAGCATGCCTACTGCCAAATTTGTGCCAAACCTCCAATTGTAATAACAGACCAAAAAAAAATAAAGCCCCTTGCCCAGGTAATAAAGCAAGCTAGAGTCAGCAAGCTATTGTATAAGAATAACAATATGCCAAGAACCCCAAGTCAAGTGTCCTCATTTATCTAGTCACACTGACTTTCTCAGACGCTAATCCTAATGCAGATCACAGGAAAGCCCATCTCTACAAAGCTTGTCAACCGTGAAACGAAAGCCGGCTCCTTTGCACAGTGGTTTGGGGGTAAACAGTGTCAGTATAAGCCAGCCACTTACTTACAAAACAGTCAGCAAAAGTTGCAAACAGTTGTATACACACACTTACAGATTACACATGTCAATCCTGGGAGGAGACAACGGCAGTAGTTGAAGTAGGAGCTTTACTCCATTCTTCCATTCTTCCTCTTTCTCAAATTCACAGAAAAGATAGGTACATTCATCCGCTGAGAACTGGTAGAAAGCATGAGTGTCTTGAAAATAGAGTTGTCTGTCCACTGTTAGAAAAAATAACATTAGATAGCCTTTAAACCTTTACCATGTAAAGGTTCTGTGTCCCCACCACATTCTGTATTACACTTGAATTTAATGTTGAGTTGCACCACCACACAGGGCAAAAGGATTGCAAACTCAGCATAGAAGCAATTCCACCCTCTCATATAAACTCAGTGCATCCAAACAGGACTATGCCAAAACCTCAATTTGAATATCCCCAGGCTCCTGAAATTCAGGCATTAAGACTGCTGAGTATTTAATCAATTTTGGAATCAGTTCAGAATTAGGAGCTAAGAACCTTCCACTTGTCAGATTTCTGAGCCTCAGTTGCCATTGGCATCTAATCTGTTCTAACTAATGGCCATGCACTAGTAAACAAAGTTCAATAATGGGGATGCAGCCCATCATTATCCCAGCTTCTCCTCAAATTCAGGGCTACTGGATTTGTAGACTAGACCTGGGTAAGATGATGCGCTAGTACAACTGTCATCTTCCCTGGCATAACTGGGTTTAAACTGGGTTCAAAGGATAGGGTCCAAGGCCAAAAGCACAAGCTCCTGCTGGGACAGCAGCCCTTGTTGTGGCTGCATAGCCAGGCATACTGTCAGTGTAGCTGGAGCAGAAGAAAACCTTTAAGTATACTGTCAGTGTACATAAGCAGAAATCTTCCATAACACCTCACCTTTTCGTGAGGAGGAAAGTTAAGTGTCTAGGACAGACCCCAGGGCAGGGTATGCTCTCAGTTGAGCTATCTAAGTAGTCCCAGCTACAAAGTAAATTCCATCAGATTTCCAGAGGTTAGTCACCAGTGTAATTATTGCCAACCATATTAGCTGGACCAAACCCCTAAATTTGGTGGGGAAGGTGGGGACAGATGGGTAGAACCTGGCATCACCACCATCTCAAGGAGCTGAATCCACTCTCAATTCATATCTAAAACTATGAAAAACAGAGAGAGGAAGGGAAAATCACGAATAGCCAGAGAAGTCATTTGGCGAAGCCTTGATCTGCAGTGGCTAAACAGCTGCTGTGTTATGAAAACCCTAAAAGAGCTTGAGAAGGAAAAAAAATAGGCTGGAAAATACACACATGCTGTCTGCAACTTGGTAACACGTAATTACATTTGCAAAAGGAAAAGGAAGAAAATTGCCTAAAAAAAGAGATTAATCTTTGGTATTTATGAAATGAAAGGTCACAGAGGTGAGCCTACCAAAGAGTAAAATAAACAACTGTCAAAGAAAATGGATCAATCTGCATTTTTTTTCTTTCCCTCCTTCCTCTCCCATCAAAAATGTGAGTCTTCTCCTATGCAGGAAAAACTGACAGCCTTCCTCACGCTAGAAGTACTATCAAGACTGACCTGATAATATAATGCCCATATCCAGGAGGAGCTGCCACACTCCAGCTGCTGTAGATCTGCACTTAACAAAAGGGCACTGCTCCAAAAGCCAGTCTACCAGTTCTGATCCAATACAGCTTCTCCTGAAAGTAAGCAAAACATAACTTCTTACACTACAGTAATGTTAAAATGTTCTTATATAATAAAGAGCTATTTTTTTTAAGTTATTAAAAGTGAATCTTTTTGTTCAGCAGGGCAAACCCTTTGCCTCAATTACTAATTTTGTAATCTTATTCATTTCAAGGGAAGAAATTATTCTGGCAAGTCTCAGGCAATGCCCCTAGTTACAATGAGGGAACTCATGTTATATGAGTAAGTTCCCTTACGTACCTAATTCACGTGGCACACTTTACAATACATAATAGTTTTATCAATTTGTGCTGCATACAGATAGTCATCCAAAGATGTATAAGAGCTAAATAAAATCCAGCTTTTAGCCTCAGGATTCTATTTCCTTTCTGAGGATAGGCATAAGCAATACAGCTATGCAATATATGTTTAAGACCTTGAGTATTGCTCTAGGATGTACTTCATCTTTCACATTATCGGTAAACTTATTTTTTAAATCACAAGTTGTGGCTTTTTCTTAAATACAGATATGAATGAATGGTGCTGTAATAGAGACCTGCATTTGGCATAACTGAAAATAGGAGGAAGCATTTATGCTGTAATGCAACATAAATGGAAAATCACTTCATTACAGAAATTTTCTATAAAATATGTGGAAAAATCACTGTGTAACTAAATCTCAGGAATCCAATTAATCTCTTTTCTAACTCCAGACCAGGGTTGAATTTAATACTCTTTCTTTTCAACAAAATAACAGACAAACACAAATGTATATGAAATCATAAGCAATTAAATTAATGGACATACAATTGGGCCACTGCTGCTTTCTGACAATTGACAAACTAACATTAGAAAAGATATTAAAACACATGAGATTTTAAGAATTTTTTAGAAAATATTTTCAATTCTTAGTAACACACACAACATTTCACTCTCAGAATTTACTCTCTTGTCAAATCAGGGCATAGACAAACGTAAATAAAACCCATCCAGTTGATTAAAACGAATGATCTTGGGTTACCTGCAAATGCCAGTAAGGTACACCCTGTCTTTAATCAGGTCAGATGCTTGTAGAGTAAAAATATTCCTGAGAGCTCTCCCAGCACAGGAAGAACTTTCTCCATAAATCTGAATGAAAGAGAAATTGAAAACTATAACAAACAGGGATTTATTCCTGCTGTAGTAAATTGCCTTGCCACTGTCCACTCCCTCCCTCTCAGCATTGCCTTCTCCCCAGCTAAATGACAAGCAAGCAGTCAAAGCCTCATAGGAAATGCACCCCAACTTCTGTCATATCCAGTTGTATCATGGGTTGCAGATGCCCCCACGAGCTGGACTACTTTTACATTTGCTGCCTTAGAAAAGCAGAGGTTTTACTATCTGTCAGCTTTACCTTTGAGCAACAGACAAGTTCAAATGAAAAAAAAAAAGTGTTATTCTAGCAAAGCGAAAAGACTATATTAACCATTGCAAAACCACAAAAATACAGTTAAAATTAAGCATTATTCCATATGTATTTGAGTTAAATATTTTAATACAAGCCTAATACACAGTGTAACACCATTTCATAGTTTCTTCTTTTTGTTCAGAAACTTTGGAGGTATCCTATGATAGCTATAGGTCATTTCATCTGTACCTTGCCAGGAGGATGTGATCTTTCAGAATGGACACACCTCTGACTTCCCTCACACCTGATTTCTACCTTACTACCTCAAGGGTGCAGATATGTCTGTCAAAACAGGACCCAACTCCATCTTCCATAAAACATGTTCCAACTGGACTCCATATACTACTCCTTACTGATGAATTAACTCATGCTTCTGTTGTGATGTTTTCTCACCATCCCAGCAAAACACATCAGTAATACAAATAACTAACTTGAAAGAAAAAACAACGTTGCAGTTTCACCTTTTTTTTCTTTTGTTTGTTTGTTCCCTATGTTTAGGAATCTTTCAAGGAATATAAAATGGCCCTGAGACAGTAAAGTCTTGTGAGATGCAAGAACAGAGCTCTCAAATATTGCAAAAGTAAGCTAAACAAGGGTGGCAATCATTTAAATGGCTGTGAAGTGAGTGTACATCAGAATTCAGAACAATTCAGTTTGCAGATTCAGTAATAGAAGTAGACAGTTTCTAACACTCACAAATTATAACTTGTTAACTGGATTGAACTGCAGGCCCCATTCACAAGTGTCTTCAAAGCTATGATTAAGAGGTTGAACCAACGCAAAAAGATTCCTAATAAGTTGTTTGAAGAAATGAAATTTAAAAGTACCTTGTTTGAAGGAGTTTCCAAATAGGGATTTGAAATTCTTCTGGACAGGGTCTGTAAGGCAATTTGGTAGAGCTTTAGTTTTGTTCTGGGTTTTGTACAGAAAAAAAGTAGCAGCAATCTAGGTCTCAAGGAAGACCACTCAATGAAATTCTTAACTGTAGTTAAAAAAAATAATATTAGGAAAAATGATGAATAAAATGGTGACCAGCAGGGAGGTAACATTGCTCTAGTGTAGATCAGCATTATCTCTGCTGTGCCACATGCTGCACTGGTAACAGCATCTCAAAATACGGGCACTCCACTGTTAGAGAGGATTCAGACAGTAATAGCAGTAGGAATAATAAAGGATTTGGGTAAATTTTAATATGAGAAGAGGCAGAAAAGACTGTGACTATTTGCCTTACAGAGGAGAGATTACAGGAGACAATGCAATTATACAAAATAATGAAATGGCACAGCAAAAAGACAGACTTTCTGTACTCTGTTTCATGCAACATGAGAATAACAGATCACTCAATGAAATTAGAGAGGATTCATATTTGAGGAGATAGAAACGAAAACGATACATAACTCTTCACAGCAGAGAAATGCAAATGCCAAAACCTTACCACTGATCAATGAAAATTGGGGATTTAAAGTTACAAAATTAACAGTGAACCAGAACTCGGGAAAGCAGAGACAGGATAAACATCTCAGTGAGAGACAGGTTACCCCACTGTTACTCACCATGACACTTCCATATCTTGTCAGTGTTAAAAGACAAGATCTTGTCTACTCAGATGCTTACTGGCAACTTCTATCTTGTTACAAGCCACACAAGACACAAATAAACATTGCCTAAAAGGAGTCTGGAAGTGGAATAGAAGATGTTCTGCAGGTGCACAGGCAGCCCAATGGGAGTATTGTGTGGTGCTCTCTCACATTATTCCTACTTGTAGGCAGCACAATTAATTCCTCGCTTTGAGAAGGATCCAATTCACACTTGGTATATTGTAATTAAAAAAAATTTTCCTTCACACCCTGTAAGAATTACAGAATCCATTTTTCAGTAATGCCACCTGCTTTTTTTCCCCCTATGTTCTTGTTACTGTATTTTTAGAAAGGGAAGGGAAGTGACAAGGAACTCATCACAAATGTTAGTGTAGTTCCATGTGTAACAGTAGCTCTATATGGAAATACTGTAACGTAAAAGCTTAATTCCCCTCTCCCATACCCAACAAAGATGCCGTAAGAGTGCAACATTGCCTCGGAACCCACTTACTGTTCCTAGCCGGCACATCATTAACACCTTGGTTCTGCAGCAGCCCTGCATACCACCACTTCACTTGGTTTCTGTCCAAGTCTTTCATTCAGCAAGCCTCACTCACTGCAGCAGCATGGTCGAAGCTTACACATCGATTTCCTCCCTCCCCGCTCCATTCCCAGGCTGGTGCTAACAACATTATCATCAGCAAGCTAATTCCAGCAATGCCGGTGGGAACTACAGCCCCTGGCATTGCACTGGCCTGGTCCGCAGCATTCAGAAGACGGCTGAGCCTCAGCCAGGCAAAATGCTGCTACTGCAGGGTGCAGTAACATAACAGCATAAGACCAAACTCAGCAAAAAGGCCAAATTCTGTGGCCTTCTACAATGGTGTTACAGCATTGGTGGATAAGGGAAGAGCGACTGACGTCATCTACCTGGACTTGTGCAAAGCATTTCACACTGTCCCACACACAGCCTTGTCTGTAAAATGGAGAGACGTGGATTTGGCAGGTGAACCACTCAGTGGGTAAGGAATTGGCTGGATGGTCGCACTCAAAGAGTTGTGGTCAATGGCTTGATGTCCAGGTGGAGACCAGTGATGAGCGGTGTCCCTCAGGGGTCCAGGACCAGTATTATTTTAACACCTTTGTTGGCAACATGGACAGTGGGATTGAGCGCACCCTCAGGAAGTTTCCTGATGACACCAAGCTGGGCGGTGTGATTGATACCCTAGAGGGAAGGGATGGCATCCAGAGGGACCTTGACAGGCTTGAGGGATAGGCCTATGGGAACCTCATGAAGTTCAACAAGGCCCAGTGCAAGGTCCTGCACATGGGTCGGGGCAATCCCAAGTACAGATACAGGCTGGTCGATAAGTAGATTGAGAGCAGCCCTGTGGAGGAGGACTTGGGGTTATTGGTGGGTGAAAACCTGAATATTAGCCAGCAATGTGTGCTCACAGCCCAGAAAGCCAATTGCAGCCTGGGCTGCATCAAAAGAAGTGTGACCAGCAGGTCAAGGGAGGGGATTCTCCCACTCTACTCCACTCTCGTGAGATCCAATCTGGAGTACTGAGTCCAGCTCTGGGGGCCCCAGCATAAGAAAAACATGGACCTGCTCGAGTGGGTCCTGAGGAGGGCCACAAAGATGATCAGAGGGCTGGAGCTCCTCCCTTATGAGGACATGCTGAGAGAGTTGGGGTTCGTTTAGCCTGGAGAAAAGGCGGCTCCGGGCAGACCTTATAGCAGCCTTCTAGTACTTAAAGTGGGCCTACAGGAAGGATGGGGAGGGACTCTTTATCAGGGAGTGTAGTGGTAGGACAAGGGGTAATGGTTTTAAACTGAAAGAGGGTAGGTTTTGATTAGATATAAGGAAGAAATTCCAGGGAGTCTGCAAAAGGTGACTGAGGCTGCAAACTAGTAGAGAAAAAAATAAAAAAATCTAGTTTATCCTTCAAAGCACACAGTGCTAGCTCTGGTGCAGCAGGTAGAGAAAGAATTCGCAGCCCTGAAATGGGAGAAGGGAAGACAGGACAACAGTTTCTGTCAGTGGCAGCCTGAACCCATATCAGCTTGAAGCAAGCATGAAACATCAGAGAGCCCAGGAGAGTACATTTAGCCTGCCGTGCAGGAATCTATACACACATAATTTCTACAAATGTAAGAAAATGGAAATTGCATAGGAGAAAATAAAACAAAAGTAGAAGTGGCATTCTGGAATAGAAAAAATTATCTTTCCTGTTGATGCTAGTGTAGCCTGTGTAATGTTGACACACTCACTGCAGTTAGACTGAAATTCATGTCAAATTTTAGGAGTTTATGTCCTAGCTACTAAGCTAGAACCCCTTTTCTTTTCCTTTGTTGTTTTGTTTTTAGTTTTTTTTTTAAACTTGCCTCAATAAATATTTACCTAGCACACAAACCCTTCATTTTGTGTTGCTGAGCACGGCCGTGTTCAGCAGACTCTACTTTGGCTGTTGGGTACAAACTGGGCAGTCCCCTTCCAGAGAGAGGAAGAAGAGGGAGCGGATCAGAGGTCCAGGCTTAGTTGAAAACCCCAAACTTCAGGCTGCTTTGTGGGGGAAACACCACTCCTCCCTGAAGGTGTTTGGTAAATATAGGCTGCTCCTCCCAAATGGTTTTGACACCCCCCCCAATGCAAATTACATTTGCAAATAACTCTTAGAATGAGCCAAAACGTGCTTTTAAGGCAAATTCCTTAGCCATCAAGCAAACAACTCATCTCTCATGAAAACTACCTTGGAACAGCTATACCCACACTAAGTGCTGCTTTCCAGGCACTACCACCCCAGCATCCCTCTGTGCCTTTTCACCAGGTTGAGGAGAAGTTTTGCCAAACCACATGTTAGGGAGGAGATGGGGACGTGGTAGCATGTATGGTCCTGGGATGGGATACCGTATGTGGAGCAGATTCAGAGCACTGGGTGTCCTCCAGGAGGACTCTCCTGTCGTACATGAATAGGTGCGCATAGATGGCTTCAGCTTCCCTGCTGGGGATGCAGGAAGAAAGAGGCAGGGAGCTGATGCCCTGGGCTGGGCGATCAGGAGCATGAAGTATGAACATGGCACAGGGATGGCATTCTAGCTTGGGGACACAACTTGCATGTGACAAGAGAGGACAGTTGGGACAGGTGGCCCAGGAGAAGGTTTTGGAATAGGACTGCTAGGATCCAAATCTGAATACACCACAGATAATTTAGTCTGAAATTGGGAAAAATTATAAGGGAGTTTACTGTGGTATTTAAAACCACCAGAAATGCAGGGAGTAGAGCAATGGTGTTAAAAGAATGGGAGGATTAGAATAAAGTGACCAGCAAGTAATTTAAAACAACCAGAAGGAAATACTTCTTTACAATCCATATGACCAGCTCATGGAATTATCAGCCAAAGAATCAAATACTCCAGCTAGATTTTTAAAAGCAGTAGCTAATTCAATGACTGATACTACTATGCAAGGTCTGTATCTGGGTTTAAATTAGTATTGCTTCAGCTGGACAATTATTTTAAACAAGTTGAGAATCTCTGCCATTATTTAAAGCTAAGCGTGCCAAGATATTGATAATATTTTTAATATAGGAGCACAAACTGATTTTTTGAAAGTTTTGGAAAGAAATTCCCCCATGACATACTACACAACAAGCAAAGTGTACTAATGAAGGCACATTTTGCTCTCCATTGGAAAGATCAAGCTATATCTTATCGTGAGGTGCTGACTTAGTTCTTTATTCAGTTCTTTCCTATACTCCACTATAGCAACTCCCTATGCATTTACTACATTATGCATTTACTACTAATACTCTAATCAAGGACTAAAGATACTATAGAGCATGTTTTAAGTCATACCTTTTGGGGATACATTTGAATTTTCTCCTTGTTTTTAGGTCTGGGATTTTGCTTTGGCCTCATCTCAACTTCAGAGGATGACTTGCCTACAAGTTGCTTGTGCTTTGCCTCCTGCCCAAGCTGTTCCAGCAACTGCTGATATTTCTGCCATTGCCAGCACTGCAGTCGTGGTAGCATCAGCAATGCTCCATACATCTGCTAGCAATTTAACCACCATCATGCTCAGAAAGAAACAAAGCAAGAGTGTTTGGAGCTCCAGTTCAAGTGCTTTCCTCAGCTGGGATTTAGTACAGTGGTAGCAGCCAGCAACCTGTCTACACTAGAAGTCATGCTGTAACTACAGAAGAGGCCATAGAAATTGTAGGAAAATAATAATTTCAAATATGGGACACAAATGTTTTGCCTTTCTTCTAAGAGCTTCTGATATTCCTGTGCAGTTGGCAAGAAAAAAAGCTTTGACAAAAAAAAGGAAGTAAGAAATTTTTTTTATTAATCAAGATTATACCTTTTTCTAAATCTTTTACAGTGGGATTTATATTAAAACTAAAAGAAATGAAAAAAGGTAGAATCAGGGCTCTTCCCCCCCAGCAAATTGTTCAAGCTTCCACTCCAAGTTTTTCAATTGAGCATAATGCCACATTAAGAGTTTGCAATGCACAATCAAACTTCACCTGTTGTCAGTCTACAACACATTCATCAATTTTTGCCTGTTAGATCAGGGCTTAATTTGCAAACATGCCCATGATCAACTCCACATTGCTGAGCAGTTCTAGGAATATTTTTGTGTACAAATATAAGAAAACAATTGTTCATAGTTTCAGGGCACTATCACTATGTCCCTGAAGAATTCAGTATAGCACTTGTGCGTTCCAAATTGGATTACTCAATATACTTAAAATTAAGCAAATGCTTCAGTGTTGTGCTCCATCAGGGCTTGTTCCCTAAATATAAATAGCCTGAAAAAAAATCATCTCATTTTGAAATGCACATGGTGTAGCATAGACTACCTGGTAATGAGATCATTTCTATTCCCTGACAGGGGGTTTTCTGCAACTACTCAACACCTGAATCCTAAATTGGCTAATGTGACCACAAAGGAAATTATATACTCAGACAGATTTCCAACAAGCATTTAAGCATCCAAGCCTAAAATACACTTTCACAAGTATTCATGCTGAAAACTTCTTACGTTCCAACTGTGAGAGACAGCGTATGGAAAAGGATCACAAATAAAGCTGAATCCAAATTCACTCCCCAAAACAATCATCTGTTTGTGCTTTTCTCTCTTTACTACTAATCATTCAACTCTAAGAATACAGTGGCTCAGGAAAAATTAAAAAAATCCACCAGAGGTATTTACTTAATTTCCCTCAGGCTTCTCTCCCACTCCACGCACAAATCAAAAAGTAATTATTTTTTTCCTAGACAGATTTCTTTCTCTCATTACGAACCATGACAATGATAATGCCATAACAGCAATAGAAACTACTGCAACTGTTAGAACTGATGGAACCCTGTGGGCTTTTTTTCTTCAAAAAGATTTGCTGGAGTTGCTAAAAGCAAGCAGCTATAATAATTAGAGAGTTTCCACTCCAGCCCTGATCTGAAGACGAATCCTAGAACAAAGCTGGGCTGTACCTGCCCGACACACCCTCCTCAATCTGCAACACAAGAAGGCAGCAATTTCTGCAGGAGTAAATGCTCGTTTATTCCCAGTGCTTACTCGTGCCAGGCAAGGAGTGGGGGAAGGGAAAGAAAATTACTGAACAATTTGGCTTATCACTTTGCCACCTTCAAATTTTTGCATTTGACATCACTTGCTACTGCCTAAATTATAGGGGTTTTAAGCAGAAGTAAGACATGGGTGCTGTGTTTCGCAGATGAAGTGCTACCGTTGTTTGAGAGTAGCTGGATATAGGGAGTGTTGTCATGAATCCCAATCCGTTTCCATGTGGCAGCAGATTTTTCCTCGTGGTTGCTAAGGCACAGCAAGCAGAGTTGGTTAGGAAGCTAGCTGACTTTCAGCAGATACGTTTCGTATGAACCCGTTGAATATGCCTGACTTCCTGCCAAATAATATTTGTCACAAACAACCTTCCCCCACTGCTCCTCTTGAAACCCCCTGTCAGAATTCATGGATAACGAAGAACAACCAATGGAACAGTTCTCTCCATTAATATTTATTCAAGATTAAATATAAAACTCTTTATAAAGGATCTTCTATATAAAGAAAAGCTCTTGCCCGATCATCTTAAACTTAAAATTCTTAGGTGTAGCATAAAAAGGTCAAAAAGCTGTAAAAAGAGAAATCTCTATTCGGCAGAGCTTGCAATGCAGGGTTCCCAGGTGAGCCTGCAAAGCTCTCTGGAGAAACCCAAATGGGTCATTAGTGAAAGAAAACCAAAGAGTGTATTCTCACCTGTTTTCTATATAAAAAGAACCTGCAATGAATCTGAATAAGTTATTTCACAAAAGGGAAATCCACAACTCATGGTTCATTATCATGTCCCACAAAACAGAAAGGGATCTGCAAAGAAAATAGCTGCTCTTTATAAAGACAAGCAGTGCTTTTTAGGTTTAAAGACTTATTTCTGAGACGACGACAGTCAGGAAAGCAATGCGTTTAGAAGCATTTCTGTATTTTCCAGTACATACCAAACTAAATACGGATGAATGAGTTTATGCTTCAAACAAAACTCTTTTTTAGTTAATCTGGCATAAGGCAGCCACTTTTAAAGTCTCCACAGCCTAGCAAGGAGTATAATTTAGCGCGCAAGAGCAAATTTTGTTTGCAATGCCCTTTTCTTTACCCAAAAGAAGTTAAGAATAGAAAAGAATACCACAGAAGACAATATGGCAGGACTGGTTGGTTGCTTTCCTCCCTCTTCCCCAGTCCTACAACGGGAGAAAAGCCCTGGATAAATCCAGCTTCAGGAAGGCACGAACACAGGCCAAACCTCCTCTGTCCATTACCCTGTGCCCCAAGTAAAGCTGTGGCATCCTGACGTGGAAGCCAACTCAGTTTGAGGAAGGGAGGAGTGGTCAACTGGCAGAGGGGAATGCCTGGGTTAGAGAAACTTTACATTCCTTAAAAAAAGGAGATGGCCACTTGCCTGCTAATGATGCATTTCCATGACCAGATTAAAGCACCATAAAATGAGGCTGCTGACAAGCAGGTTGTGTCCTCCCTTCACCTCCTGCTTCTCCTTCCCATCCCCACCGCTCTTCTGCTTTGTGCTTCTACCCACGTCTGTGAAGCCACGTCCTGAACGAAACTGAAGGACCAATATCTTCGAACTGGCTCATTAAATAACGATTCATTTTAACCCAGATTATTTCCCTCTGCCAGGTCACTGGGGAGCCATACAAACACAATCACTAGCAAGGTGGGTGGCAGGGGCACAGGCGAAAGCAGTGGGACGCGGAGGGAGGCAGGAAGGGACAGCTGTGCTCAGAGGAAGCACTTGTTTATGCTGAATTAAAACTATCCAAGGAATGATGGCATAAAACACGCCTAATAAATCCTCAGTGTCTCTGCTCTGTCAACATAAAAAGTAAGTTAACTATACCCACAAAAATGACAAGACAAAATTCAAAGGTGTCAGTAATGGGGAACTTCACCTCCCACCTCCCTGTTCACAGAAGTGCGTCAGTTTAAGTAAAACAGAAATCCCATTTCATTTCACTCTGTAGATCAATTGTAGACTGCATGGGCTACAGCCATAGTTTACAATATAGAAACAGAGTTTAAACAAGTTTTCTCTTCTCTTTCTCATAAAAACCTTATGGGCATTTTCAAGTCATATGCTAATACAATGTTTGCAGTGAGAGTTCATTAAATATGAAATAAAGAAAGAATCAGAATTTTACTGTTTTTTATCATGCTTTATATAACACTAAAATATGCAAACTACACTTAATTGACTATTTGTGTTCCTTCATTAACCTAACTTTATTGCAGCATTTGTGCTCTAGTTTGCCATTTCAGCCGTACCTTTCCTAATGCTACCTTAAAAGCTTCCCAGTGCATTTCACTCTTCCCAGCTGTCAGCAACATTTCACAGGAAAGCAGCATCATCCCTTTTTTTCAGTACAAAATAGGCACTGTACAGACTGTCACTGTAAAAATTTAGCAATATTGCTGCATTTATCTCTCTTTAAAACTCAGCACCTAATAAACACAATAGATGGTCTTTGTAATCTGCCATCATGCTTCTAGCCATCAGCATCTGGTTTGGTTTTGATCTGGAGGGTAGCACACAAAGGCAGGTGGGTGGGGTTTTTTAGTGATTATTAAAATTTTATGCAACAATTAATATTTCTATTGATGCAAGTTATAATTTTATAATACATTATTTGGACCTTTCAAAAGAATGCGCACTGGATAGATATGCTATATAATGCTATGATTAAAAAGATATTCCCAGTGACAGGTTACCATTTCTTTTCAGATAGATCTAAATGAAGACATCAACAAAACAGTGAAAAGAGAGATCAGGAGTAGGAAAATGTGGATTGTCTGCATACTTAAAAGCTTTTCAAAGTACCTCTGTTAGCACATTTCTTGTGTTGCCAGCAAAATACCTTCTCACGACACATTTCCAAATAAAAAAAAAGAAAGCAGGATAGCACATCAACGTGGCAAAGACATGCTGCAAGCCAGGCAGCCTGACTCACAAGCATGCATCAGTAAAAAGAAATTTCACAGGAAAATTGTGTGTTAAACACAAGAACTAATGCCCAGGCTGTGCAATCTCCTTCCTGGAGTTTTCATAACTTGACCAGACAAGGCCCTGCACAACTGCTCTAGCTCTCAAGTTAGCCCTGCTCGGACCAGGGGCTGGAGCAGACAACCTCCAGGACGTCCCTTCAAACCCAAATTATTCTGTAATTCTCTGCCGCTCCATCAATCCCAGACACAACTTTATCCTGCTTCTCCAACCAGCTGCATCAGGCATGGGAGAGAAAGTCTGTGGAGCCACAGAGCAACCAGTAACACTTTTCTAGATGCACCTTGTGTTTAAAAAAGGCTCTTAAAATCACATATTTTCATGTTAGCCTTTCACCAAAACTTTTCCCCATCACATTACCCAACATGCCAGGTCTCAGCTGCTGAGGAGCCAATGTACCTCTGCTGTCAACATTACTGCAGATAATACTGGTGCCAGAACTTGGCCTTCAGCAACCCACATTTGTCAGAGATTAAATATAATAAAAATTTTAAAGCAGGCAATCAATTAAGCAAGTGATTCATTTCACCTGTCTGTACCAGCCACCCATCATGTAGATGTAAGTTCAAATGCCCACTCTCTGGTAACAGGCAAAATAAGCATGGTTAGGTACTTGATTTTCCCCAGCACAGGCTCAGGACCCTTCTTGTGAACTGCCCCCATGACCCTGCTGCAAGGATGTTCAACTCTGAAGCAAGAATTGTAGCAAGCAGCAGAAGGGAAAAAATAACCAATATTGCTGCAGCTATTTCAGTGAACACAGATGCAGGAACAAAACTTCAAATATTAGCAAATATTCAGCAAATCAGCTGTGAACGATGCTGACAATAAATAGCTAAAAATGTCAATACAAAGTATATTAAAATCTTAATTTATTCAGAAGCAATTTGCAAATAAAGAACCAGTTTTATAGATTTCAATAACTACAGTATATTTAATGTTTCAAGTACAAAAAGACAAAGTTAAAATTCAGTGCTTTGATTATGATTTATGTAAATACCTCGCAGTAAATTGCATCAGTTTAGTTTACTATTTGAAAAATGCCTATATTTCTGGCAACATTGGTTTTGGAGGTTTTTTTTTGCACGAGCTGCACACAAATAGTCCATGAATTGCTTTACAAGTGTGCAAAGGTATGTTTTTAATGTCCCTTTTGTTTAATGTCCCTGCTCTCAGAGAGCTCCGCTTTTACAACTGCTCGTACAAAAGGTAGGTCACTCTGTAATTTCCCAAACCTTATTCCTAGAAGTAGAGCAGTTATTCCTTTCAGGTACAAGACATTGAAATTTTTTACTCTTTGTTTCTAAGAAAATGATTTTCTGATTTTGCAGAGACCAACTGACTTCCTGGACAAAGCACCTGACTGTTCAGCATACCTCAGTTTTATTCCTGAACCTCGTGTGGTCGCAACCTCCAGCAAGTCATTTCCCTTCCCCTGCAATGGGAACCACCATGGTCACTCTGCTCTGCAAAGCGCTTTGAGACCTACTGGTAAAGATCAGCTCTCAGCTAAGGGCTAGAAGCACCCAAGCTCTCTGCCATGCAGCCAGGGTAGCCCCACTGTAAGTTCAAATACCTACAGGACATTTACAACACAACAAATCATGAATAAAACTGCTGACCCCTCCTCTTCTTGCTTCTGAGGTTTTCAGAGAGCAGGAGTGGCCTCCAAGCTGGGTGAACAAGCTCTGGTTAAAGAAGCTTGTATTACAGCCTTAACAGTTTGAGAATCTGCAGCACCATTGTTTGTATTGGCAGCACTCCGTTATGTGAGCTCTTGGGAACAATATTAATTTCACTGACAGTAGCTCTTGGCACATGCCGGTGCCAACCTACTATGGACTGGATAGTAGGAGTTCTTAACCACTTCCAGAAGAACAGTTGTAATTTACTTTTTTGTAGAAAAACTATTAAAGTTTAACTATTTTAGTTTCATGAAGCAGTCAAGGCCTCACTGTATGGAGAGCTTAAAAAGCACTCAATATGCAAGGAAAGAAAAAAATTGTTCCCTTGGATCACACAAGCAATTCCTTGGCAAAGTAGATCCAGGAACTCCTCACCTGCTCTTGGCAGACCCTCAGCATTACTTGAAGCTGCACTACCAGCACCTTCAAACAGTCTGCAGAATGGGATCACACTAACCCTGCTAGCATCTTTGTTGTGCTTGAAAACCTTTGGTCTGGCTGTTGAAGCAGGAACAAATGAAAACTCAAGTGCACTCCATCTCCAAAGGGAGGTTTGTTACCTCTGAGATGGGGAGGGACTTGAAAAACAACGCAGTTCAAAAGTATCTGCCAGTGTGTCAGAAACCACTGCACACCTATCATTCAATCCTGATTACTTAACACATAACGTAACACGGGAAGTAGTGTGCAATAACCATGAGATATAGAATAGGATTAGAACATGAACAGGAGTTTAGCATATACAAACAACCACTAAAAGCAGCTTAGGTAAATTTAGCTTTCACTAGACTGAGAAGTTATAGAATCAGAATATATCATAGATGCAAGACACAGATGAGTCTTGTAAATTTTTTGGACATGGAAAAACAGCTCAAGTGCCAAGTATCTAACAGATACAAGTTTTACTTAGTATGATAAGATCACAACCAAATCATATAAATGACATATCTTATGCAGACTAAGCTATTAAGAAAGTAAAAGATGTACTCAGCACCCCCACAAGGTCACAGAAACAGTTCAGGCATCTTTAGATAGGAACCTCCTTCATGAACATAGGTTCAAGAAAAGAAGAACATAGTCTTTGAAGTTAGACAAGAATTCCACCCTAAAAAGGCAGATTTCCTTACTGATATTCTTTATCCTTAATTTCTTCTTCTGATATATATCTTTATTTTAATTCTTTATTCATATAACAATTGTTTGCACACATTTGGTATTACTAAAGCACATGGATATGTCACATCATGTCTATGCTGCATTATTCTGAATTTACGCGCTGTAAAATTAATCACTCTAAACTCAGTTAAGTCTACAAGTCCTTATTCCTACTGCTGTGGAAGTTTGATCCCTCTGTGTGAGGGCTGGGGGTTTCTTTATCTCTTGAGATTTTCCAGCCGGTGTCAGGGAGCTTTCTCATTTTGATCTACAGTTTCAAAGGGTAGGACCTTGCTCCAACAAGAGACATTTGAAAGTGTCATGAATAGAACTGGTCCTTATAAGGGTTCTCTGCATTCATCAGTTATTTTCAAGACAGCATGGGCAAGATAAGACAAGGCCTGCACAGGTGATCCCTGCACCTCTCCTCAGGCTTAGAATACAGATATTCAACCAAACTCAGTTTAAGAAAAAAGCCACAGAATTTGACAAGCTACTCTTGTGAGATTAATGCCCTCTGTGATAATACCCCATTCAAATTTATAGAAAAAAGAAGTATTAAACTGTGTTGCACTAAACTTTTTGTGGAGAAAGTGTATGTATATATATCTATTTATATATAAAAAACTATTTTAGGGAGCCTAACTAACTAACTAAACAAATAAATAAATCTTTCTTCAATTTGTCCCGCATCAGTCTTTCGTCCCACATGAAGTCATTAATACTGGTAATTTTCCAGCCCTCAGAAAAAAAAACCTCCAGCAAAACTAGATGTGGTATTTAAAGCATAAAGTTCCTATCCCTTTGTTTCATTACTTATATGCACTAGGAGGCCTTTAAACAATTTAAAAGACACAGTTTTTATTTTTTTCCTTTACAGGAAGGTACAAATCCTTAAACAGAAAAAAAAAACACCTCAAATCTGAGAGTCAAAGGATTAGAAGATTTTTCTATTTTTACATTTGATTAAACTATCTGAATTAATTAACCTTTAATCGCATTTGCAACTATTATCTAGTTTTGCATCCCAACAGAAGTCCCACCATATGTCTATATCCTAGTCAATCTTATTCCCATATTCAAAGGCATGTGCAAAAAAAAAAAAAAAAAAAGACTGCTGGAGTCTAAATTAGCATGAAAAACAGGTGTGCAGTGGAAAAAAGAAGAGAAGTCCATAATACTACAGTAGTGTGGGGATCTAAGGTGAATTGTATGTTATGAAGTTGAACATACATGCCTGTGTAAGATGTGTCTCTTGACAAGAAGATTGAATTCTCTATGATTTCAACAAGATCTCTGTACATCAGGTGCTGTAAGGAAGATTACTCCTCCAGAGGAACTGTTTGGGGGTTACTTATCTCACCACGAAACAGGCCAGACATCCACCAGATAAGGGGATAGTCCAGAAAATATGTATCAGAAGATCATGCTAAGGGTTTAACTGTAGTTGGCACAGTCCAGTGAAACTATATTAAGCAGCGTTCCTACTCAACTGCTTATAAGTTTTTGTTTTAAAACATAAGTCCTTTGGCTTGAAAGTTGTGGATGACCTTTTTAAGGCTGTTTCAAAACGTACATGAGGCAGTAACCACAGCCTGCACCTGCAGAATCTGAAGTAACAACCCAGAAGATTACCTCATCCCTCACTGAAGACAGAAGTGGTAGCACTATAACTATTTTTAAAGAACGACTCATTAGAACACGTAAGAGAGAAGCAGAAGGACACAATGTGAACATAAGCATGCTTATCAGTTGTGTGAACCGGGGCATATAAAAGAAAAGTAGAATAGCCTCTGCATTACTCACAGCCAAAGTATAGTTGAGCATATCCTGAACAAAGCAACCTCAAAGAGCCAGCAGAACAGTCTGCTGATGCTGTAGTACAATCAGAGGAAAGGACTCACATCGCTGCCTTTCTATGGGGTCACATTTCCACCACCTGAGGACAGTCAGGCCTGGCAGCCAGTGCTAAGAAAAAGTGCATTTGAGGGGCTTCTGATCACCAGACTAAGTAGCAGCTCACACGTTCCCTTGGAGCTGCGTCCTCCTTGCCCTACCACACACACCACTGCCCAGGGCTCTTCCAGGATCCTCCTTTACATATACATATAAAGCAGCAACACAGAACTGGGCCACCTTCTTCTGCTTCAACAGATTGAGTCTTCACCCCAAGACCTTGAAAGGGTGCATTGTCCTATGAAAATAAAAGGACCAGAGGCAAAGACTGACCACATTTTTTCAGGTCTAGGGGCAAAGAGAACTAACTTTCTACCTCTTTAATGTTCTGCATCATAGCCAATGCTTGCAACATTGATCCCTTCAATATGCTGTTATCTTCCTTCCACTTGCCCACTGTATCCTGGTTACCAGCCCACCCAGATTTAAAAGTCAGCAATAAATATCATTTTAAGTTAGAAAATGTTTTCTGACCTATGCAAAGCAGGAGGCGGGAGAGAGACAGAGGAGAGCGGGGAGAGATGGAGCACTGCTGTCTTTAAAAATTGGTTCAAGCAATATGTCCATGGAAGATACTAATTTGTTAGAGAATTTAGACTTAAATCAGGGAAGCAAAATGATCCAAAATATTAATATACTGCAGTATTCCCCACCGCAGTGACTGATCTGTCAGAGACTAGCAGAGATGCTCTACCTGTGTTTCTATAAACATTAATAAAAAGCAAGATGTCAGTGATATCCTAACAGTCTGCTGTGATGGTCAGTCTGCCCTCATCAATTCACCAAGGAAGCCTGGGCCAGCCTGGATGCCCTACCAAAGTAAGTAATACCTGTTCAGACTCTTCCAGCCCTTCTGCCATGACAATCTCAAAAGGCCATCCAGCTCGATAGCTCATTCTGCAGCAAGGACACCCAAGCCATTGGTTAAACTCTGGCACTAGAGCAGATGGATGGCAAATCACCATTTACTGTAAGAGACCTTCATTTTGACATACACTGTCTTCAAGAACCATGAAGAGCCCCAATCAACTAGCTCACTACTCTTTCCTTTCCCATACCAGCTTTTCTGAGATGACTTCAAACCAGTCCTTGTCTCAGTGGAACCACCACCACAAACCATATGGGCTTCACCAATTTCACCTAAGCCAGCCTGAGCCTATGGGGTAACATATCTATTAGGTCACCTCTCAGGTGCCAAAAATAACTGAAGCAAAATTAAACAGAGTTTCAGTGCCTTCTTGGTACATAGACACATGCATAGAGACTTCTTCAGAAAGCAAAGCTTGCAAAAAGACTAACAAAATTTTTTTCACCTCTAATCCATTTGCTGCCTTTTCTCTATGCAATGCCATAATGTCTTTTGTGGGCACTGGACACATCAGCAGAATTTAACTGGAGAGGGCCTCTAGGATACATACCATTCCTGATCAGTAAACCCTTGCCTTAGAATTCACCTCCCTGCTCCCTCCACCAGGATACGATCAAAAGATCAGATGGGTTCATGAACAACAAAGTAATGGGAACTGGAACGCTTTGGGGCTTGGAAGATTACACGGGAGGTTTGTTTGCATGTTTTTAGCATGCCTCATGCTTGTTGACGTTTTTAACTTCTCCACTTGTGCCAAGAGATAACAATGACTAACTTAGCAGGGAAAAAGTCACGGTATAAAGAAACAAGTATACACATACTGAAGCTGGAGTTGGCTCAGGCAGAAAAGAAGATGACTCACAGACGCTCAGTATTTAGCTTTGTTTCTAAAAGTCAGATAACACCATGAACTGCTAAAGCAAGGGATGAAGATTCAGTGTGTTTTCTTGCTTAACTCAAATAAAATTTAAAAAAAAAATTAAAAAAATCAGGTTTCCAGTTTTGGAAGTCTCACAAAATTTACCATTAGCTCTTCAGTGACAGGGGCCAGTTTTTAACTCAGGTTTATAAAAAGAAATTATTATTGTCTCTGGATAGCTTCTTTGGAATCATTTTTATTTACAGAATGGAAGAATGCCATGGTTCCTTATCCACTCCCACCATCCTGCCATAAATTTTCCTGTAACATGTTTTGCTATTAATAAGCAACTGAAGTAGGCCCTTTTCTACAGCCATAATAAGTGGATTCTCAAAGACCATAAGTTTGCATTGTTTTTAATAAGACCACAACTTTGGTTTAATAGCAGTGTTGCTCTGTCATCTACACTTTGTGCTTAAATGCAAAAGTCCGCTACTGAGACATTTTGTGTCTATTTTTAATGAAGAGCTTTGCAAGATTCAAGAGCAGATGTCTGTAATGTGACATTCTTCAAAAATCTTCGGTGATTTACCAAAATTTACTGTTAGATAGTCTTCTTCCTAATAGCAGTTTTGCCATAAAGTTGCCTAAGCAGAAAAATTTTAAAAATTTAAAAAAAACAAACAAAACAAAACAACAAAAAAAACCAAAACACCAACAACAAAAAACCAAAAGCCAACAAAAAACCACACTCTTCCCCTCTCTGCTCTTTCTTCTTTGACATATTGGAGAGGTAGCTACTTCTTAACAGCATATTCTCTACTCCACCACTGCAGGTTTTAAAGAAAATACTGATAGTAGCAGAGCCAAGAGGTACTCTTGCAGAGCCCTGCTCAGAGAGTATTTGACAAAGTTGTTGGTTTCTAGTCTGTGTAAAGCCTTCCAAACAGTTGTCCACCCACCAAGCAGAAGCTTCACCAGTCATGAATATTCTTACATTCCTTAAAAGAACAGGAAAGCCTTTGACACAGCATGTTGTAACAAGGTCCTGACTGACGTGATATTAGCTGATTTTCTTGTATGTTCAGAGACCATCTACCCAGTCATACTCTACAGTTGTACCTCCAACTTCAAGCAGTCTTTCCTGGAGACAGAAAATATTGTACTTGATCAAGAAATAGCCAAGTAATGAAGGACAAGAACAGGATTAAACAGGCTGTTTTCATTAAGAAAAGGAAAATACAAAGATGCCCCAAAGTTACATCCTAGGCTGAATGCTGCTTAATAAAACATATTTGTGATGTCAGCATCAAGCAAATTTTACATATAGGGTTTTGGTTAGTCACAATCAGAAGTCTATGAACAACTTCAGATGGACCTAGTCAAGGTAGGTGAGTGGACAACTCCATGTTAAATTATGTTTATCCACATTACATGCAAAGTAATGCCCATAGAAGGAAAAAAATGTTGACAACTTACATGGTTTTAAGTTAACTATATCAGCTTAGAGAAAGCAACCTGAATGGCTGTGAAGACATTTCAGTGAAGAACTAATCTGTGCCACCGGGAACTCTAAAAAGATAGCAAATTGTTAGGATGAAAAGCCTACATGATGGAGAGAGGGAGGAAATTGCATGATTTATATAAATCAGTGGTGCAGTCTCACCTAGACTATTACATTCAGCACAAGCCATCACAAGTTCAAAGGGACATTGCAGAACCAGATAGAGTTCAAAACAAGGTAACAAAAATGATTACAGCATGGAAAGAGTCATCTAGAGAGACTGGGATTTCTTGCTTTAAAAAAACAGCTGTAAAAAAGAATATATAAAAACTAACTGTACAGAAGTTGGAAGTTCCCTGCCTCACAGGAACAACAGAAGGGTCACTGAAATTAAAGGTGGGATATTCAAAACTGATCAAAAAAAATGCTTTCATTAACAACAGCATAAAACAAAACTTATTTTTCCTTCCCCTGTAAAGTCATTATCACCAATCCCCACACACAAGCTCTGTAAATGCAAGTTCCAAGATGAGTCTGAAGCCAAAATACTACCCAGATTCATTACAAGGCTGGATTTGTATATGCGTAACGTGAAAAGCTGTACCTAGAATGATTAATGTTAACAACCCCCAAGCATCAGACTATAAGGTATCTCTGGCTATTTGAAACCAGAAAAAAAAAAAAAAAAAAACAAAGCAGAAAGCAGACTACACAACATTTGCCCACACGCTCTTGAAAGCACAAGAAACTGTATTTGTGGCTAAAACTGTTACCTGCTAGATTAACCTTAAAACTTATGGATATAGGACTAGATGAACCATCATCTTGACCCACTACAACATGTTTTTTGTCTGCACTAGCTTCCTCTGAAATCATTGTTTTGTTGGTTGGTTTTTTTAATAAAACCTCTACCAGTATAATGTAAATATTTATTGCCACATTGAATTGCAAATGATCAACTAAAAAATGGGACTTTTTAAGCAGGTCTTCAGATAAATCCTCAGTTTATGCATACACCGTATGAACTGAGGACAGACATCTCAATGGAAAAAAACAAGAGACATCACTCCTGCTATTCAGCCTGGAGACTCACCAGTTTTAATGCATGTCCTGGCAACCTAAGAGACCTATTGATTTGCGGCCATTCATTCAAGTGCAGTGAAAGCCATAATTAGATAAATAGCTTTGGTAAAACTAATCTGAAACTCATTTGTTTTGGGACTGTCTGCTTAATGAGATAAAACAAGAAATTAAATATCTGCTGAATGTTCCTCTTTGTATCCTTCAACACAATAATAAAAATATAAATAAAGAGGTATTCATTTTACTACCATTATTATTTTTTGCATATTATGAATTTTGTTCCAGCAATTGCTGTCAAAGACAACTACAAAGACACTATTTATGAATGACTATGCTCTAACAGGCTGACCAGTTTTATCAATCTCTTTCATACATGTGGATCCTGAGGAATAAAGAAAACAGGTCTTTTAATCATTTCTAAACACTCTTTGAGCTGACAGAGTATAGCTTTAAGATGATATACATGGCATAAGTTTTTAAAGTATCAAAGTTCCATTTTTGGACATGACAATGCCATTCTTTGTGAACAGAAGTTAAATTCTGGTTAAGTTTTCAGAAATGTTTATAACAAATCTAGCAGGATTATTATATTTTGTTTCTTAACTAATTTTTTTCCAGCAAAAAGCTGAGGAAAACTACTTCCAAGAATTCCTATGCACAAATCAGTGCTAGCATGGACAGATGTTACCATTTATCCTTCTTAAGCCGAAACACACTTAAGCTTGGGATGTGCTGCGTCCTCACCTTTCTTCTCTGGCAGCTAACTACTAGATTCTGCTTTTGTTCCTTTAGGACTTGCATCTCCCATGAGTTTGGCCTTCCTTAACAAACACCACAAATCTCGGTTCGTCCTGCAACACAGATTCAGCAGCAGCCCACACCCCCAGATTTGCTTTCACTGCCAAGAGGCTTCAGGCACTGCAGAAATGGCAAACTGCAACAAAGCACTGGATTGTACATGAGCTGGGACCCAGACCAGATCTAAGGGATTCTTTTAGCTCATTCCTTCAGCCATCCAGTAAACAACAGCTTTGTGACTTTCAGAGCTAACCATGCGTGTGCATTGTTTTTCTCCCCTTCTTTCCATATTTTAAAAATCAATTTATGCATCACTGCAGTGCATTCACCTATGGGATGAAATGGAGCATCTGCTTAACAATGTGCAGTAGCAGTCTATGACAGCAAATGATTACCACATCCATCTGAAATTACAAAGTGGTTTAGGATCAATGGGTCTAACTGTCTCAGCCAGAACTTGGCCAGAAAACCACAATTAAATGCATATCATCTTAAAAAAATAAATAAATAAACAAAACTCAAACACCTGCTCTCCCTCCCTCTCCCTCCCCCAAGCCACATCGTAAATTCTTGATGCTCAAGAGTGCTCTGGACCTCAATTTTCTGTTGGGGATTTTTGTATTGGGGTTTTTAAGTGTTTTTTTTAATCCCAAATGCCGTACTTCCTCTGGTTCACTGCTCCTCAAAACTGACCTGCAGACAGCATACCGTCTACTGCATCACATAGGGTGTGGTTTGACATATTTTCTTTTGCCAGTGGTATCATTGCAAGCAGCCACTGCCCCTCGCTTAGTGCTGCATGTTCCACAGTCCCAGTGATGCTGCTGACACACCACACAACCTCCAGAGATGCTCAGAAGGGCCAGCTGCAGGAGAAGCTACCAGTAGATCACAATAAAGCTCACCCATATAAAACCCACTCCATAATTAAGCAGACTGCTGGAGAGGCTCTGAACAATTTCTTTCCTTACTGCTCTAACTCATGTAGCCCACATGTGTCTCACTCATATAAAGTCTTAGGTATGAGGTTCAGGAAGCAATGAAAGAAAGGCAGCTCCCCTAAAGCAAGGGAAAAAAAAAAGAAAGTTGCATTCCTCAAAATCAATCTTTTAAAAAAGGCAAACTAGAAATCATCCAGCATTTTAAGCTTAAATGGGTTAATTCAGTTCTAAAACTGAAGGTGAAAAATCCTTACTGATGCTATGAATACAGCTCTACTGGTATTTATATAGACTGAAGAGTTTTTTTCCACCTCAATCAGCAGAATATTTTCTTTTTGCACTATAAGAAGTATATCGACTTTTAATCAGTTAGCCTGCTGTGTGCTCTCCAGGCAAACATCTTGTGGAAAAGGAATTCATCAGAGAAAACTGTATTTTATAGGATTTAAATATTAATAATTGACCCTAGCTAAAGACAACAGCCATAAGTAGATCTTTTTACAAGGTCAGACTAACCCAAGCCAAACAATAAGTGAACTGAGATAAAAGACATAGTGACAATTATGAATAGCTACTGCCTTTTACACCTGGAACTTGAAAATATTCAGATCCTGCTTCCATGGCTTTTAACTTCAGAGCTCAAATGACTTCATTTTTACCCTTAAACTTTTGCCAAAAGCACAGATACAATTGAAAATGTTTAAATCAAAAGGTGTCATGGATAAAGTTTATACAGAAGATACTAAAATAAAACCTAAAATATTCCACTGAAATGGATCCACGCATATGAACCCTATGGGATCTGCAAGGCAGCCTGATTTGGGGAAAAAGAGGTTTAAGAATTTGTGCACAAAGAGCAGAGCAGTGTATGGATGGCCCAGTTAAGCCAGCCTAAAGGGACTACAGCAGAACAGGGCATTCTTTCTCTGCCCAGAGTTACAAGGTGTCCCATTTTGTTTTCAGTCCTACAGCACCATACTGAGCCCCAACCAACACTAAGGTCTTTTTGTAAGCATTAATATGAATTCCTAATAGAAGGTGGCTCACATCCCAGGGAGATGGCTGTGTGACCAGACCTATAGCATCTGGGTGCCTGGTTGTGATCAGGCACAGAAACGCAGTAAGACCCATCTAGGGTCTTGACTAATTCAGCAGAGCCAGACCAAAATTCTGCATACTGAACCCCATTGCTTCATACACTGGCTGCTACACTCAGTGCCCTTCTGGGGAAAGGTTGGAAACCATGGGTGGACAGGAGCACTTCAGCTATAACTGAATAAGCAAGTTACATAGTATAACTATAAAGTTATATAGTATAAGTGTAAAGTTACATAGTATATGTATAAAGAACTAACACCTTCCTTTCCCATATGCAAAACATTAATTATTATATATTAAGGACAAATCTGGTTTATTACAATTGCTTTCTCGGAGTTAGGTTGAAAAGACAGCATATTCTGCTTTCCTTTTTTTTTTCTTTTCCCCTTTTAAGAGCTATTGCCATCTATTTTCAGCATTTTCATCAGCATAAAAATGCACAGCTTGTTTTGCAATTTCCTCACGGCGCAAATGGAATTCAAACCACTGGGGCCGTACAAGTAACAACAGCTGAATACAAACCTTAACGGAGTTTGTCATAATTGTACAGTGCGGCGTTGTTCATTCATCCTGGCGGCTGGGAAATCTAGCATGAATTAACCAATAATGCAGTTTTGCAACCAACCAAATTAAAGTGTATAATTCCACAAAGTGAATTTTATTTATTTCCCTTTAAATCTATAACTAAGGGGACAATCAGCTCACATTTAAATCAAGCCTTTCATCAAGAAGTAACACTAGCAGAAATTTTGCAAATACTCAAATACACTCCTTTTAATTCCAATAGAGTTGATCTTATTTCCTACATAGATTTCCTCGATAGGTTTCCCAGCCACACATGGCAGCACTATGTCTGAGGATCTGCAGGCTACATCCCTTAGAAACAGGAGCAAAACCAAAAGTGAAAGCAGCGAGATCCTTGTTCAACCAGAATTACAAAAACATGCAGGGCTGATCAATATTTTATTTCGGAGCCCCTAACTGAAGGTGTTACTACTAACAAGAAAAGCAGCACTTAAAGACTGAGCATGGGCAAAATTAACTCAAGGTATTTTCAGCCTGAGCACAATTTGCAGTGTGGGCAAGGGGTTAAAGCCAAGACTGTGTTGTAGAGCAGCTGGCTGCAGGTCAAAGAGGGACTTACCAGGATATGATCTGGCCAAAACAGAGAAAGGGAACAGAACCTGTGCCATAGCTTAGAGCAAGCTGCTGCATTTTTTCTGTGTCAGGGGGTCGATGTCAACCTCGTGCACCTTCCATGAGCGTGAGCCACATGATGGCACCTCTTCCCCACGCGCTGGCAGCGGCACCTGCTAGTGCTGCACCTGGACCTTCCAGAGATGCTAGAAAGCAGCCGAGATATCAGTCTGCTGCCAGCCTCACTCCCGGTGCCAGTGTAAGGCCACAGGCAGCGGGCATCATTCTGTCAAACAGACTAATCCCCAGCCTCAGGGAGAAAAATAACTTTGCATTCTGCAAAAACTTACTAGGTTACATACTAGGCCAGAAGAGTGGGTTTGCCTTCCATTTCATTTGCCTGTAGTTAATCAAACCCAGGCACAATTTCTCAGATGTCATAACACATGGGCTAATTAAGAAGTATTCTCAATTTAGTAATTCACTGAACACTGACTATGGAACAAATTACTATGCAAATAAACACAAGAGACACTGAAATTCCCCATCAGCTACTGTGGTCACTGTCGCTAAGCTATTTTACTCAACTCTTCATGTGTCACCAGTCACAGACCTGACAAGTTAAAGGATACCGTGAAAGACGATTATCTTAATCAAATACGTTTAGCAGGAATACATAATAAGCCTGATTACAATAGGAAAAATGCAAGACTACTTACCACGACTATTTTTAGTCACATAATAACTGCCAAAGTGATGGGGGTATTAAGTTACTGAGTAGAACCTCTATGGCAGGCTTTAAAGCAAAATGTCGCTAATATCAATCAGACTACTTTGATAAGACTTCTGACAGTAAAACTTTTGATTCACTGAACAAATCCAGTATTTTTGTGAGCTGATTTCAGCCAGCACAGCATCTACACACCACAACAACGCCTCTTTTTAACTGGAGAAACTCCAAAATTAAAGCCTCTATAGTATATATAAACATGGGTACCAGGGCAATCATTCTCCCCATATTTTTTTTTTCTCCTCTTCTCATTAACAACACTGGTCAAACAAGTATAAAGGTGTTAATGAAATATGTTGATGGCATAAAAGTGGGGGCATTGTCAAAACAAATGTAAACAAAATGGCATACAGGAAGATTAGGTGACTTTGAAAACTGGAATATTAGGAAAAAAGCGTAATTCAGCAGGGTAAAATACATGGTCGCTCAGGCACTACTAAGATGAGGAGCTCCCAACAAGGACATGGACTGCTATAAATGTCAGTTGTTGGTGGGAAGATTACCTGAGTACAAGGCAGATCTATATGCTTGCCTCAATCAAAACGTAACTGTCAACTACCATCATAATGTAGCCATGGAAAGGAGGACTGGAAATTCTGAGTATTTCCAGCAGGAAATTTCTAATGTCCTGGCAAAACCTTGTCTACAGCACTATGGTTTCCCCAATCACAGGATGAATTGATTAGAGGAAAGTAAGTTGAATGACATAAGCAACTGAAAGCTTCTTACAAGAGATGAATAAAGAGACTTTACATTTTAGCAAAACGTAGTTTGAGAGGTTCGGATACTTCATTTAATTATAACAGATTGCATATAATTTGATTTTTTTTCCCCTGCCAAAGAAGAGTTGTCTCCAACAGCATGACAACTGCCAGTGCCAGAATATATGATAGATATCTCTAATACGCTCCAGCCCTCCAGCTATTTTCAGCTCAGGAACCTTCTGTGCCTGATGAGGATTATGTATGTTCAGTACATTTCCCCTTCATGAACTTCTCCAGTCTCACCCTGAACCCATGTAAACTTTTAGCATCCTTACCCTAACTCCTGTGGTTTATTTTCAACCTGTAACCCTACAGTCAGTTTACATCCTGACATACACATACAGCAAGGTTGTCACTCAAAACAGAGCCAAGGTCAAGACAGTCTGAGAATATTTGCCTGGCCAAAGACCTCTAGGAACCTCACAAAAGTCATTACAGGGTCTCAGAAGGGAAAACAGTCATGGTATCTCTTCAACTTCCAGCAAGACAAAAGGCATGTCCCATGGTGAAGCTTCATACAGGCCAGCAAGATCTTGCACAGTATCAGAGTAATGGGGTTTGACCCCATGACATCCAAAAGGATTTCCAGCTCCACTACTGTGACAAAGAGCAACATCCATGTTCACATATAACAACAGTATTTTGCTTGTGTGTAAATGTGAACCCAGAAAGCTGAAGAGGTCATTAAAGATGTGTGTGTGTGTGCGTGCAAGGTAATTCCTTCTCCAACTTCTGAGCACTTCCCTGCTCTCTCAGGAGGCACTCAGGAGCAGCCTTAGCTCCCTTAAGAGTGCAACTGAGTGTGATGAAAAGGATTTTGGGCATGATGGAGTGACTGCTGCACTGATCTGCCTGCAGGACCTCGCCGCTGGCATTCCTGGTGTTTCTAGGGGCAGGGACCTGTATTTCGTCACTTATTACAAGAAAAAGGTGAGGAAAGGAAGACATCTTTAGCAAGCACCAGGAAGAACAGCAAAGACAGTTCATGACCAAAATATTCCTGCTTACTACCTGTACGCTTAACACGTACCTCAAGGAGGCAAACTGGGAAACAGAAGGGTCCCACTTTCCAAAGATTTTGAGAAAGCACATGGCAGAGGGGAACGGTTCCAGAGGGCACAGCGACCTATCGCAACAGATCCTTCCTCTGCCTCTGCACAAGCTCTGACACACACACACACAGACACAACTACCACAGTCAAAGATTAGATTATTTTCTGCTAGCAGAGGATGAGAAGTAAAACCCTCACCTTGCAGCTCACTGTGCAACTGCAGCCTAACCCCTAGCGCCGTCTCAGACATCTGTGCTGCACCTGCCCTCAGACTGAATTTAAGAAAAAACACCATCAGGGACAAGGCCAACATCCAGTTCAAAGTTCAGGAGTTTTAAAAAAAAACATTGGGCTTCCCTAGCCAAGGAACTGGAGATTAGTTTTATCTAAATGACTGAAGCAGTAGAGTGTATTAGTATTCACCTGGCTGTACAGCACACAAACATGCAAGCAGGACAGTTACTGCAGCTTTTCTAAAAGGTGTTTTTTCACCTCTAAGTTCTTCGCGTGTATTAAAATTGGACATATCCTGACACAGAAAGCCAAAAAAATGCACTTGTACTCCAGGTTTTGGGTTCACCGAACTGAGAGGGAAATGCTTATTTTGTTACACTACATTTTCAGTTATCCCCATCTCTGATCAAAATTTTCAGATAGTCTAGTGCCAAGGGCCAAGGACTGAGAGACCCAAACAGATTTTAAAAATTTATTCCACCTCATACTGTTTTGCAAAATGTATTCAATTTATATACATACACACTATCCTCTACTAAGCAATGCTTTCCTTCTCCTCCCTTCCCCCCCCCCCCTCACTCCGAGCACCACAGGAAGTGTTTGAACAGCATGCAGCGAAGTACATCCTTAAAACAATTATAGCACCCTTAACACTTCCATTATATTTTATTATCCATATTCCCCAAGCATGCACATATGCAGATTATCCCTGCTTTATAGATGAGGAAGCAAACTGCACTGCAGGCGGTCCCTCAGCAAGACAGCATCAGAGGCAGACCCCCTGCTCAGGGGGTCATAATATTTTTTTCTGGGAAATTAAACAAGCCAGAATTTGAGCTGGTCAGCATTTACTTGAAAACAGCTCACCTAAGTGAGCAACACTCCTGATGAAACCAGCTGGACAAATGAGAGTCTCAGCTTGGCATTTGAACAAACAAAAAAGCACAAAGAAAAAGTCACTGGAGGGGAAGATCAGACTAAATTTTTTTTTTTTTTTCCCAAAGGGATAGGGGAAATGGAGATTTCATGAGCAAACAAAACCCTCCGAAAATTAACTTCGGATTGACTTTAAATATTTTGTTGAGGTGAAAAAAAAGGAATCTTTGTTTCATATTTGTGTTACTCAACCTTTCTCCAACTTTTTAAAGACTTTTTTAATTTAAGAGTCATGTTTAAAAGGGAAAGTATAAAAAAATGCTGCATTTTATTATTCTAACATAACCCTTCCCCCTCCCAAATACTGTCATTTTCAGGGTTGAAGTTATTCTCCACATTAAATAGAAATATGTGAAAAGTGTTGTGCCCCTAAAATTCCATTTCGGGGGGTGCGGGGGGGAGACACACACACGGAGCGGACAGGAATCAACTCAGGGCACTACCAGCAGAGCCAGACTGCTCCCTGGAGAATCGGACATGTGGGAGAGACCCTCATGCACCCCAGATGTCCACTTTGTTTCTAAAGGGAACAAGTGACATCAACATCACTACTGGACTCCTGGCACTACCTGCACCTCAGAACACTCCACTAGGCACCTGCGTTGCTGAATAATTCCAGCTGCAGGAGAATCCCTGCAAACCCGGAGGCAGCAGAGCACAGCAGTCCCATTGTCCACACAGGACCAAGCCACCGGCCAGAAGGTCCTGCTGGAGCCATACAGCATCTCCACACAGCATCACCCACTGATCCAAGATCTGCTGAGCTGACTCCAGTCTGCCTTACAAAGTCGCCATCCTCCCTCCAGCCTTCTTCCTACCAGGGTAGGCGGTTCAAGAAAAACTTTGCAAGATGACCCACAGGGTGCTGGGAGGTGAAGCCACAGATGACACCACCACTAAATCTGTCACGCTGTGTTTGCTGGTCTGTAACGCGGTACGTCAGCAAAGACAGGCAGAGCCTCAGCCGCGACTGTGTGAAGCAAGATGGGACCAAGGCTTCAGCAAGCACATCTGAGGAGCTGCATGACCCAGGAGCTACCCAAGCTTCTCACCAGGGTGTTAACTCACCCACTCCAAATATTTACAGAGTAACTGCTGTACCACTCGCTTGTTAAATTCTTTCAGTAGCTGTGAAGGAATAACCATGAGGATAAACCTGAGCCTGCTCTGCATGGCATCTCCCCATAGCGTCATGAATTTGTTGTGCTAAAACAGTATTTCAGACCCGCCTGCAAATGAACACGGTTATGAGCAGTGGTTCTGCACTGCTTCTTACCTCCTCACTGGACACTTACTCCACTTCTCTGGTAGTATGCTTTTAGAGTGGAACAACTTAATTCAGAAAAGGTCTCATCTTCGTTGGAAGAAAGATATCTGTCACATACATCCTGTTAGGGCAGAGCAAGACTTGGCTATTTAAAATTAACTGAATCCCCTTATCTCTGTGTTCATATGGATACTTGTCAAGTGGATTACCATTTCACCCGAACAATAAAAGTCATTAGGCATCTCTATACAGACTAGTCTTTACTAGTCTGTTAAACTCACGCTAGGAAAGAAATTAATCTAGAACCGGAATCTGAATCAAGATCTTCCTCAGAAATAGCTATTCTGCTGTAAATTGGTATACTACCTTAATCCTATTTATCTTCCTTGTGTGCATATCTTCTAAGTTAGAACAAAGCATTCACCCAGGAAGTTTGGTTTTAAATTCACACCCGACTGTATTTCACAACAACTTCCCCATGCAGAGAAAGCATGTGTTTACATGGGTAAAGTACTGCAAAGTTGATGAGGGTACAAATATACACCATGCTGACTTCTCCCCACTAACTCTGCGCAGGCATTTATCAGTGCACCAAAACCACACAAGTAGTTCACTTGATTCCCCACACGAGAAACTCAACCCCACGCAGGTAAACCCAACCTCTTCATTTCGACTACTCAGATGGCAGGTCTCAGTCCAGCTTTGGCATGCAAGGAAGGTTCGCTGTGACCCGATGGCAATCCCACGCCCGCGATACGGCTCCAGTCACAACTGCGAGATTTCACAGGCACGAGCGGCCGGTCACCACTGTGGTTCCCGACTGCGGCGGTGTCGCGCCGCTCTTCACCGGGGCACTGCCTGCCCTGTAAAGACGTACCATCAGCCTCTACTAAAAACGAGCGAGCTCGAGCAAAACTTGGCTAGGGATTTCGGCCATGCCCACCTGACCCCACGGCCTCAGCCTCTGGAGGCACGCGAGGCTGGGGACCGAGTGTCCCCAGAAGGGCATTCCCGCTTCAAAAGCTCCAGGGCACGTTGATGCCCGCCGCATTAACGCGCGCCTGCACAAGTGTCCGAGCACACCTGCGCGGCACTTCCCGCCAGGCGAGAGCCTGCACCGGCCCACGCAAGTTCTGCCACATGTTGGGGGGAAAAGGAGGGAAGAGCCGAGCCACGGGAGGATCCCGGCGGCGGGGACGGGGGCGCGCGCTCGCCCTCACCCTCGCCCTCACCCACGTTCCGTTTTTCACCGGAGCTGGCCGAGGTGGGGGCCGAGCCCGGGGCCGGCCCGCGGGCACCCCCACCCGGGGGCTGCCGCGGAGCCGCCCGGTCGCCCTCCCCGCCGCCCCCCCCGCGGGGGGCCAGCGCCGGGAGCCCGCGGCCCGCCCCCCACCGCGGCGGCCCGGCCGGGGGCGCTGCGGGCGCCGCCCCGGGCACCGCCGCCCGGCGGGCAGGGCGGGGGGGGGCGGCCCCGGCGGGGGCGCTGCCCCGGGCCGCCCGCCGGCTCTCTGGCTCGCTCGCTCACTCACCCGGCCGGCGGCGGCGACGGCGCTCTTCCTCCGCAGCGTCAGCCCGCTCCGCAGCAGCGCCGGCAGCTCCCGCAGCTTCTGCCGCAGCTGCACCGGCGGCGGCGGCT
This sequence comes from Buteo buteo, assembly GCF_964188355.1. NCBI lineage: Eukaryota > Metazoa > Chordata > Aves > Accipitriformes > Accipitridae > Buteo > Buteo buteo. Next base: position 36,147,654 of record NC_134172.1, read on the forward strand.
CGTGGGCTCCGCCGCCGGGGCTCCAGCTGCGGGCCAGCTCCGCGCCCTCACACGGCGACGGCATCTTCACGGAGCCCACGGCCATGCCGCATCCCTGCCGGGCTGCGGCGCGCAGACCCGCTCTGCCCGCCCGCCTTCCCCTCGCGTGGCCCCAGCCCCGCTCCCACCCACAGGCGGGCAGGCGGGCAGGAGGCAGGCGGGCAGGAGGCAGGCGGGCAGGAGGCAGGCGGGCAGGAGGCAGGCAGGAGGCAGGCAGGCAGGCAGGAGGCAGGCAGGCAGGCAGGCAGGAGGCAGGCAGGCAGGAGGCAGGCAGGCACTCGCGCGCACCGCGCAGCGCTCGCACACCTTCCCCCGGCCGCGCCGAGCGCGGCCCCCGCACGCCGCGGCCCCGCCGGGCGGGCAGGACGGGCCCCGCCGCCGCGGGCAGCCCCGGGCGGCGCAGGAAGCCCTGCCGGCCCCTCCGCCGCTCCCGCGCCGCGGCTCCGGCAGCGATCAAGTGCAGGTAATGAGGAGGGTGGAGGAGGCGCGGGCGGGAAGAGGCAGAAAGTCCTGTTAACTCCTTTGCGCTCGGGGACCGCCGCCCGGGCCCGCGCCCCCAGCTCTCCTCCCGCTGGCCCGCGCCCAGCACCGACCCCGTACCCGCGGGGAGAGCGGCCAGCCCGCGCGGGGGCGGCGGGCCCGAGCTGAGGCGAGGGGGGTCCGGCCTCCTCCGGGGGCTGTCGAGGCCGGGCTGGAGGAAGCCCCGAGCTGAGCCGGAGCGCAGCCTGCCTGGGCTGAAGACCTCCCAGGGCCCCCACCTGCCCGAGTCTCCCTATGGCCCCCGGGGCTTATTTGTAGCTGCAAGGGCTGAAGGTCTTCCCTGCTCCCTTCCCAGTGGATTCTTGACTCCGTGTGGTGTCTTGTCCTCCATGCCAGCCAGCACTGATGCTGCAGAAACGGAGCAGTTCGTCCCAGGTGAATGACTTGCTTCCAGTCATTCCGGTAATCCCTGGAAGGGAATCCTCGATGCCAGAAACCAGTTCCTTTATTCTTTCTATAAGGAAGAAAGATACATTCAAGGCACTTGTCTAGAATTCAATACCTTGAATTATAGGGGCTTTACTTAATCTCTGGAGTCCGCCTTTTCTACCTCAGTGGTGCAGGTGTTGCTTCCTTTCTGCCAGACTCTATTCTCGTCGATTCAGATCGGAGAACTGAATGTAAGGTGGGGCTCCCCTTACATACATCTTCTGCTTCAGAGCTACAAATAAGGCTGACCTGCTCTTCCAGGTTGAATTCACCAGTGCCTAAATGTCCTGGTAAATGTTGCTGTAGTAGTCAAGCCAATCTCACAGACATGTTACGGAAAGCTGTCACCCTGTCCCAGCCATGAGGTCCCATTGGTTTCAGGGACTGACCCTAGTACTCATCCAGCCCCACAGGGAACTGGCTTAATCATGAAACTAAGCTTGCAGAAAAAGGAATAGTTTTTTCTTCACTGATGTGCTCCTTAAACCAGCTCCGCTGGGATGACACAGGTACCCATAGCGGAAAGAAGATGGCAGATGTGCCCAGCCTGTGTCAGGTTGCCAAGACACAGAGTGGCCCCTTCCAGCATCAGTGTGGCATTGGGTGATCTGTCACCTGAATGCAGCAGCAGTAGCCTGGCCTTTTGGCTGCGCTGACCTGACAGCAGACTGCTGTGAAAAGGTGATCTTGCCTGCAACCCATGGACGTGTATTCCCTTTGCATCCCTTGCACGGGATCCAGTAACCGTCTGACTCTAGTCAGCTGATCGATCTGGTGGAAAACTAACACCTCAGAAAATAATGAATTTTCCATTGGCCAGACAGCTGAATTGATCCACCTTGTAACCACACAGCCACAGGATCGAGGAAGGCAGAAACCTGTAAGTGAGGGAAAGCAGAACTGCTCCTTTCAGCAGCTGTCTGTCATTAATTCAGCTTAACTGCATCCTGTGCGCATGACTTCATGAGCCACGCAAACCAGGCCAACCCAGGTACTCGTGAAAAGGATGGGGTTTGCTCCAGCCACATTTTGCCACCGCCTCCTTCCTGCTGGTACCAACAATCATTGCCCATTCCGTGAGCCAAATCTGAAACGTTAAGTGTAAAAAAAAATTAGCTAATTTAGTGGAGTGATACAGCCCGTTATGATGCCTATTGCTGACACAAAAGACAGAAAAGGGACAGGAATGTGATAGCCCTAACTTAGATGAAAAGTGTGCTGCAGGCCCCTCAATCCCAAAACACCAGGGAGACCTGTGAGCCCCAGCTGGCAACATCAGTGCCAGCCCTTTTGCAAGGGCCAGTGGGCTTATGCCACAAAGATGCTTTAGCCAAGGCCACGCTGCATAATCAGGCATGAGAAACACGAAGAGCACTGGCTGTTCTGTGCAATGCCTTGTGTCCCAAACTTTTCTATTATTTCACTTGATTTGTGCTTTCCAACTGCCCTGCAATGTGGTTTTGACAGCTGTGTTGCCTGGCAGCCACTTTGTCACAGCTCAGGATGTAATTATGAGGAGAGGTGTATCTGCACCCAAAAGAATAATGGATCCTTAGTGTACAGGCTTCACAAAAGGACCATGTTCTTTGTCCGAGTCTTTAGGCGCTGCTACAATACAAACAGCAGTAAGACAACTCAATAAAGTGTGACTTAATGTGACAGACTGGGGTATAACCAGAAGTAATTTGATCATGTTAAGAAAGGGTAAAATTATGCCAGAGCTCAGAATTTCTTGTTTGTTTTTTAACTAAGCAAGATAACTTGTGAACAGTGTCAAAAGAGAAATAAATATGCTCTGCAGTGCGTTTAAAAATAATCAGCTGCCAGATAACATAATTTGGACTAACAATTGCCAGGAAAACAGATAAGATAGTAGTTAGGTCTTTCTAGTTTAGATCATTCCACTTTTGGGGAAGATCGTAATAGGAATTGTTTAAAATTACGTCTTACATTACTTTTTTTTTTGTTAAGTTGCAGAAGGGTTGGCTTGGTGAGGGAGTCTGATACCTGTTCTTTTTCCTCACAGAAAAGGGCAGGGGGGCAGGGGGAGAAAAACAAGGTCTGGTCAGGAATAATTTGGCAAAACAGTTTAATTATTAAAAAAAAAAAACAAAACCCAAAACAAAAAACTGTGTGTGGCATCCAAAATGTTGTGTTCAGAGCACCTTACTTTCAGTGAACTGTCACTGAAGGGAGTGCAGGGCTTTGCAGGAACAGGGTCCCTATTCTCAGCAGGTTTGGCCCCTGACTGACTGCGGATTTCCTGCCCCTCGCAGGCACTGGCAGTAACAAAAAGATATCAGATCCACTGACCGCATGCAGGCACTGGGGAACTTCCAGCTCTCCAGATTAAACACTTTTAATTTGGTTGGATATAAAGCAAAATCAAGGAGACACTCTCCAGTGCTTCTAGCAAGAAATCTAGGTTTAAATATACCTCCCAGAGTAGAGTCTGGACAAGGTTTTGTTCTCTCACTTGCAAGAAACTTCATATAAATATAGGAACATTTATGTTTAAATGGATACAGGATGGAGTCTGGAGACCTAAGCAACTCTACTGCAACTTTACAGATGTGGGGCCTGGGAGTGTCTGCTTTTTTTGAATGCGTTTGTTTTTCTTTCATGGTGTAGCACAATCAAAAGAAATGCAGTAAAAACAATACAAGTTGTTTCATGCCTGTATGCTTTTCATATCAGTTTTTAAGTAGATCATTGCAAAAAAAAAGAATTATCTGGCATCAGACATTTCCTGACAGAGCATAATCAACTCTCGTTTTGGACTTAAAGCATTAGGAGTTCTTGAGTCTGTCGGAATAATTGATAGATGCCACTTTGGTTTCCCTGCATGAAGTGAAGACAGGTAGCGCAGGGATAACTGCGGAGTACAGGACATGCAGGAACCAGGTGTGAGGAAGCCATCAACAGGCAACAATCCCAAGCCAGCTGTTTGCAGCAGTCCCTTTTCAATATTTGCTCTCCCTGACCTGGCAGGAGGCATTCAAAAGAAAGCAAGTTTTTTCCAAAGCAACAACACCCGCTGTACAACCAGCCAAACATCACTTCCCCTTCCCCAGGCGGTCCTGCTGGAGTGGGGATGGGGGGGTGATGCTTTTCTACCCTTTCAGAAATGGAGTCGATTTTCTCCTTCCCATCTCTTCAGAAAGCAAGCAAGTAGGTTTTTCTTCGTAACACCTCTTCTCCCACGCAGGAGGAGGTGAGCTGTGCGCTGCCCACCTCCCTGTACCACATCCGGATGAGTCCCCTTCTGCGGGACTCATCCCATGCTCTCACGAGAATCGTATCCTACAAACTTTAATTAGCCAATGTTACTCCAGGCCCAATGCATGTGAATCACAGACTGCCTCTGTCATGCTCTGAGACCCTGCCGGCTCTCAGGCTCCTGACGTGGGGTAGCCTGGCCTGGCAGACTTTTATTTCTGGCTTTAAACACACTGTGTGCAATGACCCTGTAAAAGAGAAGGGCTGAAGAAGGCTTCACACCATCCTGCCGCTTCAGTACCTCACGCGAGTTTCAGGGTGCATTTCCCAGTCCCAAGAAGGGGCATGTGTGCCCCTCATCACTTCACCCACAGCACAAGTGTGGCAGGTGACCATTCAGGCACCACAGTGCAGGCTAGAGATACACTGCAGAAGTTTGGGCACCTTTCACCTTCTGCTTTGGCAATTCTTCATTGGTTCATCCAACTTCAAAACAAAACCAACCTGCTCACCCTCTGAGCTGCTAGGGATCCGCTTTTTGGCTGAATCAGTTGTTTCAGGCTTTTGCGTTGTTAGCTCCCTTCCACCTGATCAAAGAGTGGGATCTCAGTTGTGTTTTAAATGTTGGATATCGCCAACTTACTGTGGATATAAATAGCATAAATCGATTATTAGAGCCATATACATCAGGGGCATGTAAGTGGGTCATGCATACTCTTTTTTTTAAATCATTGATTTAGTTTCTCAAACCTTTTTTGTTTGTTGTTTTTTTTAAAGAAAAATCTCCAGCTGGTTTAGTACCGTGTCATCACATAGACCATATATTCAGTGACTTAAGTTCAGAAGCACTGCTTGCAGCATTTCCGAGATGTGAAAGGCCTGCAAAATGTAAGGTATGCTCAGCAACAGAAAGATACCAAAATGGGAATAGGGGATGATGAAGCAGGAGATCAGTGCAGGGTGTGACTTGAAAGACAGCAGAACAGGAAAATAACTACAAAAAAGAGGGAAGAGGTGAAAGATAAAGGAGATTTATGAGTAGGTGAAGTATTTCAAGTAGTTTCATGATTTGTGTGACTCATAGCTGGAAAGGCTGAAGCTGCCTCTATTAATTCAACTCCCAGTTTTCTCTTGACAGCCTGTGAAGCTCTTCACTTCAGCGTCTGACCCATTTCCCCTGCCTGCCCCCCTGAGCCCAGCGCCTCTTCAAGGCTTCAGAACTCGAGGCATCTTCAAATGGCTGCGCAGCCCATGTCCTGCCCGTGATTCACCCAGGGAATCGAGTCAGGGTACCTGCTATTGACTCTTCATCACTCAAAGATGAGAGAGCTCAGGAGCATCCTGAGCTGCTGGTTTTTTTGCTGCTGTTGTTTGAACAAGAATTATGGCACTGGTCAGAGGACGGGTAGAAGAGGGTGTGCAGGGTGGCGTTTGTAACCCTAAATGGAACTTGTTTTGCATTTCCTTTAGTCCTTTCGTCCCATTTAAGAATCACTGAGCCATGATGACAAGGGCAAAACTAATGTAAATACAGCCAAAAGCATTGTTTGGTGCGTTGCAAAACTTTTGCTTTAATAAAAACCCAAAGAAGAATGGCTTTGCTGTGGTAATTGTGATTTGCCAGAGCTAATGAACCTGACTCAACTCTTCAGTTTGATTTGTCTTTTTAACATGCTTGGAAGCAGGGGACCTTGTGACCCCTCAGAGAAATTAAAACTCTTAAAGCTCTCATGTCTGGCCTTTTCTGTCAAAACAATATTGTCATTGAGCTATTGCTGTTTCTCTTACAGGCCAAGATTAAACTCCAAAACCAGTAAGATCCTCAATGGAGTTTGTTCAGGTTGTTGTTGGTTTTTTGTTTTTTTTTTAACTAAACAAACATCTCAAAATGACAAATCAATATCTTTTAATTAAAAATTTAAAAAGAAACACATAAATGGACCCCTGGAATCAGGAACTTTTTCTGACAGATGCAACCAAAGTTCAAGTTCCTTTTTTTTTTTTTTTTTTTAATGTCCAGTGTGAGAAGCTGTACATACATTTACAGAAAATATTTTCTAGGAGATTTTGAAAGAGACAAATTGCAATTAGGTGCTAAATGCTCACTGAAAGTCAATGGAAAGTCTCCCCTGTGTGATTGATGGTTAATCTACATATTTATCTTTTCTTCCTTAGCTGTTAAATTCTGTATTTATGTTTAAATTCATGTTTTCTGTTTAAATTCATATTTTATATTTCCTCTCCATATGTATAAGTGTGAGTATGTTTTAGCCTGATTATGTGGAAACTGAGTTTAAGACACTGTGCTGCCTCATTGTACATCTGAGACCTCTCTGTGAATCTTCAAACGCTTAAGCTCGTCAAGCACATTTGACAGAGGTATTGAAATCCAAAAACTATTAAGTCTTTAAAAGTGTTCTGAAAATAGGCAGCCAGTTAAGAGCTGCAGTTAATGCTTCACTGAGGTAAAAAGTAGAGCGTTTCATATGAGACCTTAGAAAATCCAGATAGGGTCTCAACCTCAAGACACAAATCCATAGAAAATCAGGCTTTATTGATCCCCCTGCTCACAGAACCACTACAGAAGTGTGAGAGAGAGATACATACATGTTTCTATAGTGTACACATCCCTACAGTGTCCACTCAGCTTTCATATGAGTGAACTACCATAATGTAACAGTAATGACTTTCTCGTATGATTATATTATCATTTGTAAAAAGAGATATTTGCATATATGTGCACACATATATGCAAGGTCGCCTTTTGTTTTAAGTACAGTGTCAGTGTCTCTCACTGCCTCCATGTGAACACTTAGCCCTGCATAATCTCTTTGACGAAGGGAAAATACAAAACCACATGCCAAATATTTTGAGTTTTCAGCGTAAACCTGGATCCATGTCGATGAGCTTTTCCCAGGGATAGTAACATCAGTAAAATATTTTCATTCCAATTTCTTGAGAGGTTGGAAAAATCAACAAAAGAATAGCATGAGATCAATTGCCAGAAATAATATTACCATTTTAAACATGAAACCATCTCACAACATCTTGTGAGTAACGAAATGCTTTAAAACATTTTCTTTAATTTGGTTTGTTTGTGTTGTGTTCTGGTTTTTGTTTTGTTTTAAATGTGCCTGATTTTTCCTGCTGAATAAAAGCACCACAGCTGTTGAACAGAAACAGCGAGGCAGCCGACTGGAAGAGAAAATCGTGTCCCATTGGGGGTTCAGAAGAGAGTCCCCACTCTACAAAGGATGGTGTAGGTTTGCTCAATGACTAGATAGGTTTCTCTGGTTTTGTTAAGGATAACATTTCCTCCTGGTAGAGGCAGTCAAGTACAGCCAGACTAGCACCAGCAGAGGTAATATAATAAGGCTGTGGGCAAATCCAGGTGGCTTTGTCCTTTCCATTTGGGCGGTAGTAGGGCAGGGAGGGCTCACTCCAACAAGTCTGCTGGCATAAGCCAAAGGCCAGGGAGAGATATTGTCTTCCAGACCTGCCAGTGCAGGAAGGCCAAGTGCTCTTGCAGCAAGCATGTGCCTATGGTCTAGTAAATGGCTCTTGAATTGACATACACAAGGGCATTTTCAACTCTGTGTCCAGAGTTACGGCTTGATGAGCCCTCAAGTCTCATTCCAACAGCCCTTGTGGGACTCCTGACTGTTCAGTTGTCCTGTGGGACAACTGTTCAAAGGGAACTGTGGGAAAACATGATCAAAGCAACCTTGTCATTATTTTTGTAATGACCTATTCAAGAAAGTAGTAGACAGCAGGGGCAGGGGCGGGGAAGGGGAGGTGGCTGATGAAAACAGCTCTCCCTGTGCTGAGATATCCAGCACACCTGGAGAAAAGAAGAAATTGGCCGTGTCCTACCTACCACAGCGTCTTCCCCCTTCAGCCTCCTCTAACTGCTTACAGACACCCCTGGAGACTTCTGAAAGGCAACAGGAGTTGGGGCATTAAAGAAACTGGGAGAGCAAACCAGTTTGCCCCAGGATGTAAACTGGTAGGTCCAGTTGAGACATCCATGGAAGATTATGGATGTTAACTTGTAAAGAAGGGTGGGTTTCAGTGAGAACCTTGGCTACAGAGGCTGAAAATGTTTATGATTTTTGATCTTGCTAGGTGTACTTCTACACGAGAACAGTACTAACTCTGGGGTGTGCACGCATCTAGCCGTCTGAAATGTTTAGGTTACCTCCGAGCACCCAGAACTGTAAAACAAGGCACCTATGGTCCAGTCCCGTGACAAGCCACATCAGCGGCCATGTGAAACCTGCTGGAGGAGAGTCACAGTAAACGCACAGCATTTTTCTGGACCTATGCTTGAGAAAGATGTAAGATGAATTTTCCTTGCCCATCAGAAAAAACTGTTCCCACTCACTGAAGCCCTGGAAAAAGACCTTTTTTGGACTTTGCCTGCAAGACATTTACAGTGTTTTCTGAGACTTGGATACACTACCATTGTAAACAATGTTATATCTGTAACTGTAATGACATAAAATTATAAAGTCATATAAAGGTTAAGCTATTTCTAACAAAATACCAAACAAAATTAATCTAATTAACAAGTTAATATTGAACATACTAACTTACAGACAAGCAATTTCTAAACTATCTAATGATGTATTGAGCTAACAGCCCAAACAACAGCATGTATCAAAGGAAATTTAAGATATTCTGCCAACTAGAGGACTTGGCTAAACTAATACATTTGTAGCTGAGACTAATTTTTGAATTAGAGCTTCAATAATACTCTTATGGCAGCCTGCCTAGACTGTTGTGGTTAGACAATAGCAATTCTTCCCTTTTCTTCCAGTATTTTTATTCATTTGCAACACAATTTGTGAAGAATATAACTTGAAAGCCAGCCCAGCATCCCACATCGCAACTAATAGTCAAACCTTTAAGATAATAATGAAGACATACATTATTGCCCCAACCCTTTATGTGACTGCCTCAACACAGTCAGACGTTTACAGCTAGACACTTATTTCTAAACATTGTCCTCAGCAGTGATTCTAAAAAAACCCTAACAGACATTAAAGAAGGAAACAGAAAAATATTTAATTATATATTTGAGTTTCTGCTTCCCAATTCTTGCCAAACTGCATTTGTCTCATGGAGGCTGACTTGCTGTTTAATTAAGACCTAGGTAGCTTTCTGGTAGTAATAAACTAATGGACTAGTAAACTACTCTTACTGGCTTGCAGTGACTCATTTTCTAGTATTGTTTGGTCCTTCTGACTTGTTAGAAAAGGAGAGAGCAAATACCTGTTGTGAATCTTTCAAAGGTTCAAGTGTCTCACTTCCCACAGTTTTTCAACAAGCTAATAAAAGGAACCTGGGAAAAAAGGAATGTAAGTGGCTGGAGAAGGCTGATAAAAATAGGATGAAATATAGTAAGTCCCTCCAAGCTTATATTAGGCCTGTATTACAAACCAAGAACATCTTCCTATCAGCCTTCAATGAAGCTGCCAGTTAGTAAGTAGTGATTACTGATTAAGTAATTCATGAAAAATTCCATTTTGGCAAGCAAGAATGCTGTCTGAATGGGAAGTTATTAAAACTAAATGGGTCATGTAAAATCAGAAAATTTGTCCTGTGAGCTCCACTGACAAAACTGAGCCAACTTAGAGAATGGCTGAGAATTTCTTATTCTGTTTGAGAACTTCAAAGCACATCAGATCTCATTAAAGACCAAATAAATGCATTTCAAAATGGAGAAAAATGGAATGGAAGTAGTTCTTCCTATTGATTCTTCACCTTTGGGTTTTGTTTATTTACAGTGTATCTACATGTGAACCCATCAATCAGGCCCCCTTTCCTGTCAATGGAGAGAAACAGGAGTTTGTAGGTTTGGATTCAGCCACTGTGTTTTGGATGAAGCATTTCTTACAAACGACATTTTATCTCCACTGACTATAAAGTGATTTAAGGCAAGCAGCAAAAATCTAGGCAGCAGCACTGCAGACACCTAAATTTTGCACAGGGTTTTTGTTCACACTTCTGTAAAATATAACTAAGCCAAGAGAGAACATTTACATTATCCTTGGCAACGCAGATTGATCACATACTGTACTAGGAATTTTAAAAGTGGACTTTGTAGACCTGCTACACAGTCCTTCAATTCTTGCCAAAAGCTGCACAGATTTTTGTTAAGAGCAAAACTCATCTATATTACTGATTTATTTATATTTTTTTCTTTGCAAAGTCCAAAATCCCCTGCCACTAATTGCCTGTCACCAAGTGCTCCATGATACAAATCCATACGTGAATAATTTTGTTATGTCTAACAACAGTTGTATTGATTTCATATATATTTACAGTACCTATGATTGGCAGTTTATCAGTATATCAGTTGTCAGCTTGTTTATGCAAAAAAAAAAAAAGTGCTTGAATAAATTCAGCCAATGTTAACAAACCTCTCAGGTAAACGTATACCACACATGCCCTACACGTTCACTGTCTTGGATATCAACTACATGCCTTAGTTAAATAAACAGGGTTTATCTTTTGTTACATCACAAGAAAATCATGCCTGTAAAACTATTTGGTAGGATCCACAAGACAGATTCCATGTCTGAAACCTTTGTCCTACCTAAGTTATAGGGAAAACACTAACTTTAAGGTAAGCCATATACAAACAGGCCATTTGTTGTTTAACCTGTTCTCTGGAGTCTGTGTTGCTACAGATGAATAAACAGCATTTAGTCTGAGGACACCATGCAGACTCACAGCGTTTTCCAGCTGGTAGGCACAAGGGAGGAGAGGAGCAGCAAAGGATGGGGGAGTAAAATCACATGTTTGCACACTGCCACAGACTCCAGCATGCCTAAAAGAAGTCATTGATATTTTGAAGGTAGTGAAATAATTCAGACAGTTCATCCAGTTTCAACAACACTGTGGTGAGACTGCTGGAGTAAAACCACCAAATTCTTCCCTCTTTCTTCTTTAGGACTGTCACGATAATCTCTGGCCAAGTAGCTAGTCAGATACTGCTCACCAGCCTAGCTATCAAGATTATGGGCATCACAACCATCATTTCATTACGACACCAGCCGTAAGACCAGAGCCTCTGACTTGGCCACAAAGACTTCAACAACCACTGAGGTTTGCTAAAATGCAAATGTCTTCTTCCCCAGAGGAAAATGTGAGGGGCTTGTGGGGCATTACCACCGACACTACTGACAATCGGCACACTGACTACCATATGGCTCTGTCTTCTTACCATCTACATATTCCTTCCTAGCTTTCTGGCACCACATGTGTTCCCCTGTCAGAGGCATGAAACATGAGTGCCAAGTGGCAGAGAATAAAAGCTGAGGCTGTCCCACACTCCCACAAAACCTTCCTGCCCGCCTCCTTCCACTGACGTTGCCAAATCTCACCCCAAGCTTTCCTGTGATTCACAGATTATTTAATCGGTTCTGAACAGAGAGATCTTGTGATCAAACAAGCATCAGAAATGCAAGGGACCATAAATGACACCACCATACCCAGCAGTGCATCAAGGCTCCCAGCGCCCATTACCTTCAACCACCACAAAGTTTTACATGCTGAGGAGAGGGCAAGAACCAAGAACTTTGAACAGAACAGTTGCGATTCCCCCATCATGGTAAGCAGGTGCCACTTGACAAAAATAGCTGACATGGATCCCACAGGAGAAGGCTCTCTTCTTCAGAGACAAAATTTGGCATGCAAAGTGTCCCGGGTGCATGGGTAACAGCCACTATTGACTATGGTCAGCACTTCTCCACTCTGTTCCTAAGCAAGCTCACAAATAGAATAACCAAAGATTAAGTGTAGCCTTGTATAACTGAAGCTTAATGTCTATATTCAGATCCAGGAGTTGGATGTGAAACCATTTTAGTAGCTGCAAAATCTCCTCTAGTCAGTGGCTAGACAGTAAACATCCTTTCTCACACTCCTGGAACTGCCTGAAGCATTTGATGCTGCCTCAGAGACTCAGTTCCTTTTCATGAGAAAAAAAGGCAAGGTCCAGGGTAACAATCTGAAATGGTCTGAGCTCTTTCTGCAGCAGAGCACTCAAAAAGTAATGAGAGAAAACTGCACCTTTATCACAAACTTTCACACAGCTCTTCTTCAATATCTACAAGCAATCACTAGATACAGCAATTGGAAAACCAGGACTTACGTTCCAAGTTGTCACCTGGAAAGTCACTTGTATCACCTTCTGAAATCACAACCTTGCATAGCATCATCTAACAGTCATTCCTGGCTGGCTAGGAAACTTGTGCCTGAGAGATTATAATCTGGTTTTAGTAAGTCATGTTTTGATCACCCATCATCTGACTATAGCATGCACTACATGTTGGCAGGAAACTTCAAGTACTGTAAAATACTGCCAGGTATCTTCTCAGAAACGCGGGCTATCACAAGCATGCCAAACTTTGCTACCACAAGAAGCCATCCTGTTGTACACAGTTCTTCCCGCAGGAGGAACACACCGTGAAGCACACCATGGACTTGACTCAATTTGCTCAGCACATTGCCAGAACTTGCAACAGAGCTGCAGCGTTAAGACCCCGCACAAGCAGGGGAGAACATAGACATTTATGAACATATATATCCACGCTCAGCTGAAAGACTGCAAGTGATGACAAATTGAAATTACTTTTGAAATTGATTCCAACACTTAATTATGCTCACAGTTAAAGCTTTGCTTTTCAGAAAGATATTTATAACAAGCATTTTAGTCATCTAATTAAAATGTGATTCAGAACACGTAAGCCTGAGAGTCCAACTTCCCTGCACGTCCAAAGGGAAAAATATGGATACTAGCACATGACTCAGAGCACCTAAATAGATGCATAGTATCAGACAGTGTAAATATCTATCTTTGCCTTTGTTAGTTTAAAATAACCTAAAGCCATGTTCCAGTTCAGGTTTGCCACCTTCACATAATTACTTTTGATATAGCAAAGAAACGTTGAAGCAGAGAAAACCTGTTTGTGGATGTAGTGAGAATCATACTACTGCAACATGCAATCAGCAGCACAGCTGGAACTTCAGCCCACACTTCTGCGCCTTGCTGGCTTGGGATAGGCTTAAGTACGTACTTATGCCCTGCTCAATGGGGCCTGTAGAAACAGATTTCAGCTGTTATAACAATCAATGCTTTTGTCTCTGGCACACATCCGTGTGAGGGATTCCAGCTTCTCCAATTTCCTGAGTATTGCTTGTTTCCTGGAACATTTAGAAGCACCACAACTGTCTTCCCCATTTCTCTGCCAACCTGTCCTCCTGGGCAAAGGGTTCAAGTGGCTTCATTTGGTTTGCTTTTACAGGATTTTCTCTTTTATTTCTGAAAAGGTGTAAACAAATAACCAGGTGCACTGAATAAAAGCAAACAACCCCCACCTATGCCTCATTTCTTGTCTAGTGTCCCATGGCAAAACTTAGTGTTACGAAAGATTTGCCTCATGTTCACCATCTTCTGACTTCAGTGGCTACTCCTTCAGTCATAAAACTTGGTCTAGTGTTCTTAGTAGCCGTTTTCCAGCATATCCAATGCTGTACAACTCTGGGGCAACTCTACAGGCTGGTCTCCAGGTTGCGGTGCTGCTCTCTTCTCACAGCAGCACAACACTGGGTTGTGCTGGTGTAGGCAAGGGGCCAGGAGGTGTTCAAAAGCTGCTGAGACTCCCACACTGCTGGCAATGGCTGTGTCCCCTCATCCCCCACCCTTGTCATTCTCCTGTTTTATCCCAGCACGAGGCTCAGGAGAAGAAACAAGAGGCTGGACAGAATTATCTCAGGAGCAGAGCAGGCCCTCAAGGTCATCACTTTTCCTACTACTAACTTTTCCTCTGTATCAAGGACAACACAACTGTTTCAGTTTCACATCTCACCAGCAAAATCAGGGTCAGAACAATGTGGGGCTGGCTTGGCTTTCTGAATGATTGAGCATGTGTTCTCTCTCTGCTCCCAGGTGGCATAAAGCACAATCACTGTCATTTGTTGATGGTGTTTTGCCTTCTGAAAGATTGAATTCTACATCCTGGCTTTCAAAAACACAGTTCACCGTGTTCTGCGTTTGCTTGCTCTAATGAATATAGGGGCAGTAGTAAAATGCCAGCATGGGAGTCAGTGCAGGGTGACTGCTGCAGTTTTTACACTCACCCATGCAGGCAGCTTTGGTCAATATAGGAAATAGTTTTCTAACCCCTTCACATACACTTTCCTGCTGGAAATTCTTTACAGGTTGTTGTTGCCCTCACCTGAAGTTTTACAAATGAATCACCAACAGGAATCTGACTCTCCTTATACATCTTTTAAACAGCCCAGCCAGAAACTGTTTGGTATTCAAGAGAGTCGCAATAGGGAGAAGAGTTAAAATCTGACTCCCCATTGACAGGCATTTAGAAAAGCGTGTCATACTACAATGTCACCTTTGCTCTTGAGGCTGAATTTTCTGAGAAAAATGTGCAATGAACACACTGATAATACACAGATGTACTCACACAACATAAGCACCTTGAAAGTGTGTTAAATTGTATTTACTCTTACTTGGCTTTTTTGGCATGTCCCTTTATGTAAACTCCCTATGTGCATCTCTATACATGTTTGCAATAGTATTGAGAAAGTATCTTTTGTAGTTGTATCTCTAAATCATTGAGCAGTCTACCCGTTACTGCCCCTATAAACTGTCTACAGAATATATAAACACCATGCCTTTTATATATGCATCAACCTGGATTATGTCATTGCCATCAATTAATCTCCATTATAAGCATTTTTTTTTAAAGGCTGTCCAGTGCAAAGCTTTATATAAGAAATGGTGTGGACAGAGGCACTAGGTTAAAAACAGCTGAGTACCCATGGCACAGGCAGTCCATCAGCAGAATCACAATAATTGACCATGTGCATGTTCTTAGCATGCCCCAATTGCAAAGTAAAATGTGTTAGTTTAAACCACCATGAAGGTGCCCGCACCCTCAAACAGTCAATAGGATGCAATGTGGCTATTACAACTTACAGTCTGCACCACATCTTAGAACAGGCTTAACTGTGACCTTGGCATAGCTTGGAAGCTTCCACTGTTACATGCCAGGCAATAAAGAGCCAGAAGAGCCAGTCATTATTATCAGACTACAGTACAGGAAAAAACAGGGATCAAGAGCTACCCACCAATGCCGCTTTGAGCAATGAGGCATAAGACATCTCCACCAACCTGGGCTGGTCAAACCAGTGAAATCTCACCAAGTCATGAATTGTGAATCTTGGAAGCATGTGGTCCACTTCAGATCTCAGCAGTTTCAGAAAGCTATGAAGCTACCTGAAACAGAAAGCTGACATTTCAAAAGCTCCCATGAAACGCTGGTTCTTTTAATTTGGGGTTCACAGTACAAAACCATTTCATTTTGACTATGCAACCTGTTTATCAAACAGATATGCTGTGATTTTATACTACAATAATGCTGCTACTGTTCCTAGCATCCTTTAATACAATCCAAAACAATGCTTATTACTCATTTAGTGAGGCAGGTTATTTGATACCATTGAAAAATCTGCCTAATAGTGATAAAACAAGCAAAGTCAGGTGATTCTTTTCAATGTGATTAAAAGTTTTGGCAAAATCCAAAGGCTTCTGCAAAAATTTCTGATTTGAAAAAAAGGATGTACTGCTGCGGGGGAAATGTTTCCTTCCTTAGTCAAACAGTGAAACTGTATAAAGTGAGTAGTAAGAGTGCTCATAGTGTCTCCTAGCTACAAATACATTTGTGACAATACAGCTCTTATCCCTGTACAAGTCCATACTTTTCTGGTCTTGGCTTCAGCCCCTTCACTTTAGGCCTTAGTCTTTCCCACACTCTACTTCCTCAAAGATTTCTGGAAACCCAAAGGAGATTTAAACAAGAAAAATAAACTCCTATTAGTCTTTGAGAAAACACAGCTACTTTCTAAAAAAAGTCTCAAAATGGAAAGTAGGCTGAATAATCAGAATTTTATTTTATTCACACAGCTGGTTAAATTCTGCAGGCCCTGAATATTCTGCTCCAGGTTATCTCCATCACAGGAGAGAGAAGCAATAGCAGAATTTATGCATAGTTCAGAAATAACTTATACAAGATGGATGAGAAGCTGGACTACTGGGTTCAAAAGGCAACATTCAACAGTCAGTATAATTAGCATCTGGTTATGAACGGCGATACCAATGCTGCCACTGTTAAACATCTTCAGCAGCAGCCCACGGTGAGATGGAGTGCACCCTCAGCAAATGCACAGATCAAACCAATACAGTCAGCATGTGGAAGGAAACATTTTCTCTCCTTGGTGTTTGTGAAGCCACTGTGTCCAGTTTTACATCCCCCAGAACAGAAATGAGATCAAAAAAACTGGATTGAGGTCGGTGGAGGGCCACTGAGATGGTTGGGGCTGGAGCACTTGCCCAGTGGGGCAAGGTTGAGGGAACTGGGCTTGCTCACCCTGGAAGGGAGATGGCGGCCTACCAGCAGCCTGGCAAGGCCTCTGGGGGATTGCAGAGAAGATGGGGCCAGACTCTTTTCAGAGGTGCACAGTGAAGGGATGAGAGGAAGCAGACACAAGTTTCATCAAGGGAAATTCTGACAGGATGGAAGGAAAACCATCTCATTGTGAGCGTGGTTAAGCAACGGAAGAGGTTGTCCAGAAAACATGTCTGATCTCCATAGATACTCTCAAAATTAACTAGGCAAGGCTCTGAGCAACCTGATGGAACTTTGAACCTGGTCCTGCTCTGAGCAGGGCCTCAGACCAGATGACCTTCAGAAGTCCCTTTCAACCTAAATTTTTTTGTGATTCTGTGACTCTTTTCATCTATAAAATAAAACTAATTTCTACTTTAAAATGCTTTATATGAATTTGTAAAGAAAAGAAAGTGAATGCCTTAAAATATAACCTTTTAGTTCATACAATCAGGTGAAATGAAATTATTTACGATTTGATGTAGAAGTACTACACAAGCCTTTAATCATGCAAATGACAACAATTGCTTCCCTCCTCTACAGGTTCGTAAGCGGTGCTCATCAACATAATATCTGATCAACTTCTTGTAGTGCTCTAAGCAACATGACTAACATCTGGCACATAGTTTGTTTCATGGTTACTGGCATTCTCTTCTATCTGTTTAGATCTTGACTCTTTTGTTAGGGACATTCACATAAACAGGATGTTTCTCCTTCTGCCTGTACTGATATCATATTGATGGGAGTTCTGCAATAGCCATTTTTAGCAAGGTAACATTAAAGGCTGTGATTACCAGCAAACAATATCAAAGCTGCATTCAAAATGACAAAATAAAAGGAATCTTGTCCAGATCCTGCTAGAAAAAACTGCTTTCTGTCTCCACTTTATTTAAGAGCCGCAAATGTAATTTGCACAGCTGTTCTTCAGGGACTCACACAAAGGCTTGAGGCTCTGGGAAGACCTAACCTTTGTTTCTTTCTGGGCTGATTCTATCTCATTTTTATAAGGTCATAAATCAAGGCTAGAGAGAGCGAAAATATATTTGGGCTTTTGAATGCAAAATGAATAAGAAAAAAGGCTTTCATTTACAGCAAAGTCCTCCCCCCACCCCTTTTCCTTCCCAAGTGCAAGCTCCCTGCTGTACAAATCAAAAGTATGCACCAAGACGGTGCCTAAATCTTTTATGAAACGGGCCCTTCACTTGCACTTCAGTGGAACTTGCTGTGCATTAAAATTTCTTTTAATGGCAGAAGGAAATAATTCTGCAGTTAGGGCACAGTGCTCCTTGCAGCACCTGGTATTTGGGCTGGATATGGTGCAGGGAAAGAGAATTGATGCTGGTGCCTTTATGCGGTCTCCTCACAGACCACAAGACATGAAGGTCCCTATAGTCCTGTAAGGGTAGAAAACATGTAGCTCTTGAGATCGATAAGGCCTCTATACATAGTCCCTGCACAGTTCTTATGCCCACACAACATTGTCTGCTCTGCAACGTCAGCCGTCCTGCAGCAGGCAGGTGGTAGCATGGGGATAGCTAAGCAACCCAAATCTCAAGCCAAGGTGGGAAGTAAGCCAGCCAGGGTGGCCAAGGTCAACATTGCTGTGTCGCCCAGGGACACAGCTGCATGCCAGCACTCTCTCACAGACAGCACGTGGAAGTACCCCGGGAAGGTACGACTGCCTTCCTCAGCTGAATGCCTCCTGGTGTTCCTTCAGCCCTTCAGCGTACTCGTCTCATGGCTTGAGGACACACAGGGATTTTGACATGAGATAGTTCATGGACATGCACCAGTTTGTCCAGCCATGGAGAAGTGGATTCTCCGATGTCAGGCATGCTCCTTTCTTACTCGGCTCTCTTGCTTCTCTCCAGCCATTTTGTCACCTGCACAAGTACCCCCCCACTAACTGCTAGGCAGAGGAAATACGAGTACTACCTCGTTTCCCCAAATCCTCCCTCTTGCACAATATGCCCTACACCATAGGAGGCATCTCTGCAGTTCCTCACCCTCATGCAGACATCTGAGGGTTGAAAGAATTGCTTCATTCTTTTCTTAAGTTGTTGATATTCATATAGCCCAGGCAAGACTAACTCAGATCAATGCAGCTCACAAGGGTGCGTGCTCACAGACATATTAGCACCAGCCTTCAAAGCAACCCCCTCAAGCCCAAAAACAACAAAAAAGGAGGCTTCAAAGGATACGTCTACCCCCTCCACAACATAACGTCCCATGCTCACTGCAAACAATAGTAACAGAAAAATCTGCCCTGACAAGATTCAGGGAAGACATTGAAGTAAACTCAGCTGTATTCCCTAGGAAGAACAGACTCCTCCAACATGGAAGAGAGGGTTTTTTCTAAACGGTAGGTATGTTTAATAATACAAAAGCTGCAGTACCATCGTCCAAATATTTGTTTTTATCTCTGTGCAGGCAAGCCTGGCTCTGTTCAGTCAGATCTTGCTGTCCTATACTCTTCCAGTGTGGAATCCTTCCCTACACGTTTTTGAGTTTTATAAATACCAATGCTACCTCTAAGCACCCTTCATTGTATTATTTAGGTATGAACTCCAATTATAGACTCATGGGTAGAGCAGGGAAAAGCCCTCATTTCCTTATACTTTAACCTAGCATATTTTAGTGTCTCCATTGTTGCTTTGTTTTTACCTGGCATCAGATATGAGATTTAAATTGTGCTTAGAATAATTTTTTATCATTGCTTCTTGAAGCTGCCAGTGACTTTATTAAAACTGAAAAGGTAATACCCCGTATTCTTTTATGTATACTGTTTTTTCTCTTCCAGTTCTTTTGTCTGAACCAGAAGTCATTGAATCTAATCAGGTTTTTAAATACAAATTTAAGGAAAAAATGCACTAGAGGAGGTTTTTTCCTTGAGAACTAGATGTACAGCTATGATAAAAATATTTCCAACATCATGTTGCAGTATGCTACACTTCTTCCTGTGCTGTCTTTGTACATTCTGTGTCCTATCTTATTTCAGCCTGTTTCTCTGTGTTCAGAAGAAATTGGTAACATGTATCAGTACTGGATGTTCCTGTGAAGGCTTGTACTGAAGTACAGAGCTAAGATCAAAGTTCATTCATGATTTCTAGGTGCTACTGAAATGAAGTCTTTGTTTTGCTACTGGTAATTGTAGAAGTTTGTAATAAGAGAAAAGATGTTTTCTCTCTCTTTCTCGGTCTGTGTTTATTTGAAATATCACAATAAGACACAAGAAAAGCTGTTAAAAATAGCACTGAATATGTTGAATCACAATTTGTTTTAATCTTGTCTACATAGTTCCTGCTCAATCACTGAAATCTCATTTCCTTCTCTGAAAATTAACAACAAAGAACCACCACAGTGTTGGGAAGCTACATGCCATAGCTGCTTCCTGCAGTCATCCTCCATTCTCATCTTCTCATGGTAATTCACCCCAAATTTGGACTACACAGCTGAGGAATGACTACCATACATACAGGCAGATAGATGGATAACCCCCCCACCCCCCACCCCCCATATCTTTTGATTTCCATATCTACCAGATTAAGGGCTCGCTGTCTGGAATGTCCTTTCCTATAATCTTGCTCAGTAAAACATCTTTCATTCTGTTCCAACTTCAAAAGACAAGAAAACAGTATCTTTTAATCTACAGTGACTGGCAGATGGCCATTACCTAGCATTTTACTTTCCTTGAGCGTAGTTTATCAATCCTGCATCGATGCCATTCTCTCTTCAACATTAGCAGACTTGAGTTTGCACAGTGGTTTTATTTTTTTTCCAGAAATCACACTCCATTGTCTCCACAATCATTGTCTATTCTCATTTTAACATAATTGCTGCTTTATTAAGCAAAGTATTTAGAAAGTTCCTCCCAAAACCTTTACACTGAGTGCTTTTAAAAAATTAAATGCCAACAGAACAATTTCTTTCCCTTCTCTCCCTTCCATCACTAGAGGAATGTTAATTAGCAGGTCTGTTTTTCTCATTTCTTTCAGTCTTCTCCCTTCAAACCTGTATGTGATAGTTAGACACCATGCTCATGTGGGCAGCATAAGAACCAGAATAGAATAAAGAAATATTGGAACAGCACATTGCCTGTCTTAGTGAAGGTACACACGAGAAGAAGTTGTGGTTGGAAAGGCATGTGGAAGAGGAAGCAAAGAAATGGAAGGGAGTTTTTATGGTTTAGCTGGGACCCAGTCTTGCAAATATCTACTGCTGAGGTTATACTCTGTGGACCTGACTTCATAATTTCACACGGCACAGAATCACATTAGAAGGCAACAACAGCAGAACCGAGCCAATACCGATGCTGTGTCAAGTAAACCACAGAAGAAGGTTCACGTATTCAAAATTATTGTTTCATTTCATGCAGGCAACTGAATATTGCAGCACTGACATTCACAGACTTTTGCTGATGCTCTAACTGGCTGCTCAGCATTCATTATAGGCAGACATGGCAGGAACACGCATGAAAACGAAATGGTGGTTGCAGGGGTGCTTGGAGAGCAAGTGTTCTAGCAGCAATCACTACAAAGTAGCAGCCACCGCTAGAAAGATGACATCTTTCCAAAGAAGCTGGAGCCAAGAAGCCAGTGGGATACCTTGCAGTCGGTACATGGGCATCGAGAAACACAGGCTTTTCCTCCATGCAACTCATTCCAAGTGGACAGTCAAACATCACTCCAGGAGGAAGGTGTTTGAGAGGGAGATGAGGTAGCTCAAATCTGAAGGTCCACTGAGCCAAACCACTAACCTAGCATCTACGCTTGGTATATATGCTGCTGTGTACTGACTTGCACAACAGCCTTCTCACTTGGTGTGCATGGCTTTTACTATCTCCCTCTGCATACTACCTAGTAAATAGCCACCATGATTTTTAGTGTTTACTACACCTTTTGACAAACTGAATCCTGGCAAACTTGAGCACAATTCCTCTGAAAAAGTAGAACTTTGCCCACTGACAATATTTCCTGGCCATTTCTGTGGCACCCTGCAGGCTCTGCTGGAGGGAGGGGGAGAGGTAGATCCACAGCATCATGAGCAGCTTGTCACATCAGTATGACTTCAGATAATGCCTACAGGAACATTACTCTATTAAGAGCATGCTGCATACTTTATGAATATATATTGTAGACGTGTACTGCAATGTACACATGCACTACATACTCACAGTAAACAACGTGGTAGGATTTGACAGATGTACAGCACTACCATCAAAAACTAGCTCCTTCCAACATGGTGTGGAGGTTGCAAATAAATATCCTGTCTCACCTCAAGCATTTGACATACTGCCAATCTTGAGCAGGCATCGTTATCCCCAGTGCTGTATATCTAAAACAATTTTTCGAGAGCACATAGCCATCACATTGCCAACATTCAGAGTTTGTACAGTCACAGAACCACTGAGGCTGAAAGGGACCTTGGGAGGCACCTAGACAGCCTCCTGCAGAGGTTTCTTATGGCTTTGCCCAGTTGGGTCCCCAGCTTCTCTGGGCAACCTCTTTAGCTATAACCATTTTCAGTTTTCTCTTAAAAAACAAAACCAAAACCAACACATTAAAAAAAGATTTTTCCATTCTAGGCAACAGAATTTTTTTTTTTCTCCTGATCTGCTGAAATGGTTTCAATAGATCTGACAAGTGTCAACCAGTCAGGAGGAAATTCCAGCAGCAGTTACATAAATGCTTGAAAACAGGCATGTTTAGAGAGGGAATGCTGATGCTGAGCCATGGCTGTGTCACTACAGGTATTGCTAGACTTAAAAGAGACAGCACTACGTCAGTAACCCTCATCTGAATGACCCCAGGTCAGTTCTAGCTGGATGAGATGTACATTTAAATATCTTCACATCAAAGAAAAGGGAGAAATAATTCATCCAATGTGGTTGTCTCTAATTGAAATGCTACCTCCAAAAAATTTTGCACTAGATATGTTATAGTGGGCAGAGCAATCCTTTCCTCCTGTTGTGAAGGAACAGATCGTTCAAGACAGGAGCCTGAGCTGTGCTGAAGGCAGTTAAAATTACAGCCAGTTCCAAAAATAGATGTCAAAAGCCCAGCAGGCTCCTCTTCCTTCCACGGCGGCCCACATCATGGGAACAGTTCCACCATCATTACACTTGTTCGACAGCTCTTCTCCCACCTTCCCAGGCCTGAGAAGGAGACCTTACCTTCTGAACCCATTCTTAGTCCTGCCCACACATTCCCTGGTCCCCCAAACTGGCTGGGTTTAGCTGGAGAATTTAGCCCTGGAGAGTGTCTGATAAATCGTGTCATTAATTTGCATAGAAGTATAGAATAAAATTGCTATATGGCTGCTTTTTTATTTCTAGGCGTGCATGCTGAGAAGAAACTCAGCCCTACATGGGGAAGCAGATTTTAAGCCACCAGCATGTGAGCACAGAGCTGATGGCATGAAGATTCCCACGTTCAGCAGATGGCAGGTGAAAAACCCCATGCACTCATCTCATGGTGATGAACAGGGAAGCTCTCCTCATCCTTCAGTGGGCACAACTTGTGTTGGCACAGTCCTGAGGCCCCACAAAACCATTCCCTCTCCACACCTGCAGTATTGCAGCGGGGCTCTAGCCATGCCTTTTACGCGGGTGACAGCCTTTTTCTGGGTAACAGGGACACTTAGACCTCTAGAGATATTTTGCAGCACCCAAAGGCTCAGTAGCTCTAAACACCTCCAGGGTGAAGCGCCATGGAGGCAATTGCAACCTGAACCTGCAACCTGAACTGTGGTCTACTGAGTTAGAATACCATGCCCACAGTCACCCGGCTGGCAAAAAATAGGTATGGATGCACTTGGCTGGAAAGAGCAGAACTTGTGAGGGGGCTTTCTGCTTTGCATGCCCTCCAAGCCTTTCACTAGCATTGCACAGCTTGGACTGAGGACAGAGCTGGGAGCGACTTCTGGCCTCCCGGTCTCAAGGACACAGGTCCTTCACATGATGCAAACCCCTTCAACAGCAGTTTGTTGCCAGAGGAACTGCCCAATTCCTATTGCACTGCAGGAAAATCCCTCTCTCTCCTCTCTATCTTTTTCAGCGTGTTTAGAGAGTGTCAATCCTGAGACTACCAGTTCCCTGGCTTCCTCTCCCAGCTCTCTCCAAAATGCCAGTAATGAAGCAATCAGGACAGTTCAGCAATCAGCATCTTGATATAATCCTTCCTCTTTGACAGTCAGTAGGAAATAAATCACTGGCTGAAGCCTGCTGCAAATACACCACCCAGGCACAGATAACATCCCTAAAAAAGGATGTGAGACACAAAGACTAATCAAGGATTCTGCAGCTATCAGAGGAAGGTATTTTCTATGGCAGAGAAAATACCCCATTTTCCTGAGTATTTCCCATGTGATTTTACCTTCATGCAAACTGTAAACGTAGAGCCTGGAACCCAAGAGATCTCTAGAGGTTCTATGAATTTTCAACATCATTAAGCATAGGATTAAATGAAATTGGAAGCAAAATACGAGTTTCCTAGTGTCTAATATATCTATTCTTACATGAATGTTAGGTGAGGTGAAGGAGAGATAGAAGTGGCCAGGAGAAAGGCCACATAAAATTTTATCTTTTGACACAATCTAAATGGAGAAGCTGGAATGGAAATCAAGAGTGAAACGGCAGCCTCAAAGCACTTATTGATAGCAATAGGTTTATCTTAGGAAAGGATTCTTATGCTCCAAATATTTTTGTAGGCACTTTGCTGATGAATGAATACATTACAATACTTGTTTCAACTTCCTCCACTGCCTCTTAGGAGAGGACGAAGCCTCACCTGATGCTGGATCAAACTACGCAGAGGGTCCGGATCAGTGTTTGGGAAAATACAGATTAGGTTTTTTTGTGATGTTCAAGGATGAACTTTATCAATTCCTTTCTAGCTATTAGAGGCACCTATTGGAGCTTGACATGTGCATATTCACGTTTAAATTCCGGTTTGGTAGGTTTAGAAATCTATCAGCAGAGTGCTCTGTTCAAAGCACACTGCCTATTGCTGAACGTTTCTGGAACATGCATTGATTTCAAAAAGGTAATAAATGTATTTTTATTCCAACTTTTAACTGCTTCACTCTGCAATTTCTCTCATCAGTCCTCTAAAAAAGCTAATGAGACTGACACCTCATTATTATTTTTTATCATCTTCTTAGTGATGATAGCATTAGAATTCTTCACCTTCAGAAGACACAGGGATATTCAAGTTGCAGGAACTTTATGTTTAAAGTTATAATTTTGCTTTGAAGCACTCTGTCCTAAGACTTCAAAAAGAATTTTCCTCTGCAGTAGGGAAGGGATGGAGGAAGAGAAAAAAAACCAGCTGTAACATCGCAAGTTATGGTAGCTGACCTCACAGTATGAAAATACCTTGGAAACTGTACCTGAATTTATCTTAGTATTTACCAAAGCCAAACCCTCTACTACCAAAGATTTAGTAACTGCAATCTGCAAATGAGTGCTGAGTCTTAGATCACTGATCATACTTCATCATACTTTTGCTGTCATACCTTTTTTCACACCGTGTGTTAAAGACAAGCCAATTGAGATATTATAAAAGAATTTGATAAGTCTTTCTGCTCCCTGGGCTCTCTGCTCTTATTCCCATCAGATGACTAATGCATAAGCAGGACAAACCGAAACCAGTCTCTAATTAGCTAAGCTGATTAGTTCCAGTAAAATAGGACCCAAACCTTTTCATTATTGAGGGGGGGGAAGTAATTTCACTTCCCACTCCTAGTTTCCCGAGTTAAAACTGATCTCATCTCCTGGTATTTACACACCTGATAGCTGCCAACATTCACACACCTTGGGAGGTTAACAGAATCAAGGAAACAAGGAAATCCACGGGCATAAAATAGGCAGCAAATATCCAAAGGGATGGTCTCCTTCACAACTAAAGCACGTACATGTGTCTGTAGCTCACGTATTAGTTGTTTCTAATTCCTTTGGATGTAGAATGCATTATTCTGATATTAATTTTGCCAATACCAAGCCTTTACTTTTTTTTTTTTTGCCTACATCAAAGGAAATTGGAAGTTCGTAAAAATTGAATAAGCCTAGTTTTCATTCATTACGTCGTAGTCAATTTAAAAAAGGCACAGAACATCTGGATTCTTTGGGAGTTATCTTACCTCCAGTAACGCATGTGTGATACGTACTGTGTTATACCAGCCCTTCCCCAAGATATCTTCCACCTTCCAGTGAAAAACAGGTGGACGGACTCACGACTAGCCCAAGACTCAGTCATATCCAAGACTGCTACCCAAGGAGAGACCCTGAACTGTACCTGGGCAGAACATCGGCAGGTGCAGCAAAGGCTGGCACGTGCCAGGGAAGGCAGCCAAGGCGGCCGGTGCCAGGACCTGGAAGAGGAGCGGCTGGGAGGGAGCCAGGGAGGTACATTGCACAGGTCTGGGTGTCCCTCTGTCGAGGGAAGGCTGCGCCGGGAGAGCGGGGACTGGGCCAGACTGGGCGGGTGACCGGACACGGACAGGAGGCGTCAGACAGAAGATTGCTTGGTTGGTTGGAGATAGCGATGACGCCTTCAGAAAGGCCGGGGAAGGGAAGTTCCCAGAGCAGCTGAGCTTGTCCCCAACAGTTTCATCCCCTTTGTGCTCTCTGCTGCGGCTGGGTGAGGTCATTCCCCCTTCCTCTTCCTCTCCGCTTTTGTGGTGAAGTGACATCTTTGGCTCCAAACCGGACAAGGGCAGAGCAGACCTTGTGATTATTTCCTTCCCAAGGCAGGTCAGGTCTCTGTCACGGAGTGCAAGACTGGGGCTGTCTTAAGACTTTTCAAGGCCACCAACACAGAGATGATGAAGGACCCGCAGTCCCCGGTGGCGGAGGAGCTGCTGCAGCTTAGGCAATTTTTGCGCCCAAAACACCATCCTGCAAAAGAGGAAAGGCGTGTTCACAAGGGAAACACTGCCCTGTGGTCAGGGGCTGTCCCCATGGCTTGAAGAAGCAGGAGACACTGCTCTCCAGTACATGCAAGAAGCCAGCTCAGCGTTTCCTCTAGTTCCCTTGGTTTCTCTTCAAATATTCACTTGGAAATCCCATATTCCTAACACATGTGCTTCACACTCAATAAAGAAGCCTTTTCGAGAAGGGAAATGGCAGCCTGGCTAGCTGGGAGATGTGGAGGTTAGTCCAGCAGAAATAGGTTAGTGATTTCAGGCCAGCTTTATCCTCAGCCTGACAAAATCTGCTGCTTGTATTTAGCATAAACCCAATATTGTTTAGGCTCCCTTGGCTGGATCTGCATGTCTGTGTTTCGGGCTGTGGTTGTAGCACGGAGCAGCCGCACAGCCCCACGTTCATCCTTGCGGGGCACATTTCAGTGGTGGTTGGCAGGGGGTGGGGGCTTCGGTGGGCATGGAATAATTTGCTTTCAGAGGAAACTTAACCAGGTGCTGTGATCCCGGTGCACAGAGAGGAAAATGTACTTCAAGCCTTGCTGGGAATGCAAAAGCCCAAATCAATGACTGGGGGCATTCATCTGAAGAACCAGACTAACCCTGCTTTGGAGTAAGGGGGCAAATTTCATACAGTGGAGGTGCAGGGGCCCCAGCACTGACACCTTCGAGCCATGGGTCCACTCCTATCACACACCCCCCAAACTGGACAATTCAGAGAAGAGGGAAATGGACAGAAATCCCTTTCTCTCCTTGTCTCTGCTTTGAGTTATGGCCTTGAGAACATATAAAGGGCAGTTTGGGGAACCTGACAGTGATGCAGTTCAGGGGCATTAAGTATGATATAGGTAAACAGAAATTTCTGGTATATGTGACTGTTAACCAGCCACCTTTAGTCAGTACAAATTCAGTGTAAAGCAAGCAAAAAGGAGTAGGGATTAGGGAAAGAAAGTAGGACCTGTTGCATCCTGTAAACAGTGGTGCTAAGGCACTTAGGACAAACACTAAAACCATCATATGAAAATATAACTGCTCAGGCCAAAACAAGACCTGACAATACATTTGACATACCAGAAAGAAGCCTGCTAGAGAATTCGTGATATGAGGGGCTAAGAGAAATAAGGATAACCTGTAACTGGCTAATATAAAATCAGGGTATGTGATGCCGCTTGCATCCAAAACCATATTTTTAATCAATCTTCCCCATATTACACATTTATAAAGCTTTTAAAAAGCTTAGCAGTTCAGTGGTCTTTTGTAACTATAAATCACGAGGTGTGTCAGTGGCACTGCAACCGCATAAACCAAACCTTGGCTGTTAAATGAGCAGAATCCCAGCCGATCTGACGCGTGATTTAACTTGTCTGGTGAAAGCCTCCAATCTGTCTTGTTCCCAAGTTATTTGGAGGCGACGGCCGATAACCGCAGCTCTGCGTGCACAGATTAAAAACGTGACTCTGAGCGATCTGTAAAAACGGATGCTTACCGAGCCGCCTTTCCTGCTGCGTGCGGCGCGTCCGCCCCTCGCCCGGCTGCAAAACCACTGCCCGGAGCAGGATGTGAAGCCGGCCCCGAGGTCAGGCAGACGCCGGCTGGCACCCCACCATGGGCCGTGGCCGTTTCCCACCCCAGGCAGCTGCATTGCTCTCTCCAGGGCCAAGGACTGTTCGGACACCGGCCATCCATCAGCAGGGCGACAGGGTTGCTGAGCCCCAAAGGGCCGCAGGCAGCCTCTGGGGGGTTGCTTTCGGTGTCGGGTAAGGGCTGTGTGCCAGGGAGAGAGCAAACCTCGCAGGCCTAGGCAGCGCCCAGGAAGGACAAAAGATTCAGCCTGGAGCCAAAGCTCAGCTAAATCTGGCTGTATTTCAAGCGTCCAAGCTACTATGCTAAAATATCCAACACACTGCAGCAAACCGAGCCACCCTGAGACAAGAGACAGGATACCTTTTCCTAAGACTGATGGTTTTCTTAGTTACTTCTTTCTTTTCTCTATTTCTGTAAGAATTCATGAAGTTTTAAACACGATTTAAATGGAAATGTCAAGTACTAGCAAACCGCGTCATGGCACCTAACACAGTGCAAGGTAAAGCTGGTTCTCCAGCATGTTGCTACACGAAAACCCTGGGGCACTGTAGGAGAAAAACAGTAATCAATAAAATACTATTGCGTGTGCCGCTTAAAACAAAAGGCGGTATTCTTTAGAAAGCAGTGCTTAGAGAATAGACTTCTGTGAGCATGCTGGTACTCAGACCTCATTAAATAAAAGCACTATCGGATTAATTAGTTAATGTCTGGTAAGCCCTTTGAAGAAATATGGTAAATATGGTTTATCAGTGTCAGCTGTTATTTATTTCAGGGGTAGTGGGGCATATTCTGTATTTGACTGTGCCAGTACAATCCCCTTTGGCTTCAACCATGAGATCTGAAGACAGGGTACAAGATCAGGACAGAATTTGGCCTTTAAACATTAAAAAAGCTGCTTTTACTATCTGCTGCCTCCTCCTGACCTTAAATTCTACCCCAAAGCAAAGAAAACAAACTTTTCTTATACAAATGAGAGGTATATTACACCTACAGAAAGCAGCTCTCCCTTCCTACAATTTCCACACAAGCCATAAAACAGTACAAGATACTCTGAGAGGGAAGGAAGCTCAAGCAGCTCCGAGACATACAAAACATGAAAATGGCAGAAGTACTACAGAATAGCAGTATGGACAACAGGGGAGTTATTACGCTATGAAAGACGCATACCCAGACTACGCTGGCTCCTAATGGTTCTGCACAAAAATCAGAGTTAGACACATCTGTGCCAATGTCAAAAGATAAGACAGATAAACACTCTAAAATGCAACCCATGCAGTCCCGTAAGTGTACTTGAGAGGATTGTGTTGAGGCAGGAAAACACTGGCTAGAAAGCTATAAATAAATAGAAATCCTCCTAGAAAAATAATGTTCGGTATCACCTCTAGTTGTCCTTAGTATTTATACCTTCCTTTAAGTTGGCCTTCACATATTTCTTAGACAAAAAGCTGAGTGTAAAGCTCTCTGGTATACCTATAAAGCAGAATGCCTAAAGTCCAAAACAAGCAAGGCACCCCTAGAGGGATTACAGGCTTTGGGTTCGGTTTTGTCCTCCAGAGAAGTGCTCTAAGGGTGGGAACAGACACCTCCTGCCAGCAAACATCATGTCACTGGTAGTGGTCCCTGGCCTCTGCATTGTGGTGAGACCGGCAATCCATTTAAGAAGGACATCACCTAAGCCATCCATTTAACATCTGCAAACAGACAACATTCGGAAAGCACAGCCCCCTGACATTTCTGTTCAGACAACACGTGGCAGGCATCTTTCTGTCCGTGAAGTCAGTACAGATCTCAGTTCTTTGGAGAGGACACAAATATTTATATATATAATTATATATACATTTTATCTTATCATAATTATAGAAGATATCTTTATATACCACTGGTTACGTCAACTGTTTACTGCTTACAGCTTGCCTATATTTGTGAGACATGCATAAATTAAGAGAATTAAATTAATTAGTATCTGTTGCTAATTTTAAATTTGATTCTTTAATAACCCTAAGAAAAGACAAGCTGGTATTGGAGACAGAGGAACTTATTTCAAGACAAACCGGTATTGCTGATTCCAGAAGAAAAGATTTGCTCTGTATGAAGTTAAGTCCGAGTATCCTGGGATTAATAAACCTGAAGGCTCTGTATGCATATAAATACACCTCTCTGTCCATCCAACTGCATGAGAGCTCTGCAAAAACTCAAAGAAAGCAAAAAAATATGTATATTTTTTTTAACAAATGTGAAGAGTGAAACCAATCAGATAACTCAGAAAGGCCAAACTATGAAAAATAGATTTCATTACTGAACCAAAAGGCGGGACCTTTCAGGAAATTGGAAGCATGGATTATTACCTCGGGAGACACAAAAAGTCTTTCTTTTACCACGCTAACTCTCCCCATCCATTATTCATCACAGATGCCAAATTAGACAATTTTCATGTCAAATTGCTCCTAGGCAAGCGGCAGCAGCCCGCTGTGCCAGCTAGGGGACAGCAGGGCTGGGGTGGCACAGGCGTGTGCTGGGGATGAGGGGCCACACCACCCCCATTCTCACACAGGAGAAGTTATCCCAGGTGAGCAGGCTCTGGGGCACAGCACATTCAGTCTCCTGCCTGCAGGAGCAGGGATGAGTTTTGCTTCTCTCTGAAAGATGAGCTGCACCATTTTGGGCCCCAATACTTGCATACCATTACAAAAAGCAAAATCTTTTAGGATTTTATCCTAGGCTTCTACATGTTCTTGCGCCACTAAGATGTTTGGAGGAAACTCAGAGAGGGATAGGAGCAAATAAAGGAAGAAGACAGATTAAAAGGCTCCAAGGATACTTTACTATTCTGTCAGATAAAGGCACATCCTGACATCGTGCCTTCCACACACCCCATCATCTTTATTCTGCCCCTATGGCCTTGGGTGTTGCTTGCCCCATATTTCTGCTGGTACCCGCAGCCCCTGCTCCCTTCCTCTCCCAGCAGCTATCATTCTCCCCTGCAAAGGACTTGCAATTCCCCCCCTTCATTATCATTCTCTTTCTTCTTTTCTTCCTCTTCCAGAGTATCATTTTTTAAAGGCTGTCCTGGGAGGCTGGCAAGAACTAAGACTGTATCTGTGTGTACGTATACGTGAGAGTGTGTGTGTGTGTGTGTACACGTGTGGGTAACATTCCCCTGCTCTCAGGAGCAGCAGAAGTGCATTGTCCTTCACTGCAGTCTGAGAGGGTAAGAAGTGGAAGAGCGCACAGCCTTGGGGACGTGCAAGATCCCACAACCGAGGCAGGGGAGAAGCAGTGGTTGGGGACTGAAGCCCCTGGTGAACCAGACCCAGCATCCCAACAAGTCCCATGTCCTATGGTATCAGTTCGCAGCCCAGTGCCCGGGATGGCACCAGCCTGGGAAATAAAGCTGAGCGGGACACATGTAGGGCAGCCCATTTCTTTGCCACTGATATTTCAGAACCGGCATTTCCCAGATAATTTCAGTTTGCTTTACCAGTTGATCCCTAGAGCAGGGGGAAATTCTGTTTTTTCTCTTAACACTGTTATACAATATTGTGTTGAACTGCATACATACAGCCAGAGGGAAAACCAGGCTTAGCAAGTACTTCTTGGCAATCAGTTTTTAAACAGATGTTCAGCTGTTGTAAGATGCATTGTGGTAGTGGGCTGAGCCCTAGTACAATGTGCAGCCGAGGATGTAGTGACAATTGTACAGGATTAATTAAACTTCCTGAATGACCTCACTTAAAGGCTCTGCAGAGACCAGATAAGAATCACACAGCTTGGCCAAGAGCCTTAAAAGGGAAAGGAAAGGGAGGGAAAAGGACTTTCCGTAAATGTGCACTTCTTTCTCCGGTTCGGGTTGTGAAGCAACACCTGCAGGGCCTGGCAGAGAGGGGGCCACGGCTGCTGCTCTCGCTCAGTTTAAACAAAGAGAGCCAAATGGGTCAGATGTGCAAGCAGACGGCCACTGGCAGCCCTGGGACCTTACAGCAGCAAGCTGCCTCTCCCCACTTCCCCAGGAATCCTGCTGCCCTCACCCCTTTTTGCACTGCACTTACACAGCACTTTCCGTCCATTCCAGGATCCCAGGGCACAGAAAGACCCACCAACACAAAGCTAGGGGCACCTATGCTGCAAATAATGTAATTTCCTAGCACACTCCCTCAATCCTCTGATCATCCACACCTCATAAATGCATCAAAAGCTGGCTCAGTCCAGCTGACAATAATCATCCCACAATCTGAAAGCATGAAAGAAACCATTACAAATTTGTCTCCTTCCTCCTGTATCATCTTCCAACAATACCCTAGCTGGCTTTACAACCTGAAAACGCCCCACGGATGCCCACTTGCCACTTTGCAGGATACACAAGCCGTACAGCATAGTGGCATGCTACCAAAACAGCATCTGACAGGCTGTGATGCAGCACTCGCTCAGGGACTCTCAACTGCAAAGGTACCGCAAAATAATGACATCTTGGGTCACGAAGGAAACAGATACTAGGGAGCTAACCAGGGCCAGGACATGAACTTGAGCACTGCCCATACTGCTGGATTTTCAACAGGCTCCCTGGCCTGGTTGTGTCTCCCAGGCAATGCCCAGACTCACTTTGGGGACACCATGATGTAGCGACTGTTCTTAAGAGAGAAGATGGTCAGTTACCTTGTTCTGGAGAGAAATAACTCCTCCATCAGCTGTGCAGCAGCCCCTTGGGATGGCCAGGACATGGCCCATTTTACTTGCTCATCAGGATGACCATGTGAGGCCCAGAGATGTCCCCTGGTGCTGTTCTCTGGACATGAGCCGCTTTACACGCCTTCACCTGGGAATGAGGAATTGCTCCTGGGGACAGAAGCCTCTAGCAGTGTAGATGTAGCCAAAG
Source organism: Buteo buteo (assembly GCF_964188355.1). Classification (NCBI taxonomy): domain Eukaryota; kingdom Metazoa; phylum Chordata; class Aves; order Accipitriformes; family Accipitridae; genus Buteo; species Buteo buteo. Next base: position 36,180,726 of record NC_134172.1, read on the forward strand.
GTATTCAAGGGCTCAGCTTCCTTTGATTTCAGGCCCACAAGCACCTTAAAAAATAGACGCTGAATTTTACCATAATGCTGGGAGCATGATTTCATGTCACAGTTATCATCACGCTCCACTGGGATGGTCCTGCTCTCCACCACCCTCACGTCAGTTTTGGTGGCTCTGTTTTCCATCACACCAATCAACTTACCAAACAAGGGCACGATCATTAGGGGCCTGGCTAGGGAAGCAGTGTGGCATGTAGCCATAAAGATGGTGTGAAGGAGAAAGGGGATGCTCCTTTCCACAGCAGGCAGCAGATGGATTGTCTCAGGTGTAAGAAGTGAACTGGAAAAATAAGTAAGATTTGCAGTTCCTATGGAATAACATGGCTGCTTGTGGTGGGTTGACCCTGGCTGGACACCAGATGCCCACCAAAGCTGCTCTATCACTCCCTTGCTCAGCTGGACAGGGGGAGAGAAAATACAACTAAAAGCTCATGAGTCAAGATAAGGACAGGGAGAGATCATTCACCAATTACCATCATGGACAAAACAGACTCAGCTTGGGGAATATTAATTTAATTTATTACCAATCCATTCAGAATAGGATAAAGAGAAGAAAATCCAAATCTTAAAACACCTTCCCCCACCCCTGCTTCCTTCCCAGCTCAACTCCACTCCTGATTTTCTCTACCTCTTCCCCGCAATGGTGCAGGGGGACGAGGAATGGGAGTTTTGTCAGTTCATCACACATTGTCTCTGCTGCTCCTTCCTCCTCAGAGGCAGGATGCCTCACACTCTTCCCCTGCTCCAGCGTGGGGTACCTCCCACGGGCTGCAGTCCTTCAGGCACAGACTGCTCCAGCGTGGGTCCCCCGTGGGGTCACAAGTCCTGCCAGAAAACCTGCTCCAGCGTGGGCTCCTCTCTCCATGGGGCCACAGGTCCTGCCAGGAGCCTGCTCCAGTGCAGGCTTCCCACAGGGTCACAGCCTCCTTTGGGCACCCACCTGCTCCAGCGTGGGGTCCTCCCCGGGCTGCAGGTGGAGATCTGCTCCACCGTGGACCTCCCTGGACTGCAGGGGGACAGCCTGCCTCACCATGGTCTTCACCACGGGCTGCAGGGGAATCTCTGCTCCGGCGCCTGGAGCATCTCCTCCCCCTCCTTCTTCACTGACCTGGGGGTCTGTAGGGTTGTTTCTCTTACATCTTCTCACTCCTCTTTTTGGCTTCAGTTTCTGCTGCGCAGGTTTTTGTGGTTTCCACACACACACACCCCCCCTTCATAAATACGTTATCCCAGAGGCACTACCACTGTCACTGATGGGCTCGGCCTTGGCCAGCGGTGGGTCCGTCTTGGAGCCAGCTGGCATTGGCTCTGTTGGACATGGAGGAAGCTTCTAGCAGCTTCTTACAGAAGCCACCCCTGTAGCCCCCCCACTACCAAAACCTTGCCACACAAACCCAATACACTGCTGTTCTTCTCTGCACCAGTGTTACTTGCTGTGTCCTACAACGCCTGGAGAAAACACGCTGCTGTAGAGCTTGGCCTGCACACCTTCCCCATCAGCATCCTGCTATGTGCACCAAGTGCCAAATGAAGTCCTTAGGCTCTACTCACACAGCCTTGCTGCTGACCTCAAAAGGGGGTTTGCCCACAGAACCTATGGAAAGAGTTCAGAAAACTACCCACAGAATGGAAAATATTCTTCTATGCAAATTGTATTTCTCATTGTAGGAAATGCCTTTGGCCTTTCCTACCCACAATCCTGAACAGAAAATCAGCGTGTCAGGAGAGTGATCACAGAGGAATGTTTGGTCATCTTAATGTTTTTAATATTACATATAAATCTAATGTACTTACATGTTTTTCTTACTGTGTTATATATAATACAAAGGGTTGTGAAATACTGCTGGAGAAGGTAGAAGACTAGAAGAGTTAAATAACTTGCTGAAGTCCCACAGCAAGTTGCTGATAAGAATCAAGAACAGAATCCATGTGAAACAGCAAAACAGAGCAGAATCCAAAGTGATTGGCAAGATGCCTATCGATTTCAAAGGGACCACAATTTAATCCCTGGAGTCTTGACTTCTAACCTGCCCTTCTTGTGGCACAACAGATTATCAGCTGGGAAACTACTCCGTTTCAGGCTGATCAGCATGACGATGCATGTGACGTGCATCTTGATAAGCAAGTTATGATAAATGTATTTTTAAATACAGTTTAACAAAATAGGTCTAGTAGATATTAGAACCATCAAAAATGTGATGAAAATGCTTTCCTATGTTTACTTGCTTTATGCAATTCAGGATCCAAGTCCCTGCTTTTCTTATATAGCCCAAAAGTCCAGAAAATTTATCATTTGCTTCAGTAAAATGCAGTAAGTTTCCTTCCCAAATAAGGAGTTCGCCCCTTGAAATTCAGAATAGCACATTCAAATAGGGTTAAACACTTTCATTTAAGTTTTAACATGGGTTTAATTACTGTATGGCTTGATCTCCTGGAGTTTTCACAATTAGACACCACAAGGAGATAATCAAGGACGAGAAGAAAGGAAGAGCTGTGGATGTCACCATGCTCACTATGGGGCATCTCTGCTCAGTAAAATAATAAAGAAAATAGCCAAAGTGTTGTGCTGCTTCTGTGGCAAAATGATATGAAGAGGAAAGCTATCTGTATTTGACAATGCACACCTTGTAGGAAGGCAGGGGCTAGCCTGTGTACCAAAACACTCCAGACCTTGAGCACCTCTGAAGCATGGGTAAAAAAGCCAGCTTTTCTCTCCCAGACCAACCCTTCCTGCAGCAAGGGGCAAGTGCAGAACTGCCCCTGGCAGCCCCAGAGAGCTACTTGCTTTCTCCCTGCCCTGGGCTGGCTCTAGCCCCACACTGGGAACATGCGAGCTGACCTTCCAGCAGGAGACAAGGGCAGCTGGGGATACCAGCAAACACTGAGCCCATACCAGAGGGCCTTTTGATGGGCAGCACTCGTTTTTTCCTTTGCATGATGAGAAAATAGCAGTATCACTTCCTCTGCATGCTCACAAAGTGACCACGTCTGTGCCCTTTGATGTTTGCTGTTAAAAAGATCCTGTTCTTGAAAAAGAACGCTGCAGAATACACATTTTCTGCTTGTTTTTCACATATGGGGCTCAATTTAGCTTTAATTCCTTTAAAGGCACATGCAAACACACTTAGCGACCTTGTGCAGATTCCCAGCTGAATGCTTTCTGCACAATGCCTGTAACAACACCTCTTAGCTGGAAAAGTAACAATAGGAAGTGAAAATTATTAATAATTAAACTATAAATCAGTTGTTAAAACGAGTATGTTAACCTGCTTACAGTGGAGGAACATAGCACGCTCTTTCCCACGAACAGAGGACCTGAAAGCAGAGTCCAGCCCCCAAGTGGATGTGTCTAGCAGTGCCAATGCCACTATAAATTAATGCCCTGTAAACCAGAGGTTGAAAGGTTGATCTATGTCCTGCAGTAGAGCAATGGTTACAGAGGCACTTCTCAATCTAGAGATTCAGGTGGAAACAGCCCCAAGGTTTAGAGATCCCAAATTCCAGGTCAGGCCTGTGATTAAAAATAAAAACTTACCTGACAATAAAAAACATCCACAGTTTAAACAATTGTTGTTTGATCCAAAGCACTTACAGTGTACGGACATGATCCTTTGGGACTTATTTGGACAAAGTTCTCACAACCTCAACAGACATTTTCACCAAGCAATTAAAGCAAATATTTTGCTTCAGTATGGTTTTAAAAATTATATTGATAATAAAACAAACTACAATAAAGTACACTGAAAACTCAGGGAGAATTTTGATAAAACCAGCCTCACCATCTGTGCTCAAATTGCCTTGGATGAGATGAGACCTAGAAACCCTAGGAATGGCCCAGAACTCAGCATTCTCGCATTTAGGGAAAAAAGGGAAAGAAAGAAAAGTTAGGTAAGTTTCTTCCACTATCCTTTTTTTCTTTCCTGAGCTTTGTTATTTCAAAAATGAAAGACTGATTTGCTCAGGGAAAAAAAAAAAAAAAGAAAAAAAAAAAAGAGTTTTGCAAAAAGACTTCCATCCCAGATTTGACAAAGCAATTTAGATGATCTTTTGGACAAGCCCCCGTGCAAAACGAGTGCTTTTCAGACTTCTGCCTTTAGGCTATCCCATCAGCCTTCTGTTGCACACCGCTGTCTCTGCCACTCCGCAAGCACACACCTTCACCTGGCTCAAGCACTTCCTGTGCTGCAGAGCCCCAGTGCCCTCCCTGTGCATGCTGGTTTCCAGGCACCGCCAGCAATCCTTGGCGATTGACTATCTGCATGCCCTGATGCTCCTCTTGGCTGATGCTCCTCCAGCAATCCCAGAGACTTTTTCAGTGTTGTGTTCATGCAGCAAGGCAGCTAAATTGCCCGGTGATCAACACTGGCACCTGCTGAGCAGCAGCCTCTCTGGGGTGTCCTGGGGATTTAGTCTATCATTAGATAAGACCGGGCTCAAGAAAGCAGAAAATTTTACATTCACAGCATCAGTGTGAGACAAATGAAATATTTCCAGGTTTTCTTGTGGCTGAAGTAATTAGCATTCTATCATGCCAATACTTTTTTTTTGTAACTTAGAAAGCAATTATTTTAGTATCGAAGCCCAACATCCTATGTATAATCTTTAATGTAGAACACACATTACTACAAATAGGTAAGATACTGATGGAACAGATACACTCTGCAGGCAGAAAGGTATGTTGCTCAGAGTAGCTATATCCTTACCTCCCCCCAGTAAGCTCTATTAACTGCTCTGACACCTCTTCGTGACAGATAATAACCCCACTAACAAGCACCTGACTCTGCCTAAGTACCTGTTAAAAGTGTCACTGTCACCCCAGTGGGAGCTCTGCTTAACGCTCCTCTCGGGGTGAGGTGGAGCAGCTCAGCACAAACAGACAGTTCTCTCCTCCGCTGCAAGCTTCTTGCAATGAGCCGCAGCCTCCTGCTTTTCCACGTCCTACAGTGTGCTTGGTTTTTCTGCCACACTCCCTAGAGATGCTGGCAGGATACGGTCCCAGTCTTGAGGAACTGGGAAGCCCTATCACGTTTGCCAACAGAAGTTGTGGAATAGGGTATCCAAGCTTTTAAATTGACATTGCATAAAAATTCCCAAATGCTTTCAATATTTCAGTTAAAGACAAGAGTGGGATAGCAATATACTTCAGACACACTTCTCAAGAAAAGGCAAAAAAAGCATTCAGCTGCAGCTTTTCCAGGGTATTCCTTCCCTTTAACAGCAGCATGTTCTGCCCTGCAGGACTTTGGTTAGCAGCAGTGCCCAGCTCAGGAAAAACGGTGCAGTGCAATGGACCTGTGAAAAGCTGTGATAAACACAGTATGGGGTGGGGTGGGCGGAAGAAAAAGAAGGTAGGAACCAACTGGATTTTTATTCTATAGATATTAGTTCTGCCAGCTAGCATAAATTTAAAGAAGAAACAAAACAGCAGTTAGTCAGAGGGAAACACCTGCAGCTCTTTGAGAGTCCCTCAGCTTTGAATTTGAACTTCTTTGTTTCACCAGTTTAAATTAAGCAATTAGTCAGTAACATGCTGCCAATTTTTTTAACATGCCTCCCAAACAAATGTTACCCAGGAGCTTTTGATAAGACTATGGCACAGAAAGGGCACATAGGAGATGGCTCTGAAATTTGTTATTGTCACATTTAAGGGATAAAAAGCTTTTTCTCTGCGCGGAGGTGGGGAAAAGCAGAGTATTTGAATCAAATTAGGCTGCTGGGTACCCAAGAAAGATAAGTGCATGCAGAGTGTATTCACCACATACTGTTCATGCAGGGGGTTGATAGGGAACATATGTGAAGACTTGATGGTGCTGGAAGGATCTGAAGACTCCCTCCTCCCCTCCAGTGAGCTTTCTTTTGGCTGCACAGTTTGAACCTGGTTCAGTCCCTCTACTCCTGTGATCTCCACCACCACGCCTGTGCAACCAGTGCTAGATTTCCCTCATGAAAGGAAAAAGTTTTACATAATCTGTCTCGTGGAAACATTCGTCTCAGCAGTCCTTCTTCTCCCGTGGGCGTCTTCTCGAAATCCTGCTGCTCTTTCTGCATTCATTAATCCCCCAGATAATTCTGCATGTGCTTAAGTGAGGCCTGGGAATAGGAAACTTTCTCCAGTGGGGAAAGGGAGAGAAAAACAGAAGTTAAAGCTCATTTTAAAATGTTTTTTTTAATGTCTGGGTGATAGTCATCCACCGCAACAGCATTGAACTGTGTACTTCTTAGGCAATAGCTAGCACCAAAACCTCAGCTCTGTTCCCCTTAGACCAGAGAGCTTTGTGGTGCAGAAGATTTTTCCCATGAGACTCTACTTCCCGGGAAGGTTTATTTCCCCACAGCCTGAGATCCGAGACCACATGTCTGGAAGCAGAGAAAGGAGCCTTCCCCTCCGTCTTAACTCATTGTACCATGCAAACCACTGACCTACTAACTTCCCTGGCCTGTCTTTTTTGCCCCAGCTGTACATCGCACTTTCCAGGACACTAGAAAGGCCATGGGAATGTTTCGTGAACATTTTGAGGGCATGTGCTGTGGTGTCGTGTTTATGGATTCGAACATCCTCAATACGCACATCAAGCAAAAGCTAAAACAGGTGTCAGTCGCAGCATGTGCTGTAACTTACTGTACCACGAACCCTGCAGGGCCCACGCAATCCAAATCAGGCCCATTCACTGACACCTACATCCCTTTGATACTTATGCATCAACAAAGTCACTCAGTTTTCTGCCTGCATTGAATCCACTGGGTTCAATTTAAAGCTATCTTTGAATTAACATGACAGCTGCAAATGCAAAAACTTAAGCTCCTCTGCTGAGGATTTAAAGACGGCAAATATGGCATAACTATAATGGGAGTGACAATTCCTAGCAGAAAGGACTTTTTAAAACCACAGGTAGGTGTACTTTTTGTAACTTCAATTTTTTAAAAGCCCATAAGGAGTGAAGATGAAGCCAGCATCACATGCAATCACAAACTAAAACTGGCCCAAAACCACAAAAAACAGAGGCAGAGAAATGCAGAGTTACATCTCTGCACGTCTGTTTTTTCTCCCCGATGTAGAGGAGCTGCCGCTGCCTCCACCACCTCCCTCAACCACCTCTGCCTGCCAGCGAGAGACGGGCAAGTGCAAACAGCTTTGCCAGGCCGGGTCCAGAGAAGTTCTCAGTGGCTTCGAATGGAAGTGGCAGACAATTTTCTCTGTCCCATCCCCTCCACTGTTTGCTAGCCACTGTGTTTTGTGGTCCTGCATTTGGGTTTACACCTGTAGACCTGGCAGATTTAGCCCCAATGGCCCAGAAAGGTTGCGCTGCATCATGCCTGCGGGCCCTGTGCCAGGGAGGATTAGCGGGGGGAAGCAGAAGATTTTTCCAGAGGAAAGCCCCTACAAACAGCATTTTGGGAAGAAAGCCGGGCCCAGATTTACATCTGTGGTCCTAAACTGAGAATAATGGGAAAGCCCAAGTGCTGTAAGAGCAAAATTTGCAGTGTGAGCACGCTGCACCCCCTGCTATACCACAGGATAGCTAAGTCACCTCTGTGGTGGTGACACCCCTCGCCCTCTGCAGCTCTCAGCACACTGCCGAGGGGCTTCAGTTCTCCTCTCTCTCCTTCCACTAGTGTCTGGCTTAGGTGAGACTAGTCCTGAAAGCATTAGGGCACCGTGGTCCACCCAGGACTCTCTCGCTCCGTGTGCCGATGCTGAAACGCCTGCCCAGCTTGCAGGTCCCAGGAGCGGGGCATTGCCCTTCGTGGTCTGCACCGAATCTCATCTGCTTCTGAGAGCCATCTACAGGATGAAAATTGCCTAGTTTAGCTGGCGGACAAGATTCCAGCACAAAAAGTACAATCATTTGTAACCGAGCTGATTTGTACCTGTCAACATGTAAATAGCTCAAAATAGCTACACAGGTCTTCCTCAGTGCTGCATGCGGCAAAGGGCTTAACTGCTTGAAAGCCTGTCAGTTTTTGTTCCCCTGCCCCTCAGCTAAACTCTGGATATTGCCTATTAGAAAAATGGCTTCTCCTACAGCTCTGGACCATATGGCTGTGTCAGTATGGGATTAAGGACTTTTCAGCCTTCTGCTGAGCCATCAGCACCAGTCCCCTGCCTGTCCCCTGCCCCAGCCCACCACTGCAGGCTGCTGCGGGAGCAAAGCACGTCCCCGGGAGAGGAGGGATTTCTCTACCCAGCCTCAGAGCTGTGAACAAGGCAAGCTGGCTATGCCACAGATTATTTATTCAGGATGGGCCAAGCTTCTCAGGAAGCTGAGAAACGTCCTCTCTCTGCATATGAGATGAGGCTGACAGCAAAGGCGGCTAAAAAATTCAGCCTTGTTAGCAAAGATGCTGTTCTTCTCTTACTCTATTAGTGCCACTGTTCCTGAATTTTAGGCTAACCACAAAAAATCTGAATTTTTGCAAAGCCTCTTTTCTTGTATTGGAATGAACAGTGTCACCAACACACCTTGAAATCTCCTGGAAATTTAAACTTCTGGCAAGGAGAAAAATCAAGCCACGTGAAGATTTTATTTTTATTTTTATAAAATTCTAGATTACTACAGTTTGCAGCTGAAGAGTATTCCAGTTTTACACATGCAAATCAGGCTGTCAATAGGAGCCGTTATTAAATAGATTGTACACAACACAGCCTGAATACTGTCCAGTCAGCGTTAAAGAAAATTGCTAATGAGGTGAAACAGAAGTACCTCAGCCCAGCAACACAGAGAGCCACAACTAATGAAGCACCAACATTGCATCTCAGATGATCAATCTCTGTAACTTTTCAAACTCTGTTCTACATTTAAATATTTGAATATTAATTTATTCTAATGTTATCTCCAGTGACTAATGAGTTATATCAGAATTGTGGTTTAAAAAACCTCCAACAACAAAAAAATACCAGACTCTTATAGATCAGCCTGCCCTGGTTATTAAAACACAGAACATCTATTGTAAGCAGAAAACCTCTCTATAATGGACTCCCCAAAGGCTATTCAGCCAACTACAAGAATTTTATGTTTACCTTGAAAGCAGTCATTACTATAGGCTAATGATGGCTGAAAACATCCCTAAAACCTGTGGTTATGGGCTAAATAACTTCTATAGTCTAGAATGAATTCAGTAGGAAATGCTGTAATAAGTAATAATTAAGATACGTAAGCGTATTAAGTAACAATTAACATACAGGCAAAATGCACCAAAATTACAGACAGGGTAGGATATTCTTGAAGGCGCCTGCATCATTTTTTCCTGACTGCAGCAATTCTTCTTGTCCCTCCAAAATAGAATAGTGGGTGTTGCTTAGCGTTTCTGCATAATTCACTTCCAAAGCACAAAAACCCCAACAAATCCTGAACTGCTATTTTGCATTTTCTGAGGCAGTCGGAAAGTGTCAGTCAGGTCTTATGTTTAACTTCCAAATGGTGTTTCCACTTAAATTAGTTTATCAAAGCATAGGGAGAAAATTAGTATTTTCTTTTTTCAGCCCTTCTCAGGTACCTTTGCACCTGAAAAAAAAAAATACCAGATTAAAGTGATTTCCCCCTCTATATAAGAGGTCAAAAAGAAATTCAGAAAATAAAGCTAAACAATTCTTTTCATGGCCTATTTCAATTATTACCTTGCTGAAGTTATAATTATGCTGTTATAATTGTGTAAAGGGCTGGCCATCATATACTTTTAGATGCTAAAATGACTTGCCATAGTACATGCAACACTTCATACAGGGTTAGCTTGCCTGTGACCATCAGAAGCGTGCTGTCACAGGCTCACAAGCTCCTTAGGCTGACGTAAACTGGCACAGCCACGAAAGGAGAGTCAGACTCTCCTGCTCCCAGACGCCGCCGTTGCTCCCTTGCTGCCAGCACTACCGTTCGCAGTGGACTAGGCTGAAAAACTGTTCCAGCTGATAATTAACTAAAACTATCGGTCCCATAACTAGTACACTCCCCCATCCAGCACAGTGGCATTTGAATCTGGCTTTTTGCCTTTGGAGCACCTCAACCCTTTTCATTCATCAGAGGACTGTGTCTCTGTTTCCATTGCAGGCTCCAATTCTGCATCGTTCTCCCTGCCGCTCTCATCTCCCCTTCCTCTCAAGGATGATGTCAAGATTAAGAACCATTTGTGTATCTGCCTAAAACCTTCTCTCTTAATTCTTTCCTAACTCCATCCACCAGTCTAAGAAAAATATTAACTCTCCCTCCAAAGTCTGCATCTTTTTTTCTCTGTGGTCAATATTAGAAGAAAGTGGTTTCAGACAACATATACATACTGTAGAGGAGATTGTAGCCACAGTGCATTATGACCGCAGACAACACTTAAGGTGCCATCATTCTCTAAAGGCCTGATGAAATCCCATTGCTATTGCTGAACAACTCCAGACAGGGAGGCCTTCTTGCTTTTAGCATCATGACAGATGAAAGTGACTGACAGATGAAAGTTTGCAGGATCTATGAACAGGCCATGAGCTACATTTCAAAAAGAGTAGCTTAGTGAGGACATTTCAGCTCTGGAGAATCTGGGCATATTCAGAACTCCACCACCCAGCACATGCAGTTCCAGTTCAGACAATGGTCCTGTTGTATGTTATTAATGTTACGTTCAGCCATCTTGATTTCTTCCCTGAAATTGGGGGATCTTATTTTAAAATGAAAATTAAAATAAACAATGTCAGCAACGTCTCCAATCTTCACAGCAGTATTTCCTTGATCTTAATTCAGCACTGTGTGGGTTACAATTTTTTTTTTTTTCTATCTGTCTTCCCAACAGCAAGTAAAGAGAAACAAATTTAGGGAGGTGGAGGGAGCGAGAGGAGGTAAGAAACTGTCTTTAGGAGTAAAAAGAAGTATTAAAAAATGGGAAATCAGTCTGAATTTAGTTGTCCCACTAGGTAGCAAGCTCCATGGGCTGCCTGCTCATGTGAGAAGTCGGGGAACCTGTGCTTAAGTGTTTCCTTAAGTGTCAGTTCAGTGCATGAATTTCCCATGAACATTATTTTATTATTATTTATGAGTTCCCATCATCCCAGCATCAGTATTTCCAGTCCTGTGGCCAGACTGTTTTCACTGAGTTTACTAATTTCATCCATGAATCTGTGACAGCTCCTTCCAGTCAGCGTTGCTTTTGGTGGAAAGGAAGCAACGTGGTCCAGGAAATCATCTTTGTTTACAAACTGCTGCCTCACTAAGGGAAGAGTTGCTTCTGTTTTTCCCTCCATCGTGGCTGTGGTGGAAGACTGTACATAGTCCTTCTATACCAGCCTGCTTGCATGACTACAGCATTAAAAAAAATCATACATTTTGGATGAGGCCATGGGAACTGCTGGATTGCCTTGTGGCTATTGCTGCCGACTGTAATGTAAGACTGCCAGGTTTCAACACAGCAACTACTCAGGTTCTTTAACAACAAAATAATAAAGACAGGTTTCAAACATGAGTCATTCAGCCAAAGCATCATCAATGCATTACTGTTCTGAAAGATGAAGAGAGGTAATCAAGGAAATTGAACCAAAAGACAAAGGGCTGCAGTCTGGCTCTCTTTTCCTGGATGCAGCTGAAGCAGCAACACCCCTAAGAAATCAGCATTCAGTAGTGCAACCAGAACTACCCAACATAACAGAATATCATAAATATCCAATGTATAGATGGCTGAGGCCTTACTACTGCAAGGATCAAAGCACTCTGAAATGGATCAAATGAATAATTAATATCCATTGCCTATACCCCACCAGCATGAAATTGCTCATTTAATTCTAATCAAAGTTAAGTCTCGGTTTTCCAAGACCAGACTTTTTATAAACTTTACTGCAAAATTCCAACATTCTAAAGATGTTTTTCCAATGCTATTTACAGTTTGGTTTACATGACATCCTGAAAGAGTTTGTTTTCTTCATTGCTTGCCTCACACAGGTGAATTACACAGCAATAGCAATCTGCAGGATGCATGACCATAAACACAGCAGTCGGTCAGAAATGCGATAGCTGCCGCGCAGCTTGACCTAGCAGTAACTACATCTTAAGACTGGAAGTACAGTATGTCAGCAGAAGTTATAGGAGGACATATACGAGACTAGAAAGCAAGGCAATGACGTATAGTTCAGACATGGATTCCCTTCACAAATTATGTTAGTTTTCATCTCTTCAGACACAATCTTCTCTCTTCCTTTATGTGCACTCCCCCTGTAGAGGCAGAGTTAACAAGGGTCATTCAATTTGACCCTTTTCACCTCCCTGGCACTCCCCCAGGGTCCCTGGCTTTAGCACTCTCCATCACCAGCCAAACAAGGCTAGATGCAACTCTCCAGAACCTGTCAAAGAAACATCAAAACTCAGCCAGAAGAAATCAAACAAGCCATGAACCAGAAGGTTACTCCAGAGGAATTCTCTAGGGGGGTGCCTGAATTATCTTAATAACTTTGTTGGCTTAAACACAGTTCATGGAGTTTGGCAGTTCCGAGTTCTGCTTCCCCAGAGGAAGCCCACAGGGACTTTGTTCTCGTATTTTCATTGCTTTTTTACTTTGATCCAAGGACAGAGGCATCCAGCCAATAGGAAATACTAGATTCACATAGCTAGTAGAGTTTAAGTTTTCTGAACACAGTCCTTGGAGTTTCTGTCCTGGAAATATGGCAGCTTCCTATTGTACCACAGTGACCATTGGTAACATAGCTGACCTGAATCTTAATCTACTCCTATTATCATCTCAACCTCAGAGTAAGTTCTAACACTGATCAGACATCCTTGGAGCTTCTTACTTTTAAGAATTAAATTATTTGAAAAAAACATCAACAGCATGGAGAAAGCAGAACTACCCGTTTTCCCAATTGAAACAATCTCAAAGTCATTTATTATGTGGGGGGTAGCTCACAACTTATGTAAGAAAAAAGTTTTAAAAATTGAACCTTTCCTGAAATAGCCCAACATATAACCTTAAGGGTCCATTATGGTAAGTAAATTATGTCCATGATGAACATGGTGAGTGAACATGTTAAGCAGGACCTGACCAAGGACCTCATCCCTACCATGAAGCACTGAAGAAGCATTTCTGAGGGCTGCAACCTTCCAGCTGCATTTTCTCCAGAAATTTGAGAGCCCAGCAGGGGACTGCAGGTGGGAAACTGCACTGAGTGGGAGCAGAGAACTTAGGACAATAACAACAGTTATGTTTTAATGACTTGGCCAACACTACTGAAAACAAGAACAACTGCCTGTGTTTGTTTGTATTCCACTGAAGGCACACAGTACATTATGTGGCACATTAGACTTAAAAGCTCCCAGTGTACGCAATGAATTATGCAGCAGTGTTTATTGAACAATTTTACTAATAAGCCATCTTAGATTTAAATAATAATAATTTTGCATGTAAGGCACACAGTAAAAATGATTCATGCATTCTAAGTGCCAGGAGCAAAGCGTACCTTCCTTAGCAGGAGGCTTACTAGGAGCCGACAGCTGATGGTTTACCAGCTCCGCAGAAGAATGGGGACAGAAGAACAACATGCCTCTAGTTCCTCCTGCCATTTCAGCCATCCTAGAGCCAGACTTGCAGTGGGAGGTCAGGACTGTAAATATTATGAGTGTGAGGCTTTACCATTGAGAGTAACCAGGGCCTTAGCTGGCAGCTGCAGATCGTTCTTTTATGTACACCTAGTGCTAAATATAGCCAGAGATAAGCAGAAGCTGATGAAAAACAAGTGAGAGCTGCGAGATGGTGAAGTGACAATATATCGATCTTGGTCCCATTATGTGGAGATCACCCAAATATTCCAAGAGGCCCATCAGGAAGGAAAACCAGAATTTTGCAGCGTTGTTCCATGTGCTTTAGGGTCTTAATGACTTATGTATTAGTACAATATGTAACTTTATAATATTCTGCAATTATATAATTACAGCAATAATACAAAATATTATAATGCATAAAATCGTTATCATAATGTTGCACAATTATAATCTGCAATATAATACATGAACTGATTTTTATAGTATGTAACATTACATTATAATGTTACATTCTGGCATTTCCCACGCTCCAGTTGCAAATTGTCACTTAAAGCATTGCTGTAAATCCCTATCCACAGCGCACTCGTGCTTTCTGACCTACCTTAATTTCTTTTCTATCTTCTTCACATAGTTTCTGCCTAATCTGGCTTGCTCATGGGCTTGCATTCCACCACAATGTTTTTGCCTTAGCGTATGTGGTATTCAAATCTGGTCCTGGTGGATTATAAGCCATTTTGAATTAATGCAGAGTTGTTCAAGAATGTAATCACAAAACTACATAAAAACAAAGCTTCTCTACCACTCAGGGTCTGTTTTTGTCTTTTCTGCTAACTAGAAAATAATAATCTTTTGGAACCATTAGTGGAGCATAGAAACATCCTTTAGTTTGAGTAATACACTGTAAACTAGCATATCTACATACAGATTGTTGAGCATATCTGGAACCAATGGATCAGCTACAGTCTGTAACTGTCCCCTTATATCTCTATTAGTCATGACAGTGATGGAGCCTTGCCCTGGATCACCCAAGGACCTGCAGCCTCCTTTCCAGCTTTGCTGTCCGCTTTGCACACTCCTAGCCAATCTCCCAGAAGTAAAAATCACTTCTTTTTTCTATATTGATTTAACAATAATGTCAAATAATTGGGTAGTTGTTTTGTGCTCTGCAAATTTAAATCCAAACTCATCACCCATATTACTAACACCTATGGATTTTGTTCCAGTTTTAGCTACCTTTAAAAATATGGTAATCTTATGTTTCCTCTTGAGTTTGCATAGGATTATATATGTAAATAAGGGAGCAAATCCCAGAGCTAGTCAGAAATTTTGTTAAAAAACTTTTTTCATGGATAGTTGAAAGGCTTTGCCTTTTTATGAGAAATTTCTACTACTTCTAGGAAATTATTATTTATTCTCTTTAAAAAAGTCAGGCAACATCAAAAGCACAACTTTTGAAAAAATTAGCTTTTTAAAAAAAAAAAACCAACAACAAAAAAAACCACAAAGTGTTGACTACAGAAAATGAGAAATTGCGATTTCCTGCAATACCAAGTTGGATTTGTAGCTTGGGTAGCTGAATCTCCCCTCTGGATTAGAGGCTGCCACTAGAATACACTTGTCATCAAGCACTGCCAAGGACACTTCTCGTGGTTGAGCCAATCAACCAGACAGGGCTGATGTCATCCAGCCACAAAAAGAACAAGCCAGATGCATTTCCAATAGGATTTTCAATGTTTTTGAAGTTTTCCATTTTAATTTTAACACAGAAGTAGTATTATAATGGAGGTTTTTAATACTGTACTACTTGAATGACTTTTTTTTCTCCTCACCAGCTCCGGTAACTTCTCCTAGCTGAAGGTAAAGCAGGGAGCTCAGCACCTCAGAGAACACCCAGCCAAATAAAGCATCAACTCTGATCATAAATGATTTAGCATTTGACCAAAAGGCATAGCTGAAAAGACTGTAGATTCGAACTTAACTCTGCTTAATTTAATTTGCATTCAATGCCTTTCTATTGGTCCCTGTTAATATAGTCTACTTGGCATTTTTGTCAAGTAAATCTTCCCAGGTTTTCTCCTTCCTCCATCACTTATATCCTGCTCATTGGAAGAGAAATGGACAAAAAAATGCTTTTGAATTAACCCGGAAGGTTTCTTTCAACCCCCTTTAATTCCTCTTCCCTCTGTCTCTTAGTGTTACGTTCTATAAAGTTTGGCCTAGATTTTGCGACTGGATCGCATCTTTCAAGGGCAACATTTCCAAAGGCCATTTGTGTTTCCCCATGGGACCAGAGAGCTGCCTTGTTCCCTGTTCACTCTGGGAAGCCGCGTGCTCACGCCGTACTAATCACCTTGGATAACCTGCTCTGATGAGATGCGTGAATCTGGTTTCTGACCTTAAATACTTCAAAAAGGCCAAATTATTGTACACCACCGAACAGTCATCCTGTGGTAAAAATCAAGCCCTGAGGGTACGTTTGGCTGAGTAACTCGATTCATCAGACGCTCGTGAAAATTTTGGTCATTGCGGGCCGGTGTTTTAAACAGCGATTAGTACTTCAATAATACTGCTGAAAGTATTCTTTATAACTGCGTAATATTTAGATTCCTATCTCCTCGCCGTAACCTCACTATCTGCTTCCTTGAAACCCAGACGCTTATCATCCGCGCCCGCCTTCAGCAGCAGGTGGCACGCTCCGCTCCTAATTAAGCGAAGCCTCGCCTTCTCTTTGAAGCCCTTCGGCTGCCGGAGGAGCGAACCGCCAGCAGGACTCGGGCAGGCGGGGGGAGGCTCCCACGGCCGGTTGTTTCCCCGAGCCGTTCGCCCGCCGGCAGAGGCGGCGCGGCCGGGCCGGAGCGCAGGGCGGCCGGCGGGCTCCACCTAGTGCCCGCTGCGCCCCGCTCCGGCCCCGGGGAGCCGGGGGGGGGAAAGCCGCTGGAAGGGCCGGGAGGGGTGGAAAACCGTCGGGCCGGCCGCAGCTCGCCCTCCGCCCGGCGTGAACAGGACAGGGGAGCACAAAGATGCGGCTTCGCAAAGGCAGAGGAATTCTCTATAACTGCAAAAAAAACAATGATTTGGAGCTTAAGGCGAGAACTACACTGACTTCAAGATTCTTAAAATGAAAAAAAAAAACCAACAACCAAAACAACAAAACTATTTCTAGATTGAAGCACAAGCAGCATACCTCAAAAAAACAAGTTGCCAAACAAATAATTGAAAGGCGGCTCCTCTGACAAAGGCTGGGGGGGCTTTGACTACGGTACCACCGACCTTCAGGGCTGGGAAAAGACAGAAAAAAGCCTGGAGCTCCGGGTATGGCAGGGCTGGAAAGCAGCTGCCATGGAAAGCCAATGCTGACAGCAAGCAGAAATGCTGGCTGCGTTAGCCATCTGCTCGGGGACTTATAGATAGATCCTCTTACCTGGGTGGCTGGGGTTAAAAGAGAGCCTATGGCCCCATGAGGAGTGGGGCTAGAAGGGTTCTGTCAGAAGGCACGTGAAGGGTGTAATGTAAAACCTGCTCTTCTCCATCTCCCTAAGGACACCTTACTGACTACCATTTGGGGGAAGCTCTGCAGTTCAGCTTTGGGAATTTTTTCCTGCCATAATTACATGCAGCTATATTTTTAGCCCCTCCATTAAGTACATATTAGCTCTTACAAAAAAAAAAGTTCTCAGGGGATTTAATATATTATTAGAAGTTTTTTCATCCTTTATTTTTTCTTTAACTAGCTGTTATCCACACAAATTGAGCTAATACCAGCTGAAAAATATTTTAATGCAATTCACCACAGGCAAACTAAACCATCTTTTTGACTTTATTTCTGTGAAATTAGGCCTATTTTGTCCTTATTCCCAGTTGCTTTATCATCTGTGCACAAATTCGGCCTGATAAAACTTCTTAGTATTCCCAGTTCTACCCAACTGACACTTGAGGCATTGTCCAGCAAACCCTGATAACATCATTGCGTGGACATGAGTCACTAGTCTGCGCCATGGCCGTAAGCTGCTATAAAGCAAGTGTGTGAAATCTGTCGTTTCCCCAGTCCCCTCTTCCAAATACAGCCAAGCACATTATGTCCTGCTGTCACTCCCACACCACGAAAGAGTCTGTATTTTCTGTAACCAGTAGTTTTCTCTGATGTCAAAATACTTCTTGTTGAAAAGATGTGGTGGTATATATATTGCTGTACAATATGGGGGGTGTTCCCTAAAACAAAGACTGGGTCAGGCTCAATGTGTTGAGAACTGGGGCATCTCCACTGCAGCAGGAGATGGGCAGGAAATCAATGTCACCTCATTACCTTTCTACCAATCAAGGTTTCTCCCATAAAGGTTCATATAAAATCTTGATTATGGGTTAGTAAAAAGCTACCAAGGATCAGCAAGCCAGCTGCTTCATCAGTTCGCAGATTTTAACAAGGTTTTGACAGAGCTCTTGTTAACACCCCACTGCTGCAGTCCACAGGCAGGGCCAGCAAAGGGCAAGCAGCTGCCGCTGTAACACCCTAGGGTGAGCTACAGCAGCTGTACCAGGTAGCAGGTCCATACCTGGGAGAAGAGGGTTTGAAGCACTTGCTCCACAGCGAGCCCTGTACAGCCCCAGCAGGGACTTGGCAGACAGAGGAGCCACTGCACAGCTGCATCACGAGCATCCCGGCTGGCCACCACCACCGCATGCAGAGGCAGGTGGCAGGGACCTGTGCAACCCTGCGCAAGCTCCTGCCGCCCTCAGCTGTCCTCTGGAGAGCTACCCCAGCCCACGATGGCATGACGGGAACTGGCACTGTGGCTAGCAGCCATTTGGTTTTGTGTTAGAGGACGAGTGGACTGAAACTACTGAAAACCTACAATATTCCCTGCATACAAGAACACATGTTGCAGATCACTCAAAAGAGACAGCGCTGAGCAAGACTAGCATTTTAACCATAGGATTCACACTGAAACTACATACTATGATTTTGCATTTATATTTCTGTCCACCACTAATTCCTTTCCACCTCACAATACCTTTTACAGTGAACTGATGTCTCAAATGTTCCAGTTTCTTCTCAGCAAGGGACATTTACTTTACAGTAAATCTGGCTTACACTGAAATGACTCAAAAGCTCCCAATTAACCTCAATGAGCATTGAGGAGAGTTCTGAACTAAATAAAGTCTGTTCTGAACTAAGTAAATCCCATTCTGATATGCAGGAACCAAAGGTAGGAGAAGGGGCCCATGGAAGAGTCAGACAGCTCCTGGCTGAGCTCAAGTGCAGAAGGAAAGCACACAGAAGGTAGAAACGGAGACAGGCTACCCAGGAGGAATATAGAAACTTTGCTTGAATTTGCAGGAGTGAAGGTAGGGCAGCCAAAGCTCAGCTAGGTTGGAACATACAGAGGTCATGTTGGTCAGCAAGAAGGACTTCTATAAGCACACTGGCAGCAAAATAAAATCTAAGGCAGACACAGCCCTGCTGTGTAGTGGGGCAGGGATCCCAGTGACAAAAGACATGGAGTAGGCTGAAGTACTTAGTGCTTTTCTTTCTGGCCTTGGGTTTCAACAGTAAGGCCTGCCGTCTGCTCTCCCATTTCCCTGGATCCTACTAGTCTAGTCTATGGGAGCATGTCAGGAGGCAGCAAGGGGAAGGCTGCTCCACCAGGGAGGGTGAGCCAAGGGTAAGGACAGCACAGGCAGGGATCTTACCACTGGGGCATCGTCCCGCAGCCTCTGAGCAGGAGCAGTGACAGCAACAGGCCCCATCAACTGTCCAGCAATCATCAGGCACAGGCAGGGTAAAAAGTCAGATCCAAGGTCAACCCAGGAAATCCAAATAATGACACATAACCACCAGCAAACAGGACCAGAAACACGTCCTACAGCTACAGTATAGCTCAGGAAGGGACTCATGGTCTAAGCCTAAGCTTAAGAGAGCTCCTGGCCCCATGGTCGGTGGGTGTGTGGGTGGAGGTCCCAGGTGAGAGTGGTCAAGGCAATTACAGCCTATTAGTGCACTCAGGGCCCCAGCAGAGTGAAGAGTTGCTCACAGTTGAGGAAGACGCAGTTAAGGAGTACTAGAGCCAATTGGATAGATACAAGTCCACAGGACCAGACAGGATGCACCTGAAAGTCCTGAGGTAGTTATTGTGCAGCCCTTCTCTAAAAATCTTTGAAAAGTCGCTGTGATGGGGGGAAGGTGCCTGATGCTTAGAAAAAACACATCACAGCTATCTTCAAGAAGGACAACCCGGGGAAATACAGGCCAACTAAGTTTTGTCTTAGGACCAGGGAAGGTTACAGAGCAAATCCTCCTGGAAATCATTTCCAGCCACGTGAAGGTCATGAAGATGACTGGGAGCAGTCAGCAAAGATTGTTCAAAGGCAAATCATGGCTGAATAACCTGACCTCCTCTGATGAGATGCCTGGTTCTGGGGATAAGGGAAGGGCAAGATCCCAAGCTCTGGGTCTTAAGGACCTTTTCAATTCACAGTGTTTCCTTTGTGCAACATAAACATGTTGAAGGACTTCATCCATGCTTTATCTAGGCCAGCTTCCATAGACCATTCCAGACACTTTTAGTAGGTATATACACCCATAAACTGGATTAGATGAGGCATCCTGGTCCTGCAGTGTATCTGTCTCTGTGTTTCCCCTTGAAAACCTTGTGAGGTTTTATTTCTTGTTTGAAGTAGCAAACTACTTCTGCCAGTTTTCTTTTTATTGCCTTTATCTGAGCAGCAGAGCAGAGAGGGAGGCATTGTTGGCTGGGGCCAGCAGGAAAGCTTGTGGGAAGTGTCACACCTTGGGTTTCACACAGTGTGTGTGGCATCAGGACAGTCTTCTTTCAGTCCAACACAGCTAGGCTCAAGGAAAGCATAGTCTCTCTTCCAACAAAATGTACGAATCAATATTAAATATTATTATTAAATATTAAATATTTTGTCACTTGAAGACAATGGGTTGTTACAGGAGTGCAGTTCAGTGTGAACATCTTTGGAGTAACAGAGGGGATAGTTCCTTTGGGGTCCACTGGTGAGCAAAGGAGTCACTCAGGGGAATGAGCCCACTGGGACCACCCCAGTGCAGAATTTCTCTTTGTTTTGCACAGCTTTGTGCTAAGTCCTGATGCTTTTCCCAGGTCTATTTCTAAACCTCACCAATCCTTCCCACACCCATAACTGATGGAGATAAATAATGCATTAAATCAGTTAACTTGTTCTTCTAGTGCTAGTGCAGATCCACATTAGACTTGCAGCAGATTTAATGGGCCACTTGTTAAAAGAAGAGGCAAGAAATGCCTTTGTAAAGTGCGTATCTGGGCATTGAAATTGGACGGCCTCTTTGCTAAAGGAATGGGATCTTCATTCATCAAATAAAACACAATAAATTATGTTAATGCTTAACTGCACTGAGAAATAAGTAATGTCTAGACACTATTTTTCTTATTCATGTACTAACATTTCTCAGCTCCTTAAGTGTGATGAAATATTTTCTTTCACAAGCCACAATGCTTTTCAAAATGTAAAGACTACAACTTCTTATGTAATGGCTTCAATGTCCTCTAAAACTCAGAAAATGTAGATTCCTCTGCATAATACTTCTACATTCAGGTGGTATCTCTTTTACATTCAGATCATAGATGCGAAAGGCAAAATATACCAAAATGGCAAATTATTTAAAAAACAAAAGGGGGAAATTACAATGGATTGAAAATAAAGTCATACTCACTTTTGTAAATGAGGAACTTATCAAAGCAAAGCGTTCTGCATGTAGTACTTCGCAGAACAAAAATAAGCAGGCTATATCTAAAATTGAACACACCAACGCCATTTCCTGCAGAGCTCAAACATGACGCAAGTGAGGGTCAGTGCGATGACTGCACCTCTAATTCCTAGAGAGGCTCCTGTGACTACTCATGCGAGCAGTTTTAGCATCAAAATGTTCTTCGTCACTAGTCCTTGGCCTTAGATCCTTCTGAGAACTATGCATGTCCTTGACATTATGGGACTATGACAGATGGGCACTTCCTTTGGTTTCTGCTGTGATCTCGGCAAAGGTTCAGTGCTGGCACCAGCTCCAACCAAAACTGGAGCTCTCTGTAGCCTGGTTGACTCTGGCCAGATACCACTGCTCCTGGGGACATCTGCTAGCCAGGAAGGGTTGATGTGCTGGTGATCCACCTGTGCCCCTCACCAATGCCACAACATACCTTACACACAGGCCTTTCTCTTGCTGCTGTCTGGAGCAATCAGTTGCTTCATCTCCATGAATGCTTTAAAGTAGTATGGTTTAAAAAGAGGCTCTTTGGGTTTTTTTAATGCGTCGTGGAAAAAACGAAATTGTGATGATGGAAGTGCTGTTGGAGTCATTCTTGTTGCACTATACTGTTCCTTCCTCTACAACTGTATGCAAATTCTTCAATGGCTTTTACTGAGATATGATGTAGGCTGTTGTTGTTTTCTGATGTTTAGGAAAATCCCCAAATTAAAATTATTGCAGTACCAATTTCATAATTCCATGAAAGGAAAATGCAATTCATGTCACTTCCTGAAATCATCCTTGCAATTGCAGGATGTGTGGTTACAGTAGGAAGGGAAAGTAGTTTGTTAAAATACATATATTTGTACATATATGTAAATTATTAGAGCACATAATTTATAATAATACATATAATAATTTATAATAATATATTGTTATGTTATAAGTTTTATATATAAAAGATATAAAAATACACATTTTAGTGTGTATATCTATGTGTATAGTAGTATATATGTGTATATGCTATGGTTCATAACTGATCCCTCAAAGCCACAGTACTTGGAGCTATGTTAGGCTAAGGACTAGTACTCGCATTTCAGGGAAACTGGTAGAAAAAACCCAGTTGAATAAATCATTGAAAACAGATGTATATGTCGTACCGAAAAAGACTCAACAAAGCTTTTCCAAACGGAAGGTTATGTTTCACAAATCTATTGGAGTTCTTTAGAGTCTACAGGCATGTGGACTCACTAGGTGGATCCGGTTGATATAGTCCGCTCAGATCTCCAAAGAGCATTTGACATTGGCTTTTAAGGGAACCAAGTTTCTGTGGGATAAGAGTGAAGGACTTTGCATGGCTAAGCAATGAGTAAAAGGTAAAAAAACACAGATCAGAATAAACAGTCTTTTTCAGTGGAGGAAAATCTCTAAGTGAATCCCACAGACTTGTGTTAGAGCCTGAACTGTCTAATATATTCCCATATTGTGTCAAAAAGGCCAACTGCTGAAGTAGCGGTGTTTGCTGATGACACTATTCTACTTCTTTATGCTGGAAGTAGCGACATGCTGGAAACTGTTGCCATGAGAAACTGCTGAGGCAGAGAGGATCAGCAGGTTCAGAAAAGGATTAGACAAACTCAGGGCCAATATGTCCATAAATCAGGAATTGACAGGACAATGAAGTGGCATCACCGATTTTCCCTGTTGGAGACGGAACACCGAACCAGGCAGACTATTGCTTTAAGTAGAGAATTTCTTGTATTTTATGTACAGTAACTTTTTCAGGGTGGTAAAGATGCAGGCTTAATATGAAGAGCTTCAGAAGTGGTCCTGAGTCACTAGGAGATAAAATGGCCTGTGGATAAATGTGACTGTGGTGCACATGAAAATAAAAGTCATAACTTCACAAACAAGGTGATGACCTCTGAACTAAATATTATTCCTCAGGAATGAGATCTTGGAGTTATAACAGAAAGTGCTATGGAAGCATTGTCGAATGTCCAGTAGCACTGCATAAACAGTCAAATTAATTGTTGGGAAACGTATGACAGAAACCATCATTATGCTATAAATTACATTTAGAGTGTGTCTGCATTTTGAATACTTTCGTAGCCCTCCATCTTGAATAGGAGGCAAAATAACTGAAAAGGAATACAGCAAGGACTATCAGGGACAATCAAATGCCTGGAATGGCTTCTAAATAAATTATTGAAAAGGCTAGGACTCTTCTGCTTGGGAAAGAGATGGTTGAGAAGGGATTTTTCAAAGGTCTGTAAAGCCACACATGGTGCAAAAAGGGTGAAACTTTGTCTCTTCTAGTACAAACTCAGAAGGAAGTGGGGTCTAAAAGGTGAATAACAAGCAGAAAGTTCAAAATAAGCAATGCATGGTAAAGCCACGATGCTCCTTTCCACAGGATGTGGTGGCTGCTAAAGCTTAGATGGACTCAGAAAGTGATCAGAACCTTTCTTCCATGAGTTTGCTCATCAAAGGTTATTAGTTATAATGATAAAACAGCTGGTTCCTGAAGTCACTGAGCAAAAAATCATTGGAGCCTGAGAGAATAGATCAGGGAGGTGTGACTGTATGGTTGGGCTCTTCTTACATGACACCTAATCGTCCTTCCTTCTGGCTCCTGCCAGAGGGGTTTAGTGCAAACCCAAGGACAATCCAGCCTTGGCAAAGAGGTGTAGACCACACCTGTGGTCATCACAGTCTTCCCTTGACACACTCTCTGCAGTGATGGCCCCTTGCATGACATTCTCCATAAAGCCCTCAGCAAGCAATGAACCTCATGATGTGTGACGTGCACTGTACATTGCCACAGGTGGGCCAAGCAGCAGAAAATGGCCTTCCTGATGCCCTAGATGTTGTCAAAAAGGATCTTGATACCTCTGTTCCCCAGCCATTCACCTCATCCTCCACAACCAGACACAGCAAAGGCACAGCCAGGTATCTCCAGATCCTGAGGTAAACTTCTGTTCTTGTTGCCTCTATCTCAGCATCTCCTTCCCACTTCAACAACACCCACCATTTATGTTGCACAAGCTCTGTTGTCTATCAATTTTCCACCCCTGTCCACTACAGACAAGTAAGAACGAGGGCACACCTGATTAAATGCATGTACATAACTAATCTCCGTTCAAAGCATGGCCGCGTTCACTAACCATCTACAGAATGGTAAAACATATGGTATTTAACATTATGTTACATTACATTTAACACTGCAACGCATTCCAGAGCTCCAATAGACATTTAGTGCAGAAGAATTAAATTTAAGATTAAATTCCACAGTCCTGGATGCAAAAGTCACTGGCTGACATAGTCTAGCTTTATGTCTGTACCGATAGTGAACAGTTTTCCTTCTTGTAGATATCTACCATAAATAGATACTCTGAATAGACATTATCAGCTGTGTTTTTAAACAATGTTCAGTTTCCTTCTAATTGGTACGTAAAAATTTTTTTCTATTGTAGACTTGGTCATTGTATGAGTGTTGGTGCAAATCTAAGAGTATAAGCAGCAAGCCAGTGGCACAGACCACTGTTTCCATGAAATTCTACATCTGATCAGAAAAGACCTGGAAAATAGAGCGTTTGCAGCGGTGGTGGTCATTCTGCATCACTGCTGGTGTTGTGGTCCTGTAGCAGGAGAGCTCAACCAGGGCGAGGGCACCAGAAAGAGATCCTGCAAAAGCTCTGTGCAGACAACGTAGACATAGCACACACATGATGCAGGTCAGACATCAGCATACTAAATTTGCCACAGAGGAATGTCTTCAGTACCAGCCCACGCTGTTTCCGGTCCCTACACACACTTCCACTTACGCACACTGGGTACCACTTTTGCACTGATGCGGGCAGGGACTGTTCCTCTAACAAAGGCCGATCCATCAAAATCATGTCTCAGAAGGGCAACCAAAAAAAGTCGTATTTTCACCACACTAGAAAACTTATTTCAGTGAATCATGACATTGTCCAAAATAGAGGAAAAAACACTTTAAAACAAAGTTTTGTGGTCAAATGTTTCAGATTATAAAAGAGGCATAAAGTTTAGGAGAGCAAAAGTTCTTGGAAAGAAATCCATTTTTCAGTAGGACAGTCTTAGAGACAGCTAGAGTAGTCTGTCAAATCAGTATAACTGATCAGCAATTAGGTATGCGACAAGATACTGTAAATTTTTAAAAATCCTTTTAGAATAAGGCAGCTTAACAAAAACAAAACACCAGGCAGAGACTTTTTTTTTTAGGCTAACTTGTGGTTTTTACTCACTATTGCTTTCTTGAACTAATTGCAGAAACCATTACCACATAAATTGCTTTCATTTTCTTATATGAGCATGTTTTTCCTTGCCCCAAGTGAAACAGGATATCCATCTTTCAGAATTTCTGTCCTACCTTTTGCAATACCATTCATTTGTATGTGGTAAGAGCACAAGCATTTAGCAAATCACATTGTGGGTTAAAGGAATTTGGCAGCTTTCCTATTGCAATAGGATAAAGCTTTTGTTGAGCTAGAAGATTGACTAATGTGGGACGCTTCCTACTTCCCCTTACTTTGATGTCATATGTTTAAGAGGAGAACAGCAGAAATAATAACTGTATTTTGCTGTTTAGTTTTCTCATTTTGCCATGACACTGAGTTTTGATGACAGTAGATTTAAAGAGCACATAAACCAGCTGGAGGTTCCCCTTTGAATCCCGTGCTATTAGGCAGACTACTCCAGTGTCATTCGTGCAAAGACTATGGGGTCTGCCTTCACCCTGTTAATAATGTATAGTGATTTTCTTTTTTAAAGAAAATGCTAACAGTGAAATGTCTATGCTGCATTGTCATTGGTAACAATCCCTAAAAATCATGAAGTGAGCTTGAAAAATAAACTGATTTTGCTAGGGAGATTTTTCAGTTGTATGTAACATACTATGACAAGAACAGTATAGATACTAATTTCTTAATAATTTGCTCTCCAAAATTTTAGTTTTATTTTGGAAGGAAAGGAGTCACCGAAGTAGAATTTTAGGGCCTATTTGCTCTAGGAAAATCCAAGATGATGAGACAGTAACTAGGGAACTAAACACTGACACTGCAAAGTGAAAGTTGAGCAACTATGACTTTTTTAGCTAGATTGTTTCTCCTTTTACAGTTTTCAGTTTACCAACTTTTCAGCTTCACTAGCTGGTTAACTTTTGGGCTGGAAGAAGAGCAGAAAGATTTTGGCTAATGAATCAATATCTCTGCCCCTTCAGCATGAGACCTTGCAAAGCCTGGTCCCAGAGACATCCAAGAGATCCTCCACCAAATGGGGAAAACCTTGGCCAACCTGCTCCATAGAGTTAAGGTAGGAAAAAAAGGAGGGTGTATTTGAACAGAAATACCAGTTTTTCCATATTAATGAAAAAGGACATGGAAACCAATATCATTGCTTTTTAAAAAACAACAACAACAACAACAACAACAACAAAACCCCCCCAACCCCCCCTCCCCCCAGCTTCCAGCTCTTTTTAAAGCATTTTCTTTACTTGTAAAGGGACTTTGATTCTTCAAGTGAAATTACATGAGTATGTGTCCTTTAAAAAGTATTTTGTAGAGATGCTATAAAGGTTCATCCACTTCAAGTCGATGGCTACTCTCTGTGATGAATATTACATACCACTCAAAGATAAGTGGATTAGAAGGACATTGCTTACTTAGAAGCACATTAGCAGGCCTGGGTCACGCTGGCTCCTCCTGGGTTTATACATTGTGAGATTGCCTTTACTTCCAGTAACATGAACTATTTTCTCCAGGGGATTCTTACTTCATGCAGAGTCCAGGATGAGTGTCACTCAGGGAAGGAGAGAGCTGCTCAGCACCTTCACTCTTTGTTCAACAAATGATCCCTCTCTCACCTATTGCCATCTGTGTCTTTCCTGAAGTTTTCTACTCCAGGAATGGTGGAGAAGTGCTAACCGCAACAGGATTTCTACCACAAGCTTCTAAAACCACAGAAATACGAATTTATCTGATGGAAAAGATGGCATTAATATTATTCCCATGGGAAACTGAAGACGAAGAGCTTTTCCTGATGCTGTCCATAGATTGGACCAAAAAATAGCGACATTTTTCATAAAATGTTTCATTCACTGAAATTGCCCCATTTCTGACATAAAATTATTTCCAGACAGCTTCAGCTACACAAATGAATTAATGGCAGAGGAATCAGGTCTTCCTCGCTTCTGATACTGTCTCCATTCCTTCAGATGTCACAGTTTCTTTACTAAGGTGCTGAACACTGCAATGACTTCAGCTGTAGGTATCTGGAAAATAAAAAACACCACTGTCATTTTAGCTTTTAAAGCCTGGTGATGATCAGTGGCCTACAGGGGCCCCATGGCAACCAAGACATTCCTAGTGGTTCACCTTCTGTAGTACAGAAGGTAACAAAAGGACCATGCCTGAAACCTTCCTGACTGATGGTAACTTCCAGTGCTAAGGAAAAAAAAGTCTTTGAGCAATTATAGAAATTAATGTGTCTCTACAAGTTCTTCAGACTAAGGTCTTTCATTCATTTCTCATTTTGAACTAAGCATGTCTCTGAATATTAGATTTCAGGTTCAATTGGGATGAGGTCATTTTGAACACCTTCATTTTACATCCTAAACCTTGGAGGGCACCTGCTGTGTCTTTAATATGTAGTGTATAAGTAGTACCTAAATGATTATGAAATACTTCAAGGAAGATGACATTTTAAAATGCTCTGAGGACTAATCCTAAACAAGAAGATACAAAGAAAAAAAAAAAAGACATTTTCAACGTTGTTTCATTGTTTTTAAAAGGGTCAAGACCATTCTGCAGAAGCAAATAGGAACCTCTCTTCCACTGAAGGTGGTTACAGTATGAGCAGGCTTTCAAACAATGTCCCCTCAGACCTCATTTCTAATCAGTTTCTTCCGTTTTACATATCATTTCCAGCAGTGAATAAAGCCCTGAGGAGAAATAAACCTAATTATTTGTACATGGCCCCCCACAGTCTCCTACTTTATTATGTCAAGTGAGAGTCATTCTGCTGACGCACCTCCCGCCAGCCGGCTGTACAGTATAGTGGTGGCTCTCCTTCCCTCATTTTCCTTTCCCTCTCCACTTGGCAGATGTACGCGTGTGGGATTTCACAGGGTCGTCTGCCAACTTTGAAATGAGAGATGTGTCCAACTACTATTGGTTGCTCTCAATTTGTAAGGGCTAAAACAACATTATTTGAAGCTTCAGACAAATACCAGGAAGGAAAAATAATCTCTGCTGTTGATTTACTGGAACACACTATCATTGAGACTTGAAGGGAGGGAACTTAAAAGGAACAAATCGCATGGATTGCACAAGCTATTCATTTTACAGTTTGATGAACAAGCCCAATAACGCATGCCCTAATGTGAGAACGTAGGTAACAAACACCACAATTAACAGCCGTCACGTCTAACTTAAACCAATCTCTGCATAACTTACCAGACTAACTAGCTACTACACTTTCTCAAATAGCAGCTGAATTCATCCCTTTCCTCTGTCTCTTTCTTCCCAAATCATTTCCTTAATACAGTCAGAGCACAGCTAGGGGACTTAAGGGATTAAACTCAAGATCATGACAAAATACCTAAACTGGCTATTAATATTATTCAAACCCTAACAAGCACACAAAACCTTTTTCGAAACATAAACTGGAGGTTGCATTTCCTATATACAGTATCTCACCTCCTTAATATAGCATATCAGCCAGGACATCTTATTCAAGAGTCACCATAGGATTTTTGTGGGCGTTAGAGCAGAAGAAAGAATAAGAGGTCTATTAAATACTGAACCTAATGCTGAACTACAAAGCAGGACTTTGCACAAAGACTAAGTACCAGATGTATGCATCTTGCTCATCAAAATTAGCAGCCAGAGAATTCACAAGGTGTTTAAAGCACATCTTTAGAATGAAGACTCTTTCTAAAAAATTGCTAGGCAGGTTTTGTAGTAATATTGTCCAAAGTAAGAGTAAAAATAACTCATAAATATCTTAAGGTAAGAAAAATGTTTGAACTGTTTTGGCCACCAATGAGTTCTGCTATTTAAATAAGACTCAGGAAATTTTCCTTATTTTTAGGACTTCCTAGGCAATTATCACTGAGCAGCCAGAGACGACCTCATATAAATTTCATAAAAAGAATTTGTCCTGGCATCAAACTACTGATTAGCTGTTAGAAAGGTAGTAGGAATCCATGTTGCTATTTTTAAAATCCTACTCTGTTGATCAAAACAACCCTTGCCATTCCCAAGAAATGCAAAATATTGTGAAAGACTGATAAACTTTTTCTTTTTTTTAAGTTTTCCTCCAAGCAGTTTTCCACTGCCAAAAAAACCATAATTTTTCAAACCAAATAACTCATTTGGGGATAGTTGTTTTCACGTTATATCAGAGACCATTTTACGTTCTTTGTACTCCAAATGGTCCTAAAAAGCTACCTTGTACAACACTGGTACAGCTAAGAAACTCACCACCTTGCAGGTGCTTTACCGTTTCCCCAAACTGGGGCTGTAACCCCATGCCCTTCGTCTACTGCCACCTTCTGCAGCCTTCTCCCCCTCGTCTCAGCCCCATTGCCCCCACTCTCCCCAGCTCCCCGTGCCCTTCTCTTGGGGCAGGGGCATTGCAGAGCCCATGGAGAGCAGGCACAGCAGTATCTTGTGGCTGTTCTCCAGAGAGCTTCCCTGCCTTCCTGGGAGAGGTAGGATGAGCCACATCCATCCACATCCATCCTACCATCCATCCACATTTTCTGGGGAAAATACACAGATTTGGTGGGGAAACTGAAACAACTGCTTGCAAGGACCATTTGTCCAGCTCTGTAGCAGAGGAATAAATCAAACCTGTGGAGGCTATACACAAAGATGGCTGCTGGTCTCAGTAGCCTTTCTGCGTGGCAGTCTTCCTCAGACAGTTTAGTCTTCAGTGCATTTTGTATCCCTTTATTTTGTCCATGAATGTCAATACAAAATACTGTTAGTACCAAAGATCAACTGTAAATTCCCACAAAGGGGATGTTATCATGTGCTTCTCCATTCCCTGCCCAATGGAAAGACTACGTACAGTATTGCCAGTCTATTCCAGCAGCTTTTTTTTAACATAAGATATAGGGCAAGAGTCAGACCTTAAATCCAACAAGGTAAGGTTGACATTTTAGATAGCTATATCCTGCTATACCTAAGCTTTTAAACTAATTGTGGCTATACTGAGTTTAGGATAAGTACTCCATCAATTCCCCAGCTTTCTAGGAAAGTTTTGCACTTTTTCCTGAACCTTCTGCTACCATGAATATACTGCCAGAAAATGCTCAAGAGCTACTTCAACACACAATGACCTCAGTCACTACATTTACTGCAAAAATCACCAGTATAGGGTCCTGGTGAAATCCTTTTGTTACTTTCTTCAGTTTCCAGTAACCTCCATCCCCAGGGCCTTGAAGGCAAAGAACTGGGACCTTTTTACCTATGCTCAGCAGAGGTGAAAGAGGGTCAGTCTGGTCTGCCCACAGATTAGAATGTGAACATGTTGCATTCTCAGCCCTCTCATTTCCCTGCAAAAAGTTCTGAACTCCCCTTCCAGAACAGACACGCACGCAGCATGCTTCTACATGACTAATACTGTATTCCAAGTTGCGAATGTGCTTTATTCTATTGTCATTATTTCTTCCACAGTCAGTCCAAGAGTGATCCTTGTACTATTTTATCTCAGTAATGGGATAGTTTGGCAACAATATCACTCACCGTCAATGGGTTTTGCTTTTTCTCCTTCTAAA
The DNA here is from genome assembly GCF_964188355.1 of Buteo buteo. Lineage (NCBI taxonomy): Eukaryota > Metazoa > Chordata > Aves > Accipitriformes > Accipitridae > Buteo > Buteo buteo. The sequence continues at coordinate 36,211,821 of NC_134172.1, forward strand.
GAGAAGAGACATTTTTCATGTGTCCGTTTTCCAAAAGCCATGGGGTTGGGTTTTTTTTGCCAAAGAAATGGGTGAGTCAGGCTGCTAACAGATAGTACATGCAGATCTTTTAGAAGCGCATTAAGCCGTTCCTGGGAAACAGCTCACGTCTGACTTCAGAGCCTGACACAGCCAGCACGGTCTGAGCAGAAGACCCATTAGCACATAAATCATGGCAGAACAACAGGTAGCCCGACACATGATGTTGTCACTGTTACATCAATGTTCAGGGTAATAAAAGAGAGAATAAAAATAGTCAGAATACAACTGTATTATTCAGCCTGATTAGAAGCCAAAATATTGTGATGACCCAGCCAAAAAAGGACAAATGCATTCACATACACATATTTCCCCTGCTGCCAGTACTGCCCAGTGGGGTAAAGCCCAGGGAAAGGTAGTAAGTCAGAGAGAAAGATCACAGCATCCACTGTCCCTGTAAACCTTTGGCAAGCAAAGAGACACTGTTTGCTGCAATTTGATTCTGCTACACAAGAAAAAGAAGCTTGGAAAAAAGACAGTGCACATGGGAAGGGACTAAGGCAACCAGAACAGAAATACCCACCTGCTTTCTGTATGCCAAAACTAGCCAGCTATCTTAATGTCTGCCACATTGAGTAGAAATACCTGAGTATAATTTATTCTCGAGAAACACCATAACACATTCAGAAGTGGAAAGACTTGTTTGTTGAGGGGCAGTCGGTGACCCAGTAATGTAACACTTTTGCTAGATCACCGTTTCCAGAATAGTATTCAAAGGCAACATTTCCAGAGGAGTGGAGTGAGAAAGTCTTTCCTAAGAGGGTGACTCCAGAATAATATAGGGGGCTATTGAAAATATGATTTCTGAGGGGTAGGAATCACTGGAAGAAACACCATGAGATTTTCAAAACTGAAGTCCAGATTACCAGAGTTGTGTTCTTTGACATAATTAATCTAATACAAAACCTAGATCCCTACGGGACGGTTACCATTTCCTGTGCATTGAATTCTGCACAATTCTGTTTCAGAGTCAGAACAGAACAGGTCAGCTCAGAACAGAGCTGTACCAAAGCTGTGTGTACAGGATACTCTTAAGGACACTGAGACACGGTACCCATCGCTACTGAAAAACAAACACAGTAGTCAAACAGGGAGACGTGACAAGAGCACACAGCTTTCAGACCATTGCAGGAAAAGGTCATCCTATTTCAGAGGGGATGTTGGTGTATGCAATTTGTTTTTTATTTCAACCGATATTAAGACAAACATTATAAAAGACTTAGTGACTGGGTCCTTTCCTCCAGCATACTGCTGGGAAGCTGCAATGTTTAGAGGCTGTGATCTCACTGACTCCAAGGAAATCCAGCAACAGCATCAAAAGCCAAAGAGATGGCAGTGAGCCAGGCCAGTTTTACTCAGAAATTTCTGCTGCTGGTGTGTGCAGAGCTGTCAAAACCCTGGTGAGTGGCACCAAGCCAACATGAGAACTAGGGGAGTTTCACACCACTGCCCAGTGCTGGGGAACCAGCACCTTCCCAGCCCTCTCACTCCAGAATATGCTTTACTGAATTTATTTTTCAATTAACCCTTGTTGTTGACCAAGAAGAAGAAGCAGCCAGATATTCCTCAGTGACAATTACCCATAAGGACAGATATGTTAATGTTTCAGCAGCAAAGACCAGCAGTGTGACATGAGGCCAGCCAGTGCTAATGGGACGTACTCCTCGATGTACAAGGAAGTTTGGAAAGATGACGGCTTCAGGGAAATGAAGATGAAGATAATAAAATAGAACAATTTTCCTTGCTGAAAGGCCCAAAGCCCCAAAGCCAGTCTGAAAAGCTGTAGTTACATGGCATGGTACATGGTAAAGAGATAAGAGGGAGGCTGGAGAAAGTGATACTGGGATGAAGTAATCAGCCACACTCATAGAAAAAGGCCATGTTCCATCTTCTTCCAAACAAACCCAAACCACTTGTAGGGTCTTGTCCAGTTTGGGCTGGTGTCTATGACCCTGCTACACTGTTGCAAAAAAATAATAAAAAAAAAAAAAGAAAGGTTAGACTTGCACTGACAGACTTCTAAATACACAACTGTAGAGCGGAATGTGATCGTGCTTGCGAGCTGCAATATAAGCTAAATATCTTCCAAATGTAACTCCTATAACTCCTTTCAGAGAGTGCCATCTCCACTTCTGTTCTAGCCTGCAAGACCTGGAAACTTATTAAAACCCCACTTGTTTGAGATACAGTCTGTGTTAATAGAGAAAATTCACAAAGCTCAGTATCTTTTAAAAGCTGTAGGGAGCAAGTGTGGCTCGTAGCAAACCCTGAAGCTGGAAGAATGGAGCATAACATTAGTGCTATGATAAAATGACTATCACAATCCTAATGAATATATGTTTAAACTCCAAACACCTGTCAGTCAATTATAATAGAGTGCTGTGAATATTAAGAAGAGTGGTTTTGTAAAGAGTCCAATTGTAATGAGTCTTGCTGTGGGAGATGCTGCCCAAAAACTGCTATGTGCTCTGTTGCTTTTCTGATTAGAGCTGACTGGGATCTCTCTCAGCCTGTGCTACCAAGGCAAAATCTGCATACTCACATTCAGCAGATGAAGCATCAAGAGTATGGTTATTTCTTTAAGAAACCTTGGTCATTGAAACACCATCTCTAGAAAACAGGCAGCTTATTACCCTTGGGTTCAGGTTCATTGGATTCTATGATTAACCTCCAGGCCTGATGTTTTTTTACCTTTAATTCTAATGTTAGACATATAAATTCAAATTGTCACATGGCTTGAATTGTCAGTAAAGACATGTGCATGCAAAACATCAGTTAAATACTTTTGAAGATGTATATAACTGGTAATGTGGGCATTTGAAATTAGCATTTGGCCTTAAGGATTTTCATGTGGGCTTTGACGCTAGTTCATTAGGTGTCTTTGGACAAGACAGCTTGCATTTTGAATTCTCTGCCTGTACAATGAAGGGAATGACTGTAGTTAACCTACTAGGGACTGCCGATTTGATTAATTATTGTAATATCGCTACAGCTAGCAGCCACAGAGTCAGCCAGGCATTGCTGTTTCTTCACACACAGGAGGCACCCCAGTTCACCACAGTCTCCTTCACAGAAAAAGGAAGTGGGAGAGAACCCTGCACATTCCTGGGAAGCTTTGAACAATAGCTTTTGCCCTCACTCTGGGAGAAGTCACCGCTGTGTTCTCTTGCATTCTCCCTTCAGCAGGCTTGCTGTTATACTGACTAGCCACAGCTCTCAAGAGGTACTGAACACCTCTGGGCCAGTTATTCAGCAAGTCATCTTTAGCCTGTGAAAAATCAGACCATAGAGCTTAGGAAGTTGGGAAGGGAGATAAGGGGATATCATTCCCTTTTTCCTCTTCACTGGCTTCCCTGAAAATATGGTAAATGCCTCCAGCGTTTCAGCCAGCTGCAAGGCTTGTGGCTTCTCTGTTTCGTTTTCAGCAGGTACATCTGTTTTCTGGTCAAGGGATGGCTCTTCACCTTCCCTTTTTCCTCTGAAATGAAACAAAACATGGACATCTGCAAAGTAATGAGAATGAAACCACTTCATTCACTTTCAGGGAGACTGAGCGAGGTTTCCTGAAATGTAACAGGATGTGAAAGCAGCAGCAGCACTTTGAGCAGAGCTCTGCCAGCCTCTGCAGCAGCAGCACATCTTGCTGCAACGTCGGGCTGCCCAGGGAACTTCTGTTTATTCAACATACGGCTTCCAGTGACACCTTACACCAGTTCTTTGCTTTGAAGTTATTGCCTCTTGAAGGTATTGGTGGCCAGTCACAAGTGGTGTTCCCCCAGGGGTCAGTACCGGGGCCAGTTCTCTTTAATGTCTTTATCAATTATTTGGACAAGGGGATCGAGTGCACCCTCAGTAAGTTTGCAGAAGACACCAAGTTGGGCAGGAGTGTTGATCTGCTTGAGGGTAGGAAGGGTCTATGGAGGGATCTGGACAGGCTGGATCGATGGGCCGAGGCCAATTGTATGAGGTTCAACAAGACTCAGTGCTGGGTCCTGCTCTTGGGTCACAACAACCGCATGCAGCGTTATAGGCTTGGGGAAGAGTGGCTGGAAAGCTGCCCAGCAGAAAAAGACCTGGGGGTGTTGGTTGACAGCCGGCTGAATATGAGCCAGCAGTGTGCCCAGATGGCCAAGAAGTCTTGCATCAGACATAGTGTGGCCAGCAGGACTAGGGAAGTGATCATCCCCCTGCACTTGGCACTGGTCACAGCTCAAATCCTGTGTTCAGTTTTGGGTCCCGCACTACAAGAAAGACATGGAGGTGCTGGAGCGTGTCCAGAGAAGGGCAACGAAGCTGGTGAGGGGTCTGGAGAACAAGTCCTGTGAGGAGCAGCTGAGGGAACTGGGGTTGTTTAACCTGGAGAAAAGGAGGCTGAGGGGAGACCTTTATCACTCTCTACAACTACCTGAAAGGAGGGTGTAGTGAGGTGGGTGCTGGTCTCTTTTCCCAAGTAACAAGTGGTAGAACAAGAGGAAACGGCCTCAAGTTATGCTAGGGGAGGTTTAGACTTGATATTGGGAAAAATTTCTTCACCAAAAGGATTGTCAAGCATTGGAACACACTGCCCAGGGAAGTGCTTGAGCCACCATCCCTGGGGGTATTTAAAAGATGTGTAGATGTGGTGCTTAGGGACATGGTTTAGTGGTGGACTCAGCAGTGCTAGGTTAATGGTTGTACTTGATGATCTTAAAGGTCTTTTCCAACCCAAATGATGCTATGATTCTTTGTTTCTATGATGTCCAATGTTTGGCAAGGGTGGTCTCATCTGAAAAAAAAAAAAAACAAAAAAAAAAAAACAAAACCCCTAACATTTAAAATATCAAATCTGTTTCTCTTCTGTCCATGTTTAGGATATTGGAAATTTCACAACAATTGCCAAATTTCATTCACATTCCCCCCACCTTCCTGACCAGCTAACTTTACTCCAGAACTCAGATACAGTAGCTTCAGTTTACCTCCAGACATCCATTCATCCTAACCTTACTTGCAGCAGTGTTGTGACAGCTGTTCCTTGTATCAGGACTGGCTGGCTGTGGAGAGCAGGGGAATGAGATAAATATGATAAAAGGGCTGTTGTGACACCAGCTTTTTACAAAGGAAATTAGGGATTGTGTTTCAAGTACGGCTAAATTGTGACAGCTCTCCAACATGTATACGAACGCCTATTTTTCAGTAACTATGATTTCTACTTGTACTGCTTTGCATTTTTTTAACTTCTAATCAAGCCCTGGCCACAAGTCTCTAACTGAAAGTAACTTTTCCTTCCCCCTCTGGTGTCAGAAACGACAACACCTTCCACAAACACAGGCCTCCAGACTGCAAGGTTTGGCCAAGCAGTGCTGCCTTCAGGTGCCTGATGTGTGCTGATAACCCGCAACATTAGCTATGCTATCTTATTACGGGCGAGCTCACAGACTTCACTGGATAGACTTTCTGCAGAATCTTACCCCCAAAAAAGTAAAAACTCAACAATTTTCTCTCTGAAACATGTGATAAATAGAAAAATAAATCACTGTCCCATATTGGCACTTGGTTTATTAAAAGCATGATATGATCCTCACGGTTTGCTTTTGAATCCAACCTGCTTCAGCACATACTGTTTGCTATTGCTGAAAATAGGTGCCTCTAGTTCTATGCCTCTGAAAGTCAGCGTGCTCCTCAGTGGCCTTGCTCTGCAGATGAAGTGAGGTCAGCCCAGAATTGTTACGAGTCCAAAGTGTTTCATAACACTCGAGTGAGAAAACACAGCTCAGGACCCGGATTCCTGTCCCAGCTTGGTCGGGCTGGGCTGCAGGCTCTGGAAAGCTTATCCGCTGATGTCAAGAGTGATTTAACATGTGACGGTGCGTGGAAACTGGCTATGCAAGCTGTTGCAACATACAGCAGGAGCAGCAAAGGCAGCAGAAGTACTACAAGCACTTTGCTACCACAGCAGTTCACGCCAAAGAAAATCCCCATAAAAAGCACTTACAGCCATCCCCTGGCAGAGGTTGGTTAAGAAGATGGATAGTAATTGGGATAACTGAGGGTTACCTAAGGCAGCTGTGGCAGTTCCCATACCCCAGAGATAAGGCTGGGTGCGAGCAGGAGCCAGGAAAAATGGGGAGGTGATATAAAAAGGAGAAGAATCCACGTTTTCCATCACCTGGGCACTTTCCCCAGGGAAGGACAGAGCAGAAATCAGAAGCAGGTTTGCTGTTTCTTTTCTGGGTTAAAGAAGAGATTAATCACAAGGGGAAAATGCCTTGTAATACTGTGACTCAGCAGAAACCGTTACTTACTTGGAAGTGTCTGGAGGACACAGCCAGAACACAGGAGTGAGTCAGGGAAACCTGGGATTTCGGCTGCTGCCTTCACCCTTCCCTCCAGCCTTCATTTAACAATCTGAGCATGTGGGAATAAGGTGATCACTTAAAGATACCTCATGCTGTCTTGTGTAGCCGGTATGGATTTAGACTGCACAGCAGAAATAGAAGTACAGATGACATTATTCCCCTTCTTGTGAAGTGCTTTTTGGCACTGACCTTTCTACGGCAGCTCCTGTGGCATGGTCCTAGCAAAACAGGATGGTGAACCACAGGTGAGCCCTCCAACATATACAGTAGTCTAAATTCATAGTGACACAGACCTGGATCACCAGCTTTTCCACAGGAAAAAAAATTGTGAGGAAGAAAACATCATATCACTGCAGCCCTATACTCTGTGGTGTTTTTAGGGGAAGATCCCTCAGAAAAGAGGATGTACCTTCTAATAAATCATGTGTTAGCTTTTCTGAGAACCACCACAAGGGCACTGGAGCAATGAAGTGTGTTTCCAAGATGGTCCTCTAACTTGATCTTTCATCTCATGTGGTCAAAAGAAGATAGGAATCAGTCTCATCCCCAAGAAAGACATTGCAAGGGTAGGATGCTATCCATTTGTTCTCTCCTGTCTGATTTACTTAAGTGGTGCTGCAGAGCAATGAATGGTACCCGAGTACCTGAGTACTAACTCAGAACATGAGTTAAAGGAGTTTTTCAGACTTTTAGGCTGTCCTGCTCACTCACCTTTTAGGAAATATTAATTTTCCCTAAACACCTACATAGTGTTTTTCTTTTCATTGTTTGATGTTACACAACAGTCTGGAGACCCCAGTCAGAAGTAAATCCCACGGTCAGTGGCAGTCTATAATTCACTGGGAAGCTGAATTCCCCCTCCAGATTTTATAACCCAAGGTACAGACAACAGGCAACAGGTAAATAGGAAAAGGAACGCAAGTAAAATAAAAAGCCTAAATAAAAACCTAAATAAAATTATATAGCAAACAAGGGAAAGGTGATACATGGTGACAGTGAAGGCAGGTGTGATTCATGAGCTAGTCACCACAGAGACCTGGGCAATTACCTGTGGCAGACACTATGAAAAGGTAAGATTTGGTGAAGAGAAAATGATGCTCTCATGAATTTGAAATAGTGCAATATGCAAAACTGTGAGGTTTTTTATTTACTAGATGGATTCGTGGATTACTACAAGTCCATGAAACTCAAGCTGGGATCTGCAATGTTATTTTCATCAGTAATGGTGAACAATCACTCTTTCCTTGTTGCTGCTGTTCTCTTTTAAGCCTCGTTGCTCAGCACTCTGACATCTTCTGGAAGATTAAAATGAGCAATGCTGGTGGGTTTTTCTCCCTAAATTTCTGCTGACAAACCCTGGTGACATGTTAGAATACACTGTTGGTGTTGGGCCACTGCCAGAGGATGAGCCAAGAAATGGGCTGTGGGAAGTGTCACCAGTCCTAACAACTGAAATTATAGGAGTGAGTTAAATTCAACTTTGCAGTCATTAAGCATGACTGCATACTCGCAGATGTAGCTAGGTCAGGCTCCTGGCTCAGGCCCTGGTTTCTGTCCTGCCTGAGCAGCACAGTTTCCAACCCAGACTGCCAGAGGTCATCCAAGGACCACCGTGACTTCACTGGTGTCTCTCCTGGGGACAGCTGTGCACATGAGCTCAAAGCTGCCTCTATCTTCTCCTCTTTGGATTCCTGTCTGAAAAGTAGCCCTCTCTTCAGCGCTAAACTGAAACACAGGCTATAGCTTACCACGTGTTGAGGAAGGGTCTATGCCAAAACAAAAAGATAGCAATAATCCCTCCAGTCCCACATTGCTTATTCCCATCCCTGTTCATCGTCTTCCCCGCTTTCTTTTGCCCCCTCTCCATCAGCAGCACAGGCATGAGCCAGATCTGGAAACTGTTTCAACTGAAATCCACATCTCACCATGTGTTTCTGTTTGTTGAGGGCTTTCTGTTAGGTTGAATGCACATCAAAATTCAGTCTAAGAAAAAACTTACGAGACTGTTCACTGACTCGCATTGCCATTCCTTTGTTTTGGTCCAAAGGTACAACACTGCTCTACAAAACCTCAGAACGAACTGCAAGAAAATACCAAGGAGACATAAAAAACCTGGAACACGTCTACACAGACTTTTGTTTGTTAAGTAGTTTGAAATTCACATCCCCATGTAGCTGGATTATGTAGTATATCGCCACAGGCTCACTAATGCGAGTGGCTATTCATAAATTCTGAAAAACATGTTAGGCTGGAAGAAAAGCCTGAAAAACCACCTCAGAGGCTTCTGGGCTATAACAGGGTGACCGGGAGCTGAAGTTTATACCAGATGTCCCAAACAGCTCTAGTCTTTTATTTCACAATTTGATGTGAAGGTCAATCCTTTGAGGGATTTCCTAAGCATGGTAGAGGCACCCCGAGAATGAGTTTGTGGTCCAGTGGGGAAAGGACACAAGCAGAAGGGCACAACAGCAAAGCAGCAAGCCATAATGTTCAGGTGTAAAAAGGACAAACCCTGGTCAGTTTAGGCTCCCAGTCAGCTCCTGATCTCCACCTGAGGGCAGGTCACCCACACTCTTGGGCAAGTCTCTCACCTCCTCATCGGTGAGGTTTATGAGGTTGTGCCAAGGAGAGGGCCCTAAGGAGACCGGGGCTCTTACCGCCAGGATCACCACATCAGGTGGGGCAGCAGCCCAGAGAAGAGCAAAGGAAGCACCCCGGCTTCAGAAATTCGATCAAGAGCAGTTGTAACACCCATGGGAGATGGCCCCATTGCTGTTATTTATGCTTTTAAAAATCTCTCCTTACTCATTTACTAATTCCCAAATACACTAGGTTCATTACTGAATGGAAAATCCCAGGCTCCCTCACACAGCAGAAAGCAGCTGAGAAGCAGAATCATACTTTTCTTGAGGAATTTTCAATTCCTGAAAGTTATATGACTTTCATTAATCCTTACTCTGCTTCAGTACCGTGAATGGCAGAAAGAGAAAAGAAACATTTGAGATTTTATGGAGCAAAACCCAGCTATACTAGACTGATGCCAGCAAAGTTGTGTCCCCATCTGAAAGGTGGCCTGAGGTCCCTATGCTTGCTTGACAGGGTGTTTAACTTAGCTGTGCCAGTAATGTTGCCTGCATATTTTATATTGAAATAAAATAGCACATCCAGCTACCTTGTATTTTCCTCCTTAGGCAATCTATCTTCAGGGAGAATGCCTACAAGCACACTGAAGGCAAGGTTTTCTTTGCAGTCTTCTTCACTTTAGAGCCTCATGAGCTCCCACTACTTTATTAAGAGTTCCAGTATGGGTGGTACTGTTATTACTGTTATTAATTCTCCTGTTATTAAGGACCTCAGAGTCCTTAAGGTGGACTGGACTTTCACATATAATAATATTAATAATGACAATAATAATAATAAAGCAATTGTCAAGCCTTGTGTTGAGAGATAGGAGTTTGAAAAACAGCTAATAAGTCCCAGAATCTCAAACCCAGTAAAGCAAATGTAGGAAGAAACAAATATTTATAATTAGCCTCTTGCTCTCTGGGATGCTTGTTTAATGCATGGTCTGAAGGTGGCAATGCTGCTATTGTATACCTCTGATAGGATTCATGCTGTGAAACCACCTGCAGTGCAGAACAGAAGTGGACAAATGGAATTAGCTAATTGAGTTCCCCTCTTCAGGGACTGGGAAATAGAGTAGAAAGGTGGTGAGTTTGTCTGAGGAGGCTCAGACAAGTGAATGGGGGGAGAAAAGAGGTGAGGATCCTCTCTCACTTCCCATCTCTAGAGACAATCCTCCTGACAGCCCCTTTGGCAGCACCCCGTGCCCCAGCACCCAGGCTGGTGCGGCAGCCTGCACTCTCGCACTCTCACTACCATTTTGTCCTAAGGGATGGGGAGGGAATTTTTCTTTCCGTTTTGGAGCAGTAGTAAAGCACACATTTACTTAGCTGACTTTTCACCATGGTTCCTGTATGATATTTGCATCTTTGAGTCCAAAGAAGGGGGCAATGAAAATGTTTGTCAAGGTAAGATCCATTTAATGCAGGGCGTGAAGTGGGTCTTTTTTGTGGAGTGAGGGGTAGAGGGACATGTTCTAGCAACTCTAAGAAAGTCCAGGAAATAGTTCTTGTGAACTTGCCTGAAATGATAGCAAAAATGGAAGAAAGATGAAGTGCTTTAAAAGGGGAAAACTTCAGCTTCTTCACTTGCCAGGATCTTCTTTTCTAAAACTAAGCAAGCAGCTAGGCCAAAATGAGAATAGGGTTTGGTTGAATTGTTTGGAGGGGTTTTGTCTTTTTTTTTCGTTTAATTTTTAAAGTATGCATTAACTTATATTTCTAGATGAAGCGGAAAGAATAATAAGCAAAACTTGTTCTCTAAAACCACGCACGTAAAATGTGAGTGAGTTTGTTTCGGTTTTTGCTTTTCTAGGACTGAGGTCTGGAAATTGCATCTTCTTTTCTCAGAAGACTTAGAAAGCAATTCACATTCCAAAAGCAGTTACCAGTAACAGTTTATCCTGTTTGTTTTTCAAGAGAATATGAAAAATACATTTTTAAACGGCAGAAATAATTTACCAGCACTAACCATTTAATTGCCAGACAAGAGCCATAGGCTAGTTACACTATTGTGAAGTCTGTAAAAAGGACAACATGAAAAATTAAGTATTAGGTGGCTCATTTAGCTTACAGCTGTTCTGCTTTCTTATCAAGCGGTATTCTATGTCAAATACTGACAGTTTTAATTTCCTTTCCTGATTGCTCTGTTTAGATCACTTTGACACAGATTATTGCTTTTACAAGAACATAGTCCAGCTGGAGGGTAAACATCACTCCTAATAATTTTTCTTTCTTTTTTTTTTTCTGCTGTTCCTGTGTGTAGCAGAGGTGCAAAGTCAGGTTGTATAACTTGGGTTTATAATAGCTATTTTGACATTTTTAGGCATTCAGGTGTAAAGTCTGGTCCCTAAATTACAGGGCTATAATTCTAGCTTAGTCTGGAGAGAATGATTTCATGAGGTAATAAATGAAATGGAGACTGGACTAAGCAGGATCAAGAAAACATTTAAAGCATGGATTCAATTTCAATAGATCTTAGGCATACATCTTAACTTCTGTGTGCATTTAATTGTTGTCCTGAATGAAGGCTAACTGAAGCACAATCTTCCCTGACCTTGAGCCTAAGGAGTCTGTGCTTACTGCAGCCTATGCTTACAACCCAGGTAATTATACTGAAGTGACTGGTGCTTCTATTATAACACCTGTCATCCAGAAATCAGCACAACAAAATCTGACCGAGAAGCTGCAACACCCGTTCAAACTTCCACACCTGGCAGCGTATCCTCGACTGGCCCCCTTTTAGAAGGGGATTTTGGCAAAGACCTTGTTCACTATGTGTCATCTCAGACCAGACTCTCCTGAGAAGGCCCTGTGCAGCCAGATGTTCCCAACGTTTCAAGCTCCACACTGTCCCCTGCCTTCTTGTGCAGGGGGACTGTCCTGCATCCATCACCACAGACAGTCCTTCACCTGAGATCTGGTCAGGGAGAAGAAGGGACCGACCTACCGCAGTCCGCTGGTGTTTCTCCAACAGTGCTAATGAAGACTTTGACTTCTCCAGTGTAAGCATGGGACATCACAATGGAGGATGCATCTGGCACTTCAGGTGATGCAACCAGGTCTCTGCTGGGTCGCATGAGAAGGGCAGGTCCCAGTGCTGGGTTGCAAACATGGGCTGTGCCTTCTGGTGGTATGCCTAGGCTATGGGTCCTTGCTACACTGCACCCTTTGGCTGCTGTGAAGTGCCACAGCTGTATTTAGCACAACTGGTCAGAAAAACAAAGAAAGGCTGTGGCAGTGCATGGCAAAGTTGGTAAATACAGGTCTGGCTTGGGGTGATTACAAGGTAGGAGCCAAACAAGTCAAGTTATCACTCAATGCAGTAGATTGGCTCAATTAACTTCACACCCAGGCTTTCCCATTTCTTAGGCAGTTTGCCCAGGATTTGCTTGCTCTAATTTAGATGCCAGAAACTTTATCAACCATCTAATGCTACAACTTTGCTAGTGAATTAAGTGTGACTAAAACCATTCTCAGGCACTGAAGCCCATATTCACATTATTAAACCATCTCACCTTCTAAAACAGGATGGGTGCTCCCAAACAGCCTATTAGGAGTGCTTATTGATTGGTCCTAACCCCCAAACCATGCCCAAAAACTGTTTTGGTAATTGATATTTGCCTTAGCCTGAAGTGGGGTCAGGTATATTCTGGTAACTGAATGACATAGAGGCTTGAGTCTCCTTGCCCAGGGACACCCTCTTGCAGCCTCTGGCATCTTCACTAGTAGAGACACAGCCTGCCATTGAGTTGTTTCATTCACTCTTCTCTTTTCTTCAGTATTCAAACATCTCCTCCTGAAGCAATGCTGGCCTCTCCCAGCACTGAATGCACATCAGGAACAAAACTGCCATCTGTAGTAATTATTCCTGCTTGTTAGATGTGTCTGAGGTCCCTGAGATCCATCCACCGTGCAGCCCACATGAGGCTGGTGACCTGCCAATGGCTGGCTCTTCACATAATGGTTGGATGAAACCCCCCCAGTCCCTGTGGGCTCACTTCCAACCCCACCCCCAGGCACTCCCTCCCCTTTGCTGCCTCCATGCACACCGAGTTCAGACCAAACACCTCCCTCTCTACAAAGGACTGTCCACCTGCCGTGACCCTTACCTCCAGACGTGGCACTGGTCTTTGCAAGGCAGTGGTAGCCAGGTCCAGCACTGGATTCAAGCCCCTGCAGAGGGGTCCTTGGCAAGTCGGAGCTAGTACAGCTTTCCTTTTACTGGTTTTTGGGTGTACTGCAGCAGCACTGTCTTCATGCTACATTGCATCCTCCACTAAGACAGACAAGCCACAGATAGAGGACTCAGGAGTGGAGGAGGACAGGTGGATTAGATAGGGGAAGATCTTCTGGATCCAAAGCAGGAGATAGATCCAAAGATCACTTGTGACTAAGTGTTCCTAAAGCTGAAAGGATATATTGGAAGGGGTAGTAGCAAGGATATATTCAAGAGGTGATCCTCAAAGACTGGAGGGTTCAGAAGAGGATGCAAAGCAAATTTTTAGCCACTCAGAGTATCAATCCTAATAACTATAACTGCGGTGAGAAAGACAACATGTCCTGACAGGAAATGTGTGCAACGTAAAGACATTATCAGAGGCAAACATCTGCAGCTGATTGAGGTTATTGCTGATGAGACAGCTACTCAGTGTTGACCATAGTGGAAAAAGGAAACAAGCATGTGAGAGAAGTGGAAGAAAGCATTTGAGAATTCCTCTTTTGTACAAGCATGGACACATTTCAGTTTTCACTTGGCCTCTCTTGCAGTGTCCAGCTGCCAAGCTAGCATACTTCTCTATTGCTGTGTCCTCTGGTGTCAGGCACTCCAACCGAAAGTGCTTGATGCCTTCCCCAGAATGACGTGTCTTCTTTCAGCATATGCGTAACTGCCCTGGGTCTTTAAGCCACTGGAGAGATGCCAGCCTATGCGCCGTTATCTGCCTCTGGGGTATGAACACAGGGCATTTCCAAATGATTTTTTTCCTGGGGAGGTTTTCGTTTCAATGCTCAGACCTGTGTCCCTGCCCATGGCTGTGCTGGGAGACCAGGGCATCCGTCACCTCAGCAAGCAGCCCCCCGTACATGGCCTGCCACACACACGCGTTACGCACGCAGAGCTCGCAACACAGGCTGAGAGCCGCGATACTGGTGTGTGTGCTGCAAGCGACCTGGGTCACGCTGAGGCACCCATGCGATGGAGACTGTCACCTGAGAGGCAGCAGATTGCAGGGTACCAGGAGAGAGAAGGATGTACCCTGGCTCTCAGTGCAAGGCTGAAGCAGTGCTTCTATGTGCAAAACCAGAAAAAAGCTGCAGGGAGAGGATGCAGAATTATACACATCTTGCATGCATAGCTGTCTTGCACCTCGCAGGTATATAGATGCCAAGACTTGCAGCTTTTTAGGGTACACCCCATTGGCCATACCAGGAGAATTGGCATCATGACTCAGTGAAGGTTTAGATACATAGCTTAGGGCAAGCTGAGCCTTAGTCACTGGAAAACACACAACCCACTGTGTACCTCTTTAGCATCAGAAACAAGAATTGTCGTTCAATCTACAGATTACCAAAAGCATATGAAATTTTTCCTTTCACATACAAAAGCAGTGAATAACGTATCCTTTCACATGAAAATATCTTTTCAACTACTCAGGTTTTCCCTTGTATGTTTATTTTTTGCCTGCTACTTCAATGTAAAAAAAAAAATACTGTTTTAAAAATTATATTTTCCTGGGCATCCAAGTATAATATTTCTATTGAGCTCAGTAAAGTATCAGCCCGGTCCTCGCACATGTGTTTCTGTGTTAATAGTAGGTCTACTGGACTAGAAGCCAAATTGCCTGCATTTATTTCAGTGGAATGACATTGGCAGAAAACTGAGTTGCAAACAAGAAAGGGATGTTTCTTACTAGTCTCAGGGATGGATGGGCCTGATGAATCAATTGCCTCTTTCCCCTAGAGATGGTCCTACCAACTCGCACAGGCTCACTGGGGAAGATGAGGAGTTAGGGAGAGAGGGCTGAGTCAAATTGTTGTTGCTGACTGCCCAGGCTAGTGCCCCATCTTTTGCAAGCTCTATAATTCCACGATTCAAAAAGAAAAGCCAGGTCAATTTTGCTTCCCCACTTCATTTCACTTTCTAAATGATTTAGGAGAGGCTGTGCCCTTGGACCTCCCAAAGAAATTCCATTTTGTGAATCTCTTTAGCAAATCTGGACTTCTCCTGACCTCTTCTTTCTCCTTCTTCCCTTTAATTCTCTTTTGATTCTTTCCTTTCCCCCTACTCCTTTTCTATATCCTCATTCTGCCTCAGCTGTACTCTTTTTCATTGAAAAATAAGGTTTTTCCCAACCATCAGCACCTCTTTTTGTTCATTACTTGGCCATTCTCATCTCTCCTGCAAATTACCCTCAATCTTGTGAAAACTATATTGAGGAAATGAGTGATAAAGGCAACCAATAAATAATTTGCCAAGTTCCTCTGTATCAAAAAATGCTGAGAAGGCATCATTGCTGCTGCTAAGCTGTGAGACCCAAATACTAAAAGAGATGGCAAGACATGTTCTGTTTTGTCCCTGCATGTCTTCCCTGACATGTTCTGTCTTGTCCCTGCATGTCTTCCCTGTATGGTTCATAGCCTGGAAAGAACACCCTGGTCCTCAGGTCTCTTTCCTGCCTGCCACCTACATGTACAAAATAATCCTGTTGTAAAGGTCTGCCTTAACAGCAATTGGGGGTTTGAGGACTTTTCCTTTCTTTCCTTTTGCTTCTAATATGCTGTGAAAGGTGTCTAGGAGTTTCTTTGTTCTAATGGAGCATGGGATCATTCAGATGGAAGGCATCTCTGGAGGTCATCTAGGCCACCACTTTATTTAAACATCCAGTTCAAAGTGAGATCAAGTTGCTCAGTGTCTCTCAGTCAAGCTTTGCACACCTCCAAGGATGGAAATTCAACAGCCTCTGGGCACCTGTGCCAGATCTTGACCAATCCCACTGTGAAAATTTTTTCTGGTTAGGAAATTTGTTCCATGGTTAGGAAGCACTTTCTTTGAAACACACATCTCAATTCACAGCTAGGTTAGACCCATGTGTTGATTGGTGTCCTCTCTGGTATTTACACTGCTAATAGGAAGCAGCCTTGGTCCCCTCTGAGGCTTTGTTTTGCTAGACTAAACACAGTGTCCACTTCCCAGCTCCTTTCCAGCACAAAGCTCTCCATCACTCTGACCAATCTGGGCACCCTTCAGTTTCAGTCCATCTTTGTTTAATATAGGCAATCAGAAGCATGAGCTAAATTTAAACAAAATCTCAAAAAATCTTTGAATCAGGGCAGTAAGCTTCCCTCTTTTCTGCTGGATATACCTCGTCAGACCACTCTAAGATCACATTAGCAGCACATCCACCACATACACCAAGGTCCTTCCCTTCCACAGTTATTTCCATCCAGCATATTCACTGCCATCACAGCACCCAGCTCATGAATTCCTTCCTCGCCGCGTACTTACTAACGCTTAGCAGTGCTCTCTCCCTTTTCGCCAGCTCTGTGCACACCTAATCCCTGCTGTCTCACAGCTTCCTCATCACTGCATCCCACAAGACTCCATGAAAAGGCTTAACTGAAATTCCCAGGAAGGAAACATATGTTTCCTTTGTGTAGGAAATAGCTTCTCAAAGATTGTATTGGGCTGACACAATCCAACATTGTAAAGTCATGTTTCATTTTATCCTGTTCACCTCTCAACCACTGTTCGTCCTTTCATTTAAAATTTTCTTGAGAGCTTTGCATACTATTGCAGCCAACTACACAAGACTCCCTGGGTCACCTCCTCTCCCCATCTTCTTAACTAAAGTGCCCAGGTTTGCTTTTCTTCATAAGTATGTTATTGTCCTCATCTGAGAGGTTTGAAACTAAGAATACTTGCTACCAGGGCTGTGCTTCCATGTACCAGTCCCTCCAAAATTCATAGGCACACTTTGCTCCACAATAATCCAGGGGTTCTCTGCAAAAATGCCAGACTCCCTGTATCTTGAACAGCAGAAGGGGCAGAAAAATGATGACACACGTGAGATCCAAAATGACTTACGATCATCCCAAAAGTGTGCAAAAAGAGACAAACTGAGCAACAGCTGGCAATATGTTCATGGCTGTGGAGGCAGTAATTTCTTCAACTATATCTCTATTGTCAGAGCTTATCTGTTAGCCAAGGGGATCCAAAACACTGCCATAGCTCTGCAGTTTCATTTCTGGAGTTACTAGCTGGAAAAACAGTGAGGAGAAGAGATGCAATCATGGATGAGGAGTTAGCTACCAATAAGCGAGATTTCAATTTCCTTCTAATCTCTTTCTTTGTTGAGACATGCCTGTTTATCCCAGTTGTGTTATCCTTTTCAAACAGCATTCCCAGCAAAACAGTTACCAGCACTGCTATTATGGTACCCATAGCTAAAATAGATTTGCAATATGGGGAATATCAAGAAGATGGATTTTGCTGGCCTCTTCCCAATTTTCTTGAGCACTTCTTGAAGTGGCAAAAATCCCTTGGTGCAAGAGGTGCCTATAAAAGAAAATCTTTTCTCCTGTAATCTTTAAGAAATCTGCATGTAGAAAAAGATTTTAAAACAATTTTTAATGTGATACTCCACATTTAGATGTCTTACTTTCTAAGTTCAAATACAGTTGTGAATAAAATCCCTGATCCTCTGCTCAAAACATACCATAAACCTCCTACCGCACGTCAAGTGGAAATTCTGAAATTTCATCCTAGCAATTTAAACCAGACCTAACTCTTTCATCTGTGCAATCACTTACAAAACCATCATTAAAAAAACCAAAACATCACACAAGAAAGAACTGCCAACAACAATAACCCCAACCTTCTGTTGCAGCTCAATGGTAAGAACACTAAGCTTAAAAGCTAAATCTTGTGGACACTGCTATTTAGTTACGAAAAATGGTACCTACGTGGTATGAATTGTCAAAAATTAGATTTATCAGTACTGTAAACTAACTGTAATGAATAAAATGTAGAAGGCTGGAAAGTTAGAAGTCAGCAGAGAGAAATGACACAAACCATGTGAATGTGAATGGTTATTTGTAATAGGCTAAGACCACGTTATTTACGTAAAACCGGCTATTTTCTATGTCTAAGCATGACGCTTCATGCCAGGATATCACATCTTTTTCTCCTGGTGCTCTCTTGCTCAGTCTATAAAACTTTCATATATTTTCAGGAAATATTTAACATATTCCTGCCATGTTGCATAAAACTCTGCCTGAGAGAAAGGTAACTACATCTGCCAGCTCCGTGTGTGCTGAGAAATGTGCGCCGAAGCTAAAGGCTTCAGACAACTTACCTTAAAAAAAGCTTTGTTGTAGCAGAGCCCTGGTCCAGCGGACATCCTCATCTGTTTCACTGCTGTGACGGGGCCTAGCGTCACCATCTGTGTCAACAGGATGACTCAGAAACACGGGGCTAAGCACCTCTTTGCAGGTCTTCCACATTTAAGACAACACTGTGAAAGGAGCAGGAGAAATGGAAATGCAAACAGAGACACTTAAATATCTCAAGCTAGCATTCACAGCGTGACCCTTTGGTGAACATTCAAGAACAATTCCAGGCCATGTGAAGTGCCCAAGGCCGTCACGTGGCTCCTTCCAGAGCCAAGGCTAAAATTTACATTACAGACCATCCCTCTGCCAGAGATTCTCCACAACAAAGTGGAGCGTGACCATAGTTGCTGTCTGTCCCACGGCGGGGAGAGGAGCCGAGTCCTCCTCGCTCCAAAAAACACTGACTGTGTTGAGGTTTCAGCAGCTTTGCTGGGAATCAGGTCGAGGGAGCTTGAACCCGAGGGGTGTGAACACCCCTGGGTGGCTCCGGTTCCCCCTGGCTCCCGTCACTGTCAGTGTAGCTGACGTACCGTACAGCTGACTGTACTATAGGCGCGGATAGTGTAGCTGAAGAAATGATGCTCCTTTTCTGCATCAGGAAGAGGACAGCTACGTCACTGAGAATGACGTTCAAGATGACGGGAGCTGTGGTTCAGAAAGTCTGTCACTGCGGCTTCTTAATTTTCTGCTTTGTGGAAGCGCTCGGTGCCGGCGGTCCCTGGCCCCAGGGCATTTCTGTCATCCACCCAGCATTGCTGCCAAGCTCCAGAGCAACGGACATCATGAGCCGATGGTCCGCTATAATGATCCATTATATGTTGCCTAATATAGAGTAATTTTCTAAACAGCCACCTCTTCGAATGTGCCCAGTTTTAGCAGGAAAACTTTCTAGACTCTCATTTCTAATTCAGTTTCTGATCAAGACAAGAAAGCTGAGCGACTATTGCAGCTGTCCTGCAATTTGGAGACACTAGGACTCCTGATTTTTTAGAGCATTCACAGCTGAAAAGGAATATTTTCTACTTCATGTAAATTACTTCTGATTTACTAAAACCATTCCAGATCACTGAAGGGAAGAAAATAAAGGTGACATAAAACCACCACTGACATTTCTTTTGCAAGGCTGCACAGTAGCAGTGGCTTGCTGTAGTGTAACATATAAGGATGGTTCTCAAGTGACTTTTTTCTTCCTGATAAACTCTTGCTTGAGAATGGCAGGTTATAAGTGCTACAGCAAGAAGCAAAAGAGAAAAAGAAAATAGGAAAGAGTAGAAATAGAATAAATACCTGCACAAGCTGCTCCAAAGGACTTTGCTATTGCTTTACCGGGGGGGGGGGGGGGGGGGGGGGGCGGGGCAGGGAGGATTCTCTGATGCTAACTGAGGGAATGTCATCCCATGGCTTTTTCAGTCCAGTTTAAAGTCAGGGCTACCTGAAATTGTCTATACTTTATAGTGTGATGCTGTATAAACACTGAAAGGGAGCCTACCACACGCGCACAAAGGAACATCCTAGGCAAAAGCTGATTTGGGGGAAAAGGCATTTTGGTGAAAAAGAACCTAAGTACATGGAGGGGGGGGGGGGGAGTTGAGGATTCAAAAAGTATATGTATCAGTAGGGAATTAATAGCAAACTTCAGGAGTATCAAGAGACATTGCACTGTGGAATTACAGGGTCCTGCAGATGTCAGGAGGAGCTATTCAGGAAAAGGCCCTTATTGAACCAATTAAATTTTTTCAAACTAAAAAGAAAAAAATCATCTATTTCAAAGTCTTTGAAAAAAGGTATCGCTTCTGGCAAGTGGCCACAGAAAATTTATTTCAAAACAAAAAGCCTGTCACTCCAGAAAACCTGGGACTTCATTTTGGAATTATGAAATGTCATGGTCCCATCATGTACTTTGTGACATTTAAACATTACACTCTTCTTGTTACTCCAGTCTATGTCAAGATTACTAGTGCTTAAGGGGCTAACTCAGAGGAATAAGTGGCAGAACAGGCAGAGTGACTTCATACCCTGGCAATGGAGTGTCCTGCGTCAATGGCAAGCAAAGAATTTCAAGCAGATGTCATCTAATGTTTGGGACCAGTAGCTCCTCCTTTTCTGAGGAGCACAAAAAATTAGATATATTTCTTACTGTGCTAGCCTTTGTTCTAATGGTACTACTTTTAGAAAAGTTTTCTCAAAGCATGACGAGAAGGAGCTGAGGCTCAGAAGAGAGTGAAGAAATTGTACAGAAAGTAGGAGGGATGGTAGAAGCCATTTCCCACTTTATCCATTTGTCTGTCTTTCCTTTTACATATAAGACAGTGCCAGGTTCTTAATGAATTCAATAGAAAAGTTGCCATTGAGTTCACCTTTTTACAGTATTTTACCATACTATTGAGAAAGTTTTAAAACAGCTTTCCCTTTGTGTGACACTGACCTTTCCCTTTTGAGAAACAGTTATTTTCATTACCCCTGTGACCCATTCTCCAAAAAATATACAAAAATTTGTTCAATACAGACACATTAAGGAAGCTATGAAACATGAAACAAAAAGTAATGGAATTCTAGAAATGTTAGGGGACCTCCCATGCATTTCTTATCATCATCAGAAGCCAGAAAACATTAGCTTTGTTTTGCTGACTGTTTGCAGGCTTTTGATTCTGCAGAGGTTCTCAGTAGACCCAAGAGCACCAGAAGCTCTGGCTTCACCACCTGTCCACACACCAATGCTCCTTTCAAAAGCTCTGCTTTCCAGAGGTTAGGAGCTCATGAAATTTGCAGTCTAAAGGGTCTTGCAAACCCACCATGTGGCTTAGTAGAAAAAAAATTGTCAGCTGTGAACTTACCTATTCGGATGGCAAAGCATGCACTGACAGTGCTCAGCAGCTGCAAAACTCTTCAGCCTGAATCTCTTGGCTCTTTCATCAGGCAAGTGGAGTCCAGTCAAAATCAGTGGCGTTACAGCAGCATATAAGACATGTGCAATGGCTTTCCATGGACAAGGGGGTAGGGCTGGCCAAAAAGACTGTTCAGGGAACAGCAAATATGTCCAAAAACATAATCTGGAGCTGAAAGCAGGTGGGGAGACAAAAGTCTTCATGAATTCAAATTGAATTTAACTACTAGCTTTGTCTGTTAATAAAAAATGATGAACAAGTCAATGTCTTAAAACTTTCTCTTTTTTTTGTCTGGTTTCAAGAGTATGTGCTGCTTTGGAGACAAGAGGCGAATGGTATTTTGAGGTGAGGTAAAACATTTTTAATATTCAACACAAAGCCACAGTGATTTTTATTATTTGTTATTAGTACCGTCCTAGGAGTGAGGTATTGCAGCTGGCTCCATCATACTGACACAAGCGTTCAGGCAGACACACAGTGACTTAGATCACAGAACAGATCCCGATGAAAACTGTTTTTTATTAAATTCCTTTGGTGGCTTAGTTTCCAACTAGATCCTCTCGCCAGTCTGACACAGCTGCCCAAATGCCGGAGCTGACACACATGGGAGGTGCTGAGAAAAAGTGACTCGTGGCAGAAGTCAGACTATGGACTGGCAGTGACGCTCCTTTTGGTAGTGTCTTTCCCACATTGATATCAGCTCATAACAGTTGTGGAACCACAGGCTAAATGTCAGGCAGAAAGCAGTAGATTTCACTAAATAGGCATGTGGCACCCAGGCTAAACAGGAGACATAGCACATAGCTGATAACTGCATAGCAGTCTCCAAGGAACGTCTTCTATGTGACTTTTAAAAAGCACTTTTTTAAAAAAACAAAGTAGTAGAAAATAAAATTTTAGAAAGTAGCAATTTTACAAAATGTATAAAATATGCAACTTCACACCAGAAATTTTGCACAGACCATTACAAACACATAATGAAGATACTGTGAAATGAAACACAAAAGTTTAACTAATCCTTTCTTAAAAGTGCGTGTAATTCTGACCAAAGTCTTTGCTCTCTGTTCATGTTTGCCAATGGTTACTGTATTCACAGGGAATAAAGAGAATATACTTTGCTGCATTCACACAGACACGTTTTGAAAGTCTAAGCACTTCATCCTGACAAGTCCAGACCAGCAGTATCAGAAAAAAGTAGACCATAGAAATCCCAGGATTTGAGCATTTATAAATAACAATGAAGAAGATGAAAGCAAGAGCAGCAGGGAGTGAGGCGTGATGCTGCAGAGCTGAAGTACAAAGGGAGATACCCAACACATTCCCTCTCCACACCAGAGCTGCCGTTGTCGCACGTAGCTTCAGGCGTAGGGAAGAGCCAGGGGCTTTCAGATCAGAGCGGTTCAACTAGACTGCTTCTGGTTTTTACTTTTTAACTTTTGGTTTCGCGTGTATTTTTAACATCAGCGGGGGAAATGGAGTACATTCTGTGTTTGGGATGAGCGATACCAGGGGACTTTACAGCGAGCGGCGCCTGACTGGAGCAGGCAGAGCCGCGGTGTTCCCCTGCCAGCCATGGGCAGACCCCCCTGCCAAGGAAGGGGTAAGCAAGAGCTGCTTTGTTGCGTGTGGAGCTCTTGCACCAGCCCATAAGAAACTCCAGGGAGAGGAGCTTTTACCCCTCAGAAAGCAGGCATATCTCCCAGGCAGCCTGGAACCTTTTCCGGGGAGGATCCAACACCCAACCCTCCTGGTTTTCACTGTCCAGACCAGCTCCCTCCCACAAGGCAGCCCACGGAGGAAGCGAGGCCCTCACCCCCGCTCCGGCTTACCCAACAGCTCTGAGGTCAGAGTGCGCCCTGGAACCACTTTCTATTTCTGCCGAAGGGCCAGATTTCTTGTACTACGTATTTGAGCAAACATCGCCTGGAATCCAGGTCAGCCCACCGAGGTGGCATGCGGACTCCTGACCTCCTCTTTCTGACAAAAAATGGTTCACTTTAAGAGGAGGGATTGGAAAACGTCTTGGCCAAGATTATTCTTAGGAGTTGGGGGACTTTCCTATAAAGTAGCAAACCTGGATTCATAATCCCTTTAGATGGAGAAGGGATATGATTCAACATCCACATCCTGGTTGAGCAATATAAGTAGAAAGCACCAGCCCATCTAATTGGACATCTGAAGGAGAAACCTAGTTGGACCTAGACCACCTGAATCCTCTGGTGATGGGATCAAAGTCCTTATAGCCAGCTTGGCCCCAAGGATGCTTTTGCTTCAATAACAGCCATGTGGGAAGAGTGAAGATTACAGATCCAGCACAACCTATTAATCCTATTATAGTGTGTTGGCATGTAATTAGAAAGGGCTCCCGCTATAATCAGTAGGTTCCCTTTCACAAATTCCATTTAGAACAATAAAGGAGTTTGCTAGAACTCACCCAGAAAGGAAAGACCCAAAAACCCCAATGTGTAAGGTACTTTCTGAGTAGCGATATTCAGGTTTCTCATCAAGTTTGTAAGGCCAAATGTGTGACCAAAGTGGCAAACCCCACAGCAGCTCCACCATGTCTCTACAGGATGCTTGAGCTAGAAAGCCTTCATGAAATCGTACAACAGTTATTGCAGGTGCATAGTGCATTTTGGTTTTCTAGTTACCCATCTCCTAAGAAAAATTTCCAACACATACAAACTGCTAATGAAATGTTATCTCCTGAAAGGAACGTACGGAAGCCTTGCATCTGATTCTGGCGATGGAGTTACAATAGTTTTGTCAGTGGCCCTGTTAAGCAGCATTACCACATTATAGCATACGTGAAAGATAGGCCTCCAGCCGGACAGTCTACATGTCTTGTTATACTTAGATGGGATATAAATTACATCTACCCACATTCAGGTCTATTTCCCTATTCTAAGCTCTAAGCTCTGATGCAGAAATAAAGCTCTCCAAAGCATGAGAAGTACTACCTCTTGCATCATTTTGCATACAGTGGCAAAAATAACCACTGATACCACCCAACTTCTGTTCCCAATGCAGAAAGACATTGCTGCTATCCAGGAAAAACAAAAACATCGTTATATAACTTGGGTTATCTGTAGGTAATTTACAATGTCACAGAAAGGCAATCACCAGGAAAAGCAGAACGAGGATGTACAGCTAAATGTCAATATGAGTGAGACAATAGTCTGATAAAGGGATTACGGGCACCAAAAAATTAGGCATGAATGAAGGTAAACACATTTAGATCTACAGATGTCTCATTGAGAAACACATCAAACTTTTACATAAGAGAGAAACAGATCCTATGGTTACCGAACTGAACTAGACTTGGTATGCATTCACGAGTGTGATTACTTTATGGATAAACACTGACAACCCTTCGGTTTCCTTTGGCATTGAGCAAGCTCCTCGGAGAGAGAACTTACCTTTTGAATGCTTTGTAAAACACAATCTACGTCTAATGGACTACGTTAAAAATAGCAAACAATAAAGATAGCAAATACTTACACCATTCAGTACCTCCCATACACTCAGGCTCCTCACTGTGTTCTCTTTTCAGCTTCATCATCTTCCCCAGTGACTGAAAAACCTCACTCTTCTCCTTTGTCATACAACTTCTTCGAATTTTCATCCTTCATGCTTAGAAGAGAGCTCAAAGGGAACCAAGAAGTTCCTTAAACAGAAGTGGAATTTACAGCCAATTTATTTTTAAAGGGGGAGAGAGATTTTCTATAGAAGCACAGCCCAACAATAATTTAAAACACAATACTCATAAAATGGGATCCCTGTCAAAACAGCATGTTGCCATTGTGGGCGGTGAATGCAAACAAGCCAGATAACAGTTAAAGTGCAGGTATTGTGCTTGTGAAAGACAAAATGCCACCGAGGTAGTTCTAGCTCGGCCAGTTCTCTGCTCTGATGCCTCATGCAGCCCTGTGAAGAGACATGACCACCACACCAGGCACACGGCGCCGTGATGGAGACAAAGCAAGAGCTACCTTCCTTCCAAGAGAAAAGTTTGTGGAATCACTTTCTGATGCCGTTTCTCAGTGCAGCCACAGCAGCAAGTGCTCCTAATGCAAATCTAGGTTCACTGGCGAGTGTTACAATATTCCCATCTGGAGTGAAAATGCTTGTGATCATTTTGATTTGAAGGAGATGTGGCTATTTAAAGTGACCTGTGGCATTTGGATATTCCCCAAGAACAGTTATCTCCAGGACCTCTTTCACCTAGCACTGCGTACCTGCCAGCCTCGAAGTTGGCTAGAGAAGACTGGCATGCTTTCTCTTCTTGAGATTTTCAGCTTTCAGCTAACTGAGATTTTTTCCTCTAAACCTAAAGGCATGGAAATTCATGGTATTTGCATATGATACACTCAAGAAAAAAAATATTTAAGCCTATTACTACACATCCTAGCCTTGTTTAAAAATGATGCAAGTCTGCCTTTAGGGAAAAAAATGAGCAATCCCCAGAGCTTTTCATCAAAAAATCCCCAAACAACTCTGCAGTTCTCTAGCAAACAACCAACAGAGAACTGAAGAACTTGCAAAGCCACAAAAGCAAAGGGCCATCAGTCAAGTGCACCAGCACTCTTTGGTGACATGCAGCTTCTGAAAGCAATGTTTGCTTATGAGAAACATGAACACAGGATATTAATGACCTGTTCAACCTATTCAAATACAGCACAGGGCAGCTTGGTTTAACACTCACACATTCAAGCTCTTAGTGGAGCCAGTGGTGACCATTTATTTGAAAATGAGTAGGGAAAAAAAAATCTAGTTTTTGAAGCTTGGGATTTTTGATGATGATTGTTGAAGATGATACTACTAATGCTTTGTACCATGAAAACTCCAGAAAATGTAGAGGAGAGGCACGTAAGCATTTACAGACTCTGTAATGTCAGTGAATGCTCAATATAAAGATCCTTAAAAGAAATGAGCTCTAGAATGAGTAAAGTGGTCACATCTTGCTGGACTACAAAGAACTCATCTGCACTTTTTACAAGTTCTGTAGGAACTCAAGATCCCTCATTCCAAGCTTTGAGGGATTCAACTGGAAATATGTCAGGGGAACTGGACATGAGCTTTCCACCTCATTCAAGACATTTGGAAGTTATTCCTTCAGTCATTGTCACGATTCCACTCATGAACAGTCTACCAACAATTGGCATTTTCTTCCACATACAAACTAACACTTTTACAGAACACCACCATCTTTGTAGTTGTATTCCTTGTCTTATTATCAACAGGACAATCTGAAGTCATAATCTCTAAATAAGCATTAGTGGTTGTATTACTACTGTAGAACAGTAGGGATTATTAGAAAGAAAAACCAGTCAAACCAAACACACAAGTAAATCAGAGTGGAACATACTGCAGCCCTAGTAATTCTCCTACTTTACTGAAAGACCTTATTTTTCCATGTAGGAATGCCATTTATATAGCCATTTAGTTGACTCACAGCATTCAGCCAGCAAGGTCTCCTGCTGCTGCCAGTAGCACTGGGTTTTACCTTAGCCCATGGCGGGGCTCCTTGCAGACATGTGCCTGATGGCTGACAGAAGAGGGGTGACAAGTTTTCACCACGACAGCTCTGCAGTCTGTTGAATTAGCAGCATCTGTTTTTTTAAAAAGGGAGAGTCCAAATGAGGACACCCCAGTTCAGTCACTGTATCGTCTCTCTCGTCTCTCTTATGCCCCGTGTTCTGTTCTCCCCGCTCTGTGCCCTCCTGTTAGTGCCCCCCCCTCCCCCCCCCCGAAGCTGAATCAGCTCTTTCTCTGGTCTTTCTTACATGAGAAAACAGCACCGATTTCATTTTAGAAAAATAAAAAATAAAAAAAAAGGTCAGTTTGCCCAAAATCGGGTCAAGACATTCCCAAAGTTCAGTGTCAGCATGCCTTGCACAGTTTGACTCAGTCCCCACTCTGCAAGATTAACTCAAATGGGCACACTTGCCCTGGGTGAAGAGTCCCTCTGTGAAAGGTTAAAATTCCCAGCACACCTCCCAGGTAGGCAGAAAGAGATAAGGCGGCAGATAAGAGGGAACTGCGTGGCATTTCCTGCAGCCACCCTCCCGCCCGAGCCGTAGGAGCTGGCTTTGGTCCATTCTCTGTGCATTTAAAGGGTACGAACGGGACGTATTTCATCCTTCCCATACGTAGTTCGCAGGGAGAGAGGCAACTTCGGACTTACACGTACTCAGCACCTCGACAGGCGCGTGTAGTTTCCCGTATACGAACAGTAAAAATAGCTAAAACGCAGAGATAAACGCGCGCAAGGCAAAATCTATAGAACGTTAAGACAAACGGGTGAAAATCCGTAAAGCGCGTATGCAGAGGGGTATGTCCGCCCGTATGGCTTCCGGGAGTGTCAGTGCGGCCGGAGCCGTCCCCGGCGCCGCCGCCGGCCCGGCGGGGACAGGTGAGCGGCTGGCGGCGGCGCGGCGGGGCAGCACGGCCCTCAAGGAGTTACTACGGCGGGTGCAGGAGGGCGATGAGCTCACGCTCCCGGCTGCCCCCCCCCGGCCCCGTTTCACAATCCCGCCGCACTCCGGTGGGGCGAAGGCTCTGTGGCAAGCCCGCTGCCCTACACACCCCCGTGTTCTCATGCCGGATTTTCCCGGGCCATGAATAATCTCGAAGCCCCCTCGATAAATACACGTTCAGGGATGCCCGGAGCTCATTCAGCCCGCCAGCCTCGCCGACGAGAAGGGGCCGGGGCCGGAGCCGGAGCCGAGCAGCCGCACCATGAAGTTTCCCCGGGGCTGCGACCGCGACCGTGACTGCGACCGCGCCGGCCGCCGCCGCCCGCCCGCCCTCCGCGCCGCCGCCGCCGCCCTGCCGCCGCTGCTGCTCCTCCTGCTGCTGCCGCGGGCCGCCGCCGCCCCGCTGGCCGCCGACTCCTCGGGGGAGGCCGAGCCGGAGGAGGCGGCGGGGCGGCGGGCGGCGCTGCCCGACTGCGTGCGGCTGGCCCGGCTGCTGCACGCCCGGGCGGCCCAGCTGCAGGAGGAGGTGGGTTCGGGGCGGCACGGGGGGTCGCACGCAGCCGGCCCGGGGGCGGCCGCCTCCCGGCCGAGGTGCGACGAAAGTTCTCGGTGTCTCTCCCCAGATGTGCGAGAAGTTCACCGTCTGCAAGAACAGCATGGAAATGCTCGCCCAGAACAACCTCAACCTCCCCAAGGTGACGGAGGAGGACGGGTGCCTGCTCGCCGGCTTCGATGAGGCAAGGAACCCCTCTCCTTCCTGCTCCAACCCTACCTACCTGGGGCAATTCTCACCTGCTCCAAAAAACCGTGGAAGTCGACCTGGAGATCTGTGCCGGCTCCGGCTGGCTTTGGCGTGGCACAGACCCCCACGCTCTGCATAAGCGTCACCCGCTTACCTGCGCCACACCCGCAATATCGCGGCCGAGGCATTTCTGAGCTGTACGTAACTTTCTCGCCCTTCTCTCATTTCAGGATAAATGCTTGAGGAAAATCTCCAGCGGGCTTTTTACGTTTCAGACGTACCTTGAATACATACAAGAAACTTTTACTAGTGAAAAGCAAAACGTTGAATCGCTGTGCTATAGCACAGAGCACCTGGCAAATACCATAAGACAGATGGTGAGTTGGTTTTACATTCACTCCAATAATTGTTATGGCTTAGCACTGATGTGTACTCGGAGAAATAGGATGCTATGTGAAGCTGAACATCTCCCACTTTCATTTCTCTCAGCGGAAACAGGTGACGGTTCCTTAATGCTCAGATACTTACCCTTACGACTAACTTACAGGTTTTACAAGGCTTTGTTTTCTTTTCTTAAAGAAACAACTCCTCTTCCTACTTTCTGTTGTTATTTCTAATTTCCAAACCAACAATTAAATGCGTCATTGTTTTAAGAATAAATATACTAACGCTGCCTGGCTGACAGAAATAAGATTTCTCAGGGAGCTTGTTCGTAATTGTAGAACTACAGTTCAGTCCTAGCCTTTTAATGTTGCAACCCCCTGACAAGTAGAAGTAACCTTTTTTAAAAACCCATATAAATAAGAGAAATACATTTTTACAATATTATTAACCATTAAAACTCTCTAAAACAAACTTTTAAGCCAAGCTGTATGGTATATTGAGAGATTGATCAGTAGCTCAAAAATCAAGGAAGAACGTTAAATTCAATTTTTTACTAAATTGAACTCGAATTTTGAATTTAGTCAAGTTAATTTATTTAGTCAAGTTAACAACTTGACTAAATAAAAGGTGCCGCCTATTGAAAAGCACACATTTTGCTTGTAATCATCACCAAAAAAAAAATGTTCCTTCTTTTCAAATACCCAATTCTCTTTTGATTTGGTAAAATAAATGCTATTCATTTCTGACAGTCATGTTCTATGTTTTGGAGAGCTTTGAAAGATCACACTTCAAAAATTCACTTCACTCCTGTATTTCTTACTCACGTGAATAACCCTTAACATGAATATTTACCTCCTTTGTCATCAGGGCAACTATTTGCCTGAGTAAGAACCAACCCAGGTGAGTAAGGACTGCAGAAATCTCAGGGCATTATTTCCTTCAAGGCATCTGTTTTTTGGCATCTGAAAAGCCCATTGTGTGTTTGCCATACCTTACCTGACATATTTATTTATGTCCATCATTCTTTAAGTGAAAGGGAGCTGAACTGCTTTTTTCACACTGTGCTAGCTAAGAACAATAGTCCCGTCATAAGACGGCAACTGACTACTGGCTTCCAACTTGATATATTAGTTTGCAGAAAGTTCATTTCCTAACTGGGAGAGACTAGCCTTTTTGGAAAATTAGTAGGATCGAGGTAGTTGGAACAGGCAGAATTAAACACAGTTATCAACAGCAAAACCCATACTTGTGGAAACTACAGAGTTTTTGAGAAAGAGAGGAATCTTGATTTCCAGGTTGGAAATTTTTCTTTATGAGAGAAGTCTACCTGCTATTTTGGGCAAGGAAAGCAAGGACAGAATCTGTCACTTGTGGTCAGGTAGATCCATCAGCACGATACCTGTCTGGATACCCAGATACAAACTTTTACAGCATGCGACAAGTTGCTGGATATACCAGTAACTGGATGTGTGATCAGAATCCATTTCCAAGTAGTCTGGACAGAAAGAATATTCTTCTCTTACTGATTTTCACAAAAAAATATGTTCCAGAAGGAGATGTGCATGCTTTTGCCACTTTTTAAAGGGTAGGAGAGATCCTAAAAACCAGCATGAAGCAGATACTTTACTATTAGACTTCTAGACCCCAAATCATCTCAAACAGCTCCATAATTTGTGTGAGTAACTCCCATTTTCAGAAGTCACCTACCCACTTCATAGGACAAGTTTTTAAAAGGCATTTGGGTACCAAGTGCCCAGTGCTGTCAGTCAGCGTTAGGTACATAACTCCTTCTACTCATCTTGCAGTTAGGATCCCACGCATCAGTGAAAGTTGGTGACACTTGGTCTCCCACATGCCTAATTGCTTGGAAAGTAAGAACTAAGCAGCTAAACAAGTTTGACATCTTTGGAAACTGTTAATCTACTACAAAATGTGAGAATACTCCAATGTCATCCAATTAACTTATCACTCACATTGTAGCGGCCAGTACAGGTAATCACCACCAACAAATCATGATCAGCATCTTCCCACTAACCACACGGCAGGCAGACAGCAGGAGAGGTATCGATCTGTTCAGTGCAGCACGTTGGACCGCGACACCAGACGTTGCATTCAAACCAGAACAAACAGTATAGATCAGACGAGACCCTCTGATTCTTCCGCAGCAATTGTAGCAGGCATCAACATACCTCAAACCCCACTGCAGAAGCAGGGCTGTAAGGAAGCACAGGTCCCAGGGGGGTCTGTCGTCCGCAGCACAGAAAGGGTGGATACGCAGCTGGTTGGGAACATATTATAAACCGATGCTCTCCAACAAGCTCAATTACAACGTTTTAACCAGGGCACCCCAATATTGTCTTTTTCACAGGTGGCCAATCCCGATGAAGTGATCATCCCAGACTCCGCCACCCAGGAATCCCTCCGTGCAAAGCTGAAGTCCAATAAGAACTGGATAGAGAAAATCACCACCCACCTCATTCTCCGAGACTTTACTTCATTTATGGAGAAAACAGTGAGGGCCATTCGCTACTTGAAAAACACCAGGAGTTTCAGTGTCTGAATGTTTTAATTCAGGCATAATCCTTCGTTACAATCTGTCATGTGGCAGATGACAGTGTTGTTCTGTTTTAAGAACCAGAAATAGTAACAATGGTTTGCATTTATATACATTCTCATTTCCTTCTAGGAACCTATTTATTGTATTTAAAGTATTTATTAGTTTCTAATGTTTCCTATTTATATTTTCAATATTTAGAAATAATTTAAACAAAGGACGTATTTTATTTCATTTCTAATGGTACTATTGAAAATATCAACTTACTGAATATGTATTCAACAAAAAATATTTTCAGAAGCCAGAAACATTGTGTAACTTATGTTTTTAAAATATTTGAGATTATATTTATGACTTATTTATATTTTTAAAGCAAATAAAAGCTGATTTTTAAAAAAACCAAAACTGTATAACGGTTTGAACTGTAAATAAGACTAAGGAACTCTCACATATTCAATTTGTAATACCTGCAATTATCAAAATAACCACTTTCAAGAATTTAGATTTCATCTTTATAAATAGGTCAGTTATCTACATAGCGCATATGTAAACACACATACAGACACCTTGATCAACATATAATTCTTAAAATGGGATAAAGGAACCACATCTACTGAACATTGCACTTAAGAATGAACACAGTAAAGCATCATTGCTCTTGAGAAACAAATGAACGAGTCCCCTATATTTAATAAGAATGCTCCATAAAACTGTAATTGTTTCTAAGCATCTCCTTACAAGTCAAGCAATCTCATTCAAACAAATGAAATGGTAAGATACCACATTAATAGCTTTGACATGAATACTATCATCTGATTAGACTTATTGCTGTCATCCAAGGGAATTTTCCAAGTTTAATCAAACATCTCTCCCCCATGAAGCAGAAAAAAACAAACAAAAAAAACCTTAGGTTCTTTCCTCAAGTGATATAAATCAACATATTGCTGCTGAGATATCAATGACCACTGACAATCTAATGCATTTGTGTTTTGTCATTTATATTCCACTAGCATGGACAGACCACATAATATGAATGCATATTCTTGAATACCGTAGAGAAAGAAACACACAGGTCCTTAGCCCAAGTACCAAACCACCGAAACGTTCCTTAGCTGTATCATCTGCTTCATTGTGGCTGTGCAGGTACTTCGTATACCCAGATTTGGAGGAATTCACAGCACACACAAGGGATGCAAGCAGCAGTAGCCCCTCAAGCTTTGTCCCTACAAGTGGTGGAACATTAATTACCCTCTCTCTTGCAGCACAGTGGTGCAGATGAGGAGATGAAAGGCAAGCCCTGGAATGTGGATGTCAGTAAATTCTCCTCTTCCTCTGAGCGATCTGATTGTCCACACACACATTCCACCCCTTGGGATGCCAAAACAGTGACCAGTCCACCCAGAGCCCACATCTCAAGAGGCTCAAACCAAAACAAACCACGGCTTTGCCCAATATGGTAAAAACAATGTTGAGTTGTGCAACACCTCAAGAAGGAATGAGGAGACCTCAAGGTGGTTGCTTTCAAGATGTCTGTGGTGAATTAGTTTTTCTCACATCACAGAAGATCCTGCTTTAGCTGTCCTGGCATGTACTCTAGGAGACATAGGAAAGCCTAGTTTGACTTTTTGCAGCTTACCTTCACAAAGATTTTCTTAGTGACCATCTGGTTAGAGACCATCCTGGCCCTTATTATGTCCATAATAGCTATGAGACCCAAATGTGGATCCCATATTGGACCTTTTAAGGACTTTATTATTACTATGTGAGAACAGAGAGGGAAAGAAAAAAAACCAAGACAGACTAAAAAGAAAGCGATCTCCCAGTCTCATCTCTCCCCATAGTGGATGGCTGCCTGAGATCACCATTAGTTACTATGTACACTGCAGCTAAACAAACTTGCACCAATTTCCTCCTTGAATGCCAGGAAGCATTCAAGATACAGGGTAATGAAATCTCATGCAATTGATAGACAAGCGTCCACACTTCCCACCGGCACCCTTCAGCTGCTGGCCACCCCAGGTTGCCTGCAATTCTAGTAAAGATGTAAATGCTTCTACATTTTAGGATGCAGAAGATAAGCAAAGACTACCACTTGCTGGGTGGGGAGGTCAACTTTCAAGTTCTTCCTGGAGTGATGCTGAGAGCTGATGCTGAGCTGCCATCATTTTACCTGTGGCTCCTCCACAGCCACCCGCAATTCTCAGGGTACTTCCACACAGCAGCTGCCTTGCTGGCTATCGTTTTGCTGTCACTGTGCCAACTTCAGGGACTGCGCCCGGGATAAGCACCACTTGCTGAAATCTACACTCATTGATGCTTGTGGCACATGAAGACTTGCAGTGGGGAATTCATATGGAAGTCAGAGAACTAAACACTGTTGAGCATGTTACGGGGCCTCTCAAACTAACCAACTTACTGTCCTTTTTCTAGTTTGCTGTGTAGAAAGTATTTTACAACAATCAATAAACACACATGGACATTTATTTTAGTTGGCAGACCAGCACAAACACATAAAAAACCAGAACAATACTAAAAATGAGCATTCCTAACTCCTACAAATCAATCCTCAAAAATAACTGTGCTACTTTTAGTAACAATGAAATACCTCAATGCTTCTATTGAAGAGAGCTCTTCCTAACTGACAGCTAACTCACTGAGCAAAAAACCCAAACACCGCCCCCCCCCAAAAAAAAAACCCTAACAACAACAACAACCCAAACCCAAAGACCTGCTAATAGTTGCCTATAAAAACTAGGAAAGTACCCGGCAAAGAAGCATTTTGGCTGCTGCTGTACAAGACCAGCCTCTCCTCCCACATCCTGCTAGCCCATCTCATGTTCCCATTGCACCCCTACTTGTTAACTTCACACAGAGATTTCAGGATGCTCAACAGATTACTAACTCCCTTCATCCTGAATTTGCTTTCCCAATGCAGGAAGAGGGTAAAGCTATGTTAAAAAGCATGCATACACTCTACAGTATGCAAGAAAAAGCCAACAGGATTAAGAGACAGTGTTAAAGATGAGAAACAAAATATTCCTCAGTGCTGTGGACATGACACTAAAATGATAGACAAGAGAGAAAAAAAAACTAAAAAGACAAAATGCAACCTAATACTAAACTGTAATGCAAAATTACTTAATTATTTTTGCAATGACAGTCTCTGAGGTATTATTTTTCTATTTTTTAACCATACTTTTTCCTCAGATGTGTAAGAAAATAAAAATTTTAAAAAAACCAAACATTTCAGCCTGATCCACTTCCCAGGTTGCAGTACCACCCCCTGCCCAGTAAACCTATGTACTGATGTAAACGCTAAATTTTGGCAGAAAGAACAGATACTTGAAAGAGACTGTCTGCACCTCTAGTACCTTCACAGATTTTATTTACGGCTAATGGCAAGTGACGTTAGCAAGACAGAGCTGATGCTATAAGAGACGGAAGTATTACGCCACTAGTGAAACAAGGGGAGCAGGATCACTTTTCAGCAGTAATGAGCCATTAGGTTGGCTTAGCTCGAGGGGAAACTTTCCCCTAAGTTTGCCACTGTTATTTGTGACTAATCATCTTTTCCACATTCAATTTAAAAGATAAAATGGTGGAAAGGTTAAATATACAATAGTATATATAAAAGTCAGATCCTAGTGGTCAAGAAGTGCTGCCAAATGTATATATCTTACTACAAACCTTG
This sequence comes from Buteo buteo, assembly GCF_964188355.1. NCBI lineage: Eukaryota > Metazoa > Chordata > Aves > Accipitriformes > Accipitridae > Buteo > Buteo buteo. The sequence goes on from NC_134172.1 coordinate 36,246,983, forward strand.
TGATATTGGGTGGGAAGCTTTCTGTAAACCATTGCTTCTCGAGTCAAATGATTAAGTAACAATTTCTGATCTCAGTTAATTTCTTTCTTCTTCTTGATAAGAGGAAAACCAAAACCCATCCCCTCACGCCCAGAAAATGCAACCTTGGCAGGCTCCAACACTGAAATACCATTTCCTCCCTGAACTCTTAACAAAATCAACTAATTTCTATATAAACATATTTAACCAAATCTTGGTATACTTTCAAGACCGACCTTGGTGGTCGTCAGAAAACACACTACAGAAATTTTGCAATCTGAATTTCTATTCAGTGATCAGAATCTAAGAAGATTCAATCTTTCATGAGAAAAGATATTTTTTAAAAAATAACCATTCATCTTCAAATTCAGAAAACTGAGATTTGATTTGCCCTGCCGTACTTACTTCTACCAGACAGTGCTTACCCAACAAAGTATTTTCAAGATTTTATTCCATTTCAACTGTAACAAGGGGAAAATTCTGACTGGTTTCAGTAACAGCAAATGTATTTATAATTAGCTGTTTCTTTATCCCTTCAAACTTAGGTATTAAAAGAGAAAGTTCTACATTCTGTACCATATAAATATGGACAATATGATGTATAAGCAAATTATATTAACAGTTTTATTACCTGAGATAATCACTCAGAGCCATTACACACATACACACAAAAGTAAAATCACCTAGGGAAAGCTCAAAGTTCCATCCTCAGCTCAAACGAGAAGAGTTACCTACTATGCTGTCACTACAGTACAGAAATAGTCTTTGTCTCCTCTTCCACTTCTAACAACCTGGGAAGAGATGTAAAGGGAAAAGGGACCATATATTGACTACGCCTGTGGATCCCACATTAGTATGTGTTAACAAATGCAATGAAGTTCTAGGATGTCCCTCAAATTGCAAGACCAGTACCCCTCCTAATCATATAGCTCAGTGACCTGGGACGGGACTACAACAGAAAATTAATCTGTTAGAAGAGAGACCATTTGCGATGAAGGCAGATGTACAAGCAATCCTCCAGTCTGGCTGGAAAGGGACTGCTTTCAGGTTGCACTGTCACAAATTGCACCATTTCATGGGTCTCTATGAGACTAAGCTGGACCCTGAGAAACAGAATTGGAACACAATTGGAAATCTGGGCTTATCTCACTTCCCAGGCTAATAACTGCTCCCTGCTTTGCAGTTGCTCGAACTTCTTATTTTCAATAGGAACTTGGAATTGATTTCTTAATCAGAAGAAATAATCAGAGAGTAAATACCCTTTTCCACTTAGCAGATAAGCATCCCCTCTGTCTTACCCAGCCCCTAATCCTGAATTAACATAAGCATAACCAAGAAACAATGCACATAACCCACAATCTTAACCAAGAAACAGCTCTTGCATTGCACGCCATCATGGAAAAGTACTTAAAAATTGCAATTAAGTAGTCACTTGTAAAAATTAAATTAGTCATTTGACATTTAACCAGGATGTGGTCTCTACTCCCATGGTGAGGATATATGTAATGAGCTTTTATTTCCAAATATACCATCATCATCATCATAGCTTAAATTCCAAGACTGTAATGAAATATTTCAAAAAATATCCAGGGTATATAGTTTAACATTTTTTTCCTGATAAAAAAAACCAATGTGTTAGATCCCTGTTTCACTTACAACACAATGCAATAAAAATACATATTAAGAAGCACTTTGCCACCTAAGGGCATTTTGGAAGACAGCTGTACAAAGAAGTGAAGGACAGGTTTTATACATTGCCAACACAAGGGCCCGTTGTGACAAAACTAAGAACATTGCTTTGGTCTGCAGAGTTCACGTTTGAAGGCTGTAGGTTTAAGTTAATGTGACTTTTGCTGATGAATTAATTCAAGAAAAAAAAGCACGTACCCTCTGTTTGTAACTCTGATGAGATACAGTACAGTGACTTTATACCAGCCATGTCTACACCAAGAATTTGTAGCAGAATTAAATACTTGTTCCAAATTTCCTATCAGCTTCATTTTTACCTCACAGCTGGCCAGGCCTCAAAAAGTTTTTGGAGCAAACAAGTAGGTTCCTTTGTAGATTAACTTATTAAGAACAAATTTATACTGAAAGCCAAGTATCTTTTATTTTCCCCCTTCTTTAGTGATGACACTAAACAGACCAATTTTTCACACCCTACTACCAGGAGACCCCCAGTCCAGACACCAAGACCAAGAAAACCACCAAACTTACAAGACTCCCTCAGCATCACACACCAGGGCTCTGTGGCTCCTTCTCTGATGTGCACGCCTTTTTCTCATTTCTTACTTCCTTTTCACCTTTAAAAACCTTGTCCATTTTTCCTACTCTTTATTCTTCTGAATGACCTTCTTGTCTTTACTGTCTTTTCAGTACCCTAACTTTCTCCCTCCCTCCTCCCAGTCTTAGCCCAATGTCTTTGTCTCCCTTTGCACTGTTTGCTATGCCCACACCCAAGGGCAGCTCCTCAAAGCTGAGCTTGCAGGAGATGCTTTGCTAAAGGGGCTGTCACAACTGAGGGCTGAAGAGTTCCTGCCTACCATGATCACCAGATGGTACCAGGTCATAACAGATCTTCTGACTCCAGCTGAATACAATGAGGGGAGAGGCAGTTTTAAGAAAATATAGAAATGATAGAAAAATACAGAAATTGTTCCTGCATGGTAAAACCACCACCAGCTGTTGTGGTCAGTGTGCCAGTGAACAAGATATTCAGAAGACGAGATACCGTATTGCTCCTTGCCCATCATAACCTCCTGACACTTTGCTAGTATTTCACAAACAGTCTGGCTGGAGCAGGAGAAACAGCCCATTTCTTCAGTCCTGGGTTAAGGACAATCACTTGTTCATGGATACCCTCCTTGGAGACCAAACAAAAGCCACTGTTGCCATTGTCACTCTCGTAGGAGGAGGGTGAAAGGCAGACCAGCACCTTCTGACAAGGAGAAACGTTGTCCTCCTGACATGAAAGGACCATGGGCATGGGACTGCAGGTCACTCAAGATGGAGAACAGTGCATTCTTCTTGCATTAAAATCCTCAAGATGGCTTCATTTTTGGCAAGCAGCATAGTGAGCATGGCAACCTTTCATCTTCCCAAGATGGATCCAGGTGGAAACATTCCCCTGGCCCCTTGCACAATTGTTTGTCACCAGGTACAACTGGCTCCAGCAACAGCCTCCCGACCTGAGGTATTCCTGACACTAAGGCAACCACAAGCACACTCCACCTCCACTTCAGAGGCACAAGGCACACAGCAAACAATTCCTATCTATCTCCAGGTAAGATCAGCCGGAGAGCTGGAAGTTAGTACAATCTTCAAAGCACATAGAAAGGCATCAATGATTTTGCTTCACACATCTCAGACAGTAGCCTTGAGCTCAGCTGTGAAAGTCACAGCTCAATCTTCAGTAAACTACACTCATCAACTTTATTCCAACACTAAGAGTCCCTAAGTGGTCTCGCAGGACAGCATTACAAACCCCATTACAGGGAAGAATCCATACTTGGCTGCAGAAGCCACCGATCCACTTGACAGAGATCAAAGTCAAGCAGGGGAGCTCACGTTTGTTCTTTTTTAAGTGTCTCCCATCCAACAGTAAAATAAAACTTTCTCAGGTTTTACTGAGAGAAAGATGAAAAAGCAAAAATTAGAGATTAAAACACTTTGAACAAGTAACACCTAACTTCAAGTCCCTAGCCCACAGCCTTGACAAACATGAGAGTCCCTCCACTTTACTCCAGAGACCTGCCATCTTCTCCCTAGCACCACTAAAAAAAGTCTTGATAAAACTAGCGTATTTGCTGAAGTTACTTAGGGAAATTAAGATTCTTCATAGGACTCTGTTTCACATACAACTTCACACAACACTGATATGCTCTTACAAGCACATATGAATTTTGTGAAAATGACAGTAACTGCAAAGTAATTTCAAGATATTGCTACCAAAGATTCCTTCATTTTTTAAACTTGAAAAAAAATTTTCTCCAATTCCATTTTTTGCTACCTTCCAATTAATTACCAAGACTTACGATTAATGCTTATTCTATTTTTTCCAGGGGATAAAAAGGAGTATTTATTTAAGGAGTTTCACTCACCTTTTAGTTAGAGAGAAAGCTTGTCATGGTTTAACTCCAGCCAGCAACTAAGAACCACGCAGCCGCTCACTCACTTCCTCCCCCCACCCACTGGAATAGGGGAGAAAATCGGGAAGAGAAGTAAAACTCATGGGTTGAGATAAGAACAGTTTAATAGAACAGAAAAGAAGAAACTAATAATGATAATGATAATACTAATAAAATGACAATAGTAACAATAAAAGTATTTGAATATATGAATGATGCACATTGCAATTGCTCACCACCCACCGATTTATGCCCAGTTAGTCCCCGAGCTGCAATCCCCCCCCAGGCCAACTACCCCCAGTTTATATATTAGACATGACATCACATGGTATGGAATACCCCTTTGGCCAGTTTGGGTCAGCTGCCCTTTGCCTGTGTCCCCTCCCACCTAACTCAAAAACATAGCACTATACCAGCTACTAGGAAGACAATTAACTCTATCCCAGCTGAAACCAGGACAGAGCTATACTGAATGAAACACTGTCTGGCTGTACAAATGAAAAATGTTATACTACATAATATTGGCATTCAATTTAACTTGACTTGAATGTACTATGAAAGACATTTTGTTTTTCCTCAATTTCAAAACCCAGAGGTACTAGACTAATGACTTTCCTGAACCATACTTGACTATTACTTTTTTAAGAGAACAAGAATTTCACTTATTTCCACAACAGCAGTGAATTACCAAAAATCTGCTATCCAATGTGCTTGAAGTGAAATTTTAAAAGTAAAAATGCACAAGTAGTATTTATCCAGTAATTCCAAGTCTCAAAAAACCTGAGGTACAACTACTTTTAAGGGAAATTTTCAGCATGTTGACATCACAGAATCTGGCCTGTGCTTGACACATCCACACTTATGTAAAACTTAATGAAAGAGACCATAACACTTCCCTATTTCTCTACCTCTTGCCAAATACTATTATTCCTGGAAAGCAGCCAGAGCAACCATGTGGTGGTTAAGACCCACAAACCACATCCCAAAATGTCTGACACACAATAGAGCATATGAAATACACTTCTGCAGGTGTTTGGGTCCACCCACCCACTGCTGCATTTTGGGTATTGTATACTCTTGTGAAATGCAAAATCTGATTTTGAGAAATCTGAGTTACTTCACACTGAATACCGTATCTGCTAGTATTGACTATCTCAGGTTATTCGGCTAGATTCAACAGAAGAAAAATGTTCCTGATCATGATTAAAACCACTATCAAGTACCAACAGATTATTGTAATTAGGATCAGTCAAGAAAAAGGATCAGAATTTGAAGTCCTTTCATCATTTAAGACATATAAGCGGTTACATTAATCTCAAGTTACCATAAGAAAAAAGGCACCAGAAAAGCTGCACTAGCACAGGATATAGGGTCACAAGAAGTGTTCTGCATTCAGTCCTTGCTCTATTCCCGTCAGCAGTCTATTATCATTAGCTATTCCACTATTTCATGACATTTGATTTAATTACCATGATTAGTGGAATTTTAAGGAACATGCTGGTTTGCATTAGCTCTCATAAATGTTTCCCACTTTCTTTTTTTCCTTCCCAATTCTTGACTTTCAATTTAATTTCTTCCTCTTGGCTCATTTCTCATTTTCTTTCCAGTCACATCTGCCCTTAAACACAGCAACATTTTACCATGAATCTTCATAGCAGATGAGAAGCTGAGGAGTCTCCTGTTCCTTAAAAATTTAATTAATGTAAAAACGATCTGAAAATCTATGGGGTTAAAAAAACCCCCAACAATCTGAAATCTACAATACTCTTGTTGCAATGATAATTTGGAGCCAATAAACATTTTTTTAAATCACTGCATAGATACAGACTACCCTGTACAGTTCTAGAGAGAGAGAGTAATCTACCCAATGCAGCTTCTATTTAACAGAAACCAAGCAGCTGCCATTTCAGTGCTTGAATCTCACTGTTAAATGCAAGAAAACCAACTGAAGCCAAACCAACAATATTCCAAAGAGCAAGACTTTGGAGGAAAAATAAAGCATGCACCTTGTTTAGTGTACTTGTTTTCTTCCTTCAGTTACACATTAGTAACTTCCTCTTACAATAAGAGCACTATATAGAATCATAGAATCGTTTAGGTTAGAAAAGCCCTTTTAAGACATCAAGTCCAACCGTCAACCTAACACCACCATGCCCACTAAACCATGTTCCTAAGCACCACATCTACATGTTTTCTGAACACCTCCAGGGACTGTGACTCCACCACTTCCCTGGGCAGCCTGTTCCAATCCTTGACAACCCCTTCAGTAATGAAATTTTTTCTAATATCCAATCTAAACCTCCCCTGGCACAACTTGAGGCCATTTCCTCTTGTCCTATCTCCAGCCACCTGACAGAAGAGACCAGCATCCACCTCACTACAACCCCCTTTCAGGTAGTTGTAGAGAGCGATAAGGTCTCCCCTCAGCCTCCTTTTCTCCAGGCTAAACAACCCCAGTTCCCTCAGCCGCTTCTCTCAAGACTTGTGCTCCAGACCCTTCACCAGCTTTGTTGCCCTTCTCTGGACACTCTCCAGCAGCTCAATGTCTGTCTTGTAGTGAGGGGCCCAAAACTGAACACAGTACTCGAGGTGCGGCCTCACCAGTGCCGACTACAGGGGGACAATCACTTCCCTGCTCCTGCTGGCCACACTATTTCTGATACAAGCCAGGATGCCGTTGGCCTTCTTGGCCACCTGGGCACACTGCTGGCTCATATTCAGCCGGCTGTCGACCAACACCCCCAGGTCTTTTTCTGCTGGGCAACTTTCCAGCCACTCTTCCCCAAGCCTGTAGAGCTGCACGGGGTTGTTGTGACCCAAGTGCAGGACCCACCACTTCGCCTTATTGAACCTCATACAATTGGTCTCAGCCCATCGATCCAGCCTGTCCAGATCCCTCTGTAGAGCCTTCCTACCCTCAAGCAGATCAACCCTCCCTCCCAACTTGGTGTCATCAGCGAACTTACTGAGGGTGCACTCGATCCCCTTATCCAGATCATTGACAAAGACACTAAAGAGAACTGGCCCCAAAACTGAGCCCTGGGCAACACCACTTGTAACCGCATATACACACACAGCACTTTTGTTGTGTCCTCCTACCCCATCCCAAATTATGGAAAATGTACGTAGTGTTTAAAAGGTAAATTTGGCAGAAAAGTATACATTTTACTACCTGACTGTGCTAGGAAAAAACATATACGTCTTTCAATCCTTAGTGTATCCAGACATGAACAAATTCAAGAGGAAGGGGGACAAAAAAAAAAAAAAAAAAAACACCAAAAAAACCACCACACCAGGTCAGCATAGTGACCAGCTGCAGAGGTTTACCAATATTTGGGCAAGAAACCTTTGAAGAATCTGAAGTATTTAAAACATTAGTTCAGTTTTCTGGTTACTGTGAAGATAAAGAAGAATCTTAATCCAAAAGACCTTCATAACAGGGATAAATATGGGGGCTGAATGTCACCGTATTTTGGAAAAAAAAACCACAACAAAACAGAAAACCCACACAATGGGTCATCCTTTCCGTAATAAAGAAATTACTACATTATACTTATGTAAAGACTTAAAAACAATGTGTATCCATTCAAATCATTTATTTAATTACACTGTAATGCAAATAAGTTAGGTCCATATAAACCCCATTTTGTCGTATGTACAACCGATGTCATTAGCAAGCCGATTGAGCCACCTGGTGTAAGTGTCCGCCTCATCCTCTGGAATGTACGTATCTTCAGACACTTTCTCTGTCCATCAGCTGGTTCTAGAACAGGACCGCCACATCCTTCATCCCCAAAGTAGACTGAAAGGGGAGGGAGGAGGAAATGAAAGTCAGATTTGCAGCATGTAGTTGTTTTTAAATGGATATTTGTAAAACACAAGTCTGGAGGAACAGCCCTGTAAATGTACAGAATAAATGCTAGCCCCCAACATACTGAAATAATGCCACCTTTAAAATAAAATTTAAGCCTATAGAACATGAACATGTGCTCAGAAAAAAAGAGCATCTGTAAGCTTCAGATTAGACCAAACACATGCTTCTGGTATCTATGTACATACACTCTGGTGTGAAATACATACTTTACGTTGTGCAGAGACACACTCAGTGGACCAAGAAAAACGTCTCACACTTCTAGTGAAGCTAAACATAGAAACACTGTCAGCAAACAAACAACTCCAGCAAGTTAGTTTTTAAGACACCAGAAGATTTTACTGAAATTGTAACATGATCTTGACACTTTTTTCATATTTTCTACTGTTAAAAGTAGCTCCCTTGAATCGCTGAATCCTAAAAATGGGATTTCTACACATTCTAACTATGTGAAGCTAGAAGAGTTAATATATGACTTTGCAAACAATACATACAGTCCATCAATTATTCGTCTTAGGAATACCTGGTTCTGCACAGTAACCAAAGTTATTTCAAGAACAATGAGAGAGTCACACTTTCTTCAAAACTTTAATTTAATTAGTTTGACCCATGGAAACCCTCCGATAAAACTCAAATGCCACAAGAATTCAAGTATTACTAATGCCATGACATTGTATGACATTAACAAACAGTCCCACAAGAAAGAGGCAACATGAGCAATGTTACTACTGTATTTGCAAAGGCAGAAGGAAATGGGGTTTTGTTTCAAATTCATGCTAGAAAGCTGAGAAACTTGCAGAAACTGGCTCTACAACAGATTAGAAGGGCAGGTGCCATTCAAAAGGTACAGGAAGTCCCATATATTAAAAGCCATGAAAGATAAAGGCCCTCCTAAGAACTTGTATTTTGCTGTCTTCTCTTTTAGATTTCTAAAGAAACAAGAACCACAATCAGCTATGCTTTCACCCTAAACAATTAAAAACAAAGGATGAAAGGAATCGTCACAACTGTTGCTGTCCAGAGATAACACCCCAAACGGTAACTATGTGCAGTGGGTTTGCATGTGCATCTGGAACCAATACATACCTCCAGATAGTTGGCTCAGGCATTCCAGGATCTGCACCTCTCTTAAAACCTGAAGCGAAACATACATTACATATATATATAAAAATATGTATGTGCAGGCTCCTACATAGTTAAATAACTATCAAATTATTCCAGCCCATTAAATTGCAATAAAAAAGAAAACCTACTGAGCAGAGAACTGAGATTCATGAAGTTGTGTACTAATCTGAATAAAAATTGCACGTTCTTGTCAGGGTTAGAAAGCAGATAAAATAAATACACGTGTACAGTTGTTGTTGTTTGGGGTTTTTTTAAATTCTTACCTGCATCTTTATCTAACTTAAGATGCAGGGACAACTAGCTATGTGAGATGGAGGAAGTTATCTACCCCAAAGATTAAGACATACATACCTACACACACACGCAAACATGCAGATTTAAATGTTGTTCAGAAAGTAACCTAGTAAGGCGGTACACACAGTGACACCTATAACTGGTATAAGTGAGCACCTTGAGTCCTAACAGGCAATGTTCTGCAATGACATCTGATGCAGAACTTAAAAGTAGTATTTTAGTAACAGTTCACTCAATATAGGATGACAGAATTCTAAATGTTAAATTAAGCAAACCCAAAATCTTCTATTTTTACTGGCACTTTTTGAAAAGCTACCTAGTTCTAAAGCTTGCAAAGAAACAAGATGTTTGTCAATCCACTAACACCCAGGAAAATGAAGAGAAAGTTAATTACAAAGAGCTCATCCCCAGCTAATGACTCAAATGCTAATTCACTAAAGCAAATGTATGCTAGAGAAGCAATTGAAGGTTCAGTGTATGAATATCTTTGCCTGCTGGATTGTAAATTAAAAGTCTTGAAGCGGAATCATGCAATTCATACACTGTTCAACACATCCTCTTCTACACTCGCTAGCTAGAAATGGATGTTATATGAAAAATATATCATTCCCCTCATTTACAGAAAATAAATAATTAATGTCAGCTTGCCTGAAACACAGGCCATGAAGGTTAATGCAAAAACTTCCATTAACTTCATGGGCACTGGGTTAGCTCTTTGAAGGTAACCTTGTGTGATTTGAGACTGTTAAACATCCTGACCCACTTTCTTTGGCTGCCACACTGTCCATCAAAATTGCTTTAAAATTTATGAAGTTGTATTAGGAGTCACACTCTATGTGAATGCTTCTGACTTTCCCTCCCCACCCCCTAGTATTTTTAAATAAGCAACCCAGGTTTAACAAAACTGCACTGGTCTAATTTACCTACTTAAAACAGAGGCATCTGCTTCAAAGCAAGTTTAAAAAAAATACAACAAAAAAAAAAACCAGACCAATGGCCTATAATTGCAAATTCACATACCAGGGTCCCTTGTACATCCCCTGAGCATCCCATCCTAACCCAGAAAGCCTTTCAGAGAAAGTTAAAAGCTCAAATTTCTGAAAGTTTCCTTGTCCGTGTTTAAAATGTATTTAATCTACACAGGCGTCAATACAAAAATTTACCTTGAATTAGTGACACCAAGGGCTGCATAGCCTCTTGCCCTTGCACTGTATCACACCTTCCCTCCCAGATTCAAATGTAATCCCAGTACAAAAGAAGTTCTTCCAATTCTACAGACTTTGAGTGCATGCCACCTCCAAGTGTCTATGGCAAGGAAAGGCGGCACCTGCACATCCTCTTCCCATCTGCTTACACTTAATGTCCTTTCATTACAGCAGACAAATTTATGAGACGACAATGTAGATGTGGAACAGCACACTTATTTTCTGGAGGTATGAAGTTAAACTACTACAACTTAGTTTATCACTGCTACATAACAGAAATATACTAGGCACCCTGATATTAGTGCAACTGTAAACACAGTAAGATGGTTTATATGATGTGAAGCAACTTATTTAATTTCCTCTGGTATCCCTGAGAACTAATTGCATCTTTCCCATATTCATAGATACTGTTGTAAAAGGAAAATCAAAACCAAACTTCAGCAAGAACAAAATTAGGTCACAAAACCCTGCTGAAATTCCCACTCCCAAATTATCAACTTAAAATAACTGACAAACTAAAAATGGAAATGTAATTAAACTTTAAACCTAATACTGCCAATTAGTTTTTTCCATACTGTTTGAAGTGTCGTCTTTTACTTGTAGTTGTTAAAGCTTATATGTAATTGTTGAAGAGATCAACTTTTTCCTGATTGTTGTCTATTATCTGAACAATCAAAGCCCTTCAAATTGGACACTGCATTCCCCTCAATTAATCAAAACAACCTATCAATCAGCTTTGACTGTAAACACATCAAGCTCCCAACCCTCCTTCATGTTTGCATTCAAGGTGGAGGTGCCTGCCCGTTTTAGATGCCTTTCCCAAAAGGCTCCACAGAGTTGGGGCAGAGTAAGCCAGATGAACTGCGGGGATCAGCCTTCCTGAGACCCCTTGTCACAGAAGAAGTGAACAAAAGCGTCAGGCTTATTGCACGCCTGCGTATCTTAAGTAGGTCAGGCTCTTTAACAACGACAGCTGATGGCATACAGCCCAAGCTCAGCGGGAGAACTACCATGTGGTAGCGATGCCCAGCCAGCCCCATGACAGGAGCAAGCGAAACACATCCTGGGTGCCAGGCATGACGTCAAGGCATCCCCCGAATGCCCCACAGCAGTTCGGAAACGGGAGCCACGCCATTTTGGGAGAGACTGCAGCCTGCGCCTAGCTGCAAATTCAGCCTCAACCAGGGGCTGGCAACCCCCTTGGTGCCACGAAGCAGAGCGCCCGGCCGCAGGCAGCTCTCTCCTCACATCCCGACTCCCTCCTGCAACAAACACCGAGGCTAGCCTACTAAAGCAGCCAGTCCCCGAGGCACGGTTAAGTCGCAGCTCTGCCCGCTGTTAAGCCGCTCCGGCCCGCGCTCAGCCCGCTCCCCAGCGGGGCCCGGCCCGCCGCCGCCCTCCCCTCACCGGGCACGCAGGCTCAAGGCGCGCTCCCAGCGCGGGAACAGCCTCCAGGAACGGAAAGGGGCTGGAAATCCTTTTTAAAGAAAAAAAAAAAACACCAAAAAAAACCCCAAAACACAACAAACACAAGCCTACTGTCTCGCCGTTCTCTCAAGGACGAGCCTCCCGCCCCCCCACTACCCCGCGGGTCCCACAGGACACCGCCGGACCCTCAGCGCGGCGCCCCCCCCCCCCCGCGCATGCGCGGTGAGGGCCGCAGCGCCCGCGTCGCGCCGGGGCGCCCCTCCCCCACGCACATGCCCTTCCTCCCACCCCCCCCCGGCCTCCCCAACGGCCGCTGAGCGCCAGCCCCGCCGCTGACCTAGGTAGAGCACGACGGGGATGAAGCCCCAGCGGATGGCGAACTGGCCGCCCTTGAAGAGCTGCTGTAGCCGCTGCTTGGCCTCCTTGCTCAGCTTCGGCATGCCGGCGGCGGGGGAGAGAGGAGGAGGAGGAGCCCAGCCGCCCTTGTAACGCTGCGCCGGCGGCGGTGGGCGGGACCCCATGGCGGCGGCTGCGGCGGCGGAGGGGCGGTCCTTCCGCCAGAAGGATGAGGAAATGGCGGCCGCCGAGCTCCTGCCGCTCGTCGGCGCTCGGCGGGCAGGCGCAGCGCGGCGGCGGGCTGCGGCCCGCGGCCCGGAAGGAAGGGCTCGTTCCGCGCCCGGCGAGGCAAAGGCAGCGGGCCGAGGGCAAGCCCGCCGGAGTCGGGGCGTTTGTTCGAGGGTGACGGGGTTGGAAGAGCTGTGGGCCTTCCTCCTCTGCCTGTAGGTCCTGCGTTTGTGTGTTTGTGTTTCTTTCCCGGAGCTCTCCAGGTATGCGCACCCTTTGCACGCCGCCTCTGGGGGCTGGGAAGTGCCTTTTGGTAAGTGAAAGGTAGAGACGGAGTGATAAGAGAAATGTTTCTGGTTGAAATCGGAAGCGCCTCTTCATCTTTGATACCAGGCTGTGCCATGTGTTCAGTCCGTGGATGCGCGGAGTTCCGGCAGTGAAAGCTCGACAGAAGAAATATAGGGAGAGGCATTCTGGGTTTAGGCCAAATGTCTAAAAAATGCCACTACAGCACTTAGGGCTTGTTGTCCTTACAAAGTCAGAGCCCGGATAGGTACTGAGTCACTTCCTTTTCTAACGAATAAGTGAGCCGTCTCTGCAAGAACCCCTTGCAGAGCCATAACCACCAAGCTATTGCCTGTTTCACGCCACTACTTATGAGACATTTTGCTGCATGATGTCTGTGCCGTGGACTCCACCGGTTATGTCGTAGCTGTACCATGTTTCCATTCTTTCTCAGGTAGTCTGCTGCCTTTTGCTGTAATGCCAGGTCCAGGTCTTCCGGTTCCTGTATGGCTGCAGTATTTAGCATCGGCAGTCTATCATGTCTGCTAACCGTACCAAACTCCTGTCATAGTTTGGAGGGAATTTAATTGTATATGGAAATTCTGAAAACAGTTCCTAGATATCACACCTTGTGACAGTGCAGAAACCTACTCAGTTTTGTTCATAGTCATGATTTACTGACCAGACACAGTTAAAGTTCTGCATGTTATGCATTGGTTTGCCTAAGGCAATTGCTTGAAGTTCTGTGGCCATTTTGTCACGTTAAGAATGACAACAGGTCAGCGCTTTTAGATCCAAAAAAGAATCCAGGGCTATGATACATATCACTTACACAGATTCCTCATTTCTTCTTCCAATGTGTGGATGTCTGCTCTGCCATTCCAACGTGATGAAAATATGAGCTTAGAGCTTGCTCCTTGCTTTCCAGCTAGGGACAGGTAGCAAACTGCAAGCCACGTGAGAGATTCTGGCAGTCCACAGCTTGCTTTTGCCACAGTCTACCAATAATCAACATGTGGGGGATAAAAGAGCATTCTGGTGATGTGGTGGCACAAACGTGCTGTCATGGTACAGAACACACAAATAGCCTTTCCTCACGCAAATCAGTCTATATACACTGTGCTTTCATGTGCATTAAACACATTGATGGGATACATCAGTATTCCTAGTCATGTGACTGACACATATTTAATGATATCTAACTAGTAAAGCAGAGGCTTAGAGTTTGTGAGTGGCTTCTTTATAAACTGAATAGCTTATCTCTAAAGAAAGGTTAAGCACTAGTGCTGTAGTTCATCAGCAGATGAACATAAGTATGAAGCTTGGACTGTGAGCCTACCCCTTTCCCAAAAGAATATGCCTTCATGACAAACGGCACAGGATGTGATCATATGTCATATTTTCTTTACACATTCTCAGCCATTAGGGGCAAGTGTGCTCCAAATAAGGGCACGTAATAATGGAAGCACATGTTGTGTCCATTGACTTTCTAAGAGTTAGTTTTGCTTGATGAAGTTTTCGAACAAACAGTTGTGGCTTACTCCTCTTTCTGCTGCAGGGATAGGTAGAAAAATACTGGCTAGATATTTTCATTTCACTTTAAAAAATAATCATCTTGCAGGTAGGGCTTTTTCCGGTTCCTTGTTTAGCAACCAAGGTGGTGTTACTTCAGGATAGTACCTCCAGATTAATGGAATACTTTCAGTAACAAATCCAGAATTTATGGAACATACTAATGAAGGCTTTTCTGTGGTGGTCTTAGGCAACTAGTAATACAAATAATTCATCCATAAAAGACAGAGCTGCCTCTGAAATGCTGTTTGTCTGTTGCTTTTTTCTGGGTGGTATTAAAGGTGAGTTTGTACTTACCAACGTGGTCATTCCTACTTTGTCATATCTGGCCCGGTACTTGTACATCAGTGGATTGCTGTATTTCTGCTCCTGCAACTGAGTACTATATAACTATTGCTAAATTATTTTAGGGATAGTCTTCTATTCAAGCTGGGAATTCTAACTTGAAATTGAGGTAACAGGAAGTTAAGTGGTTGCTGCATGAACCTATTTTTCAGCAGTTTGTATTAAACTGATTTTCCTTTGTAGATGAGACCAAATCAGATCTGTTTCCACAATGTAGTTACTGTTACAGCTTGTTCTTCCTAAACATACAAAACCAATTGTTTATTACAGCACACAGCTTGTTAATAACCTCTTACAAAATATTACAGTAAAACGTGACCTGCTGTATTGGAATTAAATTCAAAAGGTATTTTCCTTAAACTTCTTGTAATTTTAGTGTAAGTGGGATTCAGAAGGTCAAATGTAATAAATAACTGATCCAAATGGTTAAACAGCTGTCTCCTTTGAGTATAAATTGGTTTAACAGTGTCACATGTGATACAGTATATTCTTATTGTGGATTTTCTTGAGAAAGGGTATTCTCAAAAGTGTCCTATGTGTACGAGCTGCTTCTCTTATTTATTTCCTTCACACATCAAGTCAAGGAATAATTTTCAGAGCACAGAAACTTTCCTTGACAGCTCTCATTTCTCATGTCCGCTAATTCTAATGTTTGACTAAAAGCTTGTAGGTTATTATTTCCTTTATTTAACTATAGAAGCCAGGAAACTAATAGCAAGAAAGTTAATATTTCTTTGCCACAGTTCTCTTGCAAACAAAATCAGTGCTGTGGCCTAAAAGAGCACAAGTGCATGTGTTTTTTATGCAAATAAACCAAAGTTGATTCTTAATATCTAATGGTCTAAATTTATATAGTGTTACAGACTGAAGCTGAGAAAGGATATCTGTAAACAAAGAAAAGTGACTGGAGAACGGCACTTCTTCCATCATAACACACATCCATAGTCTCATACTATCCAAAGTATCATATTTGCAGTAAAAAAAAAAAAAAAAAAAAAAAAAAAGCAAAACCTGACAACCCCCCCCCAACAAAACAAAAACAAACACACAAACAAACAAAACCCCAAACAACACAAAAAAACCAAAGCATACCAACAGTAAAGGTTTGTACTGACTCTAGAAGTTTTCTGTGCCTTTATTTGGCACCTTTTGCACCTAGGATATTAGAGGGTCTAAGACCTCAACAGTCATTTGGTGAGCTATTGACTCGGCCAAAGGGTAAAAGAGAGAGCATCAGTCATTTTTCCCTGCAAGTGCAAGCTGGTGGGACAGCACTATTCAGATAATTGAAATATTAAAATTGGCCCCTAAAACCAAAAATCCCTGTGATTAGGCATGAAACAACAAGCTGTTTTGAAGGGAAAGGAAGTAATACCCAGAGAAATGAGTACTTTAATAAATTGATGGAGGCAGCTTTGCCTGGAGAAGACAGAAGTAGGATGGGGGTGTGCTGTGGGTACTAGTTCATGTTTATAATTTATTGTGGTAACACTTCCATGAAGGATATTGATTTTACTTATGGTTTACTTATTGGTTTTTCTTATGGCTGATAATGAAGACAAAACCACTTGGAATGGTGTATCCATTAAATAAGAAAAACAAGAGCCCCAGTTGCTGGAGTGACAGAAGAAAATTAATAATACTATATGTGTTGAAAGTTTTTTGTTACAAAAAACCTCTTTGAATTTCTTTTGCCTCATAGTTCATGTGATCAGCAACAACAATAAAATCAGAAGTAAAATTGCAGAGTTTTAGCTGGGACAACAAGAATGTGAATCCCTACTGTTTTATTAACTTGATTAGCAGTAATTCCACAAGTGCTGTGTTTTCATAGCAAATAAATACCACTAACACTCCTTGTAGAATGGCCAAATGTTTCAGTTTTTATGGGTAAAGGAGAGAACTGAAATTCTTATAGACATGACTGAATCACTTAAGCATCACTCACTCTGTCTGATGGCTTTAGCTTGTCTTTGTTTTTTTGGTGCAAAGGGTACATTTCAGGTTAAAGAATTCCAGACCTCTAAAGCTTCATCTCAACACACAACAAAGTAAAGCCATGCAACTCAGAAGGCTGAAAAAGGAGACAAAGTGAAGTGACACATTAAAGTTTGTGAAAAATCACTGTAAACTCTACATAGGAAATCCCTGCAGACCTCCATTATGCACTTACCACTCTCACTTTTGAGATTTCACCTTCAATTTACTGTCAAGAAACTGCATTAAATTCATCTGCTTGGGAACAAAGCTTGAGTTTGCCTCTGTTTAGGAGGAACCTATATTTCAAAGATACTATGGTAGATATTTCATACTTGAGGATTATAGGGAATAAGCATAAATAATACAAGAACATAAGCAAGAGGTACTTAACAGGTTTCCATTACAGGCTGAATCTTTACGATGTCAGTAAAAATGGTAGTATATTATGACTAGACATTCTATTTTACTTTATTGTTACGATTAAACTTTCTATTTTTATTGTGCCCTAGTAATGATGGTCCTTTTCTTCCATTCCATTTTAATATCCCCATTCATTTAGTCTAATAAATCCCAGCTACTCTGCAGTACTGCTGGTCTGGGAAACGTTCCTTGTCATTTCACAAAGAGACAAATAGAAATCAAAAGCACTACAGTCAAAAAAGACTAAGGCTGTCCGATTATGTCATGTGGAAAATGTCAGAATTTGAAAATGTTTCTTTCCTGAATGTTGTTAAGACCTAGATTACTTGGGGGTGAATATGTTTGATTTTTTGCATTTAGCATATTTTCAAAACATACTTGGAATACAGAGTAGTAATGCATATAAAAAAATTCTGTCCAGATTAGAATCTCTTTCATATTGATTTCTGTGTGATACTCACTGGCTGTACTCTGGTCACTGTCTGATACGGGATGTTTCCAAGAAAAGTAGTATTGTCAGATGCCTATCTAGAAAATTAGTAAAATGATCAGAGTGGTAGGAACAAAAAGCAAAGTGTAATAATTTTGTATATTCAATACAATAACTATACAATTTATGTATTTAAAAATAAAACAAAACCAAGTTGTAATATGGGGTTGAGTGCAAACACAGTAATAATTTCATGATTTTTCATTACAGCTCCCAAGGCCAGTGAAGGAGAAACAGCAGTCTGGGGTGAGACAGCCTCATCAAATGCTTTTAGAGACCTCTAAGAAGAATTTCTGTTGTGCTTGAAATTGAATATTACCTGCTGCAAAACTTTACTGTGGTTTGGAACTTGACTTTCCCATTCCCCTCATCTTCATTTAATAATGAAAATAAAGCATTATATTTAAAGATACTGCTACATTTTACCATAGGTAGTACCTCTAAAAACACAACAGTTCTTAAATGCATGTTTTTATGATTGCACTGCTTGGCCGAGGATGAAAACAATAATCTGATTCCTTGCATACTTTCAGTGATACGCAAAAATCTGATGGATTAAAGGATTTTCTGAGGCCAAAACTAATATCCATGTTTACTCATTCTTTGTTTTTAAATTAAGCTCTTTTTTTTTAGCATCTGAGCAGTGAAGGTTTCAGTAGGTCTAGGAGGATTTCCTCTGAAGATATTTGAATGTAAACCTTTTATTTGTCAACAGACCTCAACTAGATTTTTGTTGCTGAAGAATTTGTTGTTACAGCAGCACACATCTATAAAGATTTTAAAGGACTTCTTAAAAGATGCTTGGTTAGGCAAATTTTTACAGTGATTGAAACAAGATGAGGAAAAGAGTGAATCTATTCTGATTTCCAAAACAGTCTTTGCTCTTGGTATACTTGGTTTTTATACCAATTCTGACCTTAGTATATTGTATTAAGGTGAGGCAATCATGAAACTGAGAAGTCTTTGCAATTAGTTGACAGCATTGCACATGAAAATGAAGTATTTATCTTTGATACAGAACATATAATTGGAGCATTTGAAAAATAAGAATTGTAATTAAAAGTCATTCTGCTTCCTCTCTTCAGCGAGCATTTGTGGTAATAGTCTTTCTTAGCATCCATCTACAGGAAATACATATGCTGCTGAAACAACTTTTTCTAACAGTGAAATATTTGAAAATCATAACTGATGCACAGCATTCACTTCACTGATTTACAATAGCGCTTTTGGATGCACTCTTTCAGATTTTACAAGATAAATGCATACAACAACAACAAGCTACTAATTATCTCCTGGTTATAAGCAAAGAGAAAAGAAGTAGTAAAGCAAAAAGAAGGACCTCTGAGTTGAAATATGCCAGGTGGATGTGGAACAGGTCTGTGTGGATTTTCTGCTAGAATATGACTTTGTTCTGTTTTTTATCTTAAGTCACTGTTAAAAAAAAAAATAGTTTCAGTTACTCTGTATATCCCTAATATCCTTTTCCTTTGGCACCTCCAAAACAGGAAGGATGTTTGCTGAAACTAAGATTATTTTTTTTTAAGTATAAATTAAATTTTAATTTAGCATATCTTTAATTTAAATAGAATTTAAAGAATAGCTTTAATTCTTACTTCAAAGATAGTGTTGTCATTATAATAGTTTTTAACAACTTGTAGTGCAAATTACAGAGTTCAGAGCATAATAGGAAAGGTAAAAATTACATATCTTTTCAGATCTTGAATAAGATTACGGAGTCAACAAAATAAATGTGTCATGTATATATATAAACTGAATCTTTCTCAGTGTATCTAAATGTTGAAAAAATTAGATAAACTGGATGGAGGTATTAATTTATCTTGATTGTTCATTAACAGAATTTATTAGAATCGTTAATTGTATCAGAGCAAAGTATTTTTTCTGTAGATTTTTCTATTAAATGTCCTTAAAACCATGTGCAGAATGTTACTTCCCATGTTGTATATTATTAGTTCCAGCAACTGTGATACGAATTATACACTGGTGGGCTTTTGAAAATCAAGAATCTGTGAGGGAGCCTAGATGGGACTTTTAAAAGAAATTGACCAATTATTTACCTACTATTACAAAATTAAAAAAAAAGTGCTGACTACAGGTCTCAATTAATAAATTGCATCAGCTTCTATTAATTTAGTTCATCCACTTCATTACAGAAAGACACTATTGATCCAAAATTTATTAGCAGTGTTTCACGAAAGCCAGCGGAGGGCAGACTTGAATTGGAAACTATCTTTGCTACTTCAGTTTCTTGAACTTAAAATACGAGACAGTCCCTCGGGCTCAAAGCTGATGGCAATCTCATCACTTCTCTACTATTCTAATTACACTTGTGCTCGATAAAAGCTTCTTTACAATTGCTCTTTGACAAAATGAGTGTTTTGCTATGTCACAGTAAGAATAGCAAATGTTTAAATAAAGATGCTAATAGGAAAGTGGATAAGTCAGTGTATTAGCAGCTGTGTATTACTCACATGGGAGAATCCACACTGCTTAATAATTAACCATGTATATCTTAAAATGGTTTTTAAAAGCTAGTGAATATCATTATCCCCATTTTACAGATGAAGAAACTAAGGAATAGAGTGGTAGCCTTACAAGTTACCCATCTACGTGACCTACAGAAGCAAGAACAAAAATCCAGATTTCTGAGATCTAGTCTAGTGCTCAAGCATATCTTTTGCACACATAAACTATGACATGTCTAACTCTTGCAAACATTATGGAAATGGTTGCTAGCAGCCCAAATTGCTGAGGCTGAGGAGCTTACACTGATGAAATAGGTAGGTAACCTGGCAGACAGGTTGTAGGTCTTGAGAAGAATATTCTCAGGATGATGGGTGGTGATCAGATCAGATGGCTAAAGATCTGCTTTAAGAATAGTATTTTATTATTAAAACAAGTAGTCTGCATTTTTATGTATATTTGTCATTCTCTAAGTTAGGTTGTACTCTTTCTGAGGAATGAAAGAATCCTCTCTATGTAGACCTTTAAAGCCATTCCAGTCTCAGTACTAGGAAATGTATGGTTAAAAAGTCAATTTGCATACAGGTGAAGGATTAAGATGCTAATAGTCTGCTCCTCACTTCCCTTCATCTTCAATTACAAGGGTTTCAAATTATGAGTGCTACAGCAGGCTTCGTATTAAGTCACTAAACCCATGCTATTTACTGTACCTGTGGTCAGTAACATTCATGGGATTAATGTGACTATCTATTCAATTTTCTTTATATGCTTAGAAGGTCATTACCCATTGTAACAGCTTTTTAAATTGTAAAAATAAGGTGATTTTTTTTTTATTTATAAGCTTTAGTGTAAAAACTGTTCTTTTTGTTTCTAGAGAAGACTGGAGGCATGCTGTTACAAAGCCTGTCATTTCTAAGACTTGTATAAGATAGAACACAGAACATTTGATGCTGCATAGTGAAAGCTCCATTTGTAGAATGAATAAGCGCATTGCAGAATGCATTTTTTCCTTTTTTTTTTTTCTTACTGCTAGTTTGCAGTGGACATTTGTTGATGGTGGGAATTAGTCATTGGTTTATATGACTCCAGTGAAAAGGACCACATTGAAAATGATAAATTAGAGTGTGAAAGAGTGGGCACTTAGAGCTTGGACTCAAATACTGTATTACTGTAACCTGTTACTGTGTTACTCATTTTTGGTATATTCCCAGACAAGTCACGTTAACATAAGAGTCAGAAATATCTGGCAGTGATTTAAAGTAAATTAAAACAATGTGGGAATTATTCCAAAACTTATTACTGTAAATTCAAGCAATGAATTTCAGATTAACCTTCAGAGAAGTAAGTCCAGAGACAGGCATGTGCAGGGAGGGCTTTCAGACAGCCTTTATGATAACCTGTTACTGACTTTTCCACTCTATCTTCAAGATTTTCTAAGTAAGTACTGTGTGCAGGTTTGTAAAAATAGATTACAGAAGGGTCCACTTTGAATTCCTTTAAGATTCTTGATGATTTCTCTTTGTACTTTATAATCTTACACCTCATAAAGAGTTAACATCTCCAAGTAGTCATCACTTTTCATAACTAACGGAGGCCTGAAAATGCAATTATCTCATAAGGGAAAAGATTAATTTTCTCTTCTGCAGAAGGTAAGCTCTCCTCTTTTCAAAATAATCATTAATTGAAGACAGTTATTTACAGACTAATTTTATAGTAAACCACTGTATCCCTTAGCTCAAGAAGAAGCAAGAAAGATAATGATTCAATTAACTAAAACTGCTGCTTTGAGAAATGCGGTTCCCAGTGACAAACTCCTTTAATTCATCCCTAATTACACATTACTACCTATAAATTAAAAAAAAAATAAAAATAATTATTTCATACTCCCAGGGCAAATGCTATGATTTTGGGAAGGATACATATAATAGACCATATTTTGAGTCTAAAATTAAACCTTGATTCCAGTGTAGCACCAATGCCTTCCAGAATTTTTTAGATTTGCTGTATTTCAGCATGAGGAGGCTTTAGCTCTCTTGTTTAATCACCCCTCAGTCTCTTGCAACAGTGCTAACATGTTCTTCATTGTCAGTGCAGAAGTACAATATACTGGAAAAGCTAGTGAATTCTCTGGCAAGAGAGCAAAGGTGTGGGTTCATGGGAAGGACAACATCCATCTGCCCCCCCAGATAAATCTAAGCCCATCTTCCCAGCTGTTAGGTGGCTTTTCGTACCTTTTGCTCCATGGTAAAAACCAAAACTTTGGGTGGTAAAATTCCCTTTATATCAAAACCACAAATAAATCCACTCTACATTTTTTAATTTTTTTTTGACAGACAACTTGTAAGCTATAAACATAAAAATCTTGTATAAATAGAAAAAGTGTTGATAAAGCAATTATGTAAAATAAGGTGTATACGAAAATTAATGTCAAAAACATCCTGAATATGGGGAAAAAATGAAAGTTCCACGGCAGCAGTTACATCTCTTCAATACGTGGAGTTAAAGGGGAGTTTTACCTTCTGATTGTTACCTGTGTAACTGATTACGTCTTTCAGTTAAAACCGTTAACCATTATTAAGGGGAAATAAGCCTGAGCTATTGGGGGCACGGTATGCTGTTCCGGCTGTAAGCTTCACAGGTTTACAGCTCTACCTCTGTGATGATCTTTTCTTACACTAATCCTAGATGGTGTATATTCTCTTTTGTTTGTACCCACTTTCCCTTTTACTTGCAATACGTACATGAAATGTTCAAAAAATTAATTATTTAAGAGCAGTTGAGATGTTACTACCTCAGAAGCATGTCATTGTTATTATGCACAGTTGTGTGTGTTCTGCTGAGCAGCCCAACTCAGTTATAGAGGGAGTTGCAGGTGATGCAAAATAACTGTCTTAGAGCAATAGCTGTTGCTATAGGCAGGTTGACCAAAAACCTGTTGCTATATTTCTTTACATGGAAACAAATGAATAGGTATATACTGACATTGTGTGCCTGTGACAAAAAATAAAATAGTATTTTATTGGCAAAGTATACTTAGTATTGGATTAAAAAAAAATAAATTTGAATATGCCATGTATAAAGCTTGTACAATCATACTTTATCAAAATCAGTTACTCTAGTAATGTACTTTCAGAGAGGGCATTTTTAATGACAGTGAAAAGATACTTCTACATCTATGGAAGTTAAAGCCTGCTGCTGTCAAGTTGCCAGGACCCTTAAATGTGTGCTGAAGTGTCCTTTTCCCTTTTAGTAAGTTAAGCATGTTTATACTTACTGTCACAAGTAGCAGAAAAACACTGATGATTGCTTCCACGTTTAGAACTTTGTGGACTCTACTACCTGTGAGCAGACTCTGCTTAAATTATCTGAAACTACTAATCACTGATCTCATTCTTGATATACTTCAGCCTCCAGCAGTCTGCTGCAACTTCTCTTACACCTTCTGGGAATCTATGTATAGCAATTTCTTTTTCTCCCCAGTTGGCTCCAAGCCAGAAATACAGCCATTTGCACAAATGCTTCTTAACCTTGTTCACACTGGGTTTTTTCACTTTTTTTTCTTTCTGCTTCTCTGGTTGTTGCATGCTTTTATAGTAAATTTAGTACTTGTGGAGTTTCCTGTATAATAAACCAGTGGTTACCGTGAATTTTCTAAACTACTGTTTGTTTCACTTCAAGTGCACTGAATAAACTTATTTCTCCATTGTCATTTTATGGGGATCTTACTGTAACATAGGAGTCCTAAACATTAACACATTAATCAGCTTTCTGATAAGATTGTATTCTTCCTACTCAATAGGGCATAAAACCCAGTTCATAGAGGAGGGGTGCAGTGTTTGCAGAGTAACCAGCACTTTGAAGGCTGGAAAAACATTAAGGCGCAAACATTTCTCACCAGCTACTTGGCAAGTTGCAGTGTCCCTGACATCAAGAAGCTGGTTTGTAACATAGGGAAGTTGTGCTTGCCCCAGGAATGATATTGGTATCCAAACTAGCCTGTCTTAAGTTAATTCTGAAAAGCCTGCAGCTCACACACATGTATGTATACAGACACTTATGCATTCATTATATGTACATAAACATACATATACAGAACTGTAGGTTTATTAGAATTAATTTAAAATGAGCCAGCTTGGATATCAATACCAACACCATTACTGAGTATATATGTTTATACATGTGTGTCTATATGTATATACAGATAGAGCAAACCTCAGCTGCAGCTTGGAAGTGCTTAATGTTACATATATGGTTCTAGGTAACTGGAAATATGTGACATTAGAAAATTAGGAACATTTTGATTGGAATCATTAGGTTGATACATAGGAGTTCTATAGTAGAGACAGGAACAGATAGTCATCCTGAATTTTCTGATTCCACTTTCCACAACAAATTAAAAAAAAAAAGTTTTTCCATGCACTTACCTTCCAATTGTGGTGAATGCTATACCAGAGTCCAGTCCAAACTTTGAAAAAGCCAGGAAGTGTGTGATGACAAAAGGAGTCAAGGACCATGTCTCTATGATTGCATACTTGGTCAAGAACAAGGATTCTGCATTAAGATTGTGCATAGGACAGCGTGTGGCATCTCTTACTACATTCTTCCATAGGATCTTAACCACATTTAACTTCCATTTTTATTTAGATCTCAACATTAAAATAAAAAAAATGCAAATTCTAGCTTGTGCAAAATTTGGTTTATCTCCAACTCAGATAAATCCAGCCTTGTGTCTTCCAGTCCTCTGGGGTGTCCAAATACCTGTCCCAAGAAGACATTACTCTGCATGGAATAAACTCTCACTCCCATGAGTAAACTGTTAGATCAGTGAAGTTTTTTTCTCTTTAAGGTATTGCATCACGCACTTGCAATTTTTTTTCCCCCCTTAAGGCAACTGGAGTTTTCAAGCTGTCCTGTTTAACTGTGTCTGAGTTGGAAGTCACTGAGGTAGGAAACACATTTTAGCCCTAGTGCTACAAATGAATCCAGTTACAGAAAGAACACTGTTATTAAGAGAACAGATTTTTAAGATGCCGCTTCCAAGTAACAGCGAGTTACAAAACAGGGCTGAAAGCCAGGAGCGTGCAGGCTCCCACCGGTCAGTTTTCAGTTGATCAACGTTGGGTTTTGATAACTAGCTGCAGAAGACAAGTGACTTTACTGTGCTATCCTACATTTCAAAGTGTCCAATGCTATCATGTAGTAGCATGCTCTAACACTGGCTGCTAGATGCAGACTCGCCCCTCTCGACTCCATACCCAGCACTGATTAGGACTAGCAAACCTCAGCTTCACCATTTAAGGTAAAGTCAGGATTTCACCTCCTGTCAGCGATAACATACAACTTCCATTGCTGGGCAGAAGCAAGAAGGTATTAAACCCTGAATGGTTTGCTTTTCTCCCACTAACAGTAAATTTAGAGCAGTAACTTCACAACACCAGTGGGAGCAGTGTGTTCAAATCCCCCAGCACACGTCATGGGAAATACACACTGTCAGTTTTCCATTTACTATTTTGGCAGGCATAATTTTGTTATTTTTCAAGCTGTTTATATTGGCCACCTCGGTGTTTTAATTATTTCACATGTACTTTGGCATTTTAATAAGCGTGTGCTTCAGCAGACATAGGGGATGGAGTTCCCCTAGATTTTAGAGTTTTCTTTCACTGCGTATGATACCTTAACATTTACAAGCTTCGTTTACATTTCAACAGCATTCATCTGCATGCTGTGAAAGACTGTGGCATTAAATTATTCATTTTAGATTATAAATCCTAATAAAAAGGGATCAGGAATATCTACAGCAGCTGTAGAGATTTGCAACAGAAAAATGAGGGCTGCTAGGAATGAAATATGAATGGAAGTGTGTGCAAGCCCTAGCAGGAACAGCAGAGTAGAGGGTTAAAAGAATGGACTGTTTTGTTAACACAGAAAACCATTCCCAGCAGAAAACTTAAGGAATCAGTCTGTTTATGTCACAGCCAAAGACCTGTACTTTGAAAACACCCACACCACGGATGACCTGTCAACGAAAGACCCATCATCCTCACTCCCGGAGGATGGTAATAAGGCTGCAGCATCAGAAACACCTTGCCTTTCCTGCTGGCCCGCCAGGAAAACACACGTTGAAAACAAGGAAAAACAGGCAATGAGCACCAACCTAGCCTATCATTTATGGAGAACAAAGTAAGCAGGGTTCTGAGGTAAAAGATGACGACACACCAGCTGATGCATCCTAAGGGATATGAAAGATATGTCCAGAAACCGCTTTGTTGTCCCCAGTCAAGGGGAACCTTGGGCATGTGGTGAGAGCATCCCTGCGCCTTTGTGTCAAACACAAGTGATCTTGGCCAGGCCACTTGGGCTTATGTGTCCTCATGAATATAGGAGTGTCGGAGTGTGAATGAATTAAATCTATAGGAGAATGAGTGTGAGTGGATAAAATCAACTTGCTTAAGGATTTTGTGAATAAATAACCACTTCCCCTTTCATAAGATCTCACACTGAACTTTCTCACACTAATTTCTCTGTTACAGCAGTTTCCCATTGTTATATGAATGAGCAGTCATTCGTGTTGAGGACCATATCATAACTCCCCCACAGACAGAGGGACAGAGATATTCATGACTTGATCTAACTCTTGTATTCATTCCTAGTTGTGGCATAATAACAAACTGCATGTCAGTTTATCTACAAGTATATAAATGATAATTTCCTCCCATTTCTTTTCTAAATGCCTAGTTTGCTTAACAAAGAGGAATTTTGTACAGCATTTCATGCCATGGAATTTAATCTTCTCTGAGGACACCCATTCACTACTGGAGTAAAATAATCATAAATCATAGTTGAGTAGTTATTGATAAAGAACAGTTACTCTATGGAAAGCCATATGAAAAATAAAGGGTTGGAGAGAAAGTGGAGAAGGAAGGGTGAAAAAGTCTGCTTTAAAGTCCTTAAACAATAAAAATGGGGAAATAACATATTGGCCTGAGGCAAGGACAATATGGACTTGGCCAAAGTCACAGTATGACTCGAAGATGAGAGGATGCTTGAATAATGCCTTCCAACACCCCACACTAATCTGGGTCCATAGTGCTAGAGGAGACTGCTAGAAGGGCCCAGGTACAACGAGGCTGGGCTGTAGCCTGCAGTAATGGAGATTTGGAGGTGGTGTTTCTTTCACAAGCTTTGGTAGGCTTCACATATCAAGTCCTCTAAATGACAAGATTAGGGCAACAGACTACACTGCCTTTTGCACTCCCCAGTAAAAATCTGGTGGAGAAATAAATATCCTTGTCCTTCTCTCTCACCAAAGTAGCATTAAAAGAAGCTGCAGTATGTACATCCATTTAGCTGGTCACCCAGATGTCAGAGAGGCTCAACATCCTTGTATTAAGTACTGCAAGAGCCTTTCTCTCAGAGGACTAAACATTAGATGTTACCTGGGAGCCTGCTGTATTTGATCTTAGACCCTTATCACAAAAAGAGCTTAGGCATTTGTTCTGACGCAATCATACATTCATTCTTTCAAATTTAGTTTGGGCATCTGCAGAAAGCAGAAAGTCTACTGGTAGCTCACCGGCCAGTTCACTTCTGCTGTCCCCGGAGATAACCATGAGCTGGTCTTTCTAAATGTTTATTGACAATATTACACTTGTTAGTTTAGCCATGGTAACATGCTCACCGCTGTGTAACAGATTCTTTCACAGCAAGCGAAGGAAAAGAGGGCAGGTGCTAT
The DNA here is from genome assembly GCF_964188355.1 of Buteo buteo. Lineage (NCBI taxonomy): Eukaryota > Metazoa > Chordata > Aves > Accipitriformes > Accipitridae > Buteo > Buteo buteo. Next base: position 36,274,920 of record NC_134172.1, read on the forward strand.
AAGGAATTGATACTACTTAGAGATAGGCCTGATAAATGTGAAAGCTTTCAGAAACTAAATTTGTTTCCAAACACTCAACCGTTTTACTACTGACATCATAAACTGGATTTTCTACCCAAGGAAAACGTCTTAAATCCAAAGCAATCTCAAAATTGTCGTCTCTGGAATGCCTCTAGATGTACAGAGCACAAGAGCAGAATTTCACTCCGTATTTGTTCTTTTACAATTGATATTGGAAGGCTTGCAAAGCTGCTGCCTTGATACATATTTGGCACATACTTCATCTTAAATCAAACGATGAGCACTGGGGAGGAGGAAAGCCTGGTTTGCTAAGAACCATATCTGCCAAACAGAAACCAGTATGTATTTGGGGGGAAAAAGTGATGTGCAAAAATAGGTTTAAACCTCATTTGCCCCATCACACAGCTGGACCACTTGTCACCAGGGTAGGTGACCTGAGGGATACTCTCAGTCATGCTAGCTACCAAGAGCTGCTAGAGGCAGGAGATGACCTGACTACAAGGACTGCAGGAGGTCCAACCTACTGTGTGGTGACTACAACAGCTGCTCCACCAGCAGTGCTCAGGACCTCCCATGCTACGTCTGATCCCTCACAGCTGACCACAACAACTTTTACCTTGCCAGGCAAGACACGGCATAGCAGCGCAGCACAAAGAATAATCAATCCACTTTCTAGATTGTCTCCAAGGATAAAGAGTCTTAATTCAGGCATTACTAAGTTTCAGAGCCCCAAAATTACTCTGTCGAAATTTAATTAAGCTGCGAAAGCAGCCAAGCACCAGGTACTGACAGTAATTCAGCCATGCCACATGCGCTCAGTCTCAATTCTGTGCAAGACTGCAGCATCCATAGTAGGCAGCAAGGCAATAACCAGGAGCTGGAAGGAAGAGGTGCGTAAGCCACTGCCAAAATGCAAAGAAGCTCTCCTCTGGCTGTGTAACTGCTCTGTTTTGAAGCCATCACAGAAGTGTTTTCATTAGAAAATAAACAAGCTTATTGGACAAACCCTATCACCATCCTGAAAAGCCTCACGAACCTGCCTGCAGAGAAGTACGATGCAGAGGCCAGCCCAGGCATCACTTGCAAATGAAGTTGAAACTATCAAATCTCCAAAAATATGAGGCACGTGCTGAGAAAAAGGTTTGGGGTGTTACTCTACCTACAGAGGGAAGGGGTGCTCTATCATCTGCTGATAGGTATGTGTTATATACAGTTTTGGTTAACTAATTGCAAGGAATAAATCTGAGGGAAGCTAACCAAAAGACGGGCATCTCTAACAATTGTCTTGTGAAGTTTATGTGAAGCAGTAATACAAAAAAAATCATGGGCAGATCTTTGACCATGAGGGCCAGAATTCAGCTACATGCACAGACATCTTTGGGAGCTGGCAAGACTGGCCAAGAGATGGAATAGTAGATTATGACCTTTTATATATTTTATATAGAACACCTAGAGGGACAATGGATAAGACACATCCTAGTGTTTCTGACATATTTTTCCTTGTAAAAGTCCCATTTAGGAACAAAGCATTTCAAAATGCTGGTGTTTCTGTGTAAGAGAAGTTCATGCTCCCACCCAGCCCTGTATAGATGGCAAGTGTTTCTCAGATTGCAAGGTCACGGCTAGGTGTGGCAAGCGAAATACAAAACATCAGAAAAACACAGCACTGCTCAGCAACTCCTTTTCCTGGCTAGGCCAGTGAGAAGAAACTGCAATTATGGAATCAATGTTGTGACACAGTAACTGTAAAATACCTTTAATCAGTGGGATCGGTTCCCTTCCTCCCGAGCCAGGTTTGCACTACAGTTAGAAACTGCGGTTTGTTCTCACTCGCCTCAGGGCTTCTGAGTTCCTGTTAACACAGAGGGAAAACAGAAAGTTTGATAAACACTGCTAAAAGACTCTATGTTATCTGAAAGCATGCAGTTCATCACGCAACAAGAAGAAATCAATTCCTTTTACCTCAAGGCATAACACTGTGAGGTCTGTGTAGGCTCTCAGTGATATTAGTGCTGTCATGTCTTGCTTTTTTTTTTTAACCTCTTCACCTGGGATATTCCATTTCCCTCCTTCACAGGAATCATAAATAGTAGTTGTTCCTTATGCAGAAGGACTCCTTATTTCTTTGTTGGCTGTCACTGCAGCTTCCAAGAAAGTCTACAAACAACTAGATGGAGGCAGCCACCACTAACCCAGGAACAGCTATCAGGAAGAGCTTATACTGGTGTAATCCTGTGAAGATACATACATTGCAAAATACCATCTGAGTAAAATGGAAAAGGCAGAATGGTATTTTTGTTTCCACTTGACAAAGCAGACCCATACCATAACTACATAAAGACAAACACAGGAGGTGGGATGTACGAACATTTACATTTTCAGCTCAAATACCAACATTTCTGGGCATGCTGCCCCAAACAGTCTGGTGTTTGAGTAGATTTCAGCTCTTGGATAGATTTCTGTACTTTCAGAAAGAAAAACACCTCTCTGAAATGACATTCATCTTGGCTTTTGCAGCAGAGAGCCCCAGACCGACATCTATCAGACCCCTGCTTTTCTGCTCCTGGCTTCCTATGAGGGCCGAGGCGAGGGGGAGCAACCCAAGGCCAACAGCAGCCAAACTGGAGAGGGCTTTTATGGTATAGAGGGCATACATGACTGATACACTTTTTGAGCAGCCACCATATGACTGAAAGGTGAGGTCCAGGGATGCTCCAAAACCACAGCACCAAAAACGTAGGACCAAGCAGAGCAAGCCACTACAGGAAAGCTCTGGTTCACAAGGTATCTCAATGCTGGCCTGAAAAAAACAAATCTGAAAGCCATTGACTTTCAAGTAATCTGCATGCAAGAGATGCTTATTTATGAAATTAGATACCCAAAGAAGGAAGGGTAAGGTAGGTGCAATAAAAACACAGTCTAAGATGATGCTCTCAATAGGCATCAGCACCGCCACTCTTTCTGAATTCAGAAGTCAAGATGTTTGCTGGTAGAAAACAGAACATCCACCTTCATTTCAGGTAAGTGGAAATACTGTGAAAAGATACCGGAGTCTCCCATTAAGTGGTGTAAACGGTGACAGAAGAAAGCAATACTGTATCTGTGCTGTGCTGATGTGACTAAGTTAATGAAATGTGGTTTTCCTGCCTTACATTGCACATGCTGCAACATCTTCAGTGAGATTCTGATCTATTGAAATGAGATCAACGCTGTGCTGTCTTTTCAGAGCATACCTTTCTGGCTGCAGCTATCATCAGGAGAATGTGGCATCAAGGGCTGTGGTCTAAATGGGCAAAGTATTAATTATCCCTTAATTTTCCATCCATGCTTTTGAGTCCTCAGTATAAGCTAGTGCAAACATTTAGGCAGGTACCTAACTCCCTGTTTTCCAGACACGGGTGGATAAATGAATGTTTAAGTGGTGTGCTTTCTTCTCCAATTGAAGGTAGCGGGATACTTTCTCACCTTCAAGCAACCAAATGTTGTGAAGGCTCGACTCCCCATTTCAGAAAATACCTCATGTTACTCACCAGGTTTTATTTAATTAATAGGGAATAAAAATTATTAAATACACTGGCTACAGTATGCACAGTCTAATAAACTGCACTAATAATGGTTTTCCTGGCACCACAAAACATCACGTTTTTGCGTGATATCCAATATTGAGCTGTCTGAAGCAGAACAGAAGACACGACTGATCTGTGTTGGAAAGTGCCTCCCTTTCACAATTAGCCTAGCTAGCTTCATTAAGCTTACTTCTCTACCACACCATATTGCCCTTCATGCCAAATACATACCGTTACATTCTAGTTTATCTTCACAGACAAAAAGGGCTTACATGGGGAAAAGTTAGAGGAATGGCAATATGTTGTAGTGTATATTCCTTATTGTCCTTTTTAAATATTCCAGCAACTACGCCATTATCTCCGGTTCCCAGTGGCTGCAGGTTGTGGCCCCAGGCTCTATTGCACCAAACAACTGGCTTCTCAAGTTTAAGGCTTTGTCTTCATCCTCACACTCATTTGTGGTATCTGCACCCACACAGACCAGCCCTCTGGCCTGAAAATCTGTCAGGAGAGGTGAGGTAGAGGAATGATTTCTATGGGACACTAATTTGAAAACCACCCTCCGTTTCTAAGCAGTATTTTAAATTAGACACAAGCATAGTATCAAATAGAAAACAAACGTTTGAGAAAAGCAGTCCTTTAGACAACTCTGCATTTTTTGGTGAGCAACCAAAGCTGCTATAAGTTAAAAGTAGCCAATTTCCAGACACCTGGAGACATTAAATCAGTTTGGAACAGCTCTGCTTACCTTCAAGAAGTCCACAGAAAAATTGCACTTTGCAACAGCTCTTTTCTCAGTAATTCTGTGTCTGCTCCTAGGGGATATTTCTGCACCTTCATCTGTCTTCTTTTGTATTGAAGTCTATTTACAATAAACAGCAATAATAATAATTTTTAAAAGTCACATGCTAATACAACACATTAAATGTATGTTAGATTCTGGTAGGATATTTAGCCTAATTTTAATTGCTACACTTTGAATGAAGATTAGTTTTATGCAACGCTGAAACCGATCAGACTTCTGTAAGGCATTTAGTGCAGGGGTATAACAGCTTTCAGCTCCACCAGTGCAGTGATCAATAACGTGACATGCTACTGTTATGCCAGAGCAAGTGACATATGGCCACGTAGCTGCACATTATAATTAACCGCTGATTTATAACAGAAAGAAGATAGACTGTTACATTCAATTAACTCGCCTTCCTTTCAGCTGACAGGCAGCTGAGTGCTGAGCACTTAATATACTTTTTGCAATTTTCCTTCTCCACAAGCATTATAATTGCTGTAATTAGCACAGATCAACTATGACAGCAAAACTTTCATTTCATCTGTACAATGCAGTAGCTTTCAAAGAGTTAGGATTTAGCAGTTACATTAAGTAGCTAACCAGCATTTCTCTTTTATCAAACATTCTCATACAGTTCCATGTAGTGCTTTCAGATAATTCAGTCAGCTTCTATATAACTCTACAGAAGAAGAAAATTTTCCCAAGAAATATGAATTGGGATCAGTTCAGTTGATGACAGTCGTGTGCACACCTAAGAGGTACAGTGATATATGAAAAGTGATACAGCTGCTCTGTGTTTGCTGTTGAATGAGAGTCAGTATTTTCTGTCATGCTGTTTCTAAAAGCATTTGCTTTATACTAGTCCATAGGAAAAAAGGCTGCGTGAGCACCCTGAACCTCCTTTTTGACTTTCTTCTGTTTTCCATGTGACAGCCTTCTGTCATAGATGCTCAGTGTTTTATTTGACTTGACACCTTGATTTGCCTGTCAGAACAGCATGGAGGTTAGAAGAGGTGACTGGCAAGGCCAGGGGAGTTTACGCTAGATAATAACTTGCCCACTGAGTAGATATTGAGAGATTTGAGCAAATGTGGTCAAATCAGATCACTTTGGGACATCTTCCTTCTGACTGCTAGAAGGACCCACTGAGTGACTTCAGGATTGTAACCCTGCCATGCTTCATATCTTCTGTCCAGGTAATGAAAGCTGCAAAGTTTAATGCATTTCTGTAGAGCACAGCACGACAAACCATATTGAGACTTCTATTACATTCACTTAAAGCCTCAAAGAAATGTGATCTGCTGTGATTACTAAAAGCTTAAAGGAGATCGGCCACTGACCTTGTTGAGTCACTGGATTGTTCTTCTTGGCATGAGGAGTCCACTCTACGCAGACCATGTACCATGGCATGTAAATGAACCTGTGGGGGTTACCCTGGTGTCTGCGGTGGGAATGATGACCAGCTCAGGCTCTGCACTACCCAGGATGCCCGACCCTTCACTGACAAGTCAGAGAAGCAGTTGTGACACTGACTGTAGTAGAAACATAACATAACCATACCGTACATTTTGCTTTAGCCTTTGGATGTGCATCGCTATGTCCTTGTACTGACTGGCCATGGGGTGGCAATGTCAATCTTCTTGAAAACATTTTCTTACACTTGCTGGTCTCAGCCCCTGTTCCCACTTCTCCTCCTTTGTGCTTTTTCCCTTGTTCTGTTCTGAGAGTTAAGGAATCTGTACATGTATTTTAACTTCCTTTGCAAAAGTTAAACTCAGTTTTGTCTTCTGGTAATTCAGTCCATCACAAAGACTTTCTGATCCCACTAGACTGTACGCTTTCTCCTGCTCCCCCTTCATTCTGTTCCTTACAGGTGCTCAAGTACACTTTTAAAGGGAATTATATTTCAATGCCAGCTTTCCATACAAGACTTCTCCCCTTCTTAAAGTTCAAACACTAAAGACTCTGTCCTTTGACTAAGGTTTCTTTGAACTTTGGGGGATATTTTTTTGCTTTCTCTCAAGCCAATAAACTTCACTGTCCAGCCATCTTCATTTCTCAAAGTTCACTCTTTTGAAATAAAAAGTCCTTTCATTCAAGATCTGTTTTTTGTTTGTCTAAAACAACAATAACAAAGTTATTTCAGATAACTCTCTCTCACTTCACTCTAAGCCTCGCACAGTGGTACAATGAAGTCTTGCATACAAGTACCAAAGCCCCAGCTGAACAAGGTGGTTTCTGCACCAGAACTAGGGCTGATTTACTTCTTTGCCCAGTTTCTGGAATCTACTGCACAGCAGTATGCAACATAAAGATGCTCAAAGCCTGAAGCAGCACACCCTATTCTTGATTCAGAAACATTTTGTGGAACAAGCTTTTCAGTTACAACTTCCAAAAACAATAAGGACCTGCGATTATTGATAGAATTTGTCATCCAATCTGTAGCAAGACAATTTATGTCTCTTTTATTGACAGTTTCTGTTAATATTCCTCTACAAAGATTACAAATGTCTCCCCAAAGGATTATAGCAGACCTATAACACTATCCCACTAAAATGTTTTTACTACTCTTTTCCCAAGAGATTTTAGCTCAAAGACCTTATAGTCATTTCATATTTTAAAAAGTCTACCACATTGTGTGCTGCACTAGTCCACCAACCTTACCTTTACTTGTGCCTTTTCTCAGTCCTGTGGATCTCTCCATGCTCATACTCCACTTACAAAAGCAATTCTAGTGTATTATTTCTACAGTAAACATTTTCACATACCACTGCATGAGTGATCTCTGTTAGTCCTGTTATACAAACTCCTTGCATTATTAAAAAAAAAACTTCTAAGCTGCATCACACTGGCCAAATCAGTGAGACAACTGACCTTTTTTTTTTTTTATTGGGATCTCTCGTAGAGTCAGATCTGCACCTCATTCTTGCTCTGGGTGGATAGATCAGCTATGCCATGCCACGTGGATGGCTTTGTTCCTCCATCACACCAGACTTGCCATTTCTGTGTACCTTGTGAACTGCAGGCTCCTCATTCTCCTCTTTGGTTGATAACTACAAACCTTGAGATGTCCAACTTCCAATGCTCTATCCCTATTGATGCCTCCGTCACACCTTGTAAGGTCAGATCTGACCAAAGGCTGTAGCCTTTGCACCGTCTCTTCCATAAACTCCCTCAAGGTATCCAGCTGATAGCTCGTACATTCACCACGGCTTCTTAATTCCATTGTCTCCTCCAGTTTAAGGTGCACCTTGATAGCCAGCCTAGTGGCCAGCTCCTTTAAGAAAGCAAAACAATTCTTCACACCCACTCATTATCTCTCCTCCTTTTCTTTAGCCCTCTGCCTGAAACAGTCCAGAAGTTCCTGACATTTTGGCTTCAGGTACCAGTCATGCATTTCTAGACACCAAAGCATGACAAGAAAATCATCAACGCTTAAACCTACGCAGCAGAGCGCAGCCAGCAGTACTGCCCACAGATGCTCTTCTAGTCCCATATTAGGTTGTTTCAACATTCATTTCCTGTATGTGTGACTACAGTAGTACAAGTGCTCAGGTTCCTCTCCAAGAAGGAGAGAGAGGCACAAGTTTTAGGCAGAGGGAGGGAAGGGGCAGAACACCATAGCACAAGCTCTGACTGATGGGAAGGTGCCTGCCCTTGCAGTCAGGTAGGAACCTTGAGAGAAGAGGTTTCCTCCAAAAGCTCTCCCCTCTCCAGAAGCTCTCAGCTTTATGCCTCTTCATGCCTCTCTCATTTTGTGCAGCTTCTTCATTCATTCAAAACTGCCTACAGAGACAGGCAGAGAGGAAGCAGAGGAGACATTTTGAACTGCTTTTAAAGCTTCTGGTTTAGCCTCCCATTCACCTCTTTTCCCACAGCTCAGTACAAAGTGCGCTTTATAAGACGTGTTCCTCCTTTCAAGCATGAAACAAAACTATCCCTCAGTACTAGTGCTGTACAGTGCCTGCTCTTATTGGAGTAGGAAGGAATAATTACAGGGATTATGAACGTGGTACTGAATGTCAAGGCATATTAAAGCTGCTCAATATCTCAAGATCAAATAAAGATTCTTCCAAGGCACTGCTTTTCTGCCTGAAATTAAATTATGGCATCAAATACCTTGTAAGTAGATCTACCTAGTAACTAATTTTGTTGGCATATTTAAGAAGTTACTCATCTCACCATTACCAGAATACATCAAAACTCTTTGTGCTCACAAGGATCACAGAGGTTTTTATCCAGCACTGCTCCTAAGGTACAAAACCACTCTGTCATTCATCGAGAACGGAGCACGCATATTGTGCTGCAGTATGGATCATGCATACCAGGCTTTACGAAAAAGATGGATCATACAGCATGTGATCTTGGAGAAATCCATCCGTCAGTAATTTCTTCAAGTTATTTGTCCACAAGCACATTTTGTTTTGGGTAACGATGCCAAAGCAGTGAACTAACCCATTTCAGGAGATTGGCAACTGAAGCGCTGCTTGGGCTCAAGGCAGCGTCCGGTCTGAGACTTCCGAAATTGCATCTCCAGCTGGCCGTTTGGGAGGTGCACCCAGCCTCCTGCATTCCACACCACAGAGGTCTGCCCACACAAAGGCTGAGTATTGGAAAAGCCCTCCAGCTGGCCACCATGCTGGCCTCTCTCCTCGCCCCCGTGGCCACACATAGAACCGGCTGCCACATGAACGCCTCCGTACAAGGCTGGCGGCATTATAACACACCCGGCGTCGGTCAGGAAACCTGTCTTGGGCAAAGATTGAAGAAGTGATGGAAATCTCTCCTCAGCCCTTCACTGAGCTGGGGAAGACTTGAATGCCTGAAACACATTCAGGTTCACGCTAGATTCAAGGGCAATGCTTTTGTAGCATGGCTTCCTATGCTGGTAGCAGGAAAAAGTAAGTTCTCGTGGATAACCAAAGAAGCTTAAAGTTATGAACTTGATCCAGTATGCAAGGCAGTTGAGAAACTCCTTTCCAGGCTGAACAGTTAAGAACCAAGCCTCAGATTTGTCAGAGGATTCATCTAGAGCCAAACAGGTATCATTCAGCTGCAAGAACAACAGAACAGCTATGCTGCTATTCTGCCTTTAAATTCAAAAGCTGATAAAACGATTACATACTTCTAAGTGGGATCCTGAAGCAAGAATGGCAGAAACAGGAATGGTATACGGAGATTTGTGCTCCAGTTCTTTACTTCTTCCCTGCTTTAGACATTTAGAAATGCAACTTCATGATTACTCCAATAATCCAAACAGATGCAGTTTGAATCTTAACTCCCAGCACCTGCCCACATTGTTCCAAGCTGATCTTTACACCCTGGCCAGCAGAACTACTGAACCAGATCTGTTCTTCCCAGACATCTGCCTGCTTGTAAGGCCTTTAGTAAAAGTAGGCCAGCTGCTGACACTCAGAGCTGTGCTGAAGTGACTGGTGCTACGCTAAAGCTTATTTTGGCTTTATGCCACAGAAAAGGGGTTGTACGGGTTCAGTTTGGTAGGAAGCAGTAACGAGACAGCAATGCTCAGCCGGTTGTTCAGGATGAGAAGGAAGTGAGAGATGGGATGAACACTTTTCAGGTGTCAGAGAGGATCTCCCTATCTCAGGACGTGCTGAATCAGTTTGACAGTGCCTGTATCTTTCTCCAGTTGATACTGGGAGAGCTGAAGCTGGTAGCTTAGCTAAAGAGCAGTCAGATTGGTTTTCTTTAGTGGCTGAAATTAGGAATATAAATCCCAATGAGCTAACAAGTAAACAATCTTCTGGGGAATAGCAACACTGTTACCTTGCAAAAGTCTTTCCATTTTGTGATTTACTACGGAAGATTTCTCAAATACCAACATTTTAGGGGCAGAACAGTCTGCTGAAAGCTGACATTTGGTATGACAGTTGGCTCGCACTTGATTCCAAATGTTATCATATATAACATTATCCCAATTCAATTATTCAGTCCGAATTATTAGCAAAGCCTGAACTGCAGGTTATTAACAATAATGAAACCACAAAGCTTTTTAACAACAAAAAAATCAAAAGAAAAATATGAATATTGTGATTATCTTTTTTTAAAACATATATAAGGAATAAGTGCAAGATCCTTCACCATTTTTATTCAAATCAATTTACTCTTGGCAGGTAATACCACAAGGAAATACACCAGTGACAGAACAGCTTTTTAGTGCCTAGCTACCTTTATTTTAGATAGTACCACAGGTCATTGACATCAGTGCTGGTCCAAGTCTTTGCCAGCTCCAGTAGTTTCCCCAACAGTTCTACAACCCCTGTACCTTGACTAGCTGAACAAGCAGCCATATATACCTGTATATATGCATAAATGTATATACACACATATATATGTTTTTATGTGTTTTATATGAGTTGCTGTTGTGTACCTACTTTGATAGGAATCAAAGACGATATTCAAGTTTTAGGCACGAGCGAAGTATCTCTTCAGAGAAAGCACTGAATGTTTGTTCATTATTTTGGTTCACTACTTCTATTGCAGAAACATTGAAAAAATCACATCCACACTGAGAACTTCTTGTGCCAATACCTGACACTCCTTCACTCACTTTGTTGTGTTGTGGAGGTAAAAGCTCGTATTTCTTCTCACCTCCTCTGAAATGTATCCTCTTGCACTAGAAAAATCTACCACCATAGTCCAGACCAAGAAAATCTACACAGAGGACTGCCAGTATTAGTCAGTGTTAATGATGAGAACAACTGCTAGGTCAGAAGTATGGTGTGACTCAGACTAGCTTCCACAAGTCTTTCTGCACCATTAAATTTCAGTATTGTCCCAGCACATTTGCAGTACCAGATGATTAAACACAACCTCATTTTAGGAATCAAGTTAATGAAGCGAGCACCATGCAATGTAAAGGGTTGTTTCACAAAGGTTTCTGGAGTCACAATGACATTTTTCCCACTATATTGAATTAGCAGATGTATTTATTACCTGGCAGCTGTGGGCTGGGAGAAAACCCCCATACTGAAGTCATCTTTAATACAGAGCTTGATTAACATAAAACATGAAAAATAATTGTTACAAGCTCAATGCAGGCAACTAGCTGTAAAGTCTGTAGAAAAAAAAATGTAATTTCTGTAACTGGTTACTAATTGCTTGTATTACCCTCAAACATCCCTCTCACCATAAATTGTCCAGCAGGCTCTAAGGTACTCTTATCCTCCATTAAAGGCTGTATTTTGGGGTACCACTACTTTCTTTTGTACTCCCTACCACATTTTGGAAAGAGAGGAGGTACTCAAATTCAACTTGTCTTTCACTAATCAATAAGAATTCTGACATGAAACCACGTAAGAGCCTGTTCTAAGCACCTCCTTTCACCCACTGTAATTGAAATAGCAAATCTTACACACTTACAGGACAATCACAGCATCAAGTCTAATTTGTACCTTTTCCAAAAGAAAGGTTTTAACTCATTCAAGTGAAAGGAAATCTCAGATTCCTAACATTTCTCACCCAGTTGTATGAAGGCAAATTGAGTTTTGCCCATTCAAAAGAACAGGTTAAAGACTGACATTTGAAAAACAGTGAAAAAGCACAGTGCGATCTCTCACTGCTGCCATCTACCACAGCTCTTCCATTCATCCAGGTTTCTCTACAGCATTGCACCAGACACTACATTTGTAAGGGGGCAGGAAAGAAACCTTGAACAAAACGCAGGATCACAACCCTGGACCTACAGAAGAACAGAATTTGCCTTGCGCAGGGAATCTGCTCAGTAGATGCCCACGGGAGATCATCCTAGAGGGAAAAAGGGACCTAGAGATCTGGTTGATGTTCAAGAACCATTTCCTCCAGGCTCAAAAATGGTCCATCCCAACACACAAAGTCAAGCAGAGGTGGCAGGAGAGCTGGATGCATGAACAAGGAGTTCTCCACTAAACTTAGACATGAAAAAGAAGTGTACAAGAGGTGGAAGCAAGAGCAGGGGACCTAGGGGGATTATAGATGCACTACCGAAGCATGCACAGATGGAGTTAGGAAAACCAAAGCCCAAACAAAGTGGAATCTGGCAAGGCAGGTGAAGGGCAACAAGAAAAGCTTTAGCAGAGATATTATCAGCAACAGGAAGACTAGGGCTCTATGGATGAATGGGGCAGAGGACCTGCTGACAGGAGATATGGAGAAGGCCGAGGTACTCACTGCCACCTTTGCTTCTGTTGTTACCAGCAAGAGCAGCCCTCGGGAATCCCAGAATTCTGAGCACAGAAAATTGCCTCCATTGCCGGGCTCAAAGGGCTGTGACCAGTGGCACAAAGCCCAGCTGGAGACCTGGCATTACTGCTGTACACCAGGGGTCAACACCTGGGCCAGCACGGTTTAACATCTTCATTAATGAAGACGGGTGATGGGACAGGGCTCACCCTCAGCATATTTGCAGATAACACAAAACCAGGAGGAGAGCCTGGTACCCCAGAGGGGTGCTGCCATTCACAGGGACATCAGCGGGCAGGACACATGAGCCAACACACGAATCTCAGGAACTTTAAAGGGCAACGCCAAGTCCTGGCCCTGGGGACAAACCACCCCAGGCACCAGCACACACAGGGGCCAGACAGCTGGAAAGCAGCTTTGCAGAAAAAGCCCTGGGCGTCTTCAGGAAAAAGGGGAACGAGAGCCAGCCCACACACACCCTTGTGGCAATGATGGCCAACAGCCCCCAGATCACCAGCAGGTCACAGAAACATTGTGAAGACTGCTGGATAGAATATCTAATAATAAAGGCACATTGCAGATAATGCCTGTGTATCAAACCACATATTAAGACCATCAAAACTACCAAGTTGCCCAAGTTGTGCTACATCACTGACAGGACAGTCATCTACTTCTGCCACCAACCAGTTTACAACTCATCTGCTTGAGCCTACCTTTCACCTGTCAGTCAGTGTTTCTCAGCCAAGTGGTTTATGCATGGTGTCTTACCTGACAGGGCTGCATTTGCAGAGCCTATGCTCTGTAAAATGGGTATTCAGCATAATTTAAGTAATACAGTCAACCTTACTATGACTTCTCAATGTATATAATGAAAACTGAACAAATATGTTGCTGTCTAATGTGCATTTCAGCAAAGCCCGTAAAAAAGAGGCAGAATTTTCTGCTGTACAAAGTATTTACAAAAGCATACAACTTCAAAAAACCAAACCAGTTTATTTTACTGCCCAAATTATTAAACACTAAACAAGACAAACTTGTAGTTTATACATTAGGAATGTGAGTTTTCACGTACAATTAAGAAAACACTTCACTGTAAGAAGGCGAAATACTGCATCACTGGAATAGAACAGTGTCACGCAACAAACTGAAGAATGAGAAAGTGTGGCACATTCTTTTAAACTCAGGCTCTCAGGTGAAAACAAACATCTATAGACAGATGCAGCTATTCCACAGACTGGTGAATATTAAGAAACGTACACATCTAGTCTTAGAAGGAGAATTATACAAATACAAAAGGTAATATATTACACACCTATATACAGCACTGTAAGCCTCAAACATTGACAAAAGATATCAGACATAATTATTAAGTTAGAAATTTCTAGAATCCTCACAGAAATCAGAGACCTCCTTAGAGAGAAGTGTAGCTAAAATAACTACATATTTCTCTACCTGTCAAATCTGTCAGGTATTCAAGGCAATTCAAGGACATTTCACTCCCTTCAGAGAAGTCATTGCAGCTCTACAGCAAGTGGTTAGAGGCCATATGCTTTTTGCACAAATGTTACAGATTCTTACAACAAAAATAATTCTTCTCAGCTTCAACAGTTTTGAAAGTGTTGCTGCTCAAAGCCATCACTGGAAACAGTGCCCTTTGATGTAAAACAGTAAGGGCAGTTACAAACGTCAGCATTAAACAACTTATCTTATTATAATTTGAGATGTTTCACTCCTATGTAACATTTTCCCTGCAGAATGGTGCAGCCATGTATGAAGTTTGGAGTGTATTCATCAGAACTACCCACTCCTGGGTAGACTGCAGTATGGGATGGCTTAATAGGTTTTCCTTACACTAACAGAAGACATCTATTTCTTCAATATACATTTTTCATTCATCAGCCTAAAGTGATCAGATAATGCTCAAAACCCAAGATCTGGACAATTTTAGAAATACTAAGGAAGAATTAATATATCTGCTTCCTGCCCTACTTCCCCCCCCCCTCTGCCCCCCAATCCTGCACCGTGGATATTTGGACAACAAATAATTCTGCTCTCCCTCTCCCCTATCCTGCCTTTTTTTCTTTCCCCCCATTTTTAAGAAAAGAAAGAAGAACAACTGAAAGTTTTATTACTCACATGAGGAAAGAAATTCTTTAGACTCAATCAGTATCAAGGTATGATGTCAGTTCACAAAAACCATGCTCATTGTGTAAGTTGCTCCAGAGACAAATACATATGCATTTATATAAAGCCACATATGTATAGAAACAGCAGCCTTTAGTACCAAAAACCTTTCCTTCTATCATTTTCTCAAAAAGGTATGAAACTTTATGTAGTTTCAGTTGTACCAATATAAGCCTATGTCTTGGGTTCAAGCCAGAGCACAGTTAGAATAATTAGCTGGATAAAATAAAAGGATAAACTAACTTTACTTTAACACTGTTTGACTTATAATGTTTACAATACTGGTAGCTACGTTACATATGTATATTTTATGGCATTTTAGATCCTTTGAAATTCTAATTATTTATAGCTAAAGTGACTAAATCTTCCCAGTATAATAAACATCTTCTATACCAACATCCAGCTTGAAAGAACGTCTACTGTGGAAACAACAAACAATCAATCATGAACTAAATGAAACAAAACCAGTAGAATTACTTAAAAATTCTAGTCCATAACACTAACTCACAAGTAATACCATCACAACAAACATTTGTCACTTGCAATTTAATTTATCTATTCTAGTTTATGTTTCAATTTAAATTACTGTAAAGTTTTCCAAAGTATTCTTAAATGCTACATTGCATGAGCAGATCAGGAGGCAGCTCTAAGTTCTGCAGGTTATTTCTTTGTAACATCTAGAACAAATTTCAAGGATAGGAAAACATTTACATTCAAGTATCGGTAGTGCTAGCCAGTGTCTGCTATCAGCTGCCTAAATCCCTTCTACTGTTTGTGGTTATGCATGCTCCAGCAGCCATATGTATTAGTCAATCTGAAACAACTGTGCTGTCTAATGCGTACTGCAGAAAAACCTGTAAAAAAGAGGCAAAATTTTCTGCTGTACAAAGTATTTACAAAAATGTACAACTTCAAAGAACCAGTTTATTTCACTGGCCAAAGTATTAAACACTAAACAGGACAAACTTGTAGTTTATACATTAGGAATGTGAGTTTTCACGTACAATTAAGAAAACACTTCACTGTAAAAAGGTGAAATACTCATTACTGGAATAGAACAGTGTCACACAACAAACTGAAGAATGAGAAAGTGTGGCACATTCATTTAAACTCAGGCTCTCGGGTGAAGACAAATATCTATAGACAGATGCAGCTATTCCACAGACTTTGGTAAATATTAAGAAACATACACATCTAGTCTGCAGTCTTAGAAGTAGAATTATACAACTTACTTGACCCTATCAACTATGTCTCCCCATCTCTTTTCATTAATTAACCAGCTTATTAATTGCTATACACCTGAATAACATTAGCTGCTTACAAGTTACCTGTGCTTCAGTTTAAGTCAAAAAGGGATAGCTAAACTTATCTCCAGGCAAACAGGAAAGCCTACCAGAATTTTAGTGTTTGTTTTGTTACAAGGTTCTTGACAATAAGGGATCACTAGGTGCAGAAACCTGGACAGTTGGGAATGACCGTTCCTTAGATCTTCATCCTATTTCTCTGCTCATAATAATATATTGCCTGTTTATCAGCTAATCACTGCTACTGGATTGGTTTTGTCAGCTATTGCTTCTCCAAATTTCTGCGAAAGAAGTTTTAATGTCCATTTTTAATTAAAATCTTAATGTTATAAAAGTTGGTATCAAACAAAGTCACCAAACTAACTGAAGGTTGAAGGTTACGTAACTTTGAACAGGCTGCTGTTCTAGAATTTCGCACTAGAAAAATAATAGATATAAAAGACTAGGAATTACAGTGCTAGTCATATTTACATTATAATTTCCCTTTGTGCTTGCAAATTACTGAAAGTATGCATCCTTTGGTAGAATTCTCAAGTTAAGAAGTTCATGTTAAACACATTCACACTCCTGATCTGCTTGAGTCAGTGCAAAGGGCTCACACCTTATCTCCTATATAACTTTGTTACACAAGCACATCTCTTCCTCATAAATAATAAAAATACTGATGACAGCGACTTTTCAGTGAGTAGTTTTGTGCCTGATATTTAAGAATCTGAAAGACAGACAGAGTCTGTCACACAATTTGTAAGTCTAAAGAGTGACTACTACAGCAACTGACAAGAACTCCCATCCACAAGTACTGCTGCTGTATGACTTTTGGCCCAGTTTCAAGACATATAGAAAAACCAAAATGCATCTGTAATTCAGACTCATATAGGCGTAAAGAAGTATGAACATTGCAATGTGTACTAACTAACATTACAAAACCGCCATACAGCAAACACTGAACTGGTGCTTCTAGTTTTAACCTTACATGTAAGCACAGCTTTCTCATGACTAACATAAAAGAATGTTTGTTCTAACAAAGCCATTCCAAGATTTCATGCCCATACTGCGAGACTCCTCTTATAAAGTAAAGCAAGTACTTGCAGTTTTGCCTATGCCAAGTGGTAGTCAAAAAGTAGAGTCTAGGAAAGAGGCTCTACTTGTTCCCGTACTGTGCATTTGTAAAAAGCCACACATCTGGGTCAGTGGCTAAACAACCTATCAATGCTTGTTAAATTGGTGAAGCTGTAAACTTCACATGAAGCTGTAAGCAATCAGGTGTATAAATACAGCAAGTCAAAGAGGAACTTCCCAAGCTATTAGAAGTTGATGCAAAATAATTACAACTGTTGTCTATTTACTGTTACTGTCAAACGTGAGCCAAATAAGAATTTATGGGCTTGAGGTTTACGAAAGTAATGTATAACATATCAAGGAGCTTAATGTACCAATGTACCAATATCAGCATAAACCCTCAATATTTTATTTTTCATACTTGCCAATTTAATATCAATCTGTTGACAAAGTTATGCTAATACTAGGAGGTCGCTGCTGATTAGGTTGTTTGCTTAAAATTGGAAGATCTGTTCTTTCTGTTCCATATATCAGTTTTTCTTCCTGAAGACTGCAAGCTGAAAACCTGTTTGCCTCTGTACCGGATATACCACCACGATTATTTGGAACTGTGACACCACTGACCTGTTCAAAGGATTTACTAAACACAGTAGTGGTCGTTCTGGCCAGACCATGGCTGCCTGGCTTAGGCAGGGACTGGCTAGTTGTCAGTGTTAGTCTCTTCAGAGAGACAAGCTCTAGATTCTCACTCATGGCTCTCTGAGTTTGTTTTCGTGACAAGTGTTCTCTGCAGGTTTCTCCTTCTTTTTCTTTTCCTCCCGCTTTGGTTCCTCCAGACCTTCGTTGGCTTTTCCCTAAAAGGTTCTTACTGCTCATGTTGCTGCTGTTAGATAGGGCAGACTGACTTGTACCAGAGGTAGCCCTAGAGTAAAAACCTTCATCTGTTTCAGATACTTCTATCAGTTCTTCTTGAATTGCTAAATCAGTATTACCTGCATGGTAGAAAAAGAAATAAAGAATTAGCAATTTCCTTTCTCACATTTATTGATTTTATGTATTGCTAGATTTTGATATTTACAAGCATGAAGCCATACAGCAACAGAACAGAGAACAGAAGACAAAACACTTACCTATTCCATTACATTTTGGAATTAAGGGTCATTAGGATACAAAGTTACAGCAAATAATGCTGCATTAACTAGATCAAAAAGCATGCCCACAATCTCATTTTGCAGTAATTTTTGGGGGAAAAAAAATGCAGTCTTGTTAATTCATGCAGATTAGAAATTTACAGATTAGAAGGTACCACACAGAACAAAAAAAGCGTAAATCTTATTTTGAGCGAGTGCTCCAATACATGATTTTGCAAAGCTCATTAATTATAAAGGTATGTGATCAATGCCCCAGGACACCCAATACGGCACCTGCACATTTAGCAACCCAAGAATGCCTTAGGACTGAAAGGTCACCTTCTGCATCATAGGTCTGGTGGTATGAGTAGGAAACTCAAGCACAACATGAGATCTCCAGTATACTGTGAAAGGTGGAATTTGGAAAATCTGAGGTACACAGCGAGATACCTTTCACATCCATTTTGATAGATTCTTCATACCATTGATCACCAGATTTTGTAAACCCAATAAATATGCTTAATAAACTCAAAGGTATGTTGAGTCTCACTGTATTTTCTGCAGATTAAATAAATCTACTTATAAGTATGTCACCATTGTCTGTGGCACAGACGAAGCTGTGTGCAATACATGCATTTGTGTTATTACACATGCAAATATATTAACTGCATACTTTAATTCTCCAAACATGCAGCAGTGACCCTTTCAATCAACAGTGGTACCTTAGAGTGCAGCTACAAGTGCTCTGCTAAAACTGCACTCTGCCAGATGAGTTTATTCCATCCTCCATCATTTTTCTTACAGATTTTTGCCTCCTGATTTCTGGCATGCCTTTGCTGTCAGTTCTAGGATCTGTAGCTGTTTCCTGTACTCCCTGTAAATGCTGAACATCATTCTCTGCTAGTGCTCTGCTTTTTTCCCCATTCCCGGTCCTCTCTCCAGCCACACATGTGACACTAATCTCAGGTATGATAAAGTTGCCCAATTCAGTAGCATCATTACCATTCTCTGGTTGTTCTAGAATTAAAGATGGATAAGAAAAAAAAAAAACAACAAAAGATGTCTGAAACAAAACATGAAACAAAAGCCAATAGATACAGATGACTAAAGCATTATAAATTAAAGCAGATGTTCACATATTAACCTCTTGTTAATTAGCAAAATTAGTGAGTATGGAATTTTGCTTTATTTCTAAATTGCAGGCTTCAATCCACATACTGGAAAGCTCCATGCTTGATCTTTCAAAATTGAAATTTCTGAGGATCACGAAACAAACATTCAGAGATTATCAGAAATCAAAGAACTCTCCATAATTCACTTTTATGACTATATTCTCTGTATCACCATGCTAAAATTAAACTTATTTTTACAATGAAATGGCATATCAACTTCATGTGTTATCATGAAGACTGGAATTTCTACACATACAATATCATGATGCTGCACAGTGTTCAACTAACAGTGAAACAACTAAGCCAACACAAGCACCCTTTGACTTCCATTTTGTTTCTTCATTTCAAAAAACGATTTTCAACCAGAAAGGTATTTACAAATAGGAAAATTCTCCAGTTACTAAAATCAACTTATTCAGATAAAAATCTATGGATTTTTACTGCACTTTTTGCCACCTACTAATGAAATAACATAAATGTTGATCTACTCAGCCTTTTTAAGCTTCTTATATGAGCTTACAACTAAATTAGTTTGCAATAAACTTATTTGTGTCACACAAAGTCAGTTACTAAGTACAGTTGAGAAAACAGGGATTAAGCTGTGGGGAGGGAAAGCACTACAACTTTCTGCAGCACTGAGGGAAAAAAAAACAAAAAAAGAAATCAAGGCAAAACCCAATGCAGCTTAGTTCCAAGATTACTTCTCATCTGGATAAGTCATCAACAGCAGATATACACGTGCTCAGCCTGGCCAAAAAATTATTCAAGGCAGTCAAAGATTCCTGCAGACATAGCCAAAAATCCTCAAGCAAACAGGAAACTCAACTGCTACCCAAAGTGTGAGAATGATGGTTATGTGTAAGCACAAGAGATTTAATAATGATATTTAATGATAAGAATGCAATAGTTCCTACAAGTTCCTGGTAAAACAAATCCCGTCTCAGAGATGCCTGTCTACATTAGATGAAGATAGGTTTGAGAAGGATGAACTCTTGAGAGGAAAAAAGTGAAAATAAAAATGGGAGTTGAAACTGTATGGAAATTCCAAGTATATGCAAGTAACAAGTTACAATCCTAGTGACCTGTCAGCTCCACAGTGTTTGAAGTATTCTCAGTATCTGAAGGCCTTTTAAAAGTATTCAGAATTGCTTTATCAGCACTAGTTCTACAACCACAAAACTGCATTTAGATGACCTGGAGAAAAGAAAAAGAGAAGCTGTCAGTTACAGATAGTCACAGCACATCCTCCATGAAGATGTATACCAGGGAAATACAAGTGAAGAGAAGCAAAAACTACACTATGTGCTATACAGTTATATATTCTATTTGTGTTATATACATATACTATATACAAACACTATGGCCACAAACTTGACAAGACTACAAATGCACTAAAAGCACAGCTCAGAATAAAGCTCAACTGAATCTCTGTTATATTTGTAACACAGCTCTTTCAGACCTGAGGATTAAGTAAGGGCCGCCCAGACTTTACTGCCAGTTTGCTACTGCACGTAACAGAATTTGGCAGTGCAGACATTGAACTGACAGTATGAACTCCAAAACCAGAGGAATTTATGAGGAGATGTTTTTTCACAGCAGCAGCTGTAATGCTTTTTTAGCTGGAGGGGATTCTCTCTTCCCCCGTCCCCACACTGAGGACTCTTGTGCAGGCACAGTGTACTTCTAGGTCAAGAGGGCTACAGCACTGGGCTTTTCACTAGCATTTGTGCTGTCTGCACTTATCACAACAATGAAGTAATTCTCAGAGCTAGAAGGTTATTCTGGCAGGGATGGACATCACTGTCTCCTGGTGTAAGAGCTATCCCTGATCTTACCTGCAAATGCTAAGTATCATGATTCTTTCTAACTAGTCAACTACTAATGAAAGTATCTGTTTAACAAGTTGTACTATCCAAAGGAAACAGCATTGATAATTACTGCCATTAGCCACTAACTTCCTGATATTTGGCAGGAAATTCAAGTTAAAACTATTTCCAAGTGTAACTCCTAACAGCACCTCCTGCAGAAGTCTTCTATCATCAGTAACAAAGGTAACAACCAAGCACCATGAGCTGCAATAGTAATAATAATAAAAAATAATAATTACAATAATGATAATACCACCCTCATCAAATATAGCCTTTTGTCTAAAAACATAGAAGCAGAAAGGTTAGTGAGGAGAGATCATCAACGGTCTCATTAGCCTCATTTGTCTAATTTTACTGGAGTGAGGTACCTGTGACTTTCCTATGGCAATCTTCAAACTTCTTCCTGCTACCCCATCAGTGCAGCTACAGGCACCTTATTTCAGCAGAACTGATCCACTGGTTTCCATATGCACAAGTTGATTCTGCTAGAAACTTCATTTAGAGCCAGGACACCAGAGAGCGCAGAGGGCAGAACAGAGCTTAATGTCAGTCCCTTCCCCACCAAGGGCAGAAAAGCACTAATTAACAGCATCCAGCTCCAAAGAAAGGAGACTGAGTACACAGCAGAAATCAGAGGAACAGAGGAATAATTCTTTTGTTAGAGATTTTTGTATAACAGCGCTACTTAGTTATTGTTGTTTGGTGGTGTGCATTTCTAAATGTAATATCCTACTGTGTTATCAGCACTTTACCTATCATTGATGCAGTCCCACAGCTGTGTAACCATTACCACAATGAACTGGGGAAAAAAACAAATAACTTAAGAGTTTTTAACCTAAGAGTTTTACTCAGCATAATTATGCCTAATCTTTTAGTTAAGTGCTATTAACTACTTCTAATGAAAGGGAATATACCTTTCTCTAACACTGAGCTACAGGAGGAAATTAATGAAAAAATGGGATACTGAGTATCTCAACTCCTATTAACACTGTCTACCATAGCATCTACAGTCTTGTGGCAGGGATAAGACTACACAATCCATGTCCTTCATGGTAGCATCTCCTCCTTATTTCAAAACTTTTAAGAACACCTAAAACAAACCTTCAGCTTCATAGTGCTTGGTTTTGAAGATAATACTGCTTCAAGTTGGACGACTCTGGGGGTCTATCTTTGAGAAAGAGATATTAATAGCTAGTGCACAAGGCAATGTAGCAAAAGAGAAAATGAAAAACACTGCTAAATAGTGTAGACAAAACTGAATAATTATGTTAGTCTGAAAGTTAATATAAATATGCCCATAGCAGTTGACTGAAAATGCATTTGGAGTCACATTTCTGAATGCTTCAAGTGATACAACCAACCTTGATAAATACATTTCATGATTACTAGCTGCTAAGAATTAATTTAAAAGATATTTCGATCATACTCCACTTTATCATTACGGTTGCCTACGTCATTTACTTCAGATTGCACAGGCAACTTGTCCATTTGGATTGTAATTCAATTTTAAACACCACAAGCTCAAGCTGCATTTCCTGCACAACAATGTTAGCATTTTAATTATTCACAAAAGCATCATGCTTATATACCCAAATTAACATACATTCCAGATTCCTAAAAGTTATAACTGTTTCAGGAATTAATACTGTTTCAAAAAAAGAAAGAAAATTCTCTCCACAGAGATTCAAAGACTAATGTTTCTAAACCTTGTATACGACATGAAAGTCAATTTCTGCAATGGGGAAAAAAATTAACATCTTGCCCTTCTTCTCTAGTTGATATCTTTGGTTTTGTGTTATGTACGTTACCAACATCTGCTTAGCTCTTCTTACTCAGTCTGTTACATCAGAATATTTCTCTCACATGCATTACCTCTACACACAGGAGTTTTTCCCAAGCAACGCTTCTACAGGGCAGTTTGGCAGATTTTACATTAGTAAGGAAAGCATTGCTAGTCTTTGCTTTGTTTTTCATCCTAGCTTCCATAAGTAACTATCCATTTAGGTGTTTATGTCCCTCACACACTGTATGATTCTTCTGGTTCTCCTCTATCTGTAAACAGAAATGGAGATGCCACTCAAGGCTTGTTTTTAAAACATGAACACTACAAAAAACTAATGCTAGATAAAGGAGCTAACGCTCCTCTTTTTTAAGCTTTATGATTGATAGGCAATCCAATTCAATAGCACTAAATAATTGGTTGCTAAGAGGTGGCTAGTATCAACTGACTCTATAAATACTATCCATTTGTGATTAGGTGAATCCATTTTGCAAGTGACCTTCACTTTTAGTACCTCTAGAGTACCTACCTTGGAAGTCCAAATTCACAATACTTATTTGATTTTAAAAAAAGTCTTAAGTAACAGCTCTAATGAGCAAGTTAAAGGGTTGAGTATTACAACAAGATTAAATGTTAAATCGACCTTTTTTCAAAACTGACTTCAATCTAGAGTTCTAGCAAAGGCTAGCAAGATCTAATGTCTGAAAACTTTCATAGTAAACTGAATCTTTTAAAAGATAAAAAAAATAAAGCCCATGCTTTACAGCCAATCACATTTGCAGCTGACATTCTTTGTTTTACACAAATAGCTAGTGATTGAAAGTTGTTGCACCTGCTTCCCCAAGAGATACTTTGCTTCATCAGGTCTTCTGGTCCACATAATGTAAAAGATCAAACTACCTCTCAGCTGTCTCCTCTAGCTTCCTAATCCATTTTTACAACTCATTTTTATTATACTGAAGAACAAAAATAAAATCCCCAAATACATTTTTTCCCATTACACCGTGGGAGAGAGGATAATGGTCAGGAGGTACACGGTTTGTCATCAGATTTCTACCAATTCCAGTATTTATTTTAATTAAACAAGCATCTGTAAGCACAAGCCTTGTTACTCTTTCTGGATGCTGACTGTGAAGATCCATTCTCTATCTTTCTTTCATCAGGCATTGTGGGGCACTGAATTATGTTATTAGGAATTTTGAAATCAGGAGACCATCCACTCTGACTTTTGAAAAGGCTTTTCAAGTCACAAACAACAATTTTGCGAGTACTTTATAATGAAAATTTTGAGGAGATTAGCTGAAGTGGTATATGCATGGAACATTTACCATTTAAAACAAAGCAATCGGACATTAGTCAAAGATACCATAGACTCAGTTTTGGCCTTTAAACTAGCCTAAAGTTTACAACTACTCCCACCCCCTGCTATACAAATTCCCCTCCACCCCCACCCTACACCGGGTAATTTTCTTATTCTTCATTAAATGCTGTACCATCGAGGCAAATCCAAAGTTTTCCCAACAACCCAAACAAAATGTTGATGAGCTTTTTTATTTATTTTTTTTTTAAAAGTCCTTAATCTTTCAATCCTCATCCCTAAACACTGACTATTCCTCACTTGGGTCATACTACCTAGATTATCACCATTTCACTCAAATTGTCCTGTTGTATGAAACTCCCATAAAACACAGCATTGCACCCCATTTCTGAGTCCTACTATTATTCTCATTTCCCTTTCACCTTACTGTTATCTGCTGCAGGGCACACTTGTCCCACACATTTTTCCCTTAACTTCATCAAGCATCACCCTCTGCAAGAAGGCAATAATTGTAAAAACTTCTAGATTACTGTATTTGCTGAAAAATTTGCATTCTTGGAAGAATGGTTCCAATACTGATTCTCTAACATTTTTATTTCATTTTTTCTGTAAATGAAAAGACAAAGGGAATATTTATTTTAATGCACTTTTAATTCCTCTGAATAAACTAGCACTCAGTATCCTTAATCCATGTTCCCCTTCACCACCTCATTTGAACAAGCATCAGAACCACTCAAAAATAATAGCTGACAAAATTGCTAAGCTTCAGAGGGCATTTGTCCATTTAAAAGCTGAGCTATCATACAGTTTTCTTGCACCTGGTCAATAATCCCTGCTTAACAACTGTAATCCTGAAGAAAGGAAAATAAATAATAAAGACTAAAATGGTCCTTGGGAGTCTTGGGATTTCCGTAATGACTTGCTGTTGGACCTCACGCAAGTTAAAAGACACTAATGTTTTGCTCCTCAGCTCTGTCCAACAGTTTTAAGCAGTTTTTAATCAATTGAAAAGAAGTTTGGTTATTTTACCTTTCTTTGCCCCTCACCCCCTCTGGCAGCTTACTGTTGGTACTACTACCACCAATGTGTACCAGTACTGCTCAGAAAACTCTATCATTATTTTAAAGTCATCTTCTACCAGCATATTTGTAAGTAATTTCCTCAATACTTACATGAATTACCTCTCAGTCATTTATGACAAGTAACTTGGCAACACTTTTCTAACCAAACTGTCCACATACTACAAAAGCTCATACAGCGCACAAAATACAGAAATTTTAATGATGCTACTTCAGAATCTTTATTGAACCTACTCAAAGAGCATTCTTATCTACACTCACTCACTTAGCCTGTCGTCAGAATTACAAGCCCAGCAGAAGCAGCTGTTGCCAATTTCGATCTCTGGTCCAGTGGCTCTTCCCTCATCTGAAGATGGTAGAAGTGGAATCTAATGTTTCTCCTTTTGCAGTACATTCAGCACCATTTTTAATACTTCTCAGCCCAGACCTGTGTTCTACTTTGTGGAAGACCTTATATTAGTTTGCCCAAATGAGCTGGTTTTGGCTGGGAGTTAATTTTCTTCATAGTAGCTAGTATGGGGCTATGTTTTGGATTTGTGCTGGAAACAGTGTTGATAACACAGGGATGTTTTAGTTACTGCTGAGCAGTGCTTACACAGAGCCAAGGCCTTTTCTGCTTCTCACCCCACCCCACTGCGAGGAGGCTGGGGGGCACAAGAAACTGGGAGGGGACACAGCCGGGACAGCTGACCCCAACAGACCAAAGTCATATCCCAGACCATATGGCATCATGCTCAGCACAAAGCTGGGGAAAAAAGAAAGGGGGGGATGTTCGGAGTGATGGAGTTTGTCTCCCCAAGTAACCATTACGCGTGATGGAGCCCTGCTTTCCTGGAGATGGCTGAACACCTGCCTGCCGATGGGAAGTGGTGAATGAATTCCTTGTTTTGCTTTGCTTGTGTGCATGGCTTTTGCTTTATCTAATTAATTGTCCTTACCTCAACCCATGATTTTTCCCACTTTTACCCTTCTGATCCTCTCCCCCATCCTGCTGTGGGAGGAGTGAGCGAGTGACTGTGTGGTGCTTAGTTGCTGGCTGGGGTTAAACCACAAGACCCAAACATAATGATTCATCCCTCTACCCTTAAATACTACTTTTATTTAAATAATTTAAGACAGATGAGGTTCTGTGGTAAAGCTGTTAAATATTTGCTTTGCTTCAGGTTACTATAGACTACTTTTCAGAAGAAAACCAGGACATCAGCCTCTTTAAAGAATCAATAATTTTGTACAGCTCCCTTTAACAAAAAGGGGTTTTGTGTGGGTTTGGTGGGTTTTGGTTTTTGGGGGTTTTTTGGGGGGTTGTGTTTTTTTTAAAAAACACGATTAAGGAAATAAAGAATACACTTCATCTGAACTGCATTAAGATTCCTGTTCACCAGTCAAGAAAATAAAAACCTCCAAACTGCTGCTTGCTTACTAGCAATGAAGATGTGCAATAACAAAATTCTCAATATTATTTTAAACACCTGTAGGAAGTTGAGAATTCATTGCAAAATGTGTTTCTTACCATGCCTTTTCCATCTATGCCCTCGGATAGACATGCTAGTCACAGCATTTCTTGATATCCTGGATGAAGTAGGTGTAATTTCAACCTGAATGCATCTTGTACCTTCTTTGCTAGATTTCATGGCACCCTGAGGCAGTGAAGCTTTTATTGCATTAGCAACCTAGGACACAAAAGATGCAGTTAATTTCTTAACATGAAGATCCAAATTTTAGAAGAATTCTGTCAGGGGATTCTTATTACTCCAGGAAGAATACTGTGTACAATTCCAGTTTAAGATCAAAAAAACCACACTAACTTTTTGCACAGGTTATAAAGGAATGCTGGTTAAAATCAGCTCTGGGAACCAATACTTGTCACTTTTTAAAACAAAGTTTCCAGTTTAAAGATGTGGCTATTACTTCAGAGTGCTTCTGCACTATCATCTAAGCTTTCAAGACTTAGAAATGTTCTACTGAAAATAGCTTGTTCACTAGGGAAGATGACAAAGTAACTAAGTACATTGAAAACACTTGTGGGTGTGTGTGCATACTTACAGATGTAACTATTCACATGAGCACAGCCACATAGACCTTGTGGGATTTAGGTTCCTGGTGTGATGTTGCATCATGTGTGTTCACAAGACAGATTTCTTAGACTAAAAATTCTGTTCAAAAAATGTTGAATTACAACACCTACCAGCAGAGGTTCTGGATACAGTTCCAGCTGTGCTCTATACAAAATGTCATCCATAGCTTTACGAGCCAGGTCCCATTCTCCATTATAACTACAAAGGTAAATATATACATAATAATAAACATCTATATCAACAGATGAACCTTCTTGGTCACATAACCTTCAGAGGTTTAGTGTTCCTTAAGAGCTCGATTTAGAGGAGTTGATCTACTTGTGTTCACTAGCAGTAAGCCTGCTATTTAGAGAACTTGTTCTGAAGTAGTGCCTATGGAGACAAAGTTTTATTTTCATTGGCCACCCTAAGCAGTTTAAAAATGACATAATTAGTTATTGATCAGCTAGTCATGAAATATTCTGAAATTCAAACAGGATTATTTTAATATTACTCCACTTTTCTAGTATTCCTGTGTTACTAGTCTGTAATTATTTCAGTTAATAAGAGCTTCACACATTAACATGACTGTCAAAGGGTAGATGACATCAGCATTTTAGAGAAAAAATAAGACCTTTTTTCCTTAACTAGACTGATGTCAAAACTAAGCATGCAAAAATGTGGACAGCAGAGAACAGTTGGAAAA
The DNA here is from genome assembly GCF_964188355.1 of Buteo buteo. NCBI lineage: Eukaryota > Metazoa > Chordata > Aves > Accipitriformes > Accipitridae > Buteo > Buteo buteo. Next base: position 36,303,129 of record NC_134172.1, read on the forward strand.
GGTTTTTTTAAGAGATATTTTCACATCAGCAGTTATACCTATTAAATGCTGTTCTAGCCCTCTTTCCCCAATATGACATAGGTAACTTCAGCCAACTAGTTGGAGAGCTATGTTCTCTTCCTGAGGACCTTATTGCTAGACACAGCACCCGTCCACTAGAAAATAAAACATTTCAAAGGTAGCATGCCTAAATGAGTGTAGAAAGTAAGCTGACATTTCTTTATTTTGTAAGCATACAAAAAAAACCCACACAACTTACAAGGCATAATAAATCCCTGTTAGCATTTGCACCATGAATTCAGATGAAACTGGAATCCTACTGTTGACTCCCTTGTACTTTCTCACTTGTTGGCGAGGATATCCACAGACACAAATTCTAAAGAAATCATGCATTTGTCATTAGCAAATAATGTAGAACCACCTTTCTATAGAACACTACACAGCAAGGTGTTTAGTATGCATTTTAATTAAAATAGACCTACAGGAAGGCATCCATCAACAACCCTGTGCTGAAGCAGACTATTTCTTGTTATGAAAGAAGGGTATGCCCTCTACCGGCAGTGTTCAAATGCTTCAAAACAGAGACATCCTAGACACTCCTGTTATATTTACACTATAGTGGAACATGGAAGAAAACTGCCAGTAAAAGCCATTTTAAATCCACACATTTGCTGCAGAACAGACAAAAAAATAAGTTAATGGTATTTAAGGAAATAAAGCAGCATAGCAACTATTAATATTACAGACAGAAACATAAGCGTCATTGCATATAATATGGAAGCTGCATACAAGTTTTCAAACAAAGAAACCAGAAGTGTCACATTTGTAAAATTATTCTAAAATCCAGTAGAAGTCAGCTTTAGAATTTAATTGTGAACTTAATTACACATCAGGCTCTGTAGTCAAAATATTTTGGAAATCAAAGATAAATGGCAGTTAAATATTTAGTTCTGGCTATTACTGGACTTCTGGAATGACCTTTAATGACATTAATCAAAATATTTCCTTCTCCAAACCATAGACTAGAAGGTTTAGTCTCAGAAAGCTTCAGTTCTTTGGCTTCAATACCAGAGAGACTATAAAACTCCTCTTAAATATATTTTTTCCAGAAAAAAAAATATTGAATTAAGATTGTATTGTAGTACCTTTCAAATTACATCTGTAATAGAGATTTCAGGAGCCTTTTTTTATTACTGCTAACTTTGCCACTAACCTCCTGCACTTTTTTCCTCTCCTCCTCTATCCTGCAGCTCATCTTCTGCTTTGGGTACTTAAAAAACCAAAAGAAACCCCAAACAAAAACAACCCACAAAACCCACCACCCCCACTCCCCCCCACACAAAAAGCAGGCAGTGCCCCCAAGATCTCTATGGCTCAGCAACCCTCCTAGTATGTACTTTGTACCTAGTGTGATCTAAATTTGACTCTTCATGCTGATATCACAGTATCTCCAAATAAAAACAACAAAAAAGATTTTAAACACTTCATTAGGAAAGACAGGAAGCCACACTAGTGAGAACATGCAAGGAAACAAAAACATCATGAGATGTTTATAAAGGAAAAAATCATTGAATGGTTTGGGTCAGCAGGTACCTTTAAAGATCATCAATTTCCACACACCAACCCCCACCATGGGCCAGGACACCTTCTACTAGACCAGGTTGTTCAAAGCCCTGTCCAACCTGACCTTGAACACTTCCAGTGATGGGGCATCCACAACCTCACTGGGCAACCTGGTCCAGTGCCTCACCACTCTCATCGTAAAAAATTTCTTCCTTATGTCCATCTAAGTTGGCCCTCGTTCAGTTTAAAACTGTCGTCCCTCGTTCTGTCACTACGGGTCCTGGTAAAAAGCCTCTCTCATCTTTCTTATAAGCCTCCCTTATATATATTGAAGGGCTGCAATAAGGTCTTCCTGGAGTCTCCTGTTCTCCAGGCTGAACAACCCCAACCCTCAGCCTTTCTTCATAGGAGAGGTGTTCCAACCCTCTGATCATTTTTGTGGCCCTCCTCTGGACCCAAAGGTCCACAAAACAGGTCTATGTCTTTCTTTTACTGGGGACCCCAGAGCTGAATGCAGTACTCCAGGTGGGGTCTCATGAGAGCTGAGGAGAAGGGGAGAATCACCTCCCTCAATCTGCTGGCTACACTTCTTTTTATGCAGTCTAAGATACGATTGGCTTTCTGGGCTACAAGTGCATATTGCACCATATCCCCAGTCCCTTCTCCACAGTGCTGCTCTCAATCCGTTCATCCCTCAGGCTGTACTGATACTGGGGATTGCCCCAACACAGGTGCAGGGCCTTGCACTTGGCCTTGTCAAACTTCATGAGGTTAAAATACCTATGGGTATAGAATACCTACCCTCTATGCACTCATCTGGTATTGAAGGTAATTCCATAAACCCTAGGCTTATGCTGACACTTTATAGAGTTGGTCAACTGCTGCTCTGAGCATCAGTATTTAGCTATAATTCTGGTCTGAGACATGTTCCCTTGAATCCCTAAAATGCTGTCAGGGTGACATTTTCAGTAAGCAGAGAAATATGGATGCCAAAACCAGTAGGGAATGAAGAACTAAGATAAAAGTCAAATTGTGTAGTATCAAATAATTCAAGTATCCAAACAGTCAACATTTTGAAGTAGAAGGACTTGCTTGCATCTACTGTTAATTTGCTTGGGTTTTTTGGGGGGCTTTTAAAAAATTGTTTATCCCAAATACAATCAAAACCTAATCAAACAGAATAAGCAACATCAGTCTCCTGTCCACAATCCTTAGTTTTTAAATATTTTCCACCTTAAATTTTAGACCAGCATATCCAACAAAGATCTTGGCAATATTTACAAGAGTCTTTACAAGTGCTCCAATGCTCTCCCACCTCCTCCAAAGAGGAGAGGATCTTACAGGCATCCATTACCATGTTTTGTTTGTGTGAGGAACCTGGAAACTCTGACTAGTAGAAAGTTGATGTAGTTGACTTCTAGGTCTCTCTTGGGTTTCCTGAGTTAACAAGAGCATTCTAATTTTTTCCTTAACCCAAAGTCCACTTTCAGAAATCTAGAGATAGACATGTTTACTACCAGTTCTTCTTCTTTGAAAAAGAAATGGATCAAAAATAGACACTGTAATTAAAGCTGAGGTGGGTTGGGGGGGGGTGTTTTTTGAAGTAACAGCAGATTTTGGAAATAGCCAAAGTATCTGTTAGAGTGGATGTATTTCTAGTTTCAAGATCTTCTATAATTTCAGGAAGTTTCAACTTGCACAGCATCCAAATATATTTAGTAAGCTTGCAATGCAAAGTGTACCAAGATTTTAGAAGACGTTCCTGATTTCATTTGCTTAACACACCTACAACTACTTTGATTAAAAACAGTTCCCTCGATAGGACTTCTCCACTTAACAGCACTGCATATGGGCCAGGTCATTGCTTCCCCATTTTGAGATCTCAACCCAAAGTTATGTAAGAGATACTTTAAAAGCAAGTAATGCAGCTGTAAACACTTACGAAAAAACAAGTCAAGTTTACAAGCAGCTTTTGGAACCTGAATTTTTTTTTTTCCTTTTAAATTTCAAACCAATTGCATTTCAAGTTGAAAATGCCACTTAAAGTGTAGTCAACCTACAGAAATTACCTTGAACAAATTTGACACAACGACTGAAGAGAAACTGCAGGCATGTAGCTTAAGGCAGCATTGTAACAGAGCAGAAGGAAAGTCAGCACTTCAAACCTGGGATTTACAAGAAACATTAGAATTACATTACCAATTTTATTTTTGAAAAGAAAACAAGTTTACACAGAAATTCGTAAGAGTTATTTGAACAGATCTGGTATTTCGTTTCAATAAAATTGACAATTGAGTTGTTTGGTTCTGTAAGCTTTTCCTCTTCATGTAGTAATATACACTGCTAATCTTTCTGCATCTACATTTACATGTGTTTAAAAACAAAAAAACCCACCACAAAACAGAGCATGCACCTATCTACCTTCAGTCTATAACTATATTACAAATTATAAGTTAAGATTCATTAGTGATTCTCAAGCAAAATCCTATTACACAATTTCACCTGTTCTGTGCTGTTAACATCTCCCTCTGAGGATGAGGTCCACTGTATACAACCCTGGACAAACCATGCTGTGATAAAGCTCCTTCAGTGAGAGCCATAGAGCCAATGCTGGAAGGCTAAAGGAAAAAGGGTCATTCAAAACACGTCTGCCTGAAGTCTTACTACAACACAAGTGAAAATACACAACAATCAGCATCACCATATTTGTACATAAATTTTCAACAGATTTAAGGTTATCTGACTGCTTAGCTATCTTAGACTTGGGAAGTTATTTTTACACTAGATAAGGTACATGGCTTCAGAACAAGGAAAAAAAAAGACATAGTTGGTGCATGAATATTATGGAGTTATGACTGTTCAGTCCTGAAGAGGCCTCAGAGACCAGTTAGTACTCAGAAGACCGAGAAATACATTCCTATGTCATCATGCAACACGTTAAAGCTACTTCTCACTTCTATTCTTAACAAACAGGTCTCCAAAGCATACTGCCTTTCTCGATCAGTAAGAACTTTATGTTGTAGATGTCACTTACTTCATGATAGACTGAAGGTTTGGACAAAGATGGAATCGTGAAACTCAGCACTTTGCTATGTCCCTCTTTGTCAACTATCTCCTGAAAAAGACAGAAGATACCAATGGTTACACTGTACTACAGAAACTAGACATTAAAAAATGTTAAATGCTAGGTGGGGGTGAATGGTTAAAGAAAGCCAACAAATTATTATAGGGACAGAGAGGGATACTATAACAATCCGAGCTACGAGCTAGAAATTATCTCTGTATTTGCTTCCTATCACAGTGCATTTGCTTTGTTTCTGAAAACTATTCAAATGATTTCGCAAAGGGCACATGCATTTACATATATAGTCCACCTTAAAAACACTAACTGGAAATCTCAGTATGTTTAAACAGTGTTGTCTTTAATTATACACTATTTGCTAATTGTAAAAGTTCATGCTCAATAATTCTGTTCTGAAAACTATTTACCCATCAAGTAATGATGCTACCAGTAATTTGTTTTGGAAATAATATAGCTCTAGAATGACTGCAGCCTCATATGATTTGATAGTAGCAGACATCATAGTATTTGCAAAGGCCCAAGTTTGATAATTCCATACTTATAGAGTTAAAAGAAGTATGGATGCAAAGCTTTAGAGAAGCTACTTTCCTGCAAGATACCACCATAGCAGTATGTTGACAGACTTCTCACTCCTGTAAGTTAGTAGAAGACTAATGGGTAAGGGGAAGGGGAAAAAAAAAAAGTGCCTACAAATCACAGAAGAACACTGAAGTACTTCAAACAAAAAACTTCAGAAGTTCCAAAGCAGACCTGACTAATAATCAACACCACACAGAAAAGAACTTTTTATTTTTTTCTGCTATATTTCAGCAGCAGATTTCATATAGCCAAAGGTAGAGATTAGAGAGGAGCTTCAGTGTCTCTTAACACCCATGCCTTGGGAAGGCTGAAGGACTAACTTCACATAGTAATTATTAAAACTCATGTCTTAAAGTAGACTATGAAGCAGTAAAGGAAGACTGAGAAGTATCAAAAAGTCATACAGAGCTGTTCTGTCTGAAGAGTTATACAGCTCCTCCACTCTCTACATACACCACTGATACCTTAAATTTTCAGTATTGCTGCTGCATCCACACAGAAAACAGTTTCCCCAATATATGGGAGAAGAAGGGAAGAGAAATTGGGTACATCCAACCTTTTAAAATCTAAAAATATCAATATTTTGACTCTTCATTCTAATCAAATTTGTAATTAAGTTTTAGGAGTGCACTTCAAGATTGGAAGCACACTAGAAAAAAACCTGATACATACAGCCAGGAAAGCCAAAAATATCAACTGCATGCAGTACCACTATAAGTCTCCAAGCTGAAGGTAGAACAAACCAGTTCATGATCTCAAGGTTCAGCCACAATAATTCCATACCCCTGACAACATAGTGAATTTAAAATTATTCTAAGCAATACTTAATTTTTCAATTTCCTTCAGTAAGAAACCGCAGGACTCTGCTGAGCATATTAATTCTCTCAAGTTCCAAGAGACCACTGTACATATTTACAGAAGGATTACTATTTGTATTAGGCTACATCTTTCCTCTTGCTTTTGAAAACATAAAGTAGCTGTTTAAAGAGAAAATAACTAAGCAGGTCACCTATTACCTTTTCAACCTTGTATACTCTCTTCTAGGAGAAAGTCAAGCAATTATAGCTGTGTCCGTCAACCATTTTAGATTACTTCATCATGGAAATAAAGGAGTTAATTGACTTAAGGCTTAAGATATACCAAACGCTTTCCAGGAATGTTTTTCTTCTCAGATATAACCAAGCACACAGAAAGCACATGAAGCCTGTACTCTGCCTAAAGAGGAGTTGAATATAAGGGCTCAGGTTTTTAGGTAGACTCCTGGGTGAAAAAATGTTTTCACTCGCTTGGTAAAGACATTTGAGATTATTTTTAGAAGAAGGATGGGAGCTGCTTTCTCCAGATTTTCAGAATGGGAAGAGGAGACTTGAAGTTCGTCACTGTTTCACTTCCCAGAAAGCCTTCCTAAACATCCAGAACATACAAACTGCACTGAAGAGAATCCCAATGAACATAACGCTAAGAGTTTTATAATAGCCATAAAAAGACTAAATGCGTAACTAAAATATTGTGCTCTTAAAGGTTCCTTCATAATTCTGTTCTATAAAGCAGTAATTTAGTAACAAACAGTATCTTTTCATACAAAATATGAAAAAAATGTCAAGATTATTACAAAATGAAAACACACTTTTAATTTCTCAAAGCTAAGCAATCTCTTTAGCGGTCAAGTACTAAGAACTTGTTGAAAGTGATTTTTTGTGTTTTCTAGTCAAGACAGTCAAAATACCCCAGAAAATATTGGCAACCACTTCAAAAGTAGCACCTTGAAGTTCTCAAGCAGAATTTCAGTTTAATCACCATACCAAGAATTAAGTAACAAAAAAATTAAGAGCACTCCTTTGGCTCCTTCAGCCATTAGTGCATTAATACTTTCCAGGTACCACAAAAAGAGCAGAGAAAATATTCACCAGAATAAAAGTTATGTTGCAGATTTCTGATAAAGACACCAATTTGAAGAGTCAAAACTGAGATACTCAATTCAATTCTGAATCAAAATTGTTAATTATTTCCCAGTAAAATACTCTATATTATCCCCCAAAAGCACACCAATAATTTTAGGTCTGAATAATTACGTGCGAATACAAACCAAGTTATAAATTCCTAGAAGAAGAGCCTCTATACATCCACTGCTCTGCAAATCTCTGCTGGCTGAGACAGCAAGATAGCACCACATCAATTCCGGTAGAAACTGCAGCGTGAATCGTAGCAATTGTTTCTCACCACTGCGATAGAACTCAAAGAGCTGATGACAAACTGGTTCCAGAAGCTGAAATATAAATTACAATTGTAAACGAATAAAACATTACAAGAAACTGAAACTCTGTGTGGATCTATCCTATGGACAAAACTGTAAACTGATAAATGTTTTATTTTAGCTGTTAGGGAGTGACTGATGAAATAACTGCCTAAGTCACCTTATACACTTTTCATCCCTTATAACATACTTTCAGATGGTAAAAGTAGAGCCTTCCATCCCATGTGAAGAAAGAATTCCAATGGCTCCTTTCTCTCAGTTTTGGCTCAGCCACAAAGGCATACAGAGGATACTTGTTATCACCACACTTAATACCATGCCCTCAATATCTCTAATATACAGGAAAAGTACCTGAACAAAAGGTCTTGCTATTCTAGAGCTCCAGCAGTGTACACACAGATCGCTAAAAGCTTTTACCCACGAAGTGAGAAGAGCTGCATAACACTCAAAACTATTACAATAACTTAGTATACAGTAGAATTAGATCACTTTTCCACTCTCATTAAAATCTTCTAGAAACTTCAATGTATTAATAGGTTTGAGACAGAAATGGGAAGCCTCAAGTGTACTTTTACAATCAAATTTGTTAAGATGATATAAATGGAAGTAATACATTGAATTGGAAGTAATACATTGAGCTAGAACAAGTTAAAAAAAGACTTAAAAACAATTAAGCAATCAGCTTGCACTGTGTTTCTGGGTTTAATGTGCATTCTTGTGCTACCACCTACCTCTGCTAGAGGATGAAACATAGCGTTAACCCTCATGTGTCAATGTATGGAAGTTATATTTTCATTTTGTCACCGAGATAGGAGAGTTCCTAACCTATGTGGAAAATACTGTCAAAACCAGCAGGCAATTTCAAAGCCAGTTGAACTGGACACTGAAGTCTCAAGCAAAATCTCAAAAGTACATACTCAAAAATACTTTTTCGCAGCAAACACAGCAAACCATCAATAAAAGTTTGAAACTGTAAAAGGATTTCTTCTAAAAAAAAAAGTGGGTTAGAGACAATCAAAGGGGGATTTTTAATTCAATCTTCTAAATCATTTGTTTGCAAATAATAACAAATAGGAGGACCCTAACATCTAAGAAACTACTCCCTGAAAAAGAATCTAGGCAGTTGATGCATTTATATTAGCAAACTTTACAAAATGAAATGTGAGATTCCAGCTATTTAGAATTCATTTTATCACCTCCAGCTAGTATATAAAAAAAGCATTACATAAAATGTGACATTCTCCAATTGCAAATCTCTGAAAGACAGGATCAAATGTAACATAGCTAAAAGACTAGTTTTGCTACCTTGTTTCTTACCTCCAAGATTTAATGTCTTAACAGTTCATCTATATGACTCACAGAAATAGATTCTAAATTCACCAGGAATGTTTAGGCTAGTAATAGACCTTCACTGAAACGTATTTGTGCAAAAAATCCCCAAAAGTTTCAACCTGAAAATGATGGAATCCAAACCAGACACGCATTTTAGAGTATTTTAGAGATTGCACTAAGAAAAAATACTACAATCACTAGAATTGCCACTGTACTTCAGTTCAGAAAGCATATTACTCAACAACTTTCTGAAAATCCTTAAAAACTGGAATATACATATGTACTTTACTGCTGGTAATATGCTGATCACTTTTTCCATTTTATTCTAACTACAACACTCAGTTGTTCTTCTATTTGTCTAGGTCACACCTTCAGTTTTTCAATGGACCAAGCTTTCAAAAAGGTAAGAAACCCATTCTTCTATATTTTCCTCCCTTTATTGCAGGAAAGGAGGCATGACCACCAGAGAAGCACGCTAGAAGAAAAACCTGCTTTCTCTCCTAAGTTTTTCCTCTTGACTACAATGAAAATTGAGTCAACATTTCTTACCTCCCAAAGTTACTTCTGAAACCAAAGACTCTTAGCAGGCTTTGGTTCTTTTTTAGCAGTAATTTGGGACAATCTGATCCATTCAGAAAAAGAGGAATTTTTAGTTTCTGACAAATACAGCTTCTCTTTGGAAAAATCGTTTGTGAAAAATGTACAATAAAGGCAAAAAAGCCATGCCAAGCTAAACTAGTTGCCAGTTTTAAGAGCAAAATATCAAAGATCCTTCTAGAAAACTTTACCAGCACAAGTGCTTTCCATCTTCAGCTTACGTATTTCACACAATTTGCATGCTTTCTTTAATGAAGTATCTGTTCAGAATGATGCGCTTGAACTTTAAAAGGCACATAAATAGCTATGACAGGTATCCATGTTCACATCATTATCTCAGTTGAGACAGCTTTATACCAGCACATTTAAATGCTTAATCAGAAAAAAAACAGATTTTCTTCCTGAAAATGCCACCACATGCTACAACCTAATATCAAAACACACTAATGATTGTTGCCGTTTCAAGATATTGTTTTAAACTAAAACAGTTCCAAAAGGTATACAAACTGAAACAATTTTTAATGCTAGAACAGAAGAATGTCCAAGCAGTTTCATCCCTGTTTCTTTTAAGCTGCATCCAAATGCGTTAGACACTTCAAACACTTTCTATTTCCTAATGCAAATGCCTGCATGGCTACTATCTAAAAGGACAGCAATAGCATTTCAGGTAGAAAGCAAAAAATCTTGAATTTGTGAAGAAACAAACCTCAGAATTATTTTTTTCTTAAACTGTTGGACTCTTGAGTCAATTAAAAGTCCTTTAAATCTTCACATCTACTGAAGACTCCCCTTGTATTGAATTACATTTTTCACCTATCAGTGGCCCAGGAACCTCAAAAGTAACTAACAAAGGCTTTACTAACAAAGCTACTATGAATTGGGTATTTCTTTGTTACAGCAAAGAAGTAGTTCATTTATCTCACAAATTAATTATTAAATTCTTGGAGAAGCAAACCAAAAAACCCCATATGAAAAACAAACATGAACCAGCAGGAAAATACAGTCACAGATGCAAAATATACATGGTTGCTTTTCAAATGCTTTAAAAAAAGAACACATCCATCCCCCCAAATGAGATTAATCACAATTTTAAGGTACAGATAATTATTATATTAGAAGTACATATATTCAAAGGTATACAGATGGGATGGTTTGTCTGGTTTTAATATCAGCAGTATTTGTAGTGTTCACGCATCAATCTGTCCCCTTTGCATTACATACATGAGGTAAGAAAGGACAGCAACATATCCTACACTGTAAAGCAAGTTGTCATTACACAATGCAGCTAATAGATCTCAAGTAACAGTTGAAAGCAATTACTTGTCTTTTTTAACTGCTAGTTTATAAGTATTTTCACAATATGGAAAGCTCGAAGTAGCCCTTTCCACAAAGTGACAGGTACTCTGAGAACAGTCCAAATAAAGATTTTTGGGACTGTTTTCCCAAAGCAGCACAACACTCAGTGTCAGCACTGGCTTTTCATTTCAATTCAAAGTCTCACTAACAGCGAAATCTTCGATACCTTGCCCCCAGAATTATCCCGACAACTTTTTTGAGCAGAATTTGCAGGGCCTTGACCACCCTGCTACTAAGGTCCCTGAGAAACCCAGGGACAGGCAGAAGTAGTAAGACATCAAAGAACATATGGAAGTATCAATTTGGCTATGAACAGGGAGACTCATCAGATTAATTTACATGTTAATATGCATTCTGAAGACCAGACAGGCTTGACTCAGTAGTTGGAATGACTCAGAATGCCTTTCTGAGCAGCAAAGTAAAATTACATTTCTTCTTTGCTGGACAACCTGGGAGTTTCTCTGCCAGCATTCTTTATAAAAACGTATGTACTGAAAACATTTTATTCACTGACCACTACTGGCATCATCTCAAACTTTAGAAAGGTTCCTTATACTGGGTCTTTTCAGAAGAGGAATTAAGGACTTGGTGCAATTTTAAAATAATACACAAAGGTTTACTGGGTGGTAGAAAGTGAGACAATACAGTTAACAAGACACAACTAAAACCAGCTCAGTATGTTCTGAACTCACCTGGACACTTTAAAACAAGTGCAGTTATGGGGTATGGAACCATTCCTGGCACAGGTACAGAGCAAACCTGACCCCTTCCCCCCAGTTTTTTTTCTTTTTTTTTGCCATCATTTCAGCAAGGGTACATCCACTGTATAAATGCATATATTTATACTGTATGTATTTAAGACAACAACAAAAAACCTAAAACCTAAGCAATAACTTAAAAGAACGGCAAACCTATTAACATTTTTCTCTTGGGTTGTAACACACAAGCTTCTGATAGCTATAGATTCACATTCAAGTGATACTGAATTACAGAAAGAATTCTGTCCATCTCAAACATCTTTTCAATTCCTTAACCTATTTCTCAATTCTATACCCAAGTCCTGAAGCCTGTGAGTATGATCAGTTGTTCCCATGGTAGTATGTCATTGGTAAGAACAAACATTTTGACGCAGGCTCTTCAAGAAGTTCTGTAGATCACATAGTTAGAGCAGAACTAACAGTTAGAATAGAATTAACTAGCACACAAGGTCTTGTTTTATTCTGCTGGTGTTATGTCAGACATTTTATGTGACAGATCCAATATACTCACTTCATTCTGTGGCTCCTGAATTACTTTGTAAAGAGATGAAATCAGAGCACTCTTGTCTTTCAAGTTTGCAGCATAGCTGGATATGGATGCTTCTGGCAGTGTCTGAAATAAAAATAGTATAACTGCTAGAAAAAGCAGTTTTTATCATTAAAATACAATAGCTATTTGTCCTGGTTTCAGCTGGGATAGAGTTAACTGTCTTCCTAGTAGCTGGTACAGTGCTATGTTTTGAGTTCAGTATGTGAAGAATGTTGATAACACTGATGTTTTCAGTTGTTGCTCAGTAGTGTTTAGACTATGGTCAAGGATTTTTCAGCTTCTCATGCCCAGCCAGGGCACCTGACCCAAACTGGCCAACGGTGTATTCCATACCATGGGACGTTCCATCTAGTTTAGGAACTGGGAAGGGGGGGGCAGGGATTCACCGCTCAGGGGGACTGGCTGGGTGTCGGTCAGCGGGTGGTGAGCAATTGCCCTGCGCATCATTTGTACATTTCAATCCTTTTATTACTACTGTTGTCATTTTATTAGTGTTATCATTATTAGTTTCTTCTTTTCTGTTCTATTAAACCGTTCTTATCTCAACCCAGGAGTTTTACTTCTTTTCCCGATCTTCTCCCCCATCCCACTGGATGGGGGGGAGTGAGTGAGCGGCTGCGTGGTGCTTAGTTGCTGGCTGGGGTTAAACCATGACACTATTTCAACAACAATTTTCTATTACAAGTTACTATTTATCAGAGTTTACTATAAACTAAAACCTGTTTCACAGTGAAATCTTTACTGCAGAAATCACCATGTTTTCAGGACAACAAAACTGCCAGAAGACACACTGCATTTTACCATTTGGCAGACAGTTTCATACAGGATGTAGTGACATTGGATGGGAAATAGATAAAAACCAGGAGTTTCACAGGTGCGATCCCAGTGAAATTTCCCTGTGAAATTTAGCAGTTTGCAGATCCATACTTTAAGGAGTTTCCTCAAGACTGACTGTACACAGCTACTGAACATTATTACAGAATATAGTATTACTCTGAAAGAACACAAATTTCAGTTTACATGAACAGCTCTTTTGTAATACTAAACAGATTTTCTGCCAGTACTTAGGAGGGTAAAAATCTAATCTTTTTAACAACACTTTGGAAGCTGTACATTTAAACTTACTATTCATAGCTCTTACAGTACGTCTTATCTTGCAGTCCTTCAAAGGAGCTCATACTCCATTATACAAATGGAAAAACACATTCCCAGTGTATCTAAGCAGGCCAGGAGCAAAACCTATAGTCAAGTCTAGTCTGTACTCAAACCAACAAGGCTATTCATCTGTAATATACATTTTCATTACTCTGTATCAGGAAGTATTAACCCCAAAGAGGACAAGAAAAAAAATCCTTTCAAGCATACATTTGCATATATCACATTATCTCAGCAAAATACAAGGTTACTATTTTTTTTTCATCTTCTACAGTAATCAAGCACTCTTCTATATTGCTCCAGCAGCGATTCAAACACTACTGGCTAATTATCTGAGAGTGTATTACCTTGAACTCTGATAACCACTCCTCCACAACCCCAGTATCCACAGCTAACATCTTCCAACATCCGTTCCAAAACCTTCAGCCTGAAAGGATAAGCAAACACAGTTTGTGAAAACTCTGTAGTGACTGCATTAAACAGATGATGAAAATTAAGTCCCTGTGAATATTTAAAGAATTTTATCATGCTTTTACTTGTTAACATTTCACATGCTGACATTACTTTGAACTTTTATTCTACCTCACTTATGCAAGCTGCTGGAAGCATTAAGCATGGGAGTCTTCACGTACAGCAGTTCAATAAATTCCAAATATGTATTGCGTGGGAAGCTCCATAAGTCAAAGATTTGCAGAAATGGCATTTTGAAAACAGAAAATATTACCTTCTTAATTTCAATTTATTTTTCAGCTTATAGAACTTGAGAGAAAACTGTATGGACTCACTGAAGAGAAATGACTGTTTAGGTTTTTCCTAGTCAACTGCTATTCCTAACTTGGAAAAGGTCCCTGAAATAAAGACTGATGGAAAACCTTTCAATCCTCCCCCACTATGGCAACTGCAAAACAACAAGGCTCAGCATGTAGCCTAAGATGGACTCTCCTGTCCAACAACCCGCACAATTCTCAGACAGAGCAAGATCATCAGTACTAAGACTTGAACACAAGAGATGCAGAGTGGCTTTTGAAACTCATTTCTGATTTCTCTTGATTTTTGAGAAAACACTTAAAAACAACTCTCCTTTGGAATGGCTTACTCTGAAACAAAGAGCAATGTACCATTAAGATACAAAACTATTAAAAGTTAAAAAAGCATGCTGTGAGGGATACCCTAGGCATAGGTAAACTATTCAACAATACATATTACCTTATCCAAATTGTGACCATGGATTTCAAACAACAACAAAATTAAATACTCATCTGAGGAAAAAATTTAAACTTACTTGGTGAAATGTTCAGTCATGTGAGATATCACACCAAGTTTTGCTTTGCCAGTTTAAAATTAGTTATGAAGTACTGATACCCAAGTATGGGCTTGTTGACAAATGACAAGCAAGGAAAAGAGGGGAAGGGAAGAATTGCCTTGTATAACACAAATATTTTGTTCTGAAATCCAGACTATAGTGGAATATATCCAGAGAACTTTAAGAAGCCTAAAGGGAGAAGAACCAGACATGATAATAGTGAGAGCTCACTATAACCCTCCAAAGCAAGGGAAAAAAAAAAAAATACTCAAGTAAGGCTTTACTTAGAGAAAGCAACCAAAAATCTTTCAGTGCATAAGACGTGGCTGTAAGGATTTGACTATTCAGACATGCATGGCAAAAGGAACAAAATTGAACAGGCTGTCCAGCAAATTCTGGAATCATTAATACACAATAATAGAGTAAACAGCCAGAGATTTCCACCCTCCCACACTAGCGCTATCATAAAATAAATGACCTGGTCAGGTAAAACCATGGGGGAACCAGGAAGGGCAATCTCCTCTTACAACCCCAGAAAGATTTGCAAGTCTGCGCAAAGCATACAAGAACAGTGCTTTCTGCAGATGAAAGGGAAACAAGGAAGGGCTAAGGAACAATAAGCTACACAGGGCTAGATTTAATTTCTGGAGAAAATAGCAGCAGTAGCTGTAAACACCTAGGAGGTACAATGCAGCAGCAGCTCCACTAAAAGGCTTCTCCTGGCAGGTGGAGGGTTGGGGCAGATCCACAAGAAGGAATGCCAGCAACATCGGGGAGGTAGATGACAATCCACAGCCAAGTGAGGAAGGGGCAGACCAGGTTGGCAAGCAAAGGGTACAGAGTGATGTAGGGAAGAGAGACCTCATAAACAAACAAAAAAAGAGCTAACCAGGACCCCACTTCAAATGTAAGCACATACATAAAGCGCTGCCTGCAGGACAGCATGATGGGGGAAGCTCTAGCAAATGAGCATGACTGGGTGCCTCTGTGAAGTGCCCATACACCAACACACACGCAGCATGGCAAACAAGCAGGAGGAATTAGCGGTCAACATGCAGTTGCAGGGCTATGATCTCAATGGGATCACTGAGATAAAGCAGCATAGCTCACACAACGAGACTACTACCATGGCTGGATATGTGCTCTTTAAGGACAGTCTGGGATGGTGAGGAAGGAAAGCTGCCCTTTATTTGTGAGAGCAACAGGGATGCATGGAGCTCTACCCTGCAATGGACGATGAAACACCTGAGAGCTTATAGGTCATGGATAACAGGGCAGACCAACATGGGTGACATTGTGGCAGGTGTCTGCTACTCATCACCTGATCAAGATGAAATATGTGAGACCTTGTTCATACAACTCAAGAAGCCTCACATTTATGGGCACCTGGTCCTCACATAGAACATGAACTACCCTATTATCTCCTGGAAAGGCAACACAACAGGGAACAAGCAACCCAGAAGGTTTTTGGAGTGCACTGATTATAACTTCCTGAAAGACATTACTGAGGAGCCAACAAGGGCAGGCACTCTGCTGAACATCATAATTACAAACATGGAAAAACTGGGCAGCGATGCGAAGGTCAGGGCAGTCATAGCTGCAGTGACCATGACATAATAGAGCACAGGATCCCAAGAGGAAGGAGGATCAAGAATGTTCAAGGATGGTTCACTGGCTTTTGCAAAAATATCATCAGCAACAGGAAGACTAGGGCTCTATGGATGAATGGGGCAGAGGACCTGCTGACAGGAGATATGGAGAAGGCCGAGGTACTCACTGCCACCTTTGCTTCTGTTGTTACCAGCAAGAGCAGCCCTCGGGAATCCCAGAATTCTGAGCACAGAAAATTGCCTCCATTGCCGGGCTCAAAGGGCTGTGACCAGTGGCACAAAGCCCAGCTGGAGACCTGGCATTACTGCTGTACACCAGGGGTCAACACCTGGGCCAGCACGGTTTAACATCTTCATTAATGAAGACGGGTGATGGGACAGGGCTCACCCTCAGCATATTTGCAGATAACACAAAACCAGGAGGAGAGCCTGGTACCCCAGAGGGGTGCTGCCATTCACAGGGACATCAACGGGCAGGACACATGAGCCAACACACGAATCTCAGGAACTTTAAAGGGCAACGCCAAGTCCTGGCCCTGGGGACAAACCACCCCAGGCACCAGCACACACAGGGGCCAGAAAGCTGGAAAGCAGCTTTGCAGAAAAAGCCCTGGGCGTCTTCAGGAAAAAGGGGAACGAGAGCCAGCCCACACACACCCTTGTGGCAATGACGGCCAACAGCCCCCAGGTCACCAGCAGGCCAAGGGAGGTGATCCTTGGCCCTCATGAGACATTTGGAGCACTGGGCTCCTCAGCACACCAGACCCATGGACATACTGGAGAGAGTCTGGGAAAGGGCCACAAAGCTGATGGACAAACTGGAGCATCTCTCATATAAGGAGAGGCTGAGAGAGCCGGGACTGTTAAACCTGGAAAAGAGATGCTCACGGGGATTTTATGAATGTAGGTAATTACCTGAGGGGAAGGGAATAAAGAAGATGGGGTCAGGCTCTTCTCATTGGTGTCCTGTCATAGGAAAAGAGGCAACAGGCACAAATTGAAATACACTAGAAAAGGGTTTAAATGTAATTTCATCTAAGGGTTATTGAACACTGCAACAGGTTGACCAGAGTGGCTGAAGTCTCCATCCTTGGAGAAATTCAAAACCCATTTGGACAAGATCCTGAGCAACCTGTCCAGTTTTCACTCCTTTGAGCAAAGGAGTTTGGACTTGATGATCTCCAGAGGTCCATTCAAACCTCATCCATTCTGTTATCCTGTATTAACAAAGAAATAGGAAGAATTGTCATGAAGAAAACTCATCTAGCTAAATACGAACTCTTTCTGACCAGCACTGATGGTCTCTAAAGGTATAATGACAGCAATATGGATAGCAGCCTCTGAATGGTACAGGTTGTGTGTCAAACCCTGCTGTGAAGTGAGGCTTTTAAGAATAATAGTGTGTGCTAACAAACACAAAGGCTAGTTCTACTACAATTATGGAAGCAACGACCTCATCAGTTCCTACAGAATCACACAATCTACTTGCCCTACTTTCATTCCTGTGAAGGCAGACTAAGGCTTTTGCAATGTCTCATGCTTCAGCAGGGTTGACAATAGTAACCACTCCCTACTGAGCCCCATTAATAGCACAAATGCCTGTGCTAATATTGACTGTTCAAAGCAAGAAACCCATGATTTAGAAGTGTCCAGAGGAGTCATGGATACCACATTTATTGAAGAGATGCATTTTTTTTCCCCACCTATTTCTACTGATCCATCAAGCATTATTTTCAGATTAAAGGCTCTCAGGGAACACAGGATTCATTTGAACAGTAAAAACAATAAGAGCATCCTTGGCTGGCATTACCCATTGGACTAAGGACGATACTTCAAGCTTTTATGACTGTGTATTTGAAGGCAAGTCTTTTTTTGGCAAAAGCATGAACTTTTGAAATTAAATCTATAAAAAGCTGAACTAAAAGAAATAGGACAGTTTTCACTGATTGGGTCTTTGATTTTTAAAGTAGCAGAGGCATTCCACTAAGAGTTAAGGCAGTTGAGATACACAGAAGATAGACTATGCTTACTTTACCTTCATGCATTAAAAATGCATATACCCTTCTGAATACACTGTTTAACCTCAAGCACATATGCATTCACAGCAATACACATTTGAGTGTCACAAATAAGAAATCCAATTTGTAATTACTTTCATTGAAGACAAAGATTAAGATTATCTGTTAGACTGATCTCTCCCTAGAAGGAAAAAAAGCCTCAATTTCACATATCAGGTGTATGGGGTCTATTAAAACAGGCACACAACCTACTGTTTTGCTGAGGATTGCAAAATTTTGTGTAGTTAAATAATAGATCAAGTTGGACTGCAACAAGGTATGGACAGGGTCAGCAAAGCCAAAACTGTTCTAAAGGAAGGATTAACAATTTTCAGTTAACAATAAAATTTTTTCTGAAGCCCACAGAATGTTTACAAAAAGTAACTCTAAAATGGATTTTTTAACACAAAGTAGGCCAAAATAAGGCCTAACTTATAGCACCTGTTAACCTTTTACAGAAAAAAATCCCAAAAGGATTACAAAAGCATGCCTTAATTACAGCTCCAAAGTGGATTCATCTGCAAGATAGAGGCTGCTGTAATCATTAGATACCTCAGCCACTATGGAATTAAAGCAACATGAAGTAAAGTAAATACATGCTACCTTGAAAAAAAAGCTGTAAAATGATATTAGGAATGTACTTTATAAATACCAAAACCATAATGAAAATTCAAACAATACAGCAAGCACTACACAGCATTTCCCCCCAAAAAGTCTTGTTTTAAGGTACATCAACATGTAATTCCCTTTGAATAGACTTTTTTCCTTGATCTCTTCCTCTTAAGTCCCTGCAAAGAGTTCAGATCAGTGGAGTTTGAGGCTTTCTTTAAACACAAATTGCTTTTGTCCCTACAAATCTAACAATACTTTGACTAAAATTAAAGAGCAGCTTCAAATGTCCACATGCTCCTCATTCCAAGAGATTAAGAGGCAGAGTCATTGGGATGTCCTGATGGAAGACAGTTGCAGAAAAGAGGAAGACATCTCAAAGATTCAAATGATACCACAAAATTTTTTGTGATGGATCTCAGTTAACAGTCAGGTTGTCACATCTCTGTTGAACTTATTAGACACATACTCTTAGCTTATATCATACATGAAGGCAACTTTAGTTGACACACTTTCATTGCAGGTCTTATTCACACTACTTCACATTTGCCACGGGATGAAAGCATGCATAGCTACTGCAGCCCAGCTAACAAATGGCAAATTTATCTGTGTGTTTATGCCTTGTGAGTTAAAAGCACTTTGGAGTATTTTCCACAATTCTCAACTTTGATTAGCAGCAAGAAATATGATTTATACTACACAATAATTAACAGACTAGCTTTCCTAGTAGAACATCTATTTAAAGTAAGCATACATAAAGCCATACAGCCCTTACTAATATGTAACACTGGAACCCCAGGACATATGCAACTTGAGCTCTAATATTAACAAGAGAATACATCTAACTTACATTCCACTCAAAGTCTGCAATCCATTTTGATATAGCTTGAGGTTAGACTGTTCTCTGGATCTGTTCCCAAGTAATAAGCAGCCTCTGAGAGCTGTAAATTGATCTTGCTCTATTCTAATACTATAATAAAACTCTCCTTACATAGGAGATATCAATTTTTGCTTTGTTTCAAGATGAGTAGTACAACTGCAATAAGGTATCAAGCAAGTTTATCTGACAAAAGCAAGTCTTGTTTGGAAGAGCCTTTCTCTACAGAGGCCATTCCTTTTTCCATTACAGCACAAATACAACAGGAACTAACAAACTTGCTATTTTTAATAGAGAAGGGAGAAAAAGTTGCTATGCACTGAGCTGGTGGTGAGCAAACCAAGAAGAATTAAGATGTATTCTCTGGCAAGCTTACTAATGCATACATCTACTTAAATGGCTTCAGTTTTTCATACCTATCACTCAAGACTTTTTTTAATACAATAGTATCAAATCATAGCCTTGAATGGAATCACCAACAACACATGTACAGTTTGTTCTTTAAAAATAAATTCTCTCAATAAGTGGCTTTCTTATTCTTTAAATGTACCCAGCCTTTGTAGAATTAATCCACAGAATGCACATGTGTGAATGAAAACTGGATTAAATACAAGGAGGCTGGACTTGGATGAAGAATGAACTCCTGAGTTCTGCAGAACTGACCTTCTGGAACCACAGTAGTGGAAGTCACAGAGCTGGAATAAACAAAACCAGAAGCCAAAAACTGCTCAAGTCCCATCCTCTGGGAATTGCTGGAAGAGGAGGGAAGGCATATACTGTGTTCTTATCTAATCTGAAAGGTATCTGCTTGGAAGTTTGTACTATTTGCTAAGAAAATTTTTTAGCCCAAGGGAAACATGGAACAGAAAGTTAAGATTTTTATGAACCATCAGCCAAATTTGTCAACTCATCCCAAAAGAGGAATGAAGTAAACTTGTGAGCATTCTGTTAGAACGTATCAGACCCATAAGAGATCAAGTCCCTGGTACGCGTTAATCTTCTATTCTGTAATAGTTTGTATACAAAAGTAGGGAAGGGCCAATTAGGACTCAACTTTTCTTACCCTTTGAAGCGGTACAAGTAGTATTAAAAACTTTTTAATCAGCTCTACATCATACATCAAGTTCACTTAAGGACTACAGTCTATACTTAAAATTCACATTGCTGACACTTTTTCTCTCCCAGCTTGTTTCAGAGACAAAGACATAATCCTTGTAAGCCTCAGAACAGGAAGCAGCACTCAGGCAAGTGTATTCTTGAATAAATTGCCAAGGAAAAGAATGTATTTTCCTGATGTTAATGCACAACTCATTCTAGTGATAGTGATATGTTCATTTACTATACAATTTTGAGTATAGTCAAGCTATCCTGTTCAAACAGATACCTGTAGGTGCAGTAATGGCTAGCAAATCATTCAAAGCCTCTTGAGAAAAGAAACCAATGCTACTGTGGACTTCAAAAACCACTCTGGCAAGTTTCAGAAACCACAAAGGCCAGGTCTGACTTCTTGACATTTTTCAGTCTTGCACAAAGAAGAAACCCCATTGTGCTAAGCCTGAAACAGTCACGTGCTCTATTCAAACACACAATGCAAGCACTGCTCAAAGACTCGGTATCAAGCACTCTCTGATAATTGCTATCTTCAGTGTAAAAATCAGGCAGTGTCAACAAGATAGCTATGGAGCACCAAGCATCACTGATTCAGGCTCAAGCAAATTCTTAAAATGACAAGAGATGGCTGTTCAGTATCTTCTAACAGGATGTCATGGTTTAACCCCACCCAGCAACTAAGCACAAGGCAGCACTCGCTCACTCCTCCCCCCTCCCAGTGGGATGGGGAGGACAATTGGGGAAAAGTAAAACTCATGAGTTGAGATAAAAATAGTTTAATAACTATAATAAAATATAATAATAATAATAAATTATAACAACAATAATAATTGTAATGAAAAGGAATATAACAAAAAAAGAGAAATTAGACCCAAGAAAAATGATGCACAATACAATTGCTCACCACCCGCTGGCCAATGCCCAAGCAGCAATCAGTCCTTCCTGGCCAACTCCCCTCAGTTTATATACTGAGCATGACATTCTGTGGTATGGAATATCCCTTTGACTAGTTCAGGTCAGCTGTCCTGGCCATGTCCCCTCCCAGCTTCTGGTACACCTGCTTGCTGGCAGAGAATGGGAAACTGAAAAATCCTTAACTTAGGATAAGCACTACTTGGCAACAACTAAAACATCAGTGTGTTACCAATATTATTCTCACGCTAAATCCAAAGCACACTGTACCAGCTACTAGGAAGAAAGTTAGCTCTATCCCAGCCAAAACCAGGGCACAGGAGAACTAACAAGCATTAGGTGAAACTATAGTTGACAGGCTCAAAACAAACAGAAGTAGTTACCAAAACCAGTGTGAAGGAAGTATGTGTTGAGTCCCAAGTTCAAGTAGATGAACTTCACAAATGCACAGAAAAAAGAAGCCTGGACACATTCACAGAGGAATCCATCCACAGCCACTAAATACACAAGCACTTCAGAAAGTGGAAGTCAGAAGTTGCTCCCGCAGAACACTCTTCCAGCTTCCCCTATCAGTTCCTTTCTAGGCCTCTATTAAGAGCCACTGTTAGACAATGAGGTTTCAGAAATTCTGGTCGGATTCAGTATGGTCATTACTGCAGTCTTCTTCACAATACGGTAGTGAACCTACACAAAAGTAACTGTTTTGAACCTGTTTGTTCGCAGTGGTTTGTAAAGGTTACTGAATCTTAAGGAACTGAAAACGCGGTGACTTTCATATGGCCGACGGTGTTTTTGTTTTGCTGCTTCCCCCCCACCCCCTGTCAGTGCTAGAAACAACCACCTTGCAGCTTACACTTTAGATCACAATGTGGAACGTCAGCCTTGAAGAATCAGGGATCAATGGACTTTTCTATTATATAGATTTAAATAAGATTTCCTGATCTTGTGCACATATGCTTCTTGAACAGTTGACATACACTTGGGATATGACAAAGTGATAGATATTTGCCCATCAAATGAAAAAGTCCTCCTGAATAATATCCATTACAAATTTTAAAATCATAGGCCTAATAATATTCAGCCCCAGATGACAGACCTCAATTCAGCTTTGATGACAGCAAATAAGGAAAAAATTAGTTGCTCTAAAGAAAGAAAACATACATTAACTAGACTGTATAGAAACTATAAATGACTGCCTTAAATGCATTTGTTTCTTGTGCAAAGGATCCAGCACCATAGAATACTGACACTTTGCAACCCAGAAACCTACACAAAACTACTTGGCATATCAAACTATAACACAGCCTTCTATAACCTTTCAATTCATCAACAGGAAAACAAAAAACAACCACCACTAAGCACCAAAACCATGTAGAGTTGAGGTCATAACACTACTTACAATGCTGGGAAATAGTCATATGGGCACACACGACCCAAAACATTCACGATGAAAGCTTTCTAAAAAGCCTTGAGCAGAAGGTAGGATCCCTGTAAGCACAGGATTTTGAAGATTCTAATCCTGATCTTTGACTCCTGGCAATTATATTTGCTCAACTTCAGATTAGCAAACAATAACTACAAACCGCCTTCGTACGCAACTAACCTTGTACTTGCCCTTTACCAGCAAGGAGATAACTCTTTCAAGACAACCAAATGACTCATGCCAGCCAAACAACTTGCCAAGATAGAGATACGAGATTACATGTTGATATATTCACTTGAATTTATACAAGTCATAGTAAGTCAGATTTATATTGTTAAAACAGTACAAAAGCAGCCCTAGCAGTACAGTGCCAAACTGAAGTAAGATGAAGTAACTTCCACAGCTTGAGGTTTTTGGGGTTTGTTTTTTTTTTTCCTAATCCTACTTTACTATTTCTTCCTTGCTGCCTTCTGCACAAAATCACACTGCAAGTACAACTGCCATACTGGTAAATGCAGAGTCAGTCAAAACTGACCACCTGTAAGCCAACTTACTCCAGCTACATCCCATTCTCCAGCTTGCAGAAGCCCTACTCTCTTTCAAGCTATTTCATTTGCAATATATCCTCAAGTGTTAGCTTTTCCATCATCTGTAATATACCAATAGTTACATTCATTATAGAAAAATAAAATAAGAGCTATTACTTTCAAAACAGTTTTTCTTAGCAGTTGACATATACTTGCTCCTCTTTTCTTTTACTCCATGCAAACACTATTGTTTACAGCCTATTAAATCTTTTAAGAAAGAACAGATATAAACAGCCTAGTCTTAGATAAAACACTATAGTTGAAAAATCTTGTCTAACATATGTTCTTACTTATTCTGGATTAATATAGTTAACAGTTCAGCACACACAAAGAAAAATCAAGGTAATAGCTATATGCATCATAAGGAAATAGAATTTAACATTAAAGTGAGTACAGCCACAAGCTTAACCAAACATAACTGAAACGACAAAAAGAAATGTGTAAAAGGGAACAGTGTGCTAATACTACAAAAGTGACCTAATCCACACAGGTTTTCCAGTCTTTGCTTTAGCCACAAAATTCCATAGTATTAAAATAAAGGTATCTTCTTTATGCTGATAAGAACTAGAAAGCTTTAGAAATTTTGTTTGTTTTCTATGTATCAGCATTCCTGTAACTTGTGTCAAGAGTGTCTATGAGCAGGGAATACCACAGTACATGACACAGTGCTCTTACCGCTTCTGTAAGGGAAAGCAGTGCTGCAGAAATTATCCACTTAGAAGAAACATTCCTTATAGAACCCCAGGCAAAGTAAAGTTGCTGTTCTCATGTGCCCTGGTTTCCCTAAGCCCAAAGTATGCTACATCCCTCTGAAGTAAGGAAGTTTCCCTGAAACCCAAAGACAAATTTAAAATAGTGAAATAGAATAAACCATGCAGAGAGAATAATTATGTTGCAGCTCTCGTTTCAGTGTTGCATACAAGTCTTGAACCAAACAATGGTCTTTTCAAGAGCACAGAGCATTATTTTGGTAGCAATGCTGTGACATCTAGTTCCTTGCTTCCTCAAACTTCAGTGCTACTATAGTATCCCTTTACTATTAGTTATTCATTTAATCTAGCTGTTCGTGAAGTCTGTTTGCTGCAAGCTAATTTTAAAAACAAGTTTTCCTTTCTAAGTGAAAATTGCAAGTCATCTCAAATTAGAGTTTGTTCAGAACTTTCACCCACATATCAAAAAGAAAGGTGTCGGGTAATTCAGCTGTTGGAAAGACTCTCAGTGTAAAACATGCATAAGCAGATGCTGCACAATAGCTTGAGTATGACCTAAAAAGCATGTGGAGAATTGAGCAGAGGCTGTACTTCATCTCTGAGCATCAACTGTTAAAGGTGCAATTCCAACACCTTCTACCATTACAGCATGTAGTTTCAGCTAGAGCAAGTGGAGAAGCATTCATCTGCCAAGTAGCTCAGCAGTGACTTATCAGAAGGAAAAAGACTCAGCTCACAAAGTAGGGACAGGAGTTTGAGCAGGCTCTTCACCTTCCATTTTTAATACTCTTCACCTTCTACATTTTAGTAGCAATGTTAAGAATGCAACACTTTTGGCCAAAACTTGTCAACTACACTGGCTGAGAATGAGATTTCGGGAGATTCTGCCTATTTCCAACACCATTCTAGGTATCCACACCTCATTTAATTTGAAAGGCAGGGATGCCTACCTGCAAGCCAGAAACTGACTTTAGAAGATATTACACAAGCCCCATGAGGAAGAAATTTTGTAGCAGCTCTTAGGACTTCATTTAAACTCAATCTTCCTTCTGCCTCCACAAAACGCAGGGAACTCAACAAACTGAGATTTAGGTTGCAAGAGTTACAGGTACTTCAAAAGTGACTTATTTTTATTTGCCAAAAATTAGTTAAGTTCAAAGTTCTAAAAAGTCTAAAAATAGTATTACTAGCACGAAAACCATTTAAAGAGAATTCTGTCTGCTTTGAAATCATACCCTCCTTTGCCAGACAGTCACGTGTGTCCAGTTAAAAATTACCTCTACAACTTGGACTCCTACTCTGCAAGCATTCATAAGTTTTCATGTACCCACAAATATGAACTATCCTTTCAACCATTTCCACTTGTAGCTGAGGAAGTCCAACACATCATATTTGAAACAAGCACAAACTATGCTTCTGACATAAAACCTGGGATAGGTCAGTGATTTGGATGTCCCAGAAACAGGCTTTAAGAAATTCATCCACTGCAAGAATAACTTTATGGTGTTTTTACCCTGGGTAGATCTACAATATAGTGTAATAACATCAGACATGATCAAATATGACTGCAGTAGAAGGGTTTGATTTTACTTTTACTCCAGAGCATTTATTTTAAACGAGTGCTATGATATGTCCCATCACCTTAACTCTACCAATGCAGCAGCATTAGCATTCTTGATAACTTAATATTTGCAAAGTATTATCCCCAGTATACCATTCTACAATTTCCCCAAAGATCATGAGAGAAAAGCAGGAACATTGCTATCAGGAATACACCACAGATTTTACAGCAAAAAGATGTTTATGGTGGTCTATTGATATGTGTTTTAGCAGCTCATTTTGACAGAAAAAAAGTCTAAACAAAGGTGCATTTTCCAGAGGAGGGGTGTATCAATACTGAAAATAATTTTAGGATTTAGTTTGCTTCGAGTGGTTGATGATTGCTTCCTGTTAAGTTACAGAATTAAAATGATCTATCAATACAAGCACATAATGCTGCGTTAAGCAGCTTCAGGAAAAATATGCTTTATCTCTCCATGGCAGTTTTCTCATTCTTCCTCATCCCTTCCCTCCCCCCAACAGCCCTCCTGCACAAGCCTGTAATACTCACAAGACTGGACACATTAATTTGAAAAACATTTCAGAGCATCTGAGCATTGTGTATTTTATGTACTCTATAAGCAACAGAAAAACATTACTTCTTTAACTGAAATTTTAAAAAAGTAACAGCAGGACCCACTCTTCTGTCTCATTCAGAAAAAATACATTTAACACATGAAATGCTCTATTACCACATATAATTTCAAAGCTGTAGTACAAACAAAGAGTGCAACTTGAAGTCTCAGACAATTTACTATCCTGTATGTCTTGTTTTGTATTGTAATTTTTTTAAAAAAAAGTCAAATCCCAAAAGCATAATAGTGGCAAAGCAGAAAAAGAGGTGTTAAATGTCTTACATTGTAGGGCATATTAATTTAGGTTGGATTCACATTAGATGAAGCTCTTCAACTAAGAAGTTCTCACTTCATGACAGCATCTAAAACTTAGAATATTCATTATTCCAAGAAAGAAATATAAATCTAATGAAACTCAAGTTACACAGGTTCTAGAAGGACTCTTATTAGAGCAACTCATGTACAGATTTCCAGGGTAAATGGTATCACCAAGTTATCTGCCATTGTTCCAAAGCCATAACAACAGAAAGTTTCTAATGAATTTATATTGATAGCACTTAAATAGCAGAAAACAGTTTAAGATTAAAAATACCAGAGCATGCATTCATTTTCTTTTCCTGTTTCTTCTATTTGCATTCTCATAAAATCTCAAGATGTCTTTTGCTCAAGACATGCCTGATTTCTAAGTGCATTCTTTAAGACCTACATATCTAGTATTTCCAGAAGAAGGGAGCAGTACTTCAATATTCAGTTACATATTTAGAGCCCTGGTTTGGAGCACAGGCTTCATGATTTAGAGCCTGACAAATATTTCTGTAACCTAACAACAAAGTAGTCAAAATTTGTTTCTATAATAATCTGAAGTCTATGAACTTGGAACTTGATTTAGTGTATTCTGCTTACAAACGACAACTGAAAAGTCACTTGAATGGTAGATGCAATTATGACAATACATGGAAATTGGTCACTGACTACACATGCATGTGGGACACAGTGGACTCAAATGAACCAGAACTGAACGACATCAATACAGCTTAACAACCCTAGGAAGCAACACGTTACGTTCATAAAACCTATCATACCTATAGGAAAGAGGAGTTGCAATGAACAAACAGCAAAGCAAGCTATATCACGTGAGAGGAAATGACAAATAATTTCAGTGAATGGCCACTTTTCAAACAGTTTGACATTCAGGCGGTGGGGGTTAATAACTGCACAACACAAAAGGATCATATACTTATCATTTAAATTCAACAGACACATTTAAGGAACCTCTTGAAGGTAAATGTGGCATCATTTGGTTCCTGTTTCATCACTCAGTTAACTTCCTATTCACACTTTTGTCAGTTCCTCAGTTTACCGTACAAGCAGGGACCTTATTTTAGGTGTTCCTTCTTCCCTTGACATCAAGTATACCCACATCTTACTGCTGCTACTGAATTTATACAGGACTTTTATTTTACCACACTAAAAAGCAGTTATAAACAGTTAAGTGAGTTAGTCCTTGTCACTATTTCACTGAATTGCTGCAACTTTCTGAACAAAGGTGAACTACCATCCACTTCTTTGCCAGAATAGGACAAAATATCTAAGACACTTTAAAATACCATTAAAACGGGAATGAATGAATGAAAGATTTTCATCACTTCCTTAAGGAATGAATTACTGTATGCATTATGTATGCAAAGGAGCTGCACAGTTTAGAGATCTTCTCTGACTATATTAAGTTTCAGGTGGAAAATCCTTATCAGTTTTACCTGTACAGCTACAGTTTGCCAATAACAACAGTTTAGGGTAAAACATCACTGCACAAATAACCATTACATTCTAGTAAGAACTCTTGGTAACCAGTGCAAATACATATGCTTCAGACACTCTTTTTAGTGTAAACCAAAAAGAATAATACTGAAAATATGTATGCCAAAAGTTACTATGGCAGCAAAAAAAATTAAAAGCAGCAGAGATTGTTAATCTACGCAATCTCTAACATGATGCAAAAGTGCTAGAAGAGTAGTTCTGCTATATTTGCACACATTACTGAAAATTCAACAAAACTTCAACCAATTCTAGCTGAAACAACAGAACTCTGATACTTCAAGCAGTATCATTAAGTGCTCTGCAAAACAGATGTTCCCTTTGTTGTGTTTCACTAAGTAACATGACAAATTTGATTGTCTGAAGTATAGTGTCTCATCACAACACCACTGTGGTGAAAATACCTACCCATCATTTACAGTACTGACACAAAATGCTGCTGAGAAAGGGGGGAGGGGGAGAAACTTGAATTTTTTTCCTCAGCTTTACAATTAAATGTAAATCATGTTCTCTCAGGACAGGCAGGAATTGGTAAATACTATACCAGCACTGGCAAAGCTACAGAATGCATGTGTAAACGGATGTGCAGAATTACTGTCAAAAGCCTCTCACCTGCTCCTCTGGCTGCTGCACTGGGAATTTAGTTCAAAGCAGGAGAAAAAAATGCAGGAGCCTATTAGTCTTTCTACACCTGACATATGGCGTCAGTATAATTAGGAGCATGAGAGATGTGAGTGGAAAGACTATATCGAGCCTAAAAGCTGTAACTGAGTAAAAGCAGTAGCATGTCCACAGCACACAACATGAAGCAGGTAGGTATTTTGGCACAACCTAAAGAAAGTAAATAAGAAAGGTATTATTCTGAGTAGACAGTAATTGGTTTAGCCAGACATGCTACTAATCACAAACTGTAGGAGAACACTCAGAATTTCACTGGCAAAATCCAGTGTAAAGTTACTGTAAGAAACATAGAATTATTGCTTTAACACTAAGTACCAAGAGCTAAGGAATTCCCCAATATCACTCCTCCCCACACTTTAAAAAAAAAAAAAAAAAAAAAGCCCTTAATCAGCCTAACACAAAATATATGACGTTGCAGTCTGATTTTGCAATCTGCTTCAGCTCTGGAAAAGTAACACAATTTCCTCCAGCCAGCAAACACTTAGAAGGAGTGTTACTGGAGAAAAAAGTTTTCTTTTTTGTAACTGAAGATCCTATAGCCTGCTTCTTCAGATAGAGATGTTACTATAGGATACCCAACATGTCTTACATGATAGACTGTTTGAAAATATTCACAGTATCCTAATTTTCAGAGATGGTGGTTGGTATTAAAAACCTTTTAAATGCAGGTTTTTCAAGATTTATTAGGTCAGCTTAATGCTTTTACACATATTCCAGTCATTTTCTTTAGTATAGCAAATACTGTAGGATTAAAAAAAATTAAAAATACAAAACAATTGTCTTTACATATGAGAACAGGATTCAAGTAATTGAAAACAAACCACAATGATATAGTACAGCCTTGTCTATTAACCAGACATTCATGAAGACCTTATATTATCCAGCACTAGCTTCTGTACAATACTCAGACTGCTAGACAGCTTAATTATTGAGTATTAGATGCAATTGTCTATCGCATATTTAAAGTGTAACGGCCTTCTCCCCCCCCGCCCCTTTCCAAAAAAAAGAACTGCAATAAAATACAGTAATAGTACTGGATCATGGTGTTTAGTGTTAACAAAAATATCAAAGTTGTATGCACTATTCATCGGGTTGAAGTTAATGCCTTGCTGTAACATAAATATTTATCCAGTGCTAGCAGCAGGAAACCTTTAGGAGACAGCATGGCTTTAAACACCGAAGTGAGTTAATTAGTATCCAGTGCAGCTTTAGAGCATACTATGCTGTTTTAATCAAAGGTTAGCATCCAAATAGAAAAAAGTAACAACATGTAAAGGATATCTTATCACTTACCTAAGAGAGACATCTTTAATAGCTATCAAAAGTACCAAAAACATAGAGTTTCTGTCACTAAGTTTAGAATGAGAGCTCAGTATGCCAATCGGGATGGAATACAAATGGTCAGCGACTTTTGCATCAGCAACAGGTGTGTTTTACTACTCAGCTAGTATTGTTTTTACCTAAATTTCTTTATTATGTTTTGATTGCTACACAGCTTTTCATATCAACAGAGGTTTGAGATGGAAGAACACAAACATACAGCTGTTTTGGAGAGATAATCCATTTCCAATCTTCCTCTCAACAATCAGATGATTCTTCAGCAATGCTGGTCATTTAAAATAAACTAAGAAATGTTTTCATGCACGTCCTCACTTTTCATGGCAATCTCCATACAGAATAGTGACAGTTATTAAGTATCTCTCCAAACTCCACATGCTTTATTGATTCCAGTTCTAATAAATAATATTCCTAGTAACAACTGTTTATTGAACCCACTTGTATTAAATTTGTACACAATTTAGAAGTTACACTGAAGCCTCATAAACAGAGCCCTTAATTCATCACACTGAAATAAATACACCGAGAACCTCCCATTTCTGGCACTACAATGACAAGGGTCACATTCAGACAATTTCAGTACTCGCTTGGGCTGTAAGTTATGCTGCTTTCATTCACTACCTTTCCAGTTGTTACCAAACTATGTAAGTTCATGTGGGGATGCGTCTAAAGAAATCGCTGTAAATAAGTCGCCCTCCTAGACTAAGCCAACATTCTATTTTTGTTCTGCTGCTCTTGAACATGGTCCTAATTAGGACAAAGGCTTCAAAAAAGTTGCACCAGAAGTAGAAGAAAACACTTCACATCCTGCATTATTTTAGATGTGCTATAAATTGAAAAATATTATAGTTGTTGGATCTTTCAGATGTTGGTTTGTTGTTTGTTTTTTTTTTTAAACCTAATCCAGGAGTATCTGAGTTTTCATGCTAACAAAGTTCCGGCAAAAATTTTGATAGAAGTCTGATGATTCACAATAAGAACAACTGCAGAAGCATTTCACTCCTCAGCCTCATGGAAAACTTTTCAAATTTCACCAATGTTTTCAAATAGCTTCTTATATTTTAAGTTATTTCTAAAGAAAATCTTGAGAGCATGCAGAAGTATTTCGTCTCGAAAGTGTATGCATACATTACAATATACATTATAGAGCACAGGGAAGATTCTGGCCAATGCAGGAGCTAATAAAACATTTTAACAGAATGCAGAGCTTGAGCAGCCTAGAAGTTTTAACCACGGCCTTGCAGCAATATGCAGTTGCTACACATTCAAAACATTTTCATACTTTAGTACTCCTTGTCTTCAGTGACACTGATCTGACACAGATTTCAGTCCTTATCCTGATACCACTTTGTTATTGCCTTCCCAGATTATCTCAAGAAGCATTTCAAATAAATTAATCCAATTTAAGTTCCTAATTAATTGATGCTAATAAAAAGAAACACTTTGATTCCAACACATTCTCCACTCCCAAATGTGCGTTTAACACACCACCATTTCAATTCTGGCAACTGAGGACAGCTAAATGCCAAAAGGGGCATTTTTTCTGGAAAAGAGAGAAAACATGGTTTTAAAGAAAAGATATCATGCCTGCAATTCTAAGTAAAGTGGGGTGGTTTTTTAATACTTGCATAATTAAACAGAACAGCATTAACAAATCAAAAGCTGTAATTTTTTTGAGCAAGAAAACTATCAGGGTCCAGTAAAATAACAAATACTTTCAAGTACACCCTACCAAGTACAAACCACACTGAAAAATGCTGCATATAAAATGCAGGTTTTAAGTACATTTTATTTTCATACTACCACAGAAGAAGTCTTAGAGATTACACAGAGTCACTCCAGTCATCAAGCTATCACACCTCAAAAGATCAATACAAATTTGCAGTCTTCAGTTTTTCTACAGTGTAAGAGATTCAGACTCTAGCTCTCCTAACTTCAAAGGAGACAGACCATGCACACAGTAAAGGTCATATCGTCAAGGCTTCTCATTTCCTATACAGCATGATAGGATCTGCTGCTTAAACTTCATGCATACTGCTCCTGGAAGACTGACTGCTTGGTAACAGGTAACACTGTAAGTAACATCCAAGCGTTGCGATTCATACATGTAATCTCCATTTATGCTAACAAAACTTACCGCACAAATCCTATGGCAGACTTCAGTATAAGCTTTGTACCCAATCTTCCATTTGTAAGAGACGAAACATGCCAGATTACAGAGAGTGTATTTGCCTAAGTGAAGGCTTGGGAATGAAACCTGACTTGGTGATCCACCTAACGGATTTAAGTCTAAGCTGTTCCCAATATAGGTTTTGTATGTTTGCAGAGTGCCCAGGCGATCTTTGTTAAGAGTCCAACTGCTACTGCATTTTAATATTCTCATCAACATAAACATTTAAGCCTCATGAAAGCTTCATTTGAAAGCCTCGAATATAAAGAGTACTCCACAGGCTCTTAGTCCCAAAAGACAGCCTGGGAACCGTGACTTTTCCCTTACAAATCATGCAGATTTCTCAAACTACGCATCTTCCACACAACCTGAAACAAAATGGTGTCACGTCGAGCCATAAAAATGTATGTTTATTTTCTAATTAAAATAGCCAGACATTAGCCAACATTTGATAACTAATAATATAAGTCTCCAGAATAAATAAGGTGATTAACACATACAATGTGAAAAAATCAGTGACGGGTTAAGAGAGAACCTAGTATTTACCTTAAGGCAGGATTTAATGAAAATGCATTTCCTGACATGAACATACAGAGAAGGTTCAAGATATTGGGGTTTTACACTAATACGTGCTAAGAATTATACTTTAACTCAGCAACTGTTAGGTTTGATACAGTCACAACATAGGCATCAGTAAATGGGCTCTTCTCCCAGCTTAGAGCCAGCCCCATTGTGCTAAGTAAAATATAGATGACACATACCATTTGTAGTGCCTAGCCTTGCAATCTCTCACACGCATACTTGTTTGTGATACAAGTCCTTGCAAAATTAGAATCCAAGTGACTTAACTACCCAGCTATGCCTGTGAACATGTCTACCACGGACTCTCTCAAGTGAAAGCAAACCCTCCCACCCTCCCACCCTCCCATTCAGTAGACTACGGCAGAAATTCAACATGACTCTTCCCATGAAAGTCTTTTTCCTTTTAGGAAGCACTCTGAATAAATTTAACTTGTACCTTTAAAACAGCTCAACAGTGAAAGGAAGTGAATTGCTACAGTTAATAAATCATCTGAAGCACTACTGAACTTCCTCAAAATCGTCACCCCTCTCGATAAAAGGCCTGCTAAAAGTACCTCGTCTGACAAAGAGATTATCACAGAAGAGAAACAGCCAAGTTTTGCATTTCAAGAGTAGTATTTTCATACTGTCTTCTTACTCTGGAGAAAAAAAAAAAAAATGTCCAAGAACAGTGCCAGATGGATCTAAAACTCAACTTCAAAGTACAGTACTCTTACCAGAAGTATTTCACTGATGAAAGTAAAATAGATTGGAAGTTAATTTGACCAAGCTTTACAACGCTACTTAGTTTTCACAACATAAAAGAACCTGGAAAGCAGAGAGGACAACAAAAGCAAGGCACTGTCATAGAGGAAGGCATTCTGTGGAAAGCACAAACTTCTGAAAAGACGCTGTAGCATCTAGCTGTATTACTGGAGGGGAAAACTGCAGAAAAGCCTTTTTAGATGCAATGAAAAGCAATCACCAATGTCACTCTACACTTTGCTACATAAAATTGCTTTTTGCTTCTTTGCAGTGTCATTTGTTCAAGTTGCCTTTAGAAAAGAACTAATCACCAACTCTGAATTTGCAGCTAACAAACCTAAAAGCGATCGCTTAATAGAAACTTCCATATTTTGTTCGCCTGCAGTCGTCTTCTCACGCACTAGCAGCCTATATTAAAAATTATGAAAGAGCAATGCTAACAAGACTTAATAATCCTCGAGTACACAACTCTCTTCCTCCTGAATTTAAGACTTCAGGAGCTTTATCGGGATAGAGTTAGAATACAACTGGACAGGAAACAAACCTGATGGCTTTCGGGATTACAGGGAGCAAGACAAGTCCACGGGCATTGCTTCCGTTTTCACTGTTACCTTTGAAACACAAAAGCACACGGAAAGCTCCTTCAGTTCAACATGCGTTAAGTTAAATATCGAAGCCTACACAGGCACAACCCCCTGCAGTCTGCGGCACTTCCTACTTACGAACCTCAGCCGCAAACTCTCAGCAATTATAACTGTTGCTGCCGCCGCTCGCATCCCTCCCCGCGGACGTACCGAAGCGACGGGTTAGAACGCATGTGTTTCACAGCGCGCCGCTAAAGCGTGCCCTCAGCCTTCCCACGAGCAGGCACTGGCGCCCAGCAGAAGGAGCGGGAAGCCTGCTGCCAGGCACCGCGCTGCCTGCCCCCCGCTCCGGGGCGACGAGAGGGAGCAGCTCCTTTGTCTCGCCCGCGGCCGGCTGCCCGCACCCCCAGCTGCCTTCTCCAGGCGACACAAGTCGCGGCTGCCCCGCCAGCCCCCAGCCGCCCCGGCGAGGCTGCCGCTTCCCCCTTCTGCCCTCCCCCATCGCCGCCCGGGAGCCGAGCGACAGACCGGGCGCGGGAGGACCCCGGCAGGCGGCCGGCCAGACGCGGCCGGGATGCCGGCGGCGCCCCGGGGCGGGGTAGGGGGGAGCCACGGGGACGGGGGAGGCTGCTGCCGCTCCCCGGAGCGCTAGCCCGCGGCCCCGCTCACCCCGCCCCGCACCGGGGGCAGAGACCGGCTGCCCCCGGCGAGGCGGGAGGGGGCCCGCCGAGCCCGTCACGGTCCACCGCCCGCCCCGCCGCGCCCGGGCACCGGCCCTTCACCTGACCCCGCCGCGGCGACGGCAACTCCGCCGCCCCCTTCGCCCACCGCCGCCTCCCCCCTCCCGCCCGCGCGCGCGAGCCCGGCGGGGAACGGCCGCCCCAGCCGCGCGCCGGCGGTTGCCCCAGGGCGGGGCGGGGCGGGGGAGCCCGCCGCGGAGTCGGCGCGCGGGAGCGGCAGCCCGGCGGGGCTCTCCTCGGAGCGGCCGTTAGTTGCCCAACGGCCGCAAACCGTCCCGCCGGCGCAGAGGGCTGCCCCAGCCCCGCGCGGGAAAAGTTGGCTCGGCGGGAGCGGCCGCTAGTCAAACTCACCCCGCCCGCCCGGCGGCGCCTCCGCCGCCGCGGCCCGTCGCGGACTTACTCGCCCAGCCGGGAGCAACAGCAGCGAGGGCGAGCAGCGGCGGGCCGACACCGCCCGACCCCGCCGCTGCCTGGCGGCGGCCGCAGCCAATGAGAGGGCGAAGCGCGGTCACGCCAGCCAGTAGGATAGCAGAGCGGACCGTGCGGGCGCCCGCGCCCTCCTCTCCCCCAATGGGTGGTGCTGCCCCGCTCCGAGGGCGGGCGGCGGCGGGGCTGGGCGGGTGGGGGCCGCCGCCGGTCTGTGAGGGCGCCCGGGGCGGGGGGGGGGGAGCGGGCACCGCCGCAGGCCCGGAAACGTGAGAGGCGGCGGCAGCCCCGAGGCGGCGAAAACAAGTCATTGTTTCCCCGCCGGGACTGAATCGGGAAGGCGGCTCCGGCGCCGGGCAGCAGCCGGCCCCGCCGCGGGGGAAGCTGAGGCGGAGCCCCGGGGGAAGCTGAGGCGGAGCCCCGGGGCGCCGGGGAGGGTCGTGCCCCGAGAGGAGGTGCTGCCTCCGGGGCTGCGGGGAGCGCCCGCTCTCGAAACTGCCCTGCGAGCGCCGGTGGGAGCTGTCACACAGAGCACCGCAGGCAGCGGCAGCGCTCGGGATGGGTTTGAGGGAGCCGGCACCCGGCGCCTCTGTTTCAGCGCGGTCCGAAGACACCCGCCCTCCCCCTCCGCCCCCCATCCCTCCGGCTACCGCCGCTTGGAAATAAAAACAGAGCTGGCGATAGGCTGACTAATGAGACCATAAAGCAAAATAAAGTATTTAACTTCCCCAGCCCTAACAAAGAGACGATTATACTTGGCTGACAGCTCCGCAAGGGATGTTTCCAAGCACCTTAATGAGAATGCCTCATAATTGAATGCCTCTTAATTTTTACCAGGCGTGTCTTTATTATTATTTAGGTGCTGGATTCTTATCAGCCTTCCCGAAATGGAGCAATTGTGGGCAAGTCTCATTCCACAGCACTCTAAGGCCGTTTTCAATTACAAGTACTTTCCTTTTTTTTTTTTTTTTTGGCAGTTTTTTTTTCTACTGACTTCATCCTTGGATTACTCCAGAGAATGATCTTGAAATAAAACTGAATACTGCATAATTAGCTACTTTTTGTTTTAATTGAAGTTCAGTTTACATTTTTTGTTATGACCAGAGTTTCTTTGCAAGTATGCTTTGAGGATTAAATTTTAATCCTCAGAAGCACATGCTTATGGTAATCTTCAGGATTAGTAAAGATTAAATTAATCAAGTAATCTAATTGCTGTGTGGTGAAACTGAGGCAAGGAGGCTGCGATTTGGTCAGTGTCAAATACCATGTAATGACAGAGCCCGAATTAACTCCACCAACACTTACTGTCACAAAGCGTTGTCCCATACAATTACTCATTTAAAAGCCATGCTCTCCTATGCCTTACTAGTCTTAATCTCCTAAATGACTCCGTACAGGTAGATAATGTGTTCGCACAAAAGTTAGCTGACTTCCCTCGAGCCTTGAACCTGACAAAATGGCAGGTTCAAGCATTTCTTCGAGATTTCCTGGCCGTCCTGCATATGTACATCAGTATCTTTCTGTCTGAGCCGTATCTAGACTTGTGCTATTGTACCATTCATTTCCATAGGTATCTAGTATATCATTTTAATTTATTGACAATAAAATATATGCATTATTTTCAAGGATCTTTTATAATACAAATTATAATACATAAAACCCCCTTTTAGAATATAAACATCTTTCTTACTAAGCCATTTGTCTTTAGAATATTCCCACTGTGTTATGGTCTAAATTCGTTCTTGCACCAGTTTCTATGCCACTGGATAAAAACAGGTCTGTTTTCAGGAAAAGAAAGATAATATTAGTTCTAACAGAGGTGTAAAAGGGCTTTATTATTTTACTAAGATGAAGCAGGACAATTAAATGCCATAATCCTAGGAACAACCAAATGGAATTTTATGAGCGAGATAATAAATTTCTGCCTTAGAAGGAATACACATCTGAATCACAGCCAGAATACTTAATGGTCTAGAGTTTTTTTAAGCTCTTTATCTGAGCTGCTCTGCATTTCCACCACTATTTCTGCCAACAACAGTGCACACACATGCAGCTCTCATCACAATGCCTTTCCCACCTGCTGCCTGTACCTACTCCTGAGACCCTTCTGGTTTTTGTGACCCAACAGTTACACAAAACACCAAATCAATGCAGTTTGAAGGGAACCAAGCAGAAAAAACAAGTTTAAACACCATTCTGTTCCCTGAGCTGGTTTACCGCTCAGTCCTGCGGTTCTGAGAGCAGCACAGACCAAAGAACAAGTGATGAGAGCAAAGATACAGCAGTGCAGGAGGAGTTTGTTAGCCTCCATCCTTGGACGCAGTATAAGTACAGTGTCAGGAGGGAGACTGGGGATTGATGTGGCTTGTGACACAGATGGCATACTAAGTGACCCCGATAATTGCGAAGAGAAGTACTGAAATCATACTGTCATTAGTTATTAATTTTACTGTTACTAATGTGTTATGACTCTAATGATTAGTAAAAGTAATGAATCATGCACAAACAAAAGGCAGGCAAATTCTTCACACGCAGCATATGACATACATTAACAGTTCTGCAATGGCAGGTCACATTATCAAAAGAAAATAGTTCACCCTATATTACTTCCACAGATTTGAGTAACTCCTAAATTATTTTAGTGTTTCAGGCATTCTTACCACATTAGGCTTAAATATTATAAATGCACAAAACCATATGCAATACTTTTTTTTTTACTGTGTTTATATTTCTGTGCATAGATGTGCACATCACTTACTGCCTTTTAGACTTGTGTTTTATGGCAGGTTTTTTTTGCCATTAGCAATCCATTTCAAACTGTCCTCTAAGAGGAGGGCTATAAAGAATCAGAACTTTTGTTCTACTTCCCCAGCAGTCAGGGCTGCTCATTGTTGTTTCAGAAACAGTATTTCAGGAAGAAGTTTCCTTTGGATTTCATAAAACATTCTCATTGCTCAGGAACATACTTTGGAACATACAGCTTCTTCCTGCTTCATTATTTTTGGTCTGTGCCTCTTCATCTTAAGTTCTTATATTTAGGTTGCAAACTATAATGGATTCGTAAGCTTCTTTAAAAATAGAAATCCTTGATAAATAAACCTAACAACTGTAATCTCTGTCATATGACCACGTTCTTAAAGCTCAATTCACACACAGTCCATTTTTAAAAGATAGTACATCTGGACCCTGGGAAAAAAATAGCAGTTATTTCCAGTCATCTGATCTCATACCAAATCCATAGCCTCCAAGACACGAAGAAGGGCACTGTTTAGGGAGTAGGACAGAACTCCAGAAGCGACATTTTGTTGGCCCTCTGTCCCAGTGCCAGCCTAGGCCAGGCTGGTTGTGACTGTAACTGCACACACTGCTAGATGGACGGCGTACCACTGTGGAGCAGCCCTTTTGGTTTGGTTAGGATGGAGTACCGCTCGCTGCAGAATTAAGAGCGGTCTGTAGTCTTGATTAGAAATTCAGCTAACATTTTCAAAGATGCTCAGAACTCACATTGCTTTTCTACAGAGCCTTTGATAACTCCACTAATTGGGAAGCATTGAGTCGTTCTTCAAGTCAGCAGCGTTCCAAGAGCTTTTTATCAAATGCAGAGGGCTCTGGAGACTGCTGGTCTGACATCCTCCATGAAAACAATTTCAGTAACCAAAGCATGTAAAAAGTCAGCCAAAAAAAAAAAAAAACACCAAAAAACCCCACCCTAAGAAAATCATGCTGACCTAGGGGAAAAAAGCAGATATTCTGAAATTTCCTTTCAAATAGAAATAAGAAGTCAACACTTTCTGCAAAAACACAAATTCTGCAATTTTTATTTTGGGAGCTCTGAAACAACTCACAAATAAAATATTTTGACAGTGTCAGATGTTTAGTTTTGACTTATTGTTTTCCTCTTAATATCCTAGTGTCAACCACAAATAAAATATTTTGATAGCTTTTTCTTGAAAACATAAATGAAACCGATATCTTCCTACAAAAAGTTACATTTTATCAAATCCATGTTTTGACAGAAAATTGCTGTAGCAGAAAGCTCTTTACCAGAGCTTCCAGGAAAGTGAAAAATCACTAACATCTGTTTGACTCTGAAACACTGAAGATCCCACAGTCTCAGATTTCTCATCACAAAACGCTTTAAAGGAAGATGTTCAAGAAAGAAGGCCTCTATAAACATTTTGTTGGTCAATTGATGGAATGAAGTCCTTTTAACAGAACTTCAGATTTTTAAAAAAATCATACATTGGCATAGAACTGTGAAAAACCCATTTCCTTCATAATTTATGATAAGTTTTATTTGTTCTAAATTAAAGATAGCTTTTATCTTATGCTTTTTACTGGCCTGGAGTTCTCCTGGCAACCTGGAGTTCTCCTTAGGTCTCCTTACTTAGATTTTCTTGGCAAAACTTACACAAAAGCATAACACTACTATGCCTTGATTTGGTAATATTGCAAAGAAATACCTATTAGAAAAACACTACAGTAGAATTAAAACCAAAACAGTTAACTTATTATATTATTCAAAGGCTTCCCAAAAGTTTAAATTCACATAAATTTAAAGCCAAGTTTGACTTGCTGTTGAAGGCCAGTTCTCTAAACAATATGTTCCATATCAGTATTTTGCACTAAGAGATGATGCTTACAGCACTAGAAAATAAAATGTAATAGCTCCTGACTTTGATTAAATTTTAAGGAGACACTACTATGAGGATTTGATAACAGGAAAAGCTTTTTCTTACAGTACCACTAATGTAAGGCAACATTTTAAAAAAATAGCAACCAAATCATAATAAACATAAATAATGCATAAGCTATGCTTACTACATGAGAGCTAGGAAATCCATTACTACTTCTTCCTCACACTTTAAAAGCAGAGGTTAAAGGCACATATGTAGGTTTGTAAGCACAGCAATTCACAAGATTAATTGTTTGAGTGGAAAGGCACAAGCATTGCATCAAAGCCCATGTAGTCCAGAATCCCAGAAACAAACCCTCAAGGTAACGGAGGGGAAGAGGATGAACTATGTGGAGGCTGCTCTCATAAGAGGTACAACCAAACAAACAGCATCGTGACAGAAACAAGAGCAGCAAAGCCTGTATTTGAGCGGGGGAAGCTGGAGGAAGGTGACAAGGATCCAGCTCAGCACATCCCCCTGCAGCACTACAAACCTCCCTGCTCAGTAAAATACCAGAAGAAATGCTGCTAACCACCAGGCCTTTTATGCAACATCCGTACATTGGTATTAGCAGCTCAATTAAAGTATCACAGCTATTTTAATTATCACAGCTGAGCTGGATTTTCTCTCCCTAACCACAACTGTTTGTGGTGCCTGGCTGTGGGCTTCTCCTCACTGCATAAACAAGGAGGAGCAAACAGGGCTGGTGGGGATGTTGTGAAAATAAAAGGGAGAAAGATGAAGAAAAAATGAGACAATCCAGGGATCTTTACATTTACGTGGTTCATCAGGTGCTCACTAATTGTTATTCCTACAGAAAATTCCTCTCCCAGCCCACGTGTGCCTGGGCACGTTGACAGTATTTTGAGCGCGTGTTTATTGCCTTGCTGTTGGGCTGTAGAAAACAAAGGGCTGGGTTTACAAGGGCTGTCAGACACCTGGGTGGGTTTACAAGGGCTGTCAGACACCCTGACCAGCCCAAGAGCCGCGTGTTCTTTTCAGGAGGTGCCTGCAGTCCTGAGTTGTCTCCCAGAGAGCGAACCAACCCGTGTCCCACCCGAGGGACGGGGGGTTCCCCGCAAGAAGCCCCGTCCCCCCGGGTCAGCCGCGGGGGCCGCGGCAGAGCGGCTCAGCAGCCCGGGTGGTGCTGGGCGCGTACGAGGCTGGCCCGGCCGCGCTCACCGCTTCCTCCCTCGGCGTGCGGTTAGCTGGTGAAGAGGCTGCGGTTGGGCCCGGAGATACCAGCTGACATCTCATCGCCGCTTACGCTTGGGTCGTGCTTGTCAGCTTTTCCTTCGAATCACAAGACCTAGAAGCAGGCACACGCGCTTTTGTAAAATGGAAGCCCTCCCCTCTGGTGTAATCCCACTAGCCCCCAAAACCAGGGCGCTAGGTCCAAGTCTACAAAGTGCATGTGGCTACTGCTAGCCCAGAGAAGCAGCTTGATGTCCTGCTTGGACACCCCGACACCCGGCCTGTGTTAGTAAGCCCTTAGCAGGCGTACCGTGGTTGGCTCCACGCAGAAACTGGTGGAAGCAGCCCTGAAAAGCAGCACCAGCGTGTCTGTACAGCAACGCCTTTTCGGTCTGACCCGACTCAACTGCCGTGGCCCCGTCCTACTCCCAGCCGCAGCTCTTCCAGGTTACAAGAACCAGAACCAGTCTGAAGACTCCACATTTCAAGCAATTCCCCCGGGGAAAGTTAAGGCTCCAGCTACATTACTAAGTTTCATAACCCTGAGAGAGGACAGTGTTTGTTTTAAAGCAGATAGGCTGACAAATTACAGGGCTAAGCTGCAAGGGAGACAGAAGGTGAGCATTAGGAAGTCCTGCTCTAACTGTACAGATAGCACTGCAGCTGGAGCAGATCACTGGAAGAAAACGTGCAATTACCATCAGCTCAGTTTTTTAAGAACAGTTTAGGTATATTTGACACTGCTTTAAGATAGATACAGAGAACTGAGTGATACCTCTTCATGAATATCTTCTGGTCTTCTGGGCTTTTATCAGCCGTGCTTACTCTCTCCTCTCAAAGTAATGAGTTACAGACTGAATATTTTAAGACTTAAGTGACGCTCAGAGTGCTAAATTACAGTGTTATGAAATGCTTTTAAAGTAAGTGTGGGAACACTGTTAATGGGAACATAAATATTCTTAAATAGGAATGTATGTGTAACAAAACTCACATATCTGAAGCAAAATCCAGCGCAAACATGAAGAAAGTAGTTATATTTGTTACCTTTTCTGATAGTTTATAGCTAAGTTTGTCTCCCGCTTTTATAGTTGATAGCTATACCTTCCCAGTTCTTGAAAGGTTACTGTGTGGTTTTTTACAGTTTGTTTTCATTATTAACTTTGATGATAAAACACCCTAAATTTTCTGAAGATAAAGACATGCTTTTTTCCCCAGGTTCTATACTACTTTGACAGTGCCCAAATGAGATGATCACCCATAAACAAGTGCATTCTTTGCACCCCTCTCATTACCCCATCTATTTTAACAGAATTTTCTGGGGCTTTTCTGATATTTTGTCTGAGATGGTTTTGCTTACTCAGAACAGCCAGACAGATGTCTGTTCTTGCTCTGTCAAGAGCATCAGTTGCTTTGTTTTGATTAAATATTTTGTTTTCCTGCCAGCAGAGAGCCTTTCCACTTGGTCAAGGACAAAATTCCAGCCAACGATTTTTTTAAGAATGTGAACAATGAAAAAAATCTTGCCAATAAGAATTGCTTTCCTCTTAGTGTGGGAGGTCACAAATTTGGTCTAATCATTTGGCCGCTTTCCCCAGAATTTATAATGTTGATCACAGAGACTTGCTTCAGTCTCAAAGACTGGACTAAGGAGGAGAAGCAGACTCTTAAGTTAATCAGCCATTAGTGCTCTGCTTTCTTGCTATTTACTTCCCCAAAGCCTGACATTTTAAAGAAGAAAAACTTATTATTCATAGGGCTATTATCTAGACAAAAGAGAACATTCAAATTATGGACGACTTATTTGATATAGCTGTACCCTGCTGATTTTTAGAAAGTTACATTTCAGCTCA
Source organism: Buteo buteo (assembly GCF_964188355.1). NCBI lineage: Eukaryota > Metazoa > Chordata > Aves > Accipitriformes > Accipitridae > Buteo > Buteo buteo. The sequence goes on from NC_134172.1 coordinate 36,346,527, forward strand.
GCAGCTTTCTTACTTCACTTGGTTCAGCTTGTGCTCTGTTTTGTCTGATGACATCTTACATATTACCATTCTGTCATGAAGAACACAGGTGTAGCACTGGCTGAAATTAAAATGGGACAACACACACTAGATACGTACCACATATTTGATCAAAACTGTTGGGACTTCCAAGGTGGGAAAAGGTGTCTGATTTTTTTTTCTAAGCCAGAACTTCATGATCTTGCCTGAGAAACTCAGATCAGCTATTTAACAATAGCTAAACATATTTTCAACATGTTTTTCAAATTCTTTTGTAGATGCGTATGTTGTAGCCTTGCAGCCCTTGTGCATGTAAAACTGCCAGTGGCTGACTTGTCTCTCACCTTTTCTGGGGATTTGTTCTCTGTCTGAAAGATTAAAATTATACATAGCAGTAATATAGGGTTGTGGACTTACTCACCACTCAATAACCATTGCTCACTCAGGCAGCAATGAACCTTAAAACTGACTGGATGCCCAGCAGCTCAGGTGCTGATGGGTGTGGAGAGATTCATTCTTGGTAAAAATGAAGGTAGGAGGATTTGAGTTTTCCTTTGGAGAAATTACTTCTAAAGAGGATTGGGGTAGGGATGAGGGGGGTGAGGTGGGGGGGAAGTATAACAGGAAGGATGCGATGGCTTTGAGCAAGGGATGTCATACAAATGAAACTATATAGTTGAGGGGGGGGAAGCAGTTGATAAACTGGGTATTGCACATCCATGTCTGCCCATATATATCTATATTTATGTCCACCTTCAGAGCATATAGACACCACTGCCGTGGACCACAGCCCTGTGTGACGTGACTGGTGACTGTGTTTTAAGTCACCATGTTTTTCAAAGCATTATAGAAATTAAAAGCTCTCTATAAATGCTAAGCATTGAGAGAACTACCTTGTTTTGACAGAAACAAAGTCTATCACAGCAAAGCTTTTTTCCTGCCTTGGCACAGCTCTCATCACCAGTATCCCCAGAAGTATTCTCCATTGTCACGATGACATCTACTGGAAGGGATAGGGTTGAACACAGATTTCTCTGTCCAAGTGTCAACACTTCTAACATCAGCAGAGTTGGTGCAAATTCACACACTGAGAACTACTACAGTATTGAAATGTGTAGAAAGCAACACGACAATGTTAGTGTTCTAGATATTTTAAATTGCAACTCCCTCAAGAGACATATGATAAAAAAGGATTAGAGGAAATGATTCAAACCTCATCTAATATGTGTAAATAAAAATGGCCCAGACAGATAATTTTAAATTATTACATGAAAGGGAAATAAATTTGTTAAATATCTCTTGCAAGATAAAAATAAGCATTAACCTTAGAAGAATATGTATTATTGTGGCAGTCCAAAGATATGCAGATCTGAAACACAGGTTTGTTAAAACTAACGAGATGCTAGAAATCAGTTATGCAAAACAGTATAAGCTGAAAAGAAAATATATGCAATGCTTTACATGTGAGGTTTTTTATTTTCTCCACAATAAAAAAACCATATGTTTGCATGAAAAAATAGTGTATAGTCTTGCTACATTTTCACTTCATATTTGCATATGCAAATAGATCTTCACAATAACTGAAAAGAAGAATTGAGAATGAATATGTTTTCTGAAGCATCACATCCAACTTCCTTTGCTGGAAATGAGTTTCTGCAATTTGTTCAAATGAAACTGGAGTCGCCAACCATTCAAGATGCTTTCTCAAAATAAAATTTTGCAGGGAAGTACACATGTTTTCCTTTAAGCCCATTCATCACTGCTAGACTATGGCTGCACCTTGGCAGCCTCCTCCTAGCCTGAGGAGGTCCACTGCCTGCACGAGGGATGGCATGTGCCAAGTCTATCTATTGTCCTCTTGTTCACTCTATTCTGTTCCTTTTCAATGGAGAGGAGCAGAGAATAATGATGTGGGGCAAATTCTGTGTGCTAGCAGGTAATATCTGCAGGCTCAGTCTGTGTCTGGGATGGAGAGAGTATTTCCTCGGAAAGAAGTGCACACACCAGGCCAGATTTGCCACGAAACCAAACCAAACAAAACCAGTCCTGGCCAAATAAACTTGCAGCCTAACACCACAAAAAACTCAGACTCACCGGAAAAAAAAATAACAAAAAAGGCTTTAATTTAACAAAAGAAGGTGGTTTGCCTCCTGGAGTCCCCTTTCCTTCTCGTGCAGGAAGATAAACATTAACAGGTGCCTGCAGATGAGTGGGTGGTCTGAAATTAATGAATTCTTCAGAAAAATCACAATATACAAAGTCAGGAAATTTTTCCACATAAAGGAAATTCACTGGAATAATGGAGAGGGGTGAGGACAGAAGAATAACATGAAGGAATTGTTGCAGTTGGCCTTAGTGGTGAGAGAAACGTGGTGGAAAGCAAAAGGAGAGGAAATGAGACTAGTGTGGGTATCACAGGGGGCTTTGATGGCAAGGCCCTGGATCTTAAACTTGGCAACAGGCAAAGATACACTGGAGGATTCAAACTGCAAAAACAGCTCTTGCTACTGACAGCAATGGGAGATAATGCAGGACAAACTGGAAAGAAGCGATGTCTGTGGCTGGGAGGCCAACAAGGAAGAGCACCATGTATGACACATGCTGAGCAGTTGGTCGGTCTACAAATGGGTAGGAAGCCTGATGTGCCCTTTGTCAAACTTCCTGAGCACGCCTGTCCTGGATTTCAAGCTGTCTAGAAATCAGAAGGGCATTGGCAAAGTAATTTGGCAGCAGCTGACTGCTGCTAAAAGCAGCCGTCTACTGTCCAAGGTATTAGGGTTGGCAGGCTAGAAATGTGCTGTCAATGCTTGGCAGCTTGGAATCGTGCTGAAAGGTACTAGTCACGACTGAAAGAAAACCACCACACCCCCAGTAAATAACGTACATCTATTAAAAAGAAAAAAAGATGCTTCAAAAGGATTTTACAAAAGGCATCTTCAAACAACTCAACTTAGCCAACAATTAAGTTAAATCACACTTTCAGGAAACACTAGTGCTTTTTCTTTGACAGACATCCTCCACATAGCTGGAATAGTACTTACAATAACTACTAGTACATGCAACTATTTAACACCCCCATACATAAAATACTACCCTCAGGAGGATTACATGTATCAAAAAGGAGGAGACAGAAAAAGGTAAAGTCACACATATGGAGTAGGAAGAAGACATGAAGGGAAGAACATACTCCTTTTTTTTTTAAAAGGGGGAAAGTTGCTTATTAGCATTACTATACTTGAAAAATACCTCTGACGTCAGTCTGAGCAGGTTTTTTCCCGCATCCCAAGCCTCTAGCTATCATCTTTTTTTGTGTGTGATGAAATATCATGATGCTTCTGCTTTCTGCTGGGGCCCTGTCTGCACTTTCCAGACTATTGACTCCCCTAGTCCTTCATACATAACTGCACTTCTGTTTTCTCTAGTATCAATGACAGAAATAATGAATGGCCAGCTTAAATCCTCTTATTTGTTACTTGCATGTGAAAGATAAAGATCTCTAAAACCATGAAACTGTCCACACGTACAATGGTTAGCCTTGCCATCCTCCTGGTCTAGGAAGGCTGGATGTATTTAAATTCTTTTTGCAATCTCTCTCCTTCTGTCTCTGTCAGTTTGTCTCCACAGGGAGCTTCTGAAAGGTGATCTTCCCCTCCTGTGTCTTCTCTCAAAGGGTTTGTAAGTGTTTTGACTCCTTTTGATCTTCAAGGTCTCAGACTGAAGTTTGTTTCTCCTTGGAGACTGCATGTAATGTCCCTGAATCCTGCTAGTTTCACTCATTGTCTTTTCAGTGTAGGCTTGTCTGTTCTTGTGTGGGAACAATTACATGTTCTTTGTTTGCTCTTCCCACAGCCTCAGGCTAAGCAACACGAAGATGGGACACTTAGAATTCATCCTGTACATAGTGTTTTCCCTCGGTAATTCAGACATGTATCTTTCATCAAATTGTTGCATCTCAGTGCTAAGAATTTTATTACATCTCCTCGTTTTTGTCAGTTACCCATTGTAAGCATCCCAAACCAGTCATCCACACTGCTTGGATCAAAGGTCAGCCTAAACGTGACTCTGCACAAAGAACATCATCAATAGCCCCTGATTGCTGATGTTTTATTATGCTCATGTCAGCCTTAGAAAGTCCACCTAAGTAACCTGTAAATACTTCATTGTATAACTTAAATGAAGATTAGACCTGTGAACATTCTTACACTATCAGAATTTCTTACTTATACAAATGTCCATATAGAAACTCATCTTGACTAAATTAAAAGATGCAGTACTTTTCTTTCCCCTGGATGATACTGTTTACTTATCTACCATTTCAACACAGAGAATGCAAACTCCTGAGACAGATGCAACTTCAATGGGAAGAACCAGAGTAACACATCCATGCAGCTGCCCTGATTAGGGAGTAGGATCAGCACAATCTAAACTAATGTAGATATAGTCTCTTGAAGTAATTTCTTGTGCCAAAGGTCAAACAACTTGCTCCACCATACTTCAGGCACAGCAGTGTTGGTCTGGAAGCTGGTGCTGAAGCCACTGGAGATCATTATGCCCTCCCAGCACTTTCTCCATTCCCATTTAGAGTTTCCCTTCTTCTCAGGAGAACAGAAAAGAATAAGTCCTTGCAGTCAGCAGTGACTGTTCTTAAGCTTGAATTTCTGCAGTGCTGCTTCTCTGCTTCACTTAGATTTGTGTAACTCAAGGTCTATGTCAACTGGACTAATGTTTTTAGACACTTTGAAAGATCAAGCCAGAGTGACTGCATGTTGTAAGATGAAGACTATTTTGAGCAGCCCTTTGAACATTATAGTCATGCTTCTTGCTGGCCATGTAGGTCTGCACTTCCCTAGTATACTTCAGAGTTCCTGCATTGTGGGATATTGTGGTTTTTGGGCCCTTGAGATACTAAGCTTTATTTCTCCTTTTACAATCTCATACAATTCCATGATATAGCTAGTTCGTCCAGCCAGACTCCAATCTGCTTCATAAAGTAGACAGCTGCAAGAATCATTTACATGGCACAAGCAGCTGCTTGACAGCACACTTCAGTGCTACACAGGACAGGGAAAAACATATCCATCTAAAGAAAAACTCAGGAGAATTTTAGATAGATAGAATGCAATTGTTCCACTGAACTTCATCCAAAAAACCACCACAAGCTGGACTCACTGTTTTACTAAGTGGTTACATCTCTGCTGATGTCAGTGGATTTGCAGCTGTTCACAACAACATGAATTTAGCCTTCGATCTAACAATCTTATTGTTTGCAGGGGAGGAGAGAAAAGGGTTGTTTGTTTCAGATAAAAGTGGGTCAGTGATTGTGTCGTAGGCAATTTGTCCTGCTCACTGCCCAGTGGAAACCAGTAAAGCCCCTATTATATCCCAGTTGCACATGTATTATTGGGGAGATAACCACACATTGCCACGACTGAAGAAGTGAAGTATCGTAGGCCAGTGTGTAACAGGCACTGTATGACCTTTACATACTCATAAAGACTTTTATTAATTTGTTTGAATTTCAGATTATTTTCTAAAGGGATAACATGATATGCTGTTGAAAGCAGCCATACTATTCCCAGCATCCCTACAACATTTACTCACTTAGCACCGCCTGGGCTTGGATCCAGACAGATCTACTGCACCTTGTAATCTCCTACCAAGTGCGGCTTTCAAACCTCTCTTTGTCACCTCTTCTGTCACCCCCCCCAGGGGTTCAGCTATCTGTGCATAACCTTGGCTCACACTTCTGAGACAATTGCTAGGTTGTGACTAAAAGCTGTGAGAAAGTCCAGGCAAAATAAAGGAAGGGAAAATTACAGAGAAAGGATTGTTGAATAGGGGTAGTTAAGAGCTCCAAGAGGATCCAAGGGGAAGAACACTAAAAAGGAAAGCCATAAAATATTACAGGTAGGGAAACAGGGAGATACGACTGTCACTGGAGGACTCGGTGAAAGACGGCAATCCAGCAACCCTCATGATCTGCTCCAGAAAGCAGTTACAATCAACTACAGAACAGCTTCCTTTAGTCATCATTAATTGTTCCAAAACCAGCTTCTCCTACCCACAAAACAAATATGCAATCAAGTGAACATGACAAACACATCAGTGTCATTCCAAGATGATTCCTCAAAGCTAGTTACTCCCAATAGCACATGCATTACTAACACCAAGGATCACTGCTCCTTCAGTAGTTGTTCAGAGACCAGGCTGCTCCCAGGCTCTCAAGGTCTCCCACCTCTGTGCTATAAAACCATCCAAAAAAGTCAGCCTGGTGGGTGACTGGAGAGAGAAGAGTTAGAGGGGGTAGGTATTTTATATTCTTCAAGTAAATGCCAAAATGACAGAGCTTGTCTGTGTAGTCCCTTTACTTTGCTAACTAACCAGTGTTTTCTGGTTCCCTTCTACAGCCCTTATTATTCACCCTAGGTCCTGTCAGTTCTCTGGAGAGTGGGTGAAGTTCAGCTTATCATTTACTCTTGTGCTAGCTCCATATGCCACATGCATGCTATCCCAGGAATGGAGAGAGCAACAGGACCTATTCTAGTAACAGGATGGAACAGCAGCAGTAACAGGAAAGTATTACAGCCAAGCAGGGGGCCTGCTGGCTGGATGTATGGATTCCATACTCCCTGAATTTCATGCATCAGGTCACATAAAATGATTTTGCTCCTCCTAAATAAACCATACCATCTCTTTCTAATTTGTGAGACCCTCCATGCCACACCTGCAACCAGCAGGCTCTAACACATACTTACCTCTTCTCAAACCTTTCTCTCCTTGCATTAGTTCTCCCATACCTCTCAGAGTGGGAGAACTAAAAACTAGAGCCAAGGGGGTGAGAAACAAAGTCAGCATTAAGCCTGTGTATGACTGGAAATCTGTGAAAATCTATTCTATAATAGTATTTTCATAATACAGAAAGGTACACAGAAAAAAACAATCCACACAAGTTTGTGAGTGCTGCTATCTTACCCACCAAAATCCATAGTGACTTCTCCATCCACCCTGAGGTTCCCACGAGAATTAACCCTCAGAAAGTACCTTTTACATTCAGACATTCAAACAAGTGTTTAATAAGGAGTAAAAGTTTTATGAGTCTTAAATGATCACAGGCTCATACTTCTTTTCTTAACATAATCCAGAACAAACTATCACTGAAATGGCATTTTAATCTTCATGTGATGTTATTGTAACTTTTAGCATCAACAAATCAACATTCATTCTTACTGTCATAAAAAACCCACATTGCTTCTAGGGCCATTGGGCAATTATGCAAGTAACATAATACTGTTTATAATTGGATATTTTAGCTGGATATACATGACTTTGTTCCAAAGGACATGCCTCAATTGCACGTCTCTTGAGGATGACTCACACGTTGTTTCCTTGAAGGCATCCCATTCCGGGCAGCATTTGGAATGGAAAAATATGGTTTGTTTAAAAATGTATATATAGAACTATCAGCATGTGTATTGGTGGGGCGTAAAGGCTGCGAGTTCCTTTAAATAGTGGTAGAATCCAACATCACTATGCAGAGAGTTCAGCTATTTCCTAATGTGCTGCCACAAAAAATTTAAAATTGTGCCCCCCTAAGGGTTTTCTCTACATGAAACCAATCCTTTCTTCTCCTTTTTTTGGTCTTTGAACAAGAAGCAATTCATCAGCTCATTGAAGTAGCAGGGTCTCAGTAATATCCCTTGTTCAACCTGGGAAATCGGTATAAAGCTGTGAATGGGAACTGCTGATACTAACTTTTTCTGTTGATGAAATCCAACATTTGTGAGCCTTCATTGGTAGGTGAGATGGCATAAACTTTGCTCGACTGTTATTGTTATGCTCCTTTTCTGTACCTCAGCTTAGCTGTGGGTAAAGCTCACAGAGACAAAGGTGATTCAGATAAACTCAGTCCCTGGCTTCACTGTTCCTACATTGTCTTACATGTTCCTACTTAAAAAAAAAAAGAAATTTAAAGCTACTAAGTTACAAACTCATGTTGAAAATAGTCACACTCAAAGAGTTCAAATACAGATTTTTACTGGAAGGTAGGATAATGTTTATTATTTGATTGAAAATAAATCTCTGAACTGCTGAAACCTTAGCTGTGGAGAGACTGACACTCTCTGGCACATAAGGCGGCATTTTTACCCATTGATTCGGACTTTTGCACAAACAGCTCTACTACTACCTGATCCTGTTTCCAGTTTGGAATCTAACCTATTGTGAGCTTAAACCTGTTCAGACACTTAAACACACATTGCCTGAATTCCCCTACTTAGTAAGTAGATTTATTAACACCAAGAGCCATCCTTAATAGGAGCTATTTAGGTGTAGGTAATCATTTTTCTGCTAGGCTTCTCCCAAGAAAAGACTAGCTCTCTAGAGAAGAGGACAGCCCTTGGTGGGGGTCTGGTTGCTAAAATGTGCAGAAGGGCAGAATGTGCTGGAAGAAGACAAGCAATATCCTATTGTATGTTGTCACTTTAAGGTTATGGTATTTTAAACTCACTAAAAAGAAGGCACGTTTAAGTCTTCATCAAGCTGATGCCCAGTAACTTTAAGCAATCTATCGTTCTTCAGAGCGGAAAAGCTAAATGAAGGAAAAGGTCTGGAATTGGTTCCAAACATTACCAAAACCCAGGAGACGTATTCAGCCTACAGCAGATGTTAATGACTTTGTGCAACGCCTCCTGTGGCAGAATTAACTTCATCCCACCCACTGGCCAGGGTCAGCCAAACAGGGATCCAGGGAGTCCTCTGCTTTCCTCATCTTGTTTGCTTTATCTGTTCCCGAAAGGAGATTGTTTTCAGAGTATTTACATGCATTTGTCACAGTTGCCTCCTTTGGCTGGCTCTGGCAATACATCATTCCACAACAAGCTAAAATGGAAGTGCCAGTGTGAAAAAGCACCACTGCCTGACAAAAGGCACGTAGCAACCTGGGCTGCCAGGACAAAGCTGCACTTGCTCCTTAACCCATCACATCCCAAGCCTCACCACTGAAATACAGACAAGTTATATTACAACAGTGCAATTAAATAGCATGAAATTCAGCTTGAGAGAATGCAGGAGGTACACTTCCAAAACCAATTACATAAGGTGTTGTCTCGCTGGAAGAACCTCCCTCATCCAAACCATCAAGGCTCTGGGCACACAGGCAGTCTGTGGTGCCCTGATGACCCTCGCCCAGGACCCCCACTCGCTGCCCAGGGGCCAGAGCTCCTTGCCACCTCGTCTCCTCCGATGACCATCAGCAGGTCCTGTCGTCACCCCGGCCCCGTTTGGATGTGGGGGACGGTGCCCTGATCGTGAGGGCACTGCCCTGCCAGGCTGGGCTCACCTCAGCAGCCAGTTCCCTCCTGGGGCAGCACTGCTCCTCCTGCTCCCCAGCACAAATGTCTGCTTTCAGATAAGCATTACTGCTTGGGTGAACAAGCAGTAAAAATTAAACAGCACACAGAGCAGTTACATGGTGTGAAAAAGAATCACTTTGCCAGTTGGTGCTTCCCTTGTAAATTATTTCGTGGTCCAGGTTTTCAAAGGGGACCTTAATCTTTAATGCAAAAAGGAAGCAAAAAAACCCCAACTTCCTTACATCACGAATAAGCAAGTAAAGTATAAATCCATTTTAGCCTCTCTTCCCTCCGCCTTTAAAGCTTTAATGCATCTGACACATCTATCAGAACAGAAAATTTGGGATGCCAGGGGATGTTGTAAGCCACAGTTCACAGCATGGCAAGAAAACAAGAGTCTGCCCTCCAATAGCACTGAAGGCACAACTCTAAAACACGAGAGGAAAAAAAAGGGAACAATTTCATTAAGAAGAAAGAAATGAAGCCATGTGAAAAGGGTACTTGGACTCTAGAAACAAGCAGTGAGAAAGCCTTAACTCAAGACACTAAAACAACTCTCCAAGCCAAGAAATCAGAAGGACCTCTAGTAAACTGTACGGGAGGGAGTATCCTGGCAATACTTCAAGCACAAGGAAACCATTTAGACCAAATTCCCCTTGTGCTCCGGCACAGCTCAGAGCGACTGACAAAAGGTGGGACAAGGTGTCCTTGCTCAGAAGAGGCCGCCAGCACCCAGTAAGATCATGATCCTAAGGAGACCAGCAACAGTTAAAAATGTGCCAGTCAAAACCAGAATATTGATTTCTAGAAGTCTAAGTTCTCCCACTGCTCTTGGGAGTACAAGGAAATAAACATTTGATCTCCTTAATGCATACAGTAAGGCACCCTGGCTCATGTGGTGATAAGCCCATTTTCTCCTTGAAGTTTAGGCCTCCTTTGAGCATCAATGCTATGACTTGTCCTGGCACTCCTTCTGGCATAACACAGTCAAAATTCCTATATGCAGCTGTATGGCAAAAAAAGGACTGGTCTGGGATAAATGAAGAACAGCCTTGAGGTTGTTTCTTTAAAAAAAAATTAAATCTGGGATGGGTTAAGATGGAAAGAATCAGAAACATTACAATTTGGAAAGTATTTTGCCACTTTGTTAGATAATATACCCGCGACCCACACGCAGTCCACTTCAAAAAGTCAAACCTGCTGACAATCCCTGGTTTAATACTATCCCCAGCTAAGCAACTATTTTCACCTTTGATGTCGTATTTCAACTAATCCAGTAGCATCTGATCCAAGTGCTTGTCATTGATCTTTTTGCTCTCTGCTGTGACACGTTGGCTCATATTTCTCTAATCCACTGAATATGAATTGATCACAAACTCAAGAGGAGAACTGGTTTTAAAAGCGGTGTCTGTTAAATATGTAATTAGGGCCTCATCTGGGCAATCTTTCTTTCATTCCAAATGTGCTAGCTCCTCTTCAGTCAATATACACTGAACGAAGCCTGTTACCAATACGAAGTCACAGGTTTCTGTTTGATTTCATTGTTTCACCTGGGTTGTCGGCTCTACTCATGACAGCAGCACCACTTGCACCCATCAGTCATCCATGCTGGCTTAAGCAGAGGCCACCCAACCTGCCACAAAAGCCAACCCAAGGCATTTGAGTCTTTCTCTACAGTATTGCCAGAAACAGGATTATAATACCACGAAGTGTCACAATAGCATTAAATATTTTGGAGAGGATCACTGTGCTTTTGAAGGGAGGTGGCTTGGCATGGGAAGGAGGGATTTCTCCTGATCTCCGTGGGAAGAGCACAGGGCTCCCTTGAGTGTCTTCCCTTCATGGCAAAAGCTGCACTGCAAGTTGTCTTGAGAAGTTCTCCACGTCCTGCACAACCCTCCCCTTCTCTCTCATGTTCCTACTAGGACCCACAATTCCCCTCAACTTCCCCATCTTCCCAAACACACACACGTTGCCCACAAAAGGCAGAGGCACTGCTGGCAAGAGGATGGGAAAGGAAAGGAGGGAGAGGCCTTGCAAGCAGTGTGGCTTCATCTGAATGAAGAAGAGGCATGGGGAGATGGGTGAGTAGACCCAGGCTCAAGAGATCAAGACACAAAACTGGAATGACATATATATCCATATTGCGGCAGCAGTTTCCATACCAAGTGTCCTGGTTTAGGCTGGGATGGAGTTAATTGTCTTCCTAGTAGCTGGTACAGTGCTATGTTTCGGGTTCAGGATGCAAAGAATGTTGATAACACACTGATGTTTTCAGTTGTTGCTAAGTAGTGTTTAGACTGAAGTCAAGGATTTTTCAGCTTCTCATGCCCAGCCAGCAAGAAGGCTGAAGGGGCACAAGCAGTCGGGAGGGGACACAGCCAGGCCAGCTGACCCAAACTGGCCAAAGGGATATTCCATACCATGTGACGTCACATCTAGTATAGAAACTGGGGGGAGTGAGGGCAGGGGATCGACGCTCAGGGACTAACTGGGTATCAATCGGCTGGTGGTGAGCAATTGCACTGTGCTTCACTGGTATATTCCAATACTTTTATTATTACTGTTGTCATTTTATTAGTGTTATCATTATCATTATTAGTTTCTTCTTTTCTGTTCTATTAAACCGTTCTTATCTCAACCCACGAGTTTTACTTCTTTTCCTGATTTTCTCCCCCATCCCATCCCACTGGGTGGGGGTGGGGAGTGAGTGAGTGAGTGAGCGGCTGCATGGTGCTTAGTTGCTGGCTGGGGTTAAACCACGACACCAAGTCGATATCACTGTAACATAATGAGATATCACATACATTCACATTCAGAACTTCTACTTTTTGTCTTGCTTTGTGAATCAGAAGAAACAAGACACAGGTGAACTGTTACCATTTGTAGACAGTATATAACAAATTATTAATGCGAAGGGGAATTAATGTCACTCCAATGCCAAAGTAACTGAAGAGCATTCCTCCTGCCCAAAGAAGCACATGCACCCCTGAGAGAAAAAGGATGCTGTAAATATTCTAATTTTCAGTCCCAGGCAAGCATAAAGAGCTGAACATGACTGGTACCCTGTGTCATTCTGAATTTGTACCACACAGCCAGGCCTTGCTAATCTTCTACATTTCAGCATGATGTGCTTATTACTTTCCAGCTTCTTGATGGAAACATCTCTACTATGCTACGGATTACAGATTATTGGATTAAGCAAACAGTGTTCACTAAAACATTCCAGGATATCCAGCTGTCCTGCACCAGCCTGTTTAGCAGCATTAGTTGATCACTCAAAATGTAATTTGATACACTTTCGAAACCACAATGGATATGATATTGTTTGTGCCAGGCCAATGGTTTCCTTGTCAAACTCAGAAATAAAATGAGCTTTAGAGAAGAGGATAATCCTTTTCTATTTTTAATTTTAACCTCAGTTTGTGAATCGAGGGATAAGATATCATTAAACTGTTAATGATTGTAGAGTGCTTTGAGAGTAACAATGTGTTTAGAAGAGACACAGCACATTATGATGCTTCATTGTATTAAATCTGTAACAAACTGCCTATTCATTTAAATGATTTGAATTTAATTTCTCAGATTTCACAAGGAACTGATTCTTCTTTCCAATCCTCATCTCAAAATTTGGAATAAGAGATTTTTGTCCCTGAGATGACAGTGTTTTCTGCCATCCCTCCACGATTCTGATATCTGGGACGTGAAATCTAGGACCTCTGTATGTTTGGGGTTTTTTTTCATCTTGAGATGTTCTTCCTGTGTGGCTTTGTTTAATTACACGTGGCAGCTCATGTACGCATATATATACACACACACACACAAATGATAGCTGGTTTTCATCAAAAAAAGAATATAGAATCTTATCTCAGCTAAAATGACATTTAAGAGTATTTAAAGTAAATTTAGAACTCTCTTACATAGCATGCCAGCTCCTTGTTGGCGAGTTAAGTGCTTCCACCTGCCTTGGTATCACACTCTGCTCCTGGCTCACCATCCCTTTTCGAGAATCTGGCCCTTGCCACTCCCTCACAAGCTGTTCATCTCGTCCTGTGGCCTGAAGTAGTGAAAACTTGATGAAAGAAACTGGCCTTCTGGTATGTTGCCCCTTACAGAGTACAGAGGTTCCCTGCATCACAGGTTACCTTCAGTCTGAAATCCCTCTGAAGCTGCTCGCAGGATTTTGGTATGGCTGACCCCTCGTTTGAGCCTGATCTGGATATGGACATCATGTTAGCTGCCTGCCTGTGTTACAGGCACCTCCCTGGACACCTCCTCTAATGCTATAGGACTATGCTACTAATGCTACAGGACTATGCTACTAATGCTACTATGCTATATGGCTATGCTGTATGACTAATGCTATATACTAATGCTAATCATTAGGTCAGATAACTCTGCCCACCCCAGGGACAGCACAGTACAAAGGAAGGTAACACACAAGTGGTATCAGTGTATTGAAGTGCTCATGTGGTGTCTATCATCAGTGTAACAGGAGCCATCGGCATATTCTCTGCTTAAAAGCAGCTCCCCAGGGAAATGAGGGGCAGGCCCTCACCTTTAGCTTTCCTCACCACAGCTCTTATCAGCAAGGGAGCCAACCTCAGACTCAGCAAGCTGAACTCCTTAACTCAGCCGAGTATGCTCCCAGAACAGGGGAATGCACTCAGGGGCCCAACACAGCTATTTTTGTGTATCCCACGCATAAAGCTGGAACTTTATGATTGCTTTCGGCCTGAAATTAAAATTGTATACAAGTAAATTCTTTGCACCGTGAAATCTGAAATTGGCCAGATGTACATTCCCAGTTTTCTCGGGCTATTACCGTGGCAAGAGAGGTATAGATTTCTCATTTTTACTGTTACATGGCAAAATCTGGAAAGTCAAGTGATAGCTGTGTCAGTCTGTTTATTTCAATGAAATAAAGGATAAACGCGTTAAAATTCTTACTACTTCCATGTAGTAAGAATTGTTAGAGAGCAGAACCATAGAACATCAAACAGAGTACAAAGTACCTCTTATTAAGGCTTACCATAAGGTACGTGACATCAGGAACAAAACCGCTCATTCCTTTCATTAACAAAACAAAGCCTCACTTTATTCCGCGCACAAATCTTTCTCCCTTCAAGTCACGGCATAAAACGTGCGTTCAACGCCTTGTTATCTGTGGAATTAAAACTGGAAACATCATACAAGCGCGCAAACAGTAAATTTACACTGAAAGGCAGCTTTGGCTGTCACAACCCTGTTAAAAAAACGGAAGCAGCAGGTATTTGGGCCAACGTGTTATTTCTGGAAGGGGCGGGGGTGCAGCCACAAGAGACGGAAGCGGTTGCTTCTGGCTCGCGTTTGTTTCCCTTCTCAGTCCACGCGAGCCTGAGACACGCTGCCACCTTGTCCGGGGAGGCCGAGGTCCCTCAGGCGGGAGCTGACAGGGCCTCCACCTGCGGGCGGTGACTTTTCCCCCCTTGCTCACGCACAGGGACAGCGAAGACCTCCCCCCCCAGCCCCTCGGCCAGGGCAGCTCCAACCCACCCACGGCAGGATCTCTAAAGACGTGCCCGTGCCCGGACCGGGGCCGGGGCCCCCGGGGCGCACCCATCGCTGACAGGGCTCGGGGCTCCCCCACAGCATCCCGCCCGCCGCGGCCCCGGCAGTGCGCAGGCGCGCCCCGCCGCCCGCCACGTGACGCCCCCAAGCCCCTCCGCTCTTTGTTTATCCCGCGTGGGGGCCGCGCGCCGGCCGATGGCGTCAGTGCGCCCCGCCCCGCCCCGCGCCCGAAGGCCGCTTCCGCCGCGGAGAGCGTCGCTCCGGGGTCGGCGGCGCGGTCGCGGCGGGCCCAGCCCGCCCGCCCGCCCGGTGCCGAGCGTCGGGAGCCGCGGGTCGCCGCCCGGCGGCTGGCGGGCGTCGCCCCGGCGGCGCATGTGCTGCGGCGGGGGCGGCGGGCCGCCGGTGTCGGCGGCGGTGAGGGACGGGGAGCATGGCCGCCCCCGGGTCGGAGAAGAGCAGCAAGAAGAAGACGGAGAAGAAGCTCGCCGCCCGCGAGGAGGCGAAGCTGCTGGCGAGCTTCATGGGGGTGATGAACACCATGCGCAAGCAGGTACGGTGGCGGCGGCGGCTTCCCCCCGGGCCGGCGGGGCCTGGGGCCGCCTGGAGGCTGGTGGCCTCACCTGTACAGCTTCTGACCTCTTGGGCTGGTCAGCCTCCTAGGCCAGGAGTCTGGTGGCTGTTAAAGAGGACTCTTGTGGTTACCAATAGAGCAAGGCTGGTAACCAAAATCATAATCGTACAAGTGTATTTCAGCTGAGCTGTCCAAACTGAAAGAAATGCTGATTTTTTAAAAATTTTTTTTTTTAAAAAGCTTGAACCTCTGGTATGAGAGCAGGAAGATGATCCGTGTAACTCCTTGCATATGAAGAAACCTTTCTCCTCGGAGGAGGAGCTGGCTTGATTGTGGTAGTATGGTTCATTTAAAAACAGTGATGTGGAGCCAGAATTAAAGTTGACTCTGAAGCCAGCTGTTCAAGAACCTTTGGGGGCTTCATACTTGGCACTGTTGTGCGTTGTATATCTTGTAGGGCTCAGTTGCTTGTCTCCTAGTGTTAGTTTTGACAAAGTCTCAGTCTAGCTTTTAATGTCGTGTTCATCAGCAGGCTGGGTCCTGGCTTAGCAAGGGATACCAGAGTGCTGATTCTGATTTTCTCTAGCACTTCAGCCCTCTTCTTCTTTCAGTAATACACAATCAGTTGTGTTGTCTGCATAAACCACTCAATGCAGCTAAGCTCCTATGTAGGAAGAAACAAATTGGTTTCAATGACTTCAGGTAGTACAGTTGAGACTTAAAGCCTATGATCTACTTTTTCAATGCAGGCTTTGTTTCTGTTCTAATCGGGTAAACGTATTCCAAGGTGTAGCTGAGTTCATAAGTTGGATCATCACTGTTTAGCTCATACCTCTGTCATTGTTGACAAGGGGATGCAAGATGCTGTTATGCTTTGTAAGTAGATAGAGGAAATATTGCTCTCCCTTAGGTGTATGTACAGCCCCTAGCACAGGGAAATCACAGTGCTTTACCATGTCACTACTCCACTATGTGGCACCATATTGTTGTTCTGCGTAAGTACCTCATCTTTCAGTATAGTAGAGTGCCAAATTGCATCTAGTTAGGAATTACTCTTAACAGGGAGAGAGAGGATCAGGATTAAGTGCTGTGAAAGTTGTGTGTACTTCTGATTCAAATTTCAAAATCTGTTGAGCCCGGGGGGGTAGAACTCTGAATTTTTGCCTGCTATCAGAGTTTCCTGGAAAATTCTAATCTGACCTCAGATGGTGGCTTTGCATACCCCACCCAGTGCTGATGGCTCCAGAAATTCTTGCATAGTTCATGACACTCATGGTTCTTTTGGGAGTTCTTTGTAAGAGGAGGTTAACTATTGGGGGGGGGGGGGGGGGGAGGTGTGATTATATAGGATAAAATCAGGAAGTCAGCAGGAGCCAGAGGAAAATGTACTAGTTCAGCTGATGAGTTGTCCCAAAGTTTAAGAGGACTTACAGGCAGCTGTTTCTTCTTGTGTTTTGACAAGTCAAGAACTATGCTGTGGTTATAAAACCTAAATATGAGTTAAAAATTTCCTGTGATGGTAATAGCAGTGTGCATGTGGAGTGCTAGCTATTTAAATGCATTACTTAAATGCTGTAGGAAAATGGGCTGATTGGAAAGTACAGCTAATTTTAAAGAGGCTGCTTTTCGTGTGAGCTGGGATCTAAAGGCAGCCTCCATGAGTATGGGAGTTCAGAGTAAACTACGGACATGCCTGCACTTAGTACTGGTAAGATGTTGGGGGCAACTATGTTTAGTGCATGGAGGACTTCTTGCTCATCTCCAACATGAGATGGCTCACGTCTTTGCGGGTTTTACAGAGCTATTTGACAGTATGTGCATAAATCCTTTGTTGCAACTTTGCAGCTGAGTGGAGGTCAGCCAAGACTGAAGTAATTGAGAATGAAGCTGGGACAGAGTTGCCAAGGTGTTGCTGAACCTGTTTGGAAGATGAAGTGGCCTAATGCAAGCTCACGCTTGGGTGTGTCTTTTCATTGATGTAACACCAGTCATCTGTTGCCTCATTGAGGTGACCCGGTGACACCATTGGGTCCTTCAGGAAAGAATTACAGAAATCCTCAGAAGAGCATTATTTGAAATGGAACAGTGTGATGGGTTGACCCTGGCTGAACGCCAGGTGCCCACCAAAGCTGTTCTATCACTCCCCTCTCCTCAGCTGGATAGGGGAGAGAAATTATAACAAAGGGCTCGTGGGTTGAGATAAGGACAGGAGAGATCACTCGCCAATTAATGTCACGGGCAAAACAGACTCAACTTGGGGAAAATTAACTCAATTTATTAAAAATCAACCAGAGCAGGGTAATGAGAAATAAACCCAAATCTCAGAACACCTTCCCTCCACCCCTCCCTTCTTCCTGGGCACAACTTCACTCCCAGATTCTCTACCTACCCCGCCCAGCGGTGCAGGGGGATGGGGAGCGGGGTATATGGTCAGTTCATCACATGTGATCTCTGCTGCTTCATCCTCCTCAGGGGCAGGACTCCTCACACTCTTCCCCTGCTCCAGCATGGGGTCCCACCCACGGGAGACAGTCCTCCATGAGCTTCTCCAATGTGGGTCCTTCCCACGGGCTGCAGTTCTTCATGAACTGCTCCAGCATGGGTCCCTTCCAAGGTGTGCAGTCCTTCAGGAGCACACTGCTCCAGTGTGGGTCCCCCACGGGGTCGCAAGTCCTGCCAGAAAACCTGCTCTGTGGGCTCCTCTCTCTACAGATCCACAGGTCCTGCCAGGAGCCTGCTCCAGCACGGGCTTCCCACAGGGTCGCAGCCTCCTTTGGGCATCCACCTGCTCCGGCGTGGGGTCCTCCCTGGGCTGCAGGTGGAGATCTGCTCCACCGTGGACCTCCCTGGGCTGCAGGGGGACAGCCTGCCTCACCAGGGTCTTCACCAGGGGCTGCAGGGGAATCTCTGCTCTGGCACCTCCTTCTTCACTGACCTTGGTGTCTGCAGGGTTGTTTCTCTCGTGTGTTCTCGCTCCTGTCTCCAGCTGCTGTTTCTGTCCCACAACTTTTTTCCTTCTTAAAAATGTTATCACAGAGGTGCTACCACTATCACTGATTGGCTTGGCCTTGGGTGGCAGCGGGTCCATCTTAGAGCCGGCTGGTATTGGCTTCATGGGACACAGGGGAAGCTTCCAGCAGCTTCTCACAGAAGCTACCCCCACTACCAAAACCTTGTCACACAAAGCCAATACAAACAGTCACACCCAGAAACATCCCAGGGAAAGAAATTAAAATGATGGTCTATTTTGGTTGACAAATATTTCTTCCTGCACCCAGAGGGGCCTTAGAATATCCAAGTTGCTTCAGATCCTGAACTGAGGCACTAAATGTATCTTAGAAACGCAGTGTGGAGTTCAAGCAACAGTTGCAAGTCTTAGCAAAGCTTCTCCACAGGATTTTATGGTATCTTGTACTGCTAGTTTCCGACACTTGTTTTGAACCAGATGTGCTAGGAATTTCAGCTTTAAAGGTTTTCCTCTGAAACTTTTCTCAAATGGTCTCTGGTTTTTGTTGTTTCAATCCTAAATGGTTTAAAGCTACAGATGTACAAACAAGGCTGTATATCACTCCCTCATCTAACTTCTAATTAAAATATTTTTTCAAAATGTATTATTTATATTTTGTCCAGTGTGTGCTTCTGAGTGTCCTTTCCTTCAAGAAACTAACAAATAGGTTTATTTGAAGAGGCTGCATATATGGATTATCAGCCTTGTGAGATGCGCCCTAGGTAATATTGTCTGTATGTGGAAAACATTCTCACATGGTTCTAAGCAAGTATATGCTTCCTACAGTAGAAATGCTCTTTTCTGGGGTTAGTATTGGGATAAGTGTAGGTAGATGTTTTTGAAAGTAGGTCCATGAACTTAAGGTAGTAGTCGAAAATGAATTCCTGTTTTTAGGAAGCAGTGCTGCTCAGTTTTTCTTTCTTAATAAAGAGGATGTTATAATTAACTGTAGTATGGTGTGCATTTATTTCAGTCAATATGTTCTTAGAAAGGATACCATTTGAGAATCTATTAAAATTATGTGGTTTTACCTTAATCCTCTACTCTCCTCTCATGTCTCCTGACAACTTTAAGTTCTGTCACTGTCCTTTCTCCTTCTGGTGCATGACAGTTCACGTGTAGGGGAGAAACTAACTGCTTACAAACAAATAGCAAGCAAATGAGGAATAATTTTTTTTTCTGGAAGCTATTTAGTTGCTCATCAGGTGTGGCCAGTCAAACCCTTCCATAGAAGTGTTATTTTTGGGATACATTTTCTTAAAAATGTTCCATTGAATGCTTTGAACTTGTTCATCACTTTCACTCTGGTTGGGCAATATGATGGCAGCCTTCAGATACAAGGTTCCTTTGACTTTTTTTGAAAATCAACAGCTGAGTAGAGAAGAGAGCCACTGATGGGTGAAAGAGTGTAATATAAATGCAGCCCCTGCTAGATGCTGCAGAACGTACATTATTGGAGGCTGATGTAAATGCCACAGGAAAAACTTTGTAATCAGAGTTCATATGTTGTTTGTGACAATCCTTAGAGTACAAGTTCATGGGTAATCTGAACTTCGCTAGTTCTCCAAGTTACTGAACTTAACTTTGACTTTCAGAATATCTTTTTATTACATAATACTCTTGAGTTGTGTGGATTAAGAAAAGCAATGAATTTTCTTAAGCTTTTTTTAAAGAAATATTGTTGAAGGATTTTTGAAAATGGTGATCTTTGCATTTTTGTTTTTTTCCTCTGATTTAGAAAACTCTATGTGATGTCATTCTTATGGTTCAAGAAAGAAAGATCCCAGCTCACCGTGTTGTGCTTGCTTCAGCCAGTCATTTTTTTAACTTGATGTTTACTAGTAAGTCTTTCCAAAATTGATTATAAGCTTTCATGATGCTCCTGTTAGACTTGTGGCTAAGTATAAGTGAAGGTTTCACCATTTCGTGTCCTTCTTCCGTTCATCTCTGTTCACCCTTCCCTTCATTTTCCCTTTAACTCTCTTTTGACCAAGTCAAGTGTTACTTCATATGTAAGCTCTCTTATTAATTGGAGCCTATACTCTGTATTAGAGTTGGTCTCCCTCCCTTAATCTGAAAATGGGCAGTTTTTACTCCCATGACAGAATTTGTCTGCCCCATTGCTTCCAGCCATTAGGCACTTCTACATATAAAACGGGCTTTCAGAAGTGTAAATATTCTTTCATTTACGCTATCTTTACAAATCCAATTATGTAGTATCTCTCTTACTTTCGTATGCCTTACCCATGAATTGTAAAATTACTGTGCTATAAAACACATTAAAGTTGAGTAGAAGTAAAATAACCGTGCCTTCCAATGGTCAGTTTGTAACTGTCTGTGGGCAGACTTACAGTGCTGTGTCTAGATGGGGGCAGCTCAGAGCTGTCTCTATTGTTACCAGCTTGAACATGAAAATAGCTTCTGACAGTGCAGCATGTGCTTCCTGTTTTTGGTAATGCTAACCTGGCAGTCTGCACTGCAGTCAACAGCGTCTATGACCTTTTCTATTTAATACAGTTTGTCATAATTTACATAATACAAGCATGCACACACACCAGTTACCTTGTTTGTCCCACTTCCCCCTTTCTTTCCTGACTTGCACTAGTAATCCTGGGAAAACAGCAATCAACTGTGTACAGTTTTTAGCAGGTTCCCACCTTGTATAATCACTGTATTTTCTACTGTTTGCAAAATGTACAATAACTAGAGTATTGATGTAGTTTGTATTTTAATCTATTTGCAGCAAATATGCTTGAATCAAAGTCCTTTGAAGTGGAGCTAAAAGATGCAGAACCTGACATTATTGAACAGCTTGTGGAGTTTGCTTATACTGCAAGGTAGTTTTATTATTTAAAGCTGACACTTCTTTTAGGAAGCCTGCCAATTGTAAATGATAAAATCTTAAAATAATGCTTTTCTGAGTCATCGGTTTTGTTAGCCATTACAGTTCTTTACTTTGTTTAAAGCCTGATATGACTAGACCTTCTATCCTTCTTCCCTTTTCCTTTTTATTTAATCAGTAGGAAGCCCTACAGACTAAAGAGAGGGGTAGTTGTCTCCAGAAGGCAATTAAAAGCACTTCAAGCTTTTGAGTTCAGTGTTGGAGTCAAACTATATTTTCCATTGTTCTGAAATTCAGGTCCTTATTGATATCAGTAGGGTTCCTCCTTCTGGCTATGGTAGCTATCACACAGAACCATTTCCAGGAGTTACACTGTCATCTCAGGACAGGCAGGATGGATAACTGTTCTGTGAACAGCATTTCCCTCCTATCTTAAGTTGTCTATGTGTGTGTTTGGGTTTTTTGTTTTGTTTTTTTAAACACAACTTATGCAGATGACTAGGATTGTAAACAGTACTCCTTAATCAGCTCTCATGACGGATGACTGGTAGGCCTTTCATCTTTGTACCAATGGGATTAATTCCCCTTAGGAAGGCTTTCTCCTTTCTTTGAGAGGAATCTTGTTGTATACTCCATCAGTGGTGAGAGATAGTCAGTGTCAGCACCCCAGCCATATGGTTGCCTCCCCTGGTGCCCAAGCCCTTGTCTGTGGGCTCTGTACCTTCTCTTGAAACACTGCCAAACTGCTTGTTCTGCTCATGCACTCTAGGCAAATCAGCCAGAGCAGTCTCGACAATGAGTTTAGATAGATTTTGCTGATGCCTGTTTGGGAGTAGGAGACTGTCAGAAAAAAGGTTCTGTTCATTTTCTGTTTTGTGAAAGTGGCTAATCACACAAGTCAAAGCAATGGTATGGTACTGCAGAGGGCCTGTGTTAAAGGCTTGCTCTTCAGAATCCAGCACTGGTTACTCTTTGCCCTTCCTCAGTAACGTAGAACAAGTGAAAGCAATTTGGAAAGATCATGAAGGGAGGTTGTGTCTTCAGACTGTGTGTGAAAGATTCTTGGATAAATAGCAAGGAAATAATTTTGCTATTTATGTGAATTGGTGTAAGTTGCTTTTTTTTTTACTACAACAAAGTAGGTAATTTTAGTGATGCTAATTTTACACCTTCTGTTTTGCAGAATCTCAGTTAACAGCAATAATGTCCAGTCTTTACTAGATGCAGCAAACCAATATCAAATTGAACCTGTGAAAAAAATGTGTGTGGACTTTTTAAAAGAACAAGTTGATGCTTCCAATTGTCTTGGTAAGAGAAATGCAAACTTACATTTACTGTTTAGTTTTTAACTTTGCTGTTCCTGAAAAATAGACAGTATTGTCTAACAGACAGTAATATTTGGCTAAATCCAGGCATGTAAAATTAATTTTTCTCTGAACCTGAACTGTTGTCCCTTGCTGTAGGCAAAACAATCTGGCAGTTGTCTTGCCAGTATCAGGGCCCACTGACTGTGCTAGGTCTCATCCCAGCTTGACAGCACCCTGGAGTTTCTTGTTTGTTAGAGAACCTCAGCTGTTTAGTAAGGTGAAGCTTTCAGTTGTTGTTACTGTACTTGGAGACAGAATTTGACAGAGTTGTAATTTCTACAAAACTAGCATGTCTTCTGAAAGTATGAACAGGATAACTTTAGGTTACTTTTGGTTTTAGTTGCTCTTAATTTTGACAGAAATCCATGAATGTCATCTGGGCAAGTTTGATATTTAATAAGTTCTGTAGCCCTCGTGAACTTGGTGTTACAGAAAAGGTAAACAACAAGTAGAACTAAATGCTTTTTGACACTTAAGATTTGGTGCACTTTGTTTAATCAGAGATTAAAGATTAACTTGTTTATAGGGTTTCTTATTGATTTGTCATGTAATTTCATAGTAACATCTCAATTATGTTATAGATGTTTATAGTATCAATAGAAATGCTTTGCAGAGTATTTGAATTATAATGATTCAGCTGACACTTTGGTGCAGTACAGCTGTGGCTCTGAAACAGCTGCTGGAAGAAAGGAAAATGCAACTATATGCTTGCTTTGAGGCATATTCCCTTCTCTGTGGTTTTTGTTAACTAGAAAATTAATTATGGTCTCCAACACTTGCATACTTTGTTGCTAATTTACAGCAAAAAGGGAGATAAAGATTGAATCAATTTTTCCTCTAGGCATTGTTTACAAGTTGAAATGTGTTCTGTGCAGACTCATAGGCAAGACCACAGTTCATTTTTTTATTTAGAAAAAGTGTATTTGAAAGAAACAATGGCTTATTTTGAATCTCTTGAAATTTTGTCAAGACGTCATACACTTGGATTTTATCTTTCCAGTGTGCATTTTACTACTTGGAGCAGCTCAGGCTAGTTGCAGCCTGTGGGTTGATGAGTTGCTTCTGCCCCACTTGCCATCTCCATAGGAGAAGGAAGACTGTAGCATGATGAGCAAAAGTTGCTGCTGAAAAGCTCTGTGCTTACCTGGTTTCTAATGGGAAGGTTGGAAATGGTGCTTCTCAGTAGCAGTTGCTATTTATAGCTTTATGCCAACCTGCTGCCCTTGCAGCAGCATCAGCTTGACTTTTTTGTGTTGGTCTGCAGCTGACTGTGCTACCTGTGTAGAAAAGTCTCAGTTCACTGTGACTCTTGAAGGAATTTGGGCTTAGTCGGTGACTGATGCTGCATGAGCAGATCAGGGGAAGTCAAAACCTGGATCTGGTTTCTCAAGCTGTTCTGGTTAGGCTTTGTTATTGTGATATGGCTCAGACCTGGTTACAATACTGTTATCTGCTTCGTAAGGGGGAAAACAGGAAATAGTGCTGGAGAGAGAGTTAATACAGCAAGTGGTGCAGGTCTGACTCTCTAGTTAGTTCAGTAGGGATAGGGATCAGCAGCTTGTGCTTATCTTAGTTTGCCTTGTGTTGCAGATGAGTTACGACAGAATGTGTTTAAAACAAAACAAAAAAAAAAGGCATGGTAATAAATTGGGGTTGCAAATGTCACTGAAATTACAGTAATTTTATTCTATTTTAATATATTAAAGGTAATTGCAGTTCCAATTTGGAAGGGTTTTTTTCTTAATTTTTCCTTCATAGGTATAAGTGTGTTAGCAGAATGCCTAGACTGTCCAGAACTGAAAGCCACTGCAGATGACTTTATCCATCAGCATTTCACTGAAGTTTACAAGACAGATGAGTTTCTTCAGCTTGATGTTAAGCGTGTGACACATCTCTTGAACCAAGATACATTGACAGTGAGGGCAGAAGACCAGGTGAGATCCCTGTTTCATAACAGCTAAGAGCATTGAACTTCACTATCTTTGTTTTTAATCAAGAGCTGGTTTAAAGTATCTCACTTCTGATATTCCTACAGTATACAATGTGGATAGTGCTTGCTAAATTGTAGAAAGGTAGGTGCATCCTAGCTTGGTCAAAACCAAATATTAATGAATATTTACATTTCAAATGTGGTTATTATATGTGTTGTTTCAGCAAACTAGGAAAAAAGAAGTCATAGAGGGAGTAAGCAAAACAGTTTCCTTTATCGAGGTAGCTATAGGGCTTCTGATTCCATAGTGCATGAGCTGAATTAAGTTTGATATATAGTGGTTGCTCCTAGATTGGGGTTCATGTGCTATTGGTGAAGGTGAACTACTTCAAAGTGGTGAGCAAACTGCATGTCTCTACCTGAGTATGGTCTCAGCCCATTTTGGAGAGGAGTTAGTTCTTATGGAAATATATGCATACCCAAGTTAAGCTTGGGGAACTGAGAGACTTAGAAGCAAGATGAACAAAACACTGAAAACTAGATGCATTGAGTGATGGATTGATGGAAAGCCCTTATTTAGGGAGTGGATGCAATTTAGGTGGCTGAAAGGAGCCTGGAGTTTCACTCAGTTAAAAGTTGTAACCTGTGGTAGAAATCTCATTCACAGTTGCCCCATTTGGAAAGGTTGATTCAGCTTATAGCACAGCCCTGAATGCTTGTTTGCTAGCCTGTTCTTCCTACTGCAGGAAAATAGAAAGAGTACAGGTGTCTGCACTGTAGCCCAAAGAGGTGATTGCAGGATGGTTGTATGGGTACTTCTTGTAGCTTCTCAGTCAAATCTGTTGAAAACAAACTGAAGTTGTGCCTTTCTAGCTATGCTGTTCTGCTGCTTGAACTAAGTAACAAGTTTGGGTATGTCGTCAGGAGTTGACGCATACCTTCAAAGTGCAACAGAGGGACCTCATAGCCAAGGTGGTATGAGTATCCACTTAGATAGAAGCAGATGTTTTCCTGACTTTGAAGCTTAGCTTTCACAGAATTAATGTGTTTTCTTCAATGTATCTGTTGCAGTAAAAAGCTTCAATGAAAATAAGAATGAGTGGGGGATAGTATCAGGTGATTGAATATGATAGTTGGCTAGTTACAAGTATAAATATGAGTTACATCACAGTTCAACATTCTTCCCACTTGCTGGGAAAAGGTCAGGTCACAGTGTAACATCCTCAAAGCTGGAAGTGGTGTTTGGCTTGCAGCCAAAATGACAGTTTGGAATTTACTTTCTTGAAGTTTTGTTGGTAAGGTAGGATGGCACACTTTAACTTGGCAGCAGTGGTAGAAATTTTGTGTAGGCAGCATGGCATCATTAAAATTCCTTTGGGAAAGTGGCAGTGTGCAGCATGAAACTACAGAAGTTTGCCAGTGATACTATAGGAATCTTATTTCTCAGGAGTTACTGCTAGAAAGTTGACATTATACTCTAACTTTTGTATTGGCGTAAAGCATATTTACATTTATCAAAAAAAGGAATGTAGCTGTAATTACTAGCTGTCCTATTTTTCCTTTGTGCAAGTAATGTTTCTGTTGATGAAGGGATACAATGTTTCTATCCCAGTCATTCTGTTGAATTTCCATAGCTGATGGAATTGAGCCTTAAGTATTTTTTATTTCTTTACTCTCCCTTGCTCCCTGGTCATTTTGCAGAATTGTAGCTGAGGTGGTTTAGCAGTCTGTCTGAATAACTAATTCTGCCATTAAATGTCTTTCCACATTATACCT
Source organism: Buteo buteo (assembly GCF_964188355.1). Lineage (NCBI taxonomy): Eukaryota > Metazoa > Chordata > Aves > Accipitriformes > Accipitridae > Buteo > Buteo buteo. The sequence continues at coordinate 36,372,938 of NC_134172.1, forward strand.
CGGTCACTCACCACTGATCACTGATCAGTTTCAGCTACAGGAGTAGGTATTGGCTGTGCTATCACTGGTAATGAAGTTAGTGCTGACTCTGAAGTGGCAGCATAGTAGATAAGCTTGCTATGTCTGAGACCAGCATGGAAGTATCTTAGTACATAGATAATACTGGATTTTCATTTCATTCCTTCCTGACCCAAGAGGACAATCATAAATAGAGCAGATTTCTTTGTTACCTTCCCTGTTCTGTTGTCCCTGCCACCTAAGAAAACCCTTTATCTTTTCCTGTCAAGAGGAGGTAGAGAGGAGGCTCTCTGAATGGTAAATTTACGGTAGTCTGCAGCTAAAAACTTTAATTTAAATGGTCCCCTAAGACACACAACAATAGCAATATATTTGGATCCCCAGCACTATCATTTGGTAACAGAAGCAGTTTGTCAGCTCAGGAGACTATATCAAGTAGAAGCTATTTCAGCATTTCTGGACAAGTATTACCTGTGTTATGGCATGGAACCCTATGCATATTAGACTTAAGCTGGTACAGGGGTTACTCACATAAATGTGATTCATGCAGATTCATGCTTCCCATTTGGAGGAGAAAAAAGTTAAATAGCGGAAGCAGGGGGGGGGAGTTAAGTTTGTAGATAGGTTTTATTCTGTGGTTGTGCATTTGTTTTACTTCACATCTGAGCATTGTCTTTTGGGGGCTTTTGGTGGTGGTTTTGGGGGTTTTTTTTTGGAAGATGGTGATAGATCCCTACATACTAAAATGTTACTGTAAATTAACCTCCAACAGGCAGAAGAATCAATTTGGAGCATTAAGGTTTAGTTATTTGTCTTACTGTGTGGTGATGTACCTTATCCTTTTCTTTCCTTCTCTCTTGTTTAAGGTTTATGATGCAGCAGTCAGATGGCTGAAGTATGATGAGCCAAATCGCCAGCCGTACATGGTTGATATTCTTGCTAAAGTCCGATTTCCTCTTATATCAAAGAACTTCTTAAGTAAAACAGTTCAGGCTGAACCACTTATTCAGGATAATCCAGAATGCCTTAAAATGGTGATCAGTAAGTTGACCTCTAGCTGAAATTTTTAATCTTCTGTATAATTAAAACAAATGCTGTGGAATTTTTGAAAATTGTTTACTTTAAAGTGCTCTGACAACGCTTTCACATTAAATTCATCTGACTGTGTTCCTTCTAGGATGCTGTGTTTAGTTGAAATTGGATTAGCAGATTATCACATAAATAAAACCCATTTTATGTTAGAGTGTGACTTTTATTTCTTTTCTCCTAGCAAATGACACAAACTCCATGACAAGTAATGGAATGGAGATTTTGTCAATGAGTCGTTAGGGTAATTGGAAGTGTTAGTGTGCCTTTGGGACTGGCTAGTAACTTCAGTGTTGTTCATGTTTGTATGTGAGTTAACAAAAGAAATATTTTATGTCAAAATTTTCAATATTATAAAGCTTCCCTAAGCAAATTAGAATGTTAAGCATATGTTGCGCTATTTTTTTTCTCTAATATATACTGACCATTCAGCCTACAGACAGTTGCATTCTGAAGGTGCAGATGAGATGGGGAACAAGCTTCCCTTTTGTTTTTAGACACCACTTGTGAAATTGTTATGTAAGAAAGAAAAGCCTAGATGTTGATAAATATTCTGGAAAGAAATTTTTTAAATTTCAGTAGCAGTTAACTAGTTGGCTTCATTTTAGTGTAGATCTAAAAAATGGTACATGACTGTTTTCCTTCAGTCTCAATGAACAAGATTCAAATTAACCTATATGTTGGTAAGTATTTGCTGACCATTGACATCTCAGTCATACTTCTTGTATCACGTGGAGTTGGGTGCATTTGTTTAAGAAATAAGGATATTATTTTTTTTGTCTGGTTTTAGTGGATTGTAATGTCACTAATATTTTTTGCATTCTTTGGAATGTTTCTTAGGAGAATGCTTATTTTCTTACACCAATTGTAACTAATACTTTGCACTGTCAAGCTAAGAACAAAAGTGATGGGTTTTCATGAGGTACAATGTGCTAGGGATGCCTTCCTTATTAATCAGAAATTGGGGTGGTGAGGAGGCAGGCATGGTTGACTCCTCATTGCATTCAAGTTCCTTCTTTTAATGTTAGTGTTGTCCTCTTTAGGCTCCCAGTTCTGCTATTCCTTTTCTTTGGGTTTGCTTCCTTTTGCCCGTTTCAATGCAACAAACTTAGTTGCTTGTTAATATTGGCTAAATGAGCTGATCGATCAATTGATATATAATGTGAGTCTGTAACCATGTGCTGTTTTCACACAGAGTAGGCAATTTGAAATAGGGTGTAAATCTGGATGTATGCTCCCATCTTCATGTGCTGCTGTGCGTTCTTCCCTTTTAAATCAAAGCTGTATAGGTGTAATGTGGAAACTTGGTTTTCCCATCTTCCCTCCCTTCCCACTCCTCCCTATCCCTGCCTCTGAAGCCTCCCTTTCCATGTATGAGCTACACTGGATCTGCAACAGTTGTTGTTGTCCTTCCAGGTGGGATGCGATACCATCTGCTTTCCCCAGAAGACAGAGAAGAGTTAGTGGAAGGTACGCGGCCAAGAAGAAAAAAACATGATTATCGCATTGCTCTGTTTGGAGGCTCACAGCCCCAGTCCTGCAGATATTTTAATCCAAAGGTAATCGTTACCTCAGAATGCATTAAGATTCACTGTTTGTAATCTTACTTGTTTTATTTGCTGATGATATTAACTAAGACATAGTGATCTACAAAACGGTATTAGGAAGGATGTATTCCCTGCCTCTTGGGTATGCAGTTGGAAGAGTATGTTTAATTAGGTATTTCCAAATCTATGTACCTAGATGTAGTACTTCATTTTTAATAGAATGATTACGTGTTTGTTTATTGGTAATATTAGATACGGAGTTCTGATAAATCCATCTGAGTTGAGAATTGATTGGTATGTGCATCCCACAGCTGGAACTAAATAAAAGGTCACCAAAACATCAAGCAAACGGTTAGGAATATATGAAAGTCTGTATGCATGTGCATGCATGTATATGTTCAGAGAATAACTCAAAGCAATCTCTTTTAGCACATATTAAATTATTGGCTTGTATGTTAGTGTAGAACCCAGTTTTAGAGTGCAAGATGGTTTTTCGGCGCATTTATTATAAATACGTAACCACTTTGAAATTCCGATGGTTCACAATCTTGTTAGTTCTCAAGAGTATGTAAGGAGAAGAATTGGGAGCCAAGTATTCTGTAAGTGGAAAAGAGTGAGTTTCTACAATAAAAAACTTAGAGATGGCCAATTTAGAGCAAGCAAGCTTTGCCTGAAGTTTGTTTCCATATTTCCTGAATAAAATCAAGCCACAGGAATGGTGTATATTTCAGCTATGCAGACTAGATGGTCTAGAAACATCAGCTGCATGCAAAAGGATTATCCATACTCTGTTTTACTAGGCAAGCACATGCAGTAGTACAAAAAAAGTTGCTACGTAAACATCAGGGCTAAGTTATGAGATCACATACATGTAATATTTTGTTGCAGAAATTCTGGTTGTTCTAACTCAGCATATTAAATGCTTGTTATAATTTCAAACAGTTTTGTGTGTTATCTGTGTGAACTTTATAGTCAATGCGAGCTCTGTCAAATCTAATTCAGAATGAATGAGCCCTTGGGATGTGTTTTGAACTCATCACTCACATTCCCTTATGTAAGATAAAATTGAAGCTACTTTGAGCATCACGCAAGTCTGGAGAAAAACCTATCAGCTTCGCTGACTTAGTTTGAGAGACATTTAATATGTATTTTTATTGGTGATTCCAAATTCCTGAATAATGACCACCTTTTTCCTTTGTACACATACTCAAGTAAGAAAGCGGTACTCCATGAGGAGATGAAGGGAATGGAGCAGATAATTCTTTCCTTTCCAAGGTCTGAGTTGGGGAAACCTTTGATCAGGGGATTCTTCCTTTTCAAACAGTTATTTGGTTTTGGCATTTTAACAAGTTGTAATTCACCCAATATGCTCTGACCTTTCTTTTATTTGAAGGAAATCAGATCAAAGGTTCTTTCTCTTAATCTCCAGTTACTTATGTTGGAACAAAGCTGATTTTAGGCAGGATCTAAAGTACCTTTGAGACCTACTGTCCCAGTCATTAATTGGCAATGGTATTATCAGCATAGCATGCATGTGGTCTCTTTACCAACCTAACTGATAGGTTGAATTCTGTAAGTGCCTAATGTCAGTGGTGGTCAGAACTCAAAAGATGGGGGTTGTTGCTTCATCGCTCTTTATAAACTAATATAACACCACCACCCCCAGTTGTCATCATGTATTTTCTGAAACATTAAATCATGTTTGAAAAATAATGATCTCAGTGCATGCTGAGTGGGAGCGACAGGCAAAGACTTAAAACTAAATAGAAATTTATGTAGTTAGGTGATCTTCAGTCAGACCTAAACTATAATATTACAAAGAAATCTGTTTTGTGGACAAAAAGTCATATCTATATAAGCCTACATAAAGCATAGGATAAAATAGCTCATTTCTTTCATAGACTATTTGTCCAGGTGTAACACCAAAAAAGAATTAAGTTTGGAAGAAGTCTTGCAGAACTGCCTCTTAATCAAGCTTTATGGCCTTGCATGTGGATTAATGGGGGGAGGGGTGGGGCACAGGGAAGGAGAAGGAAAAAAGTGGGTAATTGGAGATCTTGATTCTAACAAGCATGTCCTCCTTGAATGTTTTCCTAGTGCTTATATGCTTTCTTGGGTATTCTTCTTAGCTAGCCTGTCATGTCTTGTTGAATAGCTTTTACTTTACGTCATTTCCAACTCTAAGCTATTTAAAGGTCCTTTTCTGGATGTTTTGCCTGAGTATCTGACTTTGATCTTTAATTAACTGTGACAGTAGCTTCTTAAATGCAACAAACCAAGGATCCAGAACCCCTGTTGGATTAGCATTGTGTGCATGCAAAATAGGTGTGGGATGTAAGGCTCTAATGCTGCAAAGACTATATCACATTTAACTCATTTTAATTAGTCTCATCAAATGATGATGGGAGAGTCACAGAGCAGAGATTTAAGGTTGTGTATGTACTTTTGCAAGGTTAGGACCTTGGGAAAGAATTGAAATTTTGTTTGTTGTCTGTTGAACTGATTGAATAGTGACCTAGACCTTCGCTTTTGATTTTAATTAAATTCAATAATTTAATTAAATTCTTATGTCAGCTAAAGAAACGGTTCAAAACAAAGGTTACATTTCTGCTGAAAATATTTTCTCAGTTGTGATATAAATTTCAATAATTCTAACACTAAAACTAGTGCAAAAAAATTTAATTTTCACTGATTGCTTCGCATGCAAAATTATGTTGATCTTCATTTCCTTGTTGTCAAAAAGGGTTCTTTAAATAAGAATGGATTGGATACTGTGTGTTGTATGTTGAGACTGTTAGCAGTATTACCTTAAGTCTGTATTTGTTGTCTTTGTTGCATTGTAACTGATATTTCTATTGATGCACGTACTTCATCAAGAGAGCAAAATGATGCAACAGGACAGATGCAGACAGGCATCAAACTTGTGGAGCAATCTGGCACTATTTTGAGTAGAAATGTTTGTTTTCAGAACACTACTAGAAATCCTAGATGTCCTATTAACAGTGGTGGGAAGCATTTTCTTGTTGAATTTTCCACAAAATATTTTAAAAAAGCTTCCCCCCCCAAGTCAGGAATAAAATACTTTTTGTTTCATTTTATGAGTTCTTGCTAAAAATGTATACATGACTTTGTGGGATTTTTGAGGCAGCGATATGTTTATTCTTTTGAAATTGCTGTCTCTAGTGACCAGAAATAGCTGGCAGTTTTAAATTTTTAACAGTGCAAAATCCAACAATGCCAAGTAAAAAGTAACAGGTGCCTGGCATCACTATTTCTTGATGATTAAGGGAACCAGCATGCCTTTTATGAGGAGATGGAGCTGTAGTCAATAAGCTATTAGTGGGGAGGTTGTCCATATTAGGCATGTCTGCTGTTTTCCCTGACAAACTTGGAAAAGGAGGTATCAACTGAAAATGAGTGAAAAGTCTTAAACAAAAGGAGGTACTTCTCAGGTAGCCCATAATTACATGTGCCATTTCTGTCACAGGGTCTTGTGGCTGCTAGGAGTTCAGATAGTTTTAGTAAGTGATTACATAAATTCATGAAAGAAAAAAGCCTTTCAAAAACTATAAAATACAAAGATACAGCTTCTGCGTCTGGTGTCCTGCATCACAATTTGTTGAAAACAAAGATCAGCAGGGAAAGTGTCACCATATACCTATCTTGGTCTTTCTTTCCCTACTCAGCCTCTCAAAAATGAGGCTTGCCACTGCCCAGGGCTGTGTGGATCTTGACTATGGCATAAAGCAACTCTTCTGCATAATTCTTAAATGTGTAAAATGCGTAAATTGAAATCAATTCTATGTGGTGCAGACTAGCACTGAAGAGCATTACAAGAGAATGACCTAAATTGCCTCCTGCTGAAAGAGAATACTGCTGAGTATGCTCAGGTTATGGCTTTTCATTTGATAAAGGTGAGGATGAAATGGTAGCTATGAACTGAAGCCATAAAAGTGGGTCAGATCACAGCCCTTCATAACAGTGAAGAAAAACAGGATTTTTTGTAAAAGTGCTAGAAGTCTGAGCTTGAAAATATGTTGATCTTGCACAATGCACTAAGACATTTTCTTAAGATTTATGCAGCTATTTATTTTGCCATGCTGTAGTATGGCTTTCCTTTCTAGGATGCCCCAGGACCTGTTTCTCACCATAAAGGGCCACATGCACCTGCCAGCTCTTCTTGATATGGGGGATGCTACAAGAAAAGATTGTAAGATGTTTTGGACTATAACATGCTCTGCCTCTCTTTCTTTGAACCCCCATGTAGGAGTCGCTGTTCTTCCTCATTGACCAAGGTGTTTGAAGTATGTCCTTGCTAAGAAAATGTAATGATGTAACGTCTTGTGTGAACCATTACAGTGAAGGTCATTCAGCAGGTTGAGCTAGACCATCCTGAGGTGGCACAGATAACAGTTAAGGTCCCGTACTTTCTGGTTCAGTATAGGATACAAGCTGTGCTTATGGAATATGTGAGATGCTATTACTCAAGAAGTGTTTCTTGTGCTGTATGCTATCCTGGTCTGCCATCAGTTGCTGAGTTTGGTGTTCTTAAGGCTTTGGGTAGTGTTACTGCCCATATTTGATACTCGCTGGTTTTGCCAATCCATGCAAAATCAGTTTCTAGGCAACATGACTGCCAGTATTTGTGATGAAGCATTACTCTATTTCTCATGCTATCAACTGTGGATAGCTATAGATCATTTGTGTTTTGTAAATTCTGTAAATAAGCTTCTAGTTGTCATGGTAATAAAGTATGTATCAGAGCTTTTTAACTGAGTTGCTTGTCAATTTGGATATTATCTTCTCCTTTTTCCATCGCCTTTGTTTGGTACATTCTGTATTTTTTATTTATTTTTTTTTTTAGAAAGAATCTGTTACTATATGTAAGATGTCTTTTTCCATTCCTATAAAAGAAAATGCAATCCTACTTTATTGATCACATGCATTGTTTCTGACATGACAGCAGCAGGAGGTCAATTCTGTTGGGAAAAAAAAATATCTTTTTCAGGGAATCTGTACTGGGTGCACACAGGGAATGAGGAAATAGAAATTCATAATGTCATGGTTCATTGCAGCTAACTATGTCTGTGTCTAAGAGAATTTTTTCAAGAGTACGCCTGAGGAGTATTCTTCAATAAACAGTATTCATGTTTGTTTTGAAAAGGAACTTTAAAACTGACCATATCTAAATCTCTGTGAAAAGCTCTGTTTGAAAAACACTCGCTGTGCAGGTAAGTGTTATAATCTATTAGACATTACCTGTTCTTTGTAATGCAGGATTACAGCTGGACAGACATCCGATGTCCCTTTGAAAAGCGCAGGGATGCAGCTTGTGTCTTCTGGGACAACGTAGTTTATATTTTGGGTGGTTCCCAGCTCTTCCCTATAAAGCGAATGGACTGCTACAATGTGGTGAAGGATAGCTGGTATTCCAAGCTAGGACCTCCAACACCTCGAGATAGCCTTGCAGCCTGTGCTGCTGAGGGCAAAATTTATACATCTGGTGGTTCAGAAGTGGGTAAGACACTAAAAATCTTTAAAACAAACCAAAAAAAAAAAAAAAGCACAAAGAAAGATACCTGGAAATTTTTCTGGTTTTTGCATGACTCTGTTGAAAAGAAACTGCACGTTGCCATGTTAGCCTAATGAGTTTATTTTCCCGTATTTAGGATTTTATCCTCCCCATGATCCAACAACCTCTTTCTGTTGTGTTTTTTAAAATGATTGAGTGGATTGAAATGATTAATATTTACATTAACTAGAACATAAAGTACACTGCAACTCTTAAGAGTTAACTAGGGACAAGCAAATATATTTTGGGAGTCCCACTCTGCTCTTAGCTAACTTCTATAAATCCACAGAACTCGTGTGGTTTAAAATTCTCTGCAATGCATGGCCAGAATAGCTGCATTTTGACAATGGCATTTCTTGTATACAACATATGTTGGGCCTAATGAGGTTTTTTAAAAGGGGGGTGGGAGGAAGGGTGGAAAACAAGCTTTTGAAACTACTGCTTTTGGTGGTAAAATCATACCTGGCCCTGTAAAGGAAATTGTCCGATTTTTCTGTCAAATGACAGAAGTTATCTTTTGTTAGTTTGTTATTCTGTTGGTTTGCTTCAGTAAATGGACAAATACTACTTTTCTTTAGATGTTATTATTCATCATAGTAAAAAAAAAAAAAAAACAAAACCAAAAACAAAAAACCATTGGGTTTTTTTTCTCCCCAATAAACCTAGTGGGTGACTTACAGTGTTACAGCAACATTGTAAAATTTACTTTGTCTAAATCTGATACATCATAAACAAACCAAAAGTTGGAATGTAGGTACGCTATATCCATAAAAATATAGAGTTTTAAAAAAAGCTGTGTTCTGGGGGGGGAAAAAAAGAAAAAAAGGAAAAAAAAAAAAAATCCCCAAACACCAAACCCTAGAGCCGGGGAGAAATTTCCAAGTAGATCCTTTTGAGTTCTGCCTTGCTGCAGAGGTGAGGTGAGCAGAAAAAAAAAAGGTCATAATCGGTGCTTAACATTGATAAGTCACTTAATGGGATGTTGTGACATTTAGGTAATGTTATCTGACTTCTAAACTAAAATTTTAAGAGGGCTAATGTAGCAGCAGATTAGACAGTTTCTAGCCGCCACCTAGTGTGGTAAATGTGAAATAGCACCTTTCCCATTACTTGAAATAGGCTTAACTAAGGCTGCATTGTGAAAATTGGAACACTAAAAAATCTTGTAACTCTTCCTAGTTTCCCACATGTCAGTTCATGAGGGACTATGATACAAACTTTGGTTGTATATTTTATTTTCTAATACACTGTAATTAGTTAATACAACTGTAATGGACATCTTAATTCAGGAGTTTTCTTTTAAACCTACCTTCACAATACTACACAGTTTCACTTTGCTTTCCATAAATATTCAAGACAGAATAGTAAAAGCTAAAAATTAATAATGGGGTTTACTTTGCCTGTACTTTTTTCTTCTTTGGAATCCAGTCAACACTGCTTGTTTAGAAAAGTCTGTCTATCCTGAATCTAGTATTTTCTAATTTGAAGCAGGCAATTGTGTGAAACCATTAATCGGAGAAAACACTGCAATGTGTTTAGCTGTAGAGAAGTCTAAAGATTGCATGCTTTTTGCATTGATTGAAGAGTTTGGAAAACAAATTACTGTGCCAGTCCATTACAGAAAAATGGGGCTCGTTTCCCCTCTTTGAATTGGAGTACTGTTTTATTTGCAATAGCTAGCAGAGTTTGAAAGCTAAACATACTAAATTCTTCCACTATATTTAGGTACAGGAAAAATATTTAACATTATACTGACAGCATACTGAAAATGGAAGATTTTACCTTTTTAAAAAAAGACATTAAAGACAGTTCTGATGTATTTCCCATGGATGAGAATTTCTACAACTTCAAAGCAATAAGAATGTCTATTTACACCAAGGAAAAACTATGCCCCACTCTATACAGTTCTTTGTGACACTGAGAATTACATGGTAGGAGTAAACAAACGCACAGGTTATAGAAGTCTGCTCCTGCATTTTGGGTCTGGAAATGTATTGAGGGTTCAAATCCTCAGCTGGTAGTGAGTGCTGCTAGTGCAACACATTTAATTTTTAGAAGTAGAAAGCCAAGGAAACAGAGGCATAAGAAAAGGCACCTTTAACTGTTCTAGGTGAATATACCTGTTGCAACAAAGGAGAGAAGGATCCTGGTTCTTTTCTGAGAAAGTTGTATCTAGCCTTCTCTGCTTTGGCTATGGTTCAGCTAGTTACCTGAGCACAAGTCTTCAAGCTCTTATCTATCTTCATTAGAAAAATTGCTTTTGATTTCAGTAATAGTTTTATTGGCCCTTGAGGGAGGAATATACAGACCTTGCACTTCCAGAAAATAAGTATCTGCCAGTCCCCAGGAAGAAAGTAAAATGGTGAGGGGTAGCTGTCTTGTGGTTGCTAATAATTCAGGAGTATGTTATGACATAATCAAGCTATCTAATTCCAAAGGCAACAAGTATTCTGGGAATTGGGCAAGTCACATTGCTTAGAGGAAAAAGACTTGTGAACCTGTATTAAGTTTACAAAGCTGTTTTCATCTTCACATCTGAAAGTTCAATATACTTCCAAGCAGTAAGAGTAGCATGAGATGATGACAATATGATCGGTAACTTATATACATCTCTGTTCAGTGTTTATTCCTCCCCTATAAAAAAAAAAAATCTCATAATTTGGTTTTGTATTTTAAACACAAATAGCAATTTTATAAACTTACTTGCATCTTTTGGAACAAAAGAGTCAAAAGAATTACAAGTATGTACTTTCTGAATAGTCTCAAGTTTCAAGTTGGTTAGTTCTGCTTTTGGAGGTGGGAAAGCAGCTTTCCCTTTTCAACTAACAAATAAAGCATCAATTTGATAATTACTGTTAGACTCTTCTCTTGAAAGACAACCATAAAAATTAATGCCACTTTGGTGGATTTCTATTTTTTTAAGGAAATTCTGCACTGTATTTATTTGAATGCTATGACACGAGAACAGAAAGCTGGCACACAAAGCCCAGCATGCTGACTCAGAGATGCAGCCATGGAATGGTAGAGGCAAATGGTCTCATTTATGTATGTGGAGGAAGCTTGGGAAACAATGTTTCTGGAAGAGTGTTAAATTCCTGTGAAGTTTATGATCCAGCCACCGAAACGTAAGTATTCTATCAATTCTGATTATTTTTGGTCACTTGTGGCTTTGCTTGCTCTGTAAATAGCTGTAGATGGATAGGAAGAATTGTACGTGGTAAGGAATTTTCCTGAGTTAAGCAGTAATAAATCCATTATTTGTAGTTTTACTTAAAAGGCAGTTTTTCTTAAGCAGCTTTCTTCCATATTTCATTTTCCTAATGCTAGGTTTTATTTACATATTTTCTACTTATTTTCTAGGAACTAAATAGTGAGTTTTCCTGTTCTGTTTGGTTTTCTTTTTCCCCAGGTGGACTGAGCTGTGTCCAATGATTGAAGCCAGGAAGAATCATGGGCTAGTGTTTGTAAAGGACAAAATATTTGCTGTGGGTGGACAAAATGGCTTAGGTACTCTAATTCTATTAATTCTCTAGCTGGTCACACAAGGTTTCACAGGGGCCTTTTTTCTTTTGCAAAGAATTCATTGTACTCTGTTCAGCTGAAAAACTTTGAGCAATACCATAAAACATGTCCTGTTGTCACATCATTGTGCCTTCCTTCTTTCACCTCTGTACTTCACTGTATTGTATTTTTCAAACTTTTTTACTAATGACAGTACTGTCAAATTCAGATGTGCACCCATATTGTAGCCTAGCTCTGCAGTAGTTAATATGGCTAAACCAGTCATCTGAGAAAAGAGATTTTTTTTTTTTTTTTTTTTTGTTATTCATTATGTATTTTGAGAGATTTTGGCATCCTTTTGAGAGACAGGTAAAGGCGTACCCACTATTTTAGGAACTTCAATCTAAAGACTTAAAGCAAGTCAGCTATTTTAAAGTGGTGAAAAAGAGAACTTTTTTGACTGCCCTAGTTTTGAAATATGACTTACTATCATGGGCAGGTCACTTATGATCTGCCTATCTCCTTGTCTTTAAAACTAGAACAATAATAGTTTATTTCCCAGGAGAATTGAATTTTAATTACACAGTGCTTTTCAAAATAGAAAATTCTCAGCTATGTGGTTTTTTAATCACTATGGTAATTGGAACATCTGATTTCAGATTAATGCTATTTTAGAATATAGCTTGTATTTTAATTAGCTACTAAACCTATTCCAGCATGATTGATTTCTAATGGAAAAATACCAGTAGATGCATTTGTTGCACAAACATTGTATCCATCAGTTATAGCCAGGGCTGCCATTTTGCAAAATGTTCATGTATTCGCTGCTTATTTTAGAAGTGTGTATTATTGAACCAATAAGTTAAAGTATTCTTTTACTGTTCATATTCTGTAGCCTGACTGATTAATTGTTCTTATTGTAATATAATGGGGAAGAGTTATGTCTGGGGTGAAATATTCATATCTCTTAACATTATGTAAGGTTTCTTAATTTCTCAGATCTAATAATTCAGGACTGGAAGTGAAAACTGTGTGACTCCTATTAAAATTGTTAAATAGGGATAACAGGATGTTTGTAGATATTGTAAAGCGTAATTAGTAGCCTATTTCCTAAAGAAGCAAATCTTAGTCACAAAATCTATTCTTCTCTAATAACTTTCGATTCCCTTGGCCCTTTTCAAAGGGACTTAGGCTTTTAAACTTCAATTATTTTAATATCATAATGAAGACAGACATCCTCTATCAGTAAATGACCAATTTAGGTAAAGGTACTGGTGACCCCCCTAGAATAAAATGTCTTCACCATAGGCAAGTTTCATGGATTCCTGAGTTTAGTCACTAGCCACAAATCCATGAGAAATTTGGCATTATTAGTTCTTCTGTTCATGAAGTAACACACTGGAATCTCTAGAAAGCATATAATGTGAAATTTGTTACAACACATCTCGCTTTGTCTCCTTTTTTACTTTTCTCTGTTTCTGTATTTATAAAAGGGTAAACCACTAAATTAGAAACCTGTGGCTTTTTTTCACATTTTTTATTTTACTCTAGGATTTGTGGTTTAATCTAAACCTTGAAAATAAAGACTGTTTAATGAAGCATTTGTATGCTCTAGTTCAGTCCATACGGTATAATGTAATAAGCAGTTATCTATCTCATTGCTTTGTAGGTGGCCTTGATAATGTAGAATATTACGATATCAAGATGAATGAATGGAAGATGGTGTCTCCAATGCCATGGAAAGGTGTAACAGTGAAGTGTGCTGCTGTGGGATCTATAGTCTATGTCCTGGCTGGTTTTCAGGGTGTTGGTCGATTAGGGCACATTCTTGAATATAATACTGAAACAGACAAGTGGATAGCCAACTCCAAAGTCCGTGCTTTCCCAGTGACAAGTTGTTTAATCTGTGTTGTAGACACTTGTGGGGCAAATGAAGAAACTTTAGAGACCTGAAGACCTGTAGGAGATGCTGAGACATTCTTCAAGGACTTGGGGAAAGATGGCTATTGGTGCTTTGCTTCCATGTTTTACTGAATCTTGTTAAACTGAGTAATAGGAAAACTTGAGATGCAGTCTTTGAATTTGTATATACAGCATATTGTACAACATGGATTTTTGTCACGCCCATTTTCTTGTCTGTTTTAAGAGATGGGGATGTGTTTTGAGAATCCATTTACCTAGCTGAGATCATATGGCATCTTCCTTTAAAAGGACTCTGTGTGCGGCCTTGTCAAAAATAGACCAAATCCAATTATTTAGAACTGAAAGCATTTGATGAAGATAAGATTTCTGGTTAAATGACACTTTACCAAGCTCAGTGGCAGAGATTCTTCATTTAATAAAGGTGAGTAAATGCAGCTTGGGTCATGAGAAATATAAGCAAAAAATTTTCTCATTTATACTTACCTGCAGAAATCTTACTAGGATGCAGTGAAGATTTTTCCTCAGGAAAGACCACGGACAGCAGTATAATAAAGATTCCCATGGTGAATGGGGACAGGTTATACAGCTCTCTAGATCGTGATAGCTGCCCTCTTCCAGTGACTTTCTTCCATCACTTGCATGACTGTGTACCAATTTTTAAAGTTAGACGGGCCATATATATAGACTATAGAAACACTTTGCTAATGACATCTTTGGCGTTTTGGGGGAGCTTTCAGAGAAAGACTTTTGTTTTTTTTTATTATACTGAGGTAGGGGGATGGTGGGGGAAGTCCACAATAATTGTGCACTATAATTAGCAAGTTGGAAACTTGGGATTAATTTTCAATATATCTTCCCAGGCATCAGACTGTACGTACTGTGGATGCCAAACCATTAGCAAAGATGGGACTAGGAATGCGAAAGCAAAGTCAATACAACAAATGTATTGATTTTCTTCTTGAAAATGACTGTTTTTAAGATGGCATGAACCAAGTCATTAAAGATACTTTATAGAAGTCTTCTAAAGTTGCACATGGTTATTAATCTCTGGTTTATAAGCATATAGCTCTGTAAATATTTCCAGCCAACATGATAGTAAATTTCTTCCAGTGTAGAAGTTCAGCTTGTCAAGCTATTGGTGTCAATTCTGTGTACATCTTCCAACTTCCAGAGAACTATATAAGAAATGTCTGTACATCTGTCCTGCTCCCATGCTAGTTTATTAGTATCTTCATCCTAATTTTGTCACCTCTCTTCTAACTTGCTAATTTTTTCAGATCTGTTTCTAAGAGACTACTGAGTTGACTTAAAGTTGGTGCTTGCCTACCTGTACCTTATGCATTGCTGGTGGTGTGGATTTTTAGTCTGTTTTATTTCTGAAGAACCCTCTAAGTTCTCCTAAGTAGTATTAATTCCAGTTTTCAAAGTCAGTGCTGCTTTGTAGACTTCCTCCTGGTTTTCTTCCTCATCCTAACAACTCCGCATGTACAGAAAGTAGTAGATGCAGTCACAGGCTTAATAGTGGTTCTGGCAACTCGGTTCTTTATTCAGTAGTAAGTGAATGCTACGGGACTCTTTTTTCCTGTCCCCACTTGCCTTTCCCTTTTCCTGAGCTGTGAAACAAATGTCTCGCGGGTGTCTCCGATCCTCAGTTCTAAAATACGGTAAGAACTGGAGCGAACTGTGCACGTCTTGGGTTGTACAGGCCTTTTGATTTTTTTTTTCTTTTTCCTTTTTAATCTGCTTTCAAAACTCTGAAGCACCTTCTTCTAACTTTATGTCCGAGGGGTTAATAATTCCTTTTAAGCTACTGAAAAACGTGTAAGGACGAAGAAAGAAAGGACTTGCGAGAAGTAGCTCTGCCGGCGGGCGGCTGTCCCGGGGGCCGGGCTGCGCGCCGCTCCGCGAGGGCTCGGCCTTTGTGGAGAGGGGCCGCGTCGCGGCCCACGGCAGCCGAGCCCCCGCCCGCCGACCTCCTCCCCGCACCACCCGGCGCCGCCGTTACCAGCGCGCGGCGGCGGTTGCTCCGAGGCGGGGCGGCGGTTGCTCGGGGCGGGGGGGGAGGGGGGGGGCGGCACCGCCGGGACGGCGGGCGGCGGCCATGGGCTCGGGCCGGGGCTCTGCCTCTTCCCCGCCGCGGCGGCTCCGCCCCGCTGCGCGGCGCCCGCCTCTGACGTCAGGGCGGCGGCGGCGTGCGGCGGCGGGGCCCGGCCTCGCCATGGCCATCTGTCAGTTCTTCCTCCAGGGCCGCTGCCGCTTCGGCGAGAGGTGCTGGAACGAGCATCCCCGCGGCGGCGGCGGCGGGCGGTACGGGCCCCCCGCGGCCCACTACCAAGGTACGGCGGAGCGCGGCGGCCCGGCGCAGAGGGCGGGGGCGCGGGGCCGCGCGGCCGCCCGCGCAGCCTCTGGGCGCGGGGGGGCGGTTGGCGGCGCGGGGGGCTGGGCCGCGTGTCGTGCGTCCCCCCGGCAAGGCGGAGGCGTCGCCGTGCTCGGGACGGTCGGCGGTAGCGTCGCTGCTGGGGGAGGGCGGTGCGAGGTGCGCGCCGCGGGAACAGATGGCGCCGGCAGGCGGGGCGGGGGGGAGCGGCCCGCGGGCGGCGGGGGCGCGGGCGCCGCCCCTCGGGAAAGCCGCTTGTGGGTCTGGCCGGGTGGGAGGGGCGCGGCGGGGAACGCCCTCGGCCGGCAGGTGCGGCGGGGCGGGGCGGGGCTGCGGCCGCTCGTCTCCACCGGCTGAAGGAGCTTCGGCCTCGGCCCGCAACGCGCCCTGACGCCTCCGAGGCCCTAGAGCGTAACCGGGGGGTCTTCGCTGTGCGACAGAGCCGCTGCCGTAGCTATGTGGGCAGGAGCCCCGAACGGGAATGTACTGTGGGTTAAATGCCGGTTGTTTTTTTCTTTTTCCTGCTGGGATAGTTACTTTAAGAAACAAGGTAGGTAAAACTGAAACAGTCCCTCTCCTGCATTGCTAACCGGCTGTTGTTGGCGTGGTGATGCGAGGAGGAGTTCCCGCTTACCTCTGATTAGAGGTAATCAGAACTACCCTGGGCAAGCCACTAAGTTAAGCTCAGGTTAAAACCACTAGGTTAAACAATCAGGTTAACTCCTTAGGAAAAAAACCCTACGTTTTCTTTGCGGGCTTCTTATTGCCACCACAAGGATAGTTATAGTTTTTGTTGATGTCTTGTTTAATATCTTAATGATTTAAGGCTTTTGTTGTTGGTTTGTTTTTTTCCATTGGAAGGTACTAGCAGAGGAGGAGGAGGAGGATGGGGTACTGCTAACCAGAAATACACTAATGTTATCCAGCCGTCTACCTTTAAGTCTAATACATGGGGTGGCAGCAGAGATCACGGAAGAGGATTTTTTGGCTCCTCTGATTTTGGATCATCAGGCGGCAGCAGCAGAAGCGCAGACTTTTCACAGAACAGATTCTCTGCATTAATGAACAGTCAAAATATTGCTGATGGCTATAAAGATGAAGAGGAGAGACTTCTGTAAGTTACAGTCCCGTCTCACTGAAAGCATTTAGAATGAGCAGTCTAAAAGCTTACTGACTTACTAGAGATGATGCAGGGGACACGATCACGAGGAGGAAGCTGGGACATGTAGTGAGAACCATAGAAAACACTACTTCATTTAGTTCGCATGAGTTACACTAGCATGGGAAGAAAGCAATCCTTGTTTTGAACCTGGGTTGGGCAGCTAGACAACCGTGCTGTTAGTAAGATGGTATGGTATTTAAGGTGTGGGCAGGGGGATAAGGGAGGAAACAAAGATTTCAGTACTTGAAAATAAGGGGTCAGAGCCCCTTGGACAGCATTTCAGTCATTTAAAAAAAAACCAACAAAACTCTTCGAGAAAATGAACTATTTGACTTAGTTTTCCTGACACTTAGGATAACAAGTTGTTCTCCCCATAGCAAAACTACTGCAACCTGGTTTCACATGTGTGTATGTTAGAGTCAGCTGAGAGTGACCAGCAGGTTCAAGGCAATTACAGAGCAGGTGACAAGAAGCAACAGGCAGTGTGGTTTCCTGAAGAAGCAAGGTTTTGGAACCACTTTCCTTTTTTTTTTTTTTCAAGATTACATTAAGAAAAGGCTTAACAGATTATTTATTCAGCTTCTCAAACAAGAGTTTATATTGTGTTACAAACATCTGAAATACTGAGAATCTTTGTTTGTTCCTATGTAGTGGTCTGTTTGTCCACTTTAGTTTTTACCCTTTCAATGTTTGTTTACATTTGGATTTACTTTGGTTGATGGAGCTATTTCTGTGCTTTTGCAATGTCTGGAGTTTTATGCTTTTGATTCTTTTCCAAAAACTTATATGGAACACTCATCTCTTTCTTTTTTTTTTTCTCTTTCTCCCCCCCCCCCCCAATTTTGTTATTTAATATGTGCATGTTCATTTATATTGTAAAATCATCTAGTATTGAGACGGTTTTAAATTTTATTATGATCTACAGCTTCAGGGAAAATCCTATGACAGCATCTGCCATACAAGGATTAGAAAATACTTTGTGTGTTTTGGGATTATTTTTTTTAAGATCTGGTTTGATTTATTTGCAGTTAGATGATAAAGTGAAACGCTTTGAAGGGACATTTGGGTATCTTGCCAAATAAGTACTTCCCTTGTTCATTCTGACTAGTGTCACAGTTGGTTAATTTTAATGGTAGCAGGTATTCAAATCTGACTTTGGATTCAAACTAGGCAGTTGCTTCTGGTGGTTTTGTTTTGACCATATAAGTTCACCTTCATCTGTGGTTTTATTTTGTTTTGTTTTCTAGTGAATGTGTAGTGAAAGACATGGAAATTTGGGAATCTTCAGGACAATGGATATTTTCATCTTATTCACCGATGAAAGAAAAGCCGAATGTCTCGGGTAGGTAGTGTTTTTAGTGTTGTCACGTATTGCTGCTATTTAGGATGTTTCTTACACTTGTCCACACTGTTGTACCTCTGTGGAACCACTTGCAACATGATGATTTGCCTTGTGATGCAACAGAAAGGAATATTGGATTATGGCAAATTCCTTTCAGACATTCACATCTTTGAAGCTCTGTAATGAATCCTTTTTGTGTCTCCAACTGTGACTGCCTTATTACAGATAATGTACCAAGGCCCATTTCTTCATAACTATAGAGGGCAATTGGAAGTATTAATATATTTCCTGGAGGTTTTTGATTATTCCTGTCCTTACAGGCTTTCTAGATTTCTCACCAGAAGAGTTGCATCTGGAGTATTATAACTGCAGAGCAAACAATAGCATCCAGAACTATGTAAGTATTTAAAAAACATTGACTTATGTGGACACATTTTGGGGTCGGACTTGTTACTCTTCTTCAGGTGGCAACTCCTGACTCATTTAATTACCAAACTCTAGGAGATTATCAGAATGCCAAAATATTTTTAAATTACTGTGCACTGAATAGGATGTAAAAATAACTGCTAGTCTGTATGCTCTACCATAGCTTCCTATTTCTGTCTGAGATCACAGGCTCAAACTGTCAGATCTGAGCTTCTAAAACTGGTGGCCTAGTGTCTTGACACATCAGCTCCTGCAAAAAGTGGTGGCAATAGACTTTTAGCTAGTCTTAGTTAAATGTATGGTGTTTTCTCAAGCAAGACACTCCTTAACTTAGTCTTGTCGCTGTTCTTGTGTGTTATTTGTAGAAGTTATTTGAATCCTGTCTCAAAAGTTTAATACTTCATATGCTGTTAGTCATTTTGATTGTTATAGCTGGTTATATAGTACTTTTACATATCTTTGTTGCAGGGAATTAATGCTGAAAATAGCAGATACTTCTAAAGGACTATATACATTTCGAGAAAAAAAAGACCACATGTTTTTATATAAATATATCTCAATTAATATGTATTGTTCCTCCCTCATAGTCCTATCAATATCAAGGAAGCTAGCAGAGTTTAATGTTGTGCCAGGAAAGGAATTAGACTGTTGGAGATGCAAGTACAAACTAATTCAAGCGACATTACACTCTTTCCTCTTCTCCATGGTTCTGTATTGTAGAAGGAACTGCAGTTGTCACCACTCTTGTTTCATGTGTTTAGAATTATGAGAATTGCATTTCAGAGACAGGAGATACTTTAGTGGTTTTTTTTTTTAAACTTCAATTAAAAAAACTGAAATGATTAAACAATACACTATGCCTGGCTATTAAAAAAAAAACAAAACAAAACATTTGTAGTCTCACTGAAGCGCTGAGTGCAAGTTCATGAAAGTCTCAGTGTACAGGTGATAACTATGTGATACAGTTCTGATGTGTGGAAAACAGACTTCTTGACTCCCCTTGTCTCAGTTGTCTCACAACATGTTTAAGTACATGTCTTTTCCAAAGCATGTTTCTATTCTTAAACTGTGTCAAAATCTGAATTTTTCCAGTCTGTTGTATAAGAGCTGATACCAAGCAACATGATCTTCCAGCATGTGACTAGACACAAAAGAATTATTGATGTTTGTGATGTAAGACTCTTTTGAAAAATTAAGGAATCTATTTACAAAAAGATCACTTGTTCCACTCTTACAGGGATTTGGGACATTATATGTTTTACTTGTTCAGTTGTTAAGGAAAATTCAATTAGGCCAGGCTTCGAATAAGGCGTGTTGATAAACTTAAATATAGGAAATTCAGGTTTGAAATTCCTGAAAAGTTATTTAAAGACTTTCCAGTCTCTTGTTTAATACTTTAATCACAGTTATCAAGGACACAGGTACTATTTATTGCTAGCATATATTCTGTGCAGTAATCTGTTGGATCACGTTTAAGGGGGCTGATTTAAATGATGGAAGTCAATTTCTGCAAAGCTAAGTATTTTAGGATGATACTATTAAAGTGTTCTGAATTATAGTGTTTTGAAAGTGGGCATTTTTTTTTCTGAAAATGTGGGAGAAGCTAAGGTAAATCTTAGGACTTCAGCTTAACGAGTGAGCACATAAATGGACAGGCCAGAAATAAGGATTGAAGAGTTTGTTCTCATATACTTAAAACTTACAGTTTAAGGGCAACGGTAAGAGAATTTAGAGGAATTCTGTGTTAATAACAAAAATTTCAGTTCTTCGCCTTGAAGTTTCAGGAAAGCAAAAATCTTGTCATGTTGGCTTAATGAAGTTCTTTTCTAATTCTAGAAATCTTCTTTCAGTTTAGTTGTCAGATCACTCTATTTTCATTTTTTTAAGTCTTCACCAATAATAAAAACATGTGTTTCTTTTCCCCCCTTTTAGATAAATTCTGTCCAACAGTTAGCAAAACAATGGAAAAATCGGCTGCTTCAGTTGAAAGCTTTAAATGCATCGACAAAAGCAGCTTTGGTAAGTGTTAATGAAAGGTAAAATGTTTCCATTCCTGATGTCTTTTTTTTTTTTATTAGTCTTGGGCAAATTTTTCTTAGAGGCATATGGTTTTTTTAGACACATCCTGCCAAACTGTTCTGAAAATGCCAACATTAATTTCTGTTACAAAGATTTCTAAGACATGGTAGTTGTAATATGCCACCTTGTTTTTAATGAAGAGAGCTTGCAAATGTTCCACAGAAACTTCAGCTGTTATCAAAGTATTTATCTACACTTCTACTACCTTTCTATAAGTAGGTGATAGGTATTGCTTTGAAGATTGCACGATACTGTATTTTACAACCAAAAATACATTATTCTTTTAGGGCATCCTTGTTTGCACCTAAATAGCTGAGACATGAAAGTGTTTGATTCTTAGATTTGTTGGCAATTTTATGGTAGATCTATGAACTGTTCTGAAAATCTCAGCTACGATGTGTTATATTCTGGCACCGCAGCCTTGAAAAGCATCTGTTTGGCTGACTGGCAGCATGAAGAACTTGGCAGTTAGAATGCTCCTGGGAACATTAGAGAAAGTGGAAAGGGTGTAAGGAAGAATGACATGAGAGAGTAATGACTGCATTTTGAAAACTGCCCCATTTCTCCATCCATGTGTTTTTTATAGGTGATAGAAATGTGACTGAATATTCTAGCACTGCTTGAGTCAGGTGAACATGAAAGTCTCTGAACAGTTTTGGGTCTTTACATCCACCTTTCTGTGGAATCATGAAATCAGTGAATTGCAGGCGGGTATTATAAAACCCTTCAGTTAACTAAGGAAAGTAGTGACTCAGGATGGTTCCATGTTAGCAAGGCAGCAGCTGGATCCCAGCTTTGGAATACAATCATTGCAAGCCACGTGAAAATAACCATAGCTTAAAGCTGGGATCCAGTCAAGTACATGTATAGTAAGTGGTAAATGTCCACCCCACCTTTTCTTCCACGTGCTGATGTTGACTCGTCCAAGGTATAATCAGCAGACAAGACCAGAATTGTCCTCCAGTCCATCTTAGGATAAATAGAGCATTTTGGTAATGCCAGAATGAGAAATTGATAGATAGCTGGGAGAGAAACTGTTTGGATAAAATTTGAAGATATAAAGGGTAGTTGTTCCTGGGAAGGTGACAAACACTTGTGAATCTAGATGTGCCAGAAAAGAATGCTTGAGTTAAAGCCAATATTAAATAACCAGGAAGACAGAGTAAGTTGATTTAAGTGGAGTCTGCATGAAGAGCATTAAAGTTTTGGTAATATGATTGCTGAAGGTGAAGAAGTGGGACTTGGGCTTTAGCACAGAAGACTAGATGTGCCAAGGTGAGGGAACAGACTAAGTCAAAGCAATGACATAGATAGGGTCATAAAGCACTAATTGAAATAGGTAAGAGATGAGAACAAGAGCTGGAAGAGGTGTTCAGGTCATTGACTGCCAGACAAAAATCTGTAAATTGTAATATATTTGTGTTTCTGGAGTGTTTTACAGAGAATAGTGTATAGCCTTAAAGCATTTTGTTCATAGCTGCAGGAGCATGCAATTGTGATGAAAGTGATCAGTGTCTAACTTAGTCTAAATTGCATTAAATTGGACTGGGCAGCTGTATTTTTGCTTCAAGTATTTGTTGAAAGACATTTCCCTGTTTTGGAATCTAGTTTTCATTTATGTATTTGGAATTTTTTAAGCTATCTGAATTAAAGAACACAGTCACTCAACCATTGCCTTCCTTTGGATTTGGAGGACAGCAGACATCGAGCTTTGGGTTGTCAAGTAAGTTGCTACATTGAGAGCCAACAGTTAAACATTTTCTTGAGTTTTTCTCCTTCTGCATTATTGAAATACAGCAGTGGTTTAGTATCACAGGTGTGCACATTCTAACATTTTTTTTATAAATTTTGTAATTACAGGCTTTCCTGTGAACAGCAGCAGTAACAGTGCTAGCAGTTTCTCCTTTAAAACAAGTTCCACTCTCATCAGTGGATCATCTGGAAACACCCCTGCTTTTGGGAGCTCTTCTGCTGGTTGTAATCCTCCTGCATTTGGTGTGACGTCCTCTCCTAGCGTATCCCACTCTGTTGGTTTTGGCAGCCCGGCAGCTCCATCTGCAGCCTCCTTCTCATTTAAAACTTCTGAAACAACTAGTGGTTTTGGAACTTCTGGGTTTTCGGGGTTTGGCAATTCTTCTGCTGTAAACTCTTCAAGCACCACTCCACTTGCAGCCTTTGGAGCTTTTAATGCAGCAGTAGCAGCTTCTCCCTCACATTCAAGCAGTACTTTATTTGGACAGACTGCCACTGCCTCTGGACATAACATAACATCAGCGTCCTCTGCAGTCACAAACAATACTACAGCAGAAAAGTTATTTACACCAAAGAGTGAATTATCAGCTGAAGAGTTGAAACAATTTGAAGCAAAAAAGTTTACGATGGGAAAGATTCCTCTTAAGCCACCACCATTAGAACTTTTAAGTGTTTAGGACTTTTGTTTATTCTGAAATAATATGTTTTTGTAACTTCTCTGATACCTCAAGTACCCGATTTTTGTGGTTGAGTAATGAAATAAAATGCTTCCGTTTGAGTTAATTTTTGTTTCACCTCTAAGTCTTCTGCAATAGTAAATTCACAGGTATAAACCTGTGAACATTATATTTTATAATTTCTTGCTTGTTTTGGAATGGACCTTTTAAATCTAAGAAATGAACTAAGGAAAATAAAGTTCCCTTTTATATTCTGTACTGTGAAATTCTGGGCAAAAACTATATTGAAAAGGCTTTGTCAAAAGTAGGAATGCTTTGGTGAGGTATTCACAACCTACTGTGAGTAGAATGCTAGAAAGAAACAGATGCAGTGCAAGACTGCCTGTTGTTGGACTACCTTGTCTTTTGCCTCTTATTTAAAGGGTTTGTGCAGCCTTTGACAATTGTGTTTGGAGGTAGAGGGTTCCTGTGGGGTCTGTACCTAGCCGCTTGCTTCTGTCACCTCTCCCAGTTGATGCAATTCAGCTTTTGTTAGTTGTTCTGCTTGAGGTCATAATCCATGCATTAATGTAATACATTTGGGGAGGACAGCCTTGAAAGCATTCATCATGAATGAGCTTGTGGTTTGCTATTTTGAGCCCTCTTAGATAAAACTTTGCAAGCAATTGCAAAACTACTTACTACATTTATGTGAATTGATAGAATTTTGTTGTCTGGTTCTCAACACTTGATGAGTGCATATATTAGCAGTACCTTTTCTGAATTAATGATATTAAGGTGTACATTTTGCCAAGATGTGATAAAGCAGGGGTCAGGAATCTTCTAGAAAAGGTACAAGAGTCAAGTGAAGAGAACATTTGTTTTTGACCAGGCCCTCCCATTAATGGTTTTAAAAATTACAATACCCCATATTTAAGAGGAAAGCAAAAGTTTACTCCAGGATATACGTAAATAAATTGTTTGTTTCCTTAACAGTTGAAGATAACATTTCAGTTCTTGCTGTGGAAACCCATGGTCCTATTTAAAACTTCACTATAGCTGTGTTTCATACCAAAGGTCCATAGCACACTGTCTTGCTAAAACTGTGAAGAAATTTAACATTTAGGATGATAGGCCAGGGGTTGGCACTCTGCAGGCTTAATAGAAACCCAGGTTCCTCAGTCTGTGTGCTCAGTGTAAATGTACCAGAAACTTGCATATGTTATGCTATAGTACTGTGTTGCTTATATGGATTTTTCTGGTGATAGTTTTGTAGATGAAATAAGGCATTTGTGTTTTGTTGTTGTTAATGACCCAGTGCTGGCTTCCTGTAACTCACAAACAAAATACTCTAATGAAGTGTGTTTTTATGAAGGTCTCCAGAGCAGTACTAAGACTTTTACAAATTAAGACATTTACATCTGTCAGGGCTCACTTAGCTCTGGATCGTTTATGCCAGTTACTCAGATTTTGACACAGGAACGGAGGAACATACCAAAATCTGTTATGCCACTGTAGTTGCAGAAATCCCCCATCTCTTGTAAAAAGTTAGTATTTAACAACAAACAAAAACAAGTCTGGTTTGTCAGATGAATTCCGTAACTGTCTGAACTTGTTCTATTACATGCTATACCCTTTCATGTATTTCATTTGTGAAGCCTTAGTCATTCTCAAACCCAATTGTATGAGAAAGCTACAACGTTTTTTTTAAAGTTCCAATAATTTATATTATTATTTGTATTAAAGCAACATTCTAGCATGGCAAGAGTATATTTTGGGGTAAAGGTACAGAATTAAGTCCTGCTGATAACCTTAAGGATCCCATGGCATGTTTTAGAGGACTGTGGATGGTTTTGTCTTACATTTAAAGTATTAATAGTTTTGAAGTCACCTGTGCTTTTTTCCTAGCGCTCATCCTCTTAAATGACTACTTTAACAAACAAAAAAAAGACCAGAACATTCTAAGTCACAGGATAGGCTACCTCTGACGAATGCCAAAGCTATCTTTACTAAGTTGAAGTGTCTTTATACACAAGGCCTCAGCAAGATTTTTGAGCTTCTGTACCTCAGTGCTGCTGCGGTACATAAGAGCTTAAAGCAGCTTGCTTTTGAACTTAAGCGATGAGCTAAAACCTTTAGCCTTTCTTAGAGTAGCTCAGCAGGCTGTTGCTGCTAAGCTGCACTAAGAGCTTTCAAGGCTCAAAAGTACGCAAGCGCTTTAAGTGGAAGTGCTTTTGCTGGGGAAAAAAAAAAAGGCCATGAAAAATCTGAACAATCTACTGTACATACCCAAAAGAACATTGGCTAGATGTTCTTAAACATCATTCTAACCTACAGGGACCTAAGGGGACAAGGGAATTTTGAAGTCTTAGGTCACCTTGCCCTTAAGAAATGGAAAGGTTAAGGGAAGTATTCCTAATTTAGATGACAATAAATTAAAAACAAACAAACAAAAAAACCCAAAACCAACATGTTTGATCATTATTTTTTTTAATAAATGCACTTTTCCAGATCATCTCCTCACTCTCAAAGAAAAATAAAAAAAATCGCTATTACAGAGATACTAAGACTTGGTGTTTCATCCCAAATGGGCTTCTGAACATCTAAAAAGATGGCAGAGAGCCATATGATATGATTTAACTAGCAAAAGGCAAGCTGTGTATTTAGCTGCAGAGGTAGAGATAAGGAGAGGATAGAACAGAAAGAAATAGTATTGTGCTAGTGGGCTTACTAAACTGCAGAAAATAAGCAACAATTTGTCAGTAGATCAAAGCAATCTTTCCCAACATTTGCACTGCATTTCATTTTTTTTTGCTGTTCATCCTGTTCTGCTTTTGGTATACTTAATATCAAAGTTGGTTGCAAGTACAAAGGTGGCTAAATACTATCTTCCTTTTAGGTACAACCCTTTCATTTTTCTTCACTTTTCCTTTTTGCAACTGCTTTTTTG
The DNA here is from genome assembly GCF_964188355.1 of Buteo buteo. NCBI lineage: Eukaryota > Metazoa > Chordata > Aves > Accipitriformes > Accipitridae > Buteo > Buteo buteo. The sequence continues at coordinate 36,399,329 of NC_134172.1, forward strand.
TTTGGTATATGGCTCTTCTCCAGAAAGTCATAGTACTGTGGTCTGGCATATAAAAATACATACAGGGTAGCAGCAAACTCACAGATCTCACTTACTGTACCTCGTTTTAGAACAGGAAACATGAGGTGAAGATGCAAGCAAAGAGGCATAATGTGTCCTGATTAGTAGAAGAACTTGGTCTGTGAAACAGGCTAGAACATTCAAGCTCCACGTGATATTTTCAAGTGCTTCCCTTACTTTGAAATAACAGGATTTATGAGTCACTGAAATTCCTGTGGTGTGGTACAAGCAACTAATTTGAAGAATGAGTTGAAGTTTTGGTTTCCAAGAGGTCATGGATTAATCCTCAAACAGCAGCACTTGAGACTGGCTGTATACAAGAGAAAAACCCTCCACTGCCCCAGCAGAGGAAGCAATCCAGCACCTAACAAAGGGAATTTTCTCTGCCCTTTTCCCTCCAGATGATACTAGCAGCACTGGGAGATCTCAAAATGTGAGCTAGTAGCACGGGGGGCAGGGAGCGAGCCTCAGAAAACATTAAAATTTTGTCTTAAGAGTTAAGCGTCATAGTAGCCAAGCGCTCTGTAGTTTCACTGTATGCAGCAGAAAGTGGCAACGTAGCCTTACATTGAATGAAGGAAGATGGACTGCAAATAATCAACTGACTAGATTTAAGCCTCAGAGAATAAAGCTAAGGTCACCAACAACAATAAATCAACAACAGCCAGAAGGATAAGGAAAGAAGAGCTTTCACAAACATGTCTAGGGGAAAAGGAATAAAAAAAGCCTATTAATACAGGAGCACCGAAGTGAGATTGATAACTGAAATGGTGGAAATCTATTTTAAAAAATACTTGAAAAGAGGGAGAGTTGAAAACCAATGAGGATGTAATGCAGTAACTGATAAAAGGCAAGTAAGAAAATATTTGTGAAATACGAGCTTACTGCAGCACAGTGGGAGTCCAGATAATTTGCTGTACTGGTCAGTAAGGGAATCAGCTAATGGACTTGCCGTAGTTCTGGTAATTATCCGGGTAAGCGATAGAGCTCCAGGGATGTGCTAGCAGGCTGGGGAAATAATATATCTTAGCAAGCAAAGGTACTTTGTTGGTGGTTACAAATAATTTGAAGAGGTTCTAAAGACACCAGATCTGGCTTTTAGTAAGGTATTTGATACAGGCATTTAAGAAGTGTCAGATGTTTATGTAACAGTGATTAGGGTTAGCCATTAGTCAGAAACATCAACAAGCAAGTGAATGCTTTTTGTTCATAGTCTACCTCCCATGTCCTAATGTAGAGTATAGAGAGAAACTGTAATTTGATATTTACCTGGACAATAGTGGAGGAAGAAAGCCATAGGTTGTATTTAGACAATTTAAGTAGATGTCTAATTGTATTAGCCAGCAGCTGAAGGAAAAATCTAGACTACTAATATTCAGAGAGGCAGAGAAAACTGTAGAGTTAAAAGGTACTGATAGTGAGAGATGGAGTCACAGTGGTTTAGATCAGTAAAATGCAGTTTGAGCTGTAGGAATCTCCTACAACTGCGGTAATGCTGTGCTTGGTTCTGAGCACGCAGCTGCCAGAGAGCTACGTGACGAGTAGCAGGAGATTTAGAGAGCAAGAAAAGCGATTGGAAATGAGAATTTAGGAGGAAACTTAAGAGCTGAATAATTACTGCTTGGTGAAAGCAGAGTCAGTGGCATGGAATGACTGTCTTATTGAAAGGGTACCCTCTCAGAAAGGAGGAAACGGGATTTTTTTAAGGCATCTTGAGTAGTAACCAGAATATTGCAGTACTTCGTCAGAGGTATCTTAGACAGGAAGTTTCCCACCTGGGAAAGTCCTTTTCTTCCTCTGTTAAGATCTGGTCAAACCAAAATGAAAACACTAGAAACAAATCCCTACCTGTCAGGACTAACAGTACGTGTCCTCAGAGATGCAGCAGTCAACATAAGTAGATGTGTTCTCTTGCCTTTGAACCAAAATACACCAGCACTTGTGAAGAGAGCGACAACAGTGCAACGCTGAGGATTTGGGACAGGCAGCAGTATGTGCCTGCCACCTCTCCTGGGAATGATTTCGGGGCTGGCCATAAAGAGGGCACCTTTCTCCACTGAGTTTAGAGAGGCAGATGAGCTCCCTAACACTGGGAGTGAATATGCCTCTTGGTCTTGAAACTCTCACTTGCAATTGCCTGGTTTTCCTGTTAAGAATAACCAAGTAAAAAAAAAGAGAGTAGTTCTCAGCAACTCAGCCTCAGGCAATATTCTTATTTAATCTGCAGTGCTGTTGCAAGTTTTCAGTTTGGTCTGCAGAATAATGCTAGGCACATTCTTACAACGCTCTATCATGCAATGGGTTCCTTGGTGGGACTTACCGTCCTGCAAAAGAACAAAACCAGATCTTAAAATGGAGGGAAGAAGAGCAAGAAGAACAACAAGATTTAGATGTCAGCAGGCTGGTCGACATTTTTGTTTAGGTATGTGGATTGCTTTGTCTTCCCTCCACAGGCAGTAGGGTTTGTTATTACTGCGTCACATGAGAGACATAAGAAACAAGTTTTACATCTCACCGCTTCCAGCAGGCAGATCTGTTATGTTGCTAATTGCATAGTAGTCATCAGAAAAGTGATCTTGGTGGTTTTAAAGTACCTGCAGCAATTGTATCCTGTTCCACCTGAATTTCTGTTTCGTTATGGCGGTGTGCTCTTAGCGAACTAAATGCTTTCTAGTCAGCATTGAGTCATGCTTCTGTAAATCTTCCGTGGAGCCTTATCTTTGCAAATTACACAAAATGTGCCCACTGCATATGCCCTAAAAAGTAATTAGATTAGTTCTAATTATACCAAATAAACCAACCCTCCTGTATGAATCAAACAAGCAACATTTGCGTGTGTGCATGTAAAACCATGTCACATCACTTTTAAAGGGAGACTAATGACATACAGTTTTGATCTCCGATAGCTTAGCTTTTCTGTCTAACCAGTGCTGTTGTGTTTTTCTCAGCCTGACAAGCATCTGTACAGCTCTGGCTTGTGATGCACTTCAGTATTAAAGCACTCCTTATAGTCACATGAGATTTTGTTGTTGTAGTTTACTTCTGCAAGTATGGGCTTCTCTTGAAGTATATCTGTAATGATGAAATAGAACTAAAATTATATAAAACTGAAATAGCAGTTTATAACCATGAGTTGCATTTTTTTTAAAAAAAGCCTGGTATCACTTACTGTTTCTGTATGATAAATGGACAGTAGGCTAGGCAGAGAAGAACCCTCTGTATTTGGTATACATTAATTCTTTGGGGCAGAAGAGAGCCTTCAGCATTCTCCCACGGCCTGTGTGCTTGCTCAGCAGCTCCCACGGGGCTGGGGACCAACAGGCCCTTGCAAAGCAAAGCGCTGCTTGAACTTCCCTGTAGGAACTTGGCACAGCATAAAAAAGAGACCCAGCCTGCAGGCAGATCTGCCTACCTTGAGATAAGGCTGTCTCAAATTTCACTGTAGATCCTCCTGCCTGGAGCCTGGTTCAGACATCTCTGTCTAACCCACCTGACTTCCCAGAGACTGATGCCTTTCCCCCTGCCCTGCGTGCCTCACACTCCCCCCAGGCTCCCTGGTTCCCCGCTTCTGCGTACTGGGGGACACAACTCCCTTGGCCTTCCCACGCAGGTTTTGCGGAGGGAAATGGCCACCAGAAACCCCTCCTCTCCAGAGGTCTGTGCCTCTTCCTGAAGCCTGCCGGGGAATTCACACATGCATACAACACCGGTGACCCTGTGGGGACACCGTATTCATGAATAATTTGAGACACCTCCAAGCCAGCCCGAGAACACAAGCAGAGCTGTATGTCACAGGTGGGTGCTGATACAGCTCCAGCGCGACTTGTCTTTCCCGCTGGTGCTGTTTCAGGCTTCTGTCCCATTAGTGCCCTTTACTCACACAAACTCCACATCATATGAGATTTCTAGCAAATTGAATCCCCCTTAACCTTTAATCATCTTCTATAACCACTGGTCAGCTCCTCCTGCCTGTTCTTCCCAGACAGCTGTCTTTGCCTCTACTTCTCAAGACCACACCTAGAAACTCAGAGATACTAAAGCTCCCCTCTGGCCCCTACCAAGAGAGTGCTTCTGGTTCTCCAGACACTTCTCTGAAGCAGGTCAGGTTTCTTTTCTCCTAAAAAACACCGATACGGTGATGTACCTTCCTCTCCGGCTTGTCCTCTAGTCCCCCACCCCTTCAGCAGGGAGCACACAACAGGGACGGTCTCTACCCCGAGCTGTGCGGTGGAGGCAGAGGTGGCACCAGCATTTTGTCATCCATCAGGTGTACAACCCAGGGAAGGAGGAAGCACCTCTGGGCCTCCACACAATGATGAGTGTAGTCTGTCTGCTAACAGTTGCTTAATTTGTATCTCCTAACAATCAGGGTAACTTTCTCCTGGTTTTCCCTTCTGAGCAATGCTGTACAGAGGATGAGGAAAAGAGGAAAAAAAAAAGGGGGGGGGGCAAGTTTGCTGAAATCCATGATACTGCCAGGGGTAAAAGCCTGGACACCCTAACTTTTGGTTATGTGGTTGAAGTACAAGTCCATCCTTTTTTTCCACAGTAAAACTAGAAAGCAATGCCTATCAAAGAACACACATTACACAAGTAACACAAGCAATCTAAGTTAATCCTTGCAGCAGAAAATACATCTGGTTGCCAATAACAGGTCTGTACCGAGGTAACCAAGTTAAGCTGGACACCTGACAACATATAAGGTTGTCCTGTGCTGAAAAAACAGGGAGCTATCGCTGACCTTTTCTTCTCTATTTATCTACTTTTGGTTTGGAAAATATTGGGTAACATTAAAGAGATTAGCGGAGTGTCTCAATATGAAACACAGTACTGGAGAACAAACAAATAAACGCACACAAGATGCTTCTCCATCACAGCTGCAATAAACTGGTTCTGGCAGCAAAGAGATTTTCTCCTACTTAAGTGGTCACTGGACACATTCCATCCTTATGATGATCTACTTTGAGAAGGTTTATTCTTCCAACAATAACATAACAGAAACAGTCACAAACAGAGGGAGTCCTATAAAGCAACTAAAGAGTACATGAGAACAATATGTAGCCTTTTTTTTGTTCTTTTTAAAAATCTGCTAGTGTGTGAGTGGCTGTAATTTATACCTATGCATCCTAGATCATTTACTTAGGAGTCTGTATACATTGCAGTACTTGGTGTATGGGAAGAGGAAATAAATTGCTTTTTACAGCGTTCCCACCTCTGATGCTGGGTCTGTGATGATTCGCGGGGCCCTGGAGCTCAGCTGGAGGACTCAGGAGCTGAGAAGCCCCAGTGCACGCTGTGTAACCTGCGTGCCCTGCTCAGCTCTTGCAGACCCTCCGTGTGGACCCATCTCTAGAAAAGATGCCCCAGAGTTGTGATGCTGGCTGTTAGCCATCTAAAAATTTCCCTATGGAAGCAGGACTCCCAAATGGCAATTTCAGTTTCTGACACAGTGCACAGGAGCCAAAAAAACTGCTGAGGGCCAGTTCATGATGTTTTCTGCTTTATATTCAAATTACTCAATTTTAGCAGGTTTCCTGAGAAGATAACATGGGTTTGATTATACTGTCTGATCATCTCTCTGCGATTCCTTCTGCACCAGTCACTTTTTTTTAAGCCCATGGCTAATTTCCAGGCACTTAAGTCTCGAAGTTGACTGTATTCTCATAACTGTAGTAAGAATTGGCAGCTGAATGAGGAAAGAGACCAAAATTAGTGTTGCAACTGAAAGAAAAACAGGCAAAACTCAGCTGCTATGAATACTGTTAACAACTGGCTGGCTGATCAGCACATACATAAATCTAGTACCTGGAATAGTCTGCCAGATTTTTGCCCCATTGGGTATTACAGAGGACAAAGGGCACCGATCTATAGCAAACTAAGTTTCATAAGCACATTCTGTGGGTCAAAACCAACTCATTTCAAATATCAAAGCAAAATTCTTCCATGTTCAAACATGAAGTTAACCCAGGAACAAGGAGCAATACTGCGCTTGCAAGTTCAAATATAACAATTGAGCCTCCTAACTTCACACTGGATTGCTAACTTGCTGCCAATTTTGTACTTAACTGAAATCAGTGAAATTATCCATGATCCAAGAGCTGTGCTGATGGACCCCAAGCCTCATCATTCCTAGGATCCTGCCATTGTAGGACCTTCCAGCCTCCCAGAGCTTATGGAGAAAACAGGATCATTGCAGAAGAGCTTCTACAGTGAAACAGAAACCATGAACAATCTTTCACTTAAATGAAACTGGAAATAACAATCTTATTTAATAATAAGATGGCCTTCTGGCCAGTTTCTAGCAATGATTGTTCACTAACCCGTTACTGTATCACTAACCCTTCATCCTATCGTATGATGCACTATATTAATTTGTTTGCTCTTTCCTTTAGCATAGAGTACCATTTCTGCCAAAACACGTGAAATTTTTCAAGACGTTTCACATACCCTCAGATTATTTTGAGGAAAGTGCTGGCTCTATCTATCAGCTGAGGAGATTTGCAACATATTCATTCATCTTCTAATCTTAAACCTAACAAAACTTACTCCATAAGGCTTAAGGTACAGGAGAGTCTGAATGTGAACAAACTCGGACAACTTGAAATGTTTTTCCATCGCACACGGCAGACTCAAGAAGCCCAAGCAGCCACTGGGTCCCTCTGTTCAAACTGGAGAGAGTTGACCGTGTATGACTGTATTCAGCCCCCTTTACTTTGCAGGGCAACCACCACCCCCAAAAAAGGCCCCAAAATATTCAAGGCAACCCACGTCTCAGTAAGAATATTCAGACTCACCAGTAAACTGAAGCTCAGGCAGACTCCAGAGCACAGCTCTGATGGGCTTTCTACAGGAAACACCACTGAACCAGTAACTGCATCTCCTCTAACTTGACGTAGCTTCTGCCTGCTCGTATACCATCATCTCCAGCTGGTGACCTCTTACACAGTTATCATACAAGGCTTAATAAAACTTTTGAAACAGCCAGGCAAGACTTCCCCTGTTCAAGTGTAAAACAAGAGAAAGCAAAAAGCAGAAAAACACTAGATCAAGCCCTCAGCCCTATTGCATTACTCCTCGAATATCTGCACTGCCGGCAGCAGAGGCTCCTTCCCGCTTGCTTCAGCTGTGGCCTGTTGCAGCCTGAGAGGGTGAAAGCAAGGAAGCATGTGTTGAGAAGTCCCTTACAATGGTAATGAGAAAAGGATGACTGTAAAAGTTTGCTTGGGTCCCTAGCAGAGGATTACATCTCTGTGCACCTTCTCCTCTCTGTGGGCACACAGGTTCCACTGAGGTTTGTGTCCTGGATCGTCAAAACATTACCCTAATTGTACGAAAAAAGGTAGAACTGTGCTACTTACTCTCATTCTCTGCTGCCACCCTCTCTTCCTGCCTCCCAAGTGTTGCTACCTGTATTGGCCAAGGTGGAAGCCACCAAAGATTACCTGCTGTTCGTATGGCTACCACAAGGGCTTGAGTTAGTACAAGAGCAACCTTTGCTTATGACCAATGAATTATATAGGTAATAGGCAAGTACTGAGTAGGGTTGCATTTATCCAGAGCACCAAAGCTGGCATGGTAAAAGGCTGGCTGAGCTGAGGCCATACCGTAGAACCACAAAAGCACATGAAAACATTCCTGCAATACTGGTGCTTGGCTGCCTGGATGATCATTACATGGTCATGAAATGCTTAGCACAAAGCAGTGATAGCTGATTATGCCCCCTAAATACTGCTGTGGTACTAACACTAAGTGGTTCCATTAGCAAGTTCGTTTCACCAGTTCTTAATTACAGAGAAACTTGGGAAGCTAGAAACATCGAAGGAACCCTTTGCCCTAACCAGATAAATCTTGTCTTTATTCCTATGACATTTTAAAATTTCTCACCCTATTAGTTTGAAAACCTGTTGTAGGCTGTTAGGATTTAAATCAATACATGCTGATTTGGAGACTTCAAAGGTAAATGGAAGGTTAGGTAGACAGCTACAAAATTGCTTCCTTTCAATGGTTTTCAGGTACATAAGAAATAGAATTAAATACCTTTCTGGTCTCCCAAACTGTCCACTATAATACCCCACACCAGTCATTATTTAACTGAATTTAAAAGCTCTCCCTAAAGATTGTGATGTATCTTGAAGCACAGAGCTGCCTGCTCTCAGCATTATCTCTGTAAATTATTATTAGCAAAAAACTTGTGTCCATCAACTCTTTCTCCACACAACATTCTGCAAAAGCATGAGAGGACTGACTTAAACCCTGAAGGAACTTAACCAAAGGTCACTACTGGGCAACAGACCCTTGCAGACATTACTACAGCCCTTACAGCCATCGAAATGGCCCTAGACTGAGGCATAGCAAAAGAAAAGGACCTGTCCAACGAGAATGCAATGAGTAGGGGTGGAGTCTCTTTTAAACTGCCTGCTTTGTCTCAGTCTATATTTGCTCTGATTTAAATAGTGTATAGTTCTCATTTATGTTCTAACCAGACACAGCTCTTGAGAGCCAAAGCCTTTCTTGTGTATCAGGGACACTTGTTTTAAGGAGAAGCCCTCTGAAAGCTCTGAATGATTCAGTGATTCCCCACCCAACAGGAAATCACCTTTCTTCTGCTGTAAATAACTCGAACCTTTTTTTCTATTTAAAAATAATATCTATTACAAATACCTTATGAGAGAGTTCTGCATAATCTGAAAACACATGAAAAGCATTCAAATACTATAGGAATGAAAACTATTAAACATGTTGTAGATAAATAAGACAGAGTTTGCATGTCCCTCTGCTTTCAGTACAAAGTTGTGATGAAGAGGCAGGTTCTGTAATTTGAGCAAAAATTTCATGAAAATTGTATTTTCCAGGGCTTTTGACTCCTATCTGCATAAACACATCATCCTGAAGCTTCCCAACAAATGTCACCTGAAGTCCAAAGCATGTGACTATGGAACAGTGTAAATGTCCTCCCTGTGCCTTTCAAGATACTCAAATAGCGTCCTTAAGCCTTGCTACATTTGACTTCAAAAATTTCATAATGCAGTTTATTCCTTACTTGTTTTATTTATACTTGCTGTAATTCTAAGAGGCTTGAAGACCTGACACTAAATTCTTAATTAAATACTTTGTGACTTTCATACAGTTTTCCACTGAATTTAGATAGCCAGAGGCATTTTTAGCTGCTTAAACAGAGGAGCAGTTGTCAGTGTCGTGTCCATCCTGGGGAGAGACTGTATTAGCTCCTGGGAAGACCATGCTGGGTTATCCAGAGGGAAGGGGAGCTGGTTTATGATGTTTTGGTGGGCTGCTCCACCAAACCAAAGTGTCATCTTTGATCACTTTCTCTCAGAACCTTCCCATTTCATATGAATTAAAGAAATAAATCAAAGTTGCCTTCAAACATTTCCAATTAGTGCGAGTACGAGTCCTTAACAGGGTACTAGAGGTGCTGGGGGGGATGTATGGGGTCAGGAACACACTGCCATTCCTCAGCACAGCAGGCAGAGCACTGATGGTGGTTATTGATAATTACATATGCAGCTGCATGGCATTTTTAGTTATTGTTATGCCTGCGGCCCTCATTTTGCTTAAAGTATTACTAATCCTCCCTCTTCTTGATTTTCCTCTGTTACTTTTAGAAAGAAAGTTATTTACCCAAAGAGTAGAGTGGCAGCGGAGTCTCCTTCTTCATATTCATGCATCTTTTTCCTAGCTGCTGAAGATGTTTTGAACACCTCGTTGTGCTTTCCCTCTTGCTGTTCAGATGGCTGAGATGGAGAGGATGATAAAGAACCCTGTATTACAGACTCTCTGCAAAGCACCCCCAGATAGTAGTGATGTTTTTAACATTTTCTTTCTGAAAAATCTCTCTACCTTTTCTCCTCAGTCACATGGCCCTATGCATTTACTATGAAGCTTTTAATCTTGCTTCAGTTAGACAAGGGACACATGCATCCTAAGTCACTTTTGTGCTAAGTGTTATGACACAAGCAAAAAATGAAAGCAAACAAACTGATCTCACTGTTCTGATGGTTCAGCTGTGGTTTAACAAGACAATTTCTTACAGTTAAAGATTTCTACTAGAAGCCAGAGCTGGATTTCTTCTGAGGTATTGGTGAAAACCATATCCATGCACAATACTGATCCGAAAAGTGGGGGCTGCTGCCAGCGCTCCAGCCGGGTGACACGGTGCCTCAGCGATGCTCTTTACTCTCCTCATCCCACTGCCAAGCGGCAACATCACCGCAGCTGACGGCATCAGACAGTGTTCTCACCGTGAGCTTCATTTGCTCATTTTTGCTGATCAGTGACCTCCAGCTGAGTTTTACTACTCAGTAGATTATTTCTGCCTAAAAATGTAAATGTTTGTATGCATGTGCCAAGTAAAAGTATAGGGGCACAGGAGGGGAAGGGAACATCGATGCATATCTGGGTGAAATCCAGTAATTCAGCTGCCAAAACAAGTAAGCAGCTTCATCAAGTTTGCTCCCAGCTTCAGACTTTTGAATTTCATCTTAGACAACAAACACCATGACAAGGTAAAGAAGCTCTGACTTCCAATTATATTATAAATAAAATAAATAGAGTCATCTGGGTTGTATACTGCAGTTCTTTATATTTGTCAACATCTTGATGAAACTAGTTGATTTGAATAAAATTCAAATACATGGAAATGTATTAGTATTAATTTGTCTGTCCTCAGCACCCATTGGATGTTTTTACTTGTTATCAGAACATCCACAGAAGTTGAACTGTTAAGAAAATTGCTCAGTGAAGAATGGTTTACAACTTGAGTTTCCTTGGTGTCTATGTCGTAGCAAACACTGATTTTTCTTACGTTTTTATTTTTCATTCTACACAGCACCATTCGATAACCGTTTTTTCTTGCCAAAAGTTCTTTTGTATTGTGTAATAGTAGAAGAACCAGGTACTTGGAAATGTAGCAAACAATTGGTAACTAAGAGATCAAATTATCTCTATTTTCATTTTATAATTTTGTTCTTATTTCATAAAAACATAATTTTTGCCTTTATCCAAACACCGCTCACCACAACTGCAGCATGAAAAATCAATGTAAATTTATAGAGGTCTGAATGTACAATCCATTTTCCTCCACTTACACTTCTCATCTCTTTATTTTCTTTTCTTCATGACTATTCCATTTTTTATACTTTGATGTCAGACACTTACAGTACAGGATTAAATTCAGACTATCCAAATTGGATATAATGTCCTTTGCTGAGAAGAACTGCAACTACTTTACATTGGATCTGAATTATTTTTTATAACTGCTCAACTTCTTTCCACGTGCAGCAGAACTGAACCATTTGCAGTGAAAATGTAAGCAAGCCCCTTGTGTTAGGCACGGAAGAGCTTTCTCTTCCTTCCAGACCACTGGCATACAGTAGTGCTCCGAGCAGCCAGCTGCCATTAAGCAGCATGGCTGAGGGAAAGATTTGTTAAGCTATTTTGCTCTTTTAGGAGAGACAATTTAAACTATAGATCTAAGAACCAGATTTTTCTGTTACACGATGCACACACATTTTCTGTAATGATTCTTATCAAGTCATATAGTACTTCCCGTGCAGAGCTCATAGTTCTTGTGATCAGTGCATTACACATGCTAGACGGAGAGATTTTACCCTTAGTATTTCACTTAAGCCAGGGATTGCAAGTAGGCTGCTGTATTAAATCAATTTTTTTGGTTCTCATACAGTAACACAATAAAGTCATGTTAGGTTTTCCAGTACTGGCAAAGAAAGTTGAAACAAAATATCCATAGTCCGATGCAGATTTAAAACAGAATCGGTGCAAATTTAATGCTCCGATCACAGAGAATATAAATAAAGGATATTGGTGTTTAAGACAAACTCAGAAGACTCACTCCTATCTATTTAATATATGTAATGATATATTTCCCTGCCCACATGTGATCAGAACTGTTAAAGATTATTATGTAATGCATTTGGAAACAGGACATGAAAAACATACTTTTCTCCCAGTGAAAGAAAAACGGCAGTTCCTGTTAAAGTTTTTTGCAAGCAGGAGCCCCTCCAGCCATGCGTCAGGGAGCTGGGGCAGTACCCCGTGCTGATGTGGGGGCTGCACCGCTGCGTTACCAGCCCGGGCTTCCTCCCCTCCCCTGCTTGCGCCGTATTGCGCCGTCAGGGCCTGATCCTGCCACCCGCTGCTCCGCAGCAGCTGAAGACGCGTCGACGTGGTGATGCACGTGTGCATGTGGAGACGGGCAAGTTTCGGCACGGCCAGGCTGCTCCTCCTGGGCCTCGCTGCTTAACCCGTGGTCCCAGCAAGCCGTGGCCACTCCGTGCAAGTGGCAGCAGGTAAACTTGGAAAAACCCAAACCCGTACGACCTTTTTCTTTCTATTTCCCTCCAGGCCTGCAAATGAGTCCTCCTGAATTGCTGCCAGCCACAGAAGTCCTAGGGTGACAGCAACACATCACTAGGAGCAGAACAGCTCCACTTCCTCAGAGTTTTCCCTCCTTTTATGCCATAAATGCTACTATCTAAACTGGGCTTCCAGACAGAAAGCTGGTTGCTGTATAATACATTCGTCTTCTTTCTCCCCTCTCCGTTGCTTGTATATTCACTGCTGGGTCTAGCCTCTAAGGAAGAGGTTACTGTCTGAATTAATGCCATGAGTCAGTGGGAACAGAGTCCAAAAAATGCCCATATTCTTGCTGTTAACACATTGAAGAGTATGTTATGCTAAAGTTCAGCTGCCAGCATTTTCATTTATTCTGACTCCTACTTCAGGGAAGTGCTGAGGCTATTTCTTGAGCAGTCAAGGCAATTTCACTGGACCATGAAACAACTGAGCTTCTGTGCTGAACTCTTATCCCCAGTCCATAATAAGTGAGACATAGCATATACAGGGAATAAGGTACAATTGAGTACATTCAGTTTATATTGTTTCTCAGAGAAGCTTTAAAGCAGCAGACTTTGGCTGTGAAACTACTTCTTCAGTGTCCTCCCACCAAAATGACTACACAGCAGATGTTTTGTTAAGTATATTTTCTTTGATACATCACCTTTTGCTTGGTTTTTGCTGGTTTGATTGTTCCTGGGTTATTTTTTTGGAAGAAATTTTTCTCTTTTTCCTAGCCAAACTATCAATGAATGTCTTTAGAGAAAACAGACGTTTTCAGCAATAGTTTGGTTGCTCTCTCTTGAGTTGAATGATACAAAACCTCTCTGAGCAACAGGGAGGCCTGAATGGATTTCATTATAATATGATGTAAAATATGGGTCTTGCGCAGTCATAATCATGCACTTTCACAGCAATTATTTCCTCTCCTGATTGGAAGAGGACTGTGCCTTGGTGAATCATTGTGAATATAAACCACGTAACAGTTCATTAAATCAGTATGAGAAAAGTAGTACAGTAAAACCAATGTCCAGACTGCAAATGAACTGTGGCAGCTTCAGAACTGAAAGTGGGTGAGCTGAGGTGCACACGGAGCGAGCCAGAAGGTCACAGAGGCATTTAGAAGACCATGGGCTGCAGCAGGAGAGCACTGGGACTACCAGCATAGCTACGCATCCTCCTTGCACTGACACCATAGTTAAAAAAAACAACCCAACTTGCCCAGAGACATTGAATAAACTTGCTTTGTTTACACACCTTTAAAAAAAGATGCAAGGTGCAGTCTGGAGGATCGGTATCTGTTATCGTGCTTTGTCTTCAGCTGCTGGTCATCTGCACAAACTAGCGAGAACTCCCATGGGCAGGGAAGCCAAGTCCACCTGTGTGGGATGATTGGGCCAGGGTGCTCTGTGGGTCTGCGTCTCACGGATGAGCTTTTGTGAGGATTTGCTGATGTCAAAGTGCTGTAAACAATTTTGGGTGTTCCCCTACCTTCCCCACAAGCTGCTTTCATGAGGCATTTGGGGGCACTCTGTCACACACATGGCTGTGACTGAGCAGTGAGTTTAGCATTCAGAACAGAAAGACACCCCTAAAAAGGCAGAGAGTTGGCATGCTCATTTGGGCCTTCCCTCTAGAGGAAATCAGGCCAAAAATGACTTTTATCGCAAAAAATCTCCAGAAATATATGCTGTGTTCAAGTGCCAAATTTGGAAAACATCAACCCCAACACAGGAATTTGGAGAAAAGTATGACTGCAAGGAAATACTTTCCCATAAAAAATGGTAAAATGCGTAGCTTTAGCTACCACAAAAGCAAAAAATGAAGATGCTGGAATTAGTGAAAGACTGTTTGTCCAGTTGCAAGGGTTAATTTGTTTTTCAGTGATAAACTGAGCTGGATGGTGCCATAAACTGATCAGGAGCTTTTGTAGAGCTTTTTTTCCTCCCTGTACAACAAGACAGACTGCAGACTGCTAATGCAGCTCTGTTTACACATTCGGTTCATTCAGATGATGACCATTGCCACATATGAGGCAAGACACAGGTGATTTCTTCCCAGAAAGGGAATTTGTCCAGCCTTAAGCAGAGTTCCCTCAAGAGACCACTGGTAATGGCAGACAGCACTGACCTAAAAATACGTGGTTGCCAAAACAAGGTCGTCTCATTTTCCTTTGCTGGCTTGGCCAAAAGTCAAGTTCATTCTTCAAATCTCTTTGGGTTTTTTTTTTTTTGTTTGTTTGTTTTTAAGATTCCTGTGAGCAGTGATTAACAATTCCTGCACTCATGTTGCGGCGATGGTGGTGTGATACCGGTGCGAGCGTGCCAGCTCTATCACAGTCTAGACATGCAGGTACATATGATGTGCTCACACCCTGTCATCTGACAGGCCTGCAGGTAGCAGAGATGTATATCTCCTCAGTGAGTTTTAATAACCAAGGCGCTAAAGCTGTGAAGTACCAAGCACTTCCTACCCACCCACTTCTTTGTCAGATTAAGCCTAAATCTCTCTGAATGTGTGTTTCTTTGCTAGGACAATATTTAGGATATATTTTTAATCTTTTCTCTTTTACAGCTGCACAATTCGGTTCACTTGTTTTAACTGCAAAGCTGTTTCTCAGAGACCAAGAATAATAATGTAAAAACTATGAAGTTAATTTAAGATCTGGTGATGATCAACCAGTTTCAAGCAACTCTTCAGTGTTTCAGATGGACTCATTTTCAGACAGAGTCAGCTACAGCTGGGACACTTGGAGAAGTCAGCTCAGTTTTCAGGTGGTCCCTTCAGTCTTCACTTCTCATACTTTTCCTTGGCTTTTTTATTCTTCTCTTCACTCCTTTTACATCTCTGTTCCTCCTAGCTCTTTCTTCCCTTCTTATGCAGCTTTATCCTCTCCTCTTTTCTTGCTAACACTGTCAGCTGCAGCCACAGCACAAGGGGAACTAAACATTTTCTGTGTCAGCCCTCCAGGAATGAGTAGTCTAAGGCCCAAGAGCTGAGGAAGGAGAACACGACAGACCAGAGCATCACAGTACGGCCACCTTTTAGTCATTATCCCAGCCCTGGTGGGTTTGGATTCCTCTAACCACAGGCCTGATCGTCAGTGCCCCTGAAGTCTATTTACAACTTGTTTAATAATTTCCACCAGCTGGCCCTTATTGAGAGTGTCACTCAGTATTTATGTAACAATTTCATGTATCAAATAACATGGCAAAAAACTACATCCTAACCAACTTTATTGTTTTTAGGCCGATAAATTTTTGTTTTTAATTAACAGGCATTTGTTGTCAGTAGTTTTCCTCTGGAGGTTCTCAAAACCCTGTTGGGAACAAGCATTCAAATCTCCTTTCTCCCCAGCAGACTTTGGATCAGGGCCCCAGTGCTGAAACACAGTGTTTGAAGGTCATTTTTCACTTCTAGGATCAACAACCTGGAAACAAAGGAGTGCAATTAAAATTAATGTCCCATATGGTTTAAAAAATAATTGTGAATGGCTTCGAAACCTGACATTTCAACTGGGAATATAGTTGATTTAATAACAATGAAAAAGCAACAATCACATGAGGACGCTGCAGTCATATGATTTTTTTGCATAGTCAGTCACAGCTTTGACTTTGATATATGCTCCCTCTCCTTTCTGCCAGATGAGGGCTTAGTTTAAACAAGCCTTATATCCCTGAGGCTATTGCCTTCACCCTTCTCCTTGGCCGACAGTAGGAGGGAGGGTTGGACCCAGCCAGGAGGGTGCTGAAGCACTGAGTCTGCATATACAAGATGCACAGGACTGGACATCAGAGCCTGTGTTACTGAGAGAAATGCTGGCTGGGATGCTCCGAGTAGTGACAATTACTTACACAGCTAACAGAAAATGCTAGAAAAATGGAAGAAACTAAAAACAAACAAACAAACAAAAGAGTAAGTAGTCACAGTTCTAAAATCTCCTTCCATTGGCCAATCTCTTCATTCTGTTGACAGTGCCTTGGACTTACAAACTTTCACTTGCCCTGCCCAAAATAATAATGGTTTAGTGTTGTCCAACTTGCTGGTTCCTGGCTAGCCAGTGTCTCACTTGCCAGTGCTATACTTTGGAATCACTGAAACCACTACTGAACTCCTGTCTTGAGGACCGTACTTGCTTCTATGCCACGCCATCTCACCAAAGCTTGTCCTTTGCTGCAAACAAAAGCAAGAAACTTCACGAGGCTGCCAGGGTTGCAACAAAATTCAGTTGCTGCACTGCTTGCAGAATAACACCTGGGCTGGTGAAGCATGTTGAACCTGAATTTGAACCACTAAGTGCAGTGTTTGCCCCTCTGTCTGTATTACCCTAGTCCTCCTGAGCCATTGGTTATACCTCATTGTCAGGTTGGGCAGCAAAGTCTATTTTTCCTTTATGTCTACACACCATGAAGTATATACAATGAAGTACTTGTCTGTGTGTAGGTCATGGCAACTTGTGAGCTAGATATTGACTGGCCGTCACTACCTACCTATGATTACACCTCTAACCATAGGCACATTGTATTGTGCAACTGTGGTCGGATGGTACACACATGTGTCCACTAATGTTTAAATAACATTTTCCTTAAAAATCAACTCTGATCAGGATCCAAGTCCAGGGATGTGTTAGAACTGGCCAGTCTCCATCTAGTTTACAGTTGTTGCCCAGCATGTAGGGAGAGACACATGGTTAGGTAGTGATGGGTCCATCAAATGCAGTGAGCTGTTGCAGTAGCACTTGCAAATCAGGCTGGGGCAAGAGTTAATTTGGACTTCTAGAAATAGACGTTCCTATTTTAAAAACAAATTAAGTACAAAAATTGATCATAGTGCAAAACTAGTATAAAAATGCCTGCGAGGTAAATGGTGTGGCTCTAAACAGGTCTCAGAAATCCCAGGGAATGCTGAAAGCAAAGGGAGTGAGTCATAAGCACATGAGCTGAAAGAAGCTGAAGACAAAATCATGCATCTCTGCTTAATTCCATCACATGATGAGTCCTGGGGCCCTTCATTTAATCGGAGAGCAGAGCAGCGGAGAAACTTCATTCTCACTTCTCAGTGGGGACCGAAGGAGTTCCCGTGTGCAGGCACTGGGCACTCTCTGCTCCTCTGCGCACGCTGAGCCGACGCAGCGTCTCCGGCACCATGAGCGGTGTTCACCGCCACCTCGGATTCCTGCTCCTGACCGAAGCGGTGCTGTGTGCTGCCGCCACACGTGAGTGTTTCCTTCACCCCGTCCTCTCTCCCTGCCCCTGCGGGTTCGACAGCCCAAGCCAGTGCAGTAAAAACGGCTGCCCCTTGCATGTGCAGCAATTGCTGGAGCTGTGCTTGGGAACTGGTGCGAGGCAGCTAGCTCCACCTCAGAATCGCCTGGCTCTGGGTAGAAATGTCACCTGAGCTGGAGAAATACACCGAGAGCTGTTCAGTTATCTATTTCCTGCGCTCCACAGATACACAGAGCTGACTGGAGCTAAGCCTTGGCTCATTTCAAGAAATTCCTAACAATATTTCCCCAGCTCAAGCATGGCTAAAAAGGCAGATGCAGAATGGATTTCTCCCAGTGTGTCCAGCTCAGCTGTGGCTGGGAGAGGCCAGGTCAGAGGCAGTGCTTCCCACCGGGAGACCCAGACCTGTGGATCCCCAACCTCAGGGAGGCTGATCAAGGAACTAGGTCCTCAGACCACGACGGGCAGGCAGTGGGCTGGTCCTCTGCTTCTTTCCAGGCCCCCAGCTTGACTCAAGTCTTAGGCTGACTCCCTGAGCTCAGGGCTGGGAGCACAGAAATGGGATTTTAGGCTCAAATTCCAGAATCTACAGTAAGGAAACCGAAGACCTTAAAAGCTGAGGTCCAGCTGAGTATCCATTTAGCCTTGTACCTGTCTCCAATGGGAAACAGTAAGGGATATATAACTGGGCAAGTGTATACTGGTATTTCCTCAGGACACTTTCCCAGCCTCTGATGATTTATAGCACCAGAACTGCCTCTGTCAGATGCAGAGTCATTGTATTTAACAGTTTTTACTGGACTTTTCTTCCATCCGTTCATGCACTTGGGTTTTGATTGCAAGCCATGTATATTTTTGGCACACACAAGATCCTGCCAGCAAGAAATTTCACACCTTAACTGTGCCTTACATGAAGAAATATCTTTTATGCGCTTAGAACCTGTAACCTGCTGGTTTCATTTGATCCTCCTTAACTTTTGTACTTTCAGAAATAGTGACAAATTGCTTCTTCCTCCATGCTGTTCGTGATTCTGTTTTTATATTCTCCTCTGTCATCTCTTCTCCAGGCTCAAGACACAGTCTATTTAGCTGTGCCTCATAAGGAAACAATACTATCCCTTTGCAGCATCCTCGCCACCTTTTTCTGTATTTTTTTCAGTTCTCTTATACCCTGCTTGACCTGTAGAGAACAGGGCAGCATACAGTATTCAACACATGAACACACATGGAATTATACAATGCTGTAATGACATTTTCATCTTCGTTCTCTATCTAGCCTTTCCCTAGTTTTTCAACTACCAGTGAGCACTGTATTCAAAACTGTAAAGCTACAAGATCTCATTTCTGGGTGGCAATAGCTAGTTTAGAGTCTGTCATTCTATAAGTAAAGTTACATTTACCTATGCTGAATTTCATATAGTTTTATTCTTGAGTCATTGAGTCTCACACAGTCCTCCCCTCTACTACTTTAAGACACTGTCTTCAGCAGATTAAAGAACTTTACTGTTTACCTGTTTTCGAGATTATGAACATTTTAAATTATTTCAACAATTGAGAAAACTGGCTACTTATGCATAACTTTTGGTTCATATATCCTAACCAATTATTTATTCACGTGAAAACCCTCATTCTTATCCCACGGTAACTTAGTTCCTTTAAGTGCCTTTAGCGAGAGACCTCATCAAATGTGTCTGGAACTCAAGCAGACTATAACAAGCAGGTCAGCCTTGTTCCCATGCTCTCTGGCTCCCTCAGCGAAACTTGAATATATTTGTGAGGAATGCGCTCCTTTTACGGCATATCATATTAATCCACTGTATCTGCTAATTCTGTTCTTCACTGCTGTTTCTACCAGCTTCTCCAATTTGAGCCTCAAACTTTTTGTAATCCTCTAAATCTTCCCTGGAAGTGTTTTTAAACAGTGTCATGGCATTTGCCAACTTTCCTTTCTCGGCCACTGAAGCAGTTTTAAGCAAGATGTTACATGCTATGGTTAATAGCTCATTTATTTCACTCTTGAATAACTTCCATAATTTTTGAGCCATCCTATCTAGACAACTTCATTTTGTTGATTTGTTCTATAATTTTTTTTTTTGTGCCAAAACTTCATTTTGAGAGAGACTCTCCATCACTGTAAAGACAAATTCTAGCACAGAAACCTCTTACACTCCTCCTTTGTGAATGAAAATGTAAACTAACATATTTGACTTTCATGCTATCCCTTTACCTTCCCTGAATGCTTCTTTTGTATCTACATAATCTTTTGGCCCTACAGACTTTCTGGCAAGCTATCCACTACTTTTGTATTTGAAAAAAAGATTAATTAGTAGGTTTTATGTTTTTCCAAGTTGTTCCTCAAATTCTTTTTTGCCCTGCTTTATTATGTTTCTATATGTAACTTTAGAAAGATTACATTATTTTCTGTCTTCTTAGCTTGGCCATAACATCAGCCTTTTTACTTCTAATACATTTTCATCCTCTTTAGCTAGGTCATCTTTTTATTGCTGTTATTCTAACATTGGCTTTCATTCTCTCATGGCTAACACACTATCACGGGAAACACTGAGCTTCTTGCCTTTGCTACATTTTTCACCAAAATGAAAAACAGAATGAGAAGAAGAAAGTCAATCAGAGTATAAGATCTTTTCCCCTATGATCACCTCACCAAAACTATTACAGTAATCTGCTCCTTAGAGTGTAATATTACTCTATTTTGAACTGAATTGCTCTAATTTTGGTTATGACCAACATCTGTTCTTGAGTGTTTTTCATTGTTAAAGAAATACATTAAAGCTTTTTGTTCCTTTAAATTCAGCAACTGAAAATCTTCAGTTCCATGTGTTAGAGAAACTAGTGCTGAAGTATTTGCTCATCTGAAAAAATGTCTTTTGTCTTGTCCTGAAGCTTGTGAAATGTTTTATATTAGATTGAAATAAACAAAGCACATCAGGGAGGCACAGAAATGCCTAAGGAGCTTGTGATTTAGAAGCAGTGACCACAATTATTACCAAAGCTGGACAAGAAAATTACTTCTGAATTCAAGGATTGTTAATGAAAATTCAAAATTAAAAGCATTTATAAAATTAAAAGTGTTCCAGCTCTTTTTGATGAATTGAGCATTTGGGAAAAAAACAATGATTGAAATGTTCTGATCTAACAAAATCCAAACAATTTTATTCATTAAATAATTTTTAGATAAAATCAAAGAGAATGGGGAAAAGAAATTAGGAAAAATCCCTGGCTGCTTACTTTCAAATAAGATTACGCATTAATTTAATGACCTAAAATGTAATTGAACTTGATAAGCCTTTATGAAATACTTTTATACTTTGCTAATCTGTTTTTTTCCTGAGAAAAGTTTCTGAAGGACATTACCCAACTCTTCTTCTGACCAAGACTGAAAACAATACAGCATGTGATACAGGCCATTAAGTAAATACCAGTCATGATGTTATGTTATGCTTTGCTCACATCAAAATACATTAAATCTGCAGGGAAGACTTGATTCAAGTGATTTAAGTGAGACTGTGGGGAGTTCCTGTAGGAGCAAAAGACCGTGAGAGAATATGTCTCTGAGGGCAAAATCTGTTTTCCTTGAACCTTTCAGTCCTCGAGACTTGGGAGAGAGCTACCAGCATCAGTTCAGAGTGACCATTAGGATGGGACTGGCCAAGGGATGTCCTTCCTGCCCAGCAGAAATCTCACTGGGCAATAAAACACCAAGAGAAAGCAGCTCCTGCCTCTTCTTCAGTGCTGTTTCTCTGGTTCTCCCTTGCAGTAAAATTAGGAGTCCCATGCCCATAAAGACCATGCTTAAACTGGCTACACCTGTTCTGTGCCTTTTCCAAAACTGGGAGATATTCCAACACAGCCAGTTACATTACAGCACACAGGGCCATTCTTGCCCTTCTTACAGGTCTCTGCATTTTCCTTGAAGTCATCCAACTCTTCGTTGCACTTGCGTATAAATCTCAGAAGCATCCAACATCAGCTACCTTTAAAATAAAGCCATGAACAGCAGAAATCCTAACTCCCTTGATGTTGTGACAGAATGGCACGCCTAGCAGTTAACTGATTAACATGACAGAGTTGTTTAAAGCCCCCAGGCTTTAATGGAACTCTGCCGATGAGCCTACGTACAAACATATTTTTATGGCATCCTACAGTGGTTGACATGTTCCTACAGGTTACTTGGATATTTACTTTGCTTTTCATTATATGTACTTCATGACAGAAAGATGGATCCTAGAAGGCCTGGGAAAAGTTTGAGCCCATCATTTGTAGTAATATGAGAAGAGCGAGCTTATTAAAGTTACTTAATATCTGAGCCATTTTAAAGTAATAGGCATGAAGCTAATACGTTTTTGTTGTTATGTTATAAACACATTGAATTTACTATTCAGCTCTAAATTTCCTTTTCTGGAAATACCAGCTTCTGTTACAATTGGTTCCACCCCTCCCACCCAAACCACCAGCCAACTCACCAAAGAAGCTTCACTGGGTCAAAATTAATTCCTGGCATAACTTCCACTAGAGCACAACTCGGACACAGAGTGAACTTATCCTGTTAGCCTTTTACTCATAGATTTATCACCAGGCAAGCACAAAGCAGTCAGCAATCAAGCAACCTGTGTACAACTAGCCTGATTGTTGCAGGGTTATGTCCATTCATACAAACAATTGCTCTGACGTTGTCAAAATGTTGTAAACCTTTTTATTCTTTCTCTGGAAAGCTTGCAATAGTGCAAGTAGAAAAACATCAGTCTGTCAGTAGTGGAATTGTCTTTATGTTGGTTATAGTTGATGTGTTTATAGCTGTGATGATAAAATTCTGTAACTTTCTACTGGTGAAGAGATTTCTAATCAGTACAAGAATATAGTTGTAATAAGAGGGCTGTTCAGCACAAGAGCAATGTCTTTATAGGGTGGTGGGAAAAATGCTATTACATTACATGTTCGTCTCTCTAGGGTTTCAAGATGTGCTGAGCCATGGAAGAACTTCTGTCACATCCTACAAGAAGCTACAAGGCTGGTCTAGTGATCAAAATAAATGGAACGAAAAGCTTTATCCTTTCTGGGAAGAAGGAGATCCCAGATGGAAGGACTGCTGGAAAGGTGATTGCACATAGGCATTTCAAAGACACTGAGAAAATTGGCCAGAAAACCCACCTCATTGAAGAGTGCAGGTGCTATAGTGCTTTTTCACAGATGCAATATCCACCACTGCTGCAAGGAATAGCAAATCAGAGATGATTGGCTTTGGTACCATTCCCAGTACATTGTCTGAGGAAGCAGAACAGTGAGTTGTTATGGTGAATGCTTTCCCATGACTCATAGTCTCAGACATTAATACTTATCAAGCCATATTGATGACAAGGGCTCTAGGACAACCCATTATTTGAAACATGTCCTAGAGGACAGGTAGCTTCAACTGCTACCTCAGTAGGGCATTGTGGGCTTCAGTTTGCCAACTTCAGTGAAGGCCCTGTTTATCATCACCCCATCTGAGCTGAGGTCTAAAGGCTGCATCCCTGGGGAGAAACAAAAATATTCTCCTTTGGAATATATTGACCGCCATGGGTAAAAAACCATATTCTTAGCTCTAAGAAGGAAATGAATGACAGACCAGTAAGTGATGTGGGGGAAAATGATGAGTCCCTCTAATTGTTCTAAGTTGAGGTTTTGATAAAAGTGCAAGTGATTTAGGAGCACAAAACCCCTTGGAAACAGAGGAATCAATAAAGCATTTCTAATGTAAACAGTGCACAGCTGAAGGTAGCTGCTGTTCTGATGCATCCTTTATTGCACTGAAGACCAATTTTCTTTTATACAGGTGGAAGGGTGACAGCCAAATTGGACACTGATAGCCCAGCACTGGTAGGATCCAACGTGACCTTTGTTGTGACTCTCCAGTTTCCCAAGTGCCAAAAAGAAGATAATGATGGCAACATAATATACGAGAGAAACTGTACCCAGGGTAGGTAAAGGCAGTCTCCCTGCGCTATATACGCATCTGACTATGGTGCTGGGATGAACATGTCATGAATCTTTTAAAACATCAGAGGCACACTCTATGAACAACAGCCATGTTGCTTTTAACTGATAACTACACGCATGTCTAACCTGTGCCACACCAGTTTCTTTCCTCAGAAGATCACTGTGGTATTTTCACTGTTCTGCACCCACTATATATAATGACCAGGTAATTTAAGATTTGCCCTCACTATAAAATTGCCTTCCCAAAACAGTGATGTTAATTTCGCTTCCTAACAAAACTATTACTGCTTTTCAGCTCAGTCACAAGGTTGCAGAGTTACACTGTTTTCTTCCAAATTTATAAAGCTGTCAATTTATAAAATTGAGATTTTTTTTTCAATTAGGAATTGTAGAACTCACTAACCATCATCTGCATCTTGAAAAACCCTCAAGAAAGAGTAAATCTCACATTCCCACATTTTAAGAATTAAAAACAATCAAGAAAATAAATCATTTTAAAATCAAGCAATCTTTTGATCAATCACCTTTTTTAATCTTATTTACAGTTACATGGAGCAAAAAAACAATCATCATTCCAATGTTTGAGGCTACCAGATCTAGAGTGAAACAGGCTGTTGTACATTTCTTCCTCTGAATTCATAAATGTTCAACAAAGTTTTTTTATTGATCAAAGCAATTTCATTTCCAGACATATCAGCAATTTTTTTGTCAGCCTGAGTTCTACTTTTTGACTGTCTAATGTTTTGTTAACTGCTGATATCCATTCTCTACTTAATATCTGTTGTGCTGTTTGGGGAAGGAAGCTGTTCTTTTATTATTTAGAAAGGAACTGAAATTCATGTCTAAGTTATTTAAAGGTGCCATAGAAAACTTTTCTGACAAAACAAACTAAGTGACTTCCTCAAGTGCTTCCATGGCTGCTATTTCTACTTAAAATTTTAGATTCTGCTTGCCAAATGTTCAGGTAGCCCCACTAACTCCATTGAAAGAGTAGCATCCTGTGTAGTCAACAGCAAGTTTTCAGCAAGCAATTTTAAATCATGTCTGGCCCATGAGACAGTAAAATTTTTTTAAGCTTCTAAATAAAACAATGCCAAGCCAGAACAATCTGGTGTTTACATTAAAAACCAAACAAAGCACAATCTTAGAAAACCAAATGTCAGTCTAAAAATACCCCACTTAAGCTGTTGTTTAAGTGCAATAACTGCTATAACCTGGGGTGCCTGCCTCCTGTTTCCTGACTTTCTGCATGTTTCTCAGTTGACCAGGAACATGTTCTATTTCTACACTTAGATCCTCCAGCTTCCCAGGATCAGCAAGTCTATGTCTACAACTGGACTGAATGGATCGACAACTGTGGCTGGGAAAACTGCACAAGCAACCACAGCCATAATGTATTCCCAGATGGGAGACCTTTCCCTCATTATCCTGGCTGGAGAAGAAGGAACTTTGTCTATGTGTTTCACACGTTTGGTTAGTGCAGCAACATATCCCTTGGTTTGGCTGATGCTACAAAGCTTATATTCACTCTGTACACTAACTCATTTGTCGAATATGTTTTAGTAAAAGTTCTTTAAAAAGGATTCCATGCTCTTGAGTGGAGATCCCAAATTCATTCCCTGCTTTCCAGAGAGGCTATTAGCTGCTCGGTCTGGAAATCACGGATTACCAGGAGATTCTCTTTCTTCTGCATTCACAGTACTATCACTGAAGAAGATTAATTTCCTTTCAGTAATACTCAAGATCCTTTCCTAGGAAAACAGAGGGTCCAAGCAGTCAGTCAGATGTTTTGTTGACTGCTCATTGCCACTTCAGATTCTTAAATTTAAGAGAGACCATAGTGCTGTATATCTTCTGATCAGTTTAACTGTGCAGCACTCCTTGCCTCTGGGGAGGTGAAAACTGCCACTGACTGTGTGGTACTGATCTGGTCGCAGATGCCGATTTTCAGTATCGGTTGGGCTATTCCTGACATTGGCTACATACTAAATCTTAGTATCCTAAGTTAGCTTGGCTAAATCAGTATTACCATCAATATCAGCATGAGTAATAATAGTAATGTCCCAAATTTTGTGTAGAGGTGATACTATTTACCTACCTCAATCAGCTGTTACAAAAACAAGCAAATGTATACAAAGGGCTCTAGGGTATGAAGCAAGAGGTATTATACCTTCTTGCTACACTGAAAGCATACAAACACAAGATCACTTAAAATGCCTAAGAGGTAACACCATTCACTACATAATCCTAATGACTTAATGTAATTGCTTTGGAAAGATGTAGATGCCTTGGCAAATTTCTCTTAGGTTAGCAAAATTTGAGACACCTTTCTGACACCTTCAAAAGAACCACAGAAATAACAGGAGTAAATACATTGTAAATGGATTCAGTCCTCCAAAAACACCTGCCAGATAACTGAAAGACAATTCTAAACTATTCATTTTGATTTAGATAATCCAAGATTCACAGAGATATTGCTTCTCTTAAAACAACTCATAGCTAGGCTGAAGGGGTAAACATATTATAAGTTCATGTTCTGTTTCAGGTCAGTACTACCAAACAACTGGACGATCTTCAGTGATGTTTTCACTCAACACAGCAAATATCACTCTTGGCAAACATGTGATGGCGGTATCCATTTACAGGAGAGGGCACTCAGCATATCTTCCAATTGCAACAGCAAGTACCATCTACGTTGTAACAGGTAAGCATGCTGGAATAAATTGTAATAAAATACTAGGGGTATTTGTTGTTTAGGTGTTAGAAGAATTCAGCACAAGCATCATCTGGCACAAAAAGAAGACATTGGCCTGAGAAAGGTTTTTAATATGGATGTGGAATCTCTGGTAAATTGCCTTGAGTAGTGTAATTTACCTTTGTATCTAGCTCAGTTGTGATGCCTCTACTTTGTAATGAAAAATTATTTATGAGAGGAAACACAATCTTCCACAGATGCCTGTGATTCCTCATTTCTTCCCATACTTTTCTGGGTAACACTTTCCTACTGACATTCACTCCTCAGATCAGTAAATCGAATTAAAGTAGAAACCCGTGTTAATGTCTCACATTCTGACTGTTGCTGTTCAGGGACTTTGGAGCTCTTTGTTGTTTGCAGCCAGGTATGTATGCTTTATTTATTTACTTCTTTTTTTTTCCCCTCCAGACAAAATTCCAATATTTGTGAGTATGTTCCAAAAACATGACCGCAACATCTCAGACTCCATTTTTATCAAAGACTCACCAATCACATTTGATGTGAAGATCCATGATCCCACCTACTATCTTAATAACTCTGCCATCTCCTACAAGTGGAACTTCGGAGATGGAAGTGGCTTATTTGTAGCCAGCAGTTCCACTACATCTCACACCTATACTCTGCAAGGGAACTTCACTCTGAATTTAACTGTCCAAGCCATTATACCTGTACCTTGCCAGCCAGTAACACCCACTGCACTACTGCCCACCTCAGCAGGTAAGAGTTTATTGAACAGCAGTGGTATTAGGAGCTACGCTAAAACTCTAAATTCTGGTATTTTAAGTTTGTATCTTTAGAAGTTTTACTGTCATCAATGAAAGAGCTGCAAGGCTCTGCAAACCCTCTATAAATTGGTTTAGAGACAGAATCAATAAGCATAAACTCTTCTATGATTCTACAGTAGGCATCACTTACACATTTAACACATTACATATCCAGTTCTACTGCAACAGTGACAGCATACAGAGGTCTTCAGATGGACATGCAGTACATATAAATTTGGTTTTACACCCTCTACCACACCAGGTCAAGTGACTTTAGCCTTGCCTACTCAGGTTCATCTTCTGAGGTAAGATATAAATTTTAAGTGAGAAAGAGGTATTTCAGAACACTCTTACAGTCAGTTCCTTTCTGGTTTGCATTAACTTCCACCCAAAATTAAAAGAGATTGGATTGAACTAGAAGAAAGTTACTCATATTCCAAAATACGGGATTTCCACATGGCATTAACCCAGAATGGCTTTTCCACTTTAAATTTATGCACTATCATATTTCAGAATAACTTTCATTATGTTCAGCATTGGTTTATCATCTCAGGGGGGTTTAAGGTTTGTAAAAGGCCTGCAGTTTCAGCCTGGGTAGTTATAATACTACTACTATTAAATTATAAATGTGGCTATATTTTTCAAATTTCAGAATTTTAATATGTGCTTTTACCAAAATGTTGAGTGAGAATGAAAAATGAAAGGAAAGATATAATTTTCACTACTTCCCCTCTTCATTTTTCCACTAGCTGTAATGTAGAGCAATGGGAAAATACCTGCTATTAAAGAGAGTGTTTTAAACCTTTTATTGGCCTTTGGATTTCTTCTAGAATTGATTTAGGAATTTTAAAGAAGTGTTTAATTATATAAAACCTTTCAGTCTCACTTTTATTTCACAGAGTTGGGTGACTAGCAATGTGGCTTTTAGAGTAAGGCTACCCAGGCCACTCCAGGGTTCTACGCTGGGCATGTGTGTTTTCTTTAAGCCTTATTACTGTGATCCCATACAGATACATACATGACTGCACAGCTGCAAACCAAAGTCACTAATGACCTATGTAATTAATGCAGTTGAAGTATATAGCCATGTTCAGAATACCTCTAAGCTGAACTTGTTCTAAAGCTGTGTGTCTATTCTTTCTCCCTCAACTCGACAGTAACGACCGGAGTATCTTCTAATTCAGACACTTCTACCGCTGTCGAGTCAATGGAAGATAATCCTGATGGAGGCTGCCATATTTACAGAAATGGATACTATAGAACTGGTATCTCTATCGTAGGTAAGGATGTAGGTCAACACCTGAACAGAGGAATGGGGTTAATAATGTACAACAATGTATGGTAGAGAGAATTTTTCTTTAGGCTTCCCTTTATCAAATACCTAAGACCCACAATAAGATCTTTATTTTGGACCTAGCTGACATTTTTAAAGATTAATGTACAGACAGCTAACTGGCTGACTTTGGTCTCTTTACATGCTCTGCCAGGACCTAGCAGCAGAGGTTATAGCCCCTTGCTTTCAGACACATGAGGCTGGGCCTTGGTCTGGATGCCTGCTGATGGTTGCCCCCATGCTACCTGTGGTATTTCCAGGCACCTGGGCTGGAAAATGGCTGGCAGGGATGTGCACCATATCACTACTTTCTGTATCATCAGCTTCTGAACCTGCCACACCTGAAGCATACCGGCCTGGGGGGGGTCACATAAGGTTGAATTGACCTTGGCATGCACAGAAGTCACATGTAGTGGGAAAGGGAAGTAACTGTAAAATAAATAAGTAAATAATAATAATAGAAAAATAAAGCCGAGCAGAAAGGAGCAGCCTCACTGGGAAAGCACTGGAAATTTTCTCAGCTTTCAAACCCTTCAAGAGGAGTGCTAAGGGAGGGAGGAGGTTATGGAAAACAAGACTTGAACTGAGCATCAGCCAAACACTTGAGGTTCTATACACACAGACTTCAGAGCTTGTCATGTGTCCTACCATTGACATCTGTTTCCTCTCCCAGAGGGAATCCTTGAGGTAAATATTATTCAGATGATGAGCATCCAGATGACAGAAAGTCAAGCTGAAAACTCACTGGTTGACTTTGTTGTTACCTGCCAAGGGAGGTAAGTGTGTGAATGAAACTGTCAATCTTTCCTCTTTAAAAATAATTAGGTGCTGGAATGCTGTCTGCACTTAGATGCAGCTGCATGAACAAAAGTTGGGAACTGCAGTGTTTCTATTTCTTGACTGGAACTAAAGATAATGCAAGTCTCATTTGTAAAGTATGGCAACAGAGGTTACTGCCAGGCTCTTAGGATTCAGAACAAATGTCAAGCTTCAGTAAAAATAGGAGAACTAGACAGTAGGGAGAAACAAGTCTATATTTTCCTGGCCAAGACAAGATTTCAGCACTTACTGTAAAATGGGAAGCAGCCTACTGAAATTGGAAGGAAACCCTTTCTTTTTGGCCATGATTTTTGACACTTAGAGTAAATGGGTGTGTCCAAGCAATTTCTTGGATAGAAAAACATTGCACTAATACTCCTAGCTCCTAGAAGGGGATTAGATTTGAAAGGACTTAGAAGTACAAGAATCATCTTGGTAATACAACTGGAAAACAATTAACCTCTCTTAAGCTAGCGTTCATATTTTCGGCACATGATACTACAGATAAGAATCTGCATTCCTTTCTTAATGATGTGTATTACAGGTAACGGACTTTATAATCCGATTTGAGGCAGGTAATTCTTTGATCACCATAAAATGTTAAATGAGATGTAAAAGAAGCAGGTAATTTTATAGATTGTATATATCCATTTTATATAAAATCCACATGTATGTATACAGAAAATGTATAGGTATATATAAGATACATATATAATGTATTAGGAAAACCACTCTTAAATCACTATAGTGCCACTGATTTCAGTAAACAGGCACCAGCATAAAACTGGGGCATCAGTGCAATGTGTCTATGAACTGGGTTAATAGGACTCCACAGGTGTAATGTGTTCTCTCTTCCCATACCAGTCTCCCCACAGATGTCTGTACAGTAGTTTCTGACCCGACGTGCCAGGTGTCCAAGAGTGTGGTATGCGACCCCATCATCGTCACTGATGAATGCCTACTCACCATCAGGAGAGCTTTTGAGGAACCTGGAACATACTGTATAAACATCACCTTGGGGGATGACACAAGTCAAGCCCTTGCCAGCGCACTGATTTCTGTAAACGGAGGTGAGTCCACACAGAGCAGATGCGGGTTGTCTGTGAATAGCTTCTCCCTGTGGTCATTTCCCTGCAGTGGGCAAGAGCACAGGAATTTATATGGCATTTTTATTATGCCTGGAGGCCTCAGCTGAGACTGCGCCAGCTTGTGTGAGAGTCCATGCAAAGATAAAGGATGATTCTTTCCCTATGGGAATTTTAGATGTTAGAACTTGGTTTGATTTATGTTTACGATCCAATGGGTATAGTAATTACACAAACCCTTCAGTATTACAGAATATGAACTGTTCTTAAGCCATAATGTATTTTTCCACAGAATAACTCTGTTGGGCAGAAAAGCAGGTGGGGGAGATACCAGCCAGCCTACTCCACACATGGAGAAACAGAGAGGAATTCAGCTCACTTGAGACAGAACCAAAGTCTGCAGCTGAGCTGACTGCCCTGGGCCCTCTTTGTAGCTTATTGACCTTGACCAGGTTTCTATTTCTAAATGAGGATAAGATGAATTAGGTTCTGGAAAGATCTATGTAACATTCATTGACTACAGAGCCTGCCCAGGGTGACTATTTCAGAACAGGAGGTTTACCTTTGGTTGGATGAGTATCAATGTGTCTTGCTCATGGTTGCCCAAGCAGTCTTTGACAGACCCAGGTATTAAACTGAGCCTCAGTCAGAAGTCTAAATGATCATGCTGTCTCTCTGCTCCCACTCCCATTGCCCTCCTGACCTCCCACTGCAATGTCATAGTGACTCTTCTGTACCAGCGAAGCAACTGACCCTTTGCAGTCATTTGCCACAGTATTTTTGGCTGATTTTATTTAATCTGGGTATAAATTTAGCTGTACCGAAATCAGTTCATGATGACTAAGGCACAATGCCTGACCTATAAGTGCATTCCAGCTCCTAAAGGTGAAAATAAGCATGCAGTAGGATTTTTCCAAACTATATTCACAGAGGCTAACTTTAGCCCAATAAGGCTGGTCTTCCTAGATTTCCTCCAGAGGGCAAAGCTAAGTTGTACTTTGGGGCTTCCACTATAATCAAGGCAGAATTAGGATCTAAGAGACGTTGCTGCTTTGAGTCACCTTCTGGAGGAGCCCATCTAACATTTGCAAACATTTCTCATGTCCCACAATTTTCCACTCATTTTTCAAGAGAAGGCAAGTATTTATGAATTTCTGAAAATCCCATAATTTGGCACCTGAGTATTTGGTGCCTAAACATTGGGCCCTTAAAATTTGGCAGGACTGTGCCTGAGTTATGTAGGCATTGCACAAAACATCCACTCTTAACTTGCTTAAACTGCGTTGAGTGGGTTGCTGTCCTATGTTTTAGACCCATCCCAGCAGTATGTGTTGCTTTGCAAACTAGTCCAAGGACCTACCTCATTCATAAAATAAGGTAAATCCCTAGAGTCTCAGCAAAAATACTGTGTAAACTAGGAAGGAAGTCAAGCCTTCACAAACAATTGTATCAACAAACTGAGAAATATATGAGGCACATGTATGAAGTAAATGGTAAACCCTGATTTGATATCTCAATTTTCATAGACAGCAATTATAAATTAATAACTGGAAAGGTAAGCCAACACACACCTCTAGGTTACTTCACTGTATAAACACTGTTGTTAAAATGAGGACCAAGAATGTGTCTCAGTGTCAGTAAACTCGATAAAGGTACAGCCTGTGGACTGGAAAATTAAGATATTTAAAAAGAATACTTGTGATGATTTGGCTTCTTCCATCAGATACGATGGAATTGGGAGTAGATGCGAGTGAAATGGTTGATGGCAAACCAGAAGGCAGAGTTCAGTGACAGGCAGAGCTCAAAGTTAATTTCCCAGAATGAGCACATTAAAAAAGCAGAGCCCTCAGCTCTGGAT
Source organism: Buteo buteo (assembly GCF_964188355.1). Lineage (NCBI taxonomy): Eukaryota > Metazoa > Chordata > Aves > Accipitriformes > Accipitridae > Buteo > Buteo buteo. Next base: position 36,431,597 of record NC_134172.1, read on the forward strand.
AAGGCAAACAAGCCTAAGTCCATCAATCTCTTAGCCACACTCTGCCATCTTAACATATGGGACTGCACCAAACAATAACATTTAAGAAACTCCTTTCTATCCCCTTTCCCCCGGTCATCATTCCTAAGAGAAAGCTGAAGCTGAATCTAACATTAAAGCTTATAAAGCGACTGCATCTCTTATACTCGCAGTGTAAAAGTTTCCCTGGCGTAGCAACTGTCAAGGAGCAAATCAGCTGCACCTCGTGGGGTGCCAGCAAGACCCTCTGTTCCCTTCCATGCTGGAAGGGCAGCCATGTGTCTCAGGAGCATGGCTCATACGAGAAAACCGGCAAAGCCCAACTCACACTCTGGTGGAACCGAGAATTAAACCAATTAGGATGTGAAAGCACCACCTGCTGCCAAAGTCACTGACCTCCAAAGCTTAGCATATTAGAAGTACTAAATGTACTTCAATCTTTACAGCAATCAAGTAAAAATTACGTTTTCTTTAGAAAATCTCTCTCACTGTAAAAAAGAGGTTAACATTTAATCAAACTACTTTCTGAACTCTAGGATCATCATCAGGAACAACAGAAGGTGTCTTCATCTTCCTTGGTTTGTTGGCAGTGTTTGCAGCCATTGGGGCTTTTGTCCTTTACAAGTAAGTTGCTAGTTTCTAGGATTAAAAACAGTTCAAGGAACTGTCAAAAATATTAGTTTAAATTAACACAACCAACAACTTAAATTTCCATTAGCTATATTTTTGTTTCTTTTTTATTGTTGTTCACAAATATTCTGGCAAATATTCAAGAAAATCAGATTACTGGCTTAAGCCACAAAACCACTGGAAAACATGCAAATGTTAAAGACTTTCATAGAAAATTACATTCTGTGCTCATAAGCACAAACAGTAATACTAGAAGGCCTGGGAACTGCCTGGGAAATAATTGACAAATAAATTCTTTGGGAAAAAGGTGCAAGGCATGCAGGACAGTGGTTAACAGAAGCACATGTTACTGCATTATTAGCTTGGATGTTTCTCATGAAACTTTAAGACTGCACCAAGACTCCTGAGTCAAGAGTATGCTCACCCTTCACAGTCAGTGGTGAGAAAGAAACACCTCCACAGAGCACCAGGACTCCACTAAGCAACGGAGCCTTCTCATTAACCAGGCCTTAGTTATCATGACTGACCTATGGCTGTTAACTGTTAAATGGGATCAAAGAGGGAAGGAGGAGAAAGAATATATGTTATGAATATATGATTAATTCTCTTACGCACCGGTCACATGCTAAGTGTGAACTTTCATTTAAATTTCTTTCAGCAACTAACTGTGCACATTCCTTGCAGGAGATACAAGCAATACAAGCCTATTGAGAGAAGTGCAGGAGAAGCGGAGAACCAGAAGGGACTAACTGCTTACTTCAGCAATTTCAAAGCAATTTTCTTCCCTAATAGCACTGAGAGAAATCCTCTCCTGAAAAGCAAACCAGGCATTGTTTAAACATTTAGTCTAACACTGACTATTAGATTACATACAGAAGTCATATCTGAACTGTACTTTGATGGGGTTTTCTTGTTATAAAAAAAAACAGGGGGTAAGGTGAAAGCACATGTAGATGGGATGGTAACTTTGGGGGCTTGGTGAAATTTGAAATATTAAAATAGTCCTTCATAGGAAACAGTAAGGTAGTTTTGAGCACTCGCTGTTCTTGCTTGTGATCTAAGATACACTTTTCTGAATAACTTACACCCCCCTCTCCCTTATCTGGATTTTTTTACTTCTAGGTTAACTACCTGCAAACTAAGCAGATCCATAATCTGGAGGGGGAAAACAGGTTAATTAAAAAAAAAAAAAAAAACAAAAAAAAAAACAACAAAAAACAACTTGTAAATACTTAGTCTTAAATAGACAGTCCAGTATAGCTGCTTGCTGCCTTAGCAGGATTCATGCCTTTGCTAGAAAGACATGGGGTGCAGACACATGTTATGTCTGTGGAATGAAACGTGTCATGGCCTATTCCCAGGCATTGGCACTGAACCACTGACAGTCTTACACTGTTCAGGAGGTCCTAGCATAGTCTTGCCCCAGGCAGACTAGCTCCCCACCAAGCAAACCCCAGATTCTGGGAACCACCAGAGGCACTGTTCCCCACCAGGAGTTTGGCAGCAGCCACCCTGTTTTGCAGGGTTCAATAGCATGGATGCAGCTCATTATATGCCAGTTGGCCTCAGGGCCAGAAAACAGGGCTGGACACATTTAGTTTCCTACTGGACATGGCTACCAGTGCACAAGTCTCACTACAAACTGGACCACAGACACCCGAGCAACAAGATGAGGCCCATCTGCTTGGCTCTCCCTGTTGAAACTTTTACTCTGAGTCCCATGTAAAATCCTTAGATGCAATTGCTGATGCCATCTTTGTCTCCTTTGTTTCCGTTGGTCTTGGAGACACTGGACTGGCACCACTGCTCCCCAGAGGGCAGATATGTGCTCCATGTACAAGGGCCAGCAGAACAAGGGTTCTAGCAGGAAGGGGTAGCATTCAACTCCCTTTTCCCCTTCTCCTTTCATTCCTCTCTCTCCTGCTGTAAAGATATATTAATTTCTGCTCGCTCCTCCATCCCTCTGTCTTTGACCACTTCATCAAATAAATGAAAACCCCAATATAAATAAAGCACTCTGCTCCAGTTTCTGCTTTTGCATGATGCAGCTTAAAAAGCATAAACTTCTGCAAAATTAATGTGCCTTCACTTGTTTACTCTATCTGCAATTCTGTTTTAAGAAAACTCACGTTGAGGCCTTTCCCAAGTGATCTGGTCTTCTAGCCATACATGCTCATCATTCTGCATTGTGGCGTTTCACAGCATGAGACCAGAAGCGAACTGCTGAAGGCTGGATTACTGGATGATGAGAGAAGGAGAGCCCCTTATTTGTAGACGGGAAGAGGTTGCTAAAAAGTTTCACTGAGATGAGAAAACAGACCAAAAATGCTTTAAATAGTTCATTTTCCATAAGAGCCTTGCTGTTAATATTAAAGGTTATAATCAAAATGAAATTAACTCTCATCTGGGGGCTGGGAAAATGACCTTACACAATCCTTTTCTAAACACTGAATTCTTTGAAGATCTGTATTGCAATATAATTAGCTTATTTACCACGTCTTGGAACATCTCTGATACATATTGTTCTCAGTTCCTGTGGTGATATATAAGCATAAAGGTATTTTCCTGGTATCTTAGCAGACCTGTCAAACGCTCGTCATTTGCACTACCCCAGTGTGCATGGACACCTTTAAATGACTTAAGGATATAAAAAATGCAGGTTCCAACATACCTGTGAGATTAGTTCTTTAGTTCTAAAATTCAACAGCCTCTTTTCTTCTTTTGTTTCCAGGTTCTCCAATTATTTTAACTCCTCTGCGGCCATTTCAGTTATATTACTAAAAGCACCATACTTGCCATTGTTCCATCTTCCTTATATGTAACATCCTATTGTCTAACCACAAATGGGCATCTAAAACTCTTCTCTGACTTAAACAGAAAACACATTTCCTGCAAAAATTACTGCCTGAATGTTATGTCCTCTATTATCAGTCAGACTGCTGACAGGAAGGACTGTAATTTGTATTTGTTGCTCTAGCTTGAGGCAGGACAGGGGTTTAGTGGAAAGCTTATGACCTGTAATGCAGCACGAAAAAATTAAATCTGTCACAGCTATAATGCTTAGGATCAGTGATGACGCAGGCTAGCACTGACCTAGGCTATACGCAGAAAGCATCTTGTTTCAGCAAAACACTGTGTGTTAGGAGCTCAGAGACAAATTAAGCTTTTGCATAGAAAACGGCTTTTGGGCGTACTTTAAGAACTTTTTTATCCTTTAACCTAAGTATACAGAATAGCTTGCACTATCTTCCTTCAAATATCATGTCAGAATATTAATTTTTTATAATTTGATTTTGCCTTTTCAGCTGTAACTTCCATTTCATACATCTTTACTTTTATACAATGGAATCTAACTTCTGCACTCACAAATAAACCATCTAATGATTTTAGAGAGTACATCTCCTTTGTCTCAGAAAAAGATACTGTCAGATAAGCAACTTGATGAGTTGCCTAATTACCAATCAAAACAGTATCTACCTCCAGAAAACACAACGGGATTTGCCTTAGTCTTAGTTCGCTTATGCATATCTGGTACTACCGTTGGTTACCTAGCCATTTTTGCAGTCTCCCTTCAAGTGTACTTGGGGCAATGGCAACACAAACCTGAGCAGCAAGGAGACTTTCTTAACCAGACGACAGCTGAGAAACCCCATTTCAGAACAGATCAGGATACAAATTAATTTCATGTCCTTCAAAGGCAAGAACAGCTGACAAATAACAGATTTGTGAATGTCGGCAAATGTTACGAGACAGGTTTCGGGCATCCCCTTTGGAGAAATAACATAAAAGAATGACATTAGACATAAACGTACATCATCTTTAGAAAGAACATCTTTTCAAACATTTCATCAAGAGAAACGGAAATATTAGCTGGGTAACAAGTTTGTTAAAAGTAATTGTAAAAAATGAAGTATTATTTCAAACAGCTTGTCTTCTACCTCCCCCCTTTTCTTCTTGAACACTTCTTATAGCACACAAATAAGAGACTCATCAGATGTAGCATATTTTTCTTACCAAAAGTATTTCTAAGCTGAAACTAAGGCTAAAAAACACGAGCCCCTGAAGGAATTGTAAAGGCATCAAACTAAACTTTGCAAGAGACAACCAGACACTGTGGCCTGTTAGTATAACTGACCACCTCCAGCCTTGTACAGCATACTCAAATTTCCTTTAAAGCTAAAGCTTTTATCACTACAGGTCTTTATAATTCACAAGATTATGCCTTTTAAGTCTTAACACCATTGTTTTATCATCATACTCCACGAAGGAGGGAAAACCAGCCTGAACGGTAATTCTTTTATTTCACTGTCAGTGTAAATGCCAACATCTCTGGGGGAAGGGGGTGGAGGGAAACAGGTTTCTCCCACAGTAAGTACAAATGCTTGAACTTGCCTAGGTTATAGCTTTTTAACCCTTGACAACACTCTCTACAGCAAAACAAACACAGTGAGACTACTGCCTTGCACCCATTAACACCGTGTGGGAATTACACAAACGTAAAACACGCGTTCCCAAGAAAAATGTGCTAGTTTCAAACCAGCTGCAGCTTTTCAGGCAAAGCCATAGCCTTTAGCAGGGCGCACAAGGCTCGACCTGGGGTACGTGGGTAAGGTTCATACGGCAGTGCCCACGTTCTGCGCCTACTCCTTTCCAGATCCCAAGCACCCACCGCAGCAGAGCGCGGCTTACCGGTGCCCAGGTCCCGTCCCCCCCCGCCCCTTTTACCGCCCGGTGGCTCAGGCACCCCTCAGAAAACACTGACGCGGAGCACAAAACGGGGACCGGGAAGCCGAGACCGAGCCACTGCCCGCCCCGACGTTCCTCTCTACACCCCCAAACCCCCGCACCGGGGCTCCGACAGAGGAGCGGGGAAGCCGCGGGGCTGGGCCGTGCGAGGGCGGCACACGACGGCCCCGGCGGCCGCTCCTCGGAGAGGAGCCGCTTCTCGGAGAGCGCCCGCTCCCCCTGCGGCTCCCCAGGGCCGAGCACACAGCCGCCGGCCCGGCCGCCGGCGACGCTGCGGGGACAGGCCGGCCGCCGCGGCCGCCGCCTCAGCCCGCCAGCCCCTGCGCGCGCGCACCCAACGGCCCTGCCCGACCGGCGGCAGGATGCGCCAGTGAGGCGAGAGGGGCGTCGCCGCCGCCGGCCAATCGCTGGGCGGCTATGCCGGGGAGGGGCGGGCCGCGGTGCCGGAGCTGCGGCGGCGGGCATGTGGCGGGCGGTGTCGGGGGGGCGCCGGCTGCTGCGGCCTCTCTCCGCCGCGGCGGGGGGCGCCCTCCGGCCGGAGCCGCCCCCACGGGTGGCCGCGGCTCTCCGCGGGGGCTGCGCGGCGGCGCGGGGCGCGGGAGGCGGTGGCGGTGGCGGAGCCGGAGCGCTGGGGGCGGCGGCGGAGCGGCGCCAGGCGGCAGGTAGGGCCCAGCGAGGGGCGGCCTAGCCGGGGGCGGGGGGGGGGGGGCTGAGCCGCCTGCCGGGGTAAACCAGCGGGTCCTATCGGTGCGCGACGCCGGTCGTGGTCCTTTTGACCTTTTCCCGCTCGGTCCTTCGGTCTGGTTCTCGGGTGACTGTGGAGCTTGGTCGTTCTCGAGGGGTTCGGAGAGGGCTGCCGCAGGCCCGCGGCCTCGCCGCGGGTGAGGGAGCGCGTGTGTGGAGCAGGCCCGGCCCAGCCCAGCCCGGCCGGTCGGGCACCGCTTCGAGCGCCCGCCAAGCCGGGAGCCCCGCGGGCGTCAGGCGCTGGTTAGCGCGGCGTCACGGCCTCCGCGGCGTGGGCCCAAGCGCGGTCGTGGGGCGGTGCGTGGAGGAGGCCGCCGACCCGAAGGCCCTCGGCTCCGCCCTGCGCTCCCCCGCTCTGTGGAACGGCGCCCTCAGCGAAGCGTAACGCCTGGGGAAGAGCGTCGCCGCGGGGGACGCGCGGAATCGGATTCCGCAGCTGCGGGAGGATCCCGCGGGTGCCTAGTGCGGTGGAATCGCCCTTGCCTCAGCCGAGACCACGGGCGTCAGGGCCACGGCGTGTGTACCGAACCAGCACCGCCTGCCACGTCCCGCTGGAGAGTGGGGGAGTCGGTGGGCAGCATAGCCCGAGCCTGCGCGTAGATACATGCAGGAACTTTTGTGAGGGTCGTGGTGCCGAGTTGGAACTGCGTTTCTCCGATGTGTGCTCGCGAAGAAACTTCCCTCTGTGGGTAACAGTTTTAGTAGCACGATGGCCGGTTACGGGTATAAGCGTTGGGTGCGCAGAGCTGGTTTGTTGTTGTAGCTGTTCTGCCCATCTCCAGCCTAGATCTGACCGTGACGTTCAGTGTGGCGAAGCGTGCCCGGGGTTGTTTAGACCGTTCGTTCTCTAAGTAGGCACTAGAGACTTCACATGTGGCTACCAGGCAAATATTTAACTTTTGTAACCGCTGCGCCTGGAGGAGCTGTGGCCACTGCTAATTTTCTGCATGTGTGACCACGGAAAAAGTTGAAAGAGTGCATAAGTCCCTAAGCTCAAAGGTTTTAATTTGCAGAGAACTGATCCAATTTTATATCCCCATTCATGCATATAATTATATGTAGCTATTGTTCTTTTGTTTGGCTTTTTCTTTATATTGGTAAATATAAAGCTTGGCTTTGTGCTGATGCTTGGTCTGCGCTAACGTTCACTTTATAGTGGCAGGCGTGCATTGCTGACAGATTCAAATTATGCCTTAAGTATGCATACAAGTTGCATCTACCTAATTAGGGCAAATTAGAAATAAACTGATTTCGTGGTGTGAACAGAAGGTAGTTGCACTGATTCACTAGTTTCTAAGCTGGCTTGCTTAAACTGTTGAAGGACTAAAGCCTTGTCTACAACATCGTAATCCTCTGTAGCAGAACAGGCTAAGGAAAAAGAAGTGGCTTTACTCAGTACCTTCACACTGCATCTTGTCAGCTCTATTTTCAATATATTGATTTCATCTACTTAAGATTTTAGAGTAATTTCATTGCCATGTATTATCACAGGCCTGTTGAAAAGCATTGTTCTGAAATGTTTTTGATTTTGTCTGTTTTTTTAATAATGTTCGTTGAAGGACTTAAGTTTCATTCATCTTAATTGACAGATATCTGATGATAGCATTGACTCTTAAGTACTAACAACAAGTAAGTTACCTAAAAGAAACTTTGATGTTTGCTAACTGCTGTATGTAGTGATAGAATGTTATTTACCAGAAGAGTGCTTAGTTCTCAACTTTGAAGGTTTTAAAAATGATTTTTAAAAATCTGCAGTTCATGTTGCATTGTCAGTATCAAACCAAACTCCATAGTGAGTGGCTAGCTTAGGCTATAATTCAGTTCATTGCCATTTTATGTTTTCTTAAGTGGTTGATTTTTGCAGTTAAAAAGATAAATTGCTACTGTATTATTTTTTCTGTCTGTTCCAGGTACTATTCTTCCGAAGTTCAACATTGACTTTGTTGTAGCTCTGCTGAGGCAAGAAAATGCTAAAGACATCTGTGTCATCCAGCTACCTCTAGAAATAAAATACTGTAATTATTTTATAATTGTGAGCGGATCTTCAACACGACATCTCCATGCAATGGCACATTACATGCTGAAAATGGTAAGACAGTTCCCGCTGCACTCTCTGGGTTTTAGGGAATGGTTTTAAATGTTGTGAAAGGAATTTCCCCAGGATTGTACCTATAGGGGTGTACCAGGCAAGATGAAACTGATTATCCATATGTCGTTTAGTCCTGAATACATCTAGCAACTAACTGTACTTTTTTCCTTTAGCAGTACTACTCAAAATGTAGAGAATATATTTTAAAAACAGACCTCTCTGTGTTTAGAACACTGATGGCATTAGCACAGTTTGGTGGCTAGAACAAGAGTGATGTGAAATGGTGATGATGACCTGTGTCCACTTTTGTCTTCTATACAGCAACCTTGATGGCTATTCCCACTCATTCCAAGTAGCTTAATCTGACTGTTCTCAAACCCTAATCCCTAAACTTACCAGGTTCTCAGGTATATCGTAAGGCTGGAAAAAAGATGGCATGTTGTGAGGCACAGGATCCCCTCATGGGCTTACCGAAGCAAACTGCTAGTTAATAGTCACCATACTGTGCGTGTACAGGAGGAAAGAAGAAGCAGCAGCAGCCATCCTTGAACAGAAATCTTGGCTTTGGTAGAATGTGAGCTTTTCCATACAAAAATAGAGGTCAGAATAAAAATACAGGTAGAGCTTAGGGATAAGGACCAGACTCAGGGAGGGAGGAACTTTATGGCCAGAAAAGAGCCAGCTGACTGTTACAAAGCACAGTGTGAGGAATATTACTAGCCCCCATCTCAATCAGCTGTCTGTACTTAACCTGTAGTTTGCCTTCGGCTCTTGGTTTTACTTTCTTCCTTGCAGTCCCATTGGTTTCAGCTGTGAGACTTAAGGTGGGGAGTAGAGAGGGGAAGATGGTATTGCTTTTTGGTGCCTTTCCGAGCAGGTGAGGGGAGTTTCTTGTGTTCTCTGCAGGAATTGATGCATCTTTGCAAACTAAAATTTTGCCTCAAGCTAGAAGTTGTATTATTGTGATTCGAATGTACTAAATTTAAGTGCTTAATATGTACTCTATTACTTGCATAACTTGCTAGTCTTAAATCAACAGCTCTCCATCTCCCCCGGACCAGGACAGATCAGTGAATACCACTCACCGTGCAAAAACATGCCTGTGCTACAACTGGCTGCTCCCTCTGGTGGCTGTAAGATTAGCTCTTTTGCAAGGGCAGAGCCTCTGGGGAGAGAGACGTGGTGTCCTCCTGGGCATCCTGAGAAACCGAGAAGCCTGGCCAGCTACTCAGGAGTGGCTGAGCTTGCCTGGCATTGAAAGTTTTCTAGGCAAAACTAAGCTAAAGCTTAAGATGTAAAGCAGAGCAGGTGCTTGGGAGCGCTGCTAGGCATCGGGCTGGCTTTAACGTTACAATACCTAAAACGTTATGGTAATGCATGATGTACACTAAAATGCAAAGGTGCTCATGTGTAGCATGAGGTCTTCCTGCTTTTCTTCCAGTAGCTTGTAAATGGCAAGGTCCCAACTACTGCTTAATGCCTTCCTGTCTGGTTTCGTGTTAGAGGAAGAAACTAAAACTTGGCTTCATTATAATCTGTTCACTATTACGCAGCCTTTAAAGACAAGGCTGAAGGAAACTCGTAGTGGACATCAGCCTTTCCAACATCTGTTACATAGCTGATGGCAGTGCACGCTGGGCTCTTTAGTATTTTAAGTAGACTTTCAGAGAGTCTTTGACAATTACCTGCTTTTGAGGATATCTCACAAGCTATCTTAAAGAAAGGAAGGTAGAACTAGTTCTGAACTGCATTTTGAAAGTTCTCCATTTTGGTTTGCAAACCAGGGCCATTGCCCAGCAGCTAGCATTGTGTGGGAAGGACCAGGAAGAGTTAGGTTTCTGATAATTGTTTTCCCAGTGAACTGGGACTCATTTGCTAGCCAGCCATGCTGTTACAACCTGTTACTTAGTATTTTCTCTTTCATGGCAGAAAGGACTGTCAGAGCCATGCAGTTTTACTCTGTTTCCTTGTGGCCTTGTGCTGAAATAAATGTTTAGTTTGTTTTTTAATTTCAGCTTGAAAAAGGTCTCCATGTTTTTTTGATTGACTGCTTCAACTAGATATAAAGTAGAGATTTTAATAAAGGAGCTCTGTGAAGGTGTGGTTGACTTGACTTAATTCCATTTTTTTTTCTATTGATGCTTCTTGTAAAGAAACTAGTAGGTTATGACCAGATCCGAAAGTGGAAGGTACTTAAGCCTGTAGTTGTCAATTTCTTCAGCTCTGGTGGGTGCTTAGGTTCTTTATGTACTAGGCAGGTAGAGCTGAGCCTCTCAAGCTGGCATCTGTGAAAGCCACCATGTTGCATGGGGAACTAACTACCTTGCCTAGCTGAGCTGAGTGTTTGCAGTCATGCTTTGAGCTGCCCACTCCCCTCTCTCACAGTGGTTCATAGCTTGGAAACCTGTGTGCCAGTTGTGCTTTCCACCCATCACACACTCAACAGACAGGAGACTTGTTTGAATGCCTTCTTCATGGCATGGGTTGAAACTTGTTTTCTCCCCACCCTTTTCCATCTGAGAAGAGGATAAGCTTGGCATCTCCATTTCTGCATCCTTAACTAGCCAATGTAAAACAACAATGAAAGGTATCTGAAAGGAAATAAAACTTAGGTAATGGCAGCTACAGGGAACCGGTAACTGAAAGACTACCTTAATGCTAAGCAATGGTATTCAGTATTCATCTTGAGAAAAAATGGACACCTATAAAATTCATGGATAACTCTATGGGAATTCTGAGCACTAGGATTCCAGATTTGATACTAAATCCCATTGAGAAAACTGTACTTATTTTCTGGTGCTGCAAGTGTATGTTTTTCTTTTTCTGTGCAGACCCCAGAACCAACAGGAAGTAATCTAACCCATTTAAAACAACTCTAGACAACTCAGCAAAGTCCAGCTTATCTGTTAAGTACGAGTGCTTTTAAATACCTGCGAAGTATTTAATTTTCTGCCATTGCTTCTTCTCTCAGTACAAGCATCACAAGGAAGAAGGTGACCCTCATGCTCAGATTGAAGGGAAAGAGACAGATGACTGGCTGTGCATTGATTTTGGTAAATATTTGTGAATCTGACAACTATGAAGTTCTGCATGAGCTCTTTTTTGAAGGAAGCATCTCACCGTGAACCCTGGTTGCTATGGAGAGTTCGTAATACTCTGCTGTTTTGGAATTCCAGTTGTTGCTTGAACTTATTGATATACTAAATAAATTTTCACTAAAGATCATTGGCACTGAGAAGAAAGCAGTAACTACTCTTCAGTGGCTAAACCGGGTCTTAATAAATTGAAGAGAACAGTAGTGGAAAGAGAAAAGCTACTTCAGTCACTCTGTTTGGGTGAGTGAGGGCTCCTTGTATGCTGCCCTAGTAGTGAACTGCTGAACAGACTGTCCAGATCATACCACGACATGGGGTAAAACCTCAGTCTGAAGGAATTTAGGTTAATTCTTTATTCTACAAGTGTGAAACTCTCTACACAAACATAAAAGACTTTGCATTCAGAAAGCATTTCTCCTTCGCTGCTAGCTCTAGAATCTCGCCCTCTAACTTTGTGGTTTGGCTTAAAAGAGAGCATGGGTGAGTGAGGAGCACTGCAGCCAGTGATGTTAAGCCTTGGTTACTTTACTGTCAGTGATTGTGATAGTTATATCTGAAAACCAGTTGAAATTTAAGGGCATAACTAGAAAAAGTGCATTAGAAGTACACTGGAATTAATATTCTCTACTATTGTTTGCACAGAATTAATGAAAACCTGTAAGAAAAACCTTATTATATTAAAGTTTGGACCTATTTCATTATAAAAACCGCCTGAGAAGTGAGCAACACACCTAAGGAAAATTACTTGGCTGTAGCTGAATGTTGTTGGTAATATAGGAAAGCTGAAAGCCCATCTGTAACCCTAGGGAGAGGCCTCTTTCAAGTAAAATTTCTTTTGACTGACTTCTTTCTGTTCGCTAGAAGTCATTACTACTTTGGTGTGGACTCTTGTGATGATACTGTTTTAGTTTAAACCAGAGTATTGCCCCTCGCATTCTCTTGTATGTAGTCTTGAAGTCTTTTGAAGGCCTAACCAGTTCCTAACACTGTTCAAAAAGTGGAACCGGCAACTTGAGACCTCCATCAGCTGACCTGTTATATTTAGCCAGAATGGGGGTGGAAGACTTGAGCTCTTTGCACAGCTGCAAGTGTAGCAGTGCTTTACAGTTTTTGTTAATTTATTGTGCATTTCTGTTCTGTGCAGGTAGTGTAGTGGTGCATTTCATGCTGCCAGAGGCACGAGAGGTTTATGAATTGGAGAAGCTATGGACTCTTGGTTCCTATGATGACCAGTTAGCGCAGATGATGCCACAGTCACTGCCGGAAGACTTTATATTTGGAATGACTCCTAACAGCAGTGATCATCCTGAGACAAGAACTTAATGCAGCTGCTGAGTGGAAAGAGAAATGAGTGTGCCTTCACAGATCTGAGAGCAACATACAGTCTTGATTACTGACTTAACGTTCACTACAGTTGATCGGTACAAAACAGTGTATTTACTAGATGTGCCTAGGTAAAGTTCTGAACAAGCTACAAAAATAATCAGAATCATTAAGGTTGGAAAAGACCCTTAAGATCAGGTCCAACCATACAGTGTCAAAGAAGGAATCCTATCATAAAGGAGCTTCCTGGGGGACTCACTGTCTCAATGGCATTTGCAGTGAGAAGAGTGGGGCAAAACCAGCTGCTTAATTTATCCTGAAACTCATGCTCAGCCTCTACATTAATTTTTTTTCTAGTATTTTTGAAAGACCTGCCTGTAGTGGCAGTGCAAAAAAGCCTTGAGTGCTGCAAGGAAAAACTGTGTGTGTGAAATAGTACAGTTTAGATGAGGCTTCTTGTATTAAGCCATTTGCTTCTGGTCATGATGAAGCACGTCATGCTCTAAGTTAAAAGAGGAGAGAAAACACACTGGTGTTACTGAGCACATAAAAGCCAAGAGCACAGCAGTGACAAATAAACGTGTCTTGAGTTAACAGTAAGTTGGTTTTTCAGCCAAAGCCAATCTGTTTTTAATAATTAAAAAAAAAATAAAATCCTGAAGTGCTCCAATTCCTTGTCTTCATGGTAAAACATTCAGTTCATTCTAAGTGTGCAGTTGGCTTCTCCTCTAGTTTTTGTCTCACCTTGTTTCTGGAAAAGGACACTGAGGCAACATGCTATGGCAGTATAAACCTTCAGCTCCTTTGAAGTGGGCAAAAGTAGTTCTGAAGGAAGTCCTTAGTCACTGGGCATTACTTGCTGCTACTGAACTGTTAAGCACTTTCAAAAGTCATTGCACAGTTTGTTCTTAGTCTGACTGCTGCATGGTCTAATAACCAGTTAGAAGAGCTTCAAGGTGGTAACAAAACTTGTCTATGATGTAAAACAAGATGCTTTTCTCCAGTACAGGGCAGGGCTTTCATCACTAGATTAGAATCTCTTCCTTCTGGAGAAGCTTGCTCTGGTGTGCATCAGGAAGCAGAAACAGTAGATCCTGAGGGTAATGGCCTTTTTCCCTCATAGCCCCACAAACTATTTCAAGGCCTGTCTGCATCTTTTCCCTGCACAGCAGCTGCTGTTTGTAACACTCAAAGAAAGTGACATTGGTTTTTGTGCCTGTGGGAAGGGGTGTGTGCATTCAGTTGTTTTCAAAAAATGAAACAAAAAGCCTCCCTCCTTTCAGACTGGTCATGTTTTCTTGCTGGGTCTAGCCTCTGTTCTTTCAGGAATAACTGCCCCTGAGTTCACCTGCTCTTTGATACGACACAGCAGAAAGTTCTGCAAATTAAGCAAGGAGCATTTATTAGATGTAGTTAACTATGCAGATAAAACATCTTTGCCCACAAAATAGAGGTATTGATGGTTAAGTCTGACTGCAAAGAAATATTTTCAGAATGCTCTATGGTACTTGTCAGTAAGTAATCCACATGGGGGAAGGATAACCCTGGCTGTCTTGCAGACTGATGGGTTCTAAATCAGGCATTTCCTCCTAGGAGGGATATGTAGGCGTAACTGTGGATCGTTCCCTGAAACCATTTGCCTTTTACTGCTGCTGCTGAAGATAAGTAATACTAGATGAATAGAGGCAGGTTCAGCAAACATTATGCCATTATATGAACCCACATTTGGTAACCAGAACCGCATACAGTATCCTGTCTCACAGAGCAGAGTAATGAAAGGAACACCCAGAAAAGAACAGTAAGAGAAAGGGAACAGCTTTCATGTGAACAGACTAGGACTCTTACAGCTGGAAAGGGGTAATAGTCTGTAAGACAAGACAAAAAAAAAATAATCAAATGAACTGAGGAGACAAAATCCAGTAAAATAAATGTAAAAGTATAACTGAAGTTACTGCCAAAGCACATTGTGAAAAGGAGTTATATGGAACATCCACTGGTTGCTATTAAATAATTAGAACTGCCAGCTCAGGAAAAGAACTCATCCCCCATTTAACAGAAGCAGTCATAATCTGCCCTGCTACTGCAATGCCCCAGCCAGGTTACCTGCCTGACTTGGTGAGCCTGTGGCCTGACCCTCCTAAAAGCTGGGACCTAGGAATTAACAAAGGCAGTCTGGATGATCAGTACTGTGCAACATTAAACCCCTTGTGGAAGGAGAACATTTGGGAATGGTTTCAGCTCTGTGGATCAGGTGATTTCTGTGTAAAATAAAAATACTGAGCAGGTTTTGGTCCTCCTGTACAGAGGTACATGCAGATTTGTGTCTGTGCAGGATCCCTTGATGATGGGATGAACAGGAGAAACAATTATCAAGGTGGAACTTTTGTCATCGTTTCACTAGTTTCCTGCACTGCATTTGAGTAACTGTTACCAAGCAGTGTTTGCATCCATTAGTTGAGCTAACATCTCTGTTGCAGCCCCTCTTGAGTGCTTACGCCACAATTTCTCATTTTCATTTAAAAATCCTATGCCCTAGTACCATGTTGAGACCATGCTGTCCTGCACACCATACATGCTTCATTTAATGGAAACTAATACAAAGAGCGCATGCCTTTGAAATCGCAGCTTAGGAATTAAAGCTTTGGAAGGTTAGAAGCAAATAAAAGCATCATGATTAAGCAAATGCTTAAAACAATCAGGGGTTTAGCTGTCACAAATGCACCAGCAATACAGAGGAAAGCTTAACTTCTTATGTTGCTCAAATGGCAGGGATGCTGGTTCTGAGAAAATAGCTCAATATTGGCATGGAAAAATGAGCTTAGAGTTTCCTGTGAAATGCAATACCCTACGCAGTGTCTTCTACAGACATCGCTTCTTCAATTCCCTCTTTCTGCTGGTTGGTCCCAGTAAATGAGCTGTCAAGACAAGTGGGAGGGTGCAAAAGTTTGGAAAACAAGTTTGGTTTTCCACTCCTCTTTGAAAGATACAGAATTACACTACTCACAACAGTCCTTCATTCCCCAACCCCTCCCTCTCTAAAGCATTCAGTTAAACATCTAGTCTCATTTCTATTCCAAATAATGTTAACAAGGATCTAAATGGAGAGGCAATACCACCTCACTGGCAAGTGGTGTGCGTTTAGGTTGTGGTGGTAGGAGTGAGATACAAGTTGCTGTCACTTGCTTGCTAGCATGATTGATTCTGCCTATCCAAGCTTCTAGGGCCGTGTTCATTACACAGCTTCATCATGCTGAGAGCACCAAAGTAAAGACTGAGTAAAAAGCAGCCAAAAAAAAAAATTAAAAAGTTAACTGCAATTCAGATCTCACTCCAAACCTTTTAAAGGTCAGGACTGTTGAGTACACATCCCTTCCACAGCAAATCAGCCTAAGTGACCTGCATAAGACTGTAAACCATGAATTATAGGTTGTACTACAGCCTGTATAGCATTGTTATATGAGAGGGAGAAGATGAATTATAAGCCACAGAAATCACTGTATTGGGAAGTGCAAACATTGTAAGCTGGCTTCTGGGTGCACTAGCAGCTATGGAATACTTGTGGGTGGCTGTTCATCCTTACCCAGTTATTATTATGGACAGAAAACGAACTTGATCAAAGTACCACAAATACTTAGAACAGTCTGTCCCTATGCCTCTAATTTAAAAAAACACCACACAACTTTATCTGATGATAGGAGTTAAACTCTTTATTCCATTCAGAGGCATCTGGCAAGTGGAGCTGCATTGGGGGGCACATTACAGATGAAAAATGATCCATACTTTGTGGATATTGAAATCATTTACAGTATTTACTTTCTAGCTATTCCCAAATACTCCAAATTACCGAGTCTCAATTGAAAAGAAAAACATGATTTACCATGCTAAGTCTAGAAATTTAAGAGATGACAGTATTTAAATCAGCAGATGTAAATGCAGCACCTATTTGTAAAGTAATTTTTATGGAAAATAATGAAGTCAAATCCTTCTCAAATGTTAAGAAAGGAATGTCAGACTGACTTAAGCCTCAAAAAAATTAAAATGCTATGACTTTTCATACTTCAGTAATTTTAAATTCATTGTAAGAAAAAAAAATTATCCTAAAGGCTAGATGAAGGTCACTGTCAAAAAAAGGAAAAGAAACTCATTTTTCTTTGCTAAAACTACAACATAAGTTTGTGGTTTTTAAACCAATTAGTAAAGAAGAGATGCAGGAAAAACACTTCAGACCATTTTCAAAATTATCTAATCTGTACAACAATGATCTTTGGGAAAATTATCTAGTCTATGTAGTAATGCCTCTATTTCAACATGAACCTAAGAGGTAGATAACAAAATGATGAAACAAATGTTTTTGCTCGTTGTGCCCCTCAAATCAGTGCAGCATGGTGATTCTGATCATCTCATGCACAAAAAACATCACAAAAAAAGGTTCAGAGGTAATAGCATGGCTCTGTCGACCACACACATACAGGCGCGCACGCGCACACACACACACACAGCAGTCTTTATGCACCATGTGTTGCCACATTTTTTTTTTTCTTAAACTGAGGTAGACTGAAGTTTATTGTAGAAACTTGAATGTGTCACTATTACCACAATCATCATTCAAATTACATTCGGAAATTAAAAAATTTGGTAACTTTCCTGTTATCCCTGCCTTTTGACATTTTTTTTTTCTTCTCTAATGGTTGGTTGCAGAACGTGCATAAATCCTGCTGCATCTATTATAAGCCAGGCTAGAGAGGTTGTTGTTTTGTGTTTTGTTTTTTTTTTTTTCCTAGTAATTGTTCTTAAAACCTTCAAAAGTGGCTTAGTGTGGCCCATAACAGCGGCTGGATACGTAAACTTAGCCTTTCATTATCTTTCAATGTGATCAAACACTGTTTGACCTTCCCCCATCGTGGTAACTGAAAGCAGTATGATATGATCTGCAGACAGCAGAGACCCTCATGGCCTCAAATATGCTCTAGCAGATCAAGTGTTCTATCAAACTGAAGATGAAGCTTGCTCTTTGAACAAAATGGCAAAGTCCAAATGGGCTGCAAATGGTTAAATGTAGCATTATTAGGTAGTGATGGTCAAAGGCACAAAGGGTTCATGCATTCAATCAAGTAGCACAAAAAAAAAATTCAGCCTCTTGCAGCCTTCTAAATTTTTCCCCCAACCCCAGCCTCTTGCCATCACTTCCTTGTCCTGTTCCCAAAAAAGTACCGTCACAAACTTTTTCATCCCATCTTAAAAGAAAACTAAACGGCATTGCTGCTATCAGAATGTTGGCATCATTCACTATCTTTTGAACATTCACTGAATTTTTTTTTTTTTTTTAAACAAATGATGGTGTTGAAACCCTCAGAAAATCTGAGGCTATGTTTTTTTTACCCACCTTACTCCCATCAGCCAGCAGCTAGAAGTGCTCTACTATATTTTTCCCCGGTAAGTCTGTAGTACTCCTGGCTGGTGGCTGATCAAATTTTAATTTTTTTTAAAAAAATAAAATGCTCAAGAACTATTAGCTTTATAAAGTATACAAAATACCAAAAAAAAAAAAGCAAAAAAGGAACAATTTCTCATTGAGGTACTAAATGCCTGAGGTAGTTTAGTAAAATGCATATTTATCTTTTTATGCCCTGGCCAACACCATTCAACACTTCCCTTAGGTTATTCATGGCAGTGTTATGTAAAAATGCAACCAAATTCTTTTTAAAAAATGCCACTTGTTTCAACATTGGGACTAACACTTAAACTCTGGTCAATACCCTTGCTCTAACCCTAGCCCACCCACAATCCCACCCTCCAAATGTGTTTCTTCTTTTACAACTGGACCTATAAGAGCAATGCCTTTTTTTTTTTTTGTCTTTTTTCTTTTCTTTTTTTTTTTTAACCAGTGAACTCAGAAGAGAAAGCTTCATTAAACCAAGTTCTAAAATTGTTGGGGAATAATAAGAACAATAAAAAAGACTAACGAGTTTATGTTAAATTGTGAGAATAGAACAAAAGGGAAGTGAAGGGGTCCTTATTTTAAAGCTGGGTTTCAAAAGTTTGAGAGAGCCTAAAGAATACATTCTCAGAGACAGCGTTCAACGGTTGCCTGGTCCTCGAACAGGTGATTGGCTTGGTGGATCTTCTGCATATAACTTCAACAGGTGCTCACCACCCGTCTCTCTGTCGCACAGTCTGTCTTTGGTCTGGCATCTGTCTCTGATGGGCCATTTCCTAAACCTTTATTTTCGTCTTGGCTGAGGCTGTCCGCTTTGCAATGTTTTTTGCTGTTGCTGCTGCCTTCTTACCTGAGCCAGTATTTCCTGAATTTTTCTCTGAGCAAGCTGAAAAACATAAAGCAGAAGAAACAATCCATTGTGATGTCATGCTGCAGTGACTGCTGTTTACAACTGACTATAGATGCTACTGGGATTAAGAAAATCTGGAATAACTAAATTCCTAGTACTGACAAGATTACTCACTAGTTAAAATACACTTGGGTTAGTCATTATGTACAACTTTAATTTTTAGTCTTTTTCCACCTACTACAACTACCTGCATGGTCAGTTTTCACATCTGTAATATAGAAAGCATGAGCATAGGAAGATGACTACCAACATTAAGACTATTGAAGCTACAGGCTACTTTCATTTTTACTCCTCTGGAGACACAAATGTTTTATAAGAACCACTGTCTTAATAGAGAGTGGACAATTTTTTTTATACACCAGGGAATCCAGAAGGTCAGACTTACAGGACTTACCAGCCCTCCCATCTCCTTTCTGAACTAGAAGTCACCTGTAGCGAAGTAGCAAAAGGAATTGGTCTGAACTAAGAGTTAAGTGAGGGAAGGAATCTTGTGATCCTTTTCTTTCTGATATTAAATCAACAGATTGGGTGATGCGGACAAATTGCATATATAGGTGCAGTTCTGGCCAGGTACTATGAGATGGCTTGTACCTCCCATCTGAATTTCAGTCCAATCACAACCTGGGTTTTCTTTCGCTTTGAAAGTTTTAGCAATGCCAGAGCCTACATATATTGATAGGAGAATTTAAGGAGATAGTTTTACATATGTAATGGTGCAATATTGTTATAAATCTCTCACAGGCATGAGGAAAGTTTATTGCAGCAAGACAACTAGAGGAGCCTGGCAAGCAGTGCTTTCTATACCCTGAAAAAAAGTCTTCCATCCCTTGACTCTGCACTTGAATATAAAAAACAGACTATGGAAACATCAAGGTAATACAGAAATTCATTCCAGTCCTCTCACCTGGCATGCATAGAAGTGACCAGTTATTTTCACAACCACCTGATCATTTTCATCAGGTGTCTGGTCACGAGGGACTACAACTTCTGCACTTGTCAAGTTTTGAAGCTCGTTTACCTATAAATAGATAGAAGTCGTCAGAAAATCTTAAACAAATATCCCACAACCCCCAAGCCTCAAAGATACTGCTGACCACAGAAACATCATCCTCTAAGTTATGTTTAAAAAAAGAAACTCACTAACAGAAGCATCTTTGTGCAGCAGTGTGCACTCTACATGATGAGCCTCTTATGTCTCTAACATAAATTAGCACCAAGTTATCTAGGTTTGTAGAAGTGTTTTAAAGACTAAATACAACACAGAGAAGGTGTTAAATACATTACTTAAAAAAGCAAATAGATGCCACAGTATTTACAGTTGAGTTTACAAGTTTAAAGTCAGAAAACTCATGCAACATATAATGTAGGAAAGAAAAAAAAAAGGTCAAAGTATTTATACATTTTTCCTTGAAAAACCTCCACAAGATGGAGAACTCCAAACAGAACAATGAGAAGTGTCCAAATTATGTTCAGTAGCCTATCAGCTTCCATAGTGTTATAAGTAGATGTATGGTTAGAGTCTCTGTCCCATTTACATCCATTTTATTTTAGAAATGCATAGCATTATTTAATCAAAAATACTCTAGATGAACAGCTTTTCAGAGATGTTTGTCCTTAAACTTCTTACCAATCAAGTAATGAAAGAGGTCATGCTGCCTCCTGACACTTAACTTCAAGATCCCATTGCACTCAAGGATTGAGACCCAAGACTGAACCATTTCTTTGCAAGTATCTGCTAGCTCCTGACTTACAACCATATGAAAATACTAGAGTACCAGCACCTTTTCATGAACAATCCTAGTGATGTTATTTTATGCAACAAACTGAGCCAAAGAAATTACATCAATTAAGTTGAAGCAATTTTTTTTTTCTTTTTGTAATATTGAGGTCTGAACATGTCTTAATTTCCTACCACTTATTTAGAAATTATGCTTTCACTCAGTTTTGGCCAGAAATGCCAACTTTGGACACATTAGATCTGATTTTAATTAAATAAGATTAGTGAAATCTTTTTGCAAAATCTGGCATAAGCTAAGATTCACAGAAGCAGGTCTTTAGTGGGAATGTATTCATTCTAAATGGAAGAGCTACATTTCTATTAATAAAAGTCTTGCAGAACTGACTGGGACTGTTGATTTTTGTTAGTTTTGTTTTGTTTTTTAAGATTAAATAAATCATAATATGAGATTGGCTTCTCTTGACTCCACACTAGAAGAAAGGAAAGCTTAACAAGTACAGCTAAGAAAATAGCACCTGCTTTAATGTAACTTCAGAGGATTAGCTGTTAGCTAAATGTTTAAGCCTTATACATATATACACACTGAAATAAGAAACTTAACTGAACAACATTACAAGTTTTATTTCAGCTACTTACTGTTTTGCCTCCTTTACCAATAACTCTACCAGCAGCATAGGATGGCACTTTTATATGAGCCTCAAGTTTCACTTCTTCTTTAGGTCCAAAGAAATTTTCTTCTTTAAGTTTTCCATAGATTCTCCCTTGAGCCTGCAAAAATGCTTTCAGTTAGAGAATGTGCTTATTGAAACCTAGTTAACTTCAAGAAATTCCACAGACAGGAGAATTCTCCGTACACAACCCTGACAACACGTTTTCCCTAATAAATACAGTAACTATTTTTCTAAAAGAAGTCTTTGTACCAAACTAAGAAGCACAGCTGTCCAACTTTAAAGATTCCATGACAAACCAGGGAATCACGGAGCAATTTAACAGAGATCATTATTCTTCTGCTTTTCAGTAGAAATACTGCTTTTAAAAGAAACTATTGCATCTCTGTAAAAGAGTGGTAGAGAGAAGAACTGTCTGGCTGAAGCATTTTTTATTACACCCAGAAGCACAGAATGTAATTAATTGGCTCCGAAACCTATCCTTTTAAGGATGCTAAAAAAAAAAAAGCCACCCCTACAACAAGTCATGGGATAAAGACTCCAATTAGAGCAAGCGGCTTTTAAAATCCATTACAACATATTGTTTAAAAATAAATAAATCTAAGCTTGCTCAATTTTCTAAAGTGAAAAAATCAAACTACCTAGATCTAAATAGCACCATGGGAACAGTATTACTCTGACCAGCACACAGTTCCCTTTTCTGGGAAACATGCAAGTGCCAGGTAGCAAGAAGAATGTCCACTGAGACTAAGCTCATGAATCTTGCTGATTTTTAAACACATTCTTTTCCTTATTCCCTGCCGTTCATCAGTGAATTCTTGAGAAATGGTAACCAGATTTTCTCTTCTGTATCTCCTAGAGAAATCAAAAGAACATTTCTATTGAGATACTAAAGAGACATGCTCTGTGAAGACCACAAACCTAGGACCACAAAGCCTTTCCAGTTCAGATTCTTTACCACCTTTAAATCACCCTCACCAGCCCTATCACTGCGTACATGCTAAATCCAACCATCTTACAGGCCACCACTGTAATGGAATATGAAAAGTCCAAAAAGATAGCATGACGTGATAATTATGTTAAATAGTGGCAGCTTATTTTATCTTATTTCTGGCTCATGTCCTAAAAGCCTACTCAAGTTCATGCTACTCTAGAATGGGTAAGATGAAACACATTTTGTGACCTTGGAGCTGAAAGTACTCAGTATTTTGAGTAAGTCAGACTCCACCTGAAGAGTATGGAAAAATCTGTAGTGCATAGCTTTGACCTAGATGGGATACTGCAGGTTGTGGTACCCTGTCACAGAGGACAAAAGCTATCATCTTTCCAGTGAAACAAAAGACAACAAAGCCACACAAAAACTCAGTACAACTACCATGTTCTGGCAACATCAACAGCCCTAGAATCAGAGATTCCTACTCCAGGAAAATACTTCAAAAGGTTTTGCCAAAAGCAGATGCAATACTACTCCCAGCCATCATCTTGAGCTAGAGATTTTAAAACTATTTCCAAATTTGTTAGAGACAGACAGTAGCCAGCATAGCCCTTTTTATTTCAATAGCAATGTTTTTCATGTGCATAACACCTTGACAACCTGCATAGACTGCAGGGCTTAGTGGAAGAGGTACTATAGGAAAAAAGCATGCACTACTGCTGAATTATAAAGCAAAGTGGGATGCTGACTTTTTTAAAAGATAGTAATGTATTTCCAACATCTCAAATCTCAGCTCTTGAAAAAGTCTTTAAGGAAAGGAAATAACCTAACTGGGCTGCAGCTCCTTCACGGTAAAATTGTGCCTGAAATATATTGTCTACACTAGATTCCACTTCACTCGCACATGTCCCCTACCCAAGGCAACATGATCATCTCTGAATATTGGTGTCACGGGTATGCCTAAACTCTAGGGAGCACTGCAGCAGAGGCTGTAAACAGTGGTATGTTCTCTTCCCATTGCCTTACTAATAAATAGCCCTGCATACCACAACATCCTCAGGCTACTACTGCAGCTGAGGAAGAAAGGGGTGCAGCCACTGCAGCTACCACGGACATGAATCACAGGCAGTAGAACACAATGTAGTAGGGAAAGGATGCCAAACTCACAGGCTCTGGGATGATGCAACCTCTCCAAGAGCTGGTTACTCATATGAGCAGCAGCTATTCCCTCTTCAAGTTGTTGTGCACCCAGATTACATTCTTGGTGCTTAACAAGCAATAGCCTATGCTCAAAGATAAAGAAGACCCTTCTTAAACAGAGCTTAAGGACAGAATTAATGAAGCTGGGCCCTGACTGTAAGGCATGCTTCAGGTCAACATTGGTGATAAAAGAAAGGACTGAACTCTCCCTCTGCCCATCTTGGTCAAGAAGGCATTGCTCAAAGAGTAGTAAAAGACTACAAGGGCTGGAGCTGAAGGAAGGCCCAAGGGATAACTCCTCTCCTTCACAAGACCAGCATACTCAGGAGCATCACCTGTGCTAGCACATTGATCCCTCTTTGCAAGCAGAAGCCCAAGTGTAGACTGATGTGGTTTTAACCAATGTATGGGGTGCAGAAAAGGGAGACTTTCCTCCTTGGATGATCCAGGTTGGGAGAAGAGCTGGCAAAAGAACTCTGTGGGACTTCACATCTATCTTGGGGAGGAAGCCTGAGGACAAGCCTTTGCCTACATGAAAAGTCAGGGTAAGGGACACCCAAATCTACTTCAGCCTGCTACTACTTGAAGGTAAGTTCACTGAAATCTGATGGAAAGAAAAGGTAGCCAGAATCTGACCTTGTGCTGATCCCAGATCACAAGAGCACCCTATATGTTGAACATGCCATGTGGCCAAGCCCACATGCATGCAGAAAACCTCAAGGAGGCAAAGCTTCTGAATTATGCTTTGCCTTCAACAGCTTCTCTAAAGTATATGCTAACTGAGCAATAATCCCAAATCCATTTAGTTCGCTATTAGCACTCAAAAATACCTGCCCAGATACTTCTCCAGAATTCCTAAAGGCTTTAATGAAACTGATTCTAGATATGCCTGAAGTTTGTGCACCTCCTTCTTGCAAGATGCCCTGAAGCAAAAATACAAAGACAAAAACCGAGAACAAGCAAGAGAACAATGCCAGGGCATGAACTCTCAAGTGACTTTCTACCTGCTCTGGGCCTCATCTGCAATGAGGCCAGGCTGCTGCACTGAGCTGTCTGCATCACTCCTAACGTCGTCAACTCCTTTGGGAGTAACTAGATTTATCCCTTGGCACTTCAGACAGAAGGCCACTCCAGAACTCAATTTGAAAACAAATGAGATAAATCATGTTGAGTATCTCCTTGTAGTTGTAGTGGAAATACAATTAGAAATCTTGCATTTATCTGTAGAGCTACCCAAAAAACATTTCCCATTTGGCATGCAACCGTAACCTGGGAAGACTCAGTCTCTCATCTTGTCAGCTTTGTTATTTCAACTAAACACACTAAACTGTTGCATGTATTAAGACAGGCTAGAAAGACTGAACTATTGTGCTCATAGATAAAAGAGAAAATTAGGAATGTAATATGGCCATATTTTCATGCTAGACTTGATTCTAACTTACATGAAACTCCCACCAGTTTTCAGGTGACCAGAATGTGGCCTGTGATAGTACTGTATTACTTTTACTCATATGAGATACCTTTTGGCAAAAGGAAAGAAAAAGTGAAGCGTTTACTAAAATTCTGAATAAAATGGTGGTTGGAACCAAGTGTTTTATTTTCAATATTGTCCCTTACAGTCCAAAGGCTACTACAGACTGACAAGTTTTTATATGTTGTACCTTGAACTGAGCTTCTGGAGGTCCAGTGATGATAACCATTCTCAGCTTGGCATCTGGTCCTTCAGCAGGAGCAATCTGGAATGGATAAACATAGCTTTTGGTAGCTATCTTTTGAAGGAATAGTTTAAAGCCTCCTCCTCCCCATTTCAGTCTCACATTCTGTTCAAGAGTGAAAAATTATTCGTTACAGCAGCAGCATTACCCTTCAGTCATGACAGGTTTGTTCTCTTTAAAGTGCATTAATTAGCTATAATGAAATACAGATAAATTGACTAAACCATAAGCAAATTTACTTCTGAAAATTAAAAGCGTAGCTACTCATCCATATATGGTGAAATCCCACAAGGCATTTTCATGTGGCTATGAGTGATGTAGGACATGTAGCCTTCAAAAAGACAAGTATGGTTAATAGACCAAGATTCTCTTCCCTACCCACTAACTTAAATATTCTTTCTAACAAGTTTTGCTCATTAGCAAAAGTTTGCGTCCGTCCCCCTGAAAACAGAAGATCACTTTACTGTTTTAACTAATCAGATCCAAAAACATTCCTCTATACTGGACAATGAGTTCGCAGTTTCCAAGGGGTTTGTATCTACAGACATTTATTTGTATGACCCAAATAAAAATTAAGCTCCACCAGAGCTGAGACAGAGACGCCTGTAGGGTCTTTAGCAGTTCATGTCACCACAAAAGTAAGATTTCTGTGGGTGTTGTTCTCAGACTCCAGTGGCATTAAATAATTCAAACTAGCCTCTGACATTCTGGATGAATCTTTTGTTTATCACAACTGACATCTCCATTGTTGCATCTACTATTACATAGCTGCTGTTGAATGGGCAATATATTAAACACTACAGGATTTCATCTTAGCTGTTGGCATAGGGATGTTATTCATATTTAACAGCTGTAGTTTATTTCAGACAAATTACCAGTCACCATGCATCATTTTCACTAAAGAATTTTGCTAACGGAAGTTTATATAATTATTCATATTGTACCCTAAGATGGAGAAGACATTGCATACTAGATATCTGGTTTGCATATTTATTTTTCATATGATTTCTGCATTCCAACTGGCTATATCTAAAGATACACATTCATTTTACAGCAGTACATGTATATGACATGACGTTGTGGTAAAGGCAAGCACGGATTAAATCCATTCATTCTTTGGAACACATATTTTAGAGGGACAAAATTTCAAGGCACATTTGGAGGCAGCTGACTTAACAGAGCTTAGCCTGATAATTGCTGTTCGTGTAAAAAGGACATTGTAGTTTGCCTCTCAATCACCTCATGTTTTCTTAGCGAACACCAGTGCCATTATTGAAATTTCAGGGAAAATATTTTCCATCAAGCCTTCATTACATCTTGCATGTGTTTAAGTGTTCTGGGACATTTTTTGCTTTGCTTTTATCTTAGAATGTCCTCTTCTCAGCAGCTTAAGTAAAAGATGGCTGAGGGCTGTGAAAGAAACATGTACTAACTAACATTTCAATGCCTGAAGGGGCAACCTAAGAGACTTCAGTGTTAATTTTGGCTGTCTGGTCTTGGAAGAAGTTACATACATATAAATAGGATCCAAGTGGTGAATTTTTAACTTCTGAGAGAAATAGCTTTACATTCCTAACTGGAAAACAACCAGTCTTCCATATGCTGTCACAAGCTGACAACTTCATACACCTAAAACCTGTAAAGCTCATCCCAACTCCTTCAGAGACAGGAAGGGCTGCTCTGAGAATAATTCATAACCAAGGAGATACTAATGGTTCCCAGCAGGTCCCAGCACTGTAGTACAGGGTGGGCAGCAGACAGCCCAGAAATCTCTGCCTGGCTCCTTTGCTGAATAATTCAGTCTGCTGGAGCCCCACACTGACCCTTCATTACCAAGCAATGACCCCCAGCACAGGGACACAACATGAGCACATCAACAGCCACATGCACCTCTGAAGTGACAGGCTGGGCACCGCAGCTTTGTGCAGAACCCCCGTGCATCTGCAGTTTATTTAGTCTTGCTTCTTGGCTAACAAGTTTCATCAGATCTACAAAGCTCAGCACGAGCACGAAGATGATGCGTGGAGATGTAAAATGTTTTCATCTGGAATAATCTACAGCACAACTCAAAACAAGTTCAGTGTCATGCACAAAGACTTTATGTCCTCCACAAAGTACGATTACTACAGCCAGGCAAGATAAAAGTTAGTCAGGCAGCACTCCCTCCAACTCTTAGCTAAAAGCACAGATTCCTTGATGATTCCCAATTTATTATTGTGCTCAGAAGTTATGATAAAGAGCAGGTGGTCAGCACAAGGGAAGTTCAGAAGTTTTGAATAATTTACTACTGTCATATTTAACACTTTCACACAGAAGCAAGTGTGCTGCTCCATATTGTTCTGTCAGATTACAGGTGAAGTTGCATTTTTGTTTTAGTTGATAAGCATACATGCAACTTCCTAATTTAGCAAGCATACTCTATAACTGTACAGTTCTGTTAAGATTTAATCCTATTTTAACAAAAATATTCTTTACTTTATTCCTACTAAAGGAACAAAAGACCAGAGCTTTCACAAACTTTTAACTGAATTTCAATTAATACAGATATGTTAAATGTGTTGGGTAGAGGGGTGCCAGCTAGTAGAGGAAGCCTGAGGCCACAGCTAGCCAGATGCGTGAGAAACATGGGAAACTCCCTTTCCACTAAACTGTCTTCCAAGGACCAACTAAAGAACTAGTTTGGACGTGTTCTTGGAGGTCCAGGTTATTTCACATTTCTCTCTCCACCTAGCACTACCTTCCATATACCACTTAATCTTTAGATACAGACCATGGGAATGGGGAGAGAAAGAGGAAATACATGTGATACATCACACCTCCATGCAAGACAGATTTGATAAAGAAAAATCAACACCTCTCACTTTCTTTTATTCAAATTTTCCCCTAAAAATATGATTATTAATACTCTACTAATGTAAACCATGTGGTAGTATAACAACTATTTAATGTACTGCTCAATAGAGGATGGAACTGGGCAGTGTGCCAGTTGGTTGACTGGCCAGTATATGGTTTGGCATTCAGCAAACCATACACAAGATTCATTCACCAGGGTCCCCCAATTATTTTGTTCTGCACACTTAGATGAACACCTTCCAAGCCAAGCCCAGCCTAACTGGCTTCACCAAGCTCAAGTCAGCATAGCCAACTCCTGCCTCTCTGCCCCTGACCTTTGGCAGATCCCTGCCATAGCACTCAATAAACAGGCCACATCATCTGAGTCAAAAAAGAACTGAGAAGAAAACATTTGATTCATCTCTGCAGGAAAATGTTAATCTAACATCACAAAACAAAGCTACACACTGTAATTTTTTTTCTTTTTTTTTTACTTCTTAAATTTAGGCCCAAACATTATCTTTACAGTATAGAGTAGCAGAACTGGCTATTTACAAGAAAAAAAGCTCAAGCCTCTAGAGAAGATATTTGTGGTTACAATGGCATTAGTAGCAGAAACCCAAGGCCTTACTACCACTGCAATTGGTACTAACCGCTATAGACAGCCAAGGAGAATTTCACCAAACTGACTAAAATTCAAACTTAAGCTTCCATTAGGTCAACCTCTGAAACCGTCTTGTTCTTAGCTACATTGAGGCAGTCAACAAACAGCTGGATGTTAAAGAACTGACCAACGCCAGGAGCTTGGAGTACGTGGATGATTTTAACACACCAGTGCTTCAGCATTGAGACGTCAGAGCTTGACAGCCCAGACCGATCCATCTAGAACAGAGCAAGAGCAGCCACAGCAGTAGGAGACTTCACCTGTGCTGTTTTTAGAAGGGGAATTTACCTCACCAATTTTCACTTTACCAAAAGCAAAAAGAAAGCCTTTAAGCACTGCATCATTAAGACTTAAGTCTGTTTCTAAGAAATGGAGACCACCAAAGTAGTTTTCTTTGCAGCTTATATTTCACACCTCAGGAGACGTTTGAAAACATGCTTCTAATTTTCTTGTCTCAAGGAAGATTAAAAGATGATTTATAAACAAATGTACCATTTATCACATCACATTCTAAGTATGGAGTGGGGGAGGACATTCACAAAAACACGGCTTGTGCAAACTTGCTGGAAGTGTCATGTAGAATAGACAGAAAGTTAGACAGTGTAATAATACCTTAATAGATGCCCCTGCAAAACGAGAAAGTTGTTTGATGTGCTGTCCCTGCTTGCCAATAATAGCTCCAACTGCCAAGGCTGGGATGAACAGATGAACAGTCTCAGACTCGGGCTGTTGCTGTGGGGAAGAAGGAAATATGCAGTGAATGTTTTTGAACATTACGAATCAGACTGACAGGAAAACGGGTATGGAACAGGCATGCATGGAAATGAGGGGAAAATCTTATGATGCCCTGTGATGTCTGAATATAAGGGTCTGGCTTTTTCTGGGAATCACAAAAGTCACAGAACATGAAAGAACAGTTTGAGCCAAAAGAGGATTCTTTCATCTTTTATAAAATACTTGCAATTTTAGTGCTTCGAGTTTTAAAAAACAATTGAGGTGTTGCTTCTTTGCGAGGCTTTCATTCTTACCTGTCACTGTCTGGATTCTCTTCCACATGCAAGACTGCAGATGAGGCTGCTACAAGCAGAAGGGCTACAGCCTGAGCAGGCAAACTCTTTCTAGTTTTCCTAGTTATTTTCTTTCACTTTAGATTGTGCTGAGAGCAGCACAAAAACCCTCAGAGTTACATGTATGCTACAATTTCCTTTATGTGGGAGTGATCTGGAATGATAGCCAGCTTGAAAACTGCCAGCGATTCCTCCTGTGTAACATTATGCAACAGTTGGAGCCTTGGCAGCAGACCTCAAGCAGGCTAGTAAATTAAACGCCAGATTAGGCGTTCTTAAAAGCAAGAGGACCCTAACATTGCGCCCACTGGATAATCAGGCACCACTGCAGCTTCCAACTGCTTTCAAGCAGACACCCCAGCTGGAAAGCACAACATAACACTTGAGATCCTCTCTACGTGCTGCACAGTGATGATTGAACCGCAGGTTACATATGCCACAGTAAGCCATAGCTATTTTACCAGTCTCAGAAGAGCTCGTCTCACACTACTGGAGCACCGCCAAGTACCCACTACGTTACCGTACCATTAATCCATCCACTTACGTCAGGGTTACTTCTCAAAAGCATTTCACACAAGCCTTTCTTTGAACTACAAGGTATTTAAAAACACACACGCACACACACACCCCTTTTAAAGCATTTCTTCCTCTGTAGCCCGCTTATGTATTTTCAAAATTTGTACAAAGCCAACAAGCCCTTTTCCCTCAGAGGTGTTCGAAGACAATGCACCATCCTCATCCTCACTTTCTCTGTGCCCACCATGCAGATCAGCCCAAGCACCAGTGAGCAGAGCACATGGGACCAGCTGTGCTCATTTAGCTTTGCTCACTTGCATATGTTGGTAGGGATACAGACCCACATATGGAAGCTTACTAAAGCAGCTTTTTCTGGGATATTTTCAGAAAGAGATATGCTATATGAACACAAAGCAAAAAGCAGCTGCAATCCTAAGGAAGCTATCTCCATTTATTTTTAAGTTTCAGTAACTTCTTTCAAGGGGAAACAAAGTCCCAGTGCATTAACTGTAAACAAATCAGAACAAAATGCTTGTTTCCAAGTTTTACGACTTTATTTTTGGTAAACACAAGTCAACTGTAACCTCAGGGGAAACAAATTCCAGGCACAGCTCCACGTACCAGGTGAAGAAACCCCAAAATAGGATATTGAGAATAGAAACACATTCTGCAGTCACTTTACGTGATCACAACAGTTACACAATTTAGCCTGTGTTTTCACATGTACAAGGCATCAGGATTCACAGTCAGTTTATGCTGGTTTAAGCCCACGTTTTCCCTGGACGCAGGTTGCAGCCCTCCACGCCTAGCATCCCCATTGCCCTGCATGCTCTGAGGCCAGCAGGATTGCAGATCCAGCTGATTTTTAAGGCAGGCAATGGGTCCCTGACCCAAATAATCAGGGAGCCACACAAGTGGTAGTACTGGAACAAGGGAGGAAGCAACAACAATTAGGTCAGGGCATGGGAAAAGGTGGGAACACCCCTTTTAATCTGCCTACAGATCAGTTTAAAACGATCTCAAAACTACGCCCTGAAACTACATATTTGTAATGAAAGCTACCAGTCACTTCAGTATATATGTTAAACCGCTTTCCAAAAGATTACTCATTTTCTCCTCCTATTATTACAAACATTCTGTGAGTGTACTCATAGTAAGTCCTTTTACATGTTCATTGTGAATCCAGCAAGATTTCCAGTAATTTGGAAATGCTACTGTAGGTACTTGGTTGATCTCCCCACTTCAGAAAACTGTTTCTAAATGGATACAAATTCATAAGGCATTTGGGTTTTTCCAGTTTTGTTGCAAGGACCCATACTAACTGCACTGGATGTAGAGGCAACCTCTCTTTCCAATCCAGGTGCAGACAGCTTAGCCACCCCTTGCTTGCTCATCTCCTTGACCCCCACCTTCAATTGTCCACACATGCTCCAGCCCCTGCAAAAGTCCACTGCCAAAGCTTTCCCTCCCACACGCAACTCCAGCCACCCTCTTCCAGCTAAACTTTTGAGTTAATGCACGAACTTTCCAGCTAATTCATACAACACTGCTACAAATCAAACGTGTAACTTGACTTGGTTTTCAAGGCTTTACACAGCTTCTACCTAAATCCACCTCCAGACACATTTCTTTACCATAGAAACAAATCAAACTTCATTACTTTTGTTTGCAGATATTTCCTGCCTTCCCTCTGTTGCCCATCTGCCTGCAGCGCAGTTTTCCCCTCTTCTTCCCAAAGCTTGATTTCAAGCCACTTTCTTGGCTAGATTCAATTCACCACTGAAATTCCTTTCTGCTGCCTCACCCTTAAACATAAAACATGGGCAACAAAGGCAATGAAAGACAGAAGATGTACACGTGTCTTTCCAACTGTACAGTCAGCTCACTGTAGCTCTCTCCCCCCATCCCTCCTCATAATTTTGACTTGTTGATACATTTCAACTTCTTTTTTCCTAAAGGATTTTATTATTATTATTTTTGTGTGAGTGAGGTTCTGTAACATTAAACTTCCATTTTGGTGTAATAGTGATATATGTTCATTAAGGAACAGCGGAAAATCTGTCAATACTGAGCTGTTTATACATTGTCATTTTTCAAATTCTTGTCTGCAGAAGCACATTGCCACATACGTATAACCAAATTCATCTCCAGTATAACATCATGCAGGATTTACAGAGATTATGTCCATTTCCTTACCCACACTGATTTTTAACCACTCAAAAAGCCATACTGTTTGATTTGTTTTAAAGCATGAACATCAAAAACAACAGCTCTTTCTTTTTTCTTCTGGCAGAAATCAAGTCTAGCTAAGGCTTTTAAGAGAGTATCATAACATCAAGTTCAATTTATTATCTGTCCACCTCCTTACCCACAATAATTTTAAAATCCTTTTGTATTTACTGGAAGACTATCCTCCAAAAGAAACACATCAAAATGTAATGCAATGACTACACCACCCATCAATCTTACAGATGCTTCTGGGGATCTTAGGATGGAAGAAAATCAACTATAATTTAATCTTCCCCATGCCACGCCACATAAGTCATAGAGCTTTCCAGGAACTTCTAGCATGAGTTATATCAGAAATAGATTCCTAGATCTTAAACATATGTTAGAAGCACTAAATTTAGGGAACTAATTTCCCACTGTGTGGAATCTGAGCTTCAACGTTCACTCCCTTAACAAGGCCAAGTTTGCTTAAACATATACTTAAAATTTAAAAACTAAAATATGTGTGTATATATATATATATTGGAGACTATCTGTCTGTAATGACTCTAGAGAGCATCCTGCAGTTCATCTTCTTTACTTCATAATTTTAAGGGCCTTAATGGTATAGTTATAAATTTAAATACTTTTCAGTCTAAATGTTGAAGTAGTGTGCACTCGTTACTGAAGTTGTAAAGTTCATTAAGTCATGGAATTAGTCATCAACTAATTTTTGAAAACAGTCATGTCTCCTGCACATGGAGAATTCTGTGCAATTTTTCTCCTCTTTCCCATTCACTTTATTTTCCCCCCACATAAGAAAACAGTTTATTCAAGACTGGGAACTGACAGAAACATGGAAAAAAATCTTTTAAATGAGTAACCTAAGTTCTCCAAGATGTATGGTCTATACGTCTACCCTGATTCGTGAGTAACTGTCTCAGAGGTCTGTGATGCACAGACCACCTCTTCTGCCCTAACAATATTTGTGGGATGGGCTCAGGACTAGTCCACCCTAATGTTGAACAGGTCCAAACAGTACAAAGCAAGCCACATACTCTTCTGGGCAGTGGGGTGGGAGGCCTGCATCCACATACTCTTCTGGGCAGTGGGGTGGGAGGCCTGCATACACTTCAGGAATATGGCTTTGGGGAGAGAAGTTTCTGTCACGTGTAGCTGTGGCACACAGCTAGACAACACCAGGATGTTCACTCAGATGGATAACTTAGGTTTTTTAGATTTAAAAAAAAAAAAAAAAAAAAAAAAAAGGGGGCTCCAGAAACAGAGATTTCTTAGTTCTAAGAAACAGATTCTTGAAGAGCATGGTGACCAGAAACAATTAATTCAGTTCATAAACAGCTGATAATACTTGCTTTGTTTCTACAAAAATCAGTATGCTTTAAACACAAAACAGGCTTGATAAGGAATTTTCATCTATGTCCCGCACATTTAACTAATGAAAACAATTTTAAATGCTGGTTTTGTTCATTAATTAGATTCCAATTTCCATCCAAATGTAGCCTGATGAAAAATCAGAAGTTAAAAATTAATCAATCAAGCAAATAAGAAAAGCACCTTTCATCATTTTTTAACAGAAAATGGAAAAAATATATTAACCAAAGCAAATGGTAAACTGCATACTTGTTTAAATAGAAAGATACATTCACTACGTTAGCAAAGGGTAGCTGTGGTAGTACAGACTACACTAAGGCTTTCAGAAAGGTAACTAAAGTACAGATGTAAAACTTGATAAGTCAACTTAAATCAAATTTCCTGCTTGCTCAATTAAATCATGATTGAAACAGTGATCTAACACAGAGATGTAAATTAATCTACCCCATTGGATGAAGCTAAGCAACTGCTTCTGCACACCAGTAGCTCTAAAGTTTTAGTCCAGTCCAACTGTTTTTCCTGTAGCAGCTTGGATACACCTCCTTCCATACCTCCTGCAAGTCCCTGAACACCAGCCATCTGTCACTAGCCTAATAGCCCTTATCAACTATTTCTTAAAAAAAAAAAAAATCTTTTTAAAATTCCCCACCACCTCCATCCAAGGTCTAGCTTAATCTGTTCCTAAATCCTGTGCTCCCTGGCTGCTTCCCCATTACATTGGACTTGTCTGGAGCCCCTACACTACAGGTACCATCAGGATGGTCCCCTTCACTCCAACCAGATTCTGCAGCCCTACAGAAGATTTTCACAGGACAATTGCTTCTCTGCTGCCATCCCTACCACATTATAGTTTACTCTTAGCAAACTGGCTTAGCAGAGTAGTCATTAGAAAGATCTGTAGAGCCCAATAAGCTGCCCTTGGGATAAGCTTACTGTAACACTTCTGCCAAGGCCTGGTGCAACCGTCTCCAAACTGCCCAAAAGCACACACAAGAGGGAGAGCTTTTCCCTTACCTGATAGAGTATCAGAAGGAAAAGCATTCCTCCTCATCTCACACTTGTATAACAGCCAAAGCATGGCCAGGCAAGGATGAAAACTCAGAAAAATAGAGCTATGATTCTTCAGATAGATGGTGGTAGGTAGGTCCTAAGCCACCAGAGTTGGGGGAGTGGTCATTGTATTTGGGGAATGGTATTTAAAAAAACCCAAACACACAGACAGAAACAAAACCACAAAAAACCCAAACACCACTAAAAAAAAAAGTTTTGCCTCCTCAGTTCTTCCCCAAGATGAACCCCCCTCTCTTGCTCTTGGCTGCTGCTAGGTCAGTCCACAGCACCCTCAGTCAGTATGAGCATGTGATCCCACCCATTGCAGGACTCATAAGGGGACAAGTTTTTTATTTATGTCCCTCATGTTAACTTGAGCATTAATCTCAGTCTTTTTCTGCAAGCCTGCCAACAGTACAAATTTTTTTCCAGTCATGTTTTTAAGTGTCTCCACAGACCCCTTGCTCCATCAAATGTATGTGGTTGGTACATCCATGGCAACATTTGGGATAAGGTTGTAAATCTTTAAAAATACTGTACTCACTGAAGTAAATAGGATTTTGTGCCAGACATCAATGGGAGCAGAATCAGATCTTTGCTGGTTTCTAAGCCCATTACGCTTCTCCAGTACATGTTTTCATTTACTCTAAATGTGTTGCAAATGAATTACCTTAGGATGAGACATTTAAAGTCACAAAGTAATGTTATCCATTTATAGTCAGCATCAGTTTTTTTAGCTGCGAGGGAAATAATTAAAAACTATTTTAAGACTGCATGGAACAGTCTCAGCCAACATTTGGCTACCATCTAGCCCGGTGCATTATTGGTGGTTTTTTTGTTTTTAAATAGTAAACAAATCCACTTTGTAAAGTAAAAATTACAACCAGTAGATGACTGCATTAAAAAGTTCTCTTTTGCCATTTTCCCCCTTCCCAACTGCCATGATCACCATCACCAAGGCAAGGCAGATTTACAGATGACTCACTTGGTCTTCAGAATACCTTAAGGTTTGTCAGCAAGTAGCATATCATTTCATTCAAACCTTCTACCAGACCCAAAGTCAAAATTTAAGCCATATTTTTGCAACGCACTGTGAAGAATTATCCTAGCCTACAGCTATACCACGTGCTCTTACTTATTTAGTAGTAAAAACTTGCAGCAAGGGGAAACCAACATTAAGCTAAGTATCCTTGAAGACATTCCAGAAGGATTCAATGCATTGATTAAAAAAATAAGCTTTTGACACCAGTGAAAGAAATCCTAGTGTCTTCATTTTCCAATACTAATACTAAAAGTTTAAGCCTTCGTTGGAAACAAGAGGCCTATTAAGGAAAACTTAAAGTCTTGGTAGATAGGTCTAATGTGGTCCACAGTTTTACAACATTGTTGCAAATACCTCTTGGGTCACCACTGCCTACACCAGCTGGAGTGGTGCTGCCAGTGTAGGTTAATAAACCTAAGCCTGAGCTCCCCCCACCCTCTGACCTTTTCCGGTTCATTTAGAACAGATTTAAGACCATACTGCAAGTCTAAAACTTTCTGCTGTATTCACTACCTGAAAAGCCAGGACTACGCTCAGAAGGTAACAGAGTTCTTCACTGCTGAACTCAGTCAGCCCAGAGCTAGCAAAACATAATTTAAAAGCAGCAATGTGTATTTTTAGCTTCACTCTGGACACCCTGAAACATCACCCATTTTCCCATGCACAAACCATACTGCCACCATCCACCCAGGGCTTCATCTTCACATGAACCCCAGACTGATGCGAGAGGCAGGAGTGGTGGGAAGGATTTGCAAGTATGACAAGGAACTCCCACAGCAGCTTCAACTTCACACTTGCAGCAACCTTCACCTAGTGTGGCCAGGAGCTCATCACACCACCTCCCTCCACTGTCCGGGTCTCTGGGCTGGCAACCTGCTGTGTTCAGAGCAGAGCTGGCTCCCCCTTACCCTGCAAGCATCATGTAAGAAACACTCCTGTCACTAGATGAACCAAGAGCATGACCCTTTCTGAGACAATCAGCCCACAGCAAAGCCACACGTCTCTACCTCCCCCCACCCCCCACCAGTTCTGGACACCCAGAAAGTACACCATGCCAGGGGGAGCCCTCTGTTCAGCTGGCTGAGCTGGTCCTCGCAGTTGAAAACCTAAGCAATAACACCTGTCTGCTTTTCCAATTTGGGGACTACTGCATTTCAACACCTGAAACTCAAACACAGCTGGTTATTACACAATGGTCAGTACCTTAAGAGAGATGCTACTAAAATCATCTCACTACTACTCACTCTACTTCTTGGCTCACAGCTTTAGTACTTTTCATCACCGTTGTCTTCTACCTGGCAAGCCATGGGGATCTCCTCAGACTACTAGAAGTCACTAACAGGACCGCACCTATCAGAAGTGTTTCCAACACGAAAACCTAGCCAGGAGCAAGGGGGTAGAAATCACAGAAGCAGAGAAGGAACATTTTCTGGCAGGCTGGTTATAAGGCATTTCACAAGCAGGAACAGGTCTGACATATTTCTGAACATGGCATGAACTTCTTGTTTTTGCAAAATCTGATAGGCCACAATGCCAAAAAAAGCAATCTGCCACCTTTTATTCTAAATAGACAGCCAAAAGCAGAAATCAAAACAAGGAACAGATTGTGAAACTACGTAAGCAGGAATTTTGCTGGTCATTCACAAGCAGCAAACATAGGTATTTGGTGTTGCAACACTTCACGACCACCAAAACAAACGCTTATGTATAGAAACACTTCCACTTCAAATATCGTGTCTGTGACACACTGGCCACATGGGTACTCCAGGCTCCTAGAAGTTGCCCGTGAAATCTGTGGCTTTGCAAGATACAGGTACTCGTCAGCTCTGGTTTACAAAGACACTGCTCTCGGATTCCTTGGCAGCTGCAAAGAAAACAGGTTGTGAAAACACAGAAAGGTCACTTATTTTTCCATCACGTTTAATGAACAAACAAACCAGAGGTGGAGCCAGCTACACCAGAATGAGGACTTGACCTATTTTTGTTTCTGGCTTGAAGGAGCTCAGCACACTTTAGTAACAAAATATTATTTGGCACCTTAAGGAATTAAATTTCCCATTTAGTTTTACATTCAGAAGATGCTGAGCCTGGTACTTCAAGCTTGGCAGTCTGAGATATTTGAGGGAACACCAATTAAATCTTCTTCCCACAACAATAATCTGGGAGCAGGGGACCAACGCAAGTTCCTATCTCTTGTCCCAAGGAACTACAAGTATCACTACAAGTATTCAAACCTGCAGTGAGGAAGAAGCCATTTTTATTTTTAAAAGTGTGCATTACTAGTTAGAGAGTGATACTATTTGCGTTATGACAACCTCAGAACTGTAAAAAGAGCTATTAAGAATAACTGGAGGCTTCAACACCTTGGAAAAGACACCAACTGTCAACTTGCCAGATCTTTATACATCATACAGTGCCAATTGCATTTTTGCTTCCCTCACTAGGGGCCAGTCCATCTCCAGAGGCAGAATATTTTCTGATTACTCCGGACATGGGTCCCTGCCAACACAGCATGGTAGGAGCAGGAGACTTCAAGGCGGTGGGAGGACCAACCATTTTCTCCACAGGGCAGAACAATCCCACTATGTTATGCACCATGGAGCAAGTTTCTTAGTTGTCAAAAATGCATCATTAATGAATTTCAGAAACTAAGCAGCAGGAAAGGTATACTCAAGGCACTGAGGTTACAATCCTTTTAAAGAATTCTAATTAGCTGGTAGTGGTTTTTTCAGACAATGCTGTTATCCTATAGTACCCTTCTCAAGATCGTGTGTGCTGCATATGTATAGTTTTCATTTCACCGATACAAAACCATTTTGTAAAAACTCTGGCAAATCCTTCTTCACCCCCAAAACCACATCCTCTTTTGGCTGTAGGACAGCTCCTCACAAAATCATCTACTGCTTAACAAGCTAGCCAAGTTAGGGCAAAGCCACTTACAACTACACACATTATAGATGTACATACATTACTACCCCTGGGTAGTTTAGATGTAACAGTTGCATGAGCTAATCCTATCAAACCCAGACATCCAAAGGAGCCCAACTCCACCAAGTAAGAGTCAAAGTACCTGGAAACACAGGACAGTTTTTCCTCTTCCTTGTCTCTCATCTATGCTCAGGGCATCAAATGAAGGCCCTCAATGAAGCAATTTTTCATTTTAAATTACTTTTCTTTCCTGCCAAAAGCACAATACAGTTATTTCTTCTCTTACATCTATGCAGTATAGAAGATTTCTTCTTTACTATTATTATTTAAGAAAATTACTGTAGAATAAAGAAGGAATCTCTCTCTTGATCACAACATCTTCTAAGGAGAAAGTTTTCCATTGGCATGTTCCTCACCTGCAACAAAAAGCTTCAAGAGATGGCAAAAAGAATGAAGGAAAGCAACCTGTCAGCCTAGCTGTACAAGCCTTTTTTGTCATCCGAAAAAGGTGGTTTGATTGCTTGGTTTTTGTTTACTGTAGGAAACTACCTCCCCACCCCACCCCACCCTTCCTAGAAGCCTCTATGCATATCACATAACCTGAAAATTAACTGTGAGGCTAAAGAAAAGGTTAGAAAGAGTGCATTTTGAGGGTAGACCTTTAAGAAGCTACAACAGGTATGCAAAAAGACCAGTAGAGAAAGCAGTCCTACAGTGAGCAGAGGAGCATCTCTTCCCCTTAGCTAACTTCACACAGCCCAAGTTCAGCCGTCTCTTACAGGACCTTACAGATGCAGGAGAGCAGTAGGCATGAACTCCTCTTGTGGAGGAAAGCTGTCTACCTCTCACCTTCCTATATGTTTAAGTACATCTGCCATGCAACAGAGAGAATTCTATTGCCCTGTTTCAGGACATTCAAGGACAGGATGAGCTCTCTACAGGTTAGCCCTCCTTCCCCCATACCCTTGGGATGCCAAATTTCAGACCCAAAGGCTACAAAAGAAATGCAGTCAGATGTACAATTAAACATGCAGTTTCAATTAGAAAAGGAAAGGTGCAACCTGCTTAATCCCAGTAGATGGGCCAGGTGTATTTAATTGCATGACTGTACACAGTTGAACTCTTAAGACAAGGATTTCTTGTTTGTTTGGAGCTTTAAAATCTTCAGTGTTGCATGAGAACAAACTTCTATTCTCGAGAGACAAGTATGTGCATATTCTCCCCAAAGTTCAGCAGACAGAAGCAACAACATCATCAAAACAGCTTTAAGCAGTACAACACTACATCTGAAGCAGTTTGGTTGGGATACTTTCTAAAACATTTTTTGTGGCAACATATCTTCTGGAAAACATAAGCACGGGGCATATTCACTTTTGCAGAATCTTAATCTCCTCCTCATACAAATCCCAATTCTTCATGCAGGTACTCAGCTCATGACATTCATTATGAGTGACAGTGGGCAGACTAGCAAAACTATTTGCAATTGTGTCAGAACTGCAACACACAGAAGCATTTAAGTGCGGAGTTAAGGAGAAAGATTTAAGACTAAACAGAAAGTCATCATTCTCCAGGCCCAAAAGCAGCTGGACGAGATATCAACTACAAATAGGCACAGAAAGGCTACCGGTCCTTAGTATGGCCACACAAGGGTACGCTTTCATCAAAAAACCCATTAGTTTTATCACATCACCAGGGTCATAGGAGTAAAATCATGTCCATTTGACAGTAAAAAAGAATTTTTAACTCCTAATATTCTTAACTGAGACATTTCTTAACTCCTACTTTTTCCTCAAACTTTAAAACATTTCAATGATTCCCATGTGTTCCAATTTACTTGTCTTTTAGGAAGCCAGATTAAAATATACAAATTTTGGATTTTTGCAAAAAGAGACAGGAAAATTCAGGAATGGAAACACAATATGCAATTCCATTGTATCCCTTTTAAATGGCTATAAAAAATGAGTGCTTTAAACAGGCAAACAGAGCTTGGACTTTGCATATAAATTATACAGTTGCAATATTAAGAGTTTTCACTAGTGATAGTAAATATATTTTAAAAAAAAAAGAATGGTTAGCCTGCACTAGATGTGGTGCTCAGACACTGTTAGCCACATGCAGCAGACGTGCACAGATATGCATGTTTATATCTGCAAACAGACAGGTACCAAGGACAGCCTGTGCCTCCCTGTATGGACTCTGCTGCCAGGACAAAGGGTAAAGCAACAGCCAGATTCTTAGTGAGACAGAAACTGCATCTCATTAGATTAAATTAGATGAGGCTCTATGCAATAAGACTTTGGTGTTATACACCAGTGTGAATCTCGGTCACATGGAGATTGCTCTCCTGAATGTGATCCGGTCCAAGGAGCTAAATGCAAACCAGTGTTTGATAACATCGCCATATCCTAAGTTTGTCACACCGGACTATTCCTGAAGCAGCTGGAGAACAGTGTTTATGCTCTTATCAAATATGCCTCAAAGTTTTGGATGAAGAGGGAGAGCATAAAGCATCACACAGCTCATGTTAACACAGCTAAACCTATCTAATTACTCAGTCCCAAGCTCCTGAATACTCAGTTTTAGAAATACTTGGCTACAGCTGTATACATGGGTGTTCAGACATGTTACTAAGTTCTGGCAATATAACAAAATCCTAGATCCTGCATTTACTATGCAGATTTTTCTCTTTCCACCCATATAAAAAGGCAGCATGAGGAATGTGACAGACACTTTTTTCAATAATTAAGATGACATCTCAGTTTCTTTGGGAACAAGTCCTACACCATGTCACAGCAACACTTTGTCACTAAAAGAGTACATATGAAGGATCAGCTCCATGCAGAAACTCTTCTGCAAATGCCCAAAGCTCACCCACCTACCTCTTCTGACCCAAGGGAGAGCCACTTGTGAGTCCATCCCCACAAGGCAAAGCAAGGGTCCACACAAAGGTATTCAAATAAAAGCTTCATAACTCTCAGGCACATCATAGTGGGGTCCCAAGGCTCACTATATGCACACATTCACAAAAGGACTTCAATGACATTAGATGCCAAGAGGCCCCTGATGACGGTGTAGATGAAATTGCTGAGGAACACACCTTTACTCAGTCAAAAAAAAACAGGAGATAGGGAAGAGCAACCCATATCCAGCCCTGAGCAGAAGGCAAAATTTGCACTGACAAAAATAAGCAAGACAGCAGCAAGATACACTTCTTATATCCTGATGCCAGCAGTGTTTTCAGAAATTATGTTCTGCTGCCTGAAATGGATATCCACAACGCCAGCTAATCAGTGGTCCCAAGCATACAAGGACATCCACTCAAAACAAGTTAAAGGGACTTGGGCTGCCCAAACACTTTTGCCAAAACAAGGAACTTGGTAATGAATAGCTCATAGGTAAATGGACATAAAGTATCCCTGTGATTTCATTAATGCTTCTAAGACCTTCTTTCCCTAAAGCCTCCTTTACCCACACAGATTTTTATTTTCTTTTATTTTTTAAATCCCTTATGAGCTCTCCTAGATCCCTCTCTGTGGTTACTTTTAGCCTTTCAAATTGTTTCCCTTCCTTCTGCAAAATATAGCCAGCCCTTTTCTTTTGCTATTTTTACTTCTCCATTCCCCCATACCCTATTTAATCAGTGTCTTAATTGTTCTACTAGAGGAAAAAAAAAAGTTAGAAGAGTAAAACTCGGAAATTACAGAAAATAACTTCATACACAAAGATTTAAAAGTCTTTGTCCAATAAAGTAAAAAAACCCAAACAAACTTAAAAATGGAAACCTTGTTTCTTGGAAAACTGCATCCATTAAAAGATAAACTCATACTTTTCTTTGTTTTCCTCTCCCCAGAGAGGGACAGCTACTCCAAGTAATCTGAAGGGCTGACTTGCCTGAAACCCACAGAGCCACCTGCTCTTTTCCAGATAAGGTCACATGTAAGTAAGAAAAGGTGAGATAGCTTCAATTATTCATGCATTTGTTTCAAAAGCCCTTAGTATCAGGTTCAGGGGCTGTCTTGGAACCACCCGCAACCTCCACAAAAGCCATCACAGTTTATCCTCTGAATCTGTGAGTTTATCCCTTTTTGCATAATAACTTGTCATACATCTAGACTATCTGGAGCAAGAACTTATTCAGAGAACTGAGCAAACAGTATGAACAGGAGCAAGAGACAGTTCAGACAGTGCAGTCCTTCCAGCTGTGAAGTTTCTACACTTTTACACAATGGCACTTGTTTTTTGATGCCTTTTTCCAGATGTTGCCACTATCCTATTTCCAGAAACCTGGAAACTGCCAGAGATCCTAACAGGCCAAAAAAAAAGTGCATCTGGAGGGGGGGATAAAGGTGCTCTAGCAACAGATGGACAGACAGGAATAAGATTGAAATTAGCAAATTCAGCACTGTTTAGGTGTGTATTTAGAGCAAAACCAAGAAAGAACCACAACAAAAGGAAAAAGTGGGAAAGAAATTAAAATAAACCAACTGAGGAACAGAACTGTAGGCTTACAGCATGAATCTCAAGAATAGCAAAGTAGTTTGCAAATCTGGAGTAAAAAGAAAGAAAAAACCTACACTTTTCATTACCAGTAAAGTTAAATACCGTTAACAAATCACCTCTAGTTTCTCTTAAAAAAGAAATAAATTGAGGCAACCCGTTACCACAGATGGCATTTTATACAATACAATGAAGCAGAAACCTGTATTTTTTTGTTTAGTCTACCACTCTAATCAAAGCACAGAGGAACTGGGGCAGGGGGAGGGAGGGAAAGAGAATTTGTTTGTCATAGAAGCACTGCTATTAGTAGTAAAATAACTGAGTATAAACATATTTCCATTGTAGTTTTCATTGGGGCACTTTTTCCTGATAAAGCCACTATTATACTCAATATTGTTTGTAATACATTCACAACACCCAAGTTGTTCATTCCCACAAACAATGCTATGAGTGTGGAATTTTTCCTGTTCCTTGCAGTGACATTTTCTTGGCTTCTTCCTCTGGGAAAAATATTTAGGCAACAGCTACCCTTTAGTGCAATATATATAGACCCACTTGAGTTATTTGATAAAGTTCAGTGTGCTGTGCTGCATTTTCACTCTTCTAGTTCATGAAGAGTCTCAGACTTAGCTCTCTAGATGTTACTGTGGAGCAAAGAAGAGGGCAAAGTCAGCCACGTCAGAGTTTGTAAAGCTCTGTCATCCACTTGTTAGAGTTCATTTTGAAAATTCATTTTCCATTGAGTTGCTAACAACCACCACCACAAGAAACAGGGAAGAGACATGAAAAATCACCTTCGCTGTGTAATAAGGTTGTCTTTTCTTGAATAGCAGAGCACCATCTCTTTCCAGACAGACTCTAGAGCTTTCCAATACAACAAATTATCTTCTGCTCCATAACAAAAGACCTCATTTATGATTACCAATCACCACTAGATCTGAATAAAATTCTATTGAACTTTTTCACATATTTCTTA
This sequence comes from Buteo buteo, assembly GCF_964188355.1. NCBI lineage: Eukaryota > Metazoa > Chordata > Aves > Accipitriformes > Accipitridae > Buteo > Buteo buteo. Next base: position 36,476,016 of record NC_134172.1, read on the forward strand.
GAGAACAATGTGGCAGCTTTCTGGAGATTAATCCATTGTGCTGGTTTTGGCTGGGGTAGAGATAGTTTTCTTCATAGTAGCTAGTATGGGGCTGTGTTCTGGATTTGTGCTGAGAACAGTGTTGATAATTCAGGGATGTTTTCGTTACTGCTGAGCAGTGCTTACACAGAGCCAAGGCCTTTTCTGCTTCTCACCCCACCCCACTGCAAGGAGGCTGGGGGGACACAAGAAACTGGGAGGGGACACAGCCAGGACAGCTGACCCCAACTGACCAAAGGGGTATCCCAGACCATATGGCATCATGCTCAGCATATAAAGCCGGGGGAAGAAGGAGGAAGGGGAGTACGTTCGGAGTGATGGCATTTGTCTTCCCAAGGAACTGTTATACATGATGAAGCCCTGCTTTCCTGGAGATGGCTGAACACCTGCCTGCCGATGGGAAGCGGTGAATGAATTCCTTGTTTTAATTTGCTTGTGTGTGCAGCTTTTTGCTTTACCTATTAAACTGTCTTTATCTCAATCCACAAGTTTTCTCGCTTTTACTCTTTCAATTCTCTTCACCATCCCACCAGAGGGGGAGCGAGTGAGCAGCTGTGTGGTACGTAGTTACCAACTGGGGTTAAACCATGACATCCATATAATTTAAATCCTATATATTTAACAATATTGCATTTCAATAGGGCTTGTACATTTATAAAACTACTACATCCAAACAAACATTTTAGCTACATATAGATCCCCGCTTTATGACAAGAGATATTTTTTTTCCTTCCATATCAACAGGAATACAATTGCAGGCTAGCATTATTAATTGCAAATTCCAGTAATTATTAAATTCCATTTTATGTGAGATTTCTTTCTATAATAATTCAAGTTCTTTAGAAAATAGGATCTAACACTTTTCTAAGAAATACCATTTTCTGGTTTCACTGAGCATTTCACTAAATGACCAATGAATGCCTGCTCCCAACTGCAGCCACATGAAATATATTCAGTGTGCAAGCAGGAAGACAGACAACATTTAGAAAACTGACAGAACACACCCATTAAAACACCATTACCAGATCTTTGGGGTAATTCAGCAAAAATATAGCAAACTGATTAGTTTTGAACACCAGCATTGTACAGATTAGTATCATCATCCGCTAACCATCCAAAATCAGAGGCTTCCTTCCCTTACCCCAAATGGTGGATATGAAGCAGCAGCAGCAGCAGAGGCAACACTCACTGCGGGAGGTGGTATTCCTGAAGAAGAAGGTGGGAACAGACCCAAGGCATTCAGATTTAATCCAGGAATTAAATGTGCTTGAAGCTGCAATGGCAGAAGAGTTATTTAAGATTTACAATCCTGGTTATTAACTTTAATCAAAATCCTAGTTGGCATAGGCTATTAACCTTTTGAGAAGATGTCACTATGTTATTTAAAAAAAAAAAAATTCATCTCCATTACCCCAAGGACTCTGCTTCAAACCTATTTCCCTGGCATATGCACAGACCAATAACATTAAAAACATGTAGTAGTAAAGGCAGCTGGGAATCACTTGGTACAACTTAATCAGTGAAACATATGACAAAATTTATAGCAAGCAATTCAGGTAATAGCATAATTCACTTTCAGAGTGAACAAAATTATCAGAGAATATAATATAACATAATAATTTTGGTTTTATACTAAAAAGACAGTCCTGTAGAAACAGAGAAAGCCCATGCACAAGCCCTGACTTTTCATACACTGGGGGGTATACACCACACTATAACCCCATCCTCCCTCCCCCATATCCTTTCCCTCCCATGCCTTGCAAAAGATGAAGGTACCCCCAAGCATTTGCTGAGAAAGCATCAACTATAAAGTTGCATGTCCCTTACCTGACCACACCTGAGAAAAGTGGCAGTATCATGTGGTAGGAAGCATTTGTTGTCCATGATATGAAACTTGTCAGTACCCTTTTTCACTTTTCCAGATTATTGCCAAATAATATGGCTATGCTTTAGAAATACCTCAGCTAGAGACAGACACCATCTCAGGCCATCAAGATGAGCCAATCATGAGACACCAAAAACCCCCAAACACTTCACCAACTAAAAAACTACTCTAATAACCACTACAAACTAAACTTGAAATCCATCCAGTAACAGAGGTAGTTTTCTCCTTACCACACCTTTGCCAAAAGCAGAGCAGCCACAAGCCCACCCCATGTTCCTGCTTGCTATGTGAAACAAAAGTGTACCACTATAAAATACTTTATTGTGTCCTCATGTGTAGTTTGTGTCCTGCAATTTGCTTTTAGTTTGGGAGTGAGAGCAAGGGGAAAAGCAGGGAGAATATTCTCTCCAGCTGGTAGGAAAACAATGAAGAACAGCCATTTCTAGAAAATCAGAGACTCCTGTAAACTGAAAAAATATTTCCAGTCTGATTCTACACCATGTGATTTGGATACACACACAAAAAGCTCTTCATAGCTTATCAAAAATCTCAATAATTTCTCAATCTGTATTAGTAATACTTTGGCAAACTAATGAGGTGTGTTGTTTTTATTACATACTCACCAATCATCTTTGAATAACTAAATGCCTTTATCATCTATATCAAGAAAAACCTCAATAAAGCCTTCTTAAATTAAATAATTGAAAGCAGGAGAGAGATCCTTCTTCCATATGTTATGCTTTTAACATGAAGAGACTGGGAATAACTACTTTAAGAAACATACAAACTAGAGCTCATAAACCACAATAGAACATAAACACACATTCCTTTAGGTTTTTGCAACAAGAAAAAAATGAAATGGTCATTCCATTCATTTTCTCAATCTAAATCAATTTCTCAGTTCCCTTGCTCAAAGCAAACCAGAAAAAGTCTTATTAAAATAGCACATATACATAAATAAATAATAAAAAACCTTGGCCAAGCCCCACAAGTTAATACAAGAGGCAAGAGGGAGAAGCTGCAACACGGAAATTCTGATGTGATATTAGGAAAGAAATTTTCACCATGAGAGCAGTGAGACAGGACACAGGCTGCCCAGAGACACTGTGGACTTTCTATCCATGGAGATGTTTGAGAGGGGACAAGTTCCTACACAACCTCATTTAACTTTGAAACAGGCCTTATATTGAGCAACCCCTCTGCTGGGCCAGGTGACCTCCAGAGGTGCCTCACACCTAAATCTTCTCATGGTTCTAGTTCCAGAAATGGCCCATGCCACAAGACAACTCACATTCATAGCAGCAATATCATTTTCATAGGACTCCCTGATTTTCTTCATAATTTCTTCCTCAGCCTTGGCACAAGTTTCAATACTGCCTTTAACTGTAATGGTCCTTTCCGGATTATAGAGTGTCAAGTCCTGCAATCTGCAAATAAAACAGAAGCACAGTTAATTAGCAAACAGCAGAGTGTAACCCAGGTTTATCATTCAAGTGTGATGACATCCGAGCGTGTCGAGTTTGCCCTCCAAAGAGCATAGTATCAATTCATAACAGGGCTCAAACACAGTTCTCGGAGAATCTGGAGAAACTCTGTCCTCACAGCAAATACAACAAAAACCACCACAGCGAGGTTTGGCATCAGATGGTTGAGATGTGCATAGGTGCAACACAAGATGGAAACCATCACGCTCTGTAGGAACATGAGCTGCAGAGCAGTGCAGCACCATTCAGCTTCACACTCCACACCAGCCCTACCAACAGAGAGAGGGCTTCAGACATTTTAGACATCCCAGAAACAGAGAGCATAAGAAACTTTCTGCCCTTGAGAACAATAGTGGATTCCTTAAGGAAGGAGGGGAAAAAAGCCCAACCCTCAGTGAAACTGCAGGAGAGCCTCCAAATCCTCGTAACAGGAAAACCAAAAGCTGTGTGCAAATCAACATTTGCTGCAAACACTATAACTCCTCAGGGAAAATGAAAGGGTTACAGCATTAAACTAGTGCTTTTTAAGGTAACAAATGGTGAACTACTATGGTAAAATGGAAGAAACAGACTGGGAAGCCATGGCATATCCATATACTGAGAAAAAAGTGGTTGAAGGGGTGAAAAAATAAAAAAAAAAGTCAGAGCAGGTTGCAGGAGGGGTGAGGAAGCCCATGGCAGGAAGGAGAGAGGAAGAAGCATGCAAGGCTTGCTTTCTTGCACAGCAGGCAGCGTGGCAACCTGCGCATCTCAGTTAAGCAGCGGCAAGCACGAAATGCATCCACAAAGCAATCCTTAAGTTTCCAGTGTGCGAGCACTGAGTTACTGCCTCAGGAAGGAAAGTGGTGGAGAACACCCCAAAGAAAAAGAGGAAACACTTTCCCAAACCAGCTGCCTTACTTTAACTTTATGGACAAGCTTACCAAAAAGCCTAAATGAAAAGATCAGGAGAAAGACTAATTAGACAAAGCAGAATCAATGGGCATATATGCTCTCTTATGCACCAATTAAACCAGGCAACTTCATGGGGCTATTCTGGGCATAGCATGACAAATATAATCTTGAGGCCAAGATTTTAATGCAAATAAACCATTAACTTGCTAAATTAAAAAAATACTCTGCGAGTGTTTACAGACAATGTGTTATTTGTGTCATCATCAATAAAGACAAGTTGGTTTCATGGAATGAAGACCATTATCCCATTTACCCTGTACATATTTTTTTCCTTTAGGAAATAGCATTAGCAGTCTGTGTACTGTTTGCAAACAAAATGTTTATGCCAACACGTTTAAGAGAGCATGCTGGCCTTATAAAACTTATTCTTGAAATACAATTATTTGGGTGTTTTTCTCCAATTGATTCACTTCTTTTCCTCAGACTAACTCCATAAACATTTAGATACCTTCAGGAAGGTCTCGGGTTCTTTCACCCAAATTTGAATTTCCTCTTTTTGAGGAAGCTCATTCACTCTTAGCTTCCTTGCCTTCATTTGAGCTATTTTCTTCAGTATACTTTTTTCTTGTCCCCTGCATGTATTCACACCTCTTCATACATCTTCATGTGTCTTCCAAACTTTCTTCCTTTCCTACAGCCTATAAGCCTTATTTTCACCCTTTCTGTAAAGCCTAAGTCCAGGATGCCCTCAAATGCTTGAAAGTTCATGCCAAAGTATTCATTACTCAGAATGGGAGGTTCTCCAAAAATATTGCTCCAGGGTAAAACTACTATTAACAGCCAAGCTTCTGCAGAGATGTTGATCTAATCACTGATTTGCAGATTTCCAGTGAAGGTGAAAACTCCTGTTTAATCTCAGCTAAATCTGAACAGGCCTCAGTTACCTTCACAAACTCACAAAGCTATTACTTTGAAGCAGACTAGTCAATGTATCCCAGTTTGGCTGCTAGGGGCCAAGAGGCACAGAACTGCTACTAAAAATACTCTTTTCAGAAATCATTTGCTTAATTTCTTTCTTTCTTGTCCAAAAACTTAATGTATACCAGAAACTAAAGCATCACTAGTTTCACTCATTTTCACACACAGCTCAGAACTGATCCAGGCTTAATGACGAGTTTCAAACACTCATCATTACATATGATATAATATGTTAAAAACAACCAACACTTAAAATATAGTTTAACACAGGCTCCACATAGCCTGTGTTATTTTTAGGCTTTCTCTTGACTGAGTTTACAATGAAGACTCACTGTTTACCTTAAATTGAACTAAGCTTAAGCAACAGTTTAATCCACATTATGGAAAGGCCTCCAAAAGGCTGTTATCCCAGCCTTCAAAACACACATAATATTTTTGTAAGAATTCTATACCTGAATGTACCACAATGGCATTGCTGCTGAGACATGTCACCAAAAGATTAGGCCACCGAAAACTTACGGAGATATTGTGATTTTAGTATCTGTGTCCTGTTCAATTTTCTTCAGGTTTCTTCCTTCTTTGCCAATAAGTCGGCCAACAAAGTTGTTATGTGCCAATATCTTCAAGGGAATTTCTTCTGTACTGTAATGGAGGTTACACCCAGTGAGACTTTTGGAGGCCAGAGTACAAGTTTTTATGTATGTTATAGATAAATTTTATTTTCATAGAAATGTCTACAACTCCCATTCACTTGCACATGTTTATACTAGATGCAGAACGAGTCCAAGTGCAATGTACATTTCAGCACTATCATCTATAGCTTCATTGTAACATACCTGCTAAATAAAACTCAGACTGAAGTAGCAAGAGCTGTTGGGAAGGAAAAAATACACCTTAAAGCTTTTAGTGAGAGCTCAAAACTTGTTATGCTCACTCTGATTAAAAGTTATTAGTTGCTCAAGAAACTTCAGTATTTGCTCCAGTTCACCTCAAAATCACAGCCGGACAATGGCTGAAAACGTAGATTTGTGCTGGGGCTAATTAAGCAACTGGACTGTCCTGAAAAGAAAAAAGTCTTAGTTCCTTTACCTACTTAAATATGGATGATGGCAACAAAGATTCACTTGTTAACAGGTTTTAAAGACTATATCTTTAAACTGAGTGAAAAAGAATTCAGAATTTTTAATGCTTCCACAATGAAATGCCTTTTACTCACAATTTAGTATCTTGAGCTTCCTTTTGCATGATCTCCATAATAATTTTACAAGCTGTTGAGCAGCCTTCAGGAGTTGAGTGGATGGTAATTGGTTTCTCAGCAGCACCTGCATTCTCTTTACGATGAATATCAATTCTTGAAAGAAAGAAAAACACTAACTATAACTACATACTGTGTGGTAAGCCTTGGATATTTCCAACTCTCCTAAAACTAATTTATTTTGAGCTAACACTGACTACATTTAAGTGGTTTAATTTTGGAAAGTATACAGCTGCTTAAACATCTCCTAAACACTATGTTTCATGTGTTATAGAGAGCCTCTCCTATCCTGATTTTACCAGCTAAACCCCATCTTTGTGGACGCTGGGATCTCCTTTCCTCCTTAAATTCTGATCAAGATATTCAGGAGAGTTGCTAGATAGACAGTCTGTGGTAAACCACTGAAGAAAACATTTTATCGGGTTTTTCCAATACTCTGTCACCAGCCCTGTTCCTCCACCAATGACTGTGCAGCTACAGTACAGTCAGGCTTTGTCCCATCTTGTCTTTTTTAATGACCTCAGCAGCAGAGTTTCCTAGCACTTCTTTGCTAGCAAGTAGCATCGTAGTACTTGCATTCATCCTCAAGATTACTTTCCTATGCTTTTTAAACCTAAAATTTGTCCTGACATTACCTTTCCTCTAGCTCCACTCTCTACCACGCTAAAAATACTAGCCTTAGTCTACACCATGGTTTATGTAGCTCTAGGAATTTAAAATTATGACCTGCATCAAGACAATGCCTTGGATATTATTTGTCCTCTGCCAATAACTGCAGGTCACATACTCTTTCCACCTCTGCTTTTTGCTTCCTCCCCTCTTCCCCAAATCATAGCTGTTTCCAAACAAACAACTACGCTGCTTTTCAATAAGCCCCTTTATTTTTCCAGTTCTTTCTGATATTGAAAATTCATTTTGTTTCACAATGCAGCATTTTCTAAGAAGCCCATGGCAATCCTTGGTGCAACTGGAAGTAGATGACATTTCTTTTTTTTAATCCCCAAACCAATGAAAACATCATTCTTGAAGTCATGTATGTGTAAAGTTAGCAACCTGTGATTATTTCTGCTCTATCCAGCCTTCTTTTAAGAGATAAAAGCTTTCCTTATGCCAATCTTCCAGGATTTTTATAGTCTGAGAATTAGACGGTTTAGGTATCACCTGAAAAATTGGTTACCCATAAGCAAACTACAACCAAGTCTTGTCAGGACACCACAAATCCCTTAAACCTGTGTTGTTAAACACAGCAAATAGTCTCCTGGGTTACAACATGCTAATGAGAGGTTGGAAGGAGCATCATGATAATCCCGGGTTGGGGGGAGGAGAGGGAGCCTGTTTGTTGGGGTGGGGGGGTGTAATCGGAGACAACTTCCTTATCCTCATTAACTACTCTCAAAACTGAAGCCACCCACCCTCATACCCCTCACATACAGCTCATTTCCAGATCCTGCCTGCTGTAACAGAACTGGGGGCTCATACCAGTGTACTGCTGAAGGCAGCATCTTTCACTCACCAGTCTTAGGGGTATCCTGGAAGAATTCTTTGAATACGATCCCCACCTCCCTCTGCATCTACACTGAGCTCTTCCTTGTGAGTAGGGATTTAACACACACTGAAAACAATCTCCTCCGGCGTCTCTAGACCCTAGTGCTCTAAGCTTCTTAGTTCACTTAGCAGCTTGCTTTTTGCCTCCCATGCATTTCCTTAATCTGTGTTTTGGTATGGTCTGCAACTTGACAGCAACAAATGTATTCACCAGAAATAATGGGGGTGAGGTGTAAGGAGTAGTGAGGGGAGATGGGAAGGATATTTCCCCTCCCCCCCCAACTGAAAACATTTACAAATCCTAAGAATGCCCCAAATTAAACTAGAGATAGAATAAACACTTAAAGAATTGGATGGGTCACCACACTGACTGTATGTCCCACAGGCTGATATATTACAGCTCTTTCAGTTTCACTTTTTGTGCCAGAACCTTATTAGTACATCTGTAAGCAAACTCTCCAACATCAAGTACCATCCTACTAGCACTGACTAATTTCATTTTTTTTAAAAAGGGAGAAACAAGCCAGCTAGTATTCAAACACATGTCAAGGACAGAATCCAGTCCTTAAATAAATCTTGCAAAAGGTTTCCTATTCGCTGTTATGTTTGTTTGCTCTCTGACCACATAGGTTAGTTGTGAAGTTTTACAAGTTTCCCATTACATGGGAGATGAGGACACAATAATAAAGCTTACAATTACAGTTTTGTAAAATAACTTACTTGGACTGTGTCTGCTTTGTAATGTTTCTGATTGTCGCTCCTTCTTTCCCAATAATGGCTCCTACAAACTGCGTGGGAACCAGCATCCGTAGAGGAACATCCGACTGTGGTTTCTGCCTTGTGGTTGCACCGGGTGACCCTTGCCTTGGAGGACCTCTCTGTCCAAATCCACGTCTTCCCTGGGGATGTTGTTGCGGAGGTTGTTGGGCTGCCATTTCATCAGGGATGTATGCAACTTTCAAGGAATAGTTTTCAAGCTGAAACCCATTCAGTTTTTCTATTGCTCTGTTTATTTGCAAAGAGGAAGAAAGAGGAGAAAAAAACCCAACCACAATCACATGCAGGGTCTTATGAAATGACAGCTCATTCAAATATAGACTTCTGCTCTTTCTAAATTACATGACAAAGCTGAAAACTGGTTCCAAGATGAAAAGTTACATTCAAAATTCTTCAGTCAAGATTTTGATTACACAACTTTTTTTTTTTCCAAGTCACCATATTAAGGACTACAAGTTAGGTCTTGCTTGCTCCTGTGCACTTTAAAGATTTTGCTGGTGCAACCCTATCAGCAAAACCTCACAGGAGACAGAGCTTATACACTCAAAAGCATTCTTTTGCCTGATTTAATTTAAATCAGTTTCCCAAATGGAATTAAAGCTGCACCAGAGGGAAAACTTTTTAGCTGCTATCACAGCACCTTCGTTAGGGTTTTTGCCAGCACAGCTATTTGGCTGGAGTTTTTTTGCAATAACTGACATAGCTATGACAGGGAGGAGGAAAAAAAAAAAAAAAAAGATATGAAAGACAGTTCCTGGTTCATTCTCAGCAGGAAAGAAAGCATTCAAAGCCAGTCAATGACATTTGAAACACCACTTAGCAGACCACGACAGCACCTTGCAACTTACCAACTAGTCATGTTCTAAGCAGGTTTAGAAGTTAACGGGGAAATTAAAGCCAACACGCCTGTTAAACTCTCCATAGATAAAAAGGTGTTAGAAGGCATTTAAACCATGTTTCAAGTTCTCTTGTGCTTTTAGGCAAAGCGGAGCCCTCTATTAAATATCACAGAGGGTTACTGCCCAAATGCACACAACGCACTTGTACCACAGTTCATCACACTGAATAACTACCCAGGCGCTCAGTGGTCTCTCTGCCCAGCCCCTCTTTCTAACTAAGGTGGGGCCAAGTTTGCAAGTCAACCTGACCTGCTGGTCTCCTCCTCTTCTCAGAGGGAGCACAACTCTAAACTTAAAAATGACAGATTTCTGGGAGGTAGAAGATCTTCCACTCACAGAGTAGAGTCAATATGATTAAATATCTGGGAAACAGTAGGAATAACTAAACTACATGCAACACACTGATAATCTAGTGGTATAAAATTAACACGTTCACCCAAGAAAGACATTTCAAGTTTCGCTACAGAATGCATACTATTATGAGCGATATATTGATATCGCTGAAACATGCATTGATTTGGGGTAGTTCATAAATGCCAGGCTTCATCTTGGACCAAAGATTACTGATGGATTTTTGTTTAAAGACAAAATTTAAATTAAGAACAGTAGTGGGAGGAAGGAGGTTTCCATGTCACATTAAAGAGCCCACCAACATTTTAGTTAAAAAGCTCCAAAACCCATATGTTCTGGAGGAAGTCCTCTGAAATTCAGAAACTTAACCCAGTCACTCCATTCATGCATATTTGCAAGTGGTTACTGCCAGTTTACCAAACACTACCCTCAGCAACACTTTTAATCCACCTCTACTGCAGAGATGAAGGGTGATGCTAGCCAATCACCTAAATTTTCAAGGGCAGCCAGTGAAAAGTACTATTCATCTCCTGGATGTCCCACTTGACAGTCTGGGTCTCAAGCGGCTGTTGAAGCCAAGCAGCAGCTTTGCAGGTAAGAAGTGGTATATGGGTACTGAGGATAACATGCCCCTCATCTCCCAGAGGTTGAACCAGCGTCCTCGAAATACTCCAGTTGGACAGTAAAAAGCTTATGAGAAAACAAGTAATTTGTGTCCTTGGAGCAGTGTTTAATAAGGGCTGGTGATAAGTAAGGCTGAAGGCAATGCCAATGAACAACAAGGAAAGTAAAATATTGAATAACTGATCGCTGCTCATTAAACACTTCTGTTCATCAAATGAGACACACAGGTCCATTGGGAACAGGGCAGGAGTGTAATTGTTCCCATAACAGAAGAATCTCTTACAGCATATGGCAAAAGAGCTGGATTAAAATTTGCTGAGGCTATTTCAAAGCTGACATTTCTTAACTTGTACTCCATGGACTTTGAAGAGCATTTTATAACACAGAAAGCCACGTTTACAAAACAGTAAGGGCAATGAGCAGCCAGACTAGTGAAACTTGTGTTCCTATAGATTTATCTCTCAAGTTTTAGTTTCTGCATAGATTTCCAATGCCTGAAAGGCATTTCTCTGAAGTCTCTCTCCATGGAGATCCTATCTGGGAAAGGGGACTGGAGCCTTTCCCTTTTATGCAACCTGAACATACTAAATTCTTTTTGGTTGTAAATACCCGAGACCTCTATTTCTGGGTCAAGTTTTACTGAAAGCAGCCAAAAAGCTGAATTGCTACTAGGGAGGGAAATGGCACCACCAGACAGTACAGTTGCACAAGCCCTGTTTCTTTTGGAATCAAACCTCAAGATGTTGGAGAGATGAGCACCAACAATTTCGTGAACATGCTGGTAGGCTCTGGATTGACATCCAGTCCAACTCATTCCCTTCCACACATTCATTTGACAAGTTCAGACATTGCTTCTTTCCCAAAATGCTTCAATCTCTTCTGGCTTTAAAACGTCTTAGACCAGAATCCCAGCACTAATACAAAATCTTACATTAAGTCAGTGCATGAGCCTTCTCACTCTTCCTTAGAAGTGGTAGGGAAGGAAAAAACTAGGCTTTTTGTTTGTAACCAAGCTACATACCTATTATGCTTTCACAACAAACATTATACAGCAACAAATGGCATATATATGCGCCATACTTTTACTGGAAGGAAGGTTGGAATTTTTCTACTTAAGAACAATTTATAAATGGCTACATTTCTCTAGTATACTAGAGATACAACAGTAGTATCACTTGTTTAAACTAGTCTAGACATTTATAAAGAAAACTTTAAAATAACTAATTCACCCTCTGAGTCAGAGAGTTCTCTGTGTTTTATAGGCTAACTTGTTTTATATAGTTTGACTTGTTCAAGTGATGAGAAGTCGGAAGAAGAGTCAGTACTTAAACACTGCTCTCCCAAGCCTTTTGTGGAACTGACTTTTCCTGGGTAGGTGGTCCCACATTCTGCACTGATTTGGGCATACACAGGGGAATGCCAAGATTAATTTTCAGTGATGCACCCAATACACAGTTCTGGTGCATTTCTTGCAGAAGACACAAGCCCACAGCTTTTGAAAAGTCACTTTTGGCTGTTGAGCCTGGTCTTCACATTCCAGCATTTGACAGTTTTCAGTAGTTTTTGAAATACTGTCATACACCTTTATTTAACTGTTCTGAACTAATTTTTATCAATTTCATGGCACAAAACATAGGGCTGGAATAGGGCAAGGTGATGGCTCAGCAGTCCGTCAGCACCATTAATAAGCCTAAAATTTTAGAGGCATTTAGGCACTGCTGGGGGGTGGGGGGGTGGGATGGGAGGAAAAACAAACCAAGAAGAGAGATCAGTGATTAACAACTATCTTCTAGATGGATGTAAAATTCCCGTAAAACAGCATCTAGGGCAGTAGCTGCTGTCAGGAAGCCATCCCCGCTCCCTGGGAAAGCCTGAGCCTCAGAGGAAAGCAAGTGACTGGTTCTTCCCAGCAGTAGTGGCACCTGTTTCAGTCAAGGCTATCATCATTGTTGCAGTCCACCAAATACATGGTAACTCCAGCTCCTTTTGTAAAGCACATACTCACATTGACTGACCACCTCAGAAACTCCAGTCCAAACCACAACCACACCACCTCTGCCTTTCTGCAAAGACTTCTGCCTTCCCAAACAGGGCTGGGGGTCTCCTTCCAGAACCACAGGTTAATAGAGGCTGTGCAGGTTACCTCTGTCAGAGGGCACTACTGGTACCTACAGAAACAACCCACAAACTATCTTTTACATGAGGGCTACTGTCACTTAATGAGGACAAAGATGGAGGAAAAATCAGTGAGCTTCCTCACTAAGAGGTGTCCTCCTCCTCCAAATATTCTTTAAAAATTAATATTTAGTGGAAATGGAAAATGTTTCTGTTTCATATACCAGCAAGAGCTGGTACACAGGAATCTCATAGTGTAGTTCAGAATTTTTTTATAAAAACAAATTCATTAAGAGACTGCAGCAGCTACTGCCTAAGCTCTGCTAAGAGGTATAGCAGCCTGGCCTATGTTCACGTGACACGTGCTCAGAAGTAAAAGGATCCCTACATAAAAATGAAACCTTTAAACAAATATTTGTTTATTTTGTAAATTAGTCACCTGAGTTTTTCCCATCAAGATGAGATCTCTCCACTGTCCTCTCATGAGCTCCCTATGAGAAGATGTTTGCCCAGTCTTCTCCCTTCTGATGCTAGCAGAGGTTAAACATTCCAGATAAATGAATACAGTAAAACCAGCAAGTCTTATGCTGGAAATCATTCACCCATTGATAACGCAATGACACTAAGCACTAGATGGAGAACATATTTCACTCCCACATGCAGCTTGTACGTACACCACCTTTCTTTTTTCCTCCCTGAACAGATACATTTGCATACTGAGAAGACAGATATACATGGTAATTTTTCTTTGGCAAAATGATGGGTTTTTGCATTAAATAAAAATATAGTTTTCATTAGTATTTCTGAAAATAAAAACAAAGCAAAAAAAATGAATCTAAGCTTATAAGCATACACCACTGAATTTTCAGTATTATCGTTCCTATGGCAACAGTAGCCCTGACCCATGATGGCACGTAAAAGTATTAGTTATGTGAACTCTTATTCAGTCATCAGGGATACATGTTGTGTGCAGACACACACAGCTTTGTGCTTCATTGAAAGAATAAGAAAAATGGTTTCTTTCTGCAAGTATTCTAATTAAAAGGTGACCACTAGTGTCTTAACACTCAAAGTTATATACCTACTTATATCTGCAAAGACACAGATCCTGAGCTCTTCACATTGCAGCCTGCATTTAAAATACACCATCAGTTATGAGATGCAACCAACACACCTACCTCATTCCTGAGCTAAAAAAAATAAGATAAAAGAATAAACACTTAGCCCCATACTAAAACAATATACAGCCACTCCATATATGAGGCCAACTTTGCACAAAATTTCCCTTCCAAAATCCTCAGTAGAGCTAAATCCTGTAGCATGCACTAGACGCCTACACACTGGAACATTTTGGGGAGGGAAAGAGGAGGTGGTGTAACTTTTGAAGATAAACAGCTGTAATTTAGGTGGCAGCATATCACAAGGACACAGTCAACATGTCCTACTAGTTGCAGTCAGGGATTGATATTGGGATAAGAGGGGTTGCCCTTTGGCAAGCAGGTCCCAAGATGCCTCAGTACCTGCATGCAGCTGGTTGGGTTGTTCAAACTGAACTGTGGGCTCCAGGCTTCTCCACTTACCCTCTGAACTCCTCTCTTACAAATACTCCATGACCCACCACGACGTTCAGCAATTGCATTGCTACAGCAGCACGCACATGCTTTATAAGGCCCTCTCCAGTTTCTGGGAAGGACAGTGGCAGGGGCAGTTTCCAAGTTGGAACAACTCCCTCCTCCTCCCAAGTGCTCGCAGGAGAGGAGAGGAGGGACGGGGTCACAGAGATGCCCTGGCAGTCCCAGCCTTCTCCTCCCTACCCACAGTCCCAGAGAGCAAAGGGTGGTTTTCCCCTCCACAAACCTGTCAGGCTTCCCACAAGCACTTGATCTACCACACTGGCTCCCCTGCTCTGGCCACATAAAGACAAGGAGCAACATCCTGCTTTTTCTGCCAAGACAGCCTCATGCCTGTCCAGCTAGGAAAGAGAGCCATCACTATGACAGGTCAAAGCCAAAGACCTCCATTCCAACTAGAAGTCAATAACTGCGCACCTCTCAGATTTTAGGTGCTGTATGCTCTGCCCTAGACTTGTTTCTCAAAAGGACTGCAGCATTCTTCACCGATTTCAGTTTCCAAGTTAATTTTTAGATGCAGCCCTGTATTGAATATACTGCAACTGCAGAACCAACCTAGAGAAAAGAACCCTCTGCCACAACAATTAGACTTGCAAGACAGAAGGCTCAGTTTCCCAGCTGGGTGGAACCAAAAGCTCTGTTCAAAAGTAACATCCCCCAAGCAATGCACACCACACGTGTTTAGAACTGCTTATCAAAAATATCTCCAGATTGTGCTACAGCACCTTCACTGCACAGCATTGCCGGTACGCACACCAACAGGCACAGCAATGCCATACAGTCTATATCTAGCAGGGAAGCAGCCAACTTTGCATGTTTTGTCAGTCACCACTACTAACTGTGAGGTTAGTATGTGTGTTGCAAAAAGTACAGAAAAAGCACAATTAGAACTGGGGACCCACTGTATGCGGCAGCACGGAAAACTCCATGTCACAGTGTTTGCTCCAAAACTCATGGCTAAGAGCATCACTTATCCTAAACAGCTAAATCTCAAAATACATTTCTTGAGAATCAGCAGCTGATTCTCAATGACTCTAAACAGTTTTTGATAAAGTCAGTTCTTGTTACTCCTTTGTACTGCATAGGCTGACCAACACTGCCTTTTATCAGCTATCAGCACTTGTATACCACTCCCCCTCCACAGCCATTGCTGTCCACCACAGCCAGTTCCAAGAAGCAAAGCTAGGTCATGTCTGGGAAAACCGTTCAGCTGAAACACCACCACAGTCACTGTGGAAAAGTCACACACGCATAGGTGCTGTAGTGATTCTTCACTGCAATTCCTCACAGGTTTTTGGAAAACCTCTATTTGGCCCCTTCCTCTCTTCAGGGTTTCTAAATGGTTGCAAGGTTGCATCCTGAACCCAGTCAACCTGAACTAAGGTTTTCTGTACAGAAAATGGATTCATCCCCTTAGAAAAACCCTGTGTCCATATCAAAGCATTCACAAAAACAAATCAAGGCTCCTCCACTTGCCCTACCTGTTCAAGGCAACCAAACTCTATGTCATCATTCAACCTGTATTGCTTCAGGTCCTCCTCCAACACTGATGCTGGATGCTAATTCACCTGCTTCAAACTCAAGATGTTTTCAGTTATTGTCATGTGATTTCTCATGCAAAACAATATTTTATCTCGGACGCTTCTTCACAGTCTTGGCTTATCTCAGCATTTCCTCAGGATTGACCTTAAAATTTAACAAGTACAGTTTGAGGGAGGAGAAATTGTATGCTGTTGTTTTTAACTTCAGAAGGGAGTGCTCAAGTCCAGGAACCCACATCACAGATGACAGCTCAAAAATATGCATCATGCTTCTTTCCATGGTATTTTAGGTACTTCCTTCTTACATTTTCAAAGAAGGAACTGGCACATGTAGCATTAATTTTGAACATTGCACCATAGGTTTCTTCAGAACTAGAAACTCAACATTTTTCTTAACTACTGTGCAACAGAATTAAAAACAACAGATGAACCTGAAGAAGAACTTGTTGAACAATTCAGGTTTTGAGAAAAGTTAAATAGTTAATTCAAGGAAAACATTGCTCCCTTCAGCTCCACTGTACGAAGGGAACACCACTGACACAAGTTTCCCATCACATTTGTTTAGAATACACTAATGAGTAACCTAACACTTTGAAAGATTAAATACATGTGTTGCATTCAAGTTACACAGAAGTCATAATTACTTAATTATATGTACAAATATTATTTCATTTGTAATTTTGAATTAATGCATACCATAAGCACACTCTGCATCTTAACTGCTGATTTTAGTTAGCCACAAGGTGGCAGAAATTTCAAAGTTAAAATAAAAAGATCATTGTAGGCTATTACATGCATTTGGTTTTGTTTAACCTGCTATAGCTAGAAAAAAGGCAAATATATGTTAATGTCACCAGATTAAAAAAAATCAGGGAACACACAAGTCTTTCTTCTAGCCGTGGTGGAAAAGCAAAATTAAACCTATAGCATAATATATAATATGGATGTTTAAAGGAAGAAGATATACAACCATTGATTAAGTAAAGCATTATATTTTTAAATTTTAGTATCTCGATTAAAAGTTATCAATTACTGAAGACATAAGCAAGCATAAAATATGTGGCTTAAAGTTAAAAAAGCCCAAATAAATTATTTTATGTATTCAGATTACCACCTTTTGTGTGTTTGGAAACAGTATTCATTTTTCTAATTAAAAAAATAATAATTTCTTAAGGGAAAGTCATAGCAAAATAACAGAAACAAATAGAAGAGCACAGCTGCTAACCAGAAGACAGGCACAGAACAACCAACACTGTAGGAGGGCATCACAAAGCTTTTTTAAAACATGGCTAAAAATCACTAGGCAGTAACTCCAATCCTGTAATTGGCAAATCACTTTCTGCCCTCCCCAGTCAAAAAATTTCACCCCAAATTTCAATTTTCAAAATTATTAGTTTATTTTTTATTAAAGTGCAGGAAAACTTGATAACAAAAAATAGCAAATTAAGGTAAAGCACACAAGACTTGGTGAGGGGAAGACCAAGAGACTTTCTTAAAAGTTTCATGCTTACATGAAAATTTTACTGATAAATTAAATCAGAAGCGAAGTTACATATAAAATCACAACAACATGAATTCCAAAATGCAAGTTAGATGACATTAACAAGTAAATTAGATACTTACTGTCTAGCCTGGTCCTTATTGCCATATGTTACATTTACAACTGCAGTCTCCGTGTCAGTGTTCACTAGAGAGTAAAACACAATGAAAAGATGTTAAGTAAAGTATGCACTCCCTTCCCACTACAAATTTCAAAGCCATTTGAGAGTAAAGCCATACCTTGCTCACAGTTCTCCACTGTTCCATACTGAGCTAACAAACTATCCAGCACCTATCAAGAGGGAAAAGAAATGACAGATTTCAATTTCAAAACAGATTAACAAAAAAAAGCCTGTAAACCACTAAAATTTGTAATAATTTTATCAGAATTATTATTATCAGCATTCAAGACATCCACTCCAATAAGAAAGGAATGTTAACTATTTTGGTAATAACAAGCACACATTGCGTGTTTTCTTTCTCACATCAGAAAAATCTCTGTTTAAAACCTCGTGAATGTGAAAATACAGAACATAATTCTGAGAAGTCACACTACACTGTAAGTCCCAAACTTTGAAAATAAATCTAAGTCACCTTAGAGTAGGCTAAAGCAGAGGCAAGAAGAATTCAAGAAGAGCAAGTCTGGAATAAAACCTTTCCATGTATCCCAAGCAAATATATACAACTTTGCTACCATTTGGGGCTTTTTTTTCCTCCCAACACACTTAGGTCATACATAAAAATGTTATTCTCTTACTTAGTAGGGGCTTGCCTACATAGACAAGTTAACCAGAATAACCAGCACATCAAGAGCTGTTCTGCAATTACTTTGACAGTTTTCTGAAAGACCCATTCCAGAGGAACGACTTGCAACACTATCTTCACAATTATTTGAAAGTCATAATTAATTTGTCATTTGGTAGAAAGCTAGGGAGGAACAGGTAAAAAAAACATATGACAAGGGACAAACGAAATTCAAATAAAGTAGTTTTACCTGGCATAAATTTGTTTTATTCTAGTCAAATAGAGGATGAAGAAGGGGCAAGAATCAATGACACTTTTAGGAAAATCAAGGTGTCAGAATATTCTAGTAAAACACACACAGTTGTATCACTTCTAAAATTCACATGGTATACACTTTATTTTCTTCCTGGTAAGAAATAATGTTCCAGAAGACAGTGACTGTGGCAGTAACTAGCACAGAAGTACATAATTGTAGTTTATTGCATCCTAATGTTTTGACTCAAGAATTAAAATTATGCTCAAAAAGTTCAGCATTTACACCAAGAAGTGAAAAAGTAAATTTGCAATCTCTTCTGTGACTGAAGTACCATTCTTCTCTTCAGTTAGTCTCTTAGGGCAAAATGTCAGTATGAAAGGGAGGAAACCCTTTTGGGAAAGGAAGGAAACAAGGAAGCAAGGACAGAAGGAAAGCAGTAGGCATAAAAATGCATCTGTGCAGCTTCTCATTGCAGTACCCTTTACGCTTCCACTTGCTACAACCAGCAATGGAGTGTGCACAAAACCCCAGTCCCTAAAAATGTAAAATTTAGACTCTACATCCTCATGAGATTAAGAATTCAAAATTATAATTTATTAATGTACCACATACTTTTACTACAATCTAAAAGACATTAAGATAAATCGCAGTTTATCTGCCCAAACCTAATGACAACTTAAATCAGTATAATTTCCAATTTTTACCACCTACTAAAATTGAAATTGCACACAGACATTTCAAAGGTAATATTTCAAACCATGTATTTAAAAGGCAATGTACTGCTCACCAAGTTGGAGCAGTGCATTGCTACTACTAACTGCAGAATTTCCCCATCCTTCTTGTACAGGGTCTAGTAAATTTTCTTGGCAACTCTTTTGTTTTCATAGACAATTTGTTAATTGTCCTCTCCTCCTACAAGTAGAGATTAGCCTAGTCTGAGAGTTTGCCTTTTCCACCCCCTAAAAAATATTTTTTCTGCCACTCCTCAGATCTGACAGATCTGACTACCTAAGGAAAAGTTTGCTCTGAAATTCACTAAATATTACTGAAGCAGAGATGTTCCAGGGGATTAAAATAAAATTCTCTGGAAGATCTTTTTAAGACAATTGAAATGTTGGCACAGGTGAGTGGGAGAGTTGTAAGGTCTTGCAGGTCTGTGGCCATATTTCCACACAAGCCAGGAGAGTCACCACAAGTGATTAGAGGAAAGCCTTCTTCCATAGACAGCTTAAGTGGTAATTGTGCCTCCACTGAAATCAGCAAGTGAACAGAATCACAGGTGGAGTCAGAGTTTTAAAACAAGAAAAGCAAAGCAAGTCCCTGGCTTAGAGATCCATTCTGAGATGTTTACTTGAAATAGGATACTGAAGAGTTCATTAGTCTGATAAAGCAATTTCTTTGTCCCTACAGTATGTCAACACCCACACACAGCAGACCACACTATGATGTGAGCTAACATCTTTACTTAAGATAATTTTTTATTACATTTAAACTGTGCGGACCACCAGCTCATCCCCACTCTGCCCCAAAGCTGCATTACTTCAAAATCACAGAATTTCATTTTCATCCTTAACCATACAGGAAAAGAGCAAAGCTGGAATACCAGAGGTACCACAAGATGTTGTTGGATAATAATTAATATTTTGTAAGTTATTGCCATATTAAATTTATATTCTTGGCTAAGCATACCTTTACATTAAGACCCACATATTAAAGTTGCCAGCTTCACCAAGAAAAGAAATGCTTTAAACCTGAATCCACACAACTTTTTAAAGATGCTACATTCTCTCTAAAAACTACTACTTTCAGCATGTTTCTGATCAGCCATCAAAAACCTCTCAACACACTAGCCTTGTATCTGCTCCAAGAAGCCCAAGAACCAAAAGGCTCCTTTGCTGTTAATGCTGAGGAATAGCCCAGGATGACACATTCAGCATCCCACCCCTCTTCACCAGGAACTCTCCACTTACGCTGCTCCTTAATCCTCTTCAGAGTCATTTCAGAGATGGTGTCCATCTGGGCTTTAATCCAAGTGATTTGAATTCCCATGTTCTTAAAAGAGTTGCTTTACCAAATAGATTTATGAGAAGTTTCCTCGAAGGATGGGAGCTTTCTTTAACCAAAATGAAAAACAATCCTCTTGGGTCAAAGACACTTGCTCTCTGCAGCACTGTCCTCAGCAGACACTTGCATTTTCATCACCATCACTCTCATGAAGCAAGGTTTCAAGTGTGATCAACACCACAGAGGTAGCCTTTTACCAGATTGTATTTAAAAAGCACTAGTAAAAAAGTTTCAGCAGCAGTTGGGGTATATGCATGTGTGTGCGAGGAGCAAGCTTCATGGGTAAGAACACTTTTAAGTGAACCAACTGATCCAGTTGGGAAAAGTCATTGTGACTGTATTCAAAGCCAGATCCTCTGTTGTAACTCGCTTTCAAAACACAGAACTCAACTCCTGCATATTTCTTGCTTC
The DNA here is from genome assembly GCF_964188355.1 of Buteo buteo. NCBI lineage: Eukaryota > Metazoa > Chordata > Aves > Accipitriformes > Accipitridae > Buteo > Buteo buteo. The sequence continues at coordinate 36,497,048 of NC_134172.1, forward strand.
ACATGTATTTACTGCAACAGCCAGTTTCTATTCATATCTTTAATTTGTTCATATTTCTCTTTGCACTGTCTTTTCCCTCTCCCCAAATTTTTTTCTCTCTAGCCCAAAGCCTCTAGTTCTGCTGCAAAACAAACATGTTTTGTTTAAGCTGCTCTTCCGTAACACTCTTCGTGTACAGCCTTGTTGGGCAATCAGAACAAAATTCAAAGCCAAGTTGGTGGTGCAGCAGCAATTCTGATGAGCAGCTGAAAAGAAAAGTTTATTTGTACAAATATTTAATCTAAGCTAGAAAAAAAGTCTTTCCTTTTCTTGAGCTCTCCTTCTAGCATTTGTCTAAATTGGGTCTCCTGCTCTTGTTATAGCACAGATGTCTCTCTCACAAAAAGCTGCAGTCTTATACTGTGGACTTTCATTCATCAGGCTCTAAAAGCGAATTCTGACTTCATTATAAACAGCATTACCCTACACCAAGCCCCACAAATCAAGGCTGCTTTACAAGGAAAAAAGAAACAAGGAAACATTACTCTTCAGTAGAGCAGAGAGCTTGAAGCACACATTAAAATATCCTGGTTCTTATGCAGATTTCACAGGTTTATAAGTAGCACCTTTGAACAAACCAGAGCAGTTGTTTTCTGCACTTTCAAAACAGACTATTTCATACACCTCTTCTTACAGTGCGGTAGGATTTCTGCCCTACACCATAAGCAAATTAGTCTCAAGACATCTGGTCCGTAAGTACAGTTTTCCTTACTGTTTCTCTCTCTCACACACACACACTTATCAATGGGAACTTTGAGTGGTGCTGTAGAACCTGCAGTTATTTTCTCCACTCACATAGAGTAAATCCATTAGAACTCCATGACTCCTGGCATGTTGATTGGGAGTTAAAATTAGACAACACCACTGAAATCACAAATAGTGGAAGCAGAAAAAGAGACAGGAGAATTAGGGTCATTCAGTAAAAGACCACGTGGAAATTTTTGGCTGCAAAGACTTTCAGTGTTCTGGGTGATTTAACAAAAAGAAGGGAAAAAAAGAGTCAGGCAACAATACGAGGAAGGAGAAGAAGTTGTTAGTGCAAGCATCTTTCTGATTTAAAAGAGGTGGGGTCAAAGAAAACAAAAGAGCCAGGTAAGGAAAGGAAGGGGTGGGGGTGCAGAGCAATGCTGATACCACTCCAAGATAGCAAGCCTGGCTGAACCACTAATGCCATCTGCACACTTCAAGTGCTCTGTCAGTATATTTAGGTCCACAAAAAAAAAAGGTAATTTAAAATTAATTATATTAACGCAGCACAGTGTGAGCAGAGCTGGCATATTTTTTACTTTATTGAAACAAGACCTCAGCAGAACCACCATCACTCTCCCAGCCCCATCAGCCACTGACAACAGACAACGTTAAAAAGGTTTTTCAAAACGCCTTCAGTTAGGCATAGTCTTTTTGTTGGTAAAAGCCACACCCTCAACAGAGGGCTAGCATGGCTTTACGGAGAAAATTAATTATGAAGAAGCCTCTAATAAATCCCTGAAGAAACAGCCATTTTTTAAAGGTGTAATTGGATAATGTTGCATCACCTGCATGGAGGCCATGGCAGACCAGTGAGCTTGACACCAGGTCTCCTGGCACACCTCCCAGCCCACCAGCCAGAGCACAAGAACAGCAGCTTCACCCATTTTCACCAAAAGAAGGTCAGAGCATGTAGGTCCCTTGTAAAGGCAGCATGGACATGGAGAACTCAAACCAGAACACAGTCTGCCAGGACAAAATTATTTCTCCAAAACCTTATGGAGGCATTTGAATAGGCAACACCAGTTTGCAATGGCCCAATGCATTGCAGCATGTGGTGATGGTGTTTTTCATCTTGTAGGCCCTCCAATACCCAGTTTACTGTCTCATGAAACCATGACCATAGTCTGGAAGAATCAGAAAAATAAGTCTGGAAGCTGCTGAAGTCATTGTTTGCACACACCAGAAAGGCAGCGCCTGAAAACAATAACTCTGGCTTATTTACCACATCCCATACAAACCCTGGAGTGAATTCTTCTCCTGGGAACTTACAGTTTTATCCAAATGTTCAAAACTATTAATAAGTTTACCCTATAATACAATTCTGTTTAGGTGGCATTACCAGGGTTTTAAGAACGTAAAGCTGAACCACAGAGAGCAAAGCCAAAATTGTCAAAAGGAACTACTAATTGAGCGACCAATTTGGACACCGAGGGCTTGATTTTCCACAGTGCTCAGCACGTCTGTGTGTTCAAAGCACAGCTTCAAAGCCACTTTCAGTAGCAAGGAGAACACGGCACTTCTGCAAGAGAGACCTGAGGCTCGTCACATGAGACAAACTGAAGACTAAGCACACTGTTAGCAACTAATGGCAACTACCGCTTAAATAGTTTGCCCAGCACCAAAGACTAGAACATGCAGATTTCAATTTGCCATGGCAGCATTCAATTCCCCTGACCAAAGGGGTTTGTCTTCCTGAAAGTCCTTAACTTGCTGCAAAATTAAGAAAGTGTGTGGTGAGCAACTGGGGCACGAGTCTTACAGACAAGTCATCTTTACTGCACACGCTGGACTTGTTAGTTGACAGCAGAGCCATCCTCCAGCCCAAGCCAACGTCCCTCCCTACAGTGCTAAGAACAAACACTCGCTCTCATTTTGGCACATCTGAAATGCTCAAATAAAAAATAAGGAGGTAAAGGATGCTGTGGACTATTCCAACTTCGGTGTTTCAAATTATGCAAAAGATATAAAGCAATTTAAAATAGGTCTCAGCTAGAGCATCACATGCAACCATGACTACAACTATTGTAACCAACTCCACATACCACATGTGTTTATAAGTATTTCAAGATAGTACTGCTGGACCATTTGAATTTGTGTGTGTGTATGCACACACACACCCCATGTTTATAAAATAAAAAGATAACAGAAAGAGAGGACTATATACTTTAAAACCACACTAGTATTCAAGAACAACACTTAGCAGATTTAAGGTAGGTCCTGTTAAGTCAAAAATCACAAAGTATAATTTACAGCATAATTTACAGATGGAAGGAGGTTAGCTTCTAAAGAAACAATTAAGAGGAATCCTACAAGTGTAAGCAACGTGGTAAACAGATGAAGATCAACATCAGAACTCACTCTCCCTCCTTTTTTTAAAATAAAAATTCATACAATGGAAACATTCACAGAGAAAGTATTCTAATGAAGCTCTGAAAATAGAATAAATTGCAAAAGAAATTTTTGTGCTACAAAGTTAGCCCAGGTACTGAATGCAGCAGGCAAAAAGCTCTTGTGTGCTTTCATGTTCCCATGTTATACCCTAAGCTGGAAATAGTCTGAATGTGCGATAGAGAGGAAAGGTTAGTGTGTATTACACTAAGGAGGTAAAGGATTGAAAAAAAAAAATTAAAAAATCATAGTACCAAGGCTGACAAATGGCATTAAATGGTCTCCAAGGTTAAAAAAAAGACTACTTGAGAAAAGTTTAGAGAAAGAAAAAAAAACCCCACCAAAACTTATTAGATGCATGGGTGGCCTCCTTCACAAAGAGATTAAAGGGAGCAGGATAATTCAGTTTGGAAAAGAGAGAGGGAATATGATACAGGTATTATGAAATAACGAATTGTGTAGAGATGGCCAAATTGGCAGCTTCTATTCACCCTTCATCTAAATTAAATGAAAACATAGAAATAAGTATTTATGCAACATTATCTGAATACAATTAAGCAGCACACAATATCTGCTACGATACTTTATTAACCTCCCCTCTCCTCGCACTAAAGGTGTAACTTCAAGAACAGTTTCAGATAATGTCAGAGTTTATGAACCAGGTTTGCACTAAAGCAAACACTCCTGATTCAGTACCCATCCTGATTTCCAGAAAATTAAAAAGCACCGCCATGCAGATTGGTCCTTAAAGGCAGCAACTACTGTTTTACACAGCTAATCCCTGTTCCTAGGACCTTCTCATGGGCACTGCTGGGGCCCCCTCCTCCCCAGGCTGACGGGCTACCAGGACATTTCTGCAGCTCAGCGTGAGGGGAGGATCACATGCCGGGCTGGCAGATGGGTGTTGTGAAACGTAGTGGGAAGCAGCAGCAACACTAGCTCATGTTCATCTGCCTCCTCTCGCATTGAGGCGGCCAGTTTAAGTGGAAACACTCTTCACTACTTCTACAATCTCATTTGTAGTTTGCCAATGGGAAGAAAAAAAAAAAAAGCTATACAAGCATTGCTATCCAGTGAGCTTCCATTGCCCAACTTTGATTAAGTGATAGACAACACAAAAAGCAAGGGAGCCAGCAAACTTTGAAAGAATGTCTGGAAAATGGGGATAAAGGTTGAATTTTCTGTTTTACTCACAGTACTATATTGAAATACAACTGGTGCTTTAAATGACAGTTTCAACACCTTCCCACAGAGGCATCCAGCAGTGGTCTCTGTCAGGAAGACTGCTGCTCAGCCCCACAGTGCAAGTTCCAATGTCCTCCTCAGTGCCATGAAAAACAGAAAGGAAATAGTTATGTTTTTCCTTTCCCCCCTCCACCTTTCAGTCCTCCCAATTTTGTTAACTCTATATCATTAAAGAAAATGCATTCTTTTTAACTGGAAGATTTATCAGGGAGAATTGTACTTCTGCTATACACTTTTCTCTGTATGTGTGCACATGTGTGTGTGAAAAAGGCACTTCTGGAAGCTATTTTCTGTAGCTATTAAAAAGTCTTGATGCCACTTCATTACTGCTCTACAAGGTGGATGCTAGTGTGATATAATAGTTTCAGCATAATAATAGTTCATTCATTTAAAAAAAAAAAAAGACTTCTGTAAAGTTAGAAACCTGCAACTATAATAGAAATCTGTCAGACTAAAAATCAAATTTTGAATCATCTTTTGGAACCAATCAACAATTACAAGTTCCAAGAAATCTCTCGACAAGACCACAGGGATAATTCCATGAAGAGGCCACACTTACCAAAAAATAAATAAATAAATAAATAAAAATTTCTTGCTGGTACAGGTATGCTGGCACATTGTAGAAACAGAGCCAAGTCAGTGCTTGACACCAGGGAAGTCTTTCCTGGGAAGGTTGTCCCATATTCTAACATTAAGCATTTCCTCTAGGATCTTTTATAACTACCCAAAAATTATAGAAGGAATCATAGAGGAAAATCCTGTCAAATGGATTTAGTTCGCAGATTAGCGCAGATAAAAATGAAGTATATTAGAACTCAGATGGAGATCACATCTGAGACATTCCCTCTATTGTGCACAAAACTCAAGATGACAAGCTTTTGGGAAAAAGATAAGTCCTTAACAACCATTTCATGAATATCTTTGATCTCTTTATAACCAGGAAAAGCTATAAAAAGATTGAAGCATTTTACTTGAGTTATATTTACAGGATTCCCCTTCGCCCTTTTTAAATTGGTCATCTATAGGATGCATGCCATGCCTTTGGCTTCCCAGCAGTCCTACTAAGGGACAGCACTGCTGTGGACCAGACGTTTAAGAGTAAGTTTGGCCTCTAAACAAGGAATCTCTGAAACACAAGAGACTGTTGAAGGGAGGAACTTGTTATCTGCATTTACAGAGGCTTAGGAGACACATGGGCTGGGTTGCTGGATATTCTTATACAAAACTTTCCCTTGAGCTGTCAGTGCATGTCACCTACATCACCTCCCTAGTTATTATACTGGCATGGCAAACTCCAGTACCTGAATGCAGATCATCAGTAGCAGTCTCATAACACATGGGGCAGCTCAGTCACTTGAGTAGTTGTAACAGCTACACCTGAAATTGCTAAAGTCATTCCAACAGCTGGAGAAGACAAGTTGTTCTTAACCCACCTCTCCTGTTTTGTATGGCTATTTTCAGGGAGAGGGGAGGAAAGGGGACAACCTTATCTAGTCCTCACTGCAGGGACTGGGCACTGAAAGAAGTAGAGGAGGTTGGAGCAGGGCACAAGGATTCAAGCCTGGGGTCAGACAAAAATACCAGTTATATACGCTTAACAGAAGGGAGGAGAGATCTTGGTAGAACAAGAACACCACCTTCAAGTATTTGAATCACTTTGAGCTGCAGAATCAGGTTAAAATAAAATCTACAGTAAAGGTCTCTGCAGTGCTAATGCAGAGATGAGAGCTTTGCAAACACCAACAATTAAGTGCAAAGCCTTCAAGCTGTAGAAACATGAACCTCGAAGCAAAGGGGAATCACAGGATTTTTGAGTGTAGAAAATTTGTGATAAAACACATTAACTAAGCAGCTACCTAAACATTCAGATAGTCATAAAAATAGAAGTATGCATATTTAAAACACTCAAAACCAGGTTATTAAAAAAACCTAAAAGTTAAAAAGATATTATTGTGAAATTCTGTTAAGTACACATTTACCAAGATCTATGAGATTTCCAAGTCTAGCTTAAAGTATCCTAGAATTATGACCAACTCACACACTAACCTGAAAGGTAAGGTTTAAGAGGATGCTTACAAAAAACCACAAACTTTTGAATGCAATTATCTAAACTAGAAATTATGATTGCAATAGATGCACTATGCCAATACCATTTGACCTATATATACCCAAACAAAACAATTCACAGTGTGAATGCTGAGTGCTAGCTGACAGCTTGCAGACTATAAATTACTTTAAAGTGTCAATTTTTAAGGAGCAATTGAATGACAAGTAAGATGACTGAAACAATTCAAGGAGAACAGCCATAGTTAAATGAGTTAACTACACCTAACGTGGTTCGAGCGATCTCTACTTCCAGCTATTTGCATTCAGAGCCTTCTACAAAGAGGTAGAAGGAGTTTTCCATTCACAACCTTGCAGGATGTATTCAGTCACCAGCAAGCTCTCTGACCCTGAAGTTTATTGTACAGCCTCATTATTAATGAAATTAGAATAGGTTTTCCCTGCTTACAGAGGGAAAACAGAAGAGATGCAATCATAAAGGAGGCAAGTTTACACTGTTCTGCTTGCTATGCAGTAGTTAATACTCTATAATTGCACAGACCTGAAAACTGAAATACCCTTATTCCTCACAATCACTGGAATTCATAGAGCAAAAAGGGACTAGCAACTGACATGGAAGATATAAGTTTTTGGGTGGTTGTTCTTTTATTTAAAGAGAATATCTTGCCTGGAACATAGTTAAATCACCTGCTATTCCTCAGGCCTACTTGCAAAAAGCACAAGAAATCAAATAAAACGCAGCAGAGGTCTTCTCTATTCTTACTGGCTCCAATAGCCCCACAGGAAAGTTTAGTCCTAAGTCTCTGCCTTACATTTTATAGCCAAGTTTTCAATTCAACTAAATAATCAGCTCTGCCCAAGACATCAGGCTTTCACAGCTAAAAAACCATTAGAGTTGTCCTTTGCAAAAGTCACTGTTGTGGAAGCATCTAAGCAGTTTGGTAACATCAGGTGCGAGACTTAAAAACCACACACACACACAAAAAAAAACCCAAACCTGTTATTTTCCAGAAACCTAGACACTCAATTTCAATGCAACTTCTTTCTTATGCTCTGAAACAGGCACTGCAAGTATTCAGGTAAATGGCTCCAGTCCTGTTTCACTGCTGCTCTGTAAGTAGCTCCACAGGCTATCCTCCACTAAAAGTACTTTAACTCACTACAGCAATATTCCCCTGAACGTGAATCAAAAACATCCATAGTAGTAATAAATTAAGAGTAAAAGTGAACAATACTGCAGGGCACTGACAAATTGTATACTATTTACCAGTTTCACATTCACTATACGATAAACTACCTCCTCTTGTCAAAACAATTTGTTCTCCTTAAAAAGCCTAAAATTTAAATTTTTTGACATTTAAAAAGCCAGCACTGTTTAAAATAAGGGAAGTGGGAGTGTAAATCCCCTGTATATGCCTGTATGAATGTACACTTCATTCTGATTTTTCACTGATTCATAGCAAAATGCTCAGCCCAACAGAAGGGGAACTAGATTTTTAGGCACAGAGGGAAAGAGTACTTCAGTGCTTTGCTATTGACATGAGAAGAAAGAGGAGGCGGTGTAAGAGGAACTAAGAAATCTTGGTTATTCGCCTGCTGAATATTTAGGGAGCCACAGCTCTTAAATGCCTGCTCCTGGCATCTGGATGAGAATGAAACATGTGCTATTCAGAGCTGAGCATAGCAAGAAGACGCAGAGAGCGGTGGTAGAGGACCGCTGGAGCAGTGGAAAAAATTTATTTCAAACTATTTGCAGCACACACCTCTTGCATTAAACAGCAGCTGCACATAACGAAAGCAGCGTCAAGACAGGGTGGCCCTTGCCTCAAAGGGCTTGCAAGGTGTAGGCAGTGGGCACAACAGCCACATGGGGAAGGGAGGGGGGGTTGCAGGGAACATCCACCTGATCTTTTGGTTGAAATTCAAGGTTGTCCTCAGCCAGCCTGGCCTGCTCCAAAAGGGCGGAGCAGGCTTTCCTTAGTGCCTAGCCATAGAAATGAAGAACAGGCAGCCTGAGTGCTGAAGGAAATGTAGCCTGGCTGGGAGACTGGGGAGGCCACAGCAGCAACCCAAGGAGTGGTGGCCCAGCCGCTGCCTGGGCTTCTGGGAATGGAGATGAAGAGCAAGGCAGAGGTATCCAGGAGAGGTTTCACAGGGAAGTGGATCTACATGTGTAGGAAAGGATGTAGGGGAAGTGACCAGCTACTGTGGGAGTAATAAGTACTAGAGATGCTTCTAAAATATGAGGGGCATTATGAAAGAAAGCTCTCCCAAAATCTGGACAGAGTTTAGGGACGAACTGCATCACAATGAGTTCAGGGAAGGAACCAGATAGGAAGATCAGGATCCTAGGTCAGTGGCCACACAAGAGCAGCTTCTGGGTATGAGGGAACATAGGATGAACATAAATGAGAGATGGAGACAAGCAGTAGCAGAAGCCTCAGAAATCAACTAATACACTCTTGTATAACCACATACTGTCACATGTACACACCAACGCTTGGTTTCAGGGAGATGGAAACAGTTCAGCATACAGAAACAGCCACATACAAGAAGCACTGAAGCTGGAAAGCATGAGACAAAACACTGATGACATGATTTTCATCACCCAGATACTTGAAAGGAGGGGAAAAAAAAAAAAAAGAAAACACAAACCAGAAGCATGACAGGCAAGACCCTCTAACAAAGTGTGGGAGAGCTGTGCTCAGAACAGAGGTGCTCCAAGATGCTCTTCAGACAAGAGTTGACTGAATAAAGATAGGCCCGTTGCACATGTTCCACTATAAAGACAGGTTCTTAAATTATGAATAACGACCACAAGACTCATACAGCACAGCATCCCAGAGGAGACAAGAAATATTTAAAATGCCAAGAAAACAAACATGAAAACCCAAACCACCCTTTCCCCCCATGAAGCTAGAAGCAAACTTCCCAATAAGCAACAAGAATGTGTCAGTAGCACTAAATAAAATATGGACACTGAACATGAAGAACGGGCATTTGTGCCAGCACAGCTCCTGGAAGGACTACAAACAGCACCTTTCTGCAAACTTACTGCTCCTAACTGCAAGGCAGGAGGAGAAGCCAAGGACATCCCATTTCCAGATGCTTTTTTTACTTTAAAAAAGTCCCACTGCTTTGGAGACCTTTTACCAACATTTTTTAAGGTCTTTGACTTTAAACAGATTTGAGACGTTTAGATCAAAAGGCTGCCATATTGTCCCCTCCAGGACATCGCAACATCCCTGGCAGGAGGGACGACAACACTAGAAGAGCTACTGCCAGCCCCGGAGGCTGGGTTAGAAACCTGAACACCCTTTGCTAGAATGTAAAATCCAAACACTCTGTACCACCCCGAAAATACATGCAAGCATTTGGCCATTCTTCCACACAGCAACAGGAAAATCACTTTTCCCTCTGCTTACCCAAGAGCATGCTTAACTTTCAAACTAGCATAAATAGTAAGCTCAGCTATGGTAAAGAAAAAAAAAAAATTATGGGATGGGGTAACATGGCTGAGTGTGCTGCAGTAGCCTGTGGAAAGCAATACCCCTATGAGGTCTGGCAGCAGATCAAGGGCAGTCACTTCAGTTGCTTTTCAGATTATATAGCTTTGTGAAATTATTTTGGTAATATTCAGCCTTCTAAAAACCTCTCTATGGAAAGCGGTCTTTTCCAGTCCCTTATTGTTGAGCTCTTACCCACCAGCGCACAATGTGCTACTGTAGTTGTGCTGGCTACCATGCCAGCAGCGCAGTAGTGGTACATGCTGTTGAACCAATGAGACCAGCCCAGAACATGAGGAATGTCTCCCTTTCCAGCCTCCTCTTTAATTTTAGCGCGCACACAGTTCTGCTGCCAGGGCAGGCCATGCCAGGCCGATATTTGATTTGTAAACAGACACTGCAACATGCTCATCTTAGCTGTGGGCTCCAAGTTATCTGCTGTTACTCCCAACTGGCATGCAGGAAGACTTCTGCACGTAACCTTATCTGCAACAGTGAGCTTTCACAAGAAAGAGGCAGACAGTTAAATATATTTTGATGATTATATTAGCTTTTCCTAGAAGGGGGGAAAAAAACCAGCCTAGACATTCCTTTTGTCACCCTCCAGCCTGGGTTGGGGGAGGTTCAGGAACAAAAGCGCAATTAAGGCAGACACAATTTGCCTCTACATACTACAACATGCACAGGGTGTGTCCTCTTTATGTTTAATAAGGCTCTCATGCTTTCCAATACGATAAAGGAATTACCTCAGGGTTAACGCTCTGAAAATATGAATAGATGGTGACAAGGAGACATACCAGCTTCGTTCCTTGTATTGTCTCCCACCAACACAATGCAGGGCATCCCTTAACCTGGGTCAGCAGTGGCTATCACACTGCTCCTGAAGTGCACACCAGGCATTACCACAGAAAAACTTAACTTTTAAAAATTAGCTTGGACCCTCCTTTTTCTGGCAGCCATTTGGATACACAGTCTTTGATATTCAATTTCAGTCAATTGGAGTCTTCTGAGGTTAAACTTATAAAAAGGGTTTGGTTTATGTTCATTTCTGTATGCTCAGAGACAAGCAAATTTCACTTTCAGTTTGTCTGGGTGTTTTTTTCTTGCCCCTTTCAGAAGAATCATCACAGGGATGGACACACACAAAAATGGCAGCAACCTAGTTCTAGATGAGAAAGAGACCAGCCTTCTGGTGACTGATGGACCAACTGCTCCACTCTGGCAATCATTCCCTTGAACTCACCTCAATACTCACTGCAGTGCTTTTTTGTTGTTGTTTATGTTTTCTTGTTTGTTTGTTTTCCTTCTGTGAGTCTTGCCTAAAACTTAAGGACACAAGCTTTTTCCTCAGTAGGTTTACAAGAGCAGGGGATAGTACTTGCAGGGATCTAATATGAGATAACCAAGCAATAACAAGCAGAAATCACTCTCCTCTCTCTCCTCTCCATCCTCCCCCTTTTTTTAAGTAAAAAAGCAAAGTTAGCTCAGTAAGTCAGGGTTTTTTTCAATAACTAGCCAGAGAAGAAGTGAAGAAGTGCTCACGTGCCACTAAGAGAACTTGAGTCTCTGAACAATGATGCCTGTATGAGATTATGTTCCTCACTGTTTTGACTGCATTAAAACTACCATTAAAATCTTCAGTGCTTGTGGTATTTTTATACCTTCAGACAAAAAAAAATTATTAGGAAACAATAACTTGAGATCTCTGCCCAAATTCTGGAAAAAAGAACCCTGATTTACCTGCACTTTGACTACATCTGTGACTACACGTTACATAAATAATCAGTCCTTAATTTTAAAGAAGCCAACAAATAAGCATTACCACTTCCTCTTATCTGCTTCTTGTTAAGGTGCAGGTACCAATGCCTTCAGCTGGATTTTCATACAAGAGAAATGCTAAAACCAGGCATTAACAAGAAGAACATGAAGATAGTGCTTTGCTCACCTCCAGTTATACCATGTGAGAATGAAAACAGAAATACTTCACAAGTACAAATATAGTTGTCATATTAACAACGTTAGTACATTCTCCTAGAAACCTCATAAAAAACACATTCAAGCTTGTTTCTGCAGTTGACAGACATAAGTCTTAGCAAATCCATCCTCAGAATAATTTAACAGATTTATTCACAAAGGTGGTCCAGCCTCCCATTTCTCTCCACACTCCTACATAGGTCTTCACTGCTGCTGCTACAGATGTGGATTACAGTTGCTTGTGCTTGAATATGTGCAGCTGACTACTACTTTTTATTTTTTTAGTTTAAATATCTTTCTTTTACATATATTTCTGTGTATATATGCATATATACACACACAACATATTATACATATTCATTCATATCCCACCCACTTGCAGGATAGGACTCAGAGCATGGAAGAGAAAGCCGATATGAGAAGCTGCTTCAGGCGTAAAAATATAGGTCGTGGGATGTGTGCACAGCACACACATCTCAAAGAACTCCGTGTAGCTTTAGCGTAAGATGAATAATGTTCAACTCACTCATGATTGGTTCATTTAAAAAGTGACATCTCAAAGTCTGGTAGGACATATGGAATATTGTTTACTGAATTCAGCATCTTGTCATAGGCTTAAACTATTTGACAAATACAGCTCAAACTGGCCTCCGAAAGATATTCAAAATTAAACACTCAGCCAAAACAGAAAAAAGCATGACTAGAACTCACATCAGCAGCTGAGAGCAGGTCTACCAGGAAAAGTTTTACAACATGATAGAAACACCAAGAATGACTAATTTTGAAAGAGATGTACAGTAGCCCCGTGCACTGGCAGGCTTCATGTGCATTTTACCATGAGACACTGAAACCCTGTACTCTGAGACCTGAACCCTGTACTTTGTACACGTGCACACCCTGTATGTGTGTTCCCTTATCCTAATATTGAGACACCTGCGGTCTTTCCCCTACCCTCACTACTTCAAAGAGGACAATGTCAATACGGACACACTGAAAGTTGTATGCAAAGAGCATTGACTTCAAGCTCTTTTAATGACCTTCTGTATCAGCTGAAGCCCAGTCAGTCCAACCACCAGTGTTCACACCACAGTAAGACTGCAGCTGGAAGACTAGGTCTAGAACTTGTCCCATGACAGCCACAGCTACCTGGTTTCAGAACCAAGATTGGTCTAATAAATCAGATCCCTGGCTGAAGTTGGTTTTGACTTTTGGTATGTCCTCCTCAAATTCTGAAAATGGACAGCTGTATGATCACCACCACCGGAGCTATTCAAGATCTAAACAAGTAATTTTACCCAGCATAAGGTACAATCAGCTACACTTCAGTAATTTTAAGCCAATGTTTAATTGAGTCTGTACCCCCAGAGACTTTTTAGGTATGGACAACTTTTAGACACACCACTAGAGATACCCTTCCTATATCAATGCAGATTTTATACTTAAAGATGTCTACCATTGCATTTGTCTACAACAGATATTAAAACATTTTATACACTTCAAGACTCTCATCTTCACAGAAGACAGTGGGAAGACTTAATGACCTCAGGTCTTCCTTGGAAGTCATGTTTTAGCTGGGTTTTACTTCCCTTGCTGGAGATGCTCTCAACGTGGTTCATATATTTCTTAACAATGGCACACTTGTAGTTTAACCCCAGCCAGCAACTAAGCACCACACAGCTGCTCGCTCACTCACTCCCCCCTCTGCAGTGAGACGGGGGAGAGAATCAGGGAGGGGGGTGGAGTAAAACTCATGAGTTGAGATAAAGACAGTTTAATAGGACAAAGAAAGAAACTAATAACAACAACAACAAAATGACAATAATAATAAGGATTGGAATACACAAAACAAGTAATGCACAATGCAATTGCTCACCAGCTGCCAACTAATGCCCAGTTAGTTCCCAAGCAGAGATCCCCACCCTGGCCAACTCCCCCCAGTTTATATACTGGACATGATGTCACATGGTATGGAATACACCTTTGACCACTTTGGGTCAGCTGCCCTGGCTGTGTCCCCTCCCAACTCCTTGTGCCCCTCCAGCTTTCTTGCTGGCTGGGCATGAGAAGCTGAAAAATCCTTGACTTAGTATAAATGCTACTTAGCAACAACTGAAAACATCAGTGTGTTATCAACATTCTTGTCATACTGAACCCAAAAACATAGCACTATACTAGCTACTAGAAAGACAATTAACTCTATCCCAGCTGAAACCAGGACACACACAAAGAGCAAACCCAGAGCTCTAGAGAGACACTTGCTAACTAGACTAACGTGACAGGACTAGCTGAGAGGAGGATGTTCATCTCAAAGGAGATGACAGTGTGAAGCAAAGGGAAATACCTACAGTCATTCCACTCAGCACTGGGAAAATATCATCTGCTAAAACTCTTGCCTCTACAAATATAATTTGATATATCAGTAACTGGTTTAGAGTAAGCCTATATCCATCAAATCCTTGAATAAATTTCACTTTAAAACCATCCAAGGTACTTCAGAAAGTGACTGTTTAGACTCTGCACTTCATCATTCTCTATTGCTTTAGAAACAGTACTAAGGTGTTTGCAAGCTCCTTAGTTTCATTCCCAGTTTGAGCCAACTATAAAGTGCAAGTGAAGCAGCATTAAAAGGCAGAAACTGGGACATAAAGCAAAACATGATTTGTTAATATAAATCTCTATGTGAGTGCATAGGCACAAAACATTATCATCCATCTATTACACAGTTCACATACTGGGGGAGCAACACATACATGAATGCAGACAGCTGTGTAAACACACTTGCAGTTAAAATACAAAACATGTAAGGAAAAAAGCAATGTAAAAGAGGTTAGACATTTTCTTCCCCTTTAGTTTTTCAAAATCTGGTTTCTGTTGCACTCTTAAATGCAGATGAAAAGCTTTGTAGAAAAAATATCAAGTAGGTATACAGTGGTTTGAAGGAAAAGGGGAGAACAAAACTCTAGAACTGGTGAATGCTAAGGTTACATGGAGTTTTTGACAGCTGTAAATAGTAAAGGATAGTGAAGGTTTGGATTTTTGTATTAGGGGTTTGGAGGTTAGCTTTTTTTTTGTTGTTGCATTTAAATTAAATTTTTGCCATTGATTATTTTTTTTTAAGGCTATAAATATGGCAATGGGAATTGACCATAAAAAGCTTACCACTCAGAGCAACAGCAAGTGACAACATGAGAACACCTTACCACTTGTGGCAATGCCATGAATGCAACAGAAAACAACCTGAGTTTGTAACAGAGATGCACTGAGATACACTAGGAGAGACTATAAAATCCCTTATGCTTAACCATAATCAGCTTTGAAAAATAAAGTTATTAAATTTTCTTAGAAAAGTTTGGGAAAAGCCTGCAAATCCAGTTTTAAAGCTACAAAAAGCTTAAACTGCAATACATAAGCATACATCACCAGCCCATCACCCCCAAGAAGCACTATGAGCATACCAGGCAGGAAACTAACTGTATGTTTGTCCTTCATTTGTTACACCATGAGGAAAGAGCAGACATCGGTCACTACAAATCATTCAATTAAATACTCATTTTCTAACCATTAGAAACAAGACAAATGGTTCAAGTTCGGGAGTTACCAAATGCAAGCTTAACTAGAACCATAATTACAAAATTCCAACTGGTCAATTATGTGTGGAGAGGATGAAATATTATGTTTTCTCATCTAAAATGCAATCACCTCTTCACACTGGCCAATAATAATAAAAACTGAATAAATGCTCCATTGTGTATACTTCTAAACTATCCCATGCAAGTATAAATTGTGCTGTAACAGTGGTTACAAACCACCAAGCTATCAGATTTAAAAAAAAAAAAAAAAAAAGCATAGTTTTCCAACTTGGATGTTGAAAGTTAAATTTCTTAATCCAGAACAAGTCAGCAGAAGAGCTCAGCACCCCTCCTGCCCTTCTTGACAGAAACAGCAAATATTCCAGATACTCAAAAATGGGTCCAATCCTACTTATTCGGCTCTGGAGAACCAAAGCCCACCAACAAGTATTTTGGGATTCTTTTTTTCCAAGTGTCAGCTGCTAGATAAAGCAAGCTGCTCTCTCCTAGGCACTATCAAGAAGAATTGTATCTGTGTAACCTTTAAATACATGGGCAACTACATGAACACCACTCGTGCGCAGCTCCGAGTCTAATAATGAACACACAGTTGTAAATCTGGTATGAAACAGACCACGTGAGAATACGGCCATCTGTATAACGACTGCAATGCACATTACTGGTGTAGCATGTAATGTTCTTCCCTCATTAGAAACACTAGCACAAAACCATATATGTGAAGCACATGCCTGTTTACAACAATAACTTCCCCAGAAAAGCTAGAAAGACCACAAAGCTGGCGACTAGATACAGCACTTGAGCCTCATGCAGCTGTGTGAAGTGTCATGAAAATGAGCTCGTGCTCTGTAACATTTGTCCGTGCCGAGGAGGCTGCACTCGCAGCACATGAGCGTGAAAACAGACCTCAAGGCTTCCCACACAGAATCTCCTGGTAGTGGCAGGCACAGCTTCGTTTGCCCGTGCGCCTTGGAGCAAAGCAGCCAGCAAGCACGTAAGCAACCGATGGTCTCCTGCACCACGGCTCCACACTGCAGCTCCAGCCAAGCCATGGCAGATGGTGACCTTGGGGCAAGCGGCTAGAGGGGGCAACTGGCCCTAAGACTCACCAAATGAGCCCTGCCATGGCTTACAAAGCAGCTGTGCAGCCACCCCAGCAAGGGTGTCAACCTGTTGAGTCCCAACAAAGGAAACCCTTTCACCCATGGATTTTTTTTTTTTTTTTTTTGGGGGGGGGGGGGGGGAAGCTTTGTATCTTCTCCTTTTAGATTGTTGCTTATGAGCTGTGAAAGAGTGCAGCAAGATATATATTTTCATGCATCATGAGTCACATTCTTCCTCTTTTCTTTGTCCCGGCCATACGCCGTTTCTGCATCTGATTCAAAAATGCCAAAACACGGACACGCGTTTCTCTCGTACAACGGGGTTTTCAGAATTGTTCATGATTTAGAAATGCACAGCTTAATTTGGACTGCTTTACAGCCTGGTCTCTGTCTTTTAGTGCTGTGTAACTTGTACTTTATAGTGGCTCAAGCTGGGAAGGAAACTAAGCACAGCTTGCAAACTCCTCAGTTCTGCTTCTAAAGCAATAGAGAATGATGAAGTACAGAGACTAAACATTCATTTTCTCAAGGATCTTGGACTATCTTAAAGTGAAATTCTCTCAAGAGTTTGATGGATATAAGTGTCAAGGAATCCTGTGCAACACTAACAGTTGGTATAAGGCAGGATACAGTCCAAGCACTGGAGCTATTTTGTTTGCAAAGGCAATTGGTGTGGAATAAACCAGGTTACATTTGCAGAGACAAGACTCTCTGCAAATGCCGTTTCCCAGCACTGAACCTGCAATGGCTCTTCCCTCTCCCCGGCTATTCTTACCGGGTCTTTCCCCGCAGCCCTGGTTGCTCACCATGTGCCACCGCTGGAAGAAACACACCAACTGCTTTGAAGGCATGTGCAGCACCGGAGTGAGAGCCCTCCAAGGCCCACAAAACATGACCTCCAAGAGACGACTGAAAGACTTGCTGTCATACCAGTTACAAAAGAGAAGCCTGAGGGAAGTCTTGAATCTGCAGATGTATACAAGGGAGCGGAGAGAAAGGGAAATATCTCCACCTCGGCAGTAGATCTGCTGAGAAGTAAACAGGCTACAACTGCACCAAGGGAACCGGAGGCTGAACAGCAGGGTGATGCGAGGAGGCCATGAGATCCCCACCACCGCTCTCTCATCAGCGACAACAGCACCAACGTAGCAAAATGAAGCCCTGCCCTGCCAAAACCAGTGCTTGCTCTCATCTCCCTGTGCTTTCACAGCCTGGCCCTGGCCCACGGACGCTACTGCTCAGCCTGCCCGCCTCCCCACACACCACATCTCCGCTGCCTTCGAGGTTTCTCGGCTCCTGGACCATGGCGTCTCCTCTTCCCCCCGGGCTGGGAGGGGAAGGCCAAGGCCGAGCCCTCGCCCAGCGGCCTCCCCTGGCGGCGGCGGCAGCAGGCCGGGCCGCAGCCCCAGTGCTTTCCCCTGCCCAGAGCCTGCCTGCGCCATCCGGGCACCACCGCACGTCACAGGCACCCT
The DNA here is from genome assembly GCF_964188355.1 of Buteo buteo. NCBI lineage: Eukaryota > Metazoa > Chordata > Aves > Accipitriformes > Accipitridae > Buteo > Buteo buteo. The sequence continues at coordinate 36,515,176 of NC_134172.1, forward strand.
GGGGACGATTTGGGCCAAAAACGCCTACTCCTCCTGGACAGCAGCGATAAGTTTCTTAAGAGCCACGCAGGCTGTTGTATGCTCTTACCGTAAAGGTAAAGCGGGGGACAAAGGAAGCAAGGAAGGAAGGAAGCAAGCTACATAAAGCTTACAGTTAGTTAAAATAAATCTCTCTTCCCCTCCCCTTCCCCCAGGCCTCGCACACCCAGCTTCAAACATCCCCCTTCCCACTCTGAGCACCTCTCTGGTTCAGGCTCTAGCACGGGCTTTGCACTCAAATCAGTCCTGGGCTGTGCTTCGAGGGATTGCTTTCTGCACGACCAGGGGAAACGCCATTCGGTAACACAGCAAACCCCGTGGGTCCGAAGCGCAAGTTTTGAGGAACCTATCCCAGGGAGGTATGGCAACCTTCAGGTGACACACGCTGTGTCGCAGTGGTAAAAAACAGCATGAAATGCTTTCATGGGCTTAACTAGTTCAGCTCTTTTGGAAGAGAGGTGTGACAAAAGCACAGTCATAAAAACAGACAAGCTTTGGCTAATATAACTGATTGTTCTTCTAGCAAGATCTCAAATGCATCTGAAGGAGTTTCAGTAACAGTGACAATACCCAGCGTGAAAGACAACGATGCGACTTCACGAGCAGAGTAACAGGGCTTACAAATGCTCAGAAAAGCACCAACACAATAAAGAAAGAGTACAAATGCCTTAGACAAACCCACCTCTGCTCTCTCTCAGTGAGATTACAAAAAGTTACTGAGAACATTACGAACAGATATGCCACCTAACTTTGTTCATATACTGAAGAAAAATTCAGGAGCTCTACATATTAGAGTTGAATTAAAAAAACAAAAAACCCCAAACATGATATCTCCAAGTACTTTAGATTATTTACTCACTTTCATGAAAACACATGCCCATTCAAATGATTGCTTAAATAGGGGAGTGTTGTCTTAGACAAACTAGGAAGCATTTGAGTGCATAGCCATGTCAAACTGCCCTATTTTTAGCTTTGTGTGTCAAGGGCACATGCCTAGAAAGCACATTCACTGCTTCAGCAGTTTACAGGAAAAACAAGGTAGACAAGAACATGCTTATTTACAGATAGATGAGTCTGAATCTCATGTGTGAATAATCACACAGGACTGTTCTGGTTTTACCAGGTGACTCACCCGGGCAGCATCACTACTCGCCATGCAGCCCCAGAGCTCAATGCTACTCCAAGGGTATCAGAAGGAAACGGCTGCATAGGACTCAAAATCCTGAAGCAGCGTAAGAGGGGTGGAGTAGTACAAAATGAAAGCAAACGGACTAAATTAATTTCTTTCAAGTGAAAAGTAAATATTTTAGATAGGCAAGAATGATAAAGGGTGAGCAAAAATTTTAAAAAATAATAGTGAACCATTGTAAAAAGCCCTGCATTCCCCACTTGTTTTCTATTTTAGGTTCCACATATGACTATTTTTCCAAACTTTTCAGTACCTCTAGAATCAGCTGTTCAAAAAACCCAGAAAAATCTTTCATCTGTGGATGAAAGTCTGTGCAGAGTCATCTAAAGGAATAAAGAAGTCTTAGCATTTTGGCCACCATTTCTAATATTATTCAATACTTCCAAAGCTAGAACACAGTGCATAATACTTTAAAGTCATGCATTATCTGGTAGCTCTCATTTGCTAATAGAAATAGTTATCAAACGACAAAATTTTTACCAATACATATAACACTTAACCTAGCTTCAGGTAATATCTATATACCCACAACCATCTATAATCACTCTCCCAGGCAAGTTTGCTGCATTTTCACTAGCAAGCGTCCGTCATTTGAAATATCATTTGAATAGTTTCAAGCAAATTCTTTGCTGTGCGGCACTGGCAGACTGAGTACCCTTACACTTAGTTAATAAGCTACGCAGTGAGAAAGTCAACAAGGACTAAGAGATACACAAGGCTACTATGAAAATATGGAAAACTGAATATAAATTCATTCTTCCTCCATTCTAGTGGCACATGGGTGCCAGAACAGGTGTTCTTAGACCATCTACAAGCAGTGAAACAAATGTTTTGGCCAGAGGCAAGGTCAGATGACCAAAAGCTCACTGGTTGAATAAGAAAGCTAGCAAAAGGATATGCCATATATAAATGAACAGAACAACTATGAAGCACTAAGCCACCTGAAACATGGCAATAAACACAACAATAAATACAAAATAAGATTTTAATAGAACAAAGGTACAAGGTAGAAAAGCAGCATTCTACCTAAGGGTGCTAAAGGGTTTATGTACCCAAAAGCTGCTGTTATTTAAAGTTATGTCAGCACCTGCTCCACCAAGAAGCCTTACAATTTAATAAGTATATGGTTTGCAGCATCCTCAGCATGTTTGCAAGGAACAGAAATACCAGAGCAGGTAATAATTAATAGCCCATGGTATACTCTGCTCATTCTGAACACAAAGATCAAGTTAGCAGTTCTCAAGATCAGCTGCCACATGTTCTCCAGAGACCTGATGGAAGAAGTTGTTCAGCTGTTACGAGGACTGAAGTCAGAAGACAGACTTTTGAAGAAAAAAAAAAAAAAGGGGGAAAAAACCCCCAACCAAACTAGTCAGTTTAGTTGAATTTTTTACTTGTGTAGAAAATCTTCACAACTACACTAACTTCATCAACTGTTCTCATTAGTTTGAGATATTACCTGAAGTTTTGCTTTAGGAAACTTTACACAGGACTTTTGTTTTGTTTTTAAACTCTAGTAGATAATGAATCATTTAAGTGTTGTGTGCTGACCAGCACAGTCCCCAGACTATAGATACTCCAACAGCAGGTACCTGTGACTGCTAAATCCAGTGCCATACATACAAAGATCAGGAAAGAAGACAAGGTCAACCAGCAAACAGGTTGGAGAGCAGGAGTAGACAGCACAGTGTGTGGACAGACATGGCTCTAAAGGATTACCTTTGACACTGTTGCTTTAACAGCTTCATATGGCCTTGTCTGCTGTGACTTAACTGCATACTGTGCTGTTCTTGGGACAGTAAATAGGGACAGCACAGGAACCACTGTGTAAAATTACTGTTGCCAGCAAAGTGAGCAAACAAGCACAACTGGGGCTGGGGTGGTGGTGGGAAGAGTGGGGAGATACAAATATCTCCTTCTTGGTTGCATTAGTAAATAAGCTGCTGAGCAACATAAAACCCATTAATTTTCCATATAAACAGATGTTTGCCTAACAACACCTCGGTCTCAACATTCACTTGTAGAGAGCACATTACCCAGAACATGCTGCTAAAAGAATAAAGGAAAACAGAATAAAACAAAAAACAGTTCCAAGTTACAAGATCTTTCTGTGCCTGATTAAACAAAATGGGATATAGGCCTAATCCCCATACTACAGCTTCTCTCCCAAGATACCTAAATGTAATCATATTCCTGTGCCATTGCTCAGGTGATCTGTACAAACCGTAGGTAACATTTTAACAAAGTAGTCCAGCGTGGCTGCTCTGTGCACATCCACACAGCTGCAGTTTTTCAGCTTTTGGATGTCCTACTGCTGAAAAAACACCTAGCTACAACCCACAGCACAGGGGTGAGGGACATGGATAATCTGCCCTCCAAGCCCAAGCAGCTACTAATCACATTGCTGCATGTTGACCTAAAAACCTTGGTCTCAGGTATTCCATGTGGTTACCTTTGCCCTTCTCCTCCCACCTCTCCCAATCATGCAAAGCACAAAAAAAGTCTCACCCCAGCCCACCTTTAACCCTCAGTTCCAACCTCACCACTATACTCTGCCAGCCGCAAAGCCTGCCAGCACTGCCGGCCCACCGGCTCTGCCCCTCTGGGACCCCCTTGAGAGTGGTTTGCACATGGGAGCCAAGCTGGTCAGTGCTACACTCTACTGGGAAGGGGATCAGGGAGAACAGTTAAGATTCAGGGAAGAGAAGCTGCAGCAAAGGCGAAAAGCAGCAGGAAAGAAAAAAAAAACCCACACACAAAAACCACACACATCGGGGAAAGAGGTATATAGTTGCTTAAAGTTGAAAGAACCAAGGTTATGGTCACGGTTGTTATTTTTCTGCTTTGCCTCAAACTATTAAGTAATCCACAAGGCAAATCCTGAATTAATTTGCCTAGAAAAAGAAAGCAAATATTGATTTCAAAGGACCACCTGTCTTAATATAAAATGCACCCACTTTTCAGTGGCATCTGTTAAAACTGTCAAACAGACCAAGTGTCCAACAAGTCAATAGCTTGCTTATAAATCATGGCTCAGCATTTTTAATCTAACAGCAGTAAAATATTAGTGTTATACAAGGCAAGTGTTTTATTTTAAAACTTCAGTTCATACTCTAAATCTTCATTGGAAGTGTTCTGAAACTGTGGGGGGATTTTTCAGATGAGCAGAGGGTCTGACAGAAGTTTCACCCAAAACCATTTACATCTTTTAGATAATGGAAAAGCACTATGGATTTCAAGACCTCATTATACACACATGAAGAGGCAAGGCTGAGAAAAGCAGACTGCTTTAGAACCTCCCACGAGTCACTGAATTTGGAGTTCCCGTTACTTTAAGCCCAGCCTAAATGCCTATCTTTAGAATTAAGTTCTGCTAATTGGAAAGTGTGAAGGCAACTATATTCCTAAGAGACTCAGTGCTTGAGTGCAGAACCCAGCCTCCATTAATTGTTTTTTTTCCTGCAAGTCCATGAAAAGACAAGCCTTTGTAGAAGAATGGACAGGTAGTGACACTTCTCTGAAATTCAAATACATTGATTTTTTTTTTTTAAATCAGTGTAACTTAGTTCCTATATTGATGCAAATTTTAGAAGATATGCATACTGCTTTTAAGTCCAATACTCTCAAAGTGCAAAATAAAAGAGTGATTTATATAACTAATCATAAAAAGCAGCCTCACTCTGAAGAACTGGTATTACAGCAAATATAAGAACACATGCAGAGCTTTAAGTCATCTCAAACTTAATGATAGATGGACTTTTTCTTCTTGTTAAGAATACTACCAATGTTCAAGGAGAAGAATTTTCCTACATATAGTGGAATTGGTCAGCCAAGGATCACTTAAACATAAAGGGAAGGAAAACTATATGCTTTAAGTCAGGCAAGCCAACAACCTCACTCACTGAGATGACATACAAGAAGTTAGAATTATACTAGCTTTTAATCATGACTTCAATACAGTAACAGTATATGATCTAGTACTGCAATAAATAACAAAAGTTACTGTAATTTTAAGACCAACTTCATTCTAGCCTTCCTTTAAGCTGTACATTTGCCCATACTTTACTTTGCTGACATCAACATTTCCCAGTTTGCTGCTACTGCATTAAAGGCAAAGACAAAAAAAGAGAAAACCGGCGAGGTAGGCAATCATGGTTACACCATAGAGAACAGTTAGAAGGATTCCACTGAAAGTAACTCCCAAAATAACTTTAAAAAAAAAAAAAACACCACACAAAAATAGCTCTCACACACAACCAAGTTTCATTTTTACTATACTGCTTTTAAACCATTAATGAGTCATCTCTTAAATCACTAGCTATATTTATAAGGAATTATTCACACAGTAAACTAGACTTCATAAAATGAAACTGTATACATTTCCAATACAAACTATTTTTCCCCCCTTAAACTAGAGCCACACAGGAATGCACCGATTTAAATACTTTAAAAAAAAATAATTTGCTCACTAACAACAATTTTCAAGGACATATACCATAGAGGTTTTGTTTCACCTCACAGCAAAAATTTAATCTCTCCTACTTACTTAGCCCACACAAAATTTTCTTCTTTACCAGAAGGGCTTTCCACCAAAATAAATGAGACCAAGAGAGATCGTGGTATAACAGAAGAACATAAAAAGCAATTAGTGGTAAAGTTTTTGTAGGTTGTGTCATTTCATATTCTTTCTGTGCCTTCATGGGGCAGCAAAGACTTCATTAGAACAAACTCCAAGCAAAGACCGACTCCTACGATCGCTGCCCACTTTGATTAGTCTTAATCTCAGTGGAAGCACAGCAATTTTCACTGATTGCTTGTTTGAGGGACACACGATTTGCGCAATGTTTATTTTGGGCTGTCACTGAGGGAGGGAGGAAGGGCTGTAGCCGAATGGGCAGTCTCCCAATCCAGATCATACAAAATACAGTGTTCGCACTCTAGGAACATCTCAGCCTCAGCCGAACCCAGGGAGCCTGCCTGTGTCAGGGAGGGTTGCACACCTCAAGACCCACCCAGAAGACTCCTACAAGATGGAAACCACATCTCTACACCCTGGCAAGCCCCAACAACTACAGTATAGCCCAGAGAAAACAGGGGAGGATGACATGGGCAACCTTCATAATTAAGTATCACAGGTTACAAAGCAAGGAGCACAGCTATCCCTTGAGTATTGTAGAAGGAGCTACAAAGAGTTGCAAAACACAAAGTGGACTCTTTGTTGGCAACAGGGGACTCTGCCAAGAATCTCCAAATCCACAACACATTTCAGAAATATTAAAAAATTGTATTCCTCATCTAAACCAAACTAGAAAGCCACAACAACAAATACCTTTACTTAGAGAGTCTTGCATCCACACACAACCCCAGATTCCACTAAAATCACTGAAATCTCATCACCCACTTGCAAATGCCCTGCTCATTCAAATGACTTTTTGATGATCCCAAAACAGACTTAATGTGGATCACACCACTTCAATGCAAGCTGTATGCACCATAGTATCTGCAGCCTACAGAATGCTGGCTCTGTGGGTCATGTATTTTGGTGACAGTGCATGTACTCACAGTACTCAGGGATCATTTTGATGAAGTAGCCATTAGGAGTAAGAAACAAATTACATTCATGTTCACTCCAAAGTTACTGTGTATATCCTATAAACCAAGAAACAGAAAGGAGGAAGCCCTGTGTTTCAGTTTCCCACAGTTCCTCTCAAATTTTTTTGTCTTCTTGCTCCCAGGAACAAAGCTCTTCTCACTGATAAGCTGTGATGGGGTGGGCTGCTTAACAGATACACAACAGAGGAAACAACAGCTCCAATAGCACGGGGCAGGAGAGGGGCGAAGAAAGCCATGTTAATGACTCCCTTATAGCTGCAGCCAGAGTCAAGGGCAGGATTTCCTTACACTGCATTGCTACATCTGTATCCCTCTCAGAAGGAAATGAAAGGCAACATTTCTGCAAGATATGCTGTCAGATATGCCAAAGCCACAAAAGCATGCAAGAGGCAGCTATGAGATGAATTATATTGCTAGCAAAAATAAAGGAGAAGTTTATGCACATTAACACAATAGTTACCTCTGTTCAGGTGATCACCACACCTTAGCAAGAAAAAAACCACAATCATCACATAACACACTGGTCACTAGAAATTAATTACAACCAGCCGATGGGTAGTTAAGCAGCAATGCATGCAGTGGGGTGAGAAAAACAGTTTTATGAGCAAGGTAACAAGGTAAGGTAGACCTTGAAAAGCATAAACAAGGAAAGCATTGCTCATACTTTTTCTAAAGAGAGATGATCTGCAAGAATTCCCTCTAGAATTTGATTCCAAAAGCAGTTTGCAGAACAATGTAACTCACAATCAATTCTGCAGGAAGAATTTGTAGTGCTGATAATTTTTATTTTCTGCCTCCCACAAATTCTTCTAAAACCATAGGACAGTATGACTTGATAGTAATGGATAGGGAATTAGGAGCAGTAAGCTTACTTATGGTCACTCTCCTCCTGCATAATCAATTTTGTAGATTTTTGCATTCTTAATGCACCACAAACAGTTGATGGAGACAGAGTATTATGTATGTTATAGCTTTATTCACAAGACAGCCACAACATATCAAGTCTTAATAATTTAGGATCTTGTATGCATCTGATATACATGCTGACACTTATCAAAAGTGCAAAGATTCCTGTTGTGGGTTAGCACAGAATATAAAGACTTTGTATTAAGCCAGCCTCCTTTGACCAGCACAACATAAAACCTCCTTGCAGTTCCAATTATACAGAAAATACTTTTTATGCAATTAGAAACTTAATTCCAGTTTTCCTTAAAATTAAATAGAAGCAAGAATTTTACACTGAATTCACAGAAAACATCCACAAAGTTGCTGGTGAAGTAGTAGTCTATTAAGTCTAAAGTAATGTTTGCAACATTGTCCCTAAGTATTTCTTATGCCTACAAACTATGGTGTTTCTATAACTTTTTAAAGTCATGTTCTTAATAGAACAAGAGAGAGCAAAGGGATCTGAAAAACTACCCATTTTTGTGGGAGAAAGGCTCACAATTATATAGATCCAGGTACTAATTCCTCATACTCCTAAAAAAAGAATAGGTTTAAGATTTCCCACCCCTTTGCTATATGCACCTTCAAGCACTGCTGGTATGGTAACTGTGTCTGTATCCTCCAGCTTTCTGCTATCAGATTATTTGGAAAGCACTACACCTTTGGCATCAGGATATCACAAAAAATGAAAAATCCATGCACACAGATCCAAAGCTCTTTAGTTCAACTCATAAAACATCTTCCCCATACCAGTGTGACTGGACACCAGTTCCCAGCAAAGAGACTAAGGATAAGAGATGCCCTCTGCCCCCACCCCTGCCCTGGCCTTTGAAGGAAGCAAGGCCCGCAGGAAATCTGTGTGTCCTACAAATCCCAAGAGGTTCTCTAGCATCCAGGGAATACAGCATAAGGATGTTACTATGTAGCTGCTGTGATTGGGGGGGGGGGGGCGGGGGGGGGGGAAGAAAGCAGCTACCTCCAACAGGGAGTTGAAATGAAAGCAAAATGGGAATTACAGAGCACTCTTATCTGCCAAAAAGGACAGGTCCTTGACTCACAGGCTAGGAGTTTTATTTTGGGGCAGTAAGCCTTCAAGTATGAAGCCTCACCCAATATTTTGAGTCAGTTTGAAAGCCTAGAAGCCATAGTCCAAATTGCCTGCTGAAAAAACAAACTCCAGTGTGCAACAGGACTGGGTGCATGACCTATGCTTGCTTTTCTACTAACATCAACATCAGAAAAGTTTAGAAAACAGGTAAGCTAATGGAAGCTTATTATTTGTCTTGCTTTTTGCTCAGCTCAGAAAGACACAACTAGTAAATACCAAATACTTTTCAGGGAGGAAGGCTGGCACCTCAAATGAGAGAATAATTCATGGAGAAGTACACTTTTTTCAGATAGTGTTATGAAAATGCTTATTAGCAGGTTTAAAGACAAGCAGAGTAGGGGATTTCTGTTGGGTTTTTGTTGATTTGTTGCCGGGGGTGGTGGGGTGGTGGTTGGTTTTTAACTTTTCTTCTTTGCACGCAAAATGTGGGATTCATCTTGTGATAAAATTTTCTTTTACTGATTTATAGAAGTACCCCTGAACTGTTCATCTGGCATCAGACTAACAGTCTGGGAAGATCTATTTAAAAGTATGTTTTAAAGTTTAAGTAACTGTGCATGAGATGTTGGAACTCAACTAGAGACTTTAATTTTCAATCTTTTTATAATCTACATTTTTCTTTTGCCAAATTAAAGATGTCAAAAAGAAAAGCGGAACTAATATACAGTATCTATAATTAACTTGTTAGTCACAATTTGAACATGATGGTATCACTGTCCTGAAACCTATTATTAAAATGATCCCTCACTTGATTATAAATTTACCATTGCCTGAAAGAGAGAAAACTCACAAGAAAGTTGGTACCTTTATTTGCTCCAACTAGATCATAAAGGTTAAATACTCTCGAGAAGTATTTCTTTTTCAACGCTTCCAAAAACTTCAAACTCTTCAGTTTTACAGCTAAAGCACATTTGCCATGACCCAAAGGAGCAACAGTGAATCAAGCCAGCATGCTGCAGAAGTCAGTAGGGTTTTTTAAGGGGTTTCCCCACACATACATGCAATTCTCTGGCAGAAAAGTCAGCGGTGCCCGCTCTTACATTTTACACACTAGCTCTATCATTACTCATTGAAAATTTCCCATTGAGACTGCATGCAACTTTTTCTACTACTTGCAAAATGGAAATTTCCTCTGTCCTAAACCCAATCACCTGAATTTGGTTAGACATAAGAAGGCTGGAGAGACCATATTTTCTACCACATACACACTAGGAAGTAGTCAAAATGCTGCTGGACAAGCTATTGATCACTTCTGGTTGCATTTACTTCCACTAAACCAAGAAATCCAAAGAGCAAAAGTGTCAAATGCCACTGCATCTCAAAGATTGCCACTCCACTACCGTGCAGCCTACAATCTGCTCACTCCCCAAACACAATTTTTTTTGATTGCATCAGTACAAAAACCAGCATATAACTTTACTTCCATTCCACCATTTCACACAACTTGTATCACCTGCTTCTCTGAAAGGGGCAAATTCTGCTGCAAGTCAGAAGCTCTGTGGTTTTTTTCATTTATATATTAATATATAAATATTTAAAAATACTTTGAGATATGCACATGCTGCAGAAGTGCATGTCTGTGACCACACTAATAGGGTAACGCATGTGCACATGGTGACCCTTGTCTGAGAGAAAGGCACAGGGCACTGCGAGGGATGGCTTTCAGGAGCAGCAGCAGCCATCTCTGACAGGAGGCCACCCCAGGAACTTCTGTGCTCTGCCATCAGAAATGTGTTTGCTCCTCAGCCCAGGACAATACCTCCTGCCTTGCAGAAACCTGAGGTCAGCTCCCACCAGCTTTGCATCATCAGCAGTAAATTTTCAGGTTCACCACTACCCCAGCACAGGAAAGCACACATGGCCAGACAGACCTGATGAGCTCCCTCCCTAATCTCAAAGCCAGGTGGTCTCTTCTGCATTTGTGAAGCCCCCATCAACTACTAAAACAGCTGGCCTTCCTGCAAAGAAAATGCAAAAGACAGCATTATACCTTCTTTGTCAAGCAGAAGAGAGACCTCTAACTAGCTACATGTGGTAGGGCAATGCTTTTAATCCCACAAAGCTCAGAAGCTAATACCACGCGGAAGGATTCGAGCAATGCAGAGCAGTCAACGCAGTCCAAGGATACTGGAGGCTGCAGCTCTAACACTCCTTATGCATTCCAGTCTCAGTGACCTGTTGCTTGGCTCTGTGAAGCTGTATTAACACACTGTCTGAATGGTGTGGAACAGCAGTTCCACAATGGAAACATGAACAATCAAACAGAAGGGTGGCCACTAAACAAGTTGGTTCTGGCAAATTAATGGGAACTGTTGACATGCAGGTATACATGTTCTCAGAAAATCAAGTATTCCTACTGCGAGAGGAAAAGAAATTGTTCCTGTCTTTGCTTTTGCAACAGACAGCAACTTCCCAAACAGATGGAGGAGAGGATTGCCTGCACACTTTAAACAGTAAGGCACAAAGGGCAGTTGCAAGCACAGCAATGCCTTGCACAACCTCTGGAAGCTGTAAGACCACAGTCTGACAAGCTGAAACAAAGCATTATAGCTTATATCTATTTTGTAAATAAAACCACACTTCCATGTTGAAGCAGGTTAACATATTTCATTAGTCAGGTAAGGACACCACTTTGAGAATTCTCCTATCTGTTTCCTGAAGACAGAAGTTACTTTCATAACATACAGCCACACAAAACAATCACCAAAATGTGCATTTCTACAGAGTCCAAAGGTACCACTGGACATTGGCTTAGACCAGAAGTTATGTCATATAGCAAAGTGATGGAAGTTATGGGCACTTGTCTCCAACACCTTGCAGCAACACCAGATTTTTTTTTTTTTTCCTTCCTCTCAACTCCTGAGCTGGCAAAAGTTCAAGTATCTCTGATACCTTTTGTAGTCCTTCCACCCTCCTCCTAGATCCCACAATGAATTTCACAGCCAGTGAGCTGTGGACCTCAGAGATCTGAGGGCTGATTGTAGTGGGTATACACAGCATAGCTAAGAGAAGTTCATATCTGCTATACAGCCATCTACATATATTCCTAAAGGTGTTCATAGTCCATCACAGCTCATTGGAGATGGCACAGTCAGAAGAGTCCCAATCACTAATCTAGCATAAATTCCCTCTGCAGGCTCCCACTGCAGTCCCAGGCACAAAGTGGCTTCAAGTCTTCAGTATGCCCCCCACTGCACTGTTTCTTCTACTACATGTTTAGAAAACAGAATGTCACCAGGAACAGATGCCTCCTGAGTATAAAACCCAAACCTGATGACAAGGCACACAAATTACTGAATGATGGCAAGAGGCTGATACAAAGGGGCTACAAGAAAGTTTCCTATAAAGATGCAGTCACTTGAGTACTTAAATCATCCCAGCTTGCGACAGTAACCTAAACCAGCAACCATTTGGGGTGAAACAACCAATACCCACAAATCAAAGTTAGGAATAATGAGCAATGCCACACTACCTACAGGAACGCTACAGGTCCACAGAAGTCACATACTCGAAAAAAAAAAGTAGTAGTCCTGTAGTTGGGATGTAATAGACATCACTTCAGTATAAGCTCGCATGAACAGTTCCTGTAGATTTCTACACATTTGGATGGAGAAAACCAGAAAACAACATGCCAAGAAAAGGAAAGGAGTGCTGAGAAGGTAGGCTGTGAAAGTTTCCCAGACCAAAAGCCTGCTGAAACTACACGAGGACACTAGCACACACTAACATCAACAGCAGATTCGTAACTCGGACCACATCCAAAAGGACGACAGCTGCTATATGCAGTCAGATGAAGGCTACAGATTTAATTATACACCCAATGCAACAAAGGGCTGAGGAACACCTACCTAGAAGCCACTGACACATCATTATAACCCTCCACTTCAGAGTACATGGTTGAGGTTGGCCTCCTGGTTGCTGCTCACACTGGTTAACTACGAGTTCAGCAAGGGAACTATGTGAGCAAATAAGTGAAAGTGTTGCATGAAGAGCTATCTACTACTCACATAACAACAGCCTGACTCTATTATTAAGAGCAACAAAAAAAACCCAGCACCCAATAAAAGGTATCTCAAGAAATGTTGATTTGAATGTTTCTCACACATGCATTCGATCCGCTATTAGGCTTTATAACAAGGCAGCTGTTTGCAAGGATAGTTTTAATATATCTTCCTTCCCACCCCCAGTTAATGGTGGGCTACAGTTCCTGTTTGCATTATATTCTAAAAATCCTTCTCGTTTGCTCCACTAAAAGGCATGTGCTTGGAAGTGGTTTTGATGGCTTTTAGTCACATCTCCCCTTTTGATTGCCACAACTTCCAAAGCATCTGAAAATAAGGGAGCTATTTCAAGTTACATTCCCTTCCTTCCCTGCCCACATGTACTTGGCTACCAACTTGGGACACAAGATCAGAGGGAGCTTCAGGCTTTAGAATAACACAAAAACTTAAAAAAGGAAATACATTAACACAACTTCATCTCCCTTCCCCCTGCTCAGCAGCTTTTGGCTCAGTTGGCGTTCACCTACATCTTAAAGATCTCCTACCTATTCTTCACATCATCACTGCTGCTTTCCAAGGCCTCAACCCAGCAGCCAGTACCTGGCCCACTACCATATCCAGACTCTTGGAGCAAGCGCTAGCTGCTGGATGAAATGGCAGTATGCAGGTGCAGATTTTGTTGGCATCTCTTGCCTTCCCACAAGCCTGTAGCATTTCCCCTTGCTTAGTACAAGCTTCTCTGCTTGCCTTGGTTATGGGTCTCCCTCTTTCTGCAGGAGATTCTGCAGAGCTCATGTTGTTCCTTTTCCCCACACACCCAAGAAATAACTCAAGATTTTTCTGTAGCACTAGGTGAAAGCAAGTAGGAGCTGCAAGAAGATGCATGGGTGGGGCCTCATTCTTGAGTGCCCGAGTTCAAGACTGCGACCAAAACAGTCACTGTGGAAAGGGAACACGGAGGCAATGAAGCAGTGTGCTTGTACAAATAGCAATGAAGTAGAAGGCTTGTAGTAGTAGTAGCAGCAACATCACAGCCTTTGCAACAGTCTCAGCAGACTTACTCATCAGAGAGGTAGTCTAAGAGCCACTTTCTACTTGTCTAGTGAACAAGACAAAAAAATCCCACATGCCTAAGACAAGTGTAAGGAGAGATGTGCTGATTACCATTGCTTTATAGAATCAGCTGGGCTGGAACTAGCCAGCCCCTTGGAAATAAGCACATCTTGTTTCCCTCCCTCCACACAAGAGCCAGTTGCATAAAGTTAGGTTGACATGTGGTAAGCATATGATTCAGATGTAACATTTCCTGGCAACTAGCCACAAGCCCAGGGGAGGATCTGCACTACTGATAATGTTGATTTTTCCCATGGCTGTCATAAAAAAGAAAAGTCTGCTGATCTCTTGAGACGTAAGCAGCAAACCCCATTCCACTGATGAGCTTTTCCACTGGTTTCACTGCAACCTTTTTTTTTTTTCTCAAAAAAAAAAAAAAGAGAGCAAAACCCAAGACATACACAGAGGTCTCTGACAGCAACCACCTTCATAAACTGAAATAACCTAAAATGAATAGGTTATAACTGTGTGCAGATTCGGTCCCTTAGCTCCAAATCACTTAGTAGAACTTCCAAGAATGGGACAAAGATAATCAAAGGATGCAGAACACCTTCCGCATAAAAACAACTAAGCAGGCTATTGCTCTTCAGCCTGGGAAAGAAATGGCTGAGGAATATGGGTCCTTAAAATAATAAGAGAAATACAGAGGGAGACAAAGGTCACGGAGATACTACTATTCACTGTTCCCTCCAATACAGGAGCTGGGAGGCAGGTGGAAGTTCAAAGCATGCGAGATTAAATGGTTCTTCCTGCAACATACCCTAAAACCATGCAATTCTTCACTGCAGTATATTGTGGATGCTTTGAATTTGCATTGGTTCAAGAACATGTTCACAGAAACTCTAGATGAATTTCTTAAATACAGCAGCATCATTTCTGGGTCAGTAGGTTACAGGGCTGCAAAATGCTGGAAGCCAGGAGACTGCTATGGTGAGCTATTACTATATCCTTGCCCTTGTTATTGAACCCCTCCCAAGGCATAGCAAAGATGGGATACAGGAATATACATAAACCTTTCTTCTGACCCAGTGTTGCTGGTTTTATGTTCTTTATGCACAAACTGAGCAAATGAATTAAAAAAAACATCAAGGCCACTTAAAGTTAACATTTTTCTATTCCTTTGGCTACCACAAACAAGAGCTCATAACATTTCTCCTATTATTGCCTGAGGAACAACTCATTTATGCATTTCTTTCAATTCTTTTCAAATTATACAACTGGCAAGTCTGAAGAGACAATCCCTGCTAATGACATCTTCTTTCAAGGCAGGTAACTGAAATTAGTTCAGAACTTCTCCAAGAGCAGGACAGAAGTAACTAATCACATCAATTTTACAACACTTGAAGGGCATCTTCATTTATAAAAGCATGTAGCTTTACTAGCAGCTTCATTGCACTATACCAGCTACTAGGAAGACAATTAACTCTATCCCAGCTGAAACCAGAACATTCAAATATGCCAACAAATAACGTACTGACATCTGATTTCATTGGGAATTTTTGGGCTGCACACTCCCAGCTTCTTCCCCAGAAGACCCAACACCAGTAAGAACTACTGGTTCCTCATTTCACAGAGAAAAACTAAAGTGAGCAAGATTTAAGATATCAGGCATCATGAATAATTAATTAGGAAAGACTAAGTTTACATGCAAAAGACACAGAAAAGCTATGTTAATAACTTTGACAGGGATAAGAGTATATTTTTCTTATTAAAAATGTATATTCTTTCATAGGTCAAAAAAACACACTTTGGGACTTCCATTACAACTTGCTAAACTGAGGTTGCATTCAAAATGGAAAAGTTTTCAGAAGCTACAACTTTCACCATTAGTCCCTTGGCAGTTTGTATTTTATGCTATTAGAGTACCAGTGAGATTCAAGATCATGCAATTACGTGTGAAATGAAGAAAACAGCAGCATGTCGATGGTGCTCATTTCACTTCTGGGCTGTCTCACTTAAGGGTGGTTTGAACAATGGGTTAATTTATCATTGTGTTTAAGGAAATTTAGCCAGCAATAGCATGCAGCCTAAGTTCTATCTGCAGAGATGCAATACCACTCCCAGACATGTTTCCCCTCCTGTGCATGCAGGTCACAGACTTGCAGAGTTTCCACATCCAGCTTAATTTCCAGTAATAATACTATAATGAATAACAGTTGGGCTCAGAGGATGGTACTCCACCTGGCCACACTCTACCTGGAGGCCAGCAAGAAGTGGTTTGTCCCAGGGCTTGTCCTGCTTAACATCTTTGTCAATGACCTGGAGGAGGTGGTGCAGCACCCCCTCCTCAAATTTGAGGATGAGACCAAAGCAAGGGGAACAATCAACATGCCAGAGGGCAGGGCTGCCACCCAGAGAGACCTAGGCAGGGTAGAGGAATGGGCCAACAGCAACCTGATGAAATTTAACAAGGATGAATGCAAAGTCCTGCACTGGGGAAGGAATAATCCCCTGCACATGGGTACAGGCTATGGACTGCCTGGTTGGAGCACAGGTCTGCTGAAAAGACCATGCAGGGTGTTGGTGGACAACATGCTGAACATGAGCCAGGTCTGTGTCCTGGCAGCAAAGAAGGTCAACAACAGCCCGGGCTGTATTAACAGGAGCACAGGCAATGGATGGAGGAAAGTTGATGAATGCTGAGTAAAAGGGGATAGTCAATCACATGTAGATACTGCATCCAGTTTGGGGACCTACAGTACAAGAAAGAGGGATTACCTGGAATGAGTTCAGTGAAGGGCCACCAGGATGGTTGGGGACTGGAGTACCTCTCCAGTGAGGAGAGGCTGAGGGAATTGGGCTTGTTGAGCCCAAGACAAGACAACTTTGAGGGGAGCATAGCAGCAGCCTGCCTCAGAGGTCATTGAGAACATAGAGCTAGGCTCTTCCCAGAGGTGCAGGGTGGGAGGACAAGAGACAACAGGCTTAAATTGACACAACAGATGTCCTCACCAGATACAAGGAAAACAATTCTCACTAATAGAATAATTAATCCTTAGACCTGGTCACCCGGAGAGGTTGCACAAACTGCATTCCTAGAGGTTTCCAAGACTGGGCAAGACCCTAAGCAGCGTGGTTTGAATTCAGTACAGACCCTGCTTTGAGAGAAAGTTGGACTATAGACCTCCTGAGATCCCTTCCAACCTGAATGGTTTTGTAATTCTATGAAAGGACATGTCACAACATTGGATAAAGATGTTGCACCATGATTAAAGTGACTCCTTAAGTAAAAATTGTAGCTAAGGGGTGCAAGACTTTGGCAACTGAGCCCTTGAACAAAGGTCTTCACAGACACCTTTCTAGAACTGCAAATAAAAAGTAAGATTTGGTGGCTGGTTTCCCAAAAAGTGTTTTGAATCAAGCAAGCCTTGTGTGTCTTAAGATTTCTCAAGTTTTGGAGTCACTGTTAGTGACAGGGTAAACAACTAACCATATTATTCTAGCCTTGTGAGCAACACATTGTTCTAACAGTGCCAAGCAACCCCATGGTGACAATGCCAAAATTCTTGCACACTAACAGCTGTTTTAAGTATTGGAACATTTCTGAAAAAGTTAAGGGATTGCAGGTTGTGCCTTCTGTTATCCTCAAAGATCAAAAACTAGTCATGAAAACAGAATTTTTCTCGTCTCAGTCACAGGACAATGGAACAAATTTGGATGGGGGGGAAAGTTTGGATCAGTTGCACTGATTAAATAGTCACACTGAATCACTTTTTTTAAAAAAAAACATTCACTTAACTATTTCTCCCACTGAATGTTGGAAGGAAAATAAGATATAGACCCATAAATCCAGTCTACAAAGACATAAACATTCTGCATGTCTTAGTTGGGACAGCCACATTTAACACTTAAACTTCACTGGTTTTCTATGCTTTGACATTAAAGCCCATTGCAGCCAAAAGCAGTTCATACTCCAACATGGAGATCTAGACAACTCACTGAGTCACAAATCCGTGCAGCTCAGATGAGACAACAGATTAAAAGTCGCAGGTCCAAGTGGATGCTTCCCTCCACTCCTTGTCCTTCCCCCTCCACAACAGGATTAACCAACAGCTTGCAAACCATGCCCTGAAGTCACTGCAGCTTACTACTTGGCACGTTGAGAGAAGCCAGCAGTCATTCCAGCTTGCTTAATATTCTGGTCAAAAGGCTGTGGCATTTCAGTATCTTCTTCAAAAGTTGCTTAGCCAACCTTCCTGCCTCTGCTATACAAGTCAAAAGTGGCTGCCTGAACAAACGCCCAACACCACATTTCCTGCAGCAGGAGCCCAAAATCTTCCACTTCCTATTTCAACTTATCACCTTGGCCACCTGGAGGAAGAGAAGCAAGTTTCACACCTCTAAACTGTGTCAGTCGAGCCAGCTCTGACCTGGTGAGTCTTCTCATTTCTTTGACACAGAGTACTAACATTATGTCTAGTTCTTGTGGTTGGAAGACCACCTTCCATATCTTCTAGGTACTTAGCACAACAGAGCCCTGACCTCCTCTCTAACGTCTCTATTCGTTACTTAAGCTACTGCAATACAAATTTCCTAAAGAAAAATATTGTGTTAACTAATGCAATGCTACATTTCTAAGCCCACAACTATAATAAAAACACAGCAAAGTATCTTCAGTGGGGGCACCTGGGATATTAACTCTTAAATGGGGGCAGACATTTGATAAAAACATCACTATCAACTATTTTTAATACAATCCTGATTTATTTAAGTAAAAAACACTATAGTCCAATTCTCAGAGAAAATTACTTCCCACATTAGATTTTTTCCCTTGTTTATAACAACTATAAGACAATTATCAGCACCACTATAGCCAACACACTCATATGGATAAATCATTCCGAGTGAGAAATATGCTTATTGCATGTTTATCCAAGGACCTTCACTCCCACACCCTACATTTTAAACACCTGCAAAAGGTGTTTATTACCTCACATATACCTCACATATACCTGTAAATATCACCTCCTATAATTAAGCCAGGCAATTAAAATCCCAACATAAGCCAGTATGCTGTCTTAAGTGCAACATTGGGTGGTCTGCCACAGACACAGTCACTTTCCTGCATCAGATTGCCTCACCTGCTGCTAAGCCCAGCTACATGGTGGTAAACATGTGCAGGTCAGGCAAAATAGTGAATTCAGAGTGTGGGACTCAGGTCAAGTAGCAGAAAGGAAAGAAGGCCATCCTCTCTTTCCCCTTTGGCAGGAGAGGATCAAAGGCAGCAGCACACACACACACACACACCCCCCATGCTCCCCTGGATATAGATCCAAGACCAGGAGGAGGCAGTGCTGACCAAGTGCTCTGCATTGCCTCAGGGGCTGCTCTATCCTGTAGTTCCAGAATCAAAATAACCAGGTGATCAACATTCAACCTTTCTCTGATGTGCATAATTCTTGATAAATCTCTCAAGTTTCTCATTATAACAGAATTAACAGTCTATGGAGGGGGGGGAATCTTTCTTCAGAAGGCTTTTGACACTGCCCCCTGCAACAGACTCATAAGGTAAACACAGCCAACACTACAACAGCAGGTAAGAAGCTGACCTTGTGATCAGTGCCAGGCAATGTTGGCAAAATAAAGAGCTCTGTTTCCTAGGGTTTGCAGGGACCACCACATCTAGCATTGTACCAGGTTTGTGTTTATTAAATTTGAAGATGTCACAAGGCTGAAATGGAGTGCAAACATACCAGAGGACAAGGTAAGAGTTCAAAGTGATCTTAAACTACAGAAACTACTCTGGAGAAGCTTCATGGGACTTTACCACGTGAGAGACTTAAGAACAATCAATTGCCTAGAAATGAGAGTCCTGAGAAGAGATTGAAAGAACTTAAACTCTCTCCTTAACCCTCCCTAAACAGCATAGGTCTTCAAATACGTAAAAGACTGCTGCAGAGAACAGATGAACATGTTCTCCATTCTCCTGCTGAGTAGGACTAGTAGTAATTGGCAAAAAGTACAGCTTAGCGCCTGATGTAGCACACTGAGGAGGAAACAGAAAACAGAGATCCCTACCAGATATTCCCACACCTAGCAGGCAGCAGCGGACAATTTGTGCATGCTTAGCATTCTGCTAGCATTTTTATAGCTATATGTTATTTTTATAGCACTACATTAAGTTAGGATTCTTGGAGGAGGCTTGAGGTGAAAGATCATATTTCAATACATTTTAAACCTCTTTACTGTTGATTCATCTTTCTTCCAGAATTCTTTTCATTGTAGCTCAGCTCATTCCTACATACCCCCTTTACATCTTGCTTTATGAGAAATATGTGCTTTGTATAATGCCAATTTATTCTTAATTGCAATGGTTTCATGTTTTTCTCTTCCTTTCTTAAAATCCACAAGTTCCCCACCTGTCCTCTTCATATCCTTGGTATTCTAGAATAAACTGCATCATAAGCAGGTATCATTCAGCAAGATTAGTTTTTACACTGCATCTCTAGATTAAAAAAAACAACCAACCAACAATCAACCCACCCCACACAGCTTAGCTGTTTTAATCAAAGCAGTGACACAAGCTACTACAGATCCTCAGGAAAAAAGAGTTATGTGCACTGTAAGAAGATTTACTAACATTTACTCACAATCAGAATCAGTCTCAATTCTTTTAAAGAAACTGAAAGTTGCATTATAAAATATGCAGATGGGTGGAGATTGGCTCAAACCTCTCTTGCATTGACAGAAATCTCAATGCAGAACCTGCACTCACATTGCAA
This sequence comes from Buteo buteo, assembly GCF_964188355.1. Lineage (NCBI taxonomy): Eukaryota > Metazoa > Chordata > Aves > Accipitriformes > Accipitridae > Buteo > Buteo buteo. The sequence continues at coordinate 36,535,906 of NC_134172.1, forward strand.
CTCTGATCCAGAATTCCTTTTCCCTTACTACTTCTGTTTGGAGAATCTAAAACAGCAGAGGTCTCAGCATAACTACGAGACTTCATTTTTCACTTCCGCCAAAAAGTGAGGAAAAGCAAACCCTGTTTAGTAACATACTTTTGCCTTTGGAAGAGCTAAATCAGACCTCCCTTCCCACACATTTCTGTCCCTGAAAGCAACCTGCAAGTCTCACAGCAAATCTAGGAATACACATTCACAATGTTTTTCTTGCTTCTCTGCTCACTCAACAGGTTCACACTCCACAGGCTGGGCTTTTAGTCTACCTTTTTTGTTACAAAGTTCATCAACACTGTATCTGTTTATCTGTTTATCTGCTCCATACAAACCACTAAGGAAATAAGCCCACAGAAGATAAGTGGGAACTCTTCAACAGCTACCTTCCTGCTGAGCCAGCAAGTGCTGTTTCTGGCACCATCTGTGTCCTGAAAGTCTGTTCTCTAGTGCTTTATTCACTAAACATGGAAAAAATATTTGGAAAGAAAATCTCTTGAAGCATCTTCTACACTGAGGAAGCTAGTTTTAAAATGTTTTAAAAGAAAGGAAAAAAAAGTGACATTTCACATAACAATTCCTTCTCAAAAGAACTCTACTTAGATCCCCATCATGTTGAAACAGAAACAACCTCTAGGTGCTTCAGTTTTAAATCACCACACCTAGACCTTCTCCTAGAAGGCATATCATTTTGTCTTGCAAATACACCTCCGGTGCTGAACACTCACAAGCTAAGTGAGAGAACACTCGAAGTTACAAATTAGGAGTAAAAACAGTATGTTACAGACTGTGGTTCAGGAAGGAGTAAGAGAGATCTATGTACTTTTCTGCAAAGACCATAGAGCAAGGGTGCTTGCTTCCAATGAGAGAGATGAGACTGGTATGTGTGGAGAATGGGAAAAGGTGGTGTGCCAAATCCTTCACTTGTCATGATTCTTAGCATCAATCTAGACTTTGTATTTGATGGGGGGTGGGGCAATTATACCCACCTACTATCACTAAAAAAGGTGCACTAATTTTTGAGTGTTTGCTTCACCAAAAAAAAAACTTTGTAACAAGTGAAACTGATTTATTTTAAAAATAAAATCTGGTCATGCACATGTCTTTCAAATTACTAAATTGATACAATAACCTCATATGCAATTTATATGCAAGCAGAAAAAAAGGAAGATGTATTCTAGAAGTGATGATGCTTTTATGGAATATGGGCACTGATCCAGCGTCCTCAAACCCAGACAGTCTAGTGAGGGAAGGGGGAAAAACGCAAACGACCTCCTGGATGAGTAGAGAACATGATCCTGGATAAGCCCATACCAGTCCAGACTCCAATTTCAGTCTGAGGCAAGTCTTAAATTTTCTTAGTTCAGACAGAGATGCTGCCTTCCCTCCACCTCCAGTTTCTCCTAGCTGGGCAAGGAGTACCCAACCCACAGGTACAGAAACCTGCAGAACCTTGCCAAAAATCTTCTTGTGAAGTTCAAATTAATTGCCAGGCAAGTTTTGTACAAACTTAACCTTGAATGCCTTGGAATACATTAGAATTTTATCTTTTACAGCTGCGCTTTAAGAGCAAGCTCTTCAGGATAGCAACCTTGTGGTTTTATTTCAATGTAGTAACTCAGCAGATTATAGCAGGTCACTATCCACCTTTCTTCTGCCACTTAGCCCTGAAAATGGTCTAAAAAGGTTATCTTACCTATTTACTTATACCATGATGGTCTGATAAGTACGCAGTGAACTCTTGCATTACCCAGAGGAAACAACTACAAGTCCAATTGCTATGGCTGGTTATCAGATTCAGTATTTTGTTCAGTAACTTAAACCCATGTGAAGGAGAAAACTAGTTGCAATATTTTTCTCCAAAAAGGCAGCCAGAAAAGCAAATAGTTAACCTGAATTTGCATACTTGGTTTATGAAAATGTTATTAATAAATGCTTGTTACTCTGTGGCCATTTACACCCACTGTTTATTTCCCAATCCGTATGAAATAACTATGGGTCAAGAGACCTACCTCACATGAGTCTTCAGGATATCCACTTTATTCCAAGGGGAAGTCAATGTTTCCTTAAGACTAAAGTTCAATGTTTTCTCTCTTCTATGGTACTAAAGGCACTAAATTTTACTAAATAGGCACACATGCCTCTTAGAAAGGTAAGAAGATACACCAGTGAAACAGTTTCAAGGTTTTCACAGGAAACTCATTTACTCTGGCATTTCATGAATCTTAAGAGCCAGCTCACATCTGCATGGAGAACAAAGCACCTGTATCAATAATGGGGCACTTTCCTCAGCTGATGTATTGCAAAACTTTCTCAGTTCAGATTAAGCTTCAATTTATTCCCTGAACGTTTTTCTTTTGAAAACCAGGCAATACTATTCTCTGGGGTGCTCAGGTGTGGGAGCTACTACCAAAATCTGTTACACTTCACACTACAAACACTTCAGCTACATTCCCCTGTGGCACCAGCATCCTTACCGCTCTTCCACACCCGCTTTCTCCAAACCCAACAAGCTGCATTTGAGAACATTATGGATGTCTTCCTTATAATAAGAGGTTTTATGGGCGATTTGTTATAAGCCAAGGACTATCTCTGTTGGGTGTGGGTGTGCACAGAGACACTTGCTGGGTCCCAGTCCCACACAGTCCAGGACTTACAGGTACCACCGTTTGACACACTGGCCACAACAGCTATGAAGCACCAGACTAGAGGCACGCACACTGACTGCTAGGGGCATACCCATAGGCTTACCACGTAAAATGCTTGTTTTCTACAAAGAACAACATTAGAACAAGGCAATTATTTCAACAGAGCTTAAGAAAATACTTTTGCAAAGAATGACACGGTAACCTTCGTAATAATGGTTACACTAGGAAAAAAAATTTCACAAGAACATTAATCTTTCTTCCATTCTTTTCACATATCCCTATGTCACTGTAAAAAGAAAGGTGTTGCAGAGTACTAAGTGTGTTTTGTATTTCAATATCAAATATACATGAAGGCTGATAGACTGAACTAACCTAGAGACCTCTTTCAGCAGTTGTTTTTAGTTTGGTTTTAAGGATTTCACACTGATTAGAAGTCAGTCTTGATGCAAGCAATTAACAAAGGAGTGATGAGACAAGCAGATTGGCACAAAGGGACTATATGAAAATTTCAGTAAAATTGCTCCAGATGCCACACATGTGTGTGCACACACTATCCCCTCAGAAAACCTTATGCAAGAACATTGGCTTCAATATAAATCCCTGTCTGTATATACATACTTTTACTCTCTCTACCAAGCAACTGGTTGCAAGAAAGACTTGTCTTAAGGAAGAATCATCCAAAACTTTCTTACAGAGCTCAAAGGAAGTTTTTGCAAGGTCTTTTAGCACCAAAAAAAGAAGATACCAGAGCCCAAGGTAAGCTTGACATAAGAATTCCCTGATGAATTTAATCACCTGTTGCTGTATTTTGTGATCAGCACTCTTTTCAGGACATATAAAACTTACCTGCTTAGTGCAGAATTGACAGACCACCGGCACTTACAAAGAAAAACTTAAGGAAGTTTGTGGACAAACCATACTTGGCAAGCAGCCCTGATGTTGCAAGAGGACCCAAAAGTATTGTACAAGTTATTTTGGGGCTTTATCCCTCTAAATTCTGCACTCAGACAAAGGGTCAAGTCTGTACAAGCAACTTCGGGACATCTATGCAAGGTTGAGATGATGTTAATAGGGACAATTTTAACTCTTCCTTGGGAACTTTAGGAAGACAAAGTGTTGTGAAAAGGTGGGGCAGAGGGAACATCTGTCTGAGGCCAGATGTCACCAGAGAAACTGCAGCAATGGAGAAGGAAAGGGAAACAATTTAAAAATCAGGAAGCAGATGGGAAACAGGGTAGATACTGCTTGTAAATTGCAGGTAATAGCTACATATGTGGAAGAAGGGACAAGCAGGTAGAAGCATTTTTATGTACTCTGCTCAACAGTGCTTACATCCACGTTTACTCATATTTTTCCAAGTCATATGCTTCTGCTCTGATACTCACTATTCCTACACAAAATCCTCAGAGGAAGTTTGTACCGAAAAATAAGTTAATCCTCAAACCATTCACCCTCAACCATTTCTATTACTACTCTTCCCAAACATTTGACAAAAAAGCAGTTATGAATTTGAAATAAAACATTATTGGGTGGATACGATTCAACTGAGGGGAGCACAAGGTTTGGGAAATGCAGAGGAAATGTTTATATGGGCAGCACACACCAGAAGGACAGACTGAAGCAACGAGAGGTGGTGTGTGCTGATATCTTACAGAAAACCTGTGGTTGACAGCTTAGGTTGGACAGAGCAATGCCTCCATTTTGCTCCAAAGCTAGGAAGCAATCGGACAGTGCAAAGAAAGAAGTAGCTGCAGATGGAAAAATCAGATGAAGAAGTCAGACCAAACCTGCTCAGAGAACAGCGCTACTGGAGCTTTGTCCTCAAACCCTCCACCCTCTAATCTCCCTCAGGCAAAAGGATGACTTACCACTAGTAAAATGTGAAAACAACATTTTAAACACATACGAGGTAGAAAAACAATAATGAAAACAGATCTGTTCTCACAGTAGCCCATCTACTGCAAAAATTATAACACTATTTGTGGAGTGTAAACAGCAAGTATACAATATATTGGTGAGAACCAATAACTGTAATAGCATGAGCAAACAATTTGCTATAATGCCACCACTACAGAGGAGCAAGGAAAAGCAAAAACAAACAAACAAAATCTAAAAGGATCAGCATTAAATTTCTGCTTTTGTAAAGTTTCTGGCCAAGTATTTAAATATGAACTTGTATTAAGTTTACTGAACTCATACACCAGACACCAGCAAGGTCCAAAATGGACGAGCTTTCAGTCAAAGAGAGTGACTGCGTCAGGAAGTCAGCATTCACCAAAGAATCCATTTCAACATTTTTTATGGTTAACTCGGAGAGCAGAAATGAAGGCAGTTATCTGAATTGCTTAGAAGGCTCTATTGTTCCCTCTTCCAAAGGATTTTTCCCCAGAACAGAATGGGTGGTGTGTGCAAAGCAAATGAAAGGTGGGGGAAGGGGAAAAGTCTTGTGGATAAAGAGAGAAACAGAAACACAGTTTTAAGCACAGATAATTTTTAAAGTAACTTCCTACCTCCCACTGCAAGTGAGGCGGGATATTTCTGATCTGAAGCTTCCGACTCCTGCAGATAAATTAAATAAAATAGTTTGTAAAAAAAACAAGAAGAAAACATTATTGTAAGATAGACTATACATAGCAGTGTCGTACATTTAAGCATCTGTCATACTAAGAGGGGCAAAACTAAATACACAACTCGAAAAACCCAACAGATCGCTGGGGGGGAATGTCAGGTCAAAACCATTTCAAGTCCAAAGAGCTGTTACAGAAATACTTGTTACACATTTGACAGCTGTTACATTTCATGAAGTCTCCGCTTTTCTTGAAGATTATTTCTATTTCAGTTTTAAGGCCTTCAGTATCTAACTCTCTCCATTATAAGTGGGTGTGATAATCCCATGTATTTGTACTGGGTTCCCCTCTACGCACTTTAAGAATTTTTTTAATTTTTTTTTTTTTTTTTAAATTCACCAAGAGGATACTTCAGGATTCTACACCTCTCCAAGAAAGATAATATAAATATGAAGAAATACATTTGCTTCAATATTAAGTTTTTCATTAGCCTAATAATGGACTATTTTCTAACATTTATATGGCTGACATTCTCCATCCCTGATCAGAAGAGTGTAGTAAGAATCAGTAAATTCATTGTATTTTCACCCCAAATTTACATCAGTTTTCACTTATCTTGTAAACAAAACATTCACTTTGAAGTGCTACTGCAAAGCCTGGCAGTGTGCTGGCTGCCTTCACAGCCAAGTCCTTTGTCTCCTCCCTTCCCCCAAAGTGAGAGAACAAATAAATGCCAGAGATGCCACAAAACCCTTGGGATTTACAAGAATGTGTAGATTAACACAGTTTCAGCTGGGCTCAGGTAGGGCATGCTGGTGGGGTCAGTCTGGCTAGGCAGGGAAGATGTGGGGAAGGGAGAGGGGACAACACAGAGCGGTCTAGCTTTGAAGGTCTCAACTACATTTTGGTTCACCAAAGCAGCTAAAGTAAGTGTCTTGTGTTCAAACACTCAGTTTTACTTAGTGTTTTAATTGCTCAATACTGACCTCTCACAGAAAAACGCTTTGCATTTTAAGGACTTCTTATAACAGAAGTTTGTTAAACTTACACAAGCCAGTAAAATCTTGCAACAAAACAAGTTTTAGAGATGTTCCTGTCTAGTAATAAAATCGAAAGCTTTCATTTTCCCCCACAGATCCTTTGAAAATGCACTCCTTTCCCTAACACCAACACCACCACCCACCCACACAGGCCTGCAGTGCGTGTTTTACATCTTGAAATGCTCTTCTCAACAGGCTTTGTTCAGGGCGCAGACGGAACTTAGGGCACAAAGCCACCTTGCCCAAACTTCTCCCCACACAGAGGTGTCACAACCCAACACTACGGCAACCACGAGATCAAGCAACAAGCACGCTTCCTCCAGAAAAGATGATCAGGTCTCGGCTGTGCAGCATTTCTCAGCTGGTTTCACTCCCTCTCAAGCAAGTAAGAGCTGATTTCAGCATTTGATCATATAAAGAGGCAAAGAAGGGAGAATGAAAACCCAAACCACACACAACTCTGTTTAAGCTTTCATCTCCAATAAAGCAAAGAAAGAGTCAGGAGCTGCTTCACTGTAATAGGGAGGTGGGGGGGGAAATTTCCTCGAAGTCTGCAAAGATTTCCTTAAACTGGAATCTCAGCTAGCAATACTGCTACAAAACAATCACCCTAAAGTAATGATATACTGCTCTGAAATATCAAAATAATCTCACACAGCAACCTGAAACTTGAAAGCTGGGTCCTAAAGTAGAACATAAAAGGGGATCTTCATTCAATATTAAAAATACTGAGAAATTTTAATGCAGAAAAATCCCAAACCACAAAATTGGCAGCCAATACGCTGTTCAATGTGCTTCAAACTGTGTCATGCCATTAGTCTCCCACACTTGTAGATTCAAATTAAAATTCATGAGAGTTTTGTAGCAAGGAGTGTCACTTGCAGAAGGATCCGAGTATGCAACAGCTCAGCCAACACACCAACAACAGGTCTCACCCCATCTCCACACCAAGCTAGATAACAAATGCTCACGCTGAGCGCTGTATATCCACTGGTGAGAAGGAGAGCAAGAAAAAGTCCTTTCCAGAAGCATGTATACAAGTTTCACACACACAACTACCACCTCACATTTCATTCCAGAAGAAAAACCTACGTATCTTCTCCTTTACTAGCCAACACTTGAAAGGTGGACCAAATAAAAGGCAATCTCTATGTTTAATCAACAAAGGACATAACACAAGGTTCAGAAGCTTTTTTTCTTCCCAGATGACTTCAAGGAACTGAAAAGTTTGATGCAATTTAAAACTTTTGCCAGCCAACATTTGTATTACAGAAATAACTTGAACATCCTGAAAGGGAGGAGGAGGAGGAAGGGAGAGTACAAGGAAGAAATGCCACCTTAAAACAACCAGTTCCTCTACCCCATTCATAAAGAGCCAAAGGAAACGGCAAGCCAAGTACAAAACGGGTACAGTCCTGCTGTGCACCTCAATTTATGGCAATAGTGAGACACCTATTGTACAAAACTGAAAGGTCACTTCAAAAATACAAGAATAGCTATATGAATCATTTAATTTGAAACTATTTACACCTTCATCAGTTGCTTGGCTGCACTGCAAGTAATTTTAACTTGTCACACAATGCACTAGTTTGAAGTCTGGTCTTTACTGATGCATGTGAAAATTTAATTTTATTTTTTTTACACTATTGCTGTATCACAATTAGCAATAGAAAAAAAAAATAAAGCTTTGCGTGGCCAAGAGATGAATCACACAGAACCACTGTAAGATAAAAGATCACGAACACCTTTGAGACTTCCACATTTCAGTTACTATCAAGCTCCTATAAAAAAAAATCTAAATATATTTCTTAAAATTACATAAAAACCACACAAAGCTTGTAACCTCTTTCCCCCTCTGCCCTTCTCCCCACACAGAAAGAACAGATAGAAATGACAGAGGTGTTTCTGTGTTCCCAGGACCAGAATGAGCACTGACCTAGCAGCGAGCAGGCAGAGACCAAATCCCCCACGTGCTGCGATAACCTGCGCAGCTCCTGCTCGGAGGATCGCTTCTCCCGCGCTTTGGCAGCCCCATACAGCTCCTCACTGCAGGATGGCGTTAGTGATTTGCAGTCACCTCTGCTGCGTGCACGTGAATCCACAGAGAATCAGCTCTCAAATTCCTCAAGAAAAATCCCAAACCAAATGCAAATATACAGCAAAGAGTAAGGAACAAAGCTCGGTCTGACTGAATTTACCAGAGTGACGACAGCTTCCATGAGGATGGATTCTGACTTCAGAAAACATGCTTTTGCACAGGGACACAACTCTACACAATAAATGGGGAAAGGAAAGACAAAAATATGGGAGAATCTTCCTGGAAATACTCTCTCACAGACAATGTCAGGTCTTTTGGGGTGCTTTCTATCTTCCTCATAACCCTATTTTCTTCAGCAAAGTACAGTATAAGCAAAGCTCCTACAGCTTTCACATCCCAGGCAGCATAAACCTACAGGAGGTTTTATTTTGTTTTGAAATAATCTCAAGATTTTTTACTTTACAACTACTTGCAGTCATACCAGGTGTGTAAGACAAGAAATAGTCCTTTCAAATTCCATGAAGGTATTTTATTACAATAGTTTCATTTAATATATAGCTCACCTAGTCTTAATAAATCCTCGGTAAAGCATTGCCAGCATATCAATGTGATTCATGTAAGCATTGTGTACACACTTTTTCCAGTTTAAGCAAATTTCTTAATTAATTTCTTCCATTCTAAATAGGCATTGCAAATAGATGTCAACTGAAAAAGAAGTCTGGGCAAATTATGTTTGTGCTTTGTGTCATATGAAAGTTTTTGAAAGCTACCTATAGTTCACAGCATGTGAACAGGTATTGCCACTTGTTTCTCTTTTTTCAAAGATTTAACTTTTATTGGGTAAGAAGAAATATATCCATAAGCAATCATTTGGCAATAATTTACTTTTCTTAAGAGGAATTGCGCACATACTAATTCTTATTTTCAGGTATTATGCAGACAACTGGATTCAGTTACTTCAAGCCACTGCTGGTGGCTGTACATCAACATATTTATTCTGGGGATGTTGAGACATGGAGCCTTGTGTTTGGGGGACATGAATATCTCTGCTACACTGAAAGCAGGTAAAACAAAGAGACATCATTGTGCCTCTTCACGAGGAAGGTAGCGTATTTGTGCTATGTTCCTCTGCAGAGGCAGAAAGGGTGAAGTACCATAAAGACAGATATTTTGCTAAAAGCCATCTTAGTGATCTCTGAAGGGGTAATCTCTCATATGTAAATACGGAGAACACTTGCAAAGGGACACTCACTGCTCCCAACCCATGAGACCCTTCCTTCCACACGTATGAAACAATAAACATGTCTTAGGGAAAAGGTGGTGGGAGGAGGGAAGAAAACCTACAGTTTCAGCATTCTCTTTCTTTTACGTGTACTCTTTCCTTCTCTGTCTGCCCTCCCTATATACATGAGGTTTTTTTCTTCAACCTATCAAAATCCTCTTGGGTTAAAAAGGTCTCAAGAATTGTCCATATTTGCATCCCTGCATTAAATAAAATCTCACTATACATTTTCACTCACCAATACAATCTCACTGTGTGTTTTATGTGACATTTAGCAAAAGCAAATCACATAAGACCCGCACTTCCCCTTAAGGGACAACAATTTTATGAAACAGAAGGCATACAATTATAAAGCAAAGAACAATAAAGTATCACGCCTTTGCTCACAGTCCCAATTTTTTATATCTCATAGGAGTGTCAAAATTTGACTGTTTCAGAGGGGAGCATACACACAGGTATCGAAGCAACTGCACTTCCACACTATCATTGTGCCCACACTCTTACCAGACCCCTCTCACCATCCTCCCTCCCCCCAGAGACCTGCTGCCTCCTGCTTTTTAATTCCCATTTCTCAATAATAATGCCATGTAATAGTCTCTTATTTCAGGAGCCATACGAACTACACACAGTGTTAATGCCTTAAACCTGCACAGCACAAACACACTCCTTTTTAAACAAAAATCTATGGAAAAAAAGAGTTAAACATTTGAAAGGAGATCAAGTGAACATCAACAATGTTAGTCCATTCAATTGTTTGAACTCAATACCTACGGGATAGAAAGTAAATGGTCTACCTTTTCCACTCTTAGGAACATGCAAAGAGCAAGTGCTTGTTCATTTCATCCACTCTAGCTAGGCACTGCTATACTAGCTACCTGGAAAAAGTCTTGCCACCTCACACGAACAGCACAGATGCAGAGTACGCCAATACACACCCGCACTGAGTGCTATTACACACTTGTGCTGCCTCAGACTTTGCGGTCCCCTGGCCCCGATAGCTATGTGCGATGCCCCTGCAAACCCACTCACTAAAACAACCATTTTTCTCCCTGAGCTCCTAAGAGCTGCCTAAAGACAAAACCCATAATTTCTCAAGCTTACTTCACTGACAACACAAACTTAACATAGACATCCAGAGATGAAATATTTAAAAAAACCAAACCACCACAAAACAACAACAAAAACCTGCTATGGACTAACACCATACAGTGAGAAACAACTTATGTATAAAAAGTCCTCACATGCACAGCTATAGAAACAAAGTTAGCAACTCCTATAGCCAAATGGAAAACTGCTGGTAATCAACTAAATTTATAGGGGAAGAGTTGTCTTATTGTTTACTCTGCAGCCAGTAAAATAAAAACAGGCAAGAAAAACCCAACACAAAAAGCTACCCCCACACACAGAGTTTATTAGTTTCTCCCCCTCAGGTTGCTTCAAATAGCTGATGCTTTATCACAACACAGTGAATCAGTGTTTTTAATGCTCTTCTAGTGTGGGGAGGGAGAAAGCAGGTTTACAGGACAAAATAAAAAAAATCCTTAACTCTAATTCATATTAGTGTGGTTGGGGAAAAAAGGAGAAGCGTTTTTTTAGTTACAAAGTGAGAGAGAGGGGTTCTCCTCATCTTCATTGTATCTCCTACATCTTCATGGTAAATGCAGGTAATGATATAGATTAAGCCACTGGAGTAGCTTGTCCTGTAAGCAGTGCCACAGTCCCTGCCTGCCTCCTGACTTCACACTGAAATTCCCGGTTTAAGCAATCTTTTCAGTTTTTTTAAGTTGTTCACATTTGATTCCTGAAAGCACCTAACAAATAAGTCCATCCAAATAAAGCTTATTGAACATGCATTCTAAACCATCTTTTTATATATATAGAAAATTATATATGTATATACATGCACAATTATATATCTCCATTTGCTTATTCCTTACAAGTAGTTCTGATAAATACAAAAGCAAAGGGTCACACTCCCTACCTAGAAAGTAGGTATACTGAATTTCTGTTAAAAACCCACTCAGGTTCAGTGAAGTGACAAACAGCATTTTTTATATCACTTCTATTAAAAGGTAATTAATTTCTAGTGCATATTACAAGGCACACTGATGACACAGTTACTGTATTTTATCAAATCAAGCCATTAGCTTGTGAACCAGAAAGTTCATCCTGATGCCTTACCTACAGAAGAAAGGAGAATGGTTTCAAATACTGACTTGTTAACAAACATCACCACTTTTTACACACTGATCTGGATGGCAGAATACTTGAAGAGGAAATGTTATTGCTCCAATTTCAGACCAAATTCAGCAATTCAAGCAAAGCTTGGCTAAGCCACAGGCAAACTGCAGCAGTAGTTCTCTTTGTGTCGCCTCATTATTTAATCCCAGACCTGGATTTAAAAGCACTCTTCTACCACTCAGAATAATGATTTTCCATAAAATTTAGACACAAAAAAAATTTTTCTCAAAGTTCATGCAAGACATAACAGTTGACTCCTAACCACACTCTTCCCCTTTCATCTTGCACATGCAACCCACCAAAGTAGCTGCTTTGGAAAGGTGTATTATCTCAGCATTCAAGACAAAAATCTGGCTCTTGGATTACCTCACGGATCCCTCTCTGCTGATGATCAAATTTCCTACTAGTGCCTGTGAAACATCGGATTTGCTTACTACTTTCCACCAGGACGAACAATCAGAAAGCTGTCCATGGGACCAGCACACCGTGCAGCTCTACTCCCTAAAGCCACCAGCCAAATGACTGGGCACAGGGCTGCGCTCTCCTTGCAGGATAAACTCAAATACTCTGAAAGAGACTGGACGTTTGTGGACAGGAGATCATAGCTCAAGAGGCACAACCAGAAGATTTATATTGGCACATCCAAGTTACATCACAGAAAACAGGTAAATCAACCAATTTAAGTCTGACTGTAGTTCTTATGTTTATGTAGATTAGCCAGATAGTAGGCTTTCACCTATTACCATTTGCTTCAGGATTTCAGTTCGACAATTCTTCACATCACTAATTAGACTAAAAGCTTATATTCATTATTTGTAAATTCCCTTGAGTGGTCCATAAAGACATTTTAAAAAGAAAATTCTAAAGATTCTGCCATTACCATACTAATGTTGAAGTTGTCATTTAAAAAAACTTTCATTTTCCAGGTGTTGTTAATGAGAAGGCTGTTAAGATTTTTTTTTTCATTAAAGAATTAAGCATTGCTTTAAATTTAATGAGCAGTTCCAGTATCCTTTAGGAAAATGGGCTTTCATCTACCTTTGTGGCTTCTGACGTTTCAGGCCTTTTCTCTTGCTCCATGCCAAAATTCTTTGAAGAGACTGAAACAGAATTGGGGGTGGGGTGTTTGTTTGCCCCCCCCCCCCTTGTTGGGGGGGGGGGCTTTTTTCCTAAATGCCACAGTTCCTCTTTCCTTCCTCCTCAGAGCAGGGGTCTGTATTCCTTAAACAATTGTACTACTGAGCTGATTTTGTTGACAAAACATTTTAGAGCTATGGTCACTTCCCATTTATTCTCCCACCCCACCACCAACTTGCAATTAACTGGGATACGGATAACAGGGAAAACACTCAGGAGGTATATGGAAGACTGAAAATAACATCTTTAAATGCAAAAGTGCTTCTAAACATGCAAAAAAAATTGTCTAAAGTCCTGATCAGTATGAAGTAACTAGTAATCCCCTAATGATGGGACACAATGCTCATCTTTTATCTTTCTCCTCCCCATCCCTCCTTTGCTTCAGCCACCAAAATAGCTAAAGGCTTCTTCTCTCCAGCCCCAATGGGGGCTGCTGGTTGAAGCAGTCAGTATTTCCACTATGGACTAATTGAAGTTTTACATCAGCTGTAAACAGCAGCTCCAGACTGAAACTTGCATATGACATCCCTGCAATACATAGCCAAGTGAGGGGCTGGAGAGCTCTAGACAGGGAAATGAAAAGACTTTTTTTTTTTTTTTTTTTAATTTTTAGTGAATTCAGCTCCTTTCAAAGAGCCCATGGAGGAGAAAAAAAAATGGTGTAGGACACATCAGTGTCATTTCTGAAGCAAAAAAGTGTACCAAGACTTGAATAATGAAAAAGGCCAACAAGATACTTTGTTCCACGAAGCAGCTGCTGGGTATACCCTCATAGTGCTTTTATTTTGCATGTCTTCCCTACTATCATCACTTACTACACAGAAGTTTGCACATCAGATAGAAACCTCATGGAAATAAGTGACAAAGATATCACGTACAATGTAAAAATTTTGGCACTTTTTTGGGTTTTTTTTTTGTTTGGTTTGGTTTGGGGGGGGGGGGGTTGTTTGTTTTGTTTTGGTTTTTTTTACACAGGAGGTACAGCACCAGATTAGATCTTATCCTAACAATGGCTCAGTGATTCACCCTTCTCAGATTGAAATATCTAAATAAAATTAGCAGCGTTCCTTGACAAACTCAGTAGCCACCATGCTGCTGAGACCAACTTGCTCAACCATGAGCCTGTGTTTGCAGAGAACATGGGAAATACTTTCCGGATTCCTTACGCCACAGCTATAGACAGGGAGTCTAACCCATTTTGGTCTCTTTCAGATGAGGCTCGAGTGAAACTAAGTTTGTTCGTACTCAGTTTAAATTCACCGTGTGCTCCAGATTAACCAGTCATGTTCAGTTCTGGTTTGGGGGGTGGAAGGGAAGCAAAATAAGACTTGAAGTAAAACAGCAAGAGTTGCTCTGCCTATACACTTAGAGCATGTAATTTCAAGACCTCTGCTACATAGGCTTAGAGAGCAGGGAACCTCTATTTGCTACTTTTTTTGCTATTGAACACCCGATTTAAACCTTTCAGGTTGAGAGCAAGCTACTTTGGAGCTTAAACTGAGTGAGGTGTTAGGGTAGTTCAGGGACACAACCTAGCATATACTTCTCCACTGTCGTTTCACCCCACACACAGGCTTTTTAAAGAAAACCCTGTCTGCTGCTTCTCTCAGGCTACTTTACAAAAAATGACACAAATTAATTGTCCAATTCCTAAAATTATCTCAGTAACTGAAGATTTCTGTGGGGTCTGGGAAATGAAAACACACTGAAACACTCATGCTGCTGAAAGCACCATTTAACTTCAAAAAGCTTGTATGCTGTAACTAGAATAAATGAAAAATCTTGCTTAGTCTGATTTTAAGTGTATATGTAAACTTCAGCTAACAGACAGGCTCACTAGCATTTTCAATTCTCTTCTATGATATAAAAGGATATTAACAAGGGCAAACTACTTCATTTAGGCAACTGTCTATATAATAATGTCTAAAAATATTAATAAAGTCCTGGTGCTTAAAAGAACAAAATAAACCAAAAGCAGAGTTAACAAGAGCACAGAGTAAGTCAACATTTTCAAGTATACAGCCACATGTTTCAGGCTCTTTCCAGTGTTTAAATGCACTCTTAAAAAATGTAGTGTGTGTGTGTACATGCACACGCATGCATACTTTCACTCTGCATCCGTCCTGGCCAAAACCTCCATTCTTATTACTTTTTTCATAAATACATATATTACTTAACTTTGCAAGAAGACAGCTTTATACTGACATGAAAATTGACCATTTAAGAGATATACTATGCTCATCATCTGATGTTCCAGCAAAGCCTAACAAAGACCTGCAGTTAGCGTGCTCATGTGGCTAAAGTTTTTTTTTAAATTGAAAAAATCCTCATTACTACTTTACACCTTTCAATCTCAAGACAAACCAAGCAAAGTTCAAAAAGCACTAGCAAGACAAATAGCTTCTTTTAAATCTTCTAGACCACACTAACAGGAATAGATTAAGTAGAATACTTCACCAGTTTTACAACAGAAGAAAAGTCAAATTTACCATACATTTCCTATTATTTTTGCTTTAAAATAAGTTCTTCCATCTCAAAGGATTCAGTACAATAAACCTTATTCATACAAGTTTTTAAAAAAACAGAAACTTTTAATGTATAAACTGATGCACCCAATGACTAAGACATTGCACAGATACCAGTTATCACTTTGATGCTCCAGTAATTATTTTATTAGTACACTTTGTTGAACTAATTGAATACTAACAAGAAGAAATAGCACTCAAGTGCTAGCCCTTACTAATGGCAATTCCACGTAGCCTTAAACTAAGTGACCTAAAGGAGATGAGATATAACACCTCTACTGGAGAAGTGCTAGAATGTGTGGGTTTTGCACTATCACCATCAAGTAGTTTTCCTTCCTTTCTCTTGCCCTGTCAAAACCCAAAAGTCATAGAAAGAGACCGCTCTGCTGTTTGGCTTTGTCATTTTTCTGCTGAATGTCACCAGATGCAGAATTAAAAAAAAAAAAAAAAAAAAACAAAAACACAAAACCAACAACAACAACAAAAAAACACACATTGCTTTTTCTATACTTAAATTGCTTGCAAAGAGAAACAAATTAGGCTTATGGTTTCCAGGCATTATTGTCATTTCTTTTAAGTAATTTTCTCTGAAGAGTTCTCCCCCCAAAATGAAATCCCATTCAATTACACAAAAATTGTGTGGACAGAACAGCACCAAATAAAATCATTTCCTAGCTGTACTTACAGAAAAAAGTTACATGATATTTAGAACAACTGCGTACTCTCCCCTCAAAAACTTTTATACCTCTGAAGTGTAGAATGCACCATCTTTCTGTTAGGATGTAAAGCTAAATAATACACACTTTGGACACATACACAATATTTTCTACATTAAGTTTTGATCTAAAAACAGGTTACTGGAAAAAAATTAACTGTTTGATTAACATGTTTTAAGAAGTTAAATTTATAAAGTAATAACCACCATGCAAAGTTTTCTATTGTCTACAAAGCTTATTTTCTCCTTTTTTTATAGGGCAATAATTTTGATCAGGGTAAGTACATCTACACTAGTAAATCCACATTCACACTAAATATTTTGTACTGGCATAGTTAAAGCATCACAGCTTGTGCGTAAAGAGTCTTTCACAATTTTTTTTATATTTACTTAATAGACATATTGTTAATTATAACTTTCATTAAACTTTATTTTTAAGAATTACCAAAACAATCCTCTGTGCTTTTGTCATAGCAGCTTTGATTAGTGCACACAAGCTTACATAGTATAATATATGAAAGCAATCCCTGAGCTTTCATACCAGGCCTTGACGAAAGCCTTGGAGTATCATTTCATTCTGTTCAACTGGAAAAGCCAACAACTAAAATTCAATTGTTCACAAATTTTAAATTTTGCAACATTTCAATTTTACAATTTCTTTCAAAGGCAAGTTATGATGAAAAATCACTTGTATATAAGAGGTGTAAGTATATTTTCTTTAGTAACCTTTACAGTTAATATTTAATAGTCTCCCCATGCTTTCATAATACTATAAAAAAACCTGCCATGATTAAGAAGTGGCATATAAAGCAATTATAAGATAACCGCTATCACCTTTTAAATAACTCCATTATTTTTCATTTCTTTTTTCACAGAAAACATAGAATATAGTGCATGTTTTGAGGATGAAGATCAGAGTGAGCATTGACTTTTTCACTGTCACTGTAGATTTAAATACACTGTTATGATCAGAGAACAAAAAAAATACTTTACATTTCTGCACTGAAAACCATATTCTTTACATAGGGTAGCATTTAACATTTACACTATTTTAGTTTGCTTTGCATTAAACTGAGCAAAATTGTAAATTTGGATCACTTAGTTTCAGAGCGGAGAAAAGGCCTATATCATGTTACAGCTAACCAGTTAATTCATAAGTACGATTTACATAAGTATAATTTTATTATCTAGTATTTTGCTAGATATTCAAATTGAGATTAGGAACAAAGTTCATATGAAAGTTGATGATAATTTTGACCAAGTTTAATTAATTATTTAACAGTTAATTACTTCAAATTTAGTTTGTATACAGATGTGCAAACCTATTATCACACCAAGGCAGTAATTGCTATCTTCTTTTCACAATCATACGGTACTGATTTGTTAACAGAGATACCTAAATTAGGTGGTACCTGCCCCCACTAGCAGATCAAGTTGCTTTTACCTGAGAGCATAGCTTAGCATAGTTTAAACACACCTTGCAGAGCTTTGAAATTCAACCATTCCATCTGCATATAGATATGCCCAACAATTGAGGATTTAAGAAGAACATTTTAAAGAAATAAAGAGCAAGAGAAAGCTAAAAGCACTGAATTACAAAGAAAAAAAAATCAGCATAAGGAAGATGATGATGTTATAAGATAACTATTCAACCACAGAAAAAAAATGATCCTTCTTTAGGGAGTTACTGATCATTTTCTGCTAACACTACTGTTTGTGTATCTTCTTCACTCCCTCCCCCATCATCACCCCCCAGAAATTCAGCTCATTTCAAACCATGCTGGCACCAGCTTCCTGCCTAGTACTGGACTACACAGTGAGGGACAACTACCAGTAACAACCAGAACTGGAGCTACCAAAAGCCTCAAAACAAAGCAATTGCTCCCTCCCTCTCCTTCCCCAAACCTCAAAGACATGCTTTAATACTTTGTAACCACATGCATGTTATCCACAGAGTGCAAGGAAAGTTCACAGAGCTGGATGTTAGAGGGAAAAGAAACAGGTCAGGGCACCTGCTCAGACCCCCCAAACCAGGCAAAGCTCTCCTCATCTAGCCCAAGTCTCATCAGGTAGGACACGCACCACAGCCATCTCCAGAAAACTATCACTACTCAAATGCCATTTCTTCCTCAGGAACTTGCAGAGCTTCATCATGGTGAAACATGACTAAGTTTTGGACAGATTTTTCCATGCCTTGCCTTTTTTTCCTTTTTCCTTTTTTTCTTTTTTTTTTTTTCTTTTCTTTTAAAGAGTACCACCCAAAACGATACACTCAGTGACACAAGTCAGGACTAGGTCAAAGAGCAGCTTTCTGGAATACAAAACCACATGAGATTTCCACCAACACTCTATAGCTAAAAAGTTAAGATAGCTTGAACTTTCATTTGAAAAGCCATTTTGAAGAGCTGCAGTACAAAACACAGCACTGCTATACAGCAGGAGACTGACGTAACCACATGTGTGATGCTGGATCTGTACTATCGTTCATGCATTCAGAAGTAGCATTTTCATGTTAAGATACTGAACTTAATCCAATGTATGCAAAACCAGTAAGAGTCACAGTAAGTGAACTGTGTGGATCAGGCAATGTGAGCAAAAGGGCCAGGAAGAAAAGCAATGTACATAAGCTTATTATTTGCCACTGAGGCAGGCAAAAGTCAACCACAGCAAGTGAATGTAATTTGTGATTTTACTGAAGATAGTCAAACACAAAGGTAAAGCAATCTTTAACTCAATCTAAAAGCTTGAATAGTTCTACAAATTATAATGATAAATCTTTTCCCAAGATTACTCTGAAGGAGTGATAGGTAGCTTCAACTTTATATGGCTTAAGCACACGCTACATACCTGAAAAGATAATTTTGCTCATGATCTGAGTTTAATTGAACAACTGTCATCAAGCCCAGTTGGACAAAGGGTGTGTACTCCACAGCTTTATGTAAAAGATCACAGTTCTATGTTAAATGCAGAATTTGGGGTATATTTACATGCCAGCAGTCAATTCATGTTTAAGAGAGCAGCCAGGGTAGAAGAAGGGGTAGAAATCACATTAGTTATAAAAATTCCCTCTCAGCTGTACAACAGAAAAAAAAAAAGAAAACTTCTAAATAGACATATACAACTCACTCTAAGCAAACACATTGTTAATGCAAACAAAACAAGCAGCAACCCAAACCAAGTTACCAAATAAAACAGGACCTCACTGTTTGCTATTAGGACTCGGACCATCGCTGAGAAACAAACTTAGCATTTCATAAATAAATGAAGGGTCACCTACTTTTTGACTACCAGAACCTAATGTGGAGTGTTTGGGTGTTATGTTTTGGTGGTTGGGTTTTTTTTTGGTTTGGGATTTTGGTTTTTGGGGGGTTTGGGGTTTTTTTTTGGGGGGGGGGGGTGTTTGTTCTTTGTGGGTTTTTTTTCCTTCGGGGGGGGGGTAAGAAAAATAGTTTAATAGAAAAAGCATTCTGGTGCATCTTCAAATGAATGAGTATTAGCAGTGTAAAAACAATATTTAAAAAAAAATCTCTGCTCTGACTTGAGCTGTCCATTTCTCAAGTATTTTGTACATGTTATTAGAAACAACTTAAATACCTGTGGCTGTACACTAGGATCCTCCAATTCCTTCATTAAGTGTTAATAAAATCTACAGACCACATTAAACCACATGCTTACCATCTCTTAGTATGTATTTGAAATTTAAAGAGAATCTGAATTCATAGACAGTTTTAAATGCCTATCTTCCTTGAAAGTTGCACGTTTCTTAAAAGTATCCTACATTAAAAATTTCTGTACAGGTACAAAGTTCATACAATTGGGGAACAAACAAGTATTGAGATATTCCAGCACTTCTGTTAGGGTCAAAAGGAGTACCACCTGGTTAGCAACAGCAGTTTTTAGCTCTCTGTCACCAAGTTATGTTGCTGCCCACCACCACCTGGAACTTGCTTAAATAACTGAACTTCTATTAACACAAAGCTCACCGTATAGGAACTCTTGTTGTTGATCAGCACCCACTGCGATCAATACCACTAAAAGACACTTAGCATTGAATCCCTCTCACTTGACCCTGGTGAATAGCTGCCTCTGCACACCAGAGAGCTGGTTTTCCACAAAGATAGATGTGGTTCATTCAGGGATCCGGTTCCCTTGGTAGGAAAGACTCGTGTGCTCTTTACAGTGCAGCAGTACACATCTGTAACAGACCAGTGCCTTGATGGCAAGGGGAACTTTGTACAAGCTGGTATACAATCAGTAAACTCATCTGAAAACTTATTTCAAAATTTGTAACAATATTCCAAAACACAGGCAAATAATTTTATTTTTTTTAACCGCTACCTGCTTAAGGTTGCCACAAAACTTTCACTGGAAAATCATTTAAAGCATGTTTACCAGAATTTTAATTCACATCAGGAAAAAGACAATACATGGTTTACATTATAAGTGTAGTCTGTTATCTTGGATTAAACTACTACCTAAATTCCTCAAACATCCTACAGATTATGTTTTTCAAGTACTGCCTTAAAGAGACATTGTTCTGAATTTTTTGCTCTAGATGTAGGAAGAAAAATTGGACTATTCTTTCATGATAACCAGGAAGCCGCCATCACATAGAGAATGTCCCCTATGCGTATAAACCAAATAATTCACTCCATCACCAAAAATAAGTTTCTAGATGATCTGTTCCATAACTGTTTTAAAACTACTGTTTTTAAAAAAACAAACCCTTGTATCTTTTGCCTTTGCTAGATGATATATGCGTTTTCCCTGTCAAAGCTAGAGCAGTTTTGCAAACTCGGTTTCCCAAGAGCCTCCCCGCAGTATGCTGAGGACTTCCTCTGGGGGCAAGGAAGAAGGGGCAGAGAGCACGCAGGATCAGAACCCAGGATGAAAGCTGTGTGGAGCAACTGCATAGTAAAACTCACTCAAGGTTTTTCCCCACCTCTCCTTCTCATAGCTAGCCCTCCTGCCCTGCTTATTCCTAGAAAATTAGAATCCCACATTGATCCATCCATGCTAGATATTCAACAGATAATTCCAAATCCAAACACAACAAACTTTTTACTTCATCCCTAACTGCTATATAACATGAAGTTTCAGGAAAATAAGTAATTGTGAACCCAAATAATAACTTCAGATTCCACACACACACACCCCCCCCAACAAAAATTTTTGTCCACACAGACTAGAGTTTCTTCTGTCTGGAATTCTGATTTCTGCACTACAATATTTAAGGCTCCATTAAGGTGAAGCTAGCTCCATTTCTAAGGGAAATCCTACAGGACCTGTACATTTAACTTTTAAAAATAAAATCAATTTACCAAAACAATAAAGCACTGCTATTTCTACAAAGAAGAAAAAAGTATTAGACACATGGTATAGACTACATATTTTAAAATAGCGTTCCTAAAGTTCAGTTGAGCATGAAAGTTAATCTTTCAAAAGTGAGCATTCAGCTCCAGTTGTGTTCAAGTGTACTAGTACTAGCAAAAATACCCCAACCTTACTATTTTTATAAATTCTCCAGATATTTTTAGCTGGTATCTTCTCAAACTGCAAATTATTTTATGGTAATACAATCTTTTAAAATGCATGTGTGTGTATATACATATATATACACACAGAGACACATACACATTCTCTTTTAAACACTTCTCTGCATTATTTCTCACCAATCAGACTACAGTCACAAAATGATCAAGATACCAAAAAAAATTAAAATGGAGTGAGGCCCTTCCCAGCTGAAGGCTTTTCATTTCAAGATAGTTTCGTTCCATTACTTAGTCCCATAGCCAAGAAGAGTCAGATCCCTCTTTGACTCATTGTTAATCTGTACTCTTATCCAGAATGCCTCATTTTACCTGTTAGAGGCAGTCTTCCATCCATTCAGATTTGCAAAAGGACAGTTTTAGTTGATGCTGATTCCACTGCACCGTGAAGAGGCAGGCAATAGGGGAGGCACACCGCTGCTAAGGTTACATTGCACAGGAGACAGCTTTTATACTACAGGTTTCTCTTGTGCCAGCTGCCATGATAATACACTTCAGCAAAATATCAGTATTATAATTTAATATAATTTTCCATTTCAAAATTTCAATGCACTTGCAGGAGAAAAAACCTGGAAAACACCACCTTTTTTCGCCCCACTCTTTCACTACCATTACTCATACAGTATTTTAACATTTACCCTAATATTCACCCTAGTAACACACTTTATTTGCTAAGTATACAACTACAAACATCAAGATTTTCTTCATGGTTAAAAGTATGCATCCTTCAACACACACTCACAAACCAATATTGCAGACATGAAAAGAAGCAAAAGCGGGAGAGAATACAATAATATATTTTTTTATTCATTACCTGAAACATGCACAAACACACAGGAGCTCTTGCTCCCATACAGAAACTTTTCAAAGCCAAATTACTTATTCCAGGCGATGAGAAGAAACAACAGCCACTGAAGTACCCACATGGATAAACATGCTCAGAGAAGCTGGGTAACACCAGTAACCACTGGGCTTACTAATTGCCCCAGCACACCCCAGATGAGGACACCTGGGGAGATTTTGGACAGTACATTCAACAATACTTTATTTGGACAGCAAATGTAAGACTCATACAGCAAAGATGCAGGATGGAAAGACATACAAGTGCATACACTTGACATGCTGGCGGGGGGCGGGGGGGAACACCGCATAAGGATGGAAGCCTCAGACTAAAACTGTAAAATAATGCACAAGTATTTTTGGTAACAATGTCACATTTCTAGATGAAATAAGGAAAAGTTATGGTTTTATCTTAGCTTTCAACAGTAATTAGCATATACCTCAACATATAATTCTGTACTCCGCATCATTCAAGATAAAGCATGGACTGACATGTAGATAAACATTTTGCTTATGAAAACAAAATGAGAGAACACACATTAAAAGACAATAGTATTGAAGTGCTCTGGAACTACATAAAGCACCTCAATATTGTTAAGTGCATCGATCCTATTCAAACTTTTCCACCTATCCCTCTCCCTTTACAAAACATTAAAAGTTCTCCTCCTTACTTAAATTGTACAGCGTTTAATTTTTGCACCTATTCTCCATCTGTTTACTGATTCTGAATAATCAAATTCCAAGAACAAATTTGACTCTTATATTACAAGAAAAAAAAAATCTCACATCAATATTGCCCTGTGCCCATCCTGCTGGGCTCGCATAAGGATGAAATCACCAGAAAAGGGTCTTTAATTGTGCTCCATGGCACTATGTGTTTGTTACCAAAATCCCAAGAGGATAGAATCCAAAAGCTGAAGTGACATTAAGGAGAGGACCAGGTTTAAGGAGTGAAGAACCTTTTTTGTGAGGTTCCCTGAAGGGCTAGCCCTGCCCATGGTTAAGTATTAGGCATATTTTAATTCCACCTGGGTCCCTCTCTCATAGCCATTATGGGAAGCTTCACATTTTCTGTTAGGTAGATAAATCCCAGGCCATTTAAGAATTTTTCAGGTCAAAACTAAGCATTTGAAGTGCACCCAGTAGCTAGCCAGAAGCCATAAAAGGACTCCAGCACAGTAGAGTCCTATGCTCTGTACTTAAAAGAGCAACTGAAATGAACACAGCCCCATTTTACAAAAATACCACCTTCAAGGTCTCAAAAATGTGGAAAAATGTTATTACCCCATGCTTGAGGGGAAAAAAAAAAAGGGAGAAATAAAAAAATTTTAAACATTTCCTGATTATATTTTACTACACTTGAATTACACTTCCAAAATATTATTTTTTATTCCACCCCTTCAAAATCTATCGTATGTATGCACAATTTAACGTCCACTACAAGTATGTTCTCAGGGCACCTCCCATAATGGGAGGGTAGCAAAAAGAGAGCTGGACCAACCTTTCAAGACTCATGTTTAGAGCTGTGCTTCATGTACTCCAACTTATTTTTAAAAACTGCAAGAAGAAGGGATTTTTTTTTTTAGTAATGATCAAACAGTATGAGGAGTTACAAAAATTAAACTTCCAACAACATAACAGTTAACATGGTTAGTGAAGAATTATCTGTTCTTGCCATAACAACTCATTGTTTATGTAACAATCACCACAACTATCCAGGTTTGTTTCCACTCTAATTGTAAGCTTTCAAAGATTAAAAAAAAAATTAATTTCCTGTTCACATCTGCAAAAATAAATGTGGAAACAGAAAATAAAAACCTAAAAATCACTATGCAAGTTTTGGCCTTTCACTCTAAAAAACATTCTAGTTTGGACCCAGGCATGGTCCTCTGCCTCTTTCCACAGAAAAGGGCACGAATACAGCTAATAAATGACATATTTTCTATCATTTCTTCTTACATTCAGCATGTTTCTCCCTGCTTGATATTTACAGAAGCAAAACTAAAAAATCAATGCCACTAATTTATTTTTTTTAATAGCCATGACCATTGCAGCCACCATACATACTTTAGCCTCGCAAAGCCATTTCCCACCGCCATGCGCACTCAAGATACAAACGCTCATTATACTGAAAATTAGCAACACAATCTGATGCCCATCCAACAGCATAATGCTCGCCCCTGGAACAGAGATGGTTGCATAAGGGATTTGGGGCCTGTTTTCATCAAATCAGCCTTCAGATACTTCAGCATTACAGGTGAGGCACAGCTGACAGGTCATTGTGCTCCCTGTAGCACAGCTCGTTAAGAAGCAGCATTACCTACCTACAAGATGCACTTTTGCTACCCTCTTCTGTTCTTCTCCCAAACACCCCAGAATAGACACAGCGAATTTATTTTCTCAACAAAGAGCCCTTGGGGGGGGGGGGGGGGGAAGAGATAAATAAATTAACCTTCTAATTGGAAAACTACCTCATCATTACCACAACTGAGGTGTTGTGAGCATTTTAGGCACCTGAAGGCCCCAGGAGCAGGCGTGGTGGACCAGGTCAGGGTGGGAAGCCCACCTGGAGGTGGGAGCTGGGGCCGGGAGGCTGTGCCAGACACATCCCCAGGTGCCCAGAGTTAGTGCCTGCCCTCCCCCCTCCTCACACACAAGTGACATCAGGGCCATTTGAATAATCAGATTGCAGCGTACATCGCCTTGCAAGATACCAGCTGCTCTTGGATTGCGGCAAGGTAGTACCCAAAGCCTTGCGCCACAAGTTTCATGGCCACGGGCGCACGTACGCTATGGGCTGCCACCATCCTCCTCCCGCATCGCTGCCTTGCGAGGAGAAAACCCATCTAAGTAGCGATCGTGACTAACGGTGCCCTGCCTTCCCTTGCAGAGCGTGACTAGCAGTCAGAATTATTACAATGTCTTCTCCAACTTTTGCATAAAGTGACCTAAAGCTTTAAATATTGCAATAGCCTTCCTCTACACTGAGGGGTCTGAATGCAGAAATGCTGCATTCCTTTGGCATTCCCTTGAGATTTCAATAGTAAGTCAGGAATCTACTCTGAGCTTATTAAATACTTTGCACCTCCCCCAAAATAATTCTCCACCCTTCCATCAAGGAAACCTTGACCAGGCCCCTTCTTTCAACCGCAGTGCATCCCCTTGTCTGTTTTTAAACGCTTCCAGGGGGGGAGGGGAGGGAGAAAGGCACACACCAGGCTCTCTCCTTCCTTCCACAGCAGGTAGGAAGGTAGTTTTGCAAACCTGGGTGTGCCCACTTCAAATCTGAAGATCCAGCAAGGGCTGGAATGCAGTGACTACTGGGCCCAAGAATTTCACCCTGAATAACAAGCCAGGCACACTCCACGGTCTTCTGGATTCAGCTCAACTTTATGGCAACCCTAGCTGACACCACCTCTTGACCTTCCTTTATGTGACGAGGATATGGATTACCAAACCCTTACCCTTTCCTCCCATGCACCTCAGCCGCCTCTCAAGAAAGATACCCACAAACTACCTTTGTGAGTGATAATATACACACTCTGCTAAGGAAAAAAAAAAATAAAAATCATATTTAGGGAGGTCGCAAGGAAGGGAGCTAGGACTCTCGATGAAGTAGCCTCACAACAGCAAAGGTCAATACAATGTATTGAATGATTTCAATGCACTACAAAACAACTTTTGCTCTTATGAAGTAATCATTTGACCAAACTATTAATCGTACGCTCATGCTGAAAGACAGACTTGACACATCCATTTCATTTTTATTTTTTTTTAAATGGCGTCACTTCACTAACTGTATCTCACCCACTGGAGTGCACAGGGCTGTCTGGAGAGCGCTCCCCGGCCTTGCAGCGTGCAAACACACTGGGTGGGCCTGGTGAGCAACACACACACACACACACCCCCGGCTGCATCTACACCTTTGCCTTGTGTAGAAAGATACAAAGACTTCAAATAAGTTACTTTGAAAGCACCTTAATAACCAGCTTCACCAAAATACTCAACATTCGAAAACTGTGTTTTTACACATACCTAACAACTCTAAATATATGCCCAGTAAGAAATGTTTATAGAGACATGGAAAAAATCTCCAACTTTTTGACACCACCACCAGCGCCCCCCCCCAAAAAAAGTAGTAGACATCTATAAAAGGAACAAGAGAGTCAGTTTTACATATGGAGGCCACTGAATGAATTTTAAGTGGCTTCCTAGATTTGATTTTGGAGGGGGGAGTGGGGGGGGGAGTGGAAACAAAGGGGAAGGAAGTGCACTTATTAGAAATGCAATTTAATTTTCTGTTAAAGAGCAGTATAAATCTGAACTATATCTAATACAGTCCAACATGATACTGCACGATGAAACAGTGTTTGCACAAATAAGGGCTTTGGGAGAAGCAATATGGCTATGCTGATACAATTACATTTGCAATTTTTTCAATATGCCTATATGTAGGCAACGCATGCCTAGAAAAGTGCTTAAGTTCAGTGCAGAATTCTTTTCAACAAGTTACAGACAGATGCATGTTTCTGATAATTGCTAATTCACAGGCAAATAGGAAGACATGCTACCCAATATGAAGAATGGACTTTTACACCATTTCAGCTGACAGCTGAAAGAACAGGAAAATACTTTTAAACACATTAAACAATGATTAAAAAAAGGGGGGGAGGGCACCAGTGATTTTAAATTTACCTTTTTATGCGTGAAATGAAATTGTTTTCAGCAGCGTAAATAGAATACTACTCGTGCAAGCTTAAGATTAATAAGCATAATAATTTTGTTTATTAAAGACACTAATAGGAAATTATCAATTCTTATATGTCCCATTGAATTTTCTTCTTAAATCTAATAATATATTCCATCTACAACAGTATTTTTGTATACAAAAGATCTGAAATATAGACTACTGTAAATCAAAGCCATATACCTTGCATATTAAATGAGAATGAGTACACACAGCATATTAATTTCCAGTGAAAAGTATCAAATAAATATAACCATAAAGATTAACATGCTATGAATAGGTCCAGAGAGGTGTTCCCCCCCCGCTTAACTAGAGCAAAAATCCTCCATACTTTCTCAAGCGAAGCTTTCCTCTAACACTAAATAGTGATTAAACTTTTAATTCTTAAAATACCGAGATACAAAGCCCATCAAGACAGCTAATTCACCTTTTCAAATTAACTATTTTTAAAAGACTGCACTTTTAAAAATAACCCTGAAATAGCAGAAGACCCTTTTAACAAAGTTACACAGACATACTTCCCAGATTGAATAATGGAGTACAGGAACAAGCACGTGGAAAGTTTGATCTATTTTGCCTTTACTCTCTAGTGCACGCCAGGTTTTCTATAATCTAAATATTTGTGAAAGAAGCAGGCTGAATGGCTATAGGCAGTATAAAAATACTACCTTGCTTTATTGCAAGTATTGCTTCTTTATGTGAGGCCCAATGAAATTACTGCCTTGCAAAAATCCAACATACATTTAGAAATTAAGGACGTATAAATCCTGCCCTTATTGGGAAAGAGTCATTCTCCTGCTGCTTCTATAGACCAGCTCGAAATAGTGATGAAAAATCGTCTCAAATATAGATGAGACTTCTACTACGTGCCTATAAAACGCTGCAGACTCCAACATGGCAGGATCAAAAAAATATGAATGTATACCAGTATATTTACAAGATGTTTTTTGTTGCTGGAGCAAAGCTCATGTGCTTGCCCGTTATACAGTCCACAACACCACATTTCATTTCCTGCTAACACCCAGATTTTAACTCGTCTCATGGAACTTTAAATTTTAAAATCTTCACAGTCATTTACCGTCAGACCATAATAACTTGCTTCTCCCACAAAAAGGCTTTTTTTTTTTTTTTTTAATAAATTAAATACTACCACTGTCGCCCGGCCAAGACACTACATTAGAAATACATGGGGTGATTCTAGAAAACATCTAGGACAGCACAGAGTGCACGACTGTGGATTTAAGAAAGCGGCCCATTTATCTACAGGGAAGAGAAACACAAACCCAAGCATTTTTCAAATTGCTTCTCACTGGGTAACTGAGGGCAAGGGGCCGGGGGGTGGGGTGGGGGGTGGAAGAGTAAATTACCTTTGTCTTTTAGGGACTGAATGTTCAACTTCTATGAGTTTCCCATGCAGCTCCACTTTACCTACAGAGAGAAACAGAACGGGGGAAAATATTGCAGCACGGCTGTGCATCCCCCGCGCGTCCCCGTCTCCCGGAGTGGGTTTGCAGGGGTGTAAAGCGGGGAACGGGAGCGCAACACGTTACAGCCCATTCATCGGCAACCCGGGCACCGGCGGAGCGGGGACCCGGCGCCCGGGAAGGCGGCAGAGCCCGGCGCCGAGCCGCTGCCGCGGGGGGAGCCGGCGCTGCCCTCGGCGGGGCCCCTTCCTCCGCCCCATCCCCGGTCTCTAAACGGCCCGTGAAACGCCGTGTGCGGGAGCGGGGCTCGGCCCCGACTCGGGGAGGGAGAGCGGGGGCTCCGCCGCCCCCCGCGCCGCCGCCGGGCCTCCAACTTCGGGCGGTTTTCTGCGCGGAAGCGGGCGGGAAGGGAGCCGAAACGAGACACCGAGCGCAGCCCGAGCCCATCTTTTCCGCGGGAGCCTCTCCCAGCAGACCTCCGCAAAGCCGCTTCACGCGAAAAAAAAAAAAAAAAAAAAAAAAAAATTAATTTAATTTTTTTTTTTTTTTTTTTTTTTAAGCACACAAAAACAGGATGTCGGGGCCAGGAGCCGGCGCGCTGCTGGAGGCGGTGATGGTGCGTGAGAGCAGCGAAGAGAAACCGAAATAAATAGCAGGGCAGCGCGGGGAGGGGGGACTGCCTGCCTCCCCCCTTCCCAAGTTTGGGGCAATCGGCGGCTCGCCCCCAGCCCTGCGGCCTGCGCCAAGCCGCGGGGAGCCCCAGCCCGCTCCGAGGGGAGGCGGCCCCTGCGAAGGGCTGCGGGGGGGGGTGTCCAGCTGTGCCCGGGGCGGGGGGGGGGTGCAGCCGATGCCCCGCGGAGCGCAGCACGCTTCGCGCCCGCAGCCCGCCCCCTCCTCACTGCACCCTCCACTCTCCCCCCCTCAATGCAGCGAGGGCCCCCGGCCGGGCAGGACTGGCCGTGGGGTGTGGAAAAAACATGGGAGCCGCCGCGCCGCGGGTCCCTGGGCCCAGGCTCCCGCCCCTCCCCGGCCCCGCTCCCCCGCCACGCCGGGCTGGCCCCTCCCGGGGGGCCGCCGCCGCGCAAGCCCCGCGCAAAGCCTCCGCGGGCAGGCCGGGCGGCTCCGGCCGCGCCAGGAAAACAACAGTTTGCATCTCACCTGGGGGCGGGGGGGCAGGCTAGCGGGGACCCCCCCCCCCAACCCCGGCTCCTCCCCCCCCCAGGCCGGCGGCGCGGCCCAGCCCGCCGCTGCAGCAGCTCCGCGGCCGCGGAGCAGCGCGGGCGGCGAGAACCGTCGGGGCTGCGGGGAAGGGGGGGCGCGGAGGGGCCGCTCACCTGAAAGTGCCTCGATGGCCTTCATGGCCCAGCTCTCGTCGGGGCAGTCCACGAAGGCGTACCCCGTCTTCACCAGGAACTGGCCCGAGAAGGGGATCTTGGAGTCTTTAAAGAGACTTTCCAGGTCGAGGGGGCTGACGTTCTCGCCGAGGTTGCCGATGTAGAGCTTGTTCATCTTCCTGGCGGCTCGGGGAGGCGCGCACCGCGGGCTGCAACCCTCGTCTTGCGAGAGGAGGTGGGGAGGAAGGGGGAAATAAAACAAAATGCGATGGAGGAAGGAGAGAGAGAGAGGACGGGGGAAGAAAAAAAAAAATCAGATCTGCAGCTTGTGTCCCTCCCTCTCTCTCTCTCAAGGGGTAAAAAAAAAAAAAAAAAAAAAAAAAAAAAAAAAAAAAAACCGTAGCCAAACGGGAGCCCTAAGTGCCTGCCGTGCTACCCGGGCGCATGGGGGGCGCGGGGGAAACACCCAGCGCCGGGGCCGCGGATGGCGGGCTGAGGAGAGGAAAAGGAGGAGGGGAGGGAAAAAAAACTACTTTTTTTGTCTTGCCCCCAAGCCCCTTTGGCAGCAGCAGGCGGACTATGAAAATGTCACACTACGTGCGTGCAGGCGCCGCCTCTCAATGTAAAAAAAAAAAAAAAAGAGAGAGAGAAGGGGAGGGGGGAGGGAAGGAGGGAGGGAGAGAGAAAAAAAAATTACTTGAATATTCCGGCTTTTTGAATGAGCCACGTGTTCAAACTACAAATCAACTTCTCACGTGAGGAATCCCAGCTCTTCAATTAGCGAGTGGATGGGGCGCGCACACACACACTCGGAGGAGGAGGAGGAGGGCCGGGGTGAAGGACGGAGGGGGGGTGGGGGGAGGCTGGACAGGACAGAACAAGTTTAGAGAGGGCGGGGGAAGGGGAAACCGGAGTTGGGTGGGCTCCGCTCTGCGCCGCCTCTGCCCTTCCGCCGGGGGAGTCCGCTCCGCGCGCCCCCGCCGCCCAAAAACGGCTGGGCGGCCGCACCTCCCCCCGTGCGAGCGGGGTGTGATCCCGGGGAGGGAGGGGAAAAGGCACCGCAATGCCCGCCCCCCCGCCCCGCGCCGCTCCTCCCCCGCCGTGCCAGGCTGTGGGGATTATTCATTGGGGTCGTGCCTGGGCGATCCCGCTCCCCGGCACTGTGGTGGGGGGGAGGAGGAAGAGAGGGGAGAAGAAGGAGAAGAAGAAGAAGGGGGAGGGGGCGCGGGTGTGGGGGGAGGCGGCGGGGGAGAGCAGGGATCCGCTCCCGCGCAGTGCCGCCGCGGCTGCGTGCTGGGGGGCTGCGCGGGGCGGGGGCGGAGGGTCTCTCCAGCCTCGGAGGAGCCCCATATGGTAATGTTTCTGCATTACTCGCAGTGCCCCTTGCGCTGAGCCTTACGGAAAGGAGGAGAAAGGCGGCGGGCGGGGGGGGGGGAAGAAAAGACAAAGGGGTAGAGGAGAGTTGAGGGACGATGAAGAAGGGGAGAGTCCTGGGGCGAGGGAGCCGCGCTCCGGGGAGGGGCAGGGGGGGTGGGGGGGGGACGGACCAGGCTCCGTTTCCATCTGGGTAATGGTGGACGGCGCGGAGGGAAACGCGAAGGCACCGTTGCCCTCGGCTGGTAACGGCACACAAAGGGATTTGGCGACCCCCCTCCTCCTCCTCCCCACCCCCCCCCGCCCCCGGCCCGGTTTAAGGAACCATTCATAATTCTCCACATTCGTACAGATACAATGGTGGGCTTGTGGGGGAGGGGTTTGGGGGTGTGGAGCCTTTCCAGTGCAAACAAAATGTTGCCTGAAGATGAAGAAAGGATACGGAAATGAAAGCCAGCACTGTGTTTAATATAGCGATCTAGTAGGTTTTGTTTAATAATTCAACGCACTTTAGCCGAAGGTTTCATTTATTCCGTGGTAGGCTTCTTGCGGTAGGTTTTAATAGGTATATCCATGGAAAATGGTTAAATACTTTTATTAGCGAGCAGTGAATGGATTTCCACATGTCCTGTAGTAGGTCTGGAAATCCGTAGTAAACAGGAACGCTTCGTAGTTTTGCGCCTAACTTCTAGCAAGTACACAATTAAAGACGGGTGATTTAAATCTCCTTGGAAGCCGTGCTAAGGGCAGGCTTTTGTCACCCCCGCTCCGGCCGCCGCAGCTCGGCGGTGGCGGTGGTGGTACGCAGGGCTCGGAGGGGGCGCGGGGGAGAGGGAGTAAGTCGCTGAAGATTTCTCTTGTGGTGGTATGATGCAAGGAGACATGTCTTACCATGAGGGTTGGAGCCCCAGACCATTGTGAAATTACCAGGGGCTGGGTGAATGTTGCGGCAAGTTGGAAATACGGCCCTTTTTGTTGTGTGCATCCAAGCGCCTGGCTTACCGAAAACCTAATATTTGTGATTTCAACCCATTGTTTAATCTCAGTGTAATTTCTGTGAACTTTTAATTGTCAGCTTGTGATTGAGGGAAGCGAGTGTTTTGTGTTCCACTCGTCAGAATTTAAGCACAACTTCCATTTTGTAGAAAATTAGCAAATAATTATCTCGGGGATAGAGAGAAATATTTTTTTTTCCCTACAGTATTAACCTGTTATGACTTTTCGATGCTGGATGTGGCATTTTTTCCTAAACTAATTTGTATTTCATAACCGTGTCCTGTGTAGTCTGGCGAAAATAAACAATTGCCTGTCCCAAGTTAAAACCAGCCCCCTCCAAACTACTGAATTCTTAGTTGAACTTGTGAAAGGAATTAGTCACTGTTCTTGCAGATTTAATTGCATTCTTTATAAATTTGGTTTGTACTGAATCTATAAGGCAGTCTGCATGTGCTCATTTCTACATGGTTGGTCTATAGCGTTATCTGGCATTTCCTCTTAAAACTGCTAAACGGGGTGCATGCATTTCATTTAATATTCTAGCTTGATAATCTGTTTTGCTAGAGGATTTTTTTTTTTAAGAAATGAAGATTGAGACTTCATGATAACAGTATGCATCAGTTGTCCAATAACATCATAAACCGCTTGGTAATCAGATGATTGGGAAAAAACCCCTTGGTTATTAGCAATCTCTGATACTCTGAAAACCTCTTGCTAATAAGCTGAAATATTCTCTGTAGAGCTAAATAACGTATAGCTTTGTTTGTCAAGAAGTGTGGGTTGGTTAGTGGTTTCAAGAGTAAATCCAAACCTTGGAATGCCAAAAAAGGCAAATCAACAACAAAAACTTGCTCGTGCTGCCTGACAAATCTCCGCTTCCTTGTACAGACAAACAGAGTTCAGATCAACTGGGCACTCCCAAACCTTAACGTTATTGAGAATACAGTTCTACAATTTGAGATGTAATTTATTTTGGCA
Source organism: Buteo buteo (assembly GCF_964188355.1). Taxonomy (NCBI): domain Eukaryota; kingdom Metazoa; phylum Chordata; class Aves; order Accipitriformes; family Accipitridae; genus Buteo; species Buteo buteo. Next base: position 36,569,374 of record NC_134172.1, read on the forward strand.
GTCACAAATCAAATGTGTGAGCACACATCAAAGCATTCTCACAGCTAACGTATTTTTCGAGCCACCTCTGTAAGAAAAGGCATTATAAAAAATTTAATTTTTCCCCCCGTATTTCAAATGTTTACGTTTATCGCCCCCCCAAACCAAGAAGTTAAAATACTTACGTAAATATTCTACACAAGGAAGCAAAGCCAGTCTTTTAATTAGCCAGGGCTTTTACGACAGTCTGCCATTTAGAATTTAAACTCAACCATGTGCTTCTCCCCACCTCCGGGGTGAGACACCGACAGCCTCCGCCGTGACCGTCCACCCCCTCCTCCACGGTCCCGGGCGGGCAGGGCGCTCCCTCCCCCCCTCCCCAGGCCAGGACCCCCCCCCCAAGCTCCCGCTGGGTTCCCCCCTCGGCGCACGGTGTGTGGGGTAGCACCTTGGACCGTCCGCAGCCTCACTATTAACCATTAAACGTCTTTTGGGTTGGGTGGGGTGTTTTTTTTTTCCTAGACTACCGCCGCCCACGGCAGGCTCCTGCGTGGGCTTGGGGCTGAGGCGCGGCCGCCCACGCGATGGGCGGCGGGGGCCGGGCAGCCACCACGGGGCGCAGGGGCGGCTGCCGCGGGGCCTAACGGCCGCCGGGCGGCCACCCGCCGGGGCCCCCGGCCGCCGCCCGCCGCTACGACGGCGGGGGGTGCCGCTGCCGCCGGCCCTGCCTCCTCACGGCGACGCGGGCGCGGAGCCGCCGCTCCTCGCGGGGCGGCCACCCCCGCCGACGGGACGGGACGGGACGACGGCGCCGACCCCGCCCCGGCTCGAGCCCCGCCGCGGGGCGCCCGCGCCCCCTCCCTCCCCCGCGCCGCGGCCGCGAGGCGCCGCCAGCCCCGGGGGCGCGGAGCCGCCCCGCGCGCCCAGCCGCGGGCGGCCATAGTAACTCGTAGTAAGCGGCGCGGGCCGTGGCGCGGCGCCGGCTCCTATTGGCTGCGCCCTGCGCCTACCAGCACCGCCCGCCGCCGCGGCGCGGGCGCCACTGGCTGCCGGGCGGGTGCGCGCGGCCGCCCATTGGCTTCCGCGCCGGCCCCTGCGGCGCGTGGCGCGAAAGCGGCGGCGGCCGCGCGGCGGGGGCGGCGGGGGGCGGCTGCCCGCGCGGCGGCGGCGGGGGGGCGGGGCGCGGCGCGGCGCGGGGAGGGGGCGGCGGCGGCGGCCAGGGGCGGGCAGGGACGGGAGAGTCGGCCCGCTCCCTCTCGGCGGCGGGCCGGCGCTTGTAAGGTGGTAAGTGGGTGCCACGCCGCGGAGGTGCCGGTTCCGGCGGCCTCCGGCTGAACGGCGGCGGCCGGGGCGCCGCACCGCAGCCGTGCCGCGGAGGGCGGCGAACAAAGGAGCGGCGGGGGCGCGGGCGCCTTGCGGGGAGCGCCGCTGGCTCGCTCCGCGGGATGCCCGGGCCGGGGAAGCCGGCGGCGGGTCTCCAGGGTCGGGGCGGCGGCGGGCGGCCCCTCGCAGCCGGCGGGGTCGGCGGCCCCGGGCGCTGGAGCGGTGCTACCGGTGCGTCCGGCCGAGGCGCGCACCGCCAGCCAGCCCGGGGAGGCGGCGGCGGCGGCGGCGTGGTGCCGGCGGGCGGTTCGGCTCCCGGGGCCGGGAGCGGGCTCGGCTCGGCTCCCCGCAGGCGGCGAGGCGGGCCGGGCGCTCCGCGGGGCGGCTGCCGGAGCACGGGGACCGGCTCCGCTCCGGCATGAAAGTTTGGATCTTTCTGCCGCAAAAAAATGCTGCGAAACCCGGTGGATTCGCAACTGGGAGCGCGGCGGCTGGCTGTGCTGGTGCGTAAAGGAAACCAACAAATCGCACGGTTGCATCGGAAGTTTTAGGGCTTGAGATGAAACACTGTAGCCAGCTCTGTCCGAGTTTATTCCAATAAAAAAGAATTACAAAGAAGTTAGCTGTCTGTGCTGTTTTGCTCACCGGAAAGTTGCAGGAATTCTTTGTTTTGTCGTGCAATGTGATCGCAGTATTGTTGTATTACAATAATACAAACAATTTCTAAACAAGTATTCCGGTACATAAAACATCGTGACCGTGGCTTAGAATGAATCTCTGCATGCTGGTTTGAAAGTAAGTTGGTTTTTGGTTTTGTTTTTTTTTTTCATTTTGCCCAGGGATCTCTTTATTCAAGTGCTGATTGCTCAGCTTATCTTATTTTCCACTTCCAAACATTTGCAAACATCTTGCAAAACAAAAATCTGACCACGTACATTTAAATTACCTGAAAATAGCTTACAGGTTTTTTTTTAATATAGATATACATATACACATAAACTTCTCATCAGTGTTCACTTTGCTTGGCACAGCTGGATTTAAAATGTGACTTTCAAAACAGAACTTATCATATTTCAGTTTGATATCTGAAACCTGAGATCTTTGCAATTGTGGTGGAAAAAGAATGTAGAGAAAATATAAATATATCATGTATAATGCAGCCAGACAAATTCAGAAGTTTATTTGATCAAGTGACAGGAAGAATTGCCAATATGGCTTCCTCTAGCTACAAAATATTTTGTGGGGCTTTTACAAGGAATGGATACCTGAAAATGAAGGCATTATTTCAGAAGTAAAAGTGTTTCTCACTAGTTAAGTGTATTTTAACTTGGTTCAGAGGGGGTTTTGTTCTGTTTTTGTTTTGTTTTATTTTCTTACATTTTGGAGAAATCAGAATATATTTCTTGTTTGCTCCTCCTTTGCCTCCTTTGATCAAGGAGCTCTTTTGCGAAGGGGGGGGGGGGGGAATATCAAGTAAGGGAATAAAATGGGGCAGCAACCCAAGCATGAAATCCCTTTGGCGAGAACAATGAGACCCTCCTCTCCAGAATCCCTTTTGCCTTCCTAGTATGATAGTGGTGTTTTCAGCTAGCACTATCATAGGTCTATGGTGAATTCAGCCCCAGGACCTTCCATATCTTAAAGTTATAGAGGAAGGGTGTTAAATTTGCTTTTTAATACCTGGTACTGGTTAGATTTTGATGCCCAGAGTTCCTTCCAAGTAGTCATTATTTATTAATAAGAAAAAATCTCCATCTCTTTCTCTAAAAACTCTGGTGTAATGCTGGCCTTTGAAGAAACTGCAACATTTTGGTTTTAATATTTTAAAAAAAATCTTATTTTTGAGATAAATTAGTTATTTTGTTACATTAGAGCAAAGTTGGTGATGCTAGCTGCTGAAGTTTCATAGTTTACAATTTTTTTGTTGTTTTAATTTAGTTGAATATCTTAAAATATATTTATTCTGTTACATGAGGCTGATAAGAATTCATTGCCTTCCAGTTCAGGCAATAGTTTGGTTTAGATTTTGGTTATGTCTTTTACAAATTTCGTGAGGAATAAGTGTTCCAATTTCGATGTAACATTCACAAAAATAGCTGTTTAAATTGGCCATTAATACGTGTATTCTTTGAAGAATGTGGTCATGAATGTTTGTTTTTAAAATGTGTTTTCCCAACACAGTATATATTTTATTATTTTTGTCAAGATCAGAAAGCAACCTAATGTTAAATACAGTTGAGTTTTTGTTTCTGCTCTGTTTCTTAAGCAGACTGAATAGTTGAGTCTGTGAATTATAGAGTATATGGCAGTTTTAAACTACCTGTGAGGCTGAAGGCTGAGCTGCAGGATTGTTGGCTCCTCCTGTATCTGAATAATTTCATTAGGTCTTTTCAGTTATTCTTTATCTGGTTTAAAAAAAATTAGGCTTAGTCTTTTGTATTTCTTATGAAAGCCATACCATGTAACTGTTTCCTTTGCAAAGGGTTACCTTAGTATAATGTACATATTTTTATGTATAAAATGTTAGGGAACTTTGATTACAAGAGATCTATTTGGGTAGGTTTTGTCAGTATAAAATGGCTGGCACAATCTTTTTATATAAGGAAATACCTATGTTCCCCCCCCCCCCCAAGTTATAGTTCTCTGACAGTTAATTAGTCAATGAAGTTTGACCTTGTTTTTTTTCTAAAACATTTTATGCACAGCCTAGTTATCGCCAAAACTAGCTAAGTCAAGTAACTAGGACTTCTACAAAAGTAAGTATTTAAGTAGGAGAAGAGAGATCTGTAAAACAAAAATCTCCTGCACCCTCATAAGGCATAGCCTGTGAAAATAAATACAAGTCTTAGTCTGGCAAAATTAAAGTGCATACATATAGCGTTACTTTCATGCTAATTAATTCCTGTTTTAAAGCTCAATTTACATTTCAATTGAGCAATCCTTGATACAACTGGGGGCACACAAATATATCTTGGACTAAGTAGTAGTTTCTACAAATTTCAGATTCCAGTTTTTCTTCAAGAAATGTTTTTGGTTTCTGTAAAGTTTTGCAACAGTAAACAATTTGTCTGAGCTTTTAAAGTGCTGCTTAAACCAAAGTTAGAAAATCAAGTAGGAAAACATGAAACAAATTATATATTTAGGTAAACCTAAGCCTGCAAATCTATTTTGAAGCTATTTTTTGCAAGCCTGTTTTGAGTCCATTGTTTGAACGTATAGTCATGCTGTAGGAGTGAGACTGAGCACACAGAATGCACACTAACAAAGTACCATAATGGGGTCACAGAGGCCAGAGAAAAAATTCAGCTTTCTTGCATCAGACCTGTGATAAAGCCCCAGCCTATATGTAAACAGTCAGTGAAACATTCTCATAGGCAACAGCTAGAGGCAAGGCTAATACCTACATTATTTGCCATAAGTTAACAATGTAAAAATATAATCAAAGTTGTGTTAGCAAAGAAATGCCAAAATTGGTTTATTTTCATTCTTTGGATGGAAAAAAAAAAAAAAAAAGTTAATTGCATGCTTCAGTCTACTTTCTTACGTTAAATAATGGATCCAGGAAAATTCAGAAGTGTTTTGTACTCCTCTTTTTTAGCTTTGTGGGGGTTTCTAATATTAATGCTCAATGCTGAAATCCTTATTTTGAACTGAAATATGGTTCTAGTCAAAATATGATCTTAATTTTTTTCAAAACAAAAAAATCCAAATATCAGTTCTGATGGCAATGAAACATAGACATAAAGTAACCTAATTGAACTGAGTGTTCAAGTTGCTTAATTAAACCCTGAAATTCAGGAAATTCTAGTTAAATTTCCTGCAGTGCTGGCAAGTTAGTAAAAATAGAGCTTTCTCTCTTAAAGTAAAAAAAAAAAAATAAAAAATTAAATCTGTATTTCTTAGATGATAAGAACAAATGGGGATGTTTCGTATCAGTATTATAGTCAAATTATTTGATTGAATATAACTTCTTAGCATCATGACTTTTAAATTTTAATCGCACATTTTTAATGCTGCCTTGACCTCCAGGAAGCTAAAACTAGCCCAAATATTGCTAGTTTTGAACGTGCATATGTTTTCAGCAAGTTGTGGTTATTTACTTTGAGAAAGAGAAAAGTGTGGGCAGAGGTTGTTAAGCAGTGGAAAGAGTAAGACAAAAGTGTTTCCTGGCTCCGCTAAGTCAAAGGCCAACAGGTGCCCTCTCAGTTTCTTAGGAAATCGCTCCCTGGCCTGGCTAAAAGGTTATGCTCACAAGCTGCAAATGGGTTTTTCAAATGCTGGCTTTTGAAGAAACAGAACAAACCAGATCAGCTTTCTGGATGCAAATGCTGTCAACCTAATTTATGGTTTTCCCCATGTCCTGTAGGTAACTTGCAGAGGTTCAAAACTAACTTCGAAGTGGTTCATGGGTGTATTCCAATGAGAAGCAGTGAAATGCCAAGTTTCAAAGCTCAGTTGTCTTAATAATTAGGAAAGAGGGAACAATCCTTTCTTTTCCTATAAGAAAGATACATTTTGCCCCATACATACTTCCAGACAGCTTAGAAACTGTTTTGAGCGGGAGGAAAAAAACCTTGACAAACTGTAGCCCAAGGGAGGATTTTGTTTTCTCTATAAATTATGAGTGAAAAAAGGAGTGAGAAAGATACGAGGTTTTATACCTGAAATCCCCACAAGAACCCTATTGTGCAGACATGCACTGTTTCCATCTGCTGCAAATGAAGTTTCAATTGATTAGTTTTATTCTTATACAAAAAGTTGGGGTTTGTTTCTTTTTTTGTTGTTTTGGTTTGGTTTGGTTTTTTTTCTAATGTTGAACATCTTGTTGCAAACCTATAGCATAAGACATTGTATCTGTGCATGCATGGTCTCATCTTAAAACTTCTGCAGAGCCTGATGAAGAGGCAAAACAAGCCAGGACTTGCTCTGCAGTTCTGAAGTTGTAGGTCAAGCAGTGGAAAGCTCTGAACACCTTCGAGATCTGGTTATCAAATGACTCTTTCTGGTTGTAAACATCATACATGTAGAACCCGTACTCAAAATTTAAGAATATATACTAAATCCAGGGTTTATTTTCAAAACTGTTGAATTTCTAAATTAATAAAGCTAATATTTTCTTTTGGATCTGCATTGCATTTTATAAGCATATAGTTTTTCTCCTGTATTAATCTGTTCTTGCTAAAGTATTAATTTACTAATATTTTTTACTAACACTTTCTCTGATAAGTTTTTTAAAAAATTATGTAATGTTAAAACCAACTTTATAGATTATATCTTTGTTATTATTGTTCATCTTATTTTTATACAGTTTAAGGATACAAACATTCTTAAATCCCGAACAAGTACATCTAAAATTAAGAAATAATCTTAAAAAAAGAATCAAGAGATAGTAAACAACAGAGTAAAATGAAAGGGGTGTTCTGTTGTTTTCTGCAAGAGGTGAAACATTTCTTGCAGTTAAATACTGAATACAGCACCTAGTCTTTCCAGGAAATCCATTCTTTTCCATATCTGTTTTCACATGGTCCCTGAAATAAACTGGGAATAAGTTTTAGATATGGCAAAACATTGTATTCCTGACTGCACTAGAATCCCCATCAATGACTAACCAAGTGACAGATGAAAACCTTTCCTTGCCTTGGAGTGAGAACCTGCATTATGGTTAGTTGCTATTTTAAACTCTGATCTATATGTAACTAAATTAAACGGAAAACAGCACCAAGAGAGATTAACACAAAATCTTAAACCCCTGTCAGCTGTGGCCAATGTTCTCTCTTAACAGCAAGGAGTTGTCCTAAAATAAGTATGGGTTCCTTTCTAGCAAATTTCTTTTTTTTTTAAGAAGTTCAATGATTCTTAGCCAAAAAAAAAGCTCAACAGTGTAAAGTTGTAAGAAACATCCTGGACAGAAGTGGTGGGGCTGCCTTTGACTGGAGACACCCAGGTCCTCGAGGAAAAATAGAGCAAGAGTGGCCAGTGCAGCTCATTAGCATCACAGACGAAATGCTGCCTCGTCTTTGACACATCCCAAAGCACCTGCCTGTGGGCACAGAGAACGGCCCTTTGGGAATGGGGGAAATTACCCTTTTTCCAGTCAGCATGTAGTATTTTATCAAAAAGAACAGCCATGCCCCACCAACGGAGTGAAATCTACACTGGTACCGTGGGTGCTGGGTGGCTGCGGGTACACCATTTTATCTCCCAGATGTAAATTTTCTGTATCCCTGTCTTGCTATGGAAGTCCCCGAACAGAGGCTGGATAGAAACGTTCGCTACCTGCTGAAACCCAACAGATTTAATGGCATTTACAAGCCCATTAAAGAGGTTCTGCAGCCGCATGGCCAACCGAACAGACAGTTTGAGGGCAGGAGCGGAGCTGGGGCTGGTGCAGGCACCCTCCCGCTGCTTGACCGGAGCGCTCCTTGGGGTGCACTGAGCTCACCTCCCTCCAGCTGGGCAGGTGGGGCGCTGGCTGCAAGGACCCTACGGTCTACCCCCCAGAATGGGTGGGCAGGCTTTGCAAAATGGCCGGGTGACGCTTTCCCCTCCCTTCTTCCCCTTTGAGAGCAGCGCTCGCCACCTAAGGAGTGACGAAGAAGCCTGCCAAAGCGTTAGGGGACCGGCTTCCTTGGGGAGGTTGAGCGGGGAAGACATCTTTTTCTGCCTTGGGAGGGGAGGGAAGGGCTGGGTGAGGCAGAGCTGCACCAGCAGATGCCGAAGGTTGACGCCGCTCGGGGCTCCTCGGGAAAGCGGGAGCGGGGAGCGGGGCTGCTGGGGGCGAGGGAGCCTCCGGGGTCGTGGGACGCTCCGTGGCATCTCCGCCGGGCTCCCTTCCCCTCCAGCCACCCTCGGGTGCTTTCTGGGGCGGGGGCGGGGGCCGGTTCGAGCGCCGAGGTCCAGCCCGCGGGCGCGGATGGGCAGGAAAGCCGAAGGAGGTGGGGAAGACCCCCCCCCCGGCCCCCCGTAGCGCTGGCTCGCCCGCAGCCTCCGGCCCCACATGGCCGGGGAGCGGCGGGGCGCGACACTCGCCCGCCGGCCGCCCAGACAAAGCCGAGGGAGCCCTCCCTTCCAGAAACGGCCGGTGGGGCTTCCCGCGGGCTGCCGCCGGCCGGGGGGGTGGCTGCCGGACGGCTTTGCCCGAGGGGCAGCGGCCTCAGCCCCGGCGGCGGGGGGGGGGCCGCCGGGACGAGCCGGCGAGGCCCCCCGAGGCCCCCCGCCGCCCCTCCTTCCCCAGCTGCCCGCTGCTCTCCCATCCCCCCTCGGCAGCCCGGTGTCCCTTCGCACCCCACCGAAATCCTGCCGCTGCCCCCCCAGCCCCTGCCCGCGCCGGGGCCGGGGCCGGGGCCGGGGCCGGGGAGGGCTGGCGCCTTGCGGCGGGGGGCCCCGGCTGGAAAAGGGCCGGGAGGGCAGCAGCCACTGGCGAACACGCACACGGTGCCTTCTGGACGATGCTCCTTTGCAGTAGCCACAAAAGACCGGGAATAAAAACAGCGGAGGTCCTGGTTTCAAAGCAGCGGGAGAAGGGAAGGCACCAACATTTTCCTTCAGCGTTGACCTCACGGAAGGTGCGCTAACCTCGCGCCAAGGGAGAGCCAAACCGCCCCAAAATGGTTTAGCATGTGCGTGCTTCACATTAGCAATTCACGATTGGCTCGATCCATATTTAAATAGGGACGTTATTAAGCTTGTGCCTATTCAGACATACGCCCCTAGCAGGGGTGCTGGCTTCTCTTATTTTCTTTGGCTGTGGTCTTGAAGAGAAGATAGCGCAGCTGGAGGAAGAGCGTGTACGCGTGTGGTTCCCAAGAAAGTGGATTTTACATCCCTGCCTAGACAAAACACACCATCCTTCCCAAGTGCTATAGGTAAATCTGATCTTAGAAAGACTGATGTCCTAAGGCAATGATTTTCAGAGCGTTTCCTTTTCCTCCAGAAAAAGCCAAAGGGAAAAGGGTAGCAAGCACTAAAACAGAGAGCAAGTCACCTTGTGGGAGATGTACCCCACAAAAAGGCTGGATTTAACACACTCGAGGTACTGGCACAGTCACTGCAGACCTGTTCAGCATCTCTTTTTTTCACAAAAATACAGTCCTGTCCTCCCTGATGCCTTCACATTCACATTTTCAGGGCAACAGGATCCTTGCTGTCCAACACAGGAGGCTAGTTGTGAAGTCTGATGTGTATTTACACAGAAAGAGCGTGACAAACTTCTGGTACTGCTTATTTTCATACCCAGCCTCTACTCTCCTTTGCCCAACTCGTAGCCACGTCTTTCCTGTTTTGGCTGATTTTTTTTCCACCCTGCTTCCCTTTTCAACTATTGATCTTAAGCTCCCACCCAGTTTTCTTTCCCCAGCTGTTATCCCCTGCCTCCCAGTCTCTCCACCTGCCTCCCTCATCCTTACTGAACGGTATTTTGTGCCTCCATCCCTCTGCTCCTTAAGGGGAGTTTACTTCAGTCCTGTTGTGCATCGGTACCCATGTCCTGTGGCAGGAGTTTTACCCTACCGCCATCCTGATCCATGCCGGAAGGCTGAAGTCGGAAAGTGAAGGCTTTTGTCAGGATTTCTATAGACCATTCGTGCCTGGGGAGCCCTGTGCAGGGCACCGCCTTCCACCTGCTTTTAGACTTTCCCGCAGAGTAGCTGGTGCAACACTTGTTCCCATCAGCACAAATGTGCTTGTTCTTTAGGCAATGAACTATGGGGAAAAGCAGTCCTCCTGCCTCTGTAGGTTTCCTCCTTTGGAGGGCTCCCACTTGCCTCTGAGAACAGGTTTGGTGAAAGTCAGGGTATGCTGCACCCTTACTGCTGCTCTGGGGAAACCCTGTGTGTTCAAGTTAGGTTTTGGAGAGGGCAGAGGAGCAGCAGCACCAAGGGGCGGTGAAAGACTGGTTCAATATAACATGCCTGAGCAGTCCCTTCGGGGGATTGTTCTTCAAAACCCGTGCTCAGTTGTTTTACAGCTCTCTTTTGATGACTGATCTCCTGTGAGTAGGACTCCAGTGGTGGTAACATCTCACCAGAGGTTTGGGTGGAGCAGCTGTGGGCTCGGGGAGCTGCCGCTGATGGAAAAGCTGGGGTCAGCATGCTCTCAAGCTCAGGCAAACGCTAGCTACAGCAGAGCCAGTTTCTGGCAAGAAATTGGCACTGTGCTGGAGAAGAAGCAGTACAGACCCTGAGCCGAGAGGAGGAAGTTAAAAGCAGATGACATCTTTGTGGGTTTTCAGTAACCGATGTCTGACAGGAAGAGCGAATTCATGCCAGCATAAAGGAAAGAAAAAAAGGAGGAGGGCAGTGGTGAAAAATCCATATTGTTCACTCAGTAACTAAAGAGTCGTCTGACTCCAGAAGAAAAACAATGTATTAGTTGCAAGAAGAAAAATAAGACTATTTCTGCAGCTCTCTCTGAAACTGAAGTTTTGCTTCTTTATTACTCCTACCCCTTTAGGACTGTAAACATCACCTTGTCCTCTCTGCAAATCTCTCTGCTGTTTTGAAATTTTACGAGTTCCATGGTTATTGATTCAAATGTTAATAGTTTGTACTCAGCAAAATACCATACAAATGTATTCAGCACAAAACAACTTTCTGTAATAAGAAACTTCACTGTAGCTGGAGGCGAGGAGGTGACTTAGGTCTCAGTGCTGCAGAGAGATGAGGGGACACTGAGAGGGCTTGGCAGGTAGGGGGTCTTAGCACTGATTGTGGAAAGTGGATCAAGCAGAAAGCTCCAGGTAGTGTCATCCACTGCCAGAGGTGATTTCTTGGACAAGCATAATGTCTTCTGCATCTTCATCCTGCTCAGCCCAACTCTCCTCCATAGATAGCGGTCGCAAAATTTCCACAGCCACCTGCTCTCACCGTGGTGAGATCATCCCCTGGTGTGTCCCAGAATTTCCTCTCTCCACAAACCATCAGTCTCCAGATTCTTCTGTTCCCTGTGTCCCCCACATACATTTCCTTCCCTTTTTCCTTCCTGCTTCTTCAGTAACTTCCTGAGCTACTTCCAAATTTTCCAGTTTGCACGGCCGTCTTCAGCCTTGCAGCTTGTTTTCCCCTCTCCTTGCCCATGTTCCAGTACGGTTTAGCAAAGAAATGAGAAATTCCTTCCTTACACCTCCTTTCTCTCTTTGCTTCTGGTGCATTTGCTATTCTTCCCACTGCTGAAGCTCATGAAAGCTGTTCAGCTTTTGCCACACACCCAGATGACCAGCAAATCCTGCCTGTCTACCTCTTCTACATGACACTTTTTCTCTTGCACCTTTGTCAAGGAGGAACTGTATTTTGAGTATAAAGGCGATGCTGATTTAGGTAACATTCTCTCGTGTTAGAGAGGAAGACCACCTTCCCACCGAAGGAAGGGAATCGAAGTGGAGCCTTCCCCGATTAAGCCCGAGCTGATGTACCTGGTGACATTTTGGAAATTCTTGGGTAGCTCTTCAGAGTCCCACTCACATTCCTCACGATTAGTAGAAGATTATGGGAAGTTTTTGCATGGATATCACTGTCAAGAAAGTAAGCTGGCAGCACCCTTCAATGAGCAGTTGTCGTGCTGATATTTAAGAAGCCAACTCATAAAATTATCACTATAGCCACAGAGGCTCATCTTTCTCACCCAGCAGAAGTTAGAGAGGAGACTGTGACAAAAAGACCTTGGTAGCACTTGGAGCCATTAGAGTTTCGGGGCTGCTTCTTCCCTGGAGCTGTTATTCAGCAGGGACTTGATGCTGGTCTGCGCTGCTTTTCAGCAGCAAACGGGTCAAACAGCTGCTCGGATGCATTTAGTTGCCTCTGACACGCTGTCGGTAAAAGGCAGCGAGACAGCACAGTGTAGTCGCGGTGGAACTAATGAGCTAAAAGTAGAAAACAGGAGGAGACAACAGCAGGTGGCTTCGGCAGGCGGGAAAACGAAGGGTTATATTTCCACATGCCGCAGAGGATGATTTTAGCTATTCGGGTAGGTATTCCGGTGGAAATCCTCTCTGCCGCTCACCAGGCTCAGTGGGAGACCAGCAGAGACACTGCTCTTAGACCCTGCTTACGTCCCCATATCCCTTTCACCAGTCCCGGTGGGGTGGGTGGGTGGTGAAGCCCGGAGCTGGATCCATCGACAGCTGCTCTCTCCGTTCAACCAGAGACGGTAACAGCTCTCTCCTTCGGTTTTGCTTAGCTTCCCCATGCGGTGTGCTGCGACGGAAGCAGCAGCCAGGAGTTACTTTTTCCTCCAGAAGCTGTAGAAGTGAGTGGGTTTCATCTTTGGGGCACAGACCTTGCCAGAGGCAGCCATCGCTCTGTCACCCGTAGCCCACGGGGTGACACGTGGAGGTGGCTGGCAAGCTGGGGCTGGCGGGGAGCGCGGCTCCTCCCTCGGCACCGTGCGGCCGGAGGAGCTGGGAGGGCAGGGGACAGAAGCCAGAGGCTCGTCCTGAGCGGGACAGGGATCGCTGCGACAGGCGTTGGAGGGTTGCGACTGTCGGTCTGTCCCAGGCAGGGCAGGAGGTGCGAGCTCTCCGCAGTGCTTCCAGGGACACCTTCCCTGAGCTCCCTCCCTCTGTGTGCTTGACAGGACAAGGGGACAAAGGGAAAGAAAACAGAAGGTGTTGCAGGAAAATTCACCCAGACCAATCACCAAAAGGGAGCAAGCTCTTGTACAAGCCGGAGAGGTTTCTTACAGTGTCCTTGTGGTAGGCATAATTTTGCCCTCCCTCAAACACCTGAGTAACTTTGTGCTCGTAAGCCATCCCAGTTACACCTCTGGAACCACACTGCTCCTGTAAAAGAGTGTGCAAACTTTGCCATGATGTTACTGAAGGGGAACTCCTGTACTCAAATCACCTGGAAGCAACAAGTACGTTTCCAAACTTGTGAAGGTAGCAATGGCCCCTTCAGAGACAACACGCAGAGCACTCCAGAGACGCTTCTCTGCTTCTTCATCCTTCTGCCAAAAAAATTAACATAGGGAATGGGTTTTATTCATGTAAAAATACATACCTTACGAAGGGGATATCTTAAACACTTGGAGTGTCAGTAGTTTTGCTTAACATCACATAATGCGGTGGCTGAACAGGGTGCAGAAGCCACAGAGCAAAAGAGTGTCTCAACTCAAGAGACAAAATGCAGAGGTGGGAAGCCATCAGACCTGTTCTGCTCATCCTCTGCTAACCCAGCCCTGCTCATCCTCAGAGTAACACAGACTATCTGCATGGAGAGACAGACTGACACTGTCTCAAAGGGGATATTTGGTAATTTGGACTGCTTTTTTAAAGAGGGTAGCACCTACGACACCTTGGAAGCTGACCATTTAAAAATTCTGTTCGGTGCTTTTTTCAGGGCAGGAGAGGGACAGGCAGAGGTGAGATGACTCTCTAAGAGTGATTACTCCAGGCAGTGTGGGCTTGGAACCAAGTGATGTCATTCAGAGTGTTACTACACTTTAGATAAATAAAACCCCTCTGCTAAGGATGGCTGAACCTCACCAGTTTTGTTTAAAAATAAGAACATAAATAAATACTACACTGTTTTGCCACACTTCCCAGTCCATTGCTCTAGTGAGCCAGAAGAAGCTGCAGCTGTCTCCAGGAAGCAAGTGGTGGGATACATTCCTCCTCCCATCCTCCTCCTCCTCCTTCCTCTTCTCAGCACCTCTGTCTCAGCAGACTAACAGTTGTCACAGGGATTTACAGAAACTGCACCTATTCCAGGAGAAAGGGAATCACCATTAACATTTCCTTAAAAACCAGGTATACCAGATGTTCTGGTCAAGAAAAAGACAAAGACGTGTTTTAAAAGATCAGAGCAGTTGAATGCAGGCTGGAGCAGAGTTTGGTCTTACTCGGACAGGCAAAGGCTGGGGTCTTGCCCCCGGTGACACGTGGAGTGCCGGGCAATAACTGAAATCGCAGCCATGCTCCCCCTCTCACTCTCGCTGCGTCCTGCCTGGAAGGATGAGTCCTCGTTGCTACGGACTGTCAGTGGGTTTCTGACCACAGGGTAGGGGAAAGGAGCTGCTGTTTTGCTCCTCATGTCACAGTGGAGCAATAAGAAATGCGTTTGAGTGACATATGTCACTAAGGGCAGGACATGACAGTTCCTATTTGTCTGTCATTAACCTGCCCCTCATCTCTAGCCTTACTGCAGGAGTCTTCTCTGTGACAATGCCTGAAGGATGCCTGCAGATCTACCTCCTCCAGATCTCTGTGGTGCCCACCTCATTAAAAAACCTTCTCTCACATTGGCTTTCTTTCCCTGCTAAGCTCCAAAGCTGACGTTAATGCTCTCCAGTTCCTCAAAGGTACGTTTCTGCATGGGAAACCCCATGTTCTGAGGCAGGTTAGCCATCCCCTGGCTTCAGCTGGGGTAGAGTTAATTTTCTTTCTAATAGCTGGTACAGTGCTATGTTTTGAGTTCACCATGAGAAGAATGTTGATAACACACTGATGTTTTCAGTTGTTGCCAAGTAATGTTTATACCAAGTCAAGGACTTTTCAGCTTCTCGTGCCCAGCCAACAAGAAGGCTGGAGGGGCACAAGGAGTTGGGAGGGGACACAGCCAGGGCAGCTGACCCAAACTGGCCAAAGGGGTATTCCATACCATGTGATGTCATCATGTTCAGTACGTAAACTGGGAGGAGTGGGGCTGGGGGAAACCACTGCTCAGGAACTAACTGGGCATCGATCAGCGAGTGGTGAGCAATTGCATTGTGCATCACTTGTTTTGTATATTCCAATTCTTTTATTATTATTATTATTGTATTTTTTAAATTATTATTACAATTATTATTTTCTTCCTTTCTGTCCTATTAAACTGTGTTTATCGCAACCCACGAGTTTTACCTTCCCCCCCTGCCCCCAATGCTCTCCCCATCCCACTGGCGGGGCGGGGAGGAGTAAGTGGCTACGTGGTGCCTAGTTGCTGGCTGGGGTTAAACCACGACATTAGCACTAAACCGCTAGCTCTTCTGCTCATTCCGCTGTGGGGTTTGGGCTCGGGATCCCTTGCAGAGGGATAGGTCCACAGCTAGCAAAAAAGTTTTTGCTTTTAGGTAAGTTTTGACATGCCCATTTTGCAGCAGACTTTAGCTGTCTTCATTTAGCTGGTTCTTCCATGCTTCTCCCACCCTGGATACTCCAGCCCTATTATCTACTTAATTCTCATTATTTTTGCTTACTTACTCCTTCTGTGCATTAGAGATGCCTAACCCACTTTCCCGTTTCCTACACAGTGTACAATACCCCAGAAAGTGGGACACTAGTGGCCATGGCAAGGACCATAACAAGAGAGAACTGTACGATGCCCACAGTGGAAAAATATTTTGAAGAAGCTAAAGGAGAAAAAAATTAAGCAAGGATCTGCCTGCTGTGGGGAGTTCCTTTCAAAAACAGGCACGTCCTTCA
Organism: Buteo buteo; assembly: GCF_964188355.1. Taxonomy (NCBI): domain Eukaryota; kingdom Metazoa; phylum Chordata; class Aves; order Accipitriformes; family Accipitridae; genus Buteo; species Buteo buteo. Next base: position 36,585,071 of record NC_134172.1, read on the forward strand.
TAGGTCTAGCAATTTCCCAGCTACCTGCCTCCATTAGTTAATTAAATTAATGGTATTCTTAGTCAAAGATGACTTGCAACAGTCACAAAGAAAGATGAAGAAGCAGGCAGCTGCTAGCCTTTGTATCCCTTGTTGTGCTGTTCCAACAGGTGATGAAGACTTCCTCTCTGTGAGTAGCTGGAAATCCGCTACTGTCTGGAGAATTTGTATCTTTATTGCAGTTCGGGAACTCAGGTAGAATGATCTCATCCAAAGTTTTCCCAGTTTGAAGTTTGGATACATCTGAGTTGGCTATCAGCCTCCTGGTTTCACTGTTCTCCCCTCTTCCCCAGCCAGGGCTCAGGATTTCTTTCACATGTCCTCTCTGAACGGGGTTTGACCTGCCCATGCCACCGCACGGGGCTCTGAGCGAAAACCTCCTTTTCTGCTTTTGGAGACCGCCGAGATGCACACGGGCACAGAGAGCCAGGGACACCGCGTTCATCCCTTTGCTCTTCTGGAGGTACACGTAGTAGACACCAAACCGTCACTTTGTGTTTTACCTGGACACAGCCCAGAGGTGCTGGCTGCAAAGTGTGGGGAGTGCCCGGCTGTGGGGTCCGAGCCCCCCGAGCTCGCCCTCCATGCCGGCTGGCTGCTACGCAGGCTCGCCTGGAGCCAGTGCCATGCTGCAGCACAGCTGTGCCTTGGATGAAGGCTCCGCTGACTCTTCCTCACGAGTGCAATACAGAAATATCTTTCTCAAGCTGAAAAGAAAAAGGTAGCAGACTGGAAGGCATGGGTAGGTGGTGTATGGCAAGGCGGGAGTTAAGCACAGAGGGAAGGGGCTGGCTGGCAGGAGGCAGAAGCAGACACAGATGCCGAGGTGGCTCTTCCCCTGTGCCCCTCTGTCAGAGGTGGGCACCGGGGACCCTGGCAAAGGACAAATTAGGGTTTTTATTCATTCATCTCTGGACTCCTCCATTTAAAAAGAAATGAAAATCAGGAGCCCAAGTAGCGCCTTCTTCCCACAGGACTCAGACAGCAAAATACGATGGCCACAATTCAGGCTTTCTAAACACTTCCCCTCCCCACAACCCAAACATGATACCAGTTACTCCCAGTGCTACTTGCCCAGGCAGCCACTGGAGCAGCTGGGCTCACAGCACGGCCAGCCAGGGCCGTGGGTTTGGGAGCTGCCCCAGAGCAGGGGAAGGAGCTGCTGAGTCCCCGGCAGGCCCAGGGCTGCAGCTCCCACTCCCCCTTCCCCCGCGAGTGGGGCGGGCAGAGGGTGGGGGTCCCCGGGGTGCTCCCGGCCGGCATCGCTCAGCTGCATGAGCGCTTCAAGCTTAGAAATGCTCGAGCCCTGGTTTTGGCTGAGGGAGCAGAGAAATGGGAGAGCGTTTTGTCTTTCCTGGGGCTGGGGGTTGGAGAGGTCCCCCCAGACCTTGCCCACAGCAGCAGCAGCAGCCCCCCAGCTTGGGGGGGGCTGGGCACGGCTGCAGCCCAGGGACCCCCGCTTGGCAGCAGGCAGCTGCGCTGGGGGGAGAGCGAGCCTAAGCCCACTTGGGTGCTACCGGGGGGAGGTTGGTGGGTTAGACTGTCCGGTCAGCCTCTGGCCTGGGCTGTACAGCATTTTGATTAACCCAGGGATAACCACTGTCTCAAGCGACCCCGATTTCTGTAGCAAAGATCCCAGGTTTCTCTGGCTTTGGAGAGCTAAACTAAAGATGCACTAAACCCCAGAAGTTTAAGGGAATACTAGAACATGGATTCTGTAATATTTTTAAAAAGTGTTGGCGTTTGAGCATGCGTTTCCAACTGCTCTGCAATGTGCAGCTTGCAGGCACTGCACGGGTGCTCAGCAAGGAGGGGCCCTCCCCACCAGCATTGGGGTGGGGACACCAGGTGCGGGATGGGACAAGCATGGGCTGAGAAACGGGGCTCAGCCCCTTCCCCAGACTGAAGCAAGCCGTCTGGTCCTTCATCGTCTGTGCCCATGTGAGGAAGAAACCTCTTGGTGTTTCAGTTCCAGAACTGGAATCTCTGGAAACACATCCTCTCCTGCAACATCTGCTTGGGACCGGATGGACCGGTCCTTAAGGATATCGCTGTGCACGTGGGGCCACTCTTATGTGTTCTGCATCTGTCAGTACTGGTATAGACTTTATAAACTTATTTATAGATTTATGTAAAGTTGTTTAATCATCTTTCACAGATCCTCTTGCAAATCGCCCACTGTCTTCCAAAGCTGGAACAGATCAAATAAAAAAAAATGATGGAAGAAGAGCGTTTATTAACCTCATCTTCATACATGGAAAACTGAGATTGAATATTCTGTCCAAGGTTACCCACGCAGGCTGAGGTAGGAACTGAACCTCCTACATTCCCACCACATTGGGTGACTCTACCCCAGCATGAACTTCCATTTCCAGGGAATATTCTCAGCTACATCAATATCTAGTCCAGTTGTTAACTTCCGTAAAACTTTGTCTTTTTATATTTTGAAGACCTATTGTTCTTGTCTCCTTTCTATGAAATCCTCAGACAGGTTGGCATGTGAGTTCCTTTTTAGCCTCTAGTAGATGGAAATTAAATACACTGTATATATGACTGGAAATCTAGACCTTAAAAGGATGTTTTATTTTAAAACAAGAAAAAATCCCTACACTTTATGTTCCACTGTGAGTGTGAGCCCAGCACTAGATTTTTGTTTTTTAGTGAGGCTTTGCTCTTGCTACCTTTTCCCTCAAGTGCTAGCAGCTAATGTGATGGTATCAAACACTCCCTGGGAGAGCCAGCTGCACCGGAGGGAGGGCCAGAGCCACCCCAGCCATGCAGCACCAGCCGCAGTTACTCATGCTGCCATCGCTGCTCAAGCAGATTTGGCATCAGCCACTTGTAATTATTACTTATGTTTGTCGTAAACTTATGAAGGACACCTCGACACAAGCAAGAAGCTAGTCTTCAGCTTGGCAAGTAACTCTTCCTTACCTGCTCTAAAGAGACAGGAGGCCTGCCAGATGTTCCTTTGGAGATGGTCCGCCAGGACAAGGCTGGCACCTTCGCTGTTCAGATGTCCACTGATACACGAGGAGGAATGCCTTTGGAACGTGAAATGCAGGTTAGGACCTGTTTTCTCCACCTTTTTTCTTCTCTTCTGGCCAAGGAGAGCAGAGCATTCAGTGTGCTATCCTGTGCACCACACGATGCGGGGAGGGAAGAAGAAAGCCAGTGGGAACAAGGGGTGCCAAGCAGCAACCCCGTACCTGGCTAGGGGCAGCAGCCAGGGAAGTCAGTGTTCTGCTAATGAGAAGCCTGACTACCTGTAATTAACCTTCTTCTAAAGTGAATTAATTGCTCTGAAGGAAGAAAAACTGTTAGAGGTGTTCATGCCCTGTGGAACTATACAAATAATTCAGTCATACTGAAGTTGTATTTGATGCACTGTTAAAATCTTGGCGTTTTGGGGGTCGGTTTCTTTGTTGTTGGAGTTTTTTCGTTTTTTTTTTTTTTAAGAGATCAGCTTCTAAGGATTTACAACACAACACTGTTAAAGCCACAACCTAGAAATCTAAATTGGCAGCTCCATATGGAAGAGGATCCTCACCCAGGAGGAATTCAGCTGTAAAGTAACCATGGGATTTGGCATCTGCGATTTTTCAGTGTGAAACAGATCACCTTTTAGTTTCCTAGAAGTTGCTCCTCTCTGCCCAATCCCACACTGAATCCAGTAGCCTGGAGAAAGGGAAAAACTGACATCTAGAGCAAGGAGCAGAAGGGAAATAGGAGCATTAGGAAAGCACGTTAGACAGTGGAAGTTGACAAGCAGGAGACAGCAGCTACTGACAAAGCCCTCCGTACTGTTGCCATCCTGCCGCAGTCCAGATCACACACCAAAATATCCCAGCAGTGCACGTAAGAGCCATCAACCAGTTGAATGTTCCCCTGATGAAGGCATTTTGTGTGTTTGCTGTGAGATTAGATACTACATGGTATTTGTAAAGAGCTGTGTTGCCAGCGTAGTGGAATCACTTGACATCAACAGTGATTTAGTAACCAACATTCAGTGGTTCTTTCCTGCACTGCTGCAAGAGCTAGGCGTCTGCTTCCACAGAGCTTACAAAAGATAGCAGAGCCACTGCAAATTATTAATGCCTAACATCATATAAATATCCATTACCTTTAGCCATCCGTCAGATTCTCTTTATCTCCATGAGTTTACAAGGTTTCTACCATGAGACAGAGAGGGCCAGCTTACAATTACTGAAGTACTGTAAATAAGCATCTCTCAAAACCTTGGATCCAGAAACCAAACCAGTAGAAGATTGGCTAGTTACCATCATGCCCAGAACAGGAGCAAAAATGGAGCAGTGAAAAAGAGGGGTCCAAACAGCCCATGATTCCTCCACCTAGAGACTTGCAAGATCAGTCTCTACACATCACTGATCCATTGCTCTACCTCATGGGTTTGTTTTTTTTTTTTTTTTTTTTTTCATTTAAAGCTAATATGAAGACCTATGCAAGCTCCAGTGATACATCTGTATGCAACTCAAGGAGTTTTCTGCCAGCACTTTCCTTTGGGGTAAACACTGAAAAACAAAGATACTGAAGCATCTTGGGGGGTTATCTTGTGCCTGTGCTACTTACTGCTGATGCTATATTCCATGTATTATGGGACTGGGTTGGCATAAGAAAATTCAGCCTGCAAGTTTTGGCAGATCATAAATCACTGAATTTGAGATGCTGTGCAGAGAATATGCATCCTGGTCCTAATGCAGTACTGGGAGAAGGATGAGGGTGGAATCGCAGATTGGGCTGGTGAAACAGTTATATCAATATTGGTTCTTAGTGACCACAATTCTCCATTCTTGATCCCTAATGTATCACACACCTTCACAGTTGGAAAGGTCCACCAAAAACAAAAGAAAAAAAAAAAGGGGGAACGGGACACAACAGAGAAATAACTGCTTTTTAAGCTTAAAAATTAATTTTACACAAGAAGCACCATTAGCCCTTTTCACAGTGGGAAACTTATTTCCACTGTAGCTACTTTTTTGCCAAGAACTGACTTAAAGAAAGGCTTGCAGATCTTAGTTAACAAAGATCATCTTCAATGTTTTGCCAAATAAATTTTGTTGTTGATTGTGAAAGCTATCTGCTATTAGATACCAAAGGCATAGCCCTCAGTTGCTACCACAAGGGTTAAGAAATCATTCCGTGTGAGGTGGTTTCTCACTTCCTCATGACATTCAACAGACATGCTGAAGTGGCTCATAGCCTTTGCTAGGCCATTAGTTATCTGCCAGTTTTTTAAATGAATGTTTCACCTTGTATATCTAAAGTAGTAGAAGGAAAAGTATTAAGGTTTATGTATTCCAGTTTAATAACAAGTTTAACCCAAACTGAGAAAGTGTGATGATCATGTTTTTTGTACTGTCTGGACATACTATTGATCTATTTAAGGGAAACTTTGCTTTTTACCTAAACTTGATATAAATGTATTTACAGCTCTGTATGAGATACACAAAAACATTCCTCTGCTGAACCTAGCATTCCTTACCCATCCATAGACAGAGGAAGTCCTACCTGAAATACTTTCTGCAGAAGTAAAATGCAAGCAATGCAAGAAATTATGTCTACAGGTACTGCAGATGGTGTAGCTTGAGTCTGCATTTTATGTTGTCCTTTACACTGCTGTTTAAAAAACAAGGGCACTGTGTGCATGAGGAAATTTTCTTCACATCATCTGCCCAACCAAAAAAAGTTGCTTTTATAGGAAGCAATAGAAAATGTTTATCCCAGATTGTTTTCCTCCTACTGCTCCAGAGAATTCACATTCATTCTAGAGGACTGCAGCAGCTAAACAAAGTAGGCTGATAGTAAGGGGCAGCAGTGGCGTCAGTACACCTAACTGTTCTGCCATTGTGAAGCCATGTGACAGAAGGTGCTTTTCCTCTTTCACATCATGCAGTGCCACAGTCAAATGCTTCGGTAAGTACTGCAAGACTGAAGGTTTAATGTCATTACAGGTTTGAAGTGTAGTTACATAGGACAAATGACAAAATGACAGCCTTAATAAATGTCACCTTATGCACATCATTTTATACACACACGCTCCAAAGTTATTTTGACCCAACATGTAAACCAGTATGACTCTAATTGTCATCAGGTGCAAATTTTCCATTACACACAGTCTCAGACTAGCATGTGGAGCAGCTGTTGTGAAGTTCTTCTGGCCGCCTCTTTGAAGCAACTGGGAACACAGTATGTTTAAGAGCAAATATTATCTTGCATATCTTAAGCCTAGAATTGAGGCTATACAAAAACTTACATGAACTGTCAGGTTATTCCCTGCAATTCAGTTGTGAATTTCAGCTTATTGTATACTAGCATGAAGTAGCACTAAGTTTTGTTACTTAGGTTGACTTCTTTTTACTTTGTTGCAAAGCTTCAGTATATGATCAGAGTTCTGACTAGGCTTGTAATTCCTTATCTAGAACTAAAGAAAAATATAAAAATGACTAGAGAAAGTATGTATCTGTTTAACTAGCTGTGTTTAGAGACACAATGTAAGAGTTACCCAGGTTATTTTATTTCATAAACAGAATCAGCAACTTATATAAACGGTGTTACTAAATCCATTCACAACAAAGCAGAGACAAGGCTCCCATCCTGGGGGAGAATGCAAGCCACAGAAGTTAAAGAAAACTGCTAACACAGAGATCTCTGTGCAACTGATCTCAGTTAAAGTAATAATAATAAAAATACACAAATGAGGAAACAGCTACAAATTATCCTTCCCATTTCAGGATTGATAGTTTTAGAAATGGTCATTTAAGTCTAACAGTTATTCATACATTACATACATGTATAAGTATGTCCAATACGGTAAGAACTACCACTTTCACCTGTTCTTCAAATGGACTGTACCACATCAGTCAACATGAAGTGCAAAATGCACCACATAATACAACGCTATTGCCACTTACAACTTTATATGGACTCATGACAAATAGGATTGTCAGGCTGTTAGGTTTAACTGTTGGAAGAAACAGTCTCCAAGCAAAAGATTGAGACACTCCTTTCTGGCTTTAGCTTCCAGGCAATAGATTTGTTGAATTGCTCCCTAGCTGACTAATACAACTTCTCAACCCTTGACAATTACAGGCCACAAATACCATAACCTGGCAAGAAGTAGCTACCTCTCTTGTTTCCTATTATTATAATTCCCTGAGTCTGAATGCCTCCCCCAACCAGCCCTGCAGCTATTTCCCATGCTTTTGCATCCAGTTGCCTCACTACTTCTGCACACTACTCTCCTTAGTTTTGAAAGAACAAAAAATTAAAAATACCAACAGTTCTCCATGTTGAGACTTCGACACTTTGGTTTACACAGAACAATTTTCTTAACATTTCCTAATTTGTCTGGATCACCAATAAATAGCAGTAAAATCAGAGTTGGAAGGTTATTTAACTTCAGTATTTCAGACCCTTTGCCTTCATTTTACAAAGAGTTTTCAACTGCAATTTATGGATAAAACATAATGGGATATAAAGTATTGAGAAATAACCATTAAGTTAGAACTTGTCACCAATTTCTCCTGGTATATTGTATCAAGCTTTTAAAATAGTTGGGTGTGTGTTAGCGTTTCTTTTAATTACTTGTTAATAGTTCCTGGCACTGACATTCAGAAATAGTTAACAAAATTACATTTCACATGCTTACCCTCTTAAAATTATGACAAACTCTTTTGCTGGCATTCTCTGACAATCAGGATGAAATGATTTCTGCTGTGAGGGCTTTGTAGTCCTATTCCTTTTGCTGTGCCAACACCAACATTCAACCAGCCACATGGCGAGTTATTTCAGAGGGCAAAAACTTGCCAGAAATCTCAACAAAGTCAATAGTGTTTCTCTCCTTAAACCACCTCACCACGACTCCAGCAAGTGCCAAAGATGGCACAAGAGAAAGCTGGGTTACCCACTCTGCTCAGCCATCCCACATAACCACATGCTGATTCTCAGGGAAGACAAGGCTCCTGAGAAGACAGATCAATGCTGACTTTATTATACATACAGCAATACCAAGTCTTGTTTAACCTATATTCCAAGGTGACACAAAATGCAGAACAAAAGACAAGAAAGCACATCTCAGTGGAATCAACTTTTATTGAGGGGAAAAAAGGTTTACATGTAGTTGTAGGTTTTTCCATCCATACTTTCAAAACTCCAAAAAGGACTGGAAACAAAACTTGCTTATTCATTATTGCAATACCAAAAAGTTGGTGATTTTTGTTGTGTTGTTGTTTGTTTTTTTTTTTTTAATGAACAGCAAATTATATAACTAATTGCTATGTTCAATAAATATTTTTATTCCTGCACCGATTAAGGGGAAATATTCAAACAAGTACAATAAAAACCCCAGGATTTTTACAATTTTAACTTCAAATGTTATCCACTGTGTAGCAATCCAGAAACTTTATCTATAAAACACAGCCTTAACTGAGTGTACAAGGATCTATTTTCCCAGTCAAAAACCAAATTTTGCTCTAGCTCAAATAGTCTACACTCAAAGCAACTACCTGACAAAAAAAAAAAAAAAATCCTCTGGTTCATGACTATCTAAGTAAATTTGTCATTACAGAAAAGGCTCAAAGTCATTACTTGTTTATCAAAGTAACAGGTAAACATTTTAACAGAAAGATTAACGAGTTACTTGGAAATGCAGGTTTATATCAAAGTATCTTGAGTGTGTATACTACGTATGACATGCAAGCTTTAAAAATAACAATGCTCTCTTCTGATTAGTCAGGAGTCCAATTGTTTAAAAAACAAAATAGGAATGACTTCCAAAATGTATCAGCACTTTGGGTTCTCCATTTCATTTTGCTTAAGATGTTTTACTACACAAAAACTACAACAATTACAATATTTAAGAGTATTAGAATAAGGAGGGATGGAAAACAGGAATACTTCAACTGAAAAGATGTATATTCTAAATGAACCAAAGATTTGTAAAAGAGCTGGATGGAGGACAAGGAAGGGAGGGTGGGAGGGAGAGCAGTAGGGAAGCTAAGATCTGAGCTTTGTATTTAAAAATCATGTCCTCAACTGTAACTCTTCTGATCTTCAGTAGCGCCCTGGGGGGGGGGGAAGAAAAAAAAAAAAGACAACACAATTACTATAAACTAATTGTACACATATCTCAACTTTAATGTGCCCAGCTTTTTTGCTTTCACATTCAGAATTTCTATTGATCGATTAATACTAGGTACAACATGGCTTAAGACAGCCAGATTCTATTTATTCACTTGTATTTACTTACTTGGACTATAGGAACGGGATCTTGATCGTGATCGGTATCGACTATAATAAGGCGATGGTGATCGTCTCCTTTAAAGGAAATTAAAAAAGAAACCCAACAACATCCATTATGAAAGAAGCCTTATTCACATCACTTCTACAGAACAGAACTATTTCCTTAGCACTGAAAGACTTGGCCTGCATGAATGATTTCAGCTTTATTTGGCTGTGGCTTACAGTTTTAACAAATGCTTTTGTATTTCTCTATTTGATGTGTTTAAAACGGCAAGATATTCCCAGACAAAGAATTTAATAAACTCTCACTAGCCTTTCAAACACATTAAGTGCTTTTCCACATGCCTACAATTCTTGTTGAACAACATTCTCTGAAACTAGATAACTTTCAAAACAGTGAGATGGTTATGAAATGTCAAGCATTAAAAAACCCATCTACAAATAACCCCTTTTTAATCAGCACTGTGTATCAGCTGTCCTTCGTTCTATATACAGCATGGAAAAATGAGTTCCTTTTCTATCTGTCCACTAGATTCATAGGGCACATACTCTACCTCCTTCAGGTAGCAACATTAACCCCTTGCCCAACTGTTTACTGTATAACTGAATTACATTAACACTGAATATTACGACTACTTTTATCCCACAAAACCTAATGTAGTGCAGCTTTAACACATAGCAAGCATGTATGCAGAATCTGGTGGCAAACTGAGTAAAATTTTTGCCACCTAATTTTTCAGTTTTTCCAGTAAGTCCACTGCTCCTACAGAAATAAAATAAAAATTAGGTACCTGTATCTGTAGTCATATTCTTCATATCTGTCATATCCTCTGTCATACCCCCTATCATAATATGAGTCACGGCGACGACCTGCTCCACCGCCACCACCTCCTCCACTGCTATTAGGGAAAAAGCAAAAAAAATTACTTCAGATATCTACTCTTCATCTTGATTTAATTATTTAAAAGCTTTTTTTAAGTGTTCTTGTAAATCAGACACTTAAAGATTATGCCATGAAAAAAATCTAACAATGAAACATTTAAAGTAAAACACCTTCAAAAAACCCTAGAAAACCCACCAGGGATTTGAGCCTAATTCCCATCAAAATCAAAGGTAAATGAGCACCTTAGTACTTCAGTAAGCTAAGCGTACATTAACCGACTGTGCTGGGTACGTGTTTTTTAAAAATAACTCCTTCAGTATTTTTTAATAAAGATACAATACACTACAGTAGGATTTAATAGTATATGTGAACCACAGTAACACATTCTTTATATTAATAACTTTGTGATAAAATACAATTGGCATAACTCTAAAATTTCAAAAAGGTATCTGTAGCCGTATTTCTTCAACCAGACTCCAAACATCCAGTTTAAATCTATTTGAGTCCCATTACAGGAAATGAATGAATCCTTACTGCGTTGGCCTGCCCATGTAGATGCCTGGGGTGGGTGTATGTGCTCTCTTGGTGATTGAATAATCCACCCGAATCCTCCTGCCATCCAGCTCCATGCCATTTGCATGCTCCATTGCCTGCAGGAGAGACAAGGAACAGGGACATGAAACCTGCAACCTACTGGTAACTATGGATGGCTATGCACAAAACACATTATTTTCCATCATAAAAACAAACCCTGAACTTGTTTTATTTAGACTGGTTAGTAGTGCCCCACTGTGGCGAATGGCTCATCTCTGTCCCCTGGCCTGTTTGCCGGCAGTGTTACAGGACTGCGCTGGGGTGCCAGAGTAACGTGACACGCAATTCCTTCTTAAGACAGCACGGTGCTAACCACTATCATTTTCCCTAGACTTTGTCTTCTACCCATCAAAGGTAAACTGAAAGACAAAACAGCTTTTTCTGAAAACTGCATCTTTCCTACCGCCGTCTCTGACCCAGAGGGGACGGGCGGATTCAAAAGCTGTGCAAAACAGTGGCTTCCTGTAGGGTGCATATGGCCGGATTACTGCTAGTCGGCTGCCATTTCATGCTCTCCCAGCCTCCTGCCATCTCCCTTACAAGGACCTACTCCAGCAGAGCTTAGTAAAATGGCGGGTTCAGCCTACATGGATACCTAATTACAACCTTCCTCCCCACTCACTCTCACAATAGCAGCTCACTAAAGCGATACACATAAGGGTCCGCGCTTGAGAAGCCTGTGCCTTCAGACCCGCCCGCAGCCCGAGCACACACTCACTGGGTGTTCTAGCCCCTGCTTCTCTAGTCTTTGAGAATCAATACAATGGCCTTTCACAAACTCAGAATCATGAAAATAGTTTTTCAAAGGAGCACAGTGTACTTTCGAGAATTAATTCATGCAACAGTAACTTAAAAAAAAACCAACCAAACAAAAACAAACCCACAACCTTAAGAATTTAACAATCAGTTAATGCTGAACTTAAAAGCTATTAAAGTTTACAAAGCAATTTTTTTTTTTTGATCCTTTCATCAGGTCTTCTAGGATCTCTGAAATACTAGTGCACACCACTTAGTTCATGACACCAAGCACAGCACATAACATTATTTTTATTTTTCATGTATGGAGAAGTGACACTGTTACAATCTTGAGTAATCACTTTGCTATTATTTAACTGCGAGGAACAATATACAACCTCAAAAAATGAAGGTGCATCTAAGTAGAGCATTCCCCCCCCCCTTTTTTTTAAACAATGAAACAAAAAACTATTCAGAAACGTAACTTTTTGCAGTTCTCTAACAAGAACCTTATTGAATTAACGCACAAGTTATAGAGGAAACAAAAATCTGACACCCATGCGATTTAACTGTGATGTCCCCAAAGGGGAAGCAACTGAATTATCACTAACCTCTTTAACTACACTTCGTTTGTGTTTTAATAATGCTGTTTATAACTATACTATATCGCCACCTAGTGAGTTCTGTTCCCATACAAAAAAAAAAAGTAACAACTACATTTAGCCAACTGCAAGGCAGAGCCAAAGTGCATTTCAAGTCTTTCAACATACACTAAAGTATGTTTTGTGAATAAAACATGATCATTAGCTTTAGTTTCCTAGCCTTGAGACTTTTTTTTTTGAAGTCTTGTTCCACAAGGATGATCTAAATTAAAATAAATCTGTGCACACATCCTAGGAATTAATGTGTGCACAAACCTAAAAATGAATGCTGCAAATAGCTTGCTGAAAAATTAGCTTCATGATGAAAAGCATCTTTCTGGAAATGCAGCAATATACCAGTTATCTTGAAAGGTAGGGAATTTTCTGCCTCATGGCATTTTCATGTCTGATCAACAACCTGCAGAGTAATAAGCTTAGCTAACAAGAAGCCACCTCAAATCCAGAACATCTGGCACATGTATCTATCTTAGTTAAAAGAACAAACACCTCTTTTAAGAGAAAGAGTTCTTTGACATAGAGAGCAGTAGAGAGAAGAGCAACATACCAGCAAGACAGATGAAGAATGAATTTTAAGACATGACTGTTTGTTTTGGAAGTACCAAGAAATGTGTTGTTTCAGTGGATAGTTCATAGTTACCAGTCTGCATGAAACTCACACATCCTGGTCACAGTGTCTAATGACCTACCCAATTAAAACTTTAATTTTCTTAGTTTTCAACAGCTGCCAGCAACAACTGCCAACTAAAAAATTTAAAATAATCAAAATCTTTAATAGATATACAGACATAACAAAGACTTTTACAGTTTTGACTGCATTCCCCAAATGCAGAAAAGCCAAAACCTACAGTAAGCCATTATGAATCCAACAATAATTGATAGTATGTATCACTCCCATTCAGTCATTAGCAACTGGAAATTCCTTCCAAAGATCTTTTAAAATTCTCTACATCATTCTTAATGAATGTGCACATCTCAAGTTTTTGAAACAAAATACTTAAGCTGACAGTATTAACTAACAACTGCTGCAATATGACTAAAAACCCTATTTGAAAACTTGGTTTCAGACAAGTGATACAACAGTATTTATTTTCTACAAAGGCTGTAAAACGTGCTGGTGATTCTAATTACTGACGTTTTTGTGTTTTCATTAGAATTAAAACAATTTATAATAAAATTTTGGATTTGTCACTTTTATTAGACTAGCTTGTCGTATTCAAAACAAATTTCACTTTGCTTTTCTTGCTCATTTTGGGTATGCATGAATGCTGTGTTAAGAACACTTAAATGTCAAAGGGAAAAAAAAATTGCACATTCACTCTAACAATGCAGAAGACACTCTCAAATACTGTTTAAGAGATAGAAGGGTATTTTCCAGACCATCAAATGAAACATTTTCAAAGAAAAAACAAATTATATTGGGATTTAAGACACACAATAACCTCTTAGAAGCCTTTAACTGTCAATAGTCCATTTTTATTTCAACCTGGATTTTCCTTCAAACAAGTGAAGGCTTTTGCAAGATGACAGTAAGCAAGCAAGCAAACAGGATTCCTATAAACACATACCATTAGTTTTGGTGGCAAATTCTAAGGAAAAATTGACTTTGCAGGCCAGAATACGCATCTATATGTTTAGAGTTAGAAAACAGAAAATGAGGATTGGGAACAGCACGTGTAATAATTCAATCTTAGATTACAGTTTTAAACCTACAGCAGCCTATCTATAGTAAGAAAACTCTGTCAAACACCTTACAGATAATAATCTGAACAAATAAGCAGTTCCCAGACTACAGGATCACAGCCTCCAGTGGCTCAAAACAGTTAGAAAGAAAGCATTAAATTCAACAGATTTCAATTTCATTTGATATTTATTACAGTAAGTGCTGTTATCCTGGTTTCAGCTGGGATAGAGTTGATTGTCTTCCTAGTAGCTGGTACAGTGCTATGTTTTGAGTTCACCATGAGAAGAATGCTGATAAGACACTAATGTTTTCAGTTGTTGCTAAGTAGTGTTTAGTCTAAAGTCAAGGATTTTTCAGCTTCTCATGCCCAGCCAGCAAGAGAGCTGGAGGAGCACAAGAAGTTGGCACAGGACACAGCCAGGGCAGCTGACCCAAAGTGGCCAAAGGGGTATTCCATACCATGGGACGTCACGTCTAGTACAGGAACTGGGGGGAGTGGGGTCAGGAGGATCGCCGCTCAGGGACTAACTGGGTGTCGGTCGGCGGGTGGTGAGCAGTTGCCCTGCGCATCATTTGTACATTCCAGTCCTTTTATTGCTACTGTTGTCATTTCATTGGTGTTATCATTGTCATTGTTGGTTTCTTCTTTTCTGTTCTATTGAACCGTTCTTATCTCAACCCACGGGTTTTACTCCCCCCCCCCCCCCCGATTTTCTCCCCCATCCCACTGGGGGGGGGGGGGGGAGTGAGTGAGCAGCTGCATGGTGCTTAGTTGCTGGCTGGGGTTAAACCATGACAGCTGTCTTGTACATGTATTAGCATTTAGGTGGACTAAAACAAGTTTTGAAACACTGAACTTTTAATTATATGCACAAACTTACACAGATGACTGATATTAGTTTAGCAATCAAGAATTCACTGAAAGAAATTAAATAATCTTTCAATCTGGATAATGCCACAAAGAGCAGCTTGGACAAGGAAATAACATGGGAAACTTCTGCAACCTGCCCTTTGGTCACTTGGGGAAGGGGAGAAGCAGGTAGAAGGGAGGGAGAAAACTTGACTTGGAAGAGTTAATGTCACAGTTACTTTACATTTCTACTATGGACTTCAAAATACCATTTGCATTGTACAGAAGATCATCAAGTCTTCATTTCAACTGCACCTAACTGCTTTGAATTACTTCAATAATGTCACATCACTACAAAGTTAGTTACATACAGACTGAATACACTTCAATAGTCAAACATAAACAATTCATGTTTGGACTCATTTTGAAAAATGTGTTTTCATGATATAAAAATAACTATCTAAGATACTCTCTTTTGGGGGGGCTTGTTTGTGTCCTGGTTTTAGCTGGGATATAGTTAATTTTCTTTCTAATAGCTGGTACAGTGCTATGTTTTGAGTTCACCATGAGAAGAATGTTGATAACACACTGATGTTTTCAGTTGTTGCCAAGTAATGTTTATACCAAGCCAAGGATTTTTCAGCTTCTCATGCCCAGCCAACAAGAAGGCTGGAGGGGCACAAAAAATTGGGAGGGGACACAGCCAGGGCAGCTGACCCAAAGTGGCCAACAGGGTATTCCATACTATGTGACATCATGTCCAGTATATAAACTGGGGGGAGTGGAGCTGCAGGGGGAAACCACTTGCTCAGCAATTAACTGGGCATCATTTGGCAAGTTGTAAGCAACTGCATTGTGCATCACTTGTTTTGTATATTCCAATTCTTTTATTATTACTGTCATTTTATTATTGTTATCATTATTAGTTTCTCCCTTTCTGTTCTATTAAACTGTTCTTATCTCAACGCATGAGTTTTACTTTTTACTCTTCCAATTCTCTCCCCCATCCCTCTGGGTGGGGGGGGAGTGAGTGAGCAGCTGCGTGGTGCTTAGTTGCTGGCTGGGGTTAAACCATGACATTTTGTTTGTTTTTTTACCTGAAGTGCTTCCCATATTCTATTTAATACCACAAATAAAAACAATCTCCACTGTATCACAGGTACAGCATGGGATGAACAGACATAATAGATTAGCTTTTCTCCCCCCAGTATACTGATACCAATAGTTCAGGTCTGGATTTAAATGAGGACATCTGAAAGGACATTCTGAAAAAAAAAATTAAAAATCTGACAGGATGAAAAAAAAAAAATTAAGAAACCCAGCTTTTTACACTTACTGCAGTTTGCCAAGTTGAATTCAAGTGTCCATTTCACCTTTGAACAAGAGTCAATTTATATTGTCTAGTTCAAGGTTTTATTTTTTAAACTATTACTAGAATTATTGCCAATGATAATTTTTAATATATAATTTTCTGAGCTTAAACATCTATTGATTAAATGTATTCTCTTTAAAGCATAAACGGTTTCAGAGTCAAGAAATACAGGATTTTAGAGAACCAGAATGAGTAACTGGATATGCTTCTGCAAGTATTAGCAATTTCATGGTATTTCAGAGACTCCAGAAGTCTGTAACTTGTAATTCCAAACATCTGAGACCTTCTTGTGTTCTTTTCTGGTATATCAAGGGTCCCTTTTGATACCACAAACAATACTTAAAGCATTTCTTTAACAAGCTATGGGGATAAGTTTTGGTTAATAATGATGCTTCTAAGCTGGCCTGCTTGTACCACAGATTAAATGTCTTGCAAATTAAAATGATAAACCCTGTTATTATTCTGGTCTTTGGCAACTGAATTATGTTAATATTTCAGTTTGTGTGTATAAACTTTATCTTGATTGCTAATGAATACTACTTCAGAAAATGGTTCTGAAAGATGGTCAAAACTGTAAAGAGCATATAACTAGCATTAGAAAACAGAAAATTGCGCATTGCCAACAGCTGCTGTAGCTAATGCTTCTCAGATGAGCTCTTGCTACAGACACAGAGTACATTCACAGTAGCCTCAGTTTAACAAACAAATAATACTTCATATTCTGAGTTACTGAAAAGCTGGATAGTGGCATATGAAATCCCTGGTAACTGTAGTAAGAATCATCTCCCTAGAACAGCCAGCACTTTTTACTCATAATCCTCTCAATTTATTGTTAACCCTGAGATAATCAATCCCCCCACCCAACTTTTTTTTTCCCCTCATCCTAGTACATAAAATTTTGTGCTCCCCCAAACACAGGAAGAAAATCCTAATGTGATGGGCAGGTGAATATCCTCTATAATCTAGCAAAAATATTGCAGAACTGCAGTATTAAAACACTGGCTCAGTGCCAGCGTTGCCAGTACCAAGAACTATATAAGAAAGAATGCCAATCTTGAGAAACAGGTCTTCAACAGATGTTTATAGGTCTTGCCCTTTGCATATCATTGCATATGTGGTTCTGAAGACTTAGCAGAAGGGTGGCTAACATAAGAACAAGACACTGCAACGCACAAGGCAAAAAAGCAACACCAAATATTACTTAGAAAAGTTTTGGGTTGTTTTTTGTTTGTTTTTGTGTGTTTTTTTTGTTTGTTTTTAAGAACAACAACATAACTTCACAAAAAATGAACACCACTACACCCATAAGTCCTAAGAGAGAATACCCTTTCTTCTAGAAAAAGGTAGATAATAACATAAGCTTTTCAAATAGGCTTTGAACAAGAACACTGAACATTAGCACAGCAAAACTTCAGGTTTTCTAGACAAACCACCACCAATCCTCAACATTTATTGTCTGTTATCACGCTTTGAACTAAAGCCAGTGTCCACGAGCATCTTCAATATGGGTCAGAATGTTAGTCTAGTCAAGTGCCATCTTGCAAACACTAGACCACTGCAATAAAGACATTTGATGGAAAAGGAACCTTCTGTCAGACCATAAAGTTTCATCTCAATCTCAGTAGAGTTTCAGAGTAGAAGAGATTCCATGAGAAATCTCCTTGAGAATGGATACATGCATCCAACATTTCTTTCCCAGTCCTGTTAAGGTGGAATGTCAGAGCATCACAGTAGCTTCAGTCAGCTGCTCTACCTAGTAGTTATCAAAAGCTAAACCTCTGCTCCTCTTTATAACCAAAAGGATCATAAAGAGCTAAAGACAAGGCTGCTATGCTGTCATAATGTGAAGTTCTGAAAGTCTAAAACAGCTTAAGTGAAAATAAGCTTTACTACTGCCCCTTTAAGTATCACCTTTAAGAAATGCTATTTTACATTGTCTATGGATTTCCACAACATCGAGCTAGCTGACAATTCAAAATGTCTCTACCACCATATGGAACTAGAAACACTGCATCTCTAACCAGTGACGACAAAGATCCTGAGGTATTTCAGCTGCAACAGAATTCATACAATACTGATACTGACCTACCTTAAACGAAGTTATGAAAGTTTAAATATAACTACTCATAATTCATTTGGTGTCAAATTTAATATTAACAGTGTATGACAACATGTCAGCTGAGAGGCTTCCCCATGTTACCTCTCTTGAAAGGACAATAGTGA
This sequence comes from Buteo buteo, assembly GCF_964188355.1. Lineage (NCBI taxonomy): Eukaryota > Metazoa > Chordata > Aves > Accipitriformes > Accipitridae > Buteo > Buteo buteo. The sequence continues at coordinate 36,603,371 of NC_134172.1, forward strand.
AGATGATGGGAAATCCTCATTTTTCTGTAAAGTTCTACACATTTAATCCATCTATGACTGCTTTAAAAAGGCTGGAATTTAGTTCAGTATCTCATCTAGAGTTTTATATTCTCTTTATATGGATGCTTAGGGTGTTGAGGGTTTTGAGGTTTTGTTTGGGGTGGGGTTTTTTTTGTTTGTTTAGGAGCAAAGCTGTTTACTCAGAACAAAAGTAATTCAAGTGTCATTGCTTTTATGCATGCTCAATTTTTCAGATTTGACCTATCTTCCACACAGAGAACTACTTCATGTCCTTCCATGTTCTTCTACAGGGCCTGTCACAGAGTTTCACGCCTATAGCTACATCCCCTTTTTCTACACTAGCTGCCACTTATTGCCATCTTCAAATCTGTCCTCAAGCCCCATGAAAGAAGTCAAATAAAAAAAGTTTTTCTTATGTCCTTTTTTCCAAAGGATTTCAGTTATGTAAATTCCAAGTGTTGGGAGGTTTTGTATCCTTTCCCCCTCTACCTGCACTAGCCAGCTGGGGAGAAAAAAAAAAGGGGGTTAATTACATTCCCAATTATTTCAGTTCCTGCTCAAGGTGCTCATCTTTATTTCTGTATTTCTGACTGCAAGTAATATCCCCCCCTTTTTTTCCCCCTTGCATTCCAGTTTTGTAGTATCTGCCAAACCAGCTTTATACTAAACAAATTATTTCATGCTATTTACACGGAACATTTTAAGAAATGCGTGGTGTCATGCATGACCACTGCCCACGGCAACTAGGAAAAAACCCTACTTCCACAGACGTGTCTGTTTTACAACTTCTTAAGACTGGCACATGAACGTGACAAGAAATACCATGCAAATATTTTGGATGTTAAATGTTCTACGAAACAGTCACATTTTCAAAATCCCACTTAACTCAGAGTGCAAAGAAATACAAGGCTAAAAGTTAGAAGGGAGTAGGCCACTGAAGATGGATATACAGCTATCCACCCCATTAATTCCTCTCTCAACATGTCCAAGTGGTAGTAGGAAGATACAGAAGGGACACTGAAGAAAGTTTTGTCCTTTTACTTACCTGTATAACCTGCAACAACCACATATATATACATCTACAAACCCTACTCTCCTCACAAACTGATTCTCTGTTGGATCATACCAGAAATCAAAGATCAGAACTGAGTCGAGTTCAACAAGTTATCCATGAAAATTTTTTCTTCATTAAAGTATCATCAACTAGCATCAGTTTTCATTTTTCAGCTACTGATAGTAGGTTCCACAGCTGTCACCCTCCCTCCCTTCAATGTTAAGTGAGAAGAGTCATATCCAAGCATTACAAATACACTTATCAAATGTAAACAGAATCAAACAGCAAATCTGAAACATCTGCCCAAGACTACTAATCCACAAGCAAGATGCTTGAAGTCTGTGACTCAGTTTGCCCAAAAGAAAGAGACAATCCCACAGTGAAGGCTTCAAGAAAAAAAAAAATTTTGAAAAGCATGTGTCTTTACTTTTAATAGCAATTTCATCTACAAATTTCAGTAAATGTAGTAAAGCTCACAGTATCCTTACACAGGTAAAAAAAAAGTACTGCTTACTGTGGTGAACCATAACACAGGCTGCTGTTCATATTATTTGATTCTTTCCTTACAGATGAATTATACTAACAACTCAGCCCAGTTGTAAACAGCTATCCATATAACTAGCAACGTCACTGACCAAGGCACAAATTAACACAAACCTCACTACTTTTCAAATGCATGATGACATGCTCTTAGAGAAGAAAATTGAAAGAGAATCTTCAGAATTTTGATACAGAAAACTACTTTGAAAAGTTAACTTTCAAAATGCTTAAAGAATACTAGGAATCTTCTATGTCTGTCTAAAGATTTACTTTCATTTTGAAGTAACAGACTAAAATCAAAGCACAAGGCTCATTAGTGATTCAATACAGACAGCTCATGCTCAAATTTGCCCAAGCATCTTAACACAGAACTAAAATGCTTCATCTGTTTAAAAGTGCCATGTTATTTGAACAACATTTTTAATTAATCTCAGTGCAAGAACCTGCTAGTGAATACACACTCAAAAATGTGTTTTGGTTTTTTAACCGAGATATTCATGAAGACAATGCATAAAGAGCACACCTGTTAAAAGTAGTAAAGCATGAATTTACCTCTTTAGAGTCATCAATTCTCTCAAAATAAACGAAAGCAAATCCTCTTGATCGTCCAGTTCGTTGATCATAAACCACATTGACACCAGTCAATGGTCCGTAACGGGAGAAGACTTCACGCAAATCTCTCTCAGTAGTATACAAACTGAGACCAAACACTCCAAGACATGTATTAGGATCTGGATTAGCCTGGTAAGACAAACGTTCAACTCCAATTAAGTTTCAAAAAAGCAAGTTATACATACTTATATCAAAATTTCCCAATTATTAAAAAAATTTAAAAATTTTTATGTGAGAAAAACTAAACATAGTTTATTACAAAGCTTAACACTTCAGTTATCATTCCAATTGTAAAGTATTTTCAAAAAGCAACTACTTTCATGATTTTTATTTCAGAAAATGGACAAAGATGAACTCATGTTGGTGAAAAACTCAAGTTGATAAAAATTAAGCATTCTGATTAGAGAAAAGCTACCGAATAACAGGAACCTATTTTATCAGTATTTCAGACTTGAATCATCAACAAGCTGCAGACATGACATACAAGTCTGTGCTAAGAAAAGGTCAGCCAGCCTGAATTCCCCCCTTCAGCCTTTCTGCACGGCCACCACTAGTGCTAAGGAGTGCACGCTACCTCCAGTTGCACACACTAATGCATTTAGGCTCCTAAGCACAGACAGTTGAACTATAATTTAGCTTATACCAAAACTTCCTCCCCTCTCAACATTTCCTATCCAACTATATTGAAAGTCAATATTTACATTTGGAAGTTTATCTCTTTCCACTTGTAAACTGGATGAAAATCACCTGCTTCTTTCACCTAGATAGTAAAAAGTGTTGAAAGCCAGTTCTGTGAAACTGTAATCCAAAAGCATGCACGCTTTTCTAGAGCAAGACTCTTGATTCTTTAACATGATGTGGGATACAGATCTACTTAACACGTTTCACTTCAACTAAAGTAAAATATGAAATTGTACAATTGTACAAGGTACAATTTCTCTATTATGTTCAAAGTTTCTCTATGTGCCAGAGCGTCCATCTAATGCCAGTTCCACTGTAAGAATTATTTTGATCAAAATTAACATTTTCGCAGCTTCTGGCACCTGTTATACTAGATACAGCAATTTAAAATGGCAGCAACAGGCATAGGGATTGAATGTTTCTGCCAAAATAGTAACTGGAAGTTGACACAGTTGAAATTTATATTTCAGTTTCAGATTTTCGAAGCCACTGATGCACTGTAATTTATGCCTCAGTGTTTGCCCTTCAGCCCAATTCAAAGAATGAACAGGTTTAGATCTTCTGTCATTTTCTTTTCAGAGCTTTTGTTCAGGAATCCACTGTGAAAATAAGATGCTCAAACTACTCATATATTTGAAGTTTCTTTCCATTTGTCAAAGTACAAACTTTTGTTTCAAGACATGAATCTTCTACAATTCCTTATTGTAGTTGAAGAGCACAACAAAATCTGGCAGTTTATCATTTGAAAGTTTTAATTATATGGGTTTACATTTCTTTTTCACTCCATATTTCAACCTATCTGATAATTCAGTGGCATTAACAGCTATATGCCTTATATTACCAAAGCTCTTGCGAGTCTAATGAAATCTTGTCTTTTAAACCATTATTTGGACAAGTCCCTCCACACAGTACGTATCAGTGCTGTCCTTTTTTTACATCCCCCTTACATGTAAACCCTATTACCTTTTCTGAGGCAAGGGAAGTACCAAGAATCAGTCTGCACACCCTAAGCAACACTTAAACCCTATTACCTTTTCTGAGGCAAGATAAGTACTGAGAATCAGTCTGCACACCCCAAGTGACAAGTGACAGTTACATCACTACTGGAAGGGCTAAACTGACTGTGGAGGACTAAAAGACAGTTTTTATATTAGGTTTTTGTACTGCCTCCCATCAATACAGTATGCAAGCTCTCTCTGCAAGATCAGAAGTGGCAAAATTGCTACCAATTTTCCTGGTGTCTTTAGGACCTCGCTATTGAAGGGATTCAAATCTGGTTCATTTAAGTTTTCTTTTGACACTGCTAGAACTACTCCTCAGAATTAACGCAAAATTCACTGTGAAAACAACTTTTGTGTTTCACAGAGTCATTTCCAAGGCAAAAAGACTTCTCCACAGAGCAAAACATTCTAATATTTCATAAAGTAGTGAAGTGGATTCATTCATTTTTCACCAGGTAATCAGCTAACCCTTTTGAAGTTCAGTTATTCCTGCCAATTTTTCAAGACATTAGATTCATATTTACTACATCATGATTACACACTGGCAACAGTCCAAAAAAAGTGTAACTATGAATGTTGCTTCACAACAGCTTAAGCTACTGTACGTTAGCACTGCTGTAGTCTTGCCCTTTTCCACATACTCCTGTCTTCTCCCTCACATTGGTATTATCTAGTCCTGGTGAGCTGCTTCACCAAGGTAAGCCTGCAAAAAACCTATACTCTTTTTGACAGGATTAGTAAAAAATTTGGAGAAACTATATCAGATTAGAATTAAAAGGATAAGAAAAGTACCACAGCCCTCACCAAGGAAGAGGCAGACCTGTATGTAACAGCACTCATTTAGATCAGCCTGAAGTGATGTGGAACGAGAAGCTAAGGCACTGAAACAGACTATAAAGGCAGCAATTGGGAGAAATCTCTCAGAATGAGAAAATGATTAGTATCTCAGATCTTGGTTGGTGTATCTATACTTCCTTCTGTCCATACTGAGATACTTCTCATTTGCATTTCAAGAGGCTTACTGATTCTCCTCATAACCATAAATTTTCTAGTCTATTAAGGTTTACACATTAGCTAGTAGCACATAGGTTTATTTCTTCAAGTTAAACCAAATTAATTACTCAGAGGTATAAAATCACAAGCAACCTTCAACATACTATGCCGTATGTTGTAAACAAACAAACACTTGAGAATTTTCTTCTTTAGATCATCTAGTCAATCTTATCAATACCGTCAGGTTGCAAGCATACACAGAAAAAGTCTCATTTTTGCAAGGGGTACATATACTTGGAACTGTAACAAAAAGAAAAATCAGAAGGGTTCAACTTCTACAGCAGACAGAAGCAGATGTCACCGTATCTGCACACACTGACTTGCAATGGTACAGTTTTCAATGAATTTCTACAACTGCCCTGCCAGTTGCAGGCACAAGAAATAAGTGCCCAACTGTTAAGGAGAGAGACTGCTTTCCCCAGACCTCCCCCCACATTCCCATATCCTTCAGCGACAAGACAACAGGTCAAATTCAGCCTGCGGGTAACCTGGACTACACTGATGTAAGCAGCAATTGCTTTGTTGATACTCAGCCTTGATGACATACTCTGCTGCCAGTGTGCCTTCTCCTGTTGGACATTGGAGAATGACTACGGCTCCTTCGACGACGGTATTCTGGTGTGTACGATCTGCTTCGAGAACGTCTCCTATGAGAATGAGAATGGGAATGGGATCTGGAACGAGTGTAACGTCTGTGCGAATGTCTTCTGGACCTGGATCTTCAACAAAGAAAAAGCTTTTAGTTAGGTCATATGCACACAACATATTGAATTGTAAGCCTCACATTTCCTAGAGAAAAATCTTTTTTTAGAGGCTCTCTACAATTAAAATAGTTAAGTTTCTCCTATCTTGCACATCTAAAGATTGCACGGATCTCTAATAACCTGCTTGGTACCATCATTTTTAACTCTGTAAGATTGCTTCTGGCATACAATGAGGATTATATACATGACAGTTTTCAGGAATTTCAAAGTTTTGACTTTTATCAGCTTGACTGCACATGTAACTAACACTTGCATGATGATACAGAAAGCAGATATGCCACGCTGTAAAATACTGTCTTGGCTGAAAAATGGAAAGATCTAGCAGCACTGCAGTATCTAAAAATGAAGTTCACCTAGGCTTGAAAATTATTCAAGACAGAAAAACCACCTGCTTAACTCCTCAAGCATTTCTTTGCAGTCATCTAGCCAATGATAAGCACAGTTCTAAATAGGCATCATCCCATCAAAGCTGCATGATTTCATATGGGCATTATATACTAACAACAGGTAGTTAGTTATCTGGCTAAACATTGCAAGAAGAGAAGCTATGACATTAGGCTGAACTTTGGGAATTCAGAGCACAGTAACTCCTTTTCGGCTGCCCTGGTATAAAGTGTATAATAGGGAAGATGGATTACTGATCTCTCCCAAGAACTGGGGAGGAGGAGCAACATAATACTATGCAATTCCTCTTCCCCCTCCAGAGCTACAAATGCTGTTTTCTGGTTTCTCTCTCCATTGATGAAAGAAGGATTCAGTAGCTCTCCCCATTTTCACCAGTATAACGGTACAAGGGAAGAGAGAACATAGGTAGTATAAGCCAGGTAATATTTATGACAACTTTGGAGAAAAAAAAGACAGACATTCCTCCTGTGTTCTGAGCAAGCTCTCTCAGAACAGAGCACTATAAAACGTTGCCTCTGCACACACATGCTTGGGGTAGAAAAGGACAGAGAAGAAATGTGCAGCATTGAAAAATGAATTTACATCTTAAAGTTCCCATAAATTTAGAAGCTATCCACGTCCAATTTAAGCTGTAGGTTTTGGATTTTGTTTTTAAAGCCTAGATTTTGATTATAAAGCCTCCAATGAAGGAATGTCAAGAACTTCCCTAAGTAGCATCTTCCAACATTTCCAGCAGTTACACAGCTTACTCCTTTTATCTAACCCAGACTACCTTGCTGCAGTTCTCACCTGACTTTTCTTTGTTTCCCTAAAGGAGAAGTCCACACAAGAGTTTCCCCCCAAAAGACTGTGTGGGAAGGATGCAGGAGCTTTTACAGAATTGACATGTAATCCCTTCTCTCTCTTATGGAAGAGATAAACCTACAAATTTTAGTTGTGATTTCTACATTAGCTCTTCTATTTATATTACTTTCTCTATTCATATCCATGCTTTATTACGTACGGAATCTTTCCCCAACTTTGTCCACCTATATAACCACTAACATGGAAATTAACATAGCCCTGTTAATACACCCCAGAAGGTTTATAATTTTTACAACAAAGGGAGAAGAAATCTCATCAATGTACCAAAAGAACAGGCATAAGCAGTAACACCGAATTAACATGAACAACTTCCTGGACATACCTTGATTTTGACCTTGACCTAGAGTGCGATTCAGAATGTTTGGAAGCCCTCGATGGACTGCGAGATCCTGACCTGCTCTCCGATTTTACACGAGCAGGACTCCCAGCTGGAGATTTTGACTGGGAGCGAGACTCCTAACAAAAAAGACAGTATTAAAAATGGTATTGGTTGTATAAATGCCTAACTCCTAACATTTAAAGTACAGTAATTCTATTACATTGATTGCTCCTGAAAAACAAATGGTTAGGCAATACCCTCCAAAACAAATTTCATTTTGCTAACCCACTGTTAATATTGTATGCTTTCCTCAAATAGGTCCCTGCTTGAACCAGATCACCAATTCTCTATTAACTAAGTAATCATGCAAATTCATCTACAACTTGATCATACAGACACTGGAACATAAACCATACATTTACTTAACCTAGGACCCATTCATTCTTCCAGATTCTTTTAATTCTACTTCACTCTTGCTTTCTACTTTTCTTCATTCTTCATTGAGTTTTTCATTTTTCATACTTCGTGTATTCTTCCCCAATTCAAACAATTCCTTATAGCCTTAAAAAAATATTCAAGTGCTTCTATCTGACCAATCTTCTGTTCAATTTTTTCCCCCATTCAATTTTAATTTTCTGATCTTTAATACTTTTCATTAGCCTTCTTTTATCTTGATTTATCTTCCACATTCTTGGAAAAAACTCTTCAATTTCTTCACGAACATTAACCTTAATGGAAAAAGAACATTTAGTATATTTAAGCACGTGGGGATTATAAAACTCTGCTGGAGTTCAGATGTTATCTACCAAATTGAAAAGCCAGCAGGTAAAGTGCAAGAAACTATTTTATAAAACAATTTTTTTAAAAAAAATATCTTTAAAACTGTATAAGTGTCTACGTTCTAACAATGAGCTTACTGACTTCTCAGTGTTTTACTGTATTTTCAAAGCTACCCTCCTCCCCTTTCAGATTTTTTGGTAAGATACACAGATACACTAACAACTAATTAGCACAAATATATTAAAAGTATTGATATCAGTGATTTCCCCCCTAAAATAATAACTATCTCAGTATCGAACATCACAAATTCTACTCCTAAACATTATTACTAAGACACTCTCAGTTCAACAGAATGGCCAAAGATTTCCAGTCAAAACCTATCTATGCACATACTTACTCTTATAATACATGCACATAGATATATGCAACACGAATTATTTTTCTTCCTACTTTTTCTTCCTCGTTGTTATCCTGTTTTCCTTGCATACAACTTAAACCATATAAAACAAGATGTATAATAGTACAGTTCAAAGCAATCCAATAAAAGTAAAGACAGGAGGGTTTTTTTCTTGCATGGTAATGCACACAAGAGAAAAACTAGGAAAACAAGCAAACAAAGAGCAGATAATGATTTCCTCACATTTTATAGTGTACAGCATTTCTAGGAAGCTCAGCTATAAAAAGCTCTACAGAATAGTAAGCTATATACATCTGTAACTTTGCAAAAAATGTGCAAAATTCTTAATGAAAAAAATGCATAGCAAGGTGCTACATTTTATGTTTATTTGCATCATTTCTCCTCATGCCTGTCCTCACAATGTTTTTCTCGATTTATTTCTTACTCTGCCTATGTCCAGATTTGCATTTTCTTTTACAGTTAAAACTCTTCGGTACTTTGGGCTGAAGTTCTTTTCAAAGGATGCTGTCCTCACATGTCAAGACAATAAATCCACCAGAAATGGAACCTGAGAGACTCCTTACTAACAAGTATTACAGCTCCACTACCTTTCCCCTTTACCTCAATAAAAAGGACAAGGGATGCACGAAGAATATCACCTATTAGGATGACAGGCCTGCCAAACTTATCAATGAAGGCCAAATTCAAAGCTTGGCTATAACATGTGGACCATATAATCAGGTCTGCATTACAGGTTACCCTTATTAAGCTGGCTATCTGCTGATCTAGCTACATGACTCTCACTGAAATGAAAGGATGTATGTGCACTTAAATATTACCAAATTTTATTTGGTGTTTTTATTTTTACATTTGAAATCTACTGTTCACTATAAAAAATACATTTCCTTTTAGAACCACTAACATGCTTTTTAATCACCTTGCCTGTTTTTGTACTCTTGTTTGACAGCCTCCTTAATTCTTCCCTTTACACTTCAGCCCCTACAACAATTACCAATTTCCCTGGGAATTATTTCTACTTCCCTCTCTCATAAAAGTGATCAGCAATATAGAAAAACACTTAATGCGACATCATTCAGATTTAGAAAACATCCTTCAATAAAAAGACAAAGAATTCACTCTCCTCAGTCACTCCTTCATGAGGATACTGTGTTGTCCATACTTTTTACACTTGAAAGATCAATTCTTAAACAACAAGAACTTTGGAAACTTGAACAAAACAAAAACCCCCAAACCAGATACTGCACAATCTAGAGGTGTTGGGAGGTGCCAAAAACACCAAGGACCCACTCCCATACAATGTAGAAGTTAGCTTAGTGTCCTTATCAAGTCAACTGAAGCACCATATGACACCGCCCATAGAGTTTCTAAATAGTATCATTTATGAGGATGAATCTGTATTAAGTTGCCAAAAGCAAATGTTACATTTCATGTAGGTCAAGTCTTTTTGGAACTATCTGTTTAAGCCCTTTAGGGGCTTGCATTCACAAACATACAACTTTAAAATTGGAGTGATAGAGGTGACAGGGTAAGTTCTTACACATTTCAAACTTCCTCAAACAAAGTAACTGTAGATGTATACTGCAGCTAAAGAGAGATTACCTGTTAGCAGTTGCATACTGTGTCTGTCATTGGCAGGCAATTACATCTCATCTTCTGATGCAACATAGATCACCTACTTATATCTCCTACAGTGCTTCAAAAGGAGAGACTAAGGGAATCATGATAATCTGGAAGAGTTTAAGGACTGAAGGATGATGCTGAAAAAGTACCTAGTAAGATTTATATCAGCAAGACTACAGGCAGGGATTAAGAGATTCAGAGCTTCAAGGAGTCACAAAGGGAGATTTTAAAGAATTTTCCTCCTCTGCTTCCTACTATAAGGAAATAATTAGCAAGCTGTATCTTGGTCTGTATCACAGACCAACCCAATTGTTCTGCATAAACAATTTATATTCATTCTTCAATATGAATGAGAAAGTTAAAGTTAACATTCTTTCTTACTAAGTCATCTTTAATGAGAAAAAATAGACACCTCTTATCCGAAGCATTAAAATATCTCAATTCTATACTAGTCTTTAAGCAATCTGTACATTCTGATCTTAGCTCTATCGTTATCACAGAAATTAATTTAAATACTGATTAAGAGAGAAAAGACTCAAATTTCTCTCTGGATCCTCAGCATTTCCTTATCTTTCTGTTCTAAAGATCCTCAGTTATTTCAGGGCCATGGATAAGACTGCATTTCTTAAACTCAGCTTCTCATCCCACAACCATCTCACAAAACAGCATGTATTTTAATGCCTTTGCTTTTATCATGCAACTCTCCAGTCACTACTTTCACCCTTGCAAACTTATAGGCAGATACTGTGACCACGTCAAACTATCTAGATTTGCTGTCACTACAGCCTGTAGTAAAAGATAGTCAGCTAGTCAGCTGATCCTAACATTCTTCAGATCAGACTTGCCTTTCCAAACAAATGCTACATCTGTCAATAACACTTTTCCCAGGGCAAAACTAAAAAAAAAAAAAAAACAAACAAAAACTACACCAAAACCCCCACCTAAAATAATAATTAAAAAAAAAATCTCAATAGTAACAGCGTGCTTCCTCAGAATAAGATCTGGTGGCTTCCTCAAATACATACCAGGAAATGGGTTTAATGATTCACCAAGAAGTGGAACTTGCAGCCAAATAAATTATTGTAGGTAAATACAAAATCTAGAGACTGCAGCTCCAGTTACTGTTTCTTTGGATAAGAAGATGCACAGCTAGAAGCATTTAAAGAGAGGACTGTGGAGTATTTTTCATCCTTTCTACCTTCTCCCTTCCAGAAAGAACAGGGAACAAAATGGTATGGAAAGGATATCTCCCCTCCCCCCCACCCCACAATACCTCAGGATCACCTAAACCCAGCCATTGAAAAACTATCAACAACTTTAGATGATGCAACTGAGCAAGACATCAGTCATGTCAATGCACTTCATCCATACTGGTACAACTGTTTAAACCACAGAATTGATGCCAGTTACAGATACTGTTTATCTTCCTCGCATCCTTCAAAAGAAGAGCTACTTTCCAGTATAATTAATTACTATTTTAAAAGCATTCAAAACACTTCTATGCAAAGTAGAATTGCCAAAGTCCTTAAGCATTCTTTCAGTTTTCTACCTATCAAAAATAGGGTGTGGTAAAGAACATGGCGGGGGGGGGGGGGGGGGGGGAATAATTGTTCTTTCTTTTACACCACTCTTCTGTCCTGAACTTCTGTCATGCCTTACCTCACCTCACACCTTATCATTTCAGAGTATGACAGAAAGGCTATCAAAATTTAAAGTGAGACACTAAAAAAGAACTGAATAAGCTTGTTAGGCTTTCGGCAGCAAAACATGGGAAGTGAAACGGGAAGAAAAAAAATCGTTAAATCACACAGAATTTTCAGTTGAAATTCATTTGACCTTGTTAAGAAGAAATACACATGGGGTGAAAAAAGGACAGAACAACTAGTCTAGCAATACCATTAAGCCAGCAAAATGACAGTTCAGACTTTACAAAAATCCTACTAAAAACTCCTTCCCAAACTAAAAAAATAAATGAAGTCCAACTTTATAAAGGTGAAAGAAAAATATAAGCAGTCAAAAAAGAAACAGAAATTTAGCAGCAGCCTACATTCACTAGTTAAAACTGTCAATTTAGTGACATCTCATTTATGAGGACAAGATTGCATTTTAACCAGTTTGACAGAAATTTGCCAACTTTCCCTGAAACTCACAAGAGAAGTTAAATTATTTTTGCTTCATGCTATGTTCTGTCACTCTATACTAAAAATAAAATGGATCCCTTAATTAGCTGTTCTTCTATAAATACTTCAATAGTATACATAAGCTTATGTATAAAAAGCAACTCATAAGTTGCGCAATCTTGAAGACATGTATTTTAAAAGCTAGGAATATCAGCAAAATATGTATTTCTCAGTGATACTGCTCTGATTAAAAGAAAAAAAAAGAAGAAAAAAGGGTAGAGGAAGCTTCAGCAATAAACTTTTTGAAATTACAAGTTAATCTTCTCACTGAGGCTTGAAAATATGCCTCTTCAGGGAGGGTTCTGTAGTCACTTCTTTATCACATATGGAAGACAGGAAACAGAATTTGTTTTCAAAAAGACCAGTCTTTGCAGCTGACACGGTCCAGAATAATCAAGCTTAATAAATTCTAGATTGAAGAAAAAAAATGACTTCCAGAAAAACTCTTCTTTCCCACAATGGTCATTAGAAACCATAGGGTGATCACGACACTCTCCAAGCAAATGCAGAACTCCTGAACATAAGCAGATCGTCATGCCTGTATTTCAAAAGGTATGGAAAGCAACATGCCTTCCTTTCCACAGAGGTGGCAGACTGCCACTACAGGAGAGGTTGAATAGAATAGCTAAACAGACTTCCTCCTCTTTTTTTTTTTTGGCTAAAGAAATTATCTCAAAGTTGATCAGATTTAGGTAACTAACATTAGAACACATATGAAATTAAGTATTTTGCATACAAGCTTCATGAAGCAAATACAAGACACATTCACAGTTAAGCTAATCCAAAAGCTGCTTGCATACATATGAACTACACATACTTCCTTCAAGAAGATGGCTCACATGCAAAGTCATATATTTCTTCCAAGTGCTTTATTAGACTGAGATCACTGTGAGATTCTGCACAGAGCAAGAAGAGGCATCTCATTAGAACGAAGGAAGACAACCAATGTGGAGTTCTAAAATGGAGTTCTATCTTTGTTCTGATAAAAAGTTTTATCTATTTAGACAAACAGCACATTAATATTGGTAGAAAACTACTAAACTTTTAAGATTACAGAAATCAAACATTATTAGAAGCTCAAAAAAGTAATCGATCAAAGGTTCAAGCGGAACTTCTGAAGTGCAGGTTTGTTCAGACTCCAGCTTGTTCACTGCTCTGGGAAACATTTTAATAAAGTTGCATCACAAAATGCACACCAAATGAGCAATGTGTTATTAGAAATAACAACAAATATGAAAGGAAATAAAGGTTGCCTGTCATCTGACAGCAATAAAAGATAAAAAAGCCTCATTTGTCTAATCTGCTCACAAAGAACATTCAACAGTGATAAAATCCTATGACTTTTCCAAAAGTCAAGTCACTGGGTAAGAAGCACAACTTAAAATCTTTTTTTCTTCTTAACGTCCATAAACTTAGCTCTAGCACATGCACTGTATTTCTAATTCTTCTGTCAATTTCTTTCCATTAAATCACCATGCTTGCTTGAGGGGGGATTTCTTCTGTTCAAGCAGCCACATTCTTAATACAGAACTTGCTTAAGTTGAAACAAAATGACACAAAAACAAGAGCAGATGTTAATTAGTCTGAGCATATTTGATTAACATTTGCTTAAAAAAAAAGCCAATAATGAACGAGCTCAAGAATAATAAAAAAACCACTACAGTGTCTACAATTATTTTACCCAACACTTTAGAAAGACAAGATTTTAAATAGTGCAAATTATGCAATCTCATTGGAAAGTTATTTCCATGACTATTCTAAATTTCCTGTTCAGATTAATTAACATTATGATTTTAAAATAATAAATTAGAGGCAAAGCATATACATGGACAGTATCTTAATGCTGTGAAAAATAAGCTTAAAAAAAAAGGTAAAATTCCTGGTCATATTGTGGGAAAATTAAAAAATTTAACTGAATTATCATTATTTATATATGAACATTTTTTTCTTCACAAACTAAGAAGCAAACCAGGAAAACATTAATGTCTTTAAGACAAAACTTCATACATATCAATAAGCACCTTCATCTTAGTATCAGACTTCACTGCTTTCAAGAACTTTCACTGAAGTGCTTTTGGGACAATATACATCTACATGGATAGAATATAAAAGGACTTAAACTAAACTTAAACTCCCCTACTCCTTTGGCATTTAGTTTTTTAAAAGCACATCACGCTATTTAGAATTTAAACTGAAGGAGGGCACGGGCAGGGAGAAAATTGAAAGGGTACCCAGAACTCTTATTTGTGGCGATTTCCAGGAAAGCAGGTTCTTTACAAACTTTCTTCCAGTTTATGCAGTTCTTTCTCCCACTGAAAACTTATGCCATACTCTCTCAGTTCCATGTGCCTGCATATAGCAAAATGAAGCACCAGGACATTCAGTGCATAATAGAGTTCTATCCAGTTGGGAAAAACAGGCTAAACTCTAAAGCACTGAAGTTACACATGCTTAATTTTATGCCTGTGAGTACTTTCAGTGAAAATAAAATTTACAATGTTACAGCCCAAAATGTAATTTCTTATTTCAAGTATTTTAGTAGCACCACCAACAAAAAAAGTATTACTGAAGCAAAAAAGAACTGCTTACAAATGTTCATTAGTAGCACAACCCCCCCAAATTATAAATTAATCAAGTACCTGCCATTATGTTCAGTTATAAAAAAATACCACTAGACAAGACACTGCCACATGCCAGACTGATTGAGAAATTCCAGCGTTAGGGAGAGAAAAGAATAGAAGCTTTCCAAATGAAGACTCGACATGGTGAGCAGCTCTTTCCAACAGGTAAATTTTCCACCACCACAAAAAAAACCCCAAACAACAAGCCAGCTAAGAAGTAGCAGTCACAGAAACTGCTACATAGGACTTTTCAGACTTCACATACTCTCGAAACATTATTTTACTTCTACATTTGGCAGAAGGCGGCATGCAGAAATACTGGAACCACACAGCTATATAAGCTTTGTAACACGAACAACAGATCCATCAAGGAAACTAACACAAATGTTCTGTGGATGAACCTAACATAAATATTTCCTGACAATAAACCGCACTGGGAACACAGACAAGAACATAATTTTTTAAAATATAAATCTTACTGTAAAATGGGAAATTGAAGTGAAAAAATAGAAAAAATTAACAACAAAGCATGCTTGTTGCTCAACTTTCTCAGACTTAGTTGGCTTTCCCTTCAGAGATTAGTTTATTTAGCTGAAAAGAGCTTAGCTATATAGCCATCTTCGTCCAAGCACTCAACACAAGAACAGATTTTGTTCACTTCACCTGAGGAAGCAGCAGCAGCAGTCACTGCACAGCCAGGTACAGCACTCTTAGCCTAGGGAACTTTTTTTTTTTAACTAACACTGCAAAAGGGTACCAATATTAGTGTAAAAGTAATTATTAGAACGTGACACTGCTCTTCCAAAACTTCACTGCTTGTTTCCCCAGGCAGTAACCCTATACAACTGCAAAGCTGCTGTCACTGATTCATCAGAGAAAGTCACCAAAAGGATGCTCAGGTGTTCCTCTAAAGAATCTCTTAAAAGAGTGAACAACAACAACAACAAAAAAATCTCTGCAAAACTAAAAAAAGTGGAGTGAGGACAAAGCACATATTTCATTCCTGTTTCAAACATCTTCTAACTCCTGCTTGCCCTGATTATCACTAAGAAAAAAACCCACTGAAAATGGAAGGGACCAGTCATACGTGTGCATGAAAAACCGCAGCAATCGGAGAGAAGAAACAGGCCTAACAAGGTTACAAAGCCACAGCAGCTTGTTGAGAGAAAGTCTTCAGCTACGTGATCAATGAGTTTCAACGGTTTAAGAACGAAGGCCATACCTCCCCGATGGCTTCAGGAAACCTGGCCCGAAGACGATCCTGTTCGCGGGCCAGCAGCCAGGAAGAGGCAGCGCACCTCTCACAAAAGGACCCAGACCCTCCTCTTTTACGCGGGCGGAGGCCTCGGCTACGCCGCGCGGGACCGCGCTCTCCCAGCCACGACCGGGAGACCGGCACTGCCCGCAGGCAGAGTGGGGACGGGGAAAGGCAACGACCCCGACGCCTAGGCCCGGCAGACAACAGAGTGCCAGGACAACAGGGCGGCTCGAGATCACGGGAAGGGAAGAAAATAAAAAGAGAAGCAGGGAGAAACACCGGGCTACAGCAGCGCTCTAAGCCCTGTTCTTATAAAGAAAAAACCTGCACTAGCAGGGTGGAGGAGAACCCGCAGCACCAGAGCTCAGGGCCCGCATCCCGACGGAGGGGGATGGGAACGGAGAGACGTGATGGGAGGAGGAAGCGTGTGAGGGTTAAGGCAGCGCAGCTCAGCTCCGCACTGGGCCAGCTCCTCAGCGCCAGGTGGGCAAAAAAAAGAAGAGAAAAAAAAAAGAGGGAGACGGGGAGAGGAGAGGGACGCGCGTTGCCCACGGCCCAGTCAAGACTCGGGCGCCTGAAGAAGCCATTTTAGAGACAAGCTGCGTTGCCCCCACCCCTACCGAGCCGGAGGAAGACGAGCGCCCCCACCCACCCACCCTCCCCGGGTCAGGTCGCCCCCTCTCAGCACGGCCCGGGTAGGGACGGCCACTCACCCTCCCCTCGAAGTTGTTCTCCTCCACGTCGCTCATGTCGGCAGAGTCCTGGCCACGGGGCTGGGCGAACGGGGACGCTAGTCCCGAGCAGCAACTGTGCCCACAACCGGTGCTGCTATTATTGTTGCCGTTATTATTACCGCTATCGGCACCGGTACCGCTGCCACCTCCCTCCCGCCAGAGCCTCCCAAACCGTCTCCCGCAGCAGCGCAAAATGGCGCCTCCGCTCCGTCTGCGCCCGACACCGCGCGGGGGGCGGAGCCGGCCTCGGCCCGCCTGTCACAAAGGAAGCACCGCCGGCGGGACAGCGAGCGCGGCTGCGACAAGCTTCGCGGGGGCCCGCCGCGCATGCGCAGCCCCCTCCCCGCGCGCGCGCTCCGCCGCCGAGAAACGGGGGGGGGTGAGGGGTGTGTGCGCCCCGCCTCCTGGCGGCGGCTCTCGGGGGCGCGCCGCCGCGGGAGCGAGCGGGCTGGTCGCCCCGCCCGGTGACAGATCCCGCCGCTCCCCGTGCGAAGGCGGGCTCTCCCGTTAGGGCTGCGGCTCCTGCGCGCCCTGAAAACCGACCTTGCTCCTCATCTCTCGCTGTCTCCCCCGCTCACCTCTTCCCGGCACCTTCTCCGGGGTTCTGCTTCTGCACCGCAGGAGGGAATGTTTACGGTCAGCACCTTGAAATCCCCGTTGTCGGTGGTGTTTTGTTACGGCAACAGGCTGCTTAACGTGCACGGCTGGAAGGCTGCTTTCCTTGTACAGGTTTGGGAATGAACCCACGTGATTCAGTCTTGAATACTTCTAGGAAACAAAGGCCTAAATTTTTCACGTGCAGTCTTGAGAATTTCCTTTTAACCAGCATTTTACTGAAAGGCTTGTCTTTTCTGCTCGGTTACATCACAAGGGCTTCCCCATTCCTCCTCTCTATCCTGTTCAAACACAGAAAACAGCTAGAGATGGCCTCAAGGAGACACTAACGTGACATAATTGTGGGTACTTCAAGCATGCCTTATGGAGCTTTTTCAAGCAATATTAATACACTGTTGTAATATACTGTCAGCTTTAATGCAGTAGTGAGTTTACAGTATTCACAATCTGGGGGAAAAAATGCACTTTTTTGAGGGAAAGATGGGCCCAGATCAGGCCCATTCCCTAAAGTGAAAGGGTATAAACTACTGGTAGGGGATCAGGAAGAGAGAAAAACAGGAGCGGCAGTAAGGAAAGTATAAGGTTGTGTACATTCTTACGTAAGTATACAGACTGGAGGATTAATTTGTTAAGTAAGAAGGCAGCAGGTACACTAATCATGAACCATATTCGTCAGAGTGCTGTTCTCTAGCTGTTACCATTAAGCAGTTTAAACATTAGAGAGAAAATTCTTAATACTCATTTGAAAAGGACAGAGCAATAGCTATGCAAATTAATGTCAGAAGGACAGCCTACTGATACTGAATGGCATGGGGAAAAGAACAAAGAAAACAACGCACCAGCAATCTATTTTTGCTTTTTTGGATTTTGAAAAATAATACAGAACACTGCAGTATAGCAAGTTTTTACTCCTGCAATCCTGGGCTTTTATCTATCCCTCGAAATAATCCTGAGAATATTATTACCTACAATTACAAGGACCATGTAAACAGTGTTAAGGTTTGATTTTCATATGTCACTGAGGAGAAACAAGGTGCTTGATATTATTTTGTGATACAGTTTTTACCACACATCTTGGATAAGGGAAAAAAGTATCACATAATATTGTGAGATGCATGTTCGTGAAAGATGGCCAAATACATGAGGCTTTCAGGCCACAGGAATTAAGACTGTTACTAATAGTTCAGAGTTCCTGTCAAGAGAGGGTATGTTTATAATAGAGACAGATTTCTTAATACAATTTTGTGACATCCACAAGCAAATCTTCCTGTTATTACATCATTGACAGATTTCCCTTTCTCTCCCTAGTAAGCTCTAAATACCATATAAATTATATTTGCAAAGACATTACAGCTGTTCAGCGCACGTCTGTGAAAACAGAGGATTAATCACTGAGCAAATAGTACAGTAATAAATGGCAGTAAATAGCTGCAGTACTTTTGTTACGTGGAGTCTGTTTCAGACCATCTGGTTTTGATCTTTTCAAGAGGAAATCTTCATGAGAAAATACCCACAGAATCCGATGTGATTCTGCTTTAGAACATGCTTCTAGCAACAATTTCATTGGTGTTGCACAATATACAGTCAATCTGTTCACTCGAAAGCTTACTTATCAAATATTTCAGTTTTTATTTTTTTGCCTGTCCTTATTCAACATTGTATAATTCAGCAAAAGACTTCCGTCCATGGGATGGATTGCATAATCAAATAAATATATAATTCCTTTAATGCAGCTTCTTCTGAATTCTTTGTGGGAATACAGCCTTCCATTCAATTCAACAATTGCCTAATTTTCTCAAATTTAAATTCTCAGGTGAACACCAATATTTTCCAGACCAACATGAAAAGAAAAAAGAAAAATCCCAAAATGTGTTTCACAAGACTCTGAAATAAGGGGCTGCAAGCTAGCCAACATTAGAAAAGTTTTATATGCAACTGATTGGCTGACATGATACCACCTGCCAACAGTTTTATCTATCTACTTAGGTCTTGGCCACTAACCCCTCTGATGTATCAACATCCTTTTTTTCTATTAGAGCATGAGATTAAAATGCTGAATTTTCCTGCATCTAATCTGTGCAGAAAAAAACATTGAAAACCGGAGAGGAGCCAGGTAGCCTCTGACACACCCTGGAAGGGAGGGAAAGCTGCAGCACAGTGCAGGTGTGTGGGTAACCGATGGGGAGGTAGAGCGGTGGTGGGATCAGCAAGCTGCCAGGACAATGCTTGCTCTAACTGTGTTGTATTTTACAGAGGGTGCAGTGTTGCAAACGGAACCGTCCTCTACACCCACCTGCAACATCTGACCTGTAAACCGGTACCTCAGCTTGTCTAGGTAGGGACAATCCTGAAGGGATTGAGCTAGGGTGAAAAACAGATACTCCTGAACACTAGCAACACTGCAGCTGTTTAAAGTGCCCTTATGTTCACCTTTAGTTAACTGATACCAACTTCCTTTAAGTATCACCTTGCAGGAAGAGCCTGAGGTAGCTTGCTAGCACAGTCCTATACCCACAATGGATTTTGTTGACGTGACTATCACGGTGGGAGTTTACGTACTGTCCCAGCCACGAACAGTCCAGCTCATGCAGCTGAGGAACAGCACTCACTTCTGAGGCCACTAACAAAATTCCCTTACGCCGTTAGAGGGCAGAAACGACACCTTTCCCGGTTTGTATCTCTGAAGGTAATCTTTGGTTATGAACGTCAATGGGAATTGACAGCCACGGCCACGCAGCTTTCCAGGAACCGGGGGTTCCTGTTTGGAGCCCGGCAGCCAGTGTTTCCAGCGAGCACTACCAGGCCTGCAATTACGTACTGCCCTCCCGGCCCCACGCAGCCTGCCTCGCTCCTCGACAACGCGCTGCGGCTCTCCCCGCCGGCCTGGCGGCGGCCCTGCGGCCAAGCCTCCTCGCCCGCGGCCAAGCCTCCTCGCCCCCAGCGAAGCCCCTCGCCCGCCGGCGACCGGCCACGGCCGCCATCCCTCACGCTCCCGCCTCTCGCGCGCACCGCCACCAACGGCGGGAAGCGGGGGAAAGAGGGGGGCAGGCTCCCGGCTGCGCATGCGCCCCAGGCAGCGCGGGGGGTGGGGTGTTGCGGCAGCCCGCTTGACCGGGACGGGGGGGGGAGAGGGGGTGGGGTCTCAGGTGGTGCGACGCGACGCGACGCGACGCGAGGCGTGGCGAGGCTGGGCGGAAGCGGAGCGAGCGGTGCCTGTCAGACGGCTGGGGGTCGGGAGCGGAGGTAGCGCGGGGCTGCCGGGGGGCTCCGCCAAGGGGCCGCCCCGTTCTCCTGTAGGCACCGTGCCGGGCGGCAGATCGGAGCGGGGTGTGTGGAAGGGCTGTACCCGCCCCTTGGCGGGGGAAGGGGCGCGGAAAGGCCTTCTGCTGAGTGGGGGCGGCGTGAGGGTGGTGGAGGCCCGGCAGTCCCTGTGGGGAGACGGGGCGGCTCGGCCGGGCGGGGGGAGAGGCGCCAGGCTCGGCCGGGGCTGGCGAGGGGGGCGTCGAGCAGTGTGCGAGCCGGGGAGCCGGGTTGCCGCGGCCTGGCTGCGGCTGCCAGGCAAACCCAGGTTTTCACCTCGCCTGAGCGCCCCGCTTTGTTCTCCGCCTCAGGCTTGCCCCCTGCTTCGGGACAGGTTTATCATCCTGGGCTCGGCCATGCTTCTGCCCCCCTCCCCCCGCCCCCACTGGCGGTTGTGCAGCCGTCAGCTTTCCCTCCGTCCCCCCGCCTGTCCTTCCGCAGCGGGTGGTGCTGTCTGAGCGCTCGGTGCTGCCTGCGGGTCGGTTCCTGCCCGCTCTGCAGGCGCTGGTTATCGGCGCCAGCGCGGGTCTTGCTGGCGGCTCCTGGCGGTGTTGCTGCAGGCCCCTCTTACGGGTTCGTGGGGACGGTGTGTTCTGCTGCCCGCCGTGGCCGAAGGGTCCCTTCGGCTGGGCAACCGTTTTCCAGGGCTGTGATGCAGTGTCCTTGGATGGTGAGGAAGCAGTGAAGGCAACGAGGGTTTTCTGGTCTCCTTCATTTGCAGTGGCCTT
Organism: Buteo buteo; assembly: GCF_964188355.1. Classification (NCBI taxonomy): domain Eukaryota; kingdom Metazoa; phylum Chordata; class Aves; order Accipitriformes; family Accipitridae; genus Buteo; species Buteo buteo. Next base: position 36,624,939 of record NC_134172.1, read on the forward strand.
CCTGTCATAAACTATGACTGCAGTGACTCTGCAAGATTGATGTCTTTCTTGTACTGTAAGGACCTAACTTTCAAGGAGGCAAAACGTGCTTACAATGATGTGATGGAACTTAGAAGGAAGAAAAAAAATGTTTGTTTAATCCGTATTCGAGCAAAGGCAGGGTCCTCAATAATATTAGGTTAAGTGATCTCCTGGCACTAACAAGTTTGCATAAAAAAAAATAATGGGCAAAGCATTTGTTTTAATTTTAGGAGATTATACTATATGAAACTTACTGACAGCAAGAGTTGTGGAATAATGCTACCTTCTTACAATACAGTGAAATTGCTTTTATATGTAACATCTGATGATATTTTAACTACATTTTTAATCTTCCATTAAATTTATTTCTGTAAATGTTTATAACGTCCTCTTATCTCTACCTTACTTCTGTAGCTCTGTTAATCATTCATTATTAATAAACTTACTTTTCAGTTTCCTAATCTAATGTGGTAGCATCCTGTAAATTCTCTTTCATGTATCTTGTCATCTAAAAGATACTGACAGGTAGTATGGAGTGTAATTTCTGTGTTTGTGTGCCACAAAGCAAAGCAGATAGAATTTTTGTTCTGTCCTATGACATGATGAGGAGTTTCTTTAGTGCACTTTAGATCAGGTGAACAACTGGGTTTTTTTTGTTGTTGTTTTGCCCCCTCAGTGGGTGAATTGGGGAGGGGAGGGCAGTTTTTCCACTGTGAAAAGTGAGCTTTGTAGGAATTGTGACTTTTTATAGAACCTTCAGAATATGAACATGCTGAATGTAATAGCTAAGCATGCATGTGATTTGTTCTAATTGTGATGTAGTGTTTATTTTGGAAGAAATGTTATGAATTGTTGTTTCATGAGAGTATCAAAGAAAGGAGACAATATGAAGATGATAATATATTGTAAGTAGCATCTTGTTCTAGTGTTAGAAGAGGAGTGATGGCAGTTTTAGCTAAATTGTGGAAATTTGTTAATTTGTTGTTACCTTTGTTCCCGTTTTGACTGCTAGAGATACCCATGTGTATAAAGCCTAAATTATTCTGGCCTCTTTTTGTTATTTTATGTCTTACAATATATAATTGTTTAATAATTTATTTCAGGTACTTGATAACTCCAGAGGATTAAGCAATTATGTTGGAATTCCTTTGGTCTCGTAAATAGGTCTTTTTCCTAAAGCTTTTACAGTTGGAAATAAAGCGACTTCTTTTTTTTTTTTTAAAGCTTTTGTAGTCTCTGCTTTTAAAGACTCCTTTTGGCTTTTAGCTTCTTGAGGGAGGCATTGGTATTAGCTAATCACGTATTGTGATTTAGCTTGGGGATTGGATGTCATTTAACTGCTAAAAGTAAAATACTGCCCCTGGAGTTCATGATCACTTGTACCTTCTCCAAGAATAGTTAGGGCACTTGTTCCTGTATTTTGCCCAAACTGTAAGTAGGATAAATGCATGCTGTCAGCTTAAATTCTCAGCTGTGTAGTCAACATATCTGAAGACTAGCAAGTGTCAAAAATAGCCATTAAATTGTTTGTAGTAGCTGTCAAAAATTTGCAGAGCTCAGTCATTCAAATGAATGTGTTTTGTGCTGGTACAAGTTTACTGCTAAAATGTACTTTATATAGTATTTGTTATTTGACAAGCTCTTTCACCTGTGATTGAAAACTTGTACTATTAGGTGGGCTGGGTTTCCTCAACTGAGCATTATTAATAGTCTCCTAAATTTTCTTTTATGATTGTCAACTTTAAAAAAAAAAAAAATTACCATTTGGCTATGTAATTTAAAAGATTCGTTTTGGATTGCTCAGAACTAAATGGGTACTTTGCTTACGTAAAACAAGGCCTAGACTAGAGGCCTAGACAAGAGGACTTAAAACTTATTCCACTGAAATTGGTCTCTTCAGTAATAGCGAAGAAATAAGAGGCTACCATGATGTAAGTAATCCAGTTAAATTTCTGGGTACCTTCTGCTTAATTTTATCAATAAAATATTTTGTAATGCACACCACTGTGGTGCTATGGTTAACTACTGCCTGTCATACCCTTGCTATGCTAAGATAAACTGACAAGTCAATCTAGAAATAATAAAAGATGTAGAAGAAAAGAACTTAATCTGTCTTTTAACATTGCCTCCAGTGTTATTTTTCTAAAATCTTCAACTGGATCAGCCTCCTGGGAGGGAGCGTGAATCTGAGGCCCTGTCTGTATTGTAGTTTTACCACTGAAATGTACTTTTGGTGGACACCTTGTACACATCCGTACTCAGTTTGAATTCTGCAGGTTTCTTGAAGTAAAACCAGGCAAGTTAAATTCTTCCTCTGCCCTCTTTTTTGTTACTGTTCCGTGGGAATAGTGTCTGTGTGGATGCTGGACCGTGTGTATATGTATGACCAATTCTGCAGTGGCAGTCTCTCCACCATTGCAGCCATCACTTTGTTAGCTGACTCCACCCTCCCCTCTCCTTTTTGTTCTCTTTAATGACAACCCCCTTCCTTTTAGTTGTCTTTAAAACGTTCAGTGAAAATCCGTGTCTTCTCAGTAGCCTACACTCATGATCTTGCAGGTATGGCTTTCTGTAAAACTAGCTAAAATTAGCTAAACATTATCATCTCAGAAGGAAGTTTTGGAGTCACCAGGGACTTTGGAAAGAGTGGTGCAAACACAGCTGTGAAATTTCAAGAGGGAGTAGAGGTACTGGTTAGGACTTTGCAAGGGGGTGCTTGACATAGCCTAGTGTTCAGCTGCAATGAAAAAACTGTGGCAATCTTATCGGGAAATGAGAGGCTAAGAAGGTACTTCATGCTCTGTCACAACTGTGGTTCATGTGAGCAAGGGTCCTACTGGGACCTGAATGGCAGCAAGAAAGCATAAAGGAAAAAAAGAAAAGTGTCCCAGATGGAATGAAGCTGAGATGATTTTTTTTAAATGTTTTTTTCCCCCCTAAGAAGCTGATACAGAGATGTAGAAACGTTTTGAGGCCCAGATGGACCCAGTGGGAGGAGGGGAACTTCAGCAAGTATAATATACTGTCCCCATTGATATCTGCTTTCTTTAATTTTCTTCACAACCCTTGCCAAGTCATTTCCCCTCTCAAAATCTTGAATCTTGGCTGACTGCCCACAGGCAAGGAACAAAGAATTTCTGTTTTTAAATGGCTGTTTTAAAAGCATTCACTGACAGTAGTAGGCAAAATAAAAGGGGGGGGAGTACTCAAAAAAAAAAAAACCCAAAACAAAACAAAAAACCAAAACCGACAGGATACTTTAAGGTACCAAAAAGTACTTAAGTAGACTCCTTAGACATAATGCAAAGTAAAAACAATTGTAGGCAGAAGGTGTAAAATGTAAACAATGCAAATAGGACTACATGCCTTCAAAATAGAAACAAATCACCATTATTTCTAAAATACTGAAATACAAAAGGTAATCTAGTGTTTGGGCACTCAGATGGTTATATACCAGAGCCACTGTGAACTTATGTGTGGGTTTTCAAGTTTAAAGCGGTATGTGTTTGCTTTCAACTCAAAAGTCCAGCTACAAAACAAATTGGTTGTGTGCTGTTCTCAGAAGCCTGTAGGAGGTAGAACTGTTCCTGCTTTAAGATGTGTTTGAGGTAGTCTCAGCAACTTGTCAGCAGTGACAATATCTGCTTGGTGAGCCGTGACTTTTGTTGGCCCAGATACCCTTTGGCTGCATTGAGAGACAGCGAGTGGTGGGAGCACACAAGATTTTCTTCTTTCTTTGTTGCAGCACTGTAGAAGAATAGGTATTCTTGGTAGTTACCTGTTTTTGCTATTCCCTTAAACCTCATGTCTTTCTATGATGTTGCTTGGAATAGCTATTAAAGGTATTCCCTGAAAGACAGGTAGCAATAAGGCAAAGGGATAATTTTTTTTCTTCCCAGCATTCCTTGGTAATTGCAAGTCTGGGGCACGCAGAGGCAGGGAATGAAGGAACATATGCTGTGGGAGAAGGTATAAAGATAGATGTCCTGGAAAAGGCACCAAGCACTAGGCGGACTCCTTTGGCAGTGTGTTCCAAAAGTGGTACAGAACTGCTAAAACCTGGAGTCCAGCAGCTGTCATACTGATAGGGCAGGCTTCCCTGCCCAGAAGTATGCCTTCTTACCTATCTGTAAGATCGCAGTGTGTTGTATAATGCTGTTCTTTTCACTTGAGACTGGCAGGTATTAGTATAAATTCTCTCTTCTATCAACTTACCTATGATGCAGTCTTGAAAGACCCTCAAGTCTCATCAGCACACAGGTACAGCATTTTGATGGGCGCTGTTGTTTTGGGCATTGCTGAGGTTTTGTCAGTAGGGTATCCTTCTCTTTTTGCCTTTTTGCTAGTGATATTTTTCTGTTGAGCAAATTTTACAGCATCAATAATAGGAATACTTAAAATGGTGAGAGTTGATCTCATCAAAAGACAGCTCAAATATGGTTTCACTTGTCTGGGGACACGCATTGCTGTTAATTGTTTGCTTCCGAGTAGAATATTCTGCTATTTTATGGTGCTATGCAGCTGTCTGAATGAACCTGGGAACGAAAGGGCAGTGTTGGTCTGCAAAAGTCACCAGTACGGATGTGCCAGTACAGAAAGATGGTTTTATTGGCATTTTTTCAAGAACTCATGTGCTCTTAAAAACATAAGGAATGTGATTCTTCCTTGGGCATGAGTTTTAAATATGAATGATGTGGGTAAGATGATTTGTTAGAGGGAGTTTGTGTTATGTGTAGGAATGCAGAACTGAAATTTCTGTGTATTGCCAGGAATCATGGTCCTGTGTAACAGGATATACTTAACTTTTTTGGGTACCTGTTTGTTAGCTGCACCTCATGCAGATTTTTCTCCTACTGCCAAAATGATAGCCATCTAAGACTGCAGATTACCAGAATGCAGACATCATTTTTGGTGTTCCAGAAAGTCTCAGCACATAGCTTCTGGGCTTTTAGGTACTTGTTTTATTATCCTGTCTTCAGAGATGAATTGGTCAGTGAATATATGTTCTATGCTTTTTGTGGGTGTGTCAGTCATTCTTTAGACTTCCCATTTTCATTGCTGCACAGCGACTGTGCTGATAGGTTTCCAAATAACATAGAACTAGCCTGTCTGCTCTCAGAATGGTCAGCGTGATGTCTGTCAGCTGAGTGACTGTGATGCTCAAAGTTTTCTGTTGGAAAATCAGAAAACAAAAGATTCTGGAGGTCACAGAGGTAAATGGGCTGAGGGGGAGCACACTCTAAATAGATACAAAAAAGAAAACTAATGGGATAGAGCTGACAGAACTGTGGAAATATTTCCTGGTATTCTGTAATTCCCTGTGATTTTTGTCTTCTTGAAACGTTCCTTGGCTATTCCAGTGAGGTATCATTATGCCTGTTCACAGCTTATTGTTTACTAATACAGTACCCTCACTGTACTGGGATATGTTTGCTGCCATGAATTTAATAGAAATTTCTTCTATAGACATAATTTTAGTATGCTAATTCCAAGTCCTTAATAATTTCATAAACTTGTTATGCTCCCACTGAGATTGTAATAAATTCTAATTTCATACTGTACAATTATTTTATAGTAATTATTAATGTCAGCTTTTATTTGTACTGTCCTAATTTCTGTCTGCTGTCTGTTCTGTTACAAGATTTTTTTTTTCCCATTCTCTGTTTGTAGTTGGGTGCAGTCTCCTATGACTATATCTGGCTTTTTTTTTCTTTTTAATCTCTGTCTTGATAAATCAATTCTTGTGTTTGTACGGTTAATAATAATAATTGATCACAAAGCCAGACTTGCTTTTGAATTCACTGTGTTACATTGTTGTTGATCATAATTTGGCAGTGAGGAACAGATAAGTATTATGGTAGTAAGTAATAGATGGAGTAAAGTTCCCATTTATCAAGGCTACTTAATTAATATACTCATTAGAGACCTATATAGGTCTCAAGGGTATCACTGAGGAACTACTGCCTTAGTAGGTATTCTGGCTTTCAAAATACATAGCCAAAGAGGTGACTTTATTGGACTGTATGTTAACAATACTATTTTCAGTGCATTTTTCTTGGCTTTATCCTTAAAGTCTTTCTGATCCTTGAACAGAATGGGATTCTCGGGCTTCAGTTTTCTCTGTTCTTCACCTCTTGCTGACTCTGTTCTGTTATTTTTTTGCTAAAGCTGCTTACTAATAACTACCAAAAATACCTGACGGGCCTGAGGCTTTCTTTTTCTCTTATAAATAACCATCTTCGTCTGTCCTGTACATTTTTCAAAACTAGATGGTACACACCATCTCTGCAGCACAGTTGTAAATTTACCCTGGTCATGCCGATAACCACTTCTAGTGGAAGGCTGGGATCTCTCGGACAGACTAGAAAAATGGTGACGAATATGTACTGGTCTTTCACGAGCTGACTGAGTAGCAGAACTGACAGTGCTGTAAAGAGTGTTGTAACCTTTTAAGGATTTGGGTATGCCTTGTTTTCATGGTACCCTGAGATCGTCTCAGAGGATGTATGAGGCATTCCTTTGCCTTACAAACTGTTGCATTTATTTGTGTGTACGTGAGTATAATCTCTGGGTTTTGCTGGGAGTAAGTAAAGCAGAATCTGAGGAAGACTTTGCAACAAAATTCAAGTATGATGTTTTCTAAGTATGGGCTGGTTTCCATGGAGAAGGGTCAGCATTCAAACTGAAGTCTGATGCTACTGTTTAGGTAAGTAGCATCAGAAATAATAGAACTTTGCTTTATTACAGAACATACAATGGATTTTCTGTTCCATTTTTTTTGGCCCTTGTTCGTTTTGTTTCATGCACTCAATATAATTTATACATGACTGATGTTGGACCACAGCTCAGAGGATAGAGACATGATTTTATTTTGGAGAGGATGAGTGCTTTAGTTCATTGCTTTCATTGCCAGATGTATGTCAGTGTTTGTTGTGGTATCGCTGGACAATGTTAAATCCACATTCGAAGGCTTTGGCAGTACAATTCCTAGACAATCAGCAGTGGCAACAGTGAAGGAAAACGAAGTTCCCTATGTCTGTGAAAGGCAAACCTAGTCTCAGATCCTCTGTTCAGGAATTGCTGGTAGTTCCAAGTTCTAATGTTGCCCCTGGCTTGGGCTTGTAATTTTCAGAATAATTTAGATATGCGTGTTGATTTTAAAGAACTTTGAAAAATTGCCACCTGAATCAGTCACTTCAGGCTGCCTATTGAAAGGATCATCTGGAAGATACCGTCTTCTTCATGGAGTCTTGGAATGCCATTTTACCTGCATAGTCAGGTCAGGGGTTTTGTTTGACTGGGGGGAGAGGTTGGGTTTTGGGGCCTGTGTGTGTTTTATTTTATTTGGTGGTTTTGGGTTTGGTTTTTCTTTTTTTCTTTCCCTCCTCAGATCTTAAAGTTTTGTTCTGGCTGTACTCCTTCATCTTCATGGTCATCTTTCTTTTGTCTCAGGTTAGGAATGGTAGGAATTCCACAAGGCGTAGCTCTGATGTGCCCTTTTTTTCTGTTGCTCTCTGCAGTGCTTTGACCTCCTTTGCCACAAAAGCCCTTCAGCTGTGGTTGGGAGAGTGGCAAGCCTGGGTTCCTACCTGGGCTAAGTCAGTGTGAAGAAGGAAGTTTCAGCTTCCTTTTTCCCCTGCTCAGGGAGTGGTGAGCAAGGAGGAGCTGAGAGAATGAGGGAGAAGAAAGATCACAAGAGAGAGTGTTCCTTCTTAAATGTATGTTGTTACCTCATGGGATATTACCTCTGAATTACTGAAAACAAAGGTCCATTCTGAGGACAAGTTTTGTTTAAACTATAAAGTTTGTACAGAGTAGTGCTGACCCTTCAGGGCAGCAAGAAGTAAGAGAAAATTCCAATCCGTCCATCTTATTTACTGTGCTATTTTCTTCCTAATATGTACACGTGCTGCTCCAATACATTTTTTTTTTCCTGCTTGCAAATCACACAAGTATAAGCTTGCTTTTGTTGTTGTTGTTGTTGTTGTTGTTATTGCTCCACACTGTGTAATCTTGGAAGGGTCTTGCAGGGAGTGTGTTATGGGTCACTAGAAGTGCATGCATCAGGAAGAAAGAGGAGACCAAATCTCCAGAACTTTGAAATTACACTGGAATTTGTTAAGGGGGAATGGCCTCTAAAAATGCATAGGAAAAGTGACCAGTACAAATAGTTCCCTTCATTTTGGTACACTTACTCCTAGTTCCTCTGCCCGGTGTCAGTATTTGGGTGTTACGCCATTTGCCCAGCAGGTTAAGTCCTTGATTTCTGTTAGTTTCAGGAGTCAGCATGTGCGCTGTGAATCAAATATACACGGCAAAGACCCAGTCTGCAAGTCCTACTGCTCCTTGGCGGGAGTTTATTCAGTCTGTTCCTCTTGGCTAGGACTCTTATCCAGGCTTGTGGTCTTATTTACAGTGTGATGGCAGAGTTATTTCCACTTCAGAGCTCTGTAGTGATATTGTCTAAATGCTTCAGGATGAGATATAGCTGGAGATCTATGGAAAGTGGAACTTAATTTAAATTCTGCAAGAGCTATTTGTTATTTTTCAGACAATTTAAAAAAAATAATATAAAACGTAGACTTTGGGAATGGGGGTTGAAACTTGTGGTCTCTCCTTGAGAGATACTGTTTGATCTTCTGAGCCATCATATGAATACCCTACTCCTGGACCTCATATGTAAATGTTTTCCATCATATTTGATACTATTCAGGGATTATGTAGATGCATAATGATGTAGGTGCAGTTTATGCTTTAAAGTCCGAGTGCAGAGCCATGGATTTGGCAAAGAGCTAGGGAAAAGAAATTTTGGTTAGCTCATGTTTAGGGAGGATCTGTTTCAGGAAATCTTTAACCACACAATTCCAAATACTCATGCTGAAACTGTAGAATATAAGTTTTTATTGTTTTCTCTGTTACTTTATGTACTTAAGGCAAAATTGTGTCTTAAAAACAGTTTTTTGGGAGATAAGCACATTTTTTGAACAAAGTACATCTCACTGAATTTACAGTGGGATTTCAAATTATTGCATGTTGGCTATCTGTCCATGTGCATGGTCATGTCCTGCAGTTAAGGTAAAGTAAGCTATTCCTCATCCACTTGTGATTGCCACTTACATTAGTACACCCAACAGTAAGATTTTATGTACTGGCAGTTGCTATAGGGCATTTTATACACGATAACTTGTTACTTTACAGCAACTTTGGTATCCAAGTCCTAATATTGCCCCTGCCTTGGACTAATCATTTTCAGAATAATTCAGATATGCGTGTTGATTTTAGAGCACTTCAAAAATTTGCCACTTGAATCAGTCATGGTGGCTTGCCTGTTGAGAAGGTTATCTGAAGAGCGAAGGTGAAGGGTAAGCGACAAGCACAACTCGGCACCCTGCTGGCTGGCAGCCACGCTTGTGTTTGCAGCAGAGCGTGGCGTGTCGGCATAAGGCCAGTTGAACTAGTCAGCAGAGGCAATGAAAAATACCGTGGAGGCGGAGTTAAGTTTAGATGAGTGCTTAGCAGGATAAGAAATTTGGCCTCAATATTCTAATAAAAACAGAGATCTAAGTACCAGTATAGAAAGTCTGGTGGGGAACTCTATTAAATGTGTAACTTCAGTCTGAAAAGCGCTCATGTTGGGTAGTATGTGGCAAGAACAAGGAGTAACAGGGAAGACGTAACTATTATGTAAAATGACTAGCTTTATCCAGACTATGTTAAATAATAGAAACTCTCTTTCAAAAAAGTATTGAATAATTGGAGACGCTTCAGAGGTGGCTGAAAAATGAGAAATGCGTCGTATACACATGTAAAGAGACTGAAAAGATCTGGTTTGTTTGAGGGGGAAAAATGAATAAGACAATGATACATATGTAAATGTATATACATACACATATGATGAATCTGGAGCATCTACCGTCACTGTCTTTATAACACAAGAGGAGGGACACATTTTGGTGAGAGTCTTACCAAGTTGGTTTTTTTAAAGTATGTTGAAATCAGTTATTGAACATTCAAATGTATGCATTTATAATAAAATGGAAATGGTTTTATGTTCTTCCCTAACAATTGCTTCAAGTTGGGTTTAAAAATGTATTTCTGTTTTAAAAGCATGTGGCTTGAAGCCCTCAACTTCAACCACTCCACGTGAAAATGAATGTCTCTTTAATCCTGCACTTTGTTTTGTTTTAATATTATTTTTTTTTCCCCCTCCCAATACAGAGCTCCTTGAAGATGTCTGGCTCACATTGCTTCAAGATGTCTGGGTATTTGTTGTTTAACTGTTGAAGCTTTCCTACCATTTGTAAGTAGGAAAGCCTGAAGCCTTAATCTTGAGGGATCAGAATTGGCTGCTATGGTAAGACTTTTTTAAAGTGGTAGTAAAATGCTAAAAGTGGGTGCAATGTGCCAGTTCATTTTGGTTTTATTTATTTATTAGCAAGACACCAAACAACAAAAAAAAAATAATGCTGTACAAAACCAGAAGAGAATGATGCCCAACTTTGAACTTTGTCCTGCATTTTATCGGTTTATAGTTGCCCTGTGCTTCTAAGTGAGGATTCGGAATTAAGTCAATAATTTCACAAGATCTTTTTCTTATGTGTAGATGTATGCATATAACTCATCAAAATGTTGTATATAAGTGTTTTACAAGTCTCTTCTAGATACAGCATTTTGTTTGAAATGCATTTTGGTTTAATAGTTCACATTCCGGTATTTAAAATACTTAAGGTGATTTGTAGAAGCGTAGAAGTTTTGATGTTTGGGGAGTAAAAATCAGTAAAAATAAGAAGAGGAAACCTGATAAACAACAGATGAGATAGAAAGATGACTGCACCTCTAAGCAGATGCAAATCCACCACAGTTTGCTAGATTATGCAATAATATGGCATTTGGAAACTGGTATTTGTCCTTGATGTCAACAGCTGTAGCAGTTTTGAATAACCAAGTGATATTTTACGAATTTTAGGAATCGAGACCAACTAAAACATGAGAAGATGTATTCAAGATGATCCAGCCAGAAGATTTTTCACTTCATAGAAATCTTGTTTTTGTTTAATATGTAATATAATTTGATAAAGCCGAGTTCAATTGCTTGTCTTGAAGTTAAGACACACCTGTGGCCTTCATCAGACATGTTTCTAACATTTTCAAGAAAAAATATGTCCCAGAAACTGAGTATGTTTTTACTAGTTTTTGGAATCATTTGGGGTTTGATGTTGCTACGCTACACTTTCCAGTATCCAAGACGCCAAAGCAGTGCTGAGTTGCGTGGACAGATACTAGATCTAAGTAAAAGATATGTCAAAGCACTGGCAGAAGAAAATAAAAATTTAATGAATGGTGGCGGTGGAGCCTCTATGGCAGGATATGGTAAGAAAAAAACCATACTAGTTTTAAAAATACTTTTTTTCCCTGAAAACTGTAAAGTTATACTTTTTTCCTTTTTTAAAGTAATATTACTGCTCTTTAAGAGAAAAACCTCTCTAACTGATTTGATTTTAGTTTATTAACTGAAGTTGAAGATTAAGATGTGGGTGCAAAATCAAGCTTGAGACATGAGATTTTTGTTTTCCAGGAATTTTTTAGGTATCTCCAGGTATATGACTACTGTTGTTTACAGAATTAACAGTAACATTGTGCTTTTTCTCCATCTTAAGCTATTGAGGAGTAAGCACGTGCTTGATATGGGGACACAGTTTTACATTAAGTCACTTTAACATTCCAGATTCTTCTTGTGTCTCATTGCTAACTTTCTGCTTTCATTTCTTTAATTTTCTTCTCTCTAAGTAGTAAAAAAGCAGTGGAAAGCAACATACTAGTTGAGTTTGCAGTCTTGAGACTGCAAGGCAATTACAAATTTAGCAGAATCTGCCCTTGCTTTTGAATTTAGCAGAATCTGCCCTTGCTTTAGAAGTAGCCGTTAGAGCCATTAGGTTACTTGTCTCAAGAGCTTTGATATTTGCTGCATCATCTCTCTCTGTCTGATTTACCTGTTAACTTGATGAATATGTTTCCAGTATTGACTGGTAATAGATGCCTTTCTTCTGAAATACAGAAAAGATAGTTTTGAGATCTTTTTAGCAAAGCTATAAAAATGTCTTAATTTTAACTCTGGTCCCTCATAGCTTCTATTGAGGGAAGGCTGCAATGAGCTCTAGTTAATCCCTTAGGGATTAGGTTTGAAGAAACTACCTGGGTTCTGACATAAAGGAAAAAATGTATCTGTGAAAGTGAGAGTAATACAAGGCTTAAAAAGAAATAGTTATAAATCTTCACATATATATATATATATATTTTTTGTTAATGTACTTTGATGGCCTTCTTAAGGAATCCTTAAAAGGATGGGCTCTACCAGTTGTAGGATGCTCTTTATAGAAAGTCTGGTAAAAGTACAAATAGCAAAAATGTGTCTGAACTCTTTTCTCTGCTGCTCAGGAACAGGGAGGCAAGTCTGTGATAACAAGATGAGCAGGAAGCAACCCAAGAGGAGAAGGACAGTATCAAAAAGTCTTGGCCTTTAATTCTTTCATTCATTAACTTAACTTTTTTACCACAGTAAAAGACTACTTTTTCTTTTATTCCCCCTCTTCTCCCCCTCCCCCTTTTTTTCTTCTTCAAGGATTTCCTGCCTTTACTGTGTAATTACTTTTCTGTGTAACTTGTTTTAAAAAAAAACCTTGTGTACTGCAGCTTTCTACTGCTATATAAGTCTTACAGTGTATTTCCAAATGAGATTTGCCTTCTGAGGTTTTGTCTGAAGTTTAATAAAAAAATTAAGTCAACTTTTGATCTACATGCTGATCATCAGACTTAGAACTTGAGTAGACGATTCCTCCCTTCTGACTGTTGAGCACAGAATGATACTATGACCCACATCATGTCATTGACAGCAGACCCTGCTCTGGCTCAAATTGTAAAGCAATTTTTTTTTCTTTTTTTCTTTTTTCTTTTTTTTTTTCCCCCAAAGATGACATTACTAAACAAGATCTAGTTAATTTTAGACAGAGGGACTGACCTGAGTTTTTTTGTGGTTTCGGGGTTTGTTTGTTTGTTTTTGTTTTTTTTTTTAATTTACTACTAGTGTTTTATTTTATCTGGGTTACTCCTCTTTTTGCTTTCATACCTGTGCTTTCCTTCCCAGTTTTTCTGGTTAGTTAAGAACTGATTGGGGGCAGGGGGGGCAGGGAGAGTCTTGTGTGTGTCTGCATTGGTGCATGTTGTGGGGATCTTAATGCCTTGTAAAACCTGGTAAGTTTGTTCATTTTTTCCTAATCTGAGACAACGTAGTGATATGAACATTGACAACAGTGTAATTAGCTTTTGTTGAAAGGTCTGTTACTGTTTTTGTGTTCCAGAATATGGGAAATTTTTTTACTGTCCTTTCTGTTGTTTTTCAATCAATATAGGCCTAAATATGGAAACTTTTTTTCCTGCTTTATAGCCTATGTAAGAAGTGATAAGATACTTTCTTATACCAGTTTTTCTGTGGGATAGATCTGTTATTTAGAGAAAGCTATTAAGAAGTACATTTTTTATGTTGGAAAGTATTTAAATATATTCTGTTGCTGTCCAAGACTAAAAGGTGTTATAGCTGGGTATTTTCTAGTGCTGTTGTCTGGATGAAATTTGAAATACTGCTTTTGAATAGTCACTAGTCTAATGCTCCAACTAGTGGTTTCATTCTTACACTCAAGTATTTAATTGGCTTCGTTCACAGTTCACTATTATGGCGGTATCTTCCTTGCCTAAAATAACAAAGAAATTATATTAATCAAGCAGCTATTTAATTCTGTACTTGTATACTAATCTGCACTTTCCCCAAAAGTATAGTAGGAATGATGGCAAGTCTTAAGATGTGAACATGTTGAAATAGTAGTTCTTTTCCACATGTAGTAAGTAATAGGATCTAATTTGTTTTTTCCATTATCTTCAGCTGATCTTAAGAGAACAATTGCTGTTCTTCTGGATGACATCTTACAACGCCTTGTGAAATTGGAAAACAAAGTTGATTACATCGTTGTGAATGGCTCAGCAACAAATACCACGAATGGAACTAGCAATCAGGTGCCAGTAACTTCAAATAAACGTGTAAAACCAGCAAGCAACATTAGATAGCAAACACGGCCACTTTATGTTGCTACATATATGATAGGTAGTATTTAAGATAAGCTTTTTATCTCTGGCTAGGGCAAAGCAGTAGTTGATTCCTAAAAGAAGCGTGAACTATTCTATTATACAATGTGCTGGATCTATGTAGGCCTAACTTATGTGCATAGGTTCTCAAAACATTATTTCATTGCCTTTGAGCAGTACTTCTGAAGTGATCTTTGTTGTCTTTAAAGTTATTTTGTTATCATGATTTGATGTAGTATGCCATTGGATAATAACAACAAATGGAAAGCAATGCGGAACTTATAGGTAAGTTTCTAAATATATTTATTTAAGTATAAATATAACATATCTTTTGGATAGGTGAGCAGTATTGTAGCTTATTCATATTTTGTGGTCTGTGTTAAGCCAAGGTAACTGAGGAAAACGCATTGTTAAACAGATGTTAGAAAATGTGTATACTTACAATATTTTGTTACTCATTTACTAAAACAATGTTAAATTGAGGATAGCATTGGCGGTAATATTTTAAAATTGTGACCCAAAGAATGTCTTTATTTGCACTATCTGTCAGAATAGCTAGGGAGAATTTACTGTATATTTAAGAAAATTAATTATAATAGGAAAACATCCTAGGTAGCAACACTGTCCAGGTATATCTTTATGCCGGAGTTAGGGCAGTTAGATTATCAAAAGCAAATCATAATCTGTGATATCTTAGATGATTATTTCTTACAAAGATATTTAAGTGTATGTATTTTGTAATTGCAGATGAAATTATTTAAGTGATGGAATTAAGTTTGGGATATGTGAATACTGTTTATTTTTATTCATTGCTGTTTCTTTTTAACTTTTTAGTACCTTGCAATCTGTGATGAGTATAGCACGCTTATCTCCCTGAATTGCTTTTTTGATCAGGAGGAAAAGCAATGAAGGGGAAACAAGGCATCTCTGCATTTAACAGAGATACGTGTACTAAGGGTGTCTTATCATGGAATATTTGAGAGCTAAGGTAGTGTTTGCCTTATGTCTAAGTTAGCCTTACAGGAAAGTGAATTGCAGTGTGGATGCACTGTATTTCAAAAAGTTACTGAAGTCATATTAAATAGAAAGTGCCACTGAGCCTGTTTTTTAAAACGTACTGAATGTTTGCGGGAGGGGGGTGGGGTGGGATGATATGTTCAGGGACTATTGCCAAGAGTGTGCTGTGAGTGGGTTTTTGAGGGGGGTGGGGGTGGTCTAATCCAATATTAAGGGAAAAAAAAAACCCACCAGTAAAACCGGAGGTGCTGGATGATATACCATCCAAAGTTATGTGTTTTTTCTTTTTTTCTATTTCTCTGCTGACATTCTGGGGTGTTACAAAGGAAAAATACAACCTTAGTCGGTATCCAGATGATGGTTTTTTTTCTGTCATGTTATGTGTAAACATGTACTCACTTCAATGCAGAAAGAGAAAAATAAATTTTCAATTGTACTTGTAAAGACTCCTGGTTTGTTGGCATTTTTTTTAACAGTCTCATCATTCTTGCTACATGGGCTCTAGGTGTTTCTGGATTGGAAAATTGTATGTCTCTGAAGTTTTGCAGTAGTCTATCTGGTATTCTTCATGCTCAATCACTGAGTTCTTTTGCTCCTGAAATTCTAATGCCCTGAAACTTTCCTTTTTATGCAGGGATTTTAGAGACTGATACACTAACTTACATGCAGTTATGTACTCCTCATAGTAATGCATGGTTCCATTAGGAAATAGTTGCTTTTCTCTCCGGTTTCAGTAGTACAACGGCTCATTGGAATTATCTTTTACTTGACAGATATATAGGGAAAACTGTGAACTACCTAAATCTTACGGCAGAAATGTTCCATTCATAAATATAGTTGAAAGAACTGTTTATCAAGAAGCAAGTTAAAAACAGTCTAGTAGCATCCTACATCTAATTTTACATGAAATGAGCATTATTAGGGGTTGATACAGCAATACATCAGTGGCTGTGATACGTCGTGCCCCTTTTTTCATGGCTGGTCTTGTTCTGTGCTGTATCGCCATGCTATGCCTCTGACGTGTGTTCTCCCTTGACCAACTATCTAGCACAGTACTACTTCCATGATTTTTGTGCTCCAGCAGTGCAGAGGGTGGAAGCTGCACTTCATCCTTTTTGCTGAGATGACAGCACTTTTAAGAGTGGCAAAACTAAACTTCAAGCATGTGGACTAAGGAAAAGGGGGTAAGGAAGGGATAAGAGGAGGGTCTCAACTGCCTTTTCCATCCACAACAGCAGCAAGAAAACATCTGCATGTTCTACTATGCAGCTTCCTTTATAGGGTATTTTGAGAGGTGTGGCAGCCCTGCAATGGCAGGAGGTTCTGTAAAGAACCCAAGGGCTTGTGAAAAAGAAGCAAGAGAAAGCCTGCAACTCACCCCAGGTCCAAAATGTTTGATGGTATCACAGCATTTGGTTGTGTTGCCAAACATTTTAAAATCTTTAAGAGGAATATTCAAATAGTGTTTCTGCTGTGCTACAGTTTTTATGATGCAGCTATGTATTTCCCATTTAGGATGACATCACAAAATCCCCCCAAAGTGACCTGCTTCAAGTTTAGTGAAATACAGAATCTCCTTAAGGTTGGTTGGTTCTTAGCTGGATTGGGTTTGGGTTCTTTTTCCTTTTCTTTTTCTTTGGAGGGCAGAGGGACATAAAACCTCCCTTATATAAAGAACTCCCGATTTGGGTGGTGGTGGTTATTGTTTTGGGTTTGTTCTTTTGGGAATTTCTGAGACTTGAATTTTCCCAGCTGTAATTTGCCTCATGGGTGTTTACCAGCTGATTTTACTTGGTAATTGGTAGTATTTCTGTGCCTGTGAATGATTGTTTAATGTAGGTAGCAAAAATGTTCAAGATCCACTCCCAAACAAAAGTTCTAATGAAGAAAAATGGAAAGAAAAGAGTATGTTGATTGCTGTCTGAACAGCTACAAGCACCACAGGTCTCAATACAGCTCTCAAGTTCCACAACCAAAATAACCAGCAAGCAAACATCTTTCTTAGGGAAGATTTTTGATTCTCTTGTTCTTTTTGTTGCTTTCCTGTGGGGGGTTGACTCTGGCTGAATGCCAGGTGCCCACTAAAGCCATTTTATCACTCTGCCCTCCTCAGCTGGACAGGGGAGAGAAAATATAACAAAGGGCTCATGGGTTGAGATAAGGACAGGAGAGATCACTCACCAATTACTGTCACGGGCAAAACAGACTCAACTTGGGGAAAATTAACTCAATTTATTACCAATCAACCAGAGTAGGGTAATGAGAAATAAAGCCACATCTCAGAACACCTTCCCTCCGCCCCTCCCTTCTTCCTGGGCACAGCTTCACTCCCGGATTCTCTACTTACCCCCCCCCAGTGGCGCAGGGGAACAGGGAATGGGGTTTACGGTCAGTTCATCACACGTTGTCTCTGCCGCTTCATCCTCCTCAGGGGCAGGACTCCTCACACTCTTCCCCTGTTCCAGCGTGGGGTCCCTCCCACAGGAGACAGTCCTCCACGAACTTCTCCAACGTGGGTCCTTCCCACAGGCTGCAGTTCTTCACGAACTGCTCCAGCATGGGTCCCTTCCACGGTGTGCAGTCCTTCAGGAGCACACTGCTCCAGTGTGGGTCCCCCATGGGGCCACAAGTCCTGCCAGAAAACCTGCTCCAGCGTGGGCTCCTCTCTCCACGGGTCTGCAGGTCCTGCCAGGAGCCTGCTCCAGCGTGGGCTTCCCACAGCGTCACAGCCTCCTTTGGGCATCCACCTGCTCCGGCGTGGGGTCCTCCCCGGGCTGCAGGTGGAGATCTGCTCCACCGTGGACCTCCCTGGGCTGCAGGGGGACAGCCTGCCTCACCAGGGTCTTCCCCAGAGGCTGCAGGGGAATCTTCGCTCCGGCGCCTGGAGCATCTCCTCCCCCTCCTTCTTCACTGACCTGGGGGTCTGCAGGGCTGTTTCTCTCACATGTTCTCACCCCTCTCTCCGGCTGCCATTTCTGCCTGTCCCAGCAACTTTTTTTTCCTTCTTAAAAGTGTTATCACAGAGGCTCTACCACTATCACCGATTGTCTCAGCCTTGGCCGGTCCATCTTGGAGCTGGCTGGCGTTGGCTCTGTCGGACACAGGGGAAGCTTCCAGCAGCTTCTCCCAGAAGCCACCCCTGTAACTGCCCCCCGCTACCAAAACCTTGCCACACAGAGCCAGACCCAATACATTCCTCATCTACATAAATAATTTTTGAATCTCACCGTAGTAACCATGATGTAATTAAGATATCCAAGCATTGTCTCACAATTGTGTATGAAGAAGAAAAAGTGCTGAGTGGTTCCACATTAAAGAACCTTTGGGATGAATGGATGGACAGACAGATACTCCACTGCAACGCACTGAGGTGGCTCTTAACAAGCTGCTTATCCCCTGTTAGCATCACAGAAGTTTGTTGATCTGTTTTTAATAAAATATTTTTAAAAATACAGAAACATGGCACAAAGATGTAGAGGTTCTTGTAATCAGTGTGGTGAAACATCAGTATCCTTTGGCATCCAGTAACATGCCTAACATATTGCACAGTTGTCTGTTTTTCCAAGTAACTGCAAAATACTTCTTTTTCATTAACACAGGCATTTCAAGAGGCTGGCTAGATAGATCTAAATTCTAATTGAAAATATTTGCTAATGCAGAGGTTTCCAAACTGCATCATGACTGTGATGTGTGCAAGTTGCCTAAGTGACCAAGTGCCTCCTGTGGTGCAGGTATGTATTCTGGGGGTAATCACTGCTGTTGCAGCCTTTGTGCGTGGGAATGCAGAAGCAGAGTAATTTTAGGAACCTCTACAAGAAGTGTATTTAGAAAAATGACTGCATAAAATTTAAGTTCCCAGTTTATTATGTTTTCTTAAAAACCTTTTAGAAAATACTTTCCCAAAATCTCAGTTTGTCTGGGATGATGCACATGTGCATTTGTATCTTTAAAAATATCATTTAGGTTATTAAAATGAGGCCCAAGTTAATGAAAAAAGCCTCCCATTACATACATTATGAAATCATATCACTTAAGCACCAGTGGCATCACATGCTACTGAATTATCTTATCTGTAAGTGATCTTAATTCCTACAAATTTCCCAACTATGTTTGTCAGTACCTCCAGCAAAAATCTTTCATTATTTATTGACCCTTGCTTGCATATTCCCTGTGGCATTCATCAGCTTACTCTGTTCAGTAGATATCTATTCATGTTCTGTTTCTCTGATAGCAAACCTGAAGAGAAACATGTTGACATTTTTAAATGCCTGTAAACTAGGTTAATAATACACAAACTAAATTTTATTGTAGCACAGGGTTAGAAGTTTATAAGTCATCAGGACTGCTTACATTTGCTTTTAAGTATTTCAGAATATTGATAACAAATGTGGAGGGAGGAAACAATTTGATGGAAACTATTTCCATTATTCTTTACGTAACTTCAATTCTTCTCATTTTCAGAATAGCTAATTAGAGATAGTCATTAACCAAACGCATAGAGTGACTAACTGCTACTTCAAAATGATGACTTGAGGTCTAAAATATTAAACCAGTTATTTCTAAATTATTTATTCCTGCATTAATGAAGTGGCTATCTTCAATTTACGTAGGTATTTCACTGAGATGAATTTTAAAGCACATGTCAAACTTGTAAGGATTTTTAAACATTTAAAGGGTCACACATTTTATTGTTAACAGAGGGTGTTGAGAGAGACTGTCAACACCCTATGCAGCATTAAGCTGTTGCCTTTGATGTGTAGGCAGCACCTTAGGTCTCACAGAGCTGTACTGTAAGCGAGTGTCCATATGTTCAACCCACTTTGATCAGTGTTCAGAGATCTTGGGCCAGCAGCGCCCGTATGCTACATCACAGCCATAGGAGGTAAAACTTGCCATCTGGATTCTGTTCCTTTTACTTACCTTGTGGCACAGCCTCTTCACAGTAGCAGAAAGCCTTCCCCCCCGCAAAATTATTCGATAGTTTGCCACGGAAAATCTGGTTTGACTCAGTCTTTAATGAATTTTATTTTGGATGTCCATTAATAATCTCTTAGAAGGGATGCGAGACAGGAGAGGGTTTTCTGAATCCAAAATGTATTCCAATGCTCATGCTATGACAGTAAAACAATGGGTGCTTGAAATAGCTTTATTAGCTTAATTACAAAGTCTTTCACCTTTTATATCTGTTCCCAAGTAAGTCTATGAGCACAAATTTGGATCCAAGCAGATGCTGGGGTGCTAATAAGCTGAACGCTGTCTCTTTATCGCAGAAAACACTTGCTGTGATCAAATGCAGGAATAAATCCTCAATTTTTACGATGGGAGGTAGTTACAGAACAGGTGCCCCACAAAAAATTAACTTTTTATATCCTACTCAATACCTTCTTACTCACTGTTCACAGGTAATCTGATACTAAAGTACAATCTAGACTAACATTTGTAGCCCTCACCAAAAGCTGCCTTATTCAGAAACATGGCTCTGCTCTCCAAACCCGAACTGTATTTCAGAGCACTGTTTTTAACAAAGACCTTGCACAGATGAGGTCCATCAACCCATGACATAGCAGCTCTGCTCATTCTGCATGAACCAGGCTTGCCAGAGCTCTCTCCCCCCCCCCAGCTTTATTGGCAGTGCTGGGATCTCTGGCACTAGTGAAATGTGCATACAGATAAGGCATCTCAAAGATCTTCAGTTCTGTGCAGTTCCTGTGCAGCAGTGTGTTCCTCAGTACATTCAAATTCCCTGCCTGCAGAGCTTCTTGTCCTGCTTTCAAGCTCTCCCTCCCCCCATCTGTTTCTTCTTTTGAAGTTCTGGTCACAGGAGGAATTTTCTTTTCCCTGGAGAAACAATCCTGACTTCTTTGTGTGGTTTTATTTTCCTCTGCTAGCTTACTTGAAGATGTATGGACTGCAGTGATGACTTGCGCCCCTATCTTTTCTGCCTTTAGGAGGGACTGGTTTGTGTTCAGATCTCAGTGTGACAGAACACGTGTGTTGTACTGCAGTGCTGGCTGCTCTGGTGAAATTTCTTATACATGTGGCATAGCCACAGGACAAATGCCCAGACCATATGCTCCATCACCTTATTTAGATACTGGTGGAAACCTGAGAGTCTCCCTGCTGTGTCATCTCTCTTTGGGGGACGTTTTGGCAAAATGCTGTCTTGGTCCTTGTGACATCTCTCTTCACCTTCTGCTTTGTTGCTGGTGGCTTGCCCAGTGCAAAACAATCTGGAGATTTCCCTGAATTGCTGTACCTTTTTTGACAGGCACTTGTCATGTTCTTGTGTGGAAAAAAGCCTACCCTCTTGGGTCTCATTTTGACAGTCTGAGGGCTCGTAGCTTATGCTACCATACAGAGCACAGTTTAAATATCAATTTCCTAAAGCTCAGGTAAGAAAAACATCTTTTGCTCACCTGTTCAGTCACGATGTGACCAGTATGTTTCTATCAAGTGGAAGCAGTCAACTTACACAGTGCGGTATCAGAAATAGCAGCCCGTGGTCTATTTTGATGATCTTAAAGGTCTTTTCCAACCTAAGTGATTCTATGGTTCTATTTACCGCAGCCTGCAAACGTGTTGGAGGAGTCGTTTCAATGGTGGCGTCGCCTGTGGCACATGGAGAAGAACTGGGAATTGCAGGTTGCCAGTCTAAGAGCCATCTTTGGTTACGAGCCTTTCCCGAAGTTGGCCTCCTTTTGTCTTGAACTACGAACAAAGCACGTAATTTATAACGGAACACGTATTTTTATAATGGAGCGTACCTTGTATTTTATAACGGAAGGGTGCCCGGGAACGAGCGACCGACCACGACCACCCCTCCCCTAGGCGCCAGGAACGCGGTGGTCCAAGGTAAGGCCCGAACGGCGGCAGCGGCTCGGGGCAGGGGCGGGCGCCGGGGGGGCTGCGGGTGGCCGGGCTGTGCTGGGTGGCCGGTCCTGCGGGTGGGGGTCCGTGTCGGTGCCCCTTCGGAGGCACCACACCTGCGCGCCCCGAGCGCGTCTCCCCCGACTCCGACAGCAGCGTGCGCGGGGTGGCCGCCCCCTCCCCGCCCCGCGGCGGCTGTGCGAGCACCCACGCGTGCCCTGCCCGCGGGCTCTGCCGCGCCCACAGGCGCTGGCACGGAGCTCGTCCTCACAGGCGCGTTCCTCCGCCGCCGCCCGCCCTGCCCGCCGTTCGGCTGCGCGGGCCGCAGCCGCCCCGCCCGCCTCTCGCCCTCCTCCCTCCGCGCCCGGCGCTCCAGCCGCCCAGCCCGCCGGCGGCCCCACGGCGGCGAGGCCGGGCATGGAGCGGCTGCAGGCGGAGGCGGCCGCCCTGGAGGAGTACGCGGAGTATCGGCGGTGAGGGGAGGGCCGGGCCGCGCCCGCTGTCGCTGGGGGGGGAGAGGGGCGGCGCGGCGGGAGGGAGTGGGGGCCGGAGGCCGGCGGCAGCGGCTTCCCCCCCCGGCGGCCTGCCGGCGGCTTCCCCTGAGGGGGTAGCTACGTCCTGGCGGCCCGGGCGGTCCCGCCGTCCTGAGGCCGCCTCTCCGGGGCCTGCGGCGGCTTCGTTGTGTCACCACGTCCCCTCCCAACCCTTCCCCCGCCGTTTATCGGCGAAACGGGACGTGCCCTGGCCGACTCCGCGAAGGCGCCCGAGAGCGGCTCTCTGCGGAGGAGGAGCGTCTCCCTGCCCTGAAGCGGCTGCGGTGAAGAGGCGGGCCTGAGGGCCGGCAGGCCTGCACGCCTCGCCGGTGTGAAGGCACGATGTACACGCTGGCTGCCCGCAAGGGAGGTAACGCGTCGCTTTCCGACGCCCAGCCTGCCCGGCCGCGCGTCGGTGCGGCGTGGTGTGAGAGGGTGGGGAGTCTGCCAGCGGCTCCGCTCTTCAGGAAACGTGGGCTTTCGCGCGTCGTGGATGAAGTTTTGCAGCGTATGGACGCCTGCCCTAGTCCTCCTACGTGTCTTTGCTAATCTCATCAGCGCTCCTCTTGAAGAGCGGATGGATCTTGAGCAAGAGTAAACACGAACTGGGTCGTTAACGCTGAAATGTGGTCTTAATTTAGCCTAGGAAGACCTCGAGTAAAACACCAGATGTAGGCGTGGTGGTCTTTCTTACATAGGTGGTTATGGACTGATTCAGTGGGTGCCAGCTGGATTGACATGCAAATGACAGTGATGTGTTGACACGTTATTCTGGTGCTGTGCATTATCGGCAATGTACAAATCCACAGAGTATTTGACAAAGAATCTCTTGTTCGGTATGTTTTAGCACACCCTAAACAATAACTGAACAATACTGTTATTAACAACAGTAACAATAACTGAAATATTTACGGACATTAATAAACTAACCTTCAGCATAGGTTAAGTGCTGCAGTTAAGTCTAAATTGTATTTTACAGATTTTACTTACTGTCTTCAGTTGTCTCCATAAACGTAGACTCTGGATGCTGCTCCAGAGTTCCCACTGTTCACTGACCTTGAATTTGAACGTAGTGATAGCTTAAACAAATGGGCCTGTCCGCGGTGTGGGATACAGCTGTGATCAACATTATGTGCAGAAACTAGCATAGACTTCTTGCAAAGTAGAAGACTGCTTGGATGTGGTGTTTGTTACTTTGGTGGCAGTGCGGTTACCTGCTTGCAGTTGAATAATCTTCCTCAGACTAGGCTAAGGTTTGATAACCTTATACAAGTCTGCAGTAAGTTTAGGTGTAGATGGGTGAAGTGACTCGCCAGAGGTCATTCAAGAAGCCTGAGGCAGAGCTGGCTGGTTACACAACCCTTAATGCCCATTGCTTTTTCTGCCATATGAAAAGGGGCTTGGTAGTTGGCTTTACTTTTTCCTTCTCTCCTACAATGCTGGTTTTCAGTCTGTCAGAGCAAATTTTTGAAAAGAGCATTATTCACAAAATTTCTCTAAAGATCAGCTATAATTCTGCTAATTGTGTATCACTAGAACAGTATTATGAAAGATAAGATTCTGCATTTACAGCAAAAGTGTTGGTATCTATTATTTGAAAAAAATATCTCGAGAAGCCTACTTTTATTGTCTTCCATGTTCTTATGGGTTTTTTTTATGACATGCTTACAGAATTGTAGGTGATGACGATGGAGGAAAGCTCTTTACCCCTGAGGAATATGAGGAGTACAAAAGAAAAGTATTACCAATTCGGTTACAGAACAGGTTGTATGTGAGCTGGAGATCACCAACTGGCATGGACTGTAAGCTTGTGGGACCAGAGACACTGTGCTTTTGTACTCACCGGTAGGTATCTTTTCTTTTTTTTGCACTGTTGTATTTTTTAAAATGAGGAAAACGTAAAATGTTTTCAGATATATTACAGTACAGTATAGGCAAGTTAATTTAAGGTCTAAGGATTGAGAAAATCAGGTTTTAAATCATAAGAACTGTTCTTAAATCTAAATCTCAATACATTTTTTTGAGACCAAAATGATTCTGTAGTCTTCAATAAATTCAGCTTTAAGGCATGAGTTATTGTAAATCAGATTGATTCTGATAGTGCTGTCAAAATGAAACATAAGGATCTGTGATATTTATGTAATGAATGGATGTAAAAGCACCTGATATTATGAATTTAATTGAAAATTAACAATTAACAGTAATTAATTAAAGATATTTCAAAACAGAATTTGTAAGATAAATAATAAGCCTTTCAGTTAGTTTTCTGTTAATACTAACAAAGTTATGAAAGTTATTATTTTTACCTGTTTTAGGTATAAGCAACACAAAACGGACTATGAGGTGCTTCCCAAAGACCGTCCTATTTGTGTGCCTTGTAGAGTGAGCCGTTGTCAGTGCCAGTCCTATCACTATGTCCCTCTAAATGGCACACAGCCCATCCGTTGTAGATGCAAACACTTTGCTGATCAGCACAGTGCAGCACCTGGATTTTCATGTAACTCTTGTAAGTTGCTGATGGTCTTGCAGCATTCTTTGCTAGGAAACTTAACAGGTACAGTAGGTTAGGGATCTGTATTCTGCCCAGAGTATTAGGTACGTGCTGCACTTGTCACTGATGCATATTTTGGTCCTTGCAGAAGGATGGGAAATGGGAAGGAAGACATCACCTTTTGCACAGAAGGGTTTAGAACAACAACCTTATGTTCCCCAAGTTCTGTGAAGGAGAGTAAGTTTCTGAATGATTCGGTTAGGTGCATATGGAGACAGCTGCCTAAAGTTAGGCAGTATGAAAGCACCCCATTTGCAGTTTGTCATTTCCACTGCTGCATGCACGTGACTTTTCTACTTGAACTTGGTAGTTTGAGAGAGGGAAGTGTTGATCTCTGTTCCTCTATTGCCTGGTTGAATGTAATGTTAATGTATTTTTATATCTTTTCTCAACTCAATAAGAAGTAGTGCTCTGTTCCCGAATAGTTAGCACTCTAACAAAGCAGTTCCCGAACATACAGATTGTGGATCCAGAAATGCAAATGGAATGGAGTTTCAAGCAAAAGGTTTGAGAAGGCATTAAGAGGAAGCATTGTGCTTCAGTTGTTTGAGGTTATTTTAATGAAACAGCAGGAATTATTAACCATAAAAACTAAATAATGCATAAAGATGTTTTAGTTTGAAACCTCAAATTAAGTAAGCTGAAGCTTTTTTTGTTACGAGTTCCGTACTGTCAGTAAATTTCTTTCATGAAGTCTGTGTAATTTGTACAGGAAAAATCATAAACAGCTTTTGCTGGATGAGAATCATATCTCACAGAATAAAACATGAAATAGTTATATGATAGTCTTTCAAGAATTTGCTCTAAGTAATATGAAAGTCTTAAATGTGCAACTGGATGATTCAGACTGAATCCTTAGAACACAGTGTTTTTAATAATCATTTACCTTATGCACTTTTTCTAGTGTTTCTCAAAAATACCTGACACTTCTGATGGCTTCAAAGATGACACAGAGAAGTGCCAATACTTGCTCCTATTTTGGACTTTGTTGTTTTAATGTACTGGTATTAGTCTAGCCCGGTGCTGTATAAATCTAATGTGATAGATAAATTGGAGATGTACTCTCTTTATAATTGAAAAAATATTGCTGTTGCACTTTATATATTTTATATACCTTATTCTGTATCCAGAGTAAGAGCTCTGTTATTGAGGAGTGCCCAAAATTATATGAAAAATCCTTTAACATTTCAAAGAATGTGATCCTTCTACATACTACACAAGACTTAAAAAAATTATTTCTTGGTGCCCTGCAAAATGAACTCTAACGCGAGTTGGAAGCAGGATAATTTGTATAGTGAAATATTTTCAAAATCAGTTCCTTAATTTTTTCTTCACATCATTGCTCCAGCAGGGCATTGATGATAGTCTTAGCTGTAGCTTAGGCAGATATATCACTTCACTTCAGTCTGTGTTTCTGAATGTCACATGTCATTTGTATAACTATTTCAGTTACATCCTGTGGCTATGTAAGCTTAAAAAACCCCTGAAAGTCAGTCTAATGGTACTCTTACGTAGAACCTATTTTGCTGTTGCCACTGCCTCTGTTTACTACCCAGATAATTTTGCTAGTTTTAAGAGACATTTAAATTGTGATTTGTGTCATAACTTGAGATTCTAAGTTTTCTGGCCGTGCAACACTGGCACATGCTGTACACCTTTGGAGATAATACTGCCAAAATTCTGGCAGGTTGTCTTCTTTACCCACTGACAGAATTTTTTCTTTTTTTTATTTTTTGTCAAGGGAGGGATAGAGAAGGGTGTTAGTATTGGAAATGGCCACAAGTTGCAACATAGGAAATCCAGTTAGATATTAGGAAAGAGATGTCTGCTCCAGGAGAAGATCAGCATTGGTCTGGGCTGCTCAGAGAGGTGGAATCTCCATCCTCGGAGGTACTCACAACTTGACTGAATGAGACCCTGAGACTGGATGACCCCTATGATCTAATCCCCACCTTCATCCTTTCTCTTGTTCTATACAGCATTTTCGTACCATGATGAAAAGGCTGTAAAAGGTTTCAGCAAAGATAGCCGATTGCTTTGCCTAAAATCATGTACATGTTTCCAAATAGAAAGCATAGCTGGATGCTTTTGTAGTGAAGGAGCTCTAGTTTTTGATGAGATCAGTTTAGGAAAACACCATTTTGGCTGCAGTAAAGTATAAATTCCATTATAATTTAACTCATTACACTTATTTATTTGTTAATTAGGTTCCAAGTGTTCGGGCTTTCATAGTTGCTTTACCTGTGCATGTGGTCAGCCAACATATGCTCATGAGACAGTCATGGAAACTAAACAAGAGCGCTTAGCCCAAGGAAAGCCTGTAGGGCAGGATGTTCCTTACGCTGCTATGGGAGGACTGACTGGTTTTAGTTCACTAGCAGAAGGCTACATGAGACTCGATGACAGTGGAATAGGTAAGTGCAGCTGACCTGAGATGAAACTTAATTCTCTAACTAAGTAGTTTTGAAAAGTAGTAATTCAACATAGATTTTCAAAGTTCAAAGGCAAAGTGGATCAATAGGAGTAAGACTTAAGACAGATTTTTTTTTCTAGCAGTCCTTAGGTGTGAAGAGACCACTATGACCATCTCGTCCAACTTCCTGTAGTGAACCGATAAAAAACCTCTTTATCAACAATTATGGTGTTCAGCCCAGTAGCTTCTGGCTGAAGTGGAGCATATCTTTTAGAAAGGACTCTGTAACTTCTGTTTTTCTCTTAATAATTCCATGTTATATTTATGTTAATCCTTTAGCCTAATACTGCCCTAGGTGTTTCTTGGTTATACAGTTACAGCTTTTTTTTTTTCCCCCAAGCTCAAAGGTTAATAGCTGTTTAGCATAAAATAACCAAGAGTCATTTGTAGAACTTTAATTTTGACAGGCAGATTAGTTGGCCTTGATACCTCTGTTGCTCTGTGATTTTGTGTCGTTTAGTAATGGACACATTTTGTCCTGAAATACTGTTTTATTTATTATTGCCATGTACTCATTATTTCTTTTTTAAATTCTGATCTGGTTTCCTAGATTTGTCTGAAGTTTAGGAACTATAGCATAGCTGTAGTAATTAAAGAAACAAAGCTTTCATTTCTTTTGAAGCCGTCTGTAATGCTTTTGTTAACTTGAGTTTATGGTGTCTGCACTGAGTATAGTAGATATGAATCTGTAGCCTTGTTTTGACCCCGTCTTGTATGTTCTTAATATATCTCCTGAAGTTAATTTTTGTTTTCATTCAACTTATTTTATAACAGGGACTCCTCCTGCTGAACTTGCAGAATCCCTTGTTACCAGCATGGATCATCCATTTCTAAAAGCATTTGAGGGACCTTCTAGTTCTGCTCAAACCATTTCACAGATAGCAGGTGCTGTATTAGTAGGATAATACTGTTTTACAAGAAGTATTTAATATAAAATTAATTGGTTTTATGGATGAGTTGAAGGATGCTTAGGGCTAAAATCGAAGTTAAAAATTTAAATGAGTGTTGAAGCCTTGTTATGTGAAAAGTTACTACACCATTCATATGCTTGAAGTGCTTAGAGTAACTGTCTTGTTAATTTTGCTCATTATGTGCTTTTTAATGATTTTTTTTTAGCATTTTGTATCTTCCCTATTAATGGTGTCACTTATTCATTGGATCAGTTGTTCTAATTTTTAATTCCTACTAGAAGCTCATCATATCTGAACGGATCATATGTATTCAGCACAATCCTGTGAAACTGCCTTCTGCCAGAAGGTCTTTTTTGCATGGAATCAGTTATGCTTATTTTATGTCCCTTGTTTAGTATAAGAATTTAGCAATTAATATAACTGTTGAACTCCTCCAAGACTATAATAGCTGCTAGCCTACGCTAAAGGGCTTACTCTTTGGTCCCAATTGCTGGGGTTTGTTACTTGCATATAAAGGTGAGTTCTCACTTTGAATGTGTTTTGCCAAATGTAAAACATAACTAATGGAATAGCAAGTATCATTAATGAAAAAAGTTTTGGGCTTTGTTTGTCTGTTGTTTGTTGTTTGGTTTTGGTTTTGGGTTTTTTTCAGATGGTTCTAGTGCCGCAAGGCAAGTTTCTCATGGAAAGCATTCAGAAGATGATGACATGGCTTACTTTGAAAAACGTTACCAAGAACGGGCAAGTTACTACATTTATTGCTTAATTCAAATATATTTTCACAAGAGGATGTCTAAAAAAGATAAATGTATGATTTAAGTGGCATATAAATGCAGTACATAATTTGTTCTCTTCCTGAGAAAACACTAGCTTCTTAAAGTTTTAAATACAATTATGAGCTATTGCAGGATTTCAGAGGTTAGTCATGATGGTATTTGTCTTAACTGGACAGATTTTTATTGAGGTAACTCTCCGTTACAGAACAACAAAATATTTTACTATGTGACAGAAAGACACAACAAAGCAGACTTACGGAAAAGTTCCCTGTGACATTTAGGAATGTGTTTGCTACCTCATTTATAAAACTTTATGATGTTCTTTTCCTTGCGAATGTCTGTGTAGTTGGGCTAAATCTGGTGTGTCTTTCTTATATGACCTGAATCACCCCCTTAGAGGTGCCTCCTCCACCCCACTGACTATCTTAAATGCCCTGTGGCGTAGGTTATTTAGATGCTTAAATACTTATTCTTTCCCCACATTAGCTCCTTAGCTCCACCATCTCACCTGGGAGTATGTCTTGACTGTTCATGAATTCTTTTGGAAGGCAATGTTGCATAATTAACTTCTAAAATCTTAACTGCTGTTATGCTTGCTGCTTTTGTTAATGAGAAAGTTGTTCTAGCTTTGTGAAATTTTAAATAATTTTCTTTATTTTGGAAATCATCACAAAATATGGTAAGATGGTACAAATACAGTATCAGTTTATAGGAGAAAATATGTTACTGTCAAATCCAAATTGCTGCGTTTCTTGCCCTGCCCCTGCAAGATTTTATTTTCTTTGCAAAAGGTAGTAGGAATTTCAGATACAAACCTCAAGCCTCCAAATAGGGAAGAATATTTTAAAATTAGTTTCTGTGTAGACCAACAACAGGATTGCTTAGCAGTGAGTTAATTTGTAGACATCCAAATCAGGACTGGGGCTTTGCTTCCTTTTGACACTATTTTATGAGGAAAAAAAGCATGTTAAAAATATTATTTTATTTTTCCTTGCATTTTTGATAGCAACGTGATTATCTTATTTTACATGAGATGCAAAAGTCCATGCATCCCTTTTATGTAATTGTTCTAAATAGAATTTCATTCACTAAATAGAATTTCATTCACCAATGTAACAATACTTAAGAACAAGCGTTGCTTCTAAAAACAACAGATATATTTGTTTGGGTTAATAGTCTTATACAAAATGGCAGAGTTAAATGTATGTGTGTTGGTAAATCATACCATGCTGTAAGAGCCTACTGTGTAAAAAAATCTTATGAGAGGAAGATGTGACCTTGTGGGTCAGTGAGGAGACAGTGAGATGGAGGTTTAGCATCTACCTCAGCAACAAACTTCCTATGTGATTTTGTGCATGTTGGTTAGTCTAACTGTATGTTACTCGTCTGTAATAAAACTTCTTTACCTTTCATTGACATAAAGATAAACCCATGAACATTTGTGAGGCACTTTGGACTTTAGGGATACATAAATACCTAGATTGCCATTATCAGAGATAAAGGCAGCGCTGGTTTGAATAGGGGAGGAGCTGCAGAGCTATGGAAATGCTCCTTTGTCCTGTGATGCAAAAGTAAGTGATACTAGGTTGGGCTAATAATGATCTGTAGCTTGCTCCACTGCATCTATCACTCTGGTGAATTTGTGAGTGGATGTAGAGATTTAATACTGCATTGCTAGCTGACTTGCAAATTAATTCTTGAACCACTGTTGGTGTCTGTCTTTGTTACAGCTGAAAAAGGAGAAGGCTGCTAAACGGAAAGAAAAAAGTCCAGTGCCATCAAAGAAGCCAGGAGATTAATAAAAACTTATTATATGGCACAGTGTTAATCGTTGTATTGAAGAGTATTTTTTGCTGTCCCTACCTGCATGCTTGTATTTCTTCATTTCTTTATTCTGCTGTTTTGTTCTATTGCTGAAATTAAATTTTTAATTATCTTGTTGTAATAAAAATTGGTACTTTAATCAATGCATTTGTAATCTTCATAATTGTTACATAGATATTCCTTTGAGGATGGAAAATCATATTTAGAGATTTACAGAACTGTTATTTAAGATCTGAGAGAATAACCATGTATTTAAGTATTTCGTTGTAGTAGGGTAAAGAAAATACATGTCTTACAGTCCTGTGACGCATGCACTTTATTTGTAGAGTCCTTAGGACTCATCTTGTTCATGGATTTTTACTTGGTGGGATTCGTTTTGTTAATATTGACATTTTAATCTTTCCTTCAAATCTTTTTTTTTTCTTTCTGGTCGTTTCATCGCCTTTAGATAAAATTCAAACATGCCCTTCTCTCACGCTTCTCTAGGCTCTGTTCTTGCCAAAGTATAAATATTTTTTATATGTGAAGTTCTGTACGCCTGTAAACCCATTTCCACACATCCTTACTAGCTACTTGAAGGGATCCTGCTTGTATACTTTATCCCAGATTTCTCTGTCTGATACTGTCCATAACAATGATTCTATTACACTAAACTTCTGAAAACATTAAGTGGAAATGGATATGCTATTTATTGCATGTAAACAAATAATTGTATGGTTTTATTATCAATTTATTTATCCAACAGACACTCTTTCATCATGTCTAATCCAACACACAGACTTCCTCAAGAAGGGACATGTGCTTTTGTATTCTTTGCCCATATTCACAGCTGTGGCAGCATATGTTGTGTTAAAGGTGGGGGACAGGAAAATTTAGAATTCGGTAACTTTGTGTGGTGGTTTAAATCTGCGAAGCAGCACAGCAAGAACTTGGTACAGAATAACTGGAAGAGGCTGCAGTTTAGGAGGCAAAAGCAGAGCCTGAGCTAACTTTGTTAGTCTCCTTTGAAAACAGAGAGGTGTAAGTCAGTTTCTGCTTAAAAATATTTGAAGATGTCTGGGACTGAAGGCTTTTCAGGTGGTACGTGTGTGCTGAGACGTTATAGCGAGAGTTGGCAGAAGCTTACAAAGCTCTGATTCCCATCAGAGAGAATGCCTCTATGTGCCTGATTGGCAGAGGAAAAGAGGTGAGGTTGAAGGCATTTGGTGCAGGGCAACTTGCTTTTTTGTTCAGATATCAGGTGTGGAAAGAGAGTTCTTGGGATTGCATGCAGGTCATACGGTGACTGATGGAGATGGCTGGAATCCAAGTGAGAAGGGAATGGAAGGCTCAGTTGCCCAAATTCAAAGATTAAAAAAGGCCATTTACCTTAACT
The DNA here is from genome assembly GCF_964188355.1 of Buteo buteo. Taxonomy (NCBI): domain Eukaryota; kingdom Metazoa; phylum Chordata; class Aves; order Accipitriformes; family Accipitridae; genus Buteo; species Buteo buteo. The sequence goes on from NC_134172.1 coordinate 36,657,420, forward strand.
CTGACCTATGCTGCCATTACTACAGATGCCAATCAGAGACGTTAATCTGTTACTTTAATTTAAAGGTGTAATATATCAAACTGTTAATGAATATTTTAAAATAACCTTTACCTTTAAATTCTACACCGCTACATACTGCTTTAACTTAATAAATAAAAATATTCATTGGAGCTCCCTCTTCTGGTCCTAATAAGCAATCATTTCTACAGATTCTCTACTTGGTCTCATAAGTAAATGGGGATTTCACAATAGAATTACAAGAAAAAAACAAATGTAAATAACATTGGTTAAAAAAGGTAAATAAGAATATAGAAAAAATATTTTAATTTCAGTCTTCAGAGACATTATTGCAAACTTAATAGCGGAAGTTTATTCTACTTTCGTATTTATCCCCGTGGCTATACCCATTAGGGAATGCAGTTCCAGAAATGTATGTGTGTATTTCAGAGATGAGGTTTCTCACTGTCGTGGTTTAACCCCAGCCAGCAACTAAGCACCATGCAGCTCACTCACTCCCCCCCCCCCCCCAGTGGGATGGGGGAAAGAATTGAAAGGAAAAAGGTAAAACTCATGGGTTGAGATAAGAACAGTTTAATAGAACAGGAAGGAAGAAACTAATAATGATAACAATAATAAAATGACAGTAATAATAAAAGGATTGGAATATACAAAACAAGTGATGCACAATGCAATTGCTCACCACTCGCTGACCAATGCCCAGTTAGTTGCTGAGCAGTGATCTTCCCCAGTCTCACTCCCCCCAGTTTATACACTGGACATGACGTCCCATGGTATGGAATACCCCTTTGGCCAGTCTGGGTCAGCTGTCCTGGCTGTGTCCCCTCCCAATTTTTTGTGCCCCTCCAGCCTTCTTGCTGGCTGGGCATGAGAAGCTGAAAAGTACTTGACTTGGTATAAATGCTACTTAGCAACAACTTAAAACATCAGTGTGTTATCAACATTCTTCTCATAGTGAGCCCAAAACAGCACCATACCAGCTACTAGAAAAAAAATTAACGCTATCCCAGCCAAAACCAGGACACTCACAGCAAAATATTGTTATAGACAGAGGTTTTAATGGTTACAAAAAACTTGAATTTGTACTGATAACATAACTTTTTGCTTTTAGGAAATAATGTATTGTGCTTTTATTGACATTTTGAGTTAAAAATACTTGTCAGTTTCAAGTGTTTGCTCTGCCAAATTCAGTCTTACTAAATTGTACTTTGATCATCATGAACTGGTTTTATCAAAGTCAATTTTTAAAAATTTTATTCTGTGCTTAAATTTATTTAACATTTCCACTTAAATGATATGTAAAAGTTATTACATTTATTTAATGATTTTCTTTTTATTTGGAAAACAGGTGGGATCCTAAAAATACTAACTGCATTAAATACTGCTTAGGAGTTCTGACCACTTTTCGCCCATGTTGATGATGTCAAAGTAAAAGAACCTACTTTCCTTACTAGAAGGCATACTTTTGACTTCTTGGTATTCATGTAGTACTTTTTTGCAGAATTTTTATCCACACCTACACATGAAAAACCAGGTACAATATATCTCATAATGTTGCTGGCTGTGAAAACTGGACACTGATGTTATGTCTTAAGTGAAATTTATACTTAACTGGAATTACTCTTGTTTTTACCCTAAAAAGAAAAAATCATCATTTTGTAGGATCCAAATTGCAACCTCCAATTCTATTGAGAAATCTCTTTATACTTCTATTAAAAAAGAAATTTTTTTGTAACGGTAAAAGCAGAGACGAAATGCTACTATGTTTGCCATTAACAGTGGTCATTAAATAAACAGCTCAGTTTAAGGTGTACTTGTCGATGATTTGTTTTCCTGAGAGCAGTCGTGAACTTTGAACATAGTATCATGGGACAGATAAGTTATGGGTTCAGCTATATGATTTATTTGTGGGCGTATATCTGTTGTTCAGCTAGATGTATTGACCGTTTCTGACTCTAATCCAAGGAATCGGGCGCGGGGGAAATGGTTTGTTGTCATACACATGAGTGCTGTAAGCTGTTAAAGCCTAATTGCGTAGGTCGTAGGCAATGCTTAAGCACGTCTCATTTTTTAAATAGCTGGCTTTCGAATCAATATTTTGCCATTATTGTAACAGTCCTACAGTGTAGCACAGCATTTTTTTTCACTAGTTTTAATCATCCTATGAAAAGGCTTAGGTGTACCTTGGCCATTTATGGTAGTAGAGACTGGTCAGCGATCCTAAGTGGAGGGCAAGGGGCTCCTCCCCGTTCTGTGCTGCTCTGATACTAAATATAAAACGCATCTGTCTGTCTCAGGTTTGGGAGGAAGGGGAGTGTGATGTGTGAATTCACAGCCAGTAACGGCATCCGTGCGGAATTACTTTGTCAAGTTGTCAGTGTCTTTACAACATGTTGTGCATATTAAATGGTTTCCAGGTCTCGTGTCTCCGTGTCCCTGGAGCCTCTAGCTGTAGTTTTGTTGTAGCCAGGTGGCCTAAGAGAAGAGACAGCTTTGCAGGCAGCGATAGTATTTCTTCTTAGCACAAATGTAACTGAAAACAGCAACAAAGGTTTTCCAGTCTAAAAGACCTTGCACAGGTGTACCTGTTTGGGTTTTTTTTTTTTTTCATAACAGAAGATACTACTTTTGTCTAGAAGCCTACTCTCGCTTTGGAGCCCTTAGCATTTGTCTTCTGGTGGAGTAAATCGTTGTTGGCTGTACACCGGTTTTAGCTCTGATTTAACACTCGCTGTGCCGGCCGGCCCTGGGTGGGCACTGAGCCCACGTCCTCCTTCGGTCACCTCCCCAGGGAAGGCCCCGGACTCCACCGTGACGCGTCGCTGGCAACCCGTACCTCGCTAATGGCTTCGTCCAGCTTCATTCTCGTATTAGGACAGGAAAACTGCCAGCACGCTGTATGCGGAACCCAGGGACGAGCGCCGTCGGAGGAGCACGAGCGAGGGGAGCGGGGAGGCCGTCGTCCGCGCAGGAGCCTCCCTGCTGCCGCTTCCTTCGCGCTTCAGCTGCAGGGCCGGCACGCACCGGTCGCCGCCCTTCTGTGCGCTGAGGGACGCATCGGCGGGGCGCGCACTCACGGAGCTGCGGGCAAAGCCTGGCGCCCGCGAGCTCTGAAGAGCAGGCGCGGCCCCTGCGCCGGGTGGGCTGGGGCTGGGGCGAGGGCTCGCCGGCGGGCGGGAGCAGCGCCCCTTTCCCCCCGCGGGCGCAGGCGGGGCGCGCTGAAGAGCCCGCCGGGACTGGGCCGGGCCGGGCCGGTGGCCGCATGCGCAGAGCCGGCGGCGGGCGTTGAGGGGCGGCGGCGGCGGGAGCACGTGCGGTCGGCGGCGGGGCCCGTTCCCCTCCGCGCAGGGCCGGTCGCCTCAGGTCGCGCCGGGGCCGCTCCGTCGCGGGGACGCCGGCGCCCGGCCCTCGCTGCCGGGGTTCCTCAGGGGCGCGGGGCTGCGCGGTGAGGAGGGGACCCTGCTCTGCTGGCGGGAAGTCGCGGCCGTGCCAGCCCTTACGGCGGGTCTTGGCGTAAAAAAGCGTTTTTTGCGCGAGAAACGGGTGCCTCTCCGTTGGCGGGGAGAAGGGCTGAGGAGAAGCGTGGGGGTGAGGCGGTAGGAGGGCAGGCGCCCACGAAGCAGCGAACCTGTCTTGTCGTGTTCGGGGCAGGGAGAAGTCCCGTGGGCCTCCCCGCGCCACAGGCCTCTGGAAGAAAACCTTAATTTCTCCTTTAACCGTAGATATCTTGTAATGTTTCAGAATCTGTTGTCATGGATGGAGACGCGGACTATGGCAAAGGTAACGCGAGGTGGTTTAACAAAAAAATAATGACCATACAACCCATAATCTTAATTTACGTTGCATCTGAGAATAATTTAAATCTTTTTTTCTTTTCTTTCCCCTCAAGTTGAAGATGTTGTGGGCTGCCACATTGAAGATGCTGTAACGTTTTGGGCACAGGTGAATTCAGAGAACTGTTTGATTTTAACTGAGATGTTTAATCTTTTCTTCCCACCCCCCACCCCCCAGATTTCTGTAGAAGTAAGAATAAATGATAGCAGTTGATATTGGGGGAAAATAGTTAATTTGGATTTCAGAATTGCAAGTGTTACTGTTCCCTTTTAAACTGAAATCAGTTATTCTTTTCTGAAATGTCAAGAAGAATTGTTCATCCATCCATTTGAATTGTAGCTGGGTTTTCTTGAATATTTGGTAGGCCAAACAAAAAAAAATTAGGCTTAAAATATTTGCTGTTGACTGAAGAATACTGTAGAAGGCAGGTGGAGCCCTGCAGGAGCAGGATCCCCTACTCTAACAGCTGAGAATTTGGGGCAGTTTTAATGAAACTTGACATGGAGATGGTTCAAAGACGCTAGGTCCTTTAAAGTTTTGTGTAGATGGGCAGGAGGATGTTGGACAGGAGGACTGAGGAAAAGTGAAAAAAACAAAACAATGAATAGTTTTCACTAATATGGGGGGTGCAGCAGGGAGAGGGGAAAATCAGGAGTACCAAAGCTTGCCTTTTCTGTTTGGTCTGTGGGTTAACTGGTGTGTGCCTAAGTGTGTGCATATTAGTCAACACGTGTGTAGTTTTGAGCCAGTTGGAGGTGGTAATGCTGGTTGTCATGTCCCTAATAGGAATCTGGGGTGGGGGACCAGACTTTACTCATTCTGTTTATGGAATAGCTTCTTCTGATAAAGGGATTTTTAGATGTAATAGTCATAGGTAATTCTCCTTTATGTTCTTACCCTGGCATTCTGACACTCAGTCACAGTGTTTTGTTTAATATTGTAGGGTACAAAAGTTAGGAGTGTACTTCTAAGGTTAACAAAATGTTTAGTTGCACTAGTGTTTTCTTTCCTGCTCTAAGTTCTGGATCCTTTCATTTGAATTATGAGTAGAATGTTGTCTAATAAATGCTATGTTACTGGAATTGAGCCAGTCTTACAGTGGTTCAGATAACAAGTTGTAACTGGAAGGACACTGCTTCTCTCGGCCAAACCAAAACCCAAGTCTTGCATGTACAGAGAGTGAGGGGTATGCCAGAGCTGTTGTCTCCTTGTATTAAGGAGAGAAAGAAAAAGAACACCAAATACGTACTAAAATTTGTGAGGAAGTATTGATAAGTAAGATCTGCGTACTGATTGCAGAAGCTGGTAATTAACTGTTAGAAATGTTAGTTGCGAACTGTTTTTCTGGGGTACCTTACGTGCCCCTGATCCATTTCATTAATTTTTGGAAGAAAATGGGAGCAGCTTACAAATGCAACTAAAATCATGACGATTGAAAGCTTAAGGTGGGGCATTACTTGCCTCAATAGCAGTGCAACTGTTTTGATCTAATTTTTGGCTGTTAAGTCATCAAGGATCTATTAAAACTGACAGTTAATAACTCATACCCTCTCTCCACACTTAGAATGTCAGTAGATGTAATGACCTCTTGAAATTAAGTTGTGCGCTGGCAGAAGCTTGTCCTCGGGCTAATGCAGTTGTTGGCACACCTGATTTTAGTAAGGTAAGTAGGTCGTGTGTATGTGGAGTTTGTTTTTCACCTAGATGTAAAAGCCTTAATTCTGTGCAACCATTTTCTTAGGTATTTTCTTGATCTTTGATTATGCTGTGGGTTATATTCTGTTAAGACCTATTTAAGAACTGCTGGCTTTCCTAAAGAAAACACTTATTTTGTGTGAGCAAGTTTAAATCTTTCTGCACTTCAGACTTCAGCTAAATGATGCAACTATAGTTGTTTTTTTAACACTCAGGAAATACTACAAGAAGGTAATACACAGAATGCTGAATTCTTTTTTGTTGTCCAGTATACATTATGGGTTGTCTTTAACAAGAGAGCAACACTTTTTCAGAGAAGTGATTCTTTGCTCCTTCTCAAGCAGTGTGGAAGATCGTACAGAAACCTGTAATGTTAAATGTGCTGGACAAAGTACTCTTAAGAGTACTCTTAACAAGGACATGTTTAATAGCAGTTCTGTGAGAAGCATACAAAGAGCGATGGCAACTTTTGTTTTTTGTGTGTGAACTACTGATGGCTTATTGCAAAGTAAGTTTTAAATAAAACGATTTGTTTGAACTGTTTGTGTGTGCAGGACCTTCTACATTCCTCTTGGAAAAGGAAGAAAATGCACCAAGAGCAAACCCAGCATGTTTGTGATGTGACTGGCTTCTTCCTTTGTTGGGCTTACTAAGCCATCAGTGTCAATAAAATATTGTAGCAATACATTAACAGAAAAGCCATGGGAGTCTGCTGTGTAAGATGTTGGTGTTTTTCTAGTTGCAAAATTTTCTTTGAGCTCTTGTTTTTGGAGTAGAGGATTATGTTTTTGAAGCATCTAGCATATACTGTTAAGAGAGATAGGATATCAAATGCATTACTTTGTTTTCATACCGCTGTTGGGATAATTATAGGAGAGTGTGAAAATAAGATTTGTAATGTATTACAAATAACCATTTTGAGGTATGCTTGTATTTTCAGAGTGCTGTTCTTGATCTTTTTTTCCTAATTTCCAGATTTATGGTGGGTGTTTTTCTGAAGATGGATGTTGGTACAGATGCATGGTACAGCGAGTGATCAACAGCGAAAAGGCAGGAACTTTTTTTTTTTTTAAGTCATGAATCGTATCAGTTCTACCTGCAGGATGATAGAAATAAATGCAACTCCTCCTCTTTTCGAAACTTTCTGTGTGAATGCATTTAAAACCAGTGAAATTAACATGTGGGACATGACTTCCAAGTGACCTGTAATTTTTGAAAATGCTGATGAAAATACTGGCAAAACATGATATACTTGCGAAGTGCAGTTGAATCTCTTTATCAAGAGATACAATGAGTGGTAGTTAATGTTGTTAAGCAATGTAATTTAATTTCAAAACTTCTGAGTGGTGAAAATGGCAGCCTTCATGTGACATGTTATCAGTGATGCAAATGACCTCAAAGAGTTGTTAATCAGCATTCAGTGACTGATACAGAAGGCTAATAATTCCTATTTAAAACTATAATTTTGAAACAGGCTGAATGGCTTGAAAACGTTAGATTGCCTCTATGTCCATTGCAGAAAGTCTTCTGTATTGCTTCTTAGTCGTAGCTTTTAGAGGAAAACAAAATTGCCAGCAAAGATCTGTTTTGTTACTTAAAGTTTTGTTGCTAAGCTTCTAGACATGTGCCAACTTAAGAGATTTCTCTTACTCCGTTCCTTCCTCTGAAGGGTGTCTAGGCTTAGTACGGAAGATTCTGATCTCTGCAACATGCATATGTGTTAAAATGCTTATATTCTAGTAGCTGTCTGCATATTTCTGTGGGAGGTTTGTGCAACTGCTGCTGATTTAAATTATTGTTGCAGTGTCAGGTATTGTACATTGACTATGGAAATTCTGAGGTTCTGAATAGATCAGACATAGTTGAAATTCCACCAAACTTGCAATGTCCGAGTGTTGCCAAGAAATACGCGCTCTGGGGACTGCAGATACCAACTCATCAGAACTTAAACATGTTTGACCAGGTGAGTAGCAGATTTTGAAGCATTTAGATGATGCGATCTGTAACAGGTGCTGCCAAGTATCAGCACAGTGTCACCAGGAGGAGTATTTTAAGAGCTGGATGTTTAACTGTGAAGGTAGGGCATGCTGGGAAGGAGTGTCTGATCTCTTACCCTGAACATACTCTAGAAACTAAAATGGTTTTATCAAAAACGGTTCAGGTTATGCTGGGGGGTGATTTTTAGAGTATGCTTTTGCCATCTTCAGAGCCTCAGGCCTATTTCTGACTGACTTGAGTTTGTTCTAGCACCGAGGAAACAAAGTACTTCTGTTTCTTTCCCTTCAGAGGGAAAAATACCTCCCTTGGTCACAGAAACTGCAATAAATTCACTTACATCTGTGAGCTGCTTGAACGCCGTGTGCCTGGCTGCTGTACAAACTTCTGGTGAGGAGAGAGAGAATCTCAGGTGAATGTGAGTGGTAGTAGGAACTCTCTCGTCCCTGGCCAGCAATGAAGGCGAAAAGCTCAGGAGCTGATGCCAACATGACTGGTGAAATCTTTGAGCCCTTCTGCATGGCACTGGTGACCCTTGGTCGAGTTTTACTAGTGGGGGTCTCCCTTTCTGGGACACCACTTACAGTCTTAACGGCAGGCTTCTTCAAGGCTTGTCCCTGGCACTGCCTGTGCTTCTCCAGCTGGTGGCTTGGGAGCAGCAGTTGCTGGAGGAGGAGGCAGGAGGTGGCTGTCCTGCTTGCCTTGTTGTATCCCTCTATCGTTTAGAGGAGATCCTGAGACCCCTTGTGTATGGTCTCATCGCTGGGGTCCTAGTGACATTGCTTAATGTGATCACTTAAGACAGATGAAAATCTCTTCTCAATTCCATGGGGTTTTGTTTGTGTGGTGGTGTGGTGGTGTTTTTTTTTTTTGTTTTTTTTTTTTTTACAGTTCTTGTTCCTTGAGCTAAAGCTTTATTTGCTTGCTCTGTGTAGCTTTTCTGCCCCCACCCCCTCTGTTCTTAATTTTCAGCAAAACCAGGTTGTTTTCAGAAGTGGTGGGGCAAAAAGAAAAAAACCCTGTTAATAAAAGATAACTTCCTCCTAGATGTCTTGTGAAGGTCTTGAGTGCATTCCTCAGTCTTTCAAAGCTGTTTTTCCTTGATATTACTGATGAAACTGATAGCTGCCAATTTTGGCATTTTCCACTTTCTAAATGAGTAGTTTCAGTAAGATAGATACATACGCATTATAATTTGTCGCTATGTTCTATTTCAACTTCTGGACCACTTATTGAAAGGCTGTTAAAAATTGTAAGAATCAGAATATTTTTTTCATACAGTTTTGTATAATACTGTTAAATAGTTGGTCTTCTAAAAGTATCTTCTAAAAGACTTGGATAACCTAGTTGCCAGCTTCTATTGAGAGTTGATGGGACTTGGAACTTATGTCACTTATAAATGATACTGAATTCTTCAAAGCTGAACACAGAGGGAGAACTGTTGGTGTTGGAAGTCCAGTCTGGCATTGACAATGATTAGATCAGGTACAGTTGTAGCTGTACAGATGCAGCATTGTTTCAGAATAAATGTGTTAAACATAGGCTTTATCTGTGCAGCTCTTTGGGTTTTGGTATTAAACATGTCCTCTTTTTCTTAAGAGAAAGATGGATGATTTCAGCCAAAAGTATTCAGTGTGCAGTACACAACTTTATTGTATTTTTTTTTTTTACAGGGAAAGAAGTTCTTGAGCAGCCTAGTTTTTGAAAAAGAAATAAAAATACGTCACAAAGCCAAGCACAAAGATGGTACCATTATTGCCCAGGCAGAATGTGAAAAAATAGATATTGGGGAAGAGGTGGCCAAGGCAGGGTTTGCTGCAAAATGCACATCTCCAGGAAACACTAATGATGCAGAAGAGAAAAAAACAGATGTCGTTGAAAACCAGCGTCGGAAGATAAAACTTACAGTTCCACTGTTGATAAACAGGTCTGGTCACACACTGTACAGTAGATCAAGAGGGTACTTTGACCAAGTAGCTGCCAGCACAAGGAATCGGAATTTTACTGGAAACCGTATGTTTGCCCCAAAGTAAGGCAGTGGGATGTCATAGAAAACTTTGTATGAATGATCTGATTAGCTTAGTTGGGATGTGGGCTTATGAAAAGGTGGAGGGGGAATTGAGTATCTAAAATACAAGGTTCAATTTCTGTCTTTCCAGCAGCAAGTAATACTGGTACTCAATGGAAGGGAAGTGCGCGCGTGCTGTGGTGGTGGGAATTGGGACAGTAGTATGTAGAAAACTGTTCATTACTGTTGTTGCTAGTTTGATATCCTGTTCTTCCTCATTTGATTTCCAGAGACAAACTGTTCTTATGTATCTTAATGCAAGATTTTGAAAAAGAAGAAAGGGGTAGCAGCTAGTAAGCAGAGGAGAAGGTAGCAGAAAGCTTAGCTGAAAGGAAAGGTTGTGGGACACTGGGCCACTAGCAGATTTTGCAGTGATAGGCAATGCAACGATGTTTGTTTTAGCATCTGTGTAATTTCCATAGGCTTGTGCTTAAGACTTTACGTACCTCTATTAAAAACTCACTGGACACAGATGTGGAATGTAAAAGTACACTTGCCTAGCAGGACAAACATACTTTGCTGATTTATTTGTTTAGGAATGTAACAATGTGCTTATAAGAAATAAAGCCAGCAATCATGGTTTGAAGTAAGCTTTGGGGGATAATGGTGTTTCTGCAGCTTGTAATTACATTGACAAGTGGTGATGGTAAGCTGGCGATTACAGTTGTTGTCAGAAATCTTTTTAAAGAGACTTGTCCTACAGTTTCTAGGATTGCCATGGTAACAGGCTGCTGAGAAAAATGTTTGTGGGTGGGAAAGATGGTACTTGGCATTCAGAAAGTTGAGATGGTGTAAGAAGTAATGTTCTGCAAAAAAACTTGTTTAGGGTTTGCTAATGTTCCATAATTTGAGCTTCTCCAGCGTTTCAATGACTCACCTAAGGGCACACCCTTCCACATACTGGCATGGTATCCAAATCTGTTTTACAGTTAGATCATTTAGGCAAGTCTAAGCTGTTAACAAATACTAAGATGAAATGAAGTGCTCTTCAAAAAAGTCTAAATTTATAGTAAAGTGCCTCATCCTGAATTATTTTGATAGTCTCATCTGCCCTGTTTTCTGAGTTACAGATATGCTCTGAATCTAATTGAATAAAAGAAATAGCTTTTTTTTTTTTTTTTTTTTGGTGGTGTGCAGCATTGAGATACTTTTGTGTACAACGCTATCCTGACTGGCCTGAGCAGCCAGCAGATTCACTATTCTATTTCTGTATGTTCTGGCGTCCTTTAACTTTTTGCATGTTGCAGGCATTTTTGGGGTGGTATGCCTGCGAAGGAAATCGAGAAGGAGAGAAGCTAGGCTGTAACCAAAGCCATGCAGCTGAGGATGAATTTGATGTAGGGTCTAGTGGAGCTTTGGTGCTGTACAGTACTGTCACAGTACTCCGAGACAGATAACTTCGCATCACTATTCTTGGTTATAAAAATAACTTTCAGGGTGTAGATCCAAAACAATAATGTTAAAGCGCTTTGGCTTGTTTAGTAGGTAGAAGATGAATTACAACAGACCTTGACTTTTCTGGGTCTGCAGTGTGGTATTGTAAGATGTTTTTTGGATGGGAAAGACTTTTGAGTTAGTGACTATGAAAACATATAAAAGGTTGTCTTCAAATGATGTATTTTTTTCCGTAGTGTTGTGTAACAGTCTTGTAAAGACTGGTGTGGAGAAGGATACAAATTCTGAAGCAAAGCATGATTCTGTAGGTGCTTCTGTAGTCTTTTTGATGTGGTGTTCTGTAGTCATTACTGAAATTACAATAGCATGAAAGAATACACGTTGTGGGTGTTTTTGTTTTTGTGTGTTTTGGTGTTTTTTTTTTTAAATTAATTCCTCTTAATTCATTTTGAAAAGGGAAAAAATGCTAGCTTCTACCTCAGTGTCAGACACCAGCTTGGCAGATATAAGACCAGATCAGAAGCGGTCTGAAGAGAAAGAAGTTCTCAGAAGAGAGAATGTAAATCTCTTGCAGCGGCAGAAGGAACTAGAACTGAAGGTTCAACAGCTGAAATGTGAACTTCAGGTATGTGGAAATGCGAAGAGGATGCTTCTCTCCTTGTTGCAAATGTTTCTGACAATGCTTCTATCTTATGGTTTCATCGTACTGCAGTTCAGCTGTGCACTGTTGTTTGGAATACAGCAGGATTTATCTGGTTGCGTGAAGACTTCTCTTGCCCTGATGCAGGGAGATGCTGTCAATGTGTGCTAGCACACCTTTGCAGTCCAGGTTGGACCCTAGCTCCCCTTGGTGTACATACTGGCTTGCTGCCGTGCTTGATGCAACTGGTGGTTTGGTTGCAGGTGTTCAGTTTGAACGTGGAGTTTTACACTTTGTGATTAAGAACATGCTTCGTGTATAAGGATGTAATCCTTGCCTTTTTTTCACTCACTTAGAGGGGGAAAAAGAGCTTTTTGTGTGTTGGGCTGAAAATTCCTAAGCTTCACAGAATCATAGCAGCTGTGGAATTCTAGAACTGGATAAAAGTTATCGTTTCCTTAATTGCTGCCTAATAGAAAAGGTGCTTATGTTTCTTTCCAGGGGATGTTCCTAGCACTATCTGAGAAGCACAGTACCTAGTAATAGTTACTGATAGACTTAAAAATGCTGTGAAAGTTTTTAAGTGTGATAAACAGCAGTAGTAAGAAGAGATTGTGTGAAAGATTGTTGTGTTTCCATGAACTTAGAAAAATGTTGGGCAAACTCTTCTCTCTACAGATGCGAAAGGAAAATCTGCTGTTGTGTATAGCCCTTTGACACTCCCAAACCTGAACTTGCAAACAGCTGTTTCCTTTTTCTCTCTTGCAGAATAAAACTACTCATAACCAGCTTTGCTACTTGGTTACCTCTACCTAGAACGCCTGTGTTTCTACATATACTAACCTGTCACTGCACAGATTCTCTGTCCACTGAAGATACGATGTTTGTGCATTTCTATGCAAACTAAATTAACAAGCAACAGAATACATGTCTGCAGCTCAGAAAAAATACTTGAATGCAAGGAATTCCTAGAAGCATTTCTTATATATAGTCTGATGATTTTTTTTTTTTTAATTAAAAAAACCCTAATTTCTACAAATTTTAATTACTATTTTGTGTTGAATGCAAGTAAGCTGCTTTAAAAGGTTGTGGATATTCTTTTAAGTAAGAAAATATTTGCTCCGTGCTCAAAACACTATGGTAGGCAATGGTTTGTTTTAGAAGGGTGATGTGTGGTGGTGGCTTTAAGAGGCACTTAAAAAAAAACCAAAACACCCTGCAGTCATGAGACTTTGGATGCTTGTCTACAAATACAAAACTATTTAAATCCTTCTAAGTTTGTTTTTTTGTTTGTTTGTTTCTTGGTGTTTTTGTTTTTTTAATGTAATATGTAATGAGTCTGAAAGGCTAACAATGTTTAAAGGCTGTGTTTCATTACCTAAGGTGGAGTTTATAAAAGCATCTCTGTGGTATGAGAGCAAGAGCTTTTAAATTTAGGTTACCTCTTGAGGGATATAGCCTGATGTGGTCTGTGGGCTTTTTTGGGGTCAAGAATATTCCTTATTTTGTCTTAAGAATATTCCTTGTAGGAAGGTCAGGATGGTTGTACGTACAGCGAGAGTTCTTGTTTTGCTGCACCACTTTGAGGTGTTGTAGTGGTGGGAGTAAGGAGTTTAGTGAGGTCCTGGAGTTGATTTCTGTGAACTAATGGGTAGGAGTTCTTTAGCAAGGGAAGAAAAAATTCCATGTTGTCTGAAGACTTGCTAGCAAATGGGGAGTAATTGAAGAAATACACTTGCACACATCACTACTGAAATGAGAGGAAGTAAATGAACCATTTACCTTTAAGAGGGTATTAAAGAAAATAAAATTGTTCTCAGTGGTTTGTATGTCTTTCTAGGCATTTTGTTAGTGTTTTTAGGAGGGCCAGCTCTGTGTGTGTACACGCATATGTGTGTGTTTATCTCTAATTTTCAAAAGTCTAAATTGTGGTCTGCATGTTACTAACCCTGGCTGACTGTTGATCTACCTTTATCTCTGTTTGTTGAAACACTGCTCTACAAACGATAAATAATTCAGAGAGAGAAGGAAGCATCCAGGAAAACTGCTGAAAGTTTTGAGGAAACCCTGCGTACTTATGTTGGAACAAAAATAAGAAGTTTGGCTGTTAAGGTGAAGGCATTAAAAGAAGTCAGGTATGTATATTTTTTCTAAAATAGTACTGTTTATCATTGCCCTGCTTATCTCTTGAAGTCTTGCATGCTTTTTTCCCAAAAGTTTTGTTTTGTTAATTTTCTAAGATGTCCTGGTTTCAGCTGGGATAGAGTTAACTGTCTTCTAGTAGCTGGTACAGTGCTATGTTTTGAGTTCAGTATGAGAAGAATGTTGATAACGCTGATGTTTTCAGTTGTTGGTAAGTAGTGTTTAGACTAAAGTCAAGGATTTTTCAGCTTCTCATGCCCAGCCAGCGAGAAAGCTGGAGAGGCACAAGAAGTTGGCACAGGACACAGCCAGGGCAGCTGACCCAAAGTGGCCCAAGGGGTATTCCATACCCATGCGACATCACGTCCAGTATAGGAACTGGGGGGAGTGGAGTCAGGGAGGATCGATGCTCGGGGACTAACTGGGTGTTGGTCGGCGGGTGGTGAGCAGTTGCCGTCCCTGCGCATCATTTGTACATTCCAGTCCTTTTATTGCTACTGTTGTCATTTTATTGGTGTTATCATTGTCATTGTTGGTTTCTTCTTTTCTGTTCTATTGAACCCTTCTTATCTCAACCCACAGATTTTATTCCCCCCCCCCCCGATTTTCTCCCCCATCCCACTGGGTGGGGAGTGAGTGAGCGAGCGGCTGCATGGTGCTTAGTTGCTCGCTGGGGTTAAACCACGACATAAGGAAAATGTAGTGTTGTATACAGAGGGGAGTATTGCCCAAAAGTAAGGGTGAAACCTGAGCTTTTTGGAAGCTCACACTGGAATTTCTGTTGTATGCTTCTCAATGTTTATCAGATGACTTCAATTCACTTCTGCTCCTTTACCGTAGCTGTTGCAAGAAGAGCTTTCAATTCCATTTTCAAGGAAGATGCTAATTAGTAAATGCAGCTAGTTGTTAAAAGTAACTGGGTAGTCAGAGTTCCTTGGGTATCTGTATTGCTGTGAGAGGTTTATCTCTTATGGTAGCCCAAATTACCCTTCTGGTTTTAAAGGAAGGGACAAAACTGCAGTGGGAAGAAGACTTGAAATAGGAATGACCATGAGCTCCTTTAAGAAGGAATGTGTGTATTGGTGTATGTGTTCGTGGAAGATGGGTGAAAAAAAACCAAGGAGGGAAATAGGACAAAAGAGAAATTAAGAGCAGGAGAGAATTTCCACATACAACCTCGTTAATAGTGAGGTATAATGAGTGTATTCTTGGTCCTTCCTCAAAAAAAGATTTAATAGCTGAATGAGACAAATTGCTGCTGCTACCTTTTGAAAGGACCTAGGTTATTAGGCAGGTGCTATCTCAAAAATTTGTATGTTCAAGGGGTCTGAATAGCTTTGATTTTTAAACTGCTTGAGTTATTGAAAAAAAAATACTGGTAAAACATTGTTTCCTCCTTACAATTTAGGCACACAAGTAAGAACAGTTGTTTTGGGGAGCAGCTCTCCGAAGCCATAAAAGTGGTCACAGAAGGATGTCTCACTGTTCCGTGTTCCTTGGAAAAATTGCAGAAGATTTGGACAGAGTATGACTTGGCTCAAGAGAGGATTCAGTTATGCAGAAATGTGGTAGGTTGGAATTATGTTTTTTTCTCAAGAGCTATAATCTAACAGCTATTGACAGAGTATTTTAGTCTTACAAGCATAGCTGGATAGCATGAGCACAGCATGGAAACATCTCTCCTTTGCTAGGTAAGGTCAGAGGCTTTGCTACCTTTGCCACAACTGATGTATTTGTGGAGTATTTTTTTGTGTTAAACCTAGACTTTTTGACACCTTTGATTTTTGTAAAGAAATATAAGGAAATCAGAACATTGTAGCTAAAAGGTTTCTGCTCTGTAATAGTTAGAAGCCACTTCGACTGTGCAGCTGCAGTGTCTGTCTTCAAAATCTTTTATTAAAGCAGCATGCCACTACTTAGTCTATGCTTCCCTTGCATGGGGAGGTGTAGGGAGAGCAGTATGCAAATGCCGTTGTAGAGGAAGATGGACTTGTATAGGGGAAAGCTGCCATCTGGTGCAACTTCTCTGCAACCACAGATCTGAAAAAGCCTGCCTGGGTATGCAGGCCTGGCTGTATTGATAAGGATGGTTATGTACTGTGTCTCTTGTGTGCAGCGATGCTGCTTTTGCGAACGGGAAGGTTCCCGGGTCTGTGGCAGGCATTGTGTGTGGTAAGGCAGGGAAGGGATGGTAGTTGTGCATCTGGGAGAATGACAGCAAACATCTTGTAACTATTTTCAAGTATAACCTAAAATATTTTAAACATTTTTGCTTAAGAAGTATTGCTGTATTACGCTGAATTTAACAGCTCGTGAAATGGACTAGAAAATAATGAGCCATGAGGAGAATCCAAGTAAGTTCTGTTTCTGTTGCTCATGCAGGGAAAAGTATTAAAACATCTATAGCATGGCATACATTTGATTGCTGTAGGTGAAAAGAGATTCTTTTGTTTACTAAAAACTAAGTCAAATGTTTAAACTTGGCAGCATTAAGATAAGTGTTAACAAGCAGATGACATTTTAATATTGCATCTTGTATAGGGAAGTAATATGTAGAAGAATGATTTTTAACAATGCTTAATCAGCAGCCAATTATCAGAGTGATTTAATAAAGTTTGCTGTCAGCACTACAGAGTTTCTTACATCACACGCACACACAGATATAGAGGTTAACCTATAATCAAGATTTTCCCTCTTGGCCAATTATAGTAAACTATTGATAGCAAATGATTTTAAAAAACCTCACAAAATCAAATTCTAGCAAATTATTCACTATTCTCCTTCGTCAACATTTGTCAGCAGATGATCTTTGACCCCTTCTTCTTTATTGGCATCTATCAGCAGACAATCTTGGAAATTCTTGTAAAATCTACTCTTTGAAATCCTCACAATATCTACTACTTAAAATCCTCGTGAAATCTACCGAGAGGTGTCCCAACTTAGGGGGAGATACTGGGTCACAGCCTGCTGCGATCCCGGAGAGCTGAAAGGGTCTTGCTTAGGACCACTATGTATAGGTGACTTTGGTCAATTATTTCCATTCTGGCCATAGTTCTTGTCAGGTAATTCTGACACCCTCCAAGGTGGGCCATGATCCAGGTGGCAGGAGTTTCATGTACGGTTAGGGAATGCCTAATCATCCTAACTCACTGTACTGTAGCCAGGATAAGAAAGTACAAGATTGTCCCAACTCACTGCACAAGAACAAAATGTTGGCTGGTCCTGACATCCCAATGTGGCCTGGAGGTGCCTGCACCACCACAGTCGTCCAGTTTTGCTTTGACTTAGTTGGGCTGGGGATAGATGGAAAGAAAACTCTTAACGTGGACAAGAGTTAGGACAGATGCAGATACAGTGGTGTGACTGGTGAGTCTCAAATTGGTTATTCAATAGAGGAGATGGTTGCTTTGCTGTCATTCAGGTGGCAGTGTGTTTGAGGTTTAGGGTGGTTTTTTTTTGTTTTTTTTTTGTTTTTGTTTTGAGTTGCCAGCCTCAGCAAGCAGCATTTTTCCATGAGAAATATCATGACAGAGGTTTCATTCTTGAAGAGTGCTTGAGGTTTTTCTGATGGACTAATTTGTTGGAATATGTTAGACAATTTGGACATTGTCACCCGTTTCAGTTGTGAATGGCTAACAATGAAGTCACGTCTACATGATGTGTTGCAGTGTGTTACGCTGCCAAAATACTCGAAATACAGCTGAAATGAGCTTACAGCACTATGCTGCTTCTGGTAGCTCCACATGTGTTTTTGTAGCCCTCTGTTTTATGTTGGCAAGGTGTGGCCTCACACATGGCTTCAGAACTTGTTTTGTTCAGAAATCAGCAAGCCCCCATGTCCCCATCCCACCCGCCCTATTCTGACATTGTTCCTGGTTGCCGAAGCTAAGGTGTAAATGAACGGTGGCATGAAATCTTCCGACTTTCAAGAGCACACCATTGCTGTAAAAAAAACTTCCTGCTATCTGAAGAGAGGATTTGTCATGGTAGTGTCACAAATATTTTATTAAACAGGGAAAAATAAAGAAGATGGGAGTTCTGCTAGATGTCACATATCCCCCAAAGTGCCCGAGTGCCGCAAAGGGTATGCAAGTGGGAATGTGTGTGGAAGTGTAGAGGTCCCTGAAGAATTAATTTAGTTTTCAAGATGAATTGGTAACAGCTGGAAGCAGGACATCGCAAGGCTCTTGTGGAATTTGTCTCAAGTATTTTGAAGACTTTGGCAGGTGAAGGGTACAGAACAAGAGTTTTGGTGGCATCATGCTAGAGCTACAGTACCACAAAGGTTATCCTGTTTCAATGTGCAGTGTAGTGACTTAACTTTTTTTTTCCTGAGAATCATTTTGATTTTTAAAGATGTATTTTATATGCTGTTAACATGCCACAGAATCTTGGCTACTGTATTTGCAAATACAAGAAATGTTCAGGATGCACACAGTAAAAGGGTGTGCTTGTTATTCTGCCTGTCATCCCTACTTAACTTATACTGACTGTAGATAGGCTAACAAGTATCTTAATGTCACTAACTTTGTTTCCTGCTCAGTTAAAATGAGGTACAGTTAAATCCAGTGTACAGGAAGCCCAGTGAACCCAAACAGATGGATGAAATAGCTGGCTATTAAACTAGCAGACTGTTTAACTGTTTGCTTAATCTGTCAACCTAGCTGCCAAAATTTGTTTTACTAAGTTAATTCTTGCTATTTGGTTGCCTAAGCAATGTGCTCTTCCTTTAACCTCCCTGCAGTGCTGATGCCCTCTCTTGCTGTCACAAGCCTCATTTGTTTGTAAGCTCTTGGGAGTGAACATCTTGTCTTGCTTTGGGGGAAACCTAATGCATCTTAAACAAATATCACAGGCATGAGTAAACCCAATAAAGTTTGAGTGCAGAGTAAATGTCATTATTTCAGTTTCCATTGTCTGTGCTTTCTTAGCTGGTTTATGCTGGCTTAACTGGGTCTCTCCTGGATACTGTCCCAACAACGAAGATGGGCAACTGGAGCATTTGTTCTTCATAAGGTATTTGTGTAACGTATGTCTTGGAAGCATAAAAGGTAATCGGTAAAATGAGGTAGTACTGGGGCATGGTGTGTATGAAAATGACAAAGGTGGTTCTTCTGGAGTGGAAATGCTTAAAAATATATTAAAAACTAATCATAGAGTTTCATGTAAATTCAGCATCCAAATAGGAAGGTAGTGGTGCTGATCACTTAACCAGCTCTCCTATGAAAAGTTACTGAGAGGATGGCAGCTTTACAGATGAAAAAACCAGGGATAATTAGAAGTTGCCCTGATTGCACTGTAGGTAGATACCCATAGTTAATAGGGTGTAATACAAATACTGACTTTTCAGACATTGTAGATAGTGTTTTATGGATGTATCGCTTAATTTCTGATTTTCATTTAGAAACTTACTCAAGAGTTACTTTATTGGAGACTGTAATGTACACACAAAACATTTTTTGTGGGAAGGATTTAGAAATAATCATGCCAATGTTTAAAAAAAGAACTCTTCAGTTGCTCATTTAAAAAAAAAAAGTGGGGGAGGGTGTGATAAATAGAGCTGTTTAATGAGGATGCTGATGCCAGAGCTAGTTTTAGCTATTTCGTATACTGCGAAGTAGTAACTTGCACTAAAGGGAGCCAAAAACTGGGGCTGAAAGTAGAAATAAGCTCTAAAAATGGATTAGAACTTATCCATGGAGGGGGATTCATTTTTTTTTCTCTTGCTTATGAGGTCATTAAATCACACTAAAGCAAGAATACATCGATGAGGTGATTGCACTATACATATCCTGCTGTTACGGACTTTAGTAAGCATTGCTATAGTTATTGGAAACAAGGTGGTAAGCTAGCTTGGCATTTGGTATGACCGAGTCTGGTGATTGGTTGTGTGTAGTTTGTTGTTTTTTTTTGTGGGGGGGTGGTGGTGGTGGTGGTGGTGTTTTTTGTTTTTTTGTTTTTTTTTTTTTTTTGAGAGGTATAAGATGAACCAGACACAAAATAAACTAAATATTGTAGTTTGAGAAGTGTTTAGCCTGTTTTAAAGGAGTTTAATTCTACTGTTTGCTGTTGTGATGAGCTTACGTTTTTGTAAAGCAGATTATTAAAATATTGCCTGTGTACTTCATGCTCTCTAAAGTTGCTGTTACTTAACAGGCATTATCTGAGCCATGAACTGTCACATGTACCCAGTTAAATGGCAGACATTGGAAGGAGACTTGGCCTGTGGCTCCTGAGCTGTCTGTTGAGTTCTTGGATTGTCATTTAGACATGTGTAGACTATTAAATTTATTCTACTGCTTGAACCTGGTATTAATTGGAGTTTGGTTGCCTGGCTGAATCTTCTACTACATTATGTCTCCATCGCTCTAGTTTTTAAACTAATATTCTGCAGAAATCTTGTCTTGAAAAGTGTTCTTTATGACAAGGGGTCCTTAATCCTTTTTATGCAGTGTGACAGTATTCTTTTACAAACTAAATCCTGTCTCATGCAGGAAAACCAGCAGGAAGTCTGTAAAAATTGTCTGTGCTTTTGGTTACCCAAGATGCCCAAGAAGTGCAGAACTGCCTGTTAAAATCTTTTTGTTGTTGTTGTTTCATGTTTTTAAGTGCTGAAGCAGTTACGTTGTGTTCACCTTTTATAATAGAACTTAATCCACTGATTTTTATTATCCAGCCCACTAATATCTGGCTGAATCACAACATCTGTTCAATTGCTAATGTAAGTTTTAAAGCAGTGTATGCTACAACTTGGGATTTTACTTTTAGTTGGAGTTTGTCCACCTATCAGTTTCCAACCATGGGATCTCATTCTGTCCTTGTCTGTTACAGGCGAAAGGTTTCTAGTCTATCTTCTGTGGATACTTACAAACTCCCGATTAAGTAAACTTCTAAGATTTCACTGGATAATGTAAATTTAAAAACACTCTTGAACCTGTGTTTGTGTATACATATTTATATTACAGATACATTTATATTCTATATTGCTTGTTAATAGGAAGTGTTCATTTGACCCCTCTTTGGCTCCATGTGAAACTGGTATTAGTGCCATGGTTAACTCTTCCGTTGTTTTCCATTTCTTTAAATGGAAATGGGGGGGCAGGGTGGAGAAAGGAACATGTGTCAGGACAGTGCGTTATAGCGCCTTCAATCATTTTACTTTTTTATATTTGAAGATGGATGTAGAAGGAAATAGCAAATATTTACAGCAGGTCTGTAAAGCTGTAGTTTGGTCTTCCATGTTCACATATGTATTTTCATATTTCTGTGGGCATGTTGAGTTAAATTACTGAAAAGAACACTGCAAACGTGCTTCTGAGTATAGATTTTAACTTCCTTCATCCATTTTGAGAGGTTTGGGTTTGGTGAGTCTGTTGGGTACCTTGTCTGTTATGAATGTGGGGTTCCTTTCCCATTAGCAGAACTAATCCTGCCAGTCATCCAAGGGAAACTTTGTTTTTGTTTTCTAGAAAACTATTTTTAGTTTAATGATCTTACTGCAGATAATCAGTAGGGAGTTTACAAGTCACCTGTCTTTCCTGCTAGAAGGAAAGAAAAAAATTGGTAAAGTTTGTGTTTGGTTTTTTTTTTTATTCTAGAAAATTCTTCTCCAGCAAGAAATCTTTTGCAATCTGACTTTGTGGATGTAATTTGGCATGTATATAAGTGTGGATAATCCAAATTCTAATTTCTGTAATACAATCAAAAACTGCAGGACAACAAGGACATTTTAAGTTTACAGGGGCTGTTAGGACTCCCATTGTTATCAACAGTCATGCAGAAACTGTTTCTTCAGTTGTCTGATAATGTCATATTTTTACACTGTAAAGGATGCTGTATTTGTGCAAGGTGGTCATGTCATAGGAGTAGAGTTTAAAAACAAAATTTGTTTTTTCACTCATTCCTAGTCAGGCATGTATTGTGTTATTCATACTTTGCAAGGATTAATGCTTTTTTATATCACTTTCCACATCGTGTATGTGGTGTTTGGGTGTGAGTTGCTGACTTGCTTTTCTTTCTGTGTAGGATGAAAGAGATGAATTGATTACCAAGAGGGATGAGGTGCAGCAGAACTTGTATTCAGCAGCGGAAGAATTAATTTTGGAAGTGGATCAGCTGCCCCTCTCTGAGCGCTCAAGAACATTACAGGTAAGGAGGTTGATTTTATCAGTATTGATTCTGAAACAGAGAATCTGTGGAGGGTGTTTCTTAAATGTTACACATTTTATAGTTGGAGACCTTGACAGCAGCAGATGAAGCTTTAGATAATACTTCCAAGTTAAGTTGTACATCTGACGCCTGTAGTTCTCAGTGTTACTTGTGATCCTGGTCTCCTAGATGTTTTATTTCGAGGGAAATCATTATCTAGATCCTGGATTTGAGCAACGGCTTTTCTCTTATGGTACTGTGTTTGGTGACTAACAAGATTTCACTAAGCACAGAATATTTAGTAGAAGACAGGTGTTAAAGAGAGAACCTACAATTAAAAAGTCAATGCAGTTGTCCTGTAAATTGTGGTGGTGGGTTTTATGGTTGGATTATATGCTTTCCTAGGCCTTTCTGTTAAGGTGGCTGTGTAGTTTGGACTAGTATAGCAAGGTGTGAAGTGTTTTAAGCTTCTTTTTTTTTTTTTAAGGTGAGAGTTAAACACCACAGAAGCATATATTTATAGCAAGAGTCTCTCTCCCTCTCAGTCAACCCAACATAAGAAGATGGGGAAGTAGATGGGGAAATAGGCTCTGTAGAGGCAGTGAGAACTTTTGAAGAGGACTTTACCCACAGAAATATTACCGAGCTGGTGTCACTGGCCTTTGCTATTAGAAATAATTCCTTTTCTTCTTTTTAACTTCAGAAATAGTACTTGCTTTTATTTTGACTGTGCAAGTGTGTATGGAGAGGGGAAGAAGTTTGGCAGTAGTTTGACAGCTTGTCTGTACAAATTCCAGAGATGTATTCATCCACACATGTATAAAATTGTGTTCTTATGAAAAATTACCAAGATTACAGGCTGCACATAAGTTTGTTTAAGGTTGGAGCAGCATTAATAAATTGAAGCTTTCAAATTTTCATGGAATTACTCAATTTCTAATGGAATTATTTTTCAATGCCATTCAAAAAAATGTTTTGATACACTTATTTTTTGGTTCTAGTCTGATATGCAAATTGGTGTCTTAATTCAAAAAGGGGTTGGATGGTTGGCATTTCATGACTTTCTGTCACTGGAGGCCCTGTGTGGATCCTGCTCTTTCAGATAGAGGAAAGTCGTGGTGTGGTGTTGGGGCCAGGGGGGTTCTGTTTTGTGGTTGGTTTTGGGGTTTGGGTTTGTGTGTGGTTTGTTGGTGTTTGTTTTTTTTTTTTTTTTTTTTTTTTTTTTTTGGTGTGTGTTTAAGGATTATGCTGTGCTAATCCACTAGGTGGTAGGCATTAAGCATCTTCTAGATAATTGCACTGCAGTGAAATTTTAATAGTGTTTTGAAAATACTTGAAGGGGTACTGAAACGCTGCTAGGCGTGTTAAGTGAATTTTGGGCTTTAGCTTAACTGTGGTGATGGTCCTCTCTTGTATTAGGAGCTAGAAGATTGAAACAGTTTTCCCAAGCAGGGAAACAGAAATAAGTTTTTACCAAGTATCAGCGAGAACCTTGGTTGCAGTTTTAAAGAGCTGAAGAGGTCATGCTGTGCTGTCCTAGAGAACAAGTATTTTTCCACTGTCTCTCAGAACAGGAGCTTGGGAGCTAATGCCCCTCTCACTGAGGCTGTGTATTGCAAACCTCTCTTCTGCATCATACATCTCTTCTGGCTTTTGTTTTATACCTTCTGGTGAGAATTGTTGTTGGCCTCAACTACAGACAAATTCAAACAGCTTCAGCTGCAGTTGGTCCAACTGGCTAGGACCGAAATAAACAGTGAGCTCTATGCTTTCCAAGTGATAATACTGCATTGGTGAAGAGGGAAGCTGAGAGTGTGGGCATACACGTAAGTTACTCTAAAGAAAGCTAGGGTGTGAGCTGAAGAGTTGGTCAGCTGTTCTGTGCTAGCTGTCTGTAAAGCATGTTTCCTCTGCCCCATGGATAGTGTGTAGTAGCTTGTTCTGCTCCCTTTGAGTTATGGTGCTTAGAGATAGCAACTGGGACAAGTTCTTGTATACCACTGAGCTGTTTTCATATGGCAACTTGTTATCCTTCTGGAGCCTGCTTCTATATCCATATGCTGGTGAAGTTGCTAATGTTTTAGGGAAGTGTGTTTGTATTATGAAAAAGAAATGGGAAGAAATAGGATGTAACTTACAGGATTCTTTCCTTGAGGACAGCCTGATGGAATGCATGCAGATACTCTTCTGGTGTGACTAGTGCTATTATTTTTGTAAACAGAGTGTGATACTGGATATGAAACTGTTACTGAGCACTTTTCTCAGCTCTATTACCCGCTTCTGGCTGCTGTTAAATGGGATGATTTTTTTTCTCCCTCCTTCAGACTGTTCCATTTGAACTTGGCTTCAAAGTCTTGCCATGCTATTTTCTATCCATGTGTATCCTGGTGTGTTAAGTTCCAGCTGTTTAAAAAAGAATACAAGAAAAATCTGTTGTGCACTTGAGTGATTTAAATAGCCTCCATAAATTTAGCACGAACTTCCTTCTTGTATTTACTTATAGACAAGCATATTTGTACAAAGCTCATGTCACTTGGCTCTGTTGGAAATTGCTGTTTTAAACAATCTGTTGTACTGAATGAATGCTGTTCATTGTAGTAACAATTGTTATCAAAGTGGTTTTACAATTTTCATAAGATACTGTTTGGTCGATTTTTGTTGTTGTTGTTGTTTGGTTTGGGTTGGTGGAGTTTTCTGTGTGTGTGGGGGTGTGTGTGTGTGTCACTGTAGTTAGTTATAATGTGAGGAAATTGTTATGCTTTTGGCCCCCATCTGAACTTTTGCTGTGCTGTGTCTGTAGAGCTGGGGCCTGGTTGTGGCATCATCATGTGTAGTTCTACAAAATTGGTCAAGCTCACTTCTTCACCTCTGCACTACCTGGCAGCCCTTGGCAAGGGGAGGCCATTGCTGCTGCCTCCTGACAAGTGACTTTAAGTTCTGTCATATTGCTTTTTTCATGGTATTGGCTGTTGCATCTGAAGGGGTGCAAAGATGAAAACCTCTTTCAAGAGGAGGAGAGAGAGGTGTTTTGGTGTTTTTCTTCATCTATGTGACCTAGGTGTTGTTTTGGAAGGTCTGTGATATTTAACTCAAATGTTCTGGGATCTGACAAAAGAAAAAAAGTGAAACACTGTGTATAAGCAAACTGTCAACAGCCTTTCTCGGGGTTTCGTTAGTGATCTTGTCAGGAATGATGTGGGTAAGTAAAATGATGGATTTTGAAAGCTGAAGGATGCTATTTATTACAAAAGCACAGGTTTATCCAGTCAAATCCCACTGTTCAGGGAGAATTTTCTCTTTTGAACTACAGCAAATTGCCTGCAAGCACCAATGTAGCTCTCAAGTATTTTTCATCATGGGACTTTCTACCCAGGTGCAAGGAAGTCTGCTTTCTGTCAGGATGTTGTCTCCACTGGTACTTGACTGATACATTCCTCCCTGCTTGTTCTTCAGGTCATTTGACAGACTGCCCTTTGTTTAAAAGTGATTTCTGCTTGCCCTGAACTTTAGCCTCAATGCCTTTCCCTTATGTGCAGCACTTCAGTTTCTTTTCCAATACAAGTCAAAAGGAGGTAGACCGTATGCTTCATATACTTGCAGAATACTTGGCTTTTAGATAGAAATAGAAGTTTCTAGACTGTAAAACTTGTTTCAGAGGGCCTTCAGGTATCAGGCATGTAGATAATTGCTGTTCCATCTGGGCATCAGTGTGATGACGAAGGTGCATCAGAAGAGATTTGACTAGTGACTTTTGAAGGGAGGGATCAGTCCAGAAGCATTCCTTGGGTGCCTGGCTGCTCACCTTGTTTCCTAGTACAAGTTCACTTTATTTTCTGAATTTGAGCAGTCCTGTGAGGAGCATTATAAATTGAACACTGTTTTGCTCTTTATTCTGGTAAGTATGACTTTAAAGTCCAATCCGTAGGGAAGAAGAAACTAGAATACAAATGACTTCTTAGGAGCTGTTAAGCTTTTTGTGGTGTCTTTTCCTTCCATATTTTGAAGGGAAAAATCAGACACTATTATCTCTGTGTGAGATCCTTTTCTGCATTGCATTTTCTGGTAGACATACTGCCACTAGATCTGAGAGGAAAGTGGATATAAAATATACATTACTGGATATGGAAAGAGGCTTTCATAGTAGAAATAATTTTATGACAGCAGGTAGTGCTAACTTTTTCTGTGTTAAATATCTTGATTGTTATAGATATTATATGGTCACAAAATTCTTCCGGATTGCAAACCTGGTTTTGTTTGATTCACTCAATGCACAGGAACTATCTGCTTCGCTGGAGATGGTGTATGGTCAAGGTTCTGAAGCAGATGACTCTGAGGAGATATTTCAACAGTTCTTTAAGTGGAAGAATGTTAAAATGAAGAAGTTAATTTGTGTCAGAAATGATACGGACACAGCTCTGCAAATTCTTGCTGACTGGTTCAGTGGCATTGTAAAGGTAAGGTGAACAGTCAATTTTTCCTGTTGGTGAAAAAGATGAAGTATGACGCTGTCTAACTAAGCTCGTGAGGAGTAGGCATTAGTAGGAACAACTGGCTATGGCAGGGAGATTGTGCCTATTAACAGTGGCTCTAAATGACAGTGCCTCAATACAGAGGGAAAGGTAATGTGTTGAGGAACGCAATGTTAATTTACCTGTATTCTTAGTGTACCTTTGTGGTGAGCCAGAATTTATGCTTTCTTGTGAAAGGACATCTTTTGTGTAAAGATCAGTACTTTTATGCAAGTATAACTTTTGTATGGGTGTGCTCTGCCTGTTCATTTTGTGACTGAAATGCTTTAATTAGTCCTTTGAAGTGGCCTTTGGATAGAAGGACTTCAGATTTTAAAAGGTTCTAGTTCATAAATGCTGCTGCAGAGGTGATGAAAGATCACTGCAAAGAATAAGCCAATCTGTCTGGACATGATCTAGGTACAAGTTGCAGACAAATATATAATAGTGTTTGGGTTTTTTTTTTCCCTCATTGAAATGCTGAATTTGGAGAGTTTATGCAAATAAATTGTCCACTTCTATTTGCATGTCATGCAATATTTTCTGGAATACCATTCTGATGCTCTGTCTTTCTGTCTGAGTTGTAGGAGGTTTGGAGCACTGAAGTTGAGTGTGTGTTATTTGTCTTAAAAGGAGATGGATGGTGAAAGTGGCTTACCATCCATTGAGTTCTGCTTGTAGTGAAAATGCAAAGTAGGGAGGTAACTTTGCAGCTTTCCTGACTCTGTGCTTAATATTTATGTTCTTGCTCAGTTTAGGATTCTTAATCTTTCTGGAAAGGCTGTAGGCCCAGCTTCCTTTATCTTGTTGCACTTGTGTGTAAATGTTTTCAGTTTCTGTCAGCATAACCTTCCTGCCCATGTGAATTGTACATAATCCACAAGGGCTGTGCGCTTTCATAGTGAATAGGTTTTCTGCCCTTGCATTTCATTGTACCCAGAGCATTTACTGTGGCCAGATGCTATTATGAGTAACAGTGTTGCTTAACCTGATGGTAAATGCTGTTCAGCAGTGGTGTAGACTTGGTGCATGTCATGTGCAGTATAATGTTAATGAGTATAATTACTTGCAGATCTTTATAATCATGTCAGTTATTAGAGGGGGCAAACAAACTGGCAGGTGGGTTTCTGTGATTGCTGGGTGCAATTCAGAGTGCTATTCTGCATGTATGAAAGTGATTAAAGTTTGTTAGTGTAGTGGTGAACTTTGGTTTACCTGTTTCAAATCTGAACTTTTCTGCAAACACTTCAGAGACACAGGAAATGTACAGACTTTTGGCATGGGTTGGTAAAGTGCTGCTGGGTAGACCAAGGAAGAAATTTTCACTTATCCATAATTTAATGATTTCAGCTTTTGATATACAATTATTCTGTTGCAATTTAACTTCCACCTCCTTTTTTAAGAAAAAGTGTGAGCAATCGTGTAGAGGAAATGCTTCTTTGAAGTGTTTCCCTTCCCTTTATTTTAAATAATACTCCTCTTCCTCTCTTTCTGAATCCAAATTAATCTCATGTAGCATCAATCAGAATCTACAATAGGAAATGGGTCAATGACAGACTAGGAAATTTTTGGAGACTGGATGGCTCCTTTCCCGTATGCAACTCCAGGCTTTGGGGAGCAACATACTGTTTGAACTTGCACTGTTAACGTTTTTATTTTAGTTCCTTTAAGGTTAAGGCAATAAAATATTTTCACAATCTTTAGTGGAATACACATGCTTGATAGGTAAGTGAACAAGGTGGAGCTTGCAGTTTTCTATTATGACTGCGTATTGTGCATGTTAAATACAGGACTGTATTTTCATTGTAGTTCTGGTTGCCAGTGTAATATCTCTTCTGCAGATATGAGTAATAAAACTTTGCTGAAAACAACATTCAATGTAATTATAAGCTTATCCTACTGATTTTTCTCTGGCACCTTCTGTATCTTCTATCCTGAAGCTAATTTATTCTTGACTTCTCTGAAAACACATAGTGTTTCCTGGAGAAATCTTTAACCTTATTTCACACTTGATAAACTGCGAGATAGATTCCAGGATGTTTCTTTATCTCAGGTAGTACTGTATAGGAATGGAAAGCCCACTTGACAGTGAAAGTGCCATATTGAGCGTTTTGTGTATCACTGTGTGGGCAGCACACATGTTGATTTTTGACATGAAACTCAATAGGAGAAGGATTGGGATTCTTCAACTGTTCCGTTTTTGGTAAAAAATCAAAATGAGATTAGGAAAATGAAACGCGATTAAGGTAAGAATCAACTTTCTTCTTGCCTGGTGAATCTTAGTTGTAGAAGTCATTATATCACTGAAGTGTGAGGCAGTTAAAGGTGAGATATGACACAAATCCTGATTAGGTTTCCAGTAGTGCTAACTCTTTGTATTTCTTGCTTTTTTTTGCTGTCTGCTTGCTAACTTCTTACTTTTGACTGCAAGGCTGACTTTTTTTCCCCCCCCCCCCTCTCGCCCCTCTTTGAAGTGTTTTGACCTGATGTCAGAAGCATCTTCAGATTTAGAGGAAGTGGTTGGCAATCTGGATGAAATTCTCAAAAAGGTTGAGTTGGCTATTTGTGAAGAACTGGATACTGACTTACATGTAAGTTCTAGTCATGCCTACTGTGTCATGACTTCTATATATTTTATACATCTTTGATTTCAGTTTAAAGCTTTTCTTAATGTACCGGATGAGTTTATTTGCTACAAGGCAGCATCTTTTTTTGCAGAGATGTGATAGAAAGTCACTCAGGTTGCTTTCCAGAGAGAAAAGAATGTGTTTTCCAGGTAACAGGCAGAGGACAGCTTTGGGTTACCGGAACTTAGCTTATGTATGACTAGCTTAACAGAAATACTGGGAAAACTGGTTCTTCCCCCATTATGTGCAGAGAAGCTTTCTTTGAGCTGTACTGAGTTTTGGTGCTTGTGTTGAAAATACAGGTGATGAAAAGTAAGTTTATGTTTAAAATAATGGGATTGCCTCTTGGCGTGAATGTGTATGGATAAATTTACTTTTTTCAGTCTTACGAGATTATTAGTTTTTAATCACTTTCATTTTCCATGGGACAAGTGTTCTTGCCTTACTGGTAATCTTTTTCTATGCTTGTCTTAGCCTTTTTCCCAGTTATTTACCTTTTCTGATAAGCATTTCCTCCATTCTCTTTTGCTAACTCTGAGGTGCTTGCATTGTCTCTCCAATGAGAGTCCCTACTGTGCCAGAGGATGGTCATGTCAGCAGAAGTTGAACCTGTTCTTTGATGCAGCGTCATACTAACAACAAACTAGTAGTTTAGTGTGCTTGTGACTGCTCTCTGTGATAGAACCAGTGACTCATTTAGAAGAATGGTTGCATGCTTTAATGCCTCATATCTATTTGACTGTGCTATTCTTAAAAAAAAAATAAATAATGCTTTCATAGCATGTGGAATATGAAATTGGACTTCTGCATAGAAGTGCTAATCAGTTTTATTCTGTTGAAACTATTGGATGAACTCTTAGACTTGCTAACTTCCCTTTTAGAATCTCTTTAAGAAGAGAGAGAAAAATCTGATAAATTATTTTTGCCATTAACAGTGGAATTTCTTAGTGAAGGTTTTAGATCTTAAACATTGGTGTGCATAAATGAAGAACTCTCAATCTTTAATCTCCCTCTGTGTAATTCAATCCAGGAGTATGATGAAACAGAGAAGGGAATAATTATGAGTGCTTACAATAAAGTTATACATAAAGTTCGTCAGGAGCAAAGTATGATCACTGTCATAAAGAACAGATACTTGGCCAGTGTTGAGGTGAGTTTATGCCTTATTTATTGCTGTCACTCTGATCTATACTAGTAATCTTTTCTGACATAATTTCTTTTTGAAAGATGTCGTCTTTTTATAAGGAAATTCTAGGAGTATATTGGCGATGAGAGATTGGTTGGGTTAAGCCTTAAGAATCACAGTTGTGCATTACCTCAGCCAATGCTTCATTTCATTTAAATACAAAGATAGTTTTTTAAAAAATAAAGTTGTGGAAGCTGGAATCTCTGGATTCATTACAAATCAGTAGTATGTAACCTAAGGGGATTGAGCTTTAAGCAGGATGTTGTTTTTCCAGAAGGTTGTTAAAGTAATTAAAATGCAACACAATAAAACCCCTCTTCTGTGGGGAAAGACCCTGAAAAGCTGAATTCAAATAGGCTTCAGGCAGTTTCTCTACTACATTGGACTAAAGGATATTAAAATAGAACGCTTGAACACATTCTGATGGTTTTTTGTTTTTTTGGTTTTTTTCCTTTTTGTCCTAGTTCAAGAAACAGGCTGAGGAATGGCTCAATAGAAGACCTGATATTAACAACTTATTGTTAATTAAGAAAACTGTGAAAAGCTTAAAGGCCCAGTTAAGGTGGAAGCTGGTTGAAAAGAACAACTTTGAGGAAGTATGAAAATGTTACAGTGTTGGTGTTTTTGTCAGTTATTTTTTTCAATTGGTTTAGAAATATTAATTCTGGTTATTCTAAGTAAGTAGTAACTATATAGAACAGTTTGTGTTTTCTGACCTGAATTTTGCCTTTAACTGTGGAAGTTTTGGAGGCCCCTGAGACCAGGCCTGAATGGTTTAAAAAAAACCCCAAAAGTCAGTACATAGCCACTTTGCTGTTTCAGTCCCCAGCCATGGCACTGTGCTTTTAACTAAGTCCCTCTGGTGACGATTGCTGTTCACAGCATGAACAGTTTTGTCCAGCTATTTTTACTGGGCTGGTTGTGTGATTACCTTAAGTTTTTACTTTAATGGTGTACCTCTCCTTTGGTGACAGAAGTCAATGTCTGTTCCCTTCAGAGAAGTCCAAAGAATGTAAATACTACCCCAGCTTCAGTGCTGTTTGTTTGATTGTACATGAATTAATCCGATGATGCTTAAGGAAAAAAAAGAACCTGCATGTGTCTCTCTGTAAGCATTGTACAGGGGCAGTAAGCTTCCAAGAGAGATTTAAAGTGAGACATGCTAATGAAACCCATTGGGAAAAGGGTTCTTGAATAATGAGGTGACATGAGGAGAATTCCTGCTTATGGGAGAAAAAAGTGAATGAATTATGGAACTGGCATTGCTGGTAGATGAATTATGTTGCTGTTATGATTATATGTGATCAACTAATTTAAAAAAAAAAAAAAAGCTCTTTGACTTGGGAAACAAGTAGGCATAGGGCTAGAATGTTTGGTCTGTCACATAAATAAAGAGAACAACTTTCTCCGTGATTAGATTTTAAGAGATTCTGTTATGTTTCCAGGAAGGAGACTGAGTACAATATGCATTTGAGAATATGTTCAACTCTGGAACTGTGATATCAAAGTTGTTTTTTAATCCTGATATAGTAGGTTACCATTGTTTGGTATAATAGCAGAATGAGAATTATATGCTAACTTTGTTATTCCTAATGCAGTCTGATGATTACAGTGAGTTCAAAATGACAAGAATAAAAGAGGAAATTGCTGATCTGCGAAATAGGGTTCTTCAGGGAATATCCAAGGAACAAGAAGAATATGTAAGTATTAAACTACTTAGGCAACTAAAACAAACCTGTATGAGGCACCTCTACGTTTCAGTTGCTTTAATGTGTGCTCTGGGTAAAACATAAAATGTGATTTTTATGGTGTTGAATGTTAAGATGGTCCTTTTTTGGTGAAACCTATGGGAGAAAGCATGGAGGGTGATCAATTTTATCCGTATTTGAACATAGTTTCTTCAGGCCTTCCCCCCCCTTCCCCCCTCCATAAGGGGGTGAGGTGAGAAAAAAGTGTGAGCTATAGCTCTCAACCCAGGAGAGCTGCAGGTGAAAGCATAAGCTCAGTTGCTGAAAAAAGAGTGTATTTCTTGCAAGAAGGGAACTGTTTCCTTATGATTAGGTTAAAGCAGGCTTTTATCCTGAAGTGAAGGAGATCACCCTTTCTTTGTTGTGTATGTGGAGGGAAGAATCAGAAACCATTGCCTTGTGAGTAAGTAGAAGGGCACCAGAATTTGTGGTGATACACCTACCTCTGTAGATGTAGCACTTGTGTGTAACAGTTACCTTGCAGCATTACAGCTGTGTGGGAGGTGCATGAGATGCTGACCTGGTCTGTGCTACTACTTGATTTCTATCTTCCACTTATGCGTAGTGAAGTAGTTTTCCTTTGTTTAGGTCTACTAATGCCTCTTGTAGAAAAGATGAAATGTTTTCTGTGATAGTGCATGAGCTGTTTGGAGCCTTAACACTACCCACCCTCAGATTTAAAAAATCTGTCCATATTGAACTGCTGTATTCATGTTGTGTGTGTTGGTTTTCTTTTTTTTGGGGGTGGGTGGGGTGGGGGTGGTGTTTGTTTGGGTGGTGTGGTTTTGGGGGTTTTTGTTTGTTTGTTTGTTTTAAAGCAAATGGCAGTGTTACTTTGAATGATGTTGTTGAAGGAGATGCAGTCATGGTCAACCTACATTTGAATGTCCTGGGTATACATTGCTAATGTCAGTGTATATTTATATGTGTCAGAAGCCAGTGACCTGAAACTTTGGGCCTTGTTTCCTTCATTTAGGAGAAGCTTACATATTTGGTACAGAAATGGTTCCCTGAATTACCGCTTCTTTATCCAGAAGCAGGAATTCTAAACTTTATGGTAAGCAGAGATTGTGTTTGAATGCACTGCCAGTGAATTGTTTCAGGCACTATCAGGACTGCACCAACAATGCTCTGCATAGTTTGTGTCTATTTGGGGGACGCACACGCTGAGCATTGTTTGTTGTGGTCTTCCTCCTTCTCCCCCTCTTCTGGGAGATGTTCAAGGAATGCATTTCATTAGCTGCCTCATCATGGCCAGCCTCTTCGTAACAGATGCTGTTAACTTTTTAACATGTCCCAACTGATTTTGTGCTCTGCTAAGTTGATTGAGGAGAGGGAGTCAAAGCCTCTGAATCTTAGCAGCTGTTAAATGCCATGCGCTTACCCTGGATATCCGTGTGTGCATGTGCTTCAGAACTCCGGCGGACTTCTGACATACAGCCTGGAGCGAGACCTTTTGGATGCTGAGCCCATGAAGGAACTGAGCACAAAGCGACCTTTAGTGTGTTCGGAAATTCAGGGCCAGAAGGTTCTTTTAAAGGTAATGTTAGCACTGGCTTTCAAGTTAGCGTTGTAGGTGAGGCCTTGGCTTATTAACATGCTGATTCTTAGTGAACTTTGCTGTTCCTTTCATATCCCTGTGTTTAACAGCTCTTTTCTGATGGCAGTTTTTTTTGTTGGGGCCTGTAGAACATGAAGCATTGTTTTCCTTCGATTGCTTCCATGTTGCTTACTGAATTCCCCCTCCCCCCAGCTTCTTTTGAGGACTGCTGTAATGAACAGTGCTTCCCCTCTACTGTCTGTCCTTTCTGGCATCTGGTGGACCTTTTACCGTGCTCATTAATCCTGTCTCTTTTTGCAGATGCTGGTTTGTCTTCCTGATGGTTTCACTGAGACATTTCAGAAACTGCTTCTTTTCCCTTGCTTTGTTTCTCTACCAATCTGCTAGCAACTGGGAAATGAGGGGATGTAGTATTATGAGAGGTGTAGTTGTAAATACTCTTCTTGGTTTTGAATTGGCTTATTTAAATCTCACATTAAGGACATGCTCCCTGTTTTGTTGGTACAAACTTTCTAAGAGTTAATAAGAAAATATGGGAACAATCTGTGACAGTTGGAATTGAGTTTTGTGTTAAGCAGAAGAGGAAGTTATTTGATGGCACCTAACAATATGCATTTCTTTAATTAAAAAAAGTTTAATGCTATAATGTTACAGGCATTAGGAGTAATAGGTTGGGTATCTGTTTTGTTTTTAAGGGCTACTCTGTAGATGTAAGCTCAGAAGCCAAAGTGATAGAAAGAGTTGCCAAGTATCACAGAGCTTGGGATCAACAGAAGGAAAGATCTGGATTATTACAACTGTTGTTCCTTCTTTTCTGCAAGGCAAGATTCAAATTGATGACCTTGATTTCTGGTTTAAGGTGACCTTGATTTCTGGTTTAAGGTGACCTTGATTTCTGGTTTAAGCTGAAAAACTTGCAGTTGGACCTTAAAGTGTTAACATATTTTAAATTGGAGTATTGAATGAGAAAAATAGTTCCTTTCTGAGTTTAGATAAACTGTCTGCTTAGGATAATGAATTGATTTATCACACATCTAATGCCTGTTAAAATTCCAATACTCCTGATATTTGAAACAGTCTGTTTTTCTTTTTTTGTTGTTGAAGTCTGATCCTTTGGTATATTTAATGGTCCCGTACTACCCAGGAGCAAGTCTGGGAGCTTTACAGGCTGATACACCTTTAACTTTAGAAGTAAGTATAACTACTTAGACCATCAGCATTTTAGTTGGTGTGTTTTTGAACTGAACTCCTGCTGTTTTGCTGTATCTTATGGTGCTGATGGTGTTTCAGCAGTGTACTTCCTTTCATGGCTGACAGTGACTCTACAGGGTTGCACAGGATAGCTTGACTGGCATTCTTAGCATCCGGTCAGGCAGCAGTTTATAACTTTCTAAAAGATTTTGCTTGGATACACTTTTTTCATTTATTGAAATTAATGTTTCAGATGTAGTTAGATGTTCAGGGGCAGGTCTTTCTGTACTGAAGTTTTAGAGGACTCCTGTGTGTGTAATTTTTTTTATTATTATTTTTTCCGTCTCTCCTCCCTCACTTCATCCCCCTCCTTTTCTTTTCCTTCCTCCCCACACAGTGTATAGGCAGTTTGGATAGTCATCCCTTCTCAAAGAAGCAGTAGCTAGAAGCCAGTACAGTCTTTTCTCTAGTTCTGTTTGATGACTTGAAGCTTCTGTTTGATGACTTGGACCTACTTGTAAAGGTCCAAGTGGCATGTTCCCCTCCGCCCCCCCCCCCCCCCCCCCATATTTTTTCATGTTAGTGATTTGTTAATCAGTGACTGCTGGCTTTTCTTCCCACCCCCCTGCCCTGCCTGGCTGTGCAAGTCATAATAACGTTACTAGGATTTGATCCATGCTTCATAAAATGGAATTAGCATGAATTCTGAATGTGTACAAACCTAAAAATAAGAAGTCTTAGTTCTGGATAGAAACGTACTTGATACTGTGCTTTGTTTTTTCCATATCTATCTTTGTAATAAACAACCAAATTACATCATTAGGAGGCATTAAAAGTGATGAAAGGAGTGGCCCAAGGTCTACAGACATTGCATGGAGCTAATATAGTGCATGGATCTCTGCATGGAAATAATGTTTTTGCTGTGAATCGAAAACAAGGGATCCTTGGAGACTTTGATTTCACGAAATCAGAGGTAAAAAAAAATCCTTTAATGACTTTTAGTCAGAATTCTGTATCAAAACAGACAGCTGAGTGTGCAATTTAAAAGCTTTATTGTGCTTAGCAGTGAGATTGCTGTTTCATATTCTGAATAAGGTTGAGCAGTTTGAGTCTCATTGAAATTTTTGTAAACAATCTAATCTTGGAGGGGAAAAAGGAATTGCTGAGTGTGGGCTCTGGTTAAGCAAAACAGTGGAACAAAAAAGAGAAGTTGCAGTAGTTGTTGGCTGTCTGTCTTGTGTATTTAAAGGTAATCAATGTCATCAAAGGTGAGGGTAAGAACTAATGTTTGAAGGGCTCATCAAGCTCATGAAGTCTTTGCCTTTCTGTTTGATAGGTAATGGGGTTCTAGTATGTGTTTTAATCTGTTGTGGTATTTGGTAAATTAACAGGATTTCACATGTTGTCTACATATACTTGAATTTATATGTACTTCTGATTTAGTCCTCAGTTTCTGTAGTAAAGAATTTCATAGTTGTTCTTGGGGAAAATCTAATATTCTTTAAGAACACAAGCTATTTTCTTACTCTTCATTGTGTTTACATAGCAAAGTCTCCAATAATAGTATCTCTTCTGTAGTAACCTTTTGACTTTCTAAACTCATTTGAGCTAAAACTTTTTTGTGCTAGAGGTCTGCTTTATGCTTATTTAATTTTTTCATAGTAATATATATTACAATAATATGCCATTATATTAATATAATAAACATAATATAAATAAAAGTAAGTTTCATTGAGAACCTTTATTTCTGCTTTGGAAATGCATTATCTGTTAATGTCGTGAAGAGTGTCAAATGTTTGGACAGCAAGGTGTGCTTCCCTTGAAAGAAATTTCAATTTTCAACATGCTAAAGAGAGATGCCTTAAAAATTTTTGACAGCTGAATTTTCCGAACGGTCATACTCAGCATACATGGTTTCATTGTGAAAAGTGCAAAAGCTGAGGAAGACTATCCCTCTCTTTATTGCTCCCTGCAGGTATGAGCTGTGCTGAAATGAGCAGCTCCCATGTGATAGAGCAGGAAAGTTCTACCCATGGTTCACAGCCAGGATCTAGTTTGTGCCTTTTCTATAGGGGTGTCAGTACTGCTCAGTGCTTGTACTTTCTGCATGATCACAAACGCATGAGTGGAGCTGGTAACTGGTGTGTTACTGAGTACTCTTGGTGATCTGGAGTGTAGTCTTCTCCAGTCTGGCTATAGCTGGTGCTGACTGCTGTCATGGAGGGGGATAGAAACTCAGGATCTAGCTTTTATTTTGACAGTAGACAGTCCTAAAATATGCTAGAAACCAGGAGGGAGGAAGCAGCTATTTTCAGGTGAAGACCAGAAAGGCAGAGAAGAGAAAATAGGAAAGCTGGCAGAACTGAACTTCAGAACTAGAGTTCTTCAAAATAGTGCTGAATGTCTTTTAATATTTGTGATTCCCCCCCCTAGTTTGAGAAGTTTTGCAATTTGTATTCTTTACCACCTTATAAGCCTTAATAGTTCTAGTATGGAACACAGAACTCTATGGTAAAGTCTGACACGTTAAAAGGGATAGGGAGATACATCTGCTTCAGTGTGCTGTTGATCTTGCTTGAAATTATGGGTACAATTTTTTTCCCCGTAGGAACAACGTGCTGCTGGAAACACTATGGTTGTCGGTACCCTGAGCTTAGTTTCTCCTGAACTGAAAATGGGACAGCCAGCTTCTCCAGCCTCTGATATGTATGCTTATGGCTGCCTTCTGTTCTGGGTATGTAATGGCTTGTGGGAGAGTTTCTAGCAATGTTACGGAACGGTAGCAGGCTTATAAAGAGCAATGAATGTTATCTCCAGCTTCTGCTTTGAACTATTTTGGTGAAATAAGTGTTCACATTTTCAACTGAGTGGTAAGTGTAGAACGAATGGGAGTTACGATTAGGGGCAGAACACAGTGCATTTTTCTGTAAAATGCACAATGTAATTTGTACAGTAATAGGAACAAAAATTATGCTTTTGTTCCTCATGCTGTGGATTGTCAGTTCTTACTGCACTGCGCTTCCTATTCATTTGTTGTGAGCCTTTTTTTTTTTTTTCTTGTGACCTTGCCCTTGAGGAATTACCCAAATCAAGAGAGGAAAGATGAAGACAAGGATGGGACTGTCCTATGTTTTGTTTCTTAGTGTGTGTTATGCCAGGGAGGAGAAAGCAATCTACTTTCCTGGTTAAGTGGTATATTGCATAGCATCTCCTACATCTCCTTTTTGTCTTCTGGCGCTGTATTGCTGCCTCCCCAACTCAGGGTGTCAGTGCCATGTGTTCTGAATGGGAAAACTTCAAATCTTCCAGACCTGAAAAGCCACAAGCTACCCAGCAAGTGCTGGTGTTCCCAGGCAGTGACTTTGCATGAGCACTTGATACGTTGGAACTGGTTCAATGAGTACCAGTTGGAGCTCCAGGTACATGGGGCTCTTCCTGGGAAACACTGGCAGTTCCATCAGCTGCACAGTGATGGCTTCAGTAATCCCTTTTGTGCCGTGGCATCTTAAAAACACTTCCTAACAGAGATGTAAACTGCAAGTTGATAGGTAGCCACTGTCAGTTACCTGTGCTGAGATGATGAAGCTGGTTCATATAAGAGTCACTTTTCATTATGTTTTATTCCTAATTTAGGAAGCAGTTGCTTAAAATTAAGTAATTTTCTATTGAAATAGATGAACTAAAGTGTAGCTTAATATCGTAGATATTTATCATTTATTAATGTGGTATGGTTTAGTTAGAACACTTTCAGTACCACTAATCAGATCTTCATCTGTTCTAGAAAAAAAGGTTTTTACAAGTAGAAGTGAGTAAAAAGAAAAAAAACAACAGTTAAAAAAAAAAAACCACCGTTTTACAAGTGGCTGACTCTGCTTGAAGAGAATATTTGGGATGCAGCAAGCTTGACATGCTTCTGAAACCTCATCCAAGTTTGCCAGCTGAATTTCAGATTAATCCATATGCAACTAATCTTCAGCTCGGACTTGGTGTTGTATTGATTATTTGATGGAAAATTCTAGCTCAAGTGTTAGTATTATGTTCAACAGTTGCTGGTTTCATGTTGAGCATATGAAATTGCATTCTCCCTTGTTAAACAGCAATGGCACTTCTAAAATTGAGACAGTGGTTTTCCAAGTTCTCTGTTGATCTGTGTCACAACAGCCCACCACTGACTAAACATGTTTCCTTTTGCTGTCTATGCAGTTATTCAGAGTAGAGGCATTTTCAGCTTAACCTGCAGGCAGGGTTTTGGAAAATGCTGTACTCGGGCATGGTTCTAGGCAAAAGTAAAGACTGGGGAAATTTTACTTTGATTATGGGTAGAGGGTTTGTATTTGTGTGTTAGAGTACTCCTCAGCATTTCTTAAAGAGGATATATAATTAAACTTACAGCTTGGACATGGACTTTGAGTCATATTTTAAAAAGTCTATTTTTTTTGACCTCTAAAATTTCTTTTGATACTAATTTTTTTTCCCCTTCTTTCTGCATAAGGGGAACTTGAGCCCCTTGCATGTTTTTTCCCTACTGTGAAATTAGGAAGAAAGCCTTTCCCTGCTGTTTTCCTGTAACAATCCATTTTCATGTGAAACCTGGCATGTCCTTGACTGATGTTTGATTTTGTTAAACGAAAAGGAAAAAAACCCCACTGGTGTTATGCATTACGTGTCTTTTCATTTACAGCTTTGCATTCAAAACCAGGAGTTCAGCACAAAAGAAGATGGAACACCTGAGGTGGATGTGGTTGTCATGGTATGTTAATTGTTGGATGAGGATGATTAGACTGCTCTTGTTTAGAGGTGGTTAATCAATAATTTTTTTTTTAACAAGTCAAACATTTCATTGTAAGTGCTGGGTTGAGAAAACGTTCTTAATTGACTATTTGAGTAATCCTAAGTAGCATGCATAAATAAAATTATGTTTGAGAAGGTAGAAAACCCCAGAGTTTTCTTAATATTTAACTCTGACCTCAGGAGGAGCAACTTCTTCACAGATAACTATTAATTGAATGACACCAAGTTACAGACTTGGGGAATAAGTCATTGAGATTCAGCCTCAAAGGAGGTATTTGAATTGGGAACCTATCTTTTCTGAAGTCAGGGATGTTGAATTTGTTCATCTGTCTTTCTGCATAATGGTTGCACAGTGCTTAAGCGTTAATAAAACAGCCAAATTCCATTTTAATCAATTAAACGTGGTTGTAAAAGCGTACTGTGCCCTTTATTCTTTGGTTTGGGTTTGTTTTGTGTGTGTGAAACAAACTTTCCTGTGCCTCTGAAACAAATGCACAGATGAAAGTGGACCCTGCATGATATGAATTTGTGTTGTTGCTTTCATTCTTTCAACTGTTGTTCTCTGTCTACTGTATGCCAGTAACTGTTGTCACCTTGAACTCTATTTCCAGTCCCTTTTTTGAAGCTTATCCTTGCCCAGTGCCTCAGTGACTCTTTGAGAATAAGTAGAGCTGTGTGCCTTCACGTTCCCCAATTTAGGTCTCCAACTTTGAAGTCTATACTTTGCTAACTTCCCTATTTCTTGGATATTAATCATAAGCAGATAATTTTATGGCCTTCTCTCTGTGTGCCATATTTACCTGAGCGCTTGTCTTTCCTTGGGTTTATTTTCTTGTGTAACTCTCTTTCCCGTAAGCTTTTAGCCTTCTGGCCAGGAGTTAAGACCTTTTTTCTTGCCTGCTTTCAACCTCTTCTACCTTTGCTACAGGTGATTCCTTTTCCTCCTTATAAAAGTTGGAATAACAAAAGAGATGCCTCCATACATAGTTTAAAGAAATTCACTGGGAGCTTTATGGACCTTTTTCAAATCATTAGCCTTCCCAGACTAGTTCCTGCTTCATAATTTTTTGCTGTACTTCTGCTTGTCTAGTTACTGACTGCTTTGTTCTTGTGCTGTGTCCCTCTCATCTCCCTTGAGTGGATTGCCCTTGTGTTTTTTAATCTGTATGGACTACTTCTCATATCATGCTTATTCTGTTGATCTTACTTTAAGTGAGAGCTTACTGCTTTATCTAGATTTGAGGAGGCCATGAAACTCTTCAAATTAAGCCTTACACTATTAAAAAACCTGCAAGTGGGTGACTGTTTAGCTTTTAAGTGAAGTCTTAGGTTATGGATAGAATTTCCTAAGGAATATAGGGAAGAGTTAGAGGTTAATCCCAATGTTTTCTAGAAAAGTAGAAAACAAAGCAGCAGAGGTGCTGTTGGTCAGATAAATTTGGGTTGTTTTGTCAAGGGAAAAAGAAACACAAATAATAAATCCCTCTTTATTGGTTATACTTGTGTATTGATGATTTGCCTGCTTTGCGGAGATAACTATTAAAGCATGGGGTTAAATTACTAGAATTGTGTTCATTATGAGCTTAGTGTATCCTGTTTACTGTGTTTAGGTTAAGAAACTGTTACGATACAGTACTAGACTTAACACAGCTGTAGTGATTCCAGTGT
This sequence comes from Buteo buteo, assembly GCF_964188355.1. Classification (NCBI taxonomy): domain Eukaryota; kingdom Metazoa; phylum Chordata; class Aves; order Accipitriformes; family Accipitridae; genus Buteo; species Buteo buteo. The sequence continues at coordinate 36,698,635 of NC_134172.1, forward strand.
CTAGGCAGGGTAGCTTGTGTATTACTGCATAACATGGTACTGTAAATAATCTTGTTTTATTAGATGACTCTTATCTTCTACACTATGTCTTTTAATAACTTCATTTCAGCAATGTTCTCCAGTGATGAAAGCATTAATGATGAAGCACAGGACTGTACCAAATCCCTCTGCAAAAGTATTGCCAGTGTAACACTACCATGGAAAAATAAAAGAATAAAACATGCACCATTTCAGCAGGGAGGTGATCCTGTAAATAGTGTTTCTTATCATTCATTATAGTTGCTTGGTTTCATATTAAAAATTAAGTGAATGTCATGAAACGCAAAATACTATAGCAAACAAGATTCAGTACTTCATGATTCACCATTAGGGCTAACAAGAGGGTTTTCAATATATTCCACAAAACTTGTACAGAACAGTCTGCCTCATTCAGAACCGTCTGTGGCATTCAGCATTATGCCTAATAATCCTTAGATACTGAAAAACCTAACTTTGTCTCATGCATAAGAGAAACTTAATTGTTCAAGGAAATAGAAAAGATTTCTTGGGACATCAAAAATAGGAGTTAGTTCACTTCTGTTTCCCATAAAATTTCTGCTGTGATAATGTTTTATAATTAAGGTCTGAAGTATGCAAATCAAAGTTTAAACGGCCAGTTTCAGGCTATTATACTTCTGTGTTCTTCTGTAGTAGGTATCTTCTGAAGTGCAAACAGCTGCCTTTATCTCACGGACAATTAATTAATTTAGCCATTACTGTTCTTAGCAGGGATTAATTCATTTTACAGCTTTTAATAAGAGCAAGTGTCTTTAACTTTTGTCCCTGATGAAAAGCAGCAGCATTTGATTTTGACCTTGTCAGATGATACGATCCTAATCAATACATCATAGTTGGCAGTTTTTAAGGATTCATCCTGTATGTGTGTGCACGCACGTGCACCAACCACCAAAGTCTGCTGGAAAGCAATCTGTGCTGCCTGCAGTGCATAGGAACACACATAAGGGTTTTACTGAGAAATGTAATACTAATAAATATCTTTCAGCTGTTTCTTGGGGAATCTTTTAGACCCCTGGCTGTTAATCCTTGTCCCACTTCTTGGGGAAAATCTGTTTTGCTTTTAAGTGCTTTATCTGTAATCAGCTTATTCAGAATTAATCTCCATGCCCATCTGCAGGCTCTTGACAGGCTGGTAATTTCCCTCCGATCTCAGTCTCGTGCCCAGAGGAATTGCACACTTGCAACTAATAAAATTCTTGTTGTTTTCAGCAAATGTAAAATTGCCACAGGAAAATAACATTAGGCTTTAAAACAGGGATATTAATGTCAGGTAACTGTTGAGGAAAAGCAAAGTTCAGAGATAAGATCTTGTAGCCACTCATTTAGCCATGCCAACCTTCAGTGTTCAGTGTGTTTCAGCATCCAGTTTTGTGTATTTTTTTAAAAAAAAAGGTAAATAAGAGCAAACACAATGAAATGGAGTTAATATGATGAAATGTTGTCCTACAACAGTATTCCTTGTGGAATCAATTTTCAGTTTCCTTAGTGTGAGAAGATGGTGAGAAGGGAATATATTTGTTGTTGACAGACGTTTGATAGTATCATGAAATGCAAATGTACAAGTACAAAGCTTTTCAAGCTCTTTAAATGCTCAGGCTTTCTTCACTTTTAATTTTGCAGAGGAAGTCTGTAGACATGGTTCACTCCTGTATTTCATTGCACATTTGGATCTTCATAAGTAGAGATTTTTCTATTGAGCATTTAAAATGTTTTATAAACAGATGTTTTCAGATCTCATCTTTTCCCCCAGATTTCAGATTATTTGGGGAGTGGCTAATTCTCCAGAGTCACTCTGATAATTAGTGGAAGACTTGGAAATTGTCTGCTTGTTTCTGTCTTGTCAAGTTTATGACTACTTCTGTACATTCCTTTGCATTACAGTGATTCTTCTGTCTGGGTGAAATGGGGAGAGGTCAGAGGTGTACAGGTAGCTTGTGCTTTGCTGTTTTATTGACCCTGGCCAGAGATGTTGCTGGCTTGGAGACTGTGAACAAGCAAGCCTTCTTATGGAAAGATTCTGCTCCCATTGAGTTTTGGTGATCTAGATTTCTAGATCAGCATTTGAGATTGTCTTTCTTGCAGTCCCCTTGTCCAAAATCCAGCGTGTGCTCTTCCTCACTCAGCAGCTGATGTTTATGAATATGTGTAGCAGCTGTGTTTTTTATGTTTTGTGTATGGAGTCCAGCACTGTTAATGTACTAAGCGTTTAGGCATGTAATCCCTTCTGATAAATCCAAAGAGCCTAAGTGTAAGTGGTGGGTTAATAGCAAAAGAGCTGCTGTTGATTTAGAGCCCATTACTTTGGTTTCCTTTTTTTTCCTGACAGAAGTTAAAAGATGAAGTTGTAGAAAGTGAATGGCACCTGTTCTGTTCCTTCTCAGTAGAAAGACCTACTGCAGTATTTCTCTAATTTATGGTAGTTCAATGAATTGATATTTTAAAATATAATAACTCATGATCTTCTGTGAAATCTGCTGACACCAGGTTGACAGAGCTGGTGCTGAATGCTTGCTTTTATATTGTTAATGAGCACTATGACTGTCAAATGTTGCTGACCATTGGAATGCTATGGTACAACCTTTTGTGAGGACTTTGGGCCCTAAGGACTTACAAGATGTGTTCATCAAATACTTGGTTGTTATTTGTAATTGAGTTTGTTTTGCTTGCTGATGAAATCATTCTCCCTCTGTTTGTAGGATGATAAAGTTAAATCTCTTCTCCTGAATTTGTTCTGCTGTAACAGACTGACAGCTGAGCAGGTGCTGAGGCATGATTGCTTCCTTGTAGTTGATGCGGTTCTAGTTTCACCACAACCAGGTGAAGAGTATAAGCCATGTGAAGAACATGATTCTGAGAAGACAGATGGAGAGAAGAATGTGATTAACTGAGGAGAGTGGAGCAAGCCCTACTCAATAGATGAACTTTTCCATCAGGTGTTTGATTGAGATGTCTGTTTTTGTTTGGTTTTGAAATCATTGTCTGGATCTGGAATCTCAAAATAATAAAAGGTTTGGCAGGTGCAGTCATGTTTTGTGATTACATAATCTTCACTGTGTTTTCTTCTAAGTACGTTCTGTTCTAAGCAAGTGTTTAGGGGTATAAGTGTGGTGTTACTGATTGTGTTCTTAGTTTGTCATCCTTATTCTCTGTCTGTTATATAGGCTTTAAATTTACAGAGAATAGTTTTGTTAGATGTCAGAGGTCTTTAAGATGAAGTTTTAGTGACTTGGTTTTGTATCCAGTTTTCTATCCCTCTTCTTGCTGTGATTCCAGATAATATGTTCCTCTTAAAGATGCTCTAGGGTATTACCTTTTTGCTAGAGTCTTACTGCATAGCCAACATGTTCCCACAGCAACTGCCTTCAAGATATAAGGTGGGGGGTTGGAAAGTACTGCTTTGACAACTGGTAATGGAAATGGAGAGCAGCCTGCCTCTTTTCTGTCTTTTTGCATTTGAAAAACACAATTGGCTTTCCGGAGAGCAGGCATCCTTCTAGTTGTTCCTTTGCAGTGCTGCTGCTAACCAAAATACTATACACATACAAGCCGTAGTTTTTGCAAATGCTTGCTCTACATAAGTGTGTGTATGTATCATCTGTTCTTACTTGTTCGCAATAGCTATAAAGATGTGATATTCATGAGCGGGTTTGTTTGCCTGCAATACTTCGCTGTTAATGTTACCATTGAAAGAGTTTTGTCAGCTCTTTATTTTTACAGGAAATTGTTGCTTATCTTTATGAAGGTTTTCCTTCTTGGAAAGAAACAGGTCAAAATGTGCAGAGTTGCTGTAGCAGTATATTTAGCCTCTGGGTGTTGCTCTTGGACAGCGCTGTTGGCAGACTAGTATGTTGTAGAGGAATTATTGAGGCTGCATGTTGGATGAAGAATGTGAAAATGCAGTATCTAATGGGCAAGAAGCAGCACCAGGGGAATTGGGGAGCTCCCAGGTACAATAATACGGTCCACAGTGGGTAGGAGATACCTTGGCACATCCACATCTGATACTAGACTTGGTTTTCCATCCTTAAACCAATTAGTTGTTTTATATGGAGTAGCATGTAAGATGCTTCATCCTTTTTTTCATTAAATGATAATTATTTTTTAATTTCTATAATGTGTATGTAAACGATGATAGCAAAACCTTTGTTAAAAATATTTTTTATGTAGAATTTTTTGTTAGTGTCATAAATATTTTCATGACAGAAATCACAGAAGAATAATATCTTGGTTTTTGTCAATGAAAATAAACAGTTTAGCAATTTTGTGGGATGCTTTCCAAATACTGATTGCAGTCTTTCACTGTTAATAAAAGGCTAACTTTAATTTTAATGTTAAACACTGAATAAAGGTTAGAAGACTAACGTGGTGGTTTGTGTTGTGCTGTGTCATGTATATTAGAATAAATTTTTGCCCAGTTTTCCTGCTCCAGAGTCCATGCAACCTAAAGTGTACTACTTAAATCCCCAAATTGCTAACCTTCTTGATTTTCTGAAAACAGAAGTCTCTGTGTATGCTTGATTAAAAAAATGGCAGCCTCTTCAAAAATCTCTTCACCAGCTGTAAGGAATACAATTTTACATGTGGAACCTAGCATGTGAGATTTTTTTTAAAAAAACCAATAGACTGCAATAAAACTTTGAAACCTTTTGGTATATATGAGTGTCAGGGTATGAGACAGCCTTTCCATTTGAATTAAATGTTGATTACAGTCTTAGCATCACCAGTTCTGTTTGTTTCTACTTCAACCTTCCCTATGGTAATTTTGTAGCCGTGGCTTTCTTTTCATTTCTTACTTGCCGGAGGCCTTAAGAAAATAGATTGGTTCAGGGTCATGTTGCACAGCTGTCCTGCCAAAACTGAATACAAACCCTTGGTAGTAGCCTGCCTGCTGTTAAGTTTGACACGCCTTTTTCCACTGCATCTCTTCCAGCTAGAAGATGGGTACTTGGAGGATAGAGAAGGGAGGTTGAAATGATCCTGTAGGAACAGTCTGTATCCTTCCTCACCTGCTGCACCCTTCCTTGGTACTGGCATTCTGCAATTGTGAACAGTGTCCTTGTACTGACCATGTTGATGCAGGACCTTCAGGGGCTGAGTATTGCTTCACTGAGAAGTAAGGACTTCAGTTGCTGTCATGGGCCTAGACATTCATATCATCTTATGGCCTCTAAAGGAAAGCCTGCAGTTCCAGGTCTTGGTGCTGACAACTTCCTTTTATGAGGACTGTTACCTTTGTTACTTCTTCAGACTTGTGTTCTCTCTGCCCTCCTCACCTTGGTGTCCACTAGTCGTGTGTTGGTATCAGTCTTGGCTTTTGCTCAGGACATCATACCCAAGTCAGCTCCTACAGTTGCCTTCTAGGCTGTAGATCTGGCAACAAAATCACCTAAGAGGAAATACTTTATTCAGGTACCTGCCAACAACCACTTCCTCTGGCTCTCCCTAACCTAGCCTGCAGACTTGGGATAGGGCTGGCTTTCTTTGGGAAATCTTTCAGCAGATTGGAAGAGCATCAACATTTCTGTCTCCAGGGTTTGGGTGGAGCTGTAGGAACTACTCTTCCTTTCTGGATGCTGCACGTCTGGTCACTTCTGGAGACTCCTGCTGTTCTGTTCACTGCCTCTTAATCTTCATGCCCACCCTAACATCCATAACTACATCTTTCCACGTAGTCCACTGGTCACTCCGTTAGTATTTAACACTTCTGCCTGTGTAGTTTAGAGAAGGGTGGGGTTTTTTGTACTTCAAAATAGCTTTCTGCTAGAACAGAGTCCTTCTTGTTAGCTTACTAGTATTTTAACAATTTTTTTGCTGATGGTGCCTGCAGGTTAAATTGTATTCCTTCACAGGCAACTGCCTCAAGGACTTCCTCTAAATGGGAAAAAATTTATTTCATCTGCAGTCACTTCATTTCCCCAACTTGCAAGGAAATTGGTATGAATTCATCCTGATTATGCACCATGCCACACTTCACTTGTAGCTCCTGCAGCAGTTATCTTGAAACATGGGTTTTTCACAGCAGACACACTGTAGCTAGATAGACTGAAAACAGTTGTCAGATTGTCCTATCCTTTAGGTTTGTGGACAGATCGGCTGTTATGACATGGAATTCTGTTCTGCTAGTGCCAGCCTACACTGGGGTGGGGGCACGTGGGCTCAGGTGTTGGAATTGGGTTTTGGCAGCTTTAAATTTGGGGGCTGCAGTACATCAAGATCATACCGCATAGAAGCATGTTCATAAGTTAAAACCATTTGAATTGGAACTTTTTTTAATATATTTTATTATCCCTTTTGTCTGGTATCTGTGTGTTACAGCTGCAAGGTATGTTACCAATAGGTGGGGAGAAAACAATTTGCCCTGCTGTGTGAAGATGTGATGATGGCTTATATTTGTTACCCCACTGTCTTGTTAGTAGCTAGTTGGCTGCCTGAGGCCTATGGGTAGGACCCCCTTCCACTTGCTGTACAGCAGAGCTGGGAAAGTTTGCCAAAACTCCCTGATAACGTTTCTTCACTAGTAAACTTCCAGCTATTCAGCTTTTCTGCAATCTTAACGATTGGTAGCATGGTCAAGGAGACTGGATCTGTTCTGTCTCATCTTGACAGTCCCATTGTGGACCAGAAGGTTTTCACGTCTGGAGTATCATATTACAAGTTTAATCCGTCAGTTCAGCAGTCCTCTGGCTTCTTCATGATCTTTTTCAGCTCTGTGGCATGGTGTTTCGGAAAAGGCGAGAGCTGTACCGCCTGCTGTCAGTATGCTGGTTATTGGCAGATTTGACAGCTCTGGAGAAAGAGTCCTTGTTTGAAGTGGAAGAAGATGGTGCATGTGAGCACGGGGGCTTTGAGATGCAAGATATTATTCCCGTAGATTACTCAGGAGCAGGTTTTGCTCTTACTAGGTGTGTCTTGGATTGTGTGTTCTCCCAGATGTGGCCTAGGATGCCTGTGCTGTTGAAGTGCATGTTATGGCCTTGCAATCAGTACATGGTTGCATGTAGTTAGTTCGAAGGGCTGAGGGAACATTAATAATGTCCTCTCTATCACTTACCAAGTCCTCCATGCATTTCTGCAGCTTTTCTTTCTAACCGCTTTCTTGAGAAGTTTTCTTCGGTTCCCTGTCCTTGCTCTGGTAATGTTTTTCTGTTGCTCTCAAAGACAGTCTGTTGTGGTGTTACCGGAACCTGAAAATCTGTGAAATGCAAGTTCTTAATAGTGTTGCCTTATGTAACCTGTGGTGGGTTAAGTTATTGCCTGCTGCCCCACTTTGGCCTGCCAAGGCAGGAGTAGAGTAGACACAGGGGCAGTTCTTGAAAGAGAATGTAAAAGTTACGTACCCAGTAGCTGGTCTTGTGGGTGTCTTGAGGTTCAGTAGGAGGTTTTTAAGTGGTAATTAGCACACTTCAAATTTTTATGCTGCATTTGCATGAACCATGGTAAATTGCAGGGTGCCTGCAAGCTGTGCAAGTCCTACCAGCTGAAACACTGAACAAACATGCAAGAAGCCTTGTGCAGCATAAGTCACGTACAATGTAAGCGTGTTATAGCCAGCACAATGCAGAGGATTTTTTTGTGTACAAGTATCTCACTTTTAGTTTACAGAATTGGTTTCAGTTTACAGAATCAGTCAGTCTCCATAGGAGAGAAACCAGGAGAATTCCTTTGGAGCAAATAGATTGAAGATGCTTTGGTCCAGCCACTGTGATGAAAGCTGGATGAATACTTGGAAGTAAAAGCCTGCTGACCTCGTGTCGTGGTTTCAGCCCAGCCGGTAACAAAGGACCACGCAGCCGCTCGCTCACTCCTCCCGCGCCCCTCCAGTTGGATGGGGAGGACAATAGGAGGAGAGAAAAGGAAAAAAAACCCCGAACCTCGAGGGTTGAGACAGGGGCAGTTTACTGGGACAACACCAAAAAAAGAGAAGTTACAACAACAACAATGGTACCAATAAAAGAGTATACAAAAGGAGTGATGCACAGTGCAACTGCTCACCACCCGGAACCCGACGCTCCGCCACCTCCCCCATCAAAATTCGAGAGCGCTCCCCCCAGCCCGCTCCCCATTTATATACTGAGCATGATGGCACATGGTATGGAATAGCTCCTTGGCTAGTTCAGGTCAGCGGCCCCGGCTATGCCCTCCACCTCCCAGGTTCCTGTAAAAATTAACTCTGTCCCAGCTGAACCCAGGACACCTCGATATTGGGAGATGCAGGTGGAGGCTGTTGGAATTGGAAGTGGGTTTATTTGAAAAAAAATCCCTCCCAACCCCATAGGACTTGTTTAAATTTGAAGTCTGCTGTTGGGAAATGCAGATCTGTTCCATACCAACTTTTCTTCCTTCTCTTAATTTAAGATAACTGTCAAAATGATGATTCCACAAAAGCAATGCCAACCTGTTTTTGAAGGCTGGTATCGTGCTTTAACCCTAACCAGCAACTAAGCACCACGCAGCTGCTCACTTACTTCTCCCCACCTGCTGGACGGAGGAGAGAATCGGGGAGGAAAAAAAGTAAAACTCATGGGTTGAGATAAGAACAGTTTAGTAGAACAGAAAGGAAGAAAATGATAATAAAATGACAATAATAATAAAAGAATTGGAATATACAAAACAAGTGATGCACAATACATTTGCTTGCCACTCACAGACTGATGCCCAGTTAATTCCCAAGCAGCGATCTGCCCTGCCCCTGTCCAACTCCCCCCAGTTTATATACTGGACATGACATCACATGGTATGGAATACCCTGCTGGCCAGTTTGGGTCAGCTGCCCTGGCTGTGTCCCCTCCCAACTCCTTGTGCCCCTCCAGCCTTCTTGCTGGCTGGGCATGAGAAGCTGAAAAATCCTAGACTTAGCATAAACACTACTTAGCAACAACTGAAAACATCCGTGTGTTATCAACATTATTCTCATACTGAACCCAAATCATAGCACTATACCAGCTACTAGAAAGAAAATTAACTCTATCCCAGCTGAAACCAGGACAGCTGGTTGTTGCCAGTGTTCATGTTGTGGGTGTGCAGTTGTAAGCTCATCAATCTGCCTGTAATTTTTATCCTCTGTCCTTGTCAGCAAGAGGTGGAGCTGTTACTCATTTGTTCCTCCAGCTGTCACCTTTCCTCTGTAAAGTTGTTTTTTTTCTTTCTTATTTTTTTTTCCTAAAACCTAGTTGGAACCTTTTGTTGGTCTGTTTTTAACTTCTCCATTGGCCCAACGATTGGCTACTGTGGCTACCTGTTTTCTCTGCAACTTTGTGTAAATTTTTTGGTGAAACGATCAATTCTTGTACCTGCATGTTGAATTTGTAGTGTCTGGATATGTTTCAAGTTATCATAGAATCATAAAATAGTTTGGGTTGGAATGGACCTTTAAAGGTCATCTAGTCCAACCCCCCTGCAATGAGCAAGGACATCTTCAACTAGATCAGGTCGCTTAGAGCCCCGTCCAACCTGGCCTTGAATGTTTCCAGGGATGGGGTATCTACCACTTCTCTGGGCAATCTGTTCCAGTGTTTCACCACCCTCATCATAAAAGATTTCATCCTTTTATATCTAGCATGACTCTCTTCTCCTTTAGTTTAAAACCGTTATCACTTCTCTTATTGCTACAGGCCCTATAAAAAGTCTGTCACCACCTTTCTTACAAGCCCCCTTTAAGTATTGAAAAGCCTCAGTAAGATCTCCCCAGGTTATTCTCTTCTCCAGGTTCAACAACTCCAACTCTCTCAGCCTTTCCTCATAGGAGAGGTGTTCCATCCCTTTCATCATTTCTGTGGCCCTCCTCTGGACCTGCTCCAACAGGTCCATGTCTTTCCCGTGCTGAGGGCTCCAGAGCTGGACGCAGTACTGCAGGTGGGGTCTCACCAGAGCGGAGTAGAGGGGCAGGACCACCTCCCTCGACCTGCTGGCCATGCTGCTTTTGATGCAGCCCAGGATATGGTTGGCCTTCTGGGCTCCGAGTGCACATTGCTGGCTCATGTCCAGCTTTTCATCCACCAGTACCCCCAAGTCCTTCTCCACAGGGCTGCTCAACTCTCCCAAGTGTTATTCATGCAAGATACTTCTTGATAGTAGTAACTTCTGTCAAGGGAGTGGGGGAGAGGGAAGCCTCTGACAGTTCTTGTATGCCATCTTTTTTCCAATGGTTTCATGCAGAACATAGTGCAAGTTTTTTGACTAGGATGGTCTGTGGACCTCTCCTGTTGAAAGGACATCCACGGTCATTACCTTCCCGGAGGCTCCTCCTCCTTCTTGTAATACTGGAGAGCATTGAAGAATTGAGGCTTGTTTGGGCAGGCTCTGCCGTTTGTACCCGGTCATGTAGGATGCTGAAGGAGCAGGAGAAAACGTGTGTGACTTGCAGGTGCAGCCAGGGCCGCAGTTTCCAACACATCACATGAAAGAAAGAAACATCTCAAAGTTGTTGTTGTTGGATGACAGTATGTTTACATTAATGGCCTTTTTCTAATATTCTCCTGAAATATTTTGTTAACCAGAGTTTGACTTTGTTGTATTACAGTAATGTATCTGCAAAACTGTTAAATTCCTGGGACGTCTTTTGCTACCAGGGCCTTATAGTTCAGTCACTATGACTCAATAGCCTTTGTATTTCACTACTTAATTCCTTACATTATTTCTACAAACATCACTATTGCAGAGGGTGAGAATGGTTTGGTGTTGGTGTTCTCATGGAGACACTGTTACTTACTTCATGGTGCCATTTGCAAGTAACGTGACTGCTAATGTGCAGAACTGTGAGACTCATCATTTGGGTATGCTGTAGTGATTTGTCATGGAGCAGCCTTTTTTCTCCAACTTAGTAATAGGCTTCCAGCCTTGTCTGGTTGTCTGCTTGCATCTTGTCCCACTGTTTTACTAGGGAAGCAGCTAATCTTTAAAGATAGGGTCAACAATTTCACTCTTACTTACAGTTACCTGCTCCCACTGCTGGAGACAGAAACAGTGTGGGGAACTCGGGGAGCTACTGGGTACCAATGACTTGGTTTTTGAACACTACCTTTTGCTTCCTGGGTATTTCTGTTTCAGTGAAAGTCTGTCTAAAAGAAGACAGGTTTTGATAGGAGGCTTAAGAAATGTGCACTGAAACTTGTTCTACGCAGTACATCTGAAGAGTACTTGATAGTGTCTGTACATACCACCCATACACTATTTCAAAGCGTAAATGGCAGTATTATTTCCTTCTGGTCCTAACTCTACAAGAAGTTACTGCTTTAGTTCTTTGCAAGAACACAGTGGCAGGAAACAACCTGTTAGTGCTGTTAGATGGGCCAAACTGCTGAAATTGCTTTATTGAAAATGTAAAATCTTTTCTAGTCAGAGCATACTGACAGACCGGCATGTTGTGTTAATATCTTAATACTATGCCTCAGGGCATTTATAAAGTTAATCTTTTGACATTTTTATTTGCTTTTTGGCTCAACATCACGATTCATTTTTTATCTTTTAGAAGTTCCATTTATGACTGTCATTTAATTGATGGTAACTACAAATTATATTAGCTGCAAAGGAATAAATAAAAGAAATGCAAGTAGTTTAATTTGGAACATGGTAATCTTAGTAGCCTGAGTCATTAATTTCATCATCTGCTGCAGTTAGTATCATTTTATGATTCATAAGTCTATTCGTTTCTTTTTTTAGTGTGTCATCAGATAAATAGCTCAACGGTAAGGTGGCAGAATTGTCTTGTCTCACCCCAGTCGTAAGAGAGAATGCAGGTTTGATTGTTCCTATGTATACGTAGTAAATCTGTCCCTCTGACCTCTTAAATCTGTGAAACAACTTCCCGTGCTTCAGTGGAGCACTTGCTGATTAAGCCATTCAGATTATCAAATGACCGCTACCTCAACCTAAAATTTATATTTTGTTCAAATTGTTTTGAAATGCATTTGTTCATTTGCTGAAGGTGACCTACCACCATAGATCAGTGCACAGACACAGAGCGATCTTGGGCTGACTTAAGCAGGAAGCAATCAGCATTTGCTAAATGTTAAGTCAGTGCTACTACAGAAGTACTGTCAAGCCCTTGAATGGTTGATGTCTCTGATTTAATTAGAGAAAATGTAATCTTTTTATTACTCTCTGTGGGTTCACTTTCAGTTTAAAATCCTCAAGTGGTGTGATTTGTTTTGGAATGTCCCCTCTCTTGAGGTGCCATGCCAGCAACAGTACCTGCCACCTACTAACTTCATTTTGAAGTTTGAAAAGCTCTACAGAAAGGATCAGTCTTTATATAGATATGTAGGTAGAGATACATTACTATGTCAGAACTTGCATTATTCAGGAGAATGAATGTGCTCTAGTGATGTTTATTGCTTTTTGAGGAACCAGTGTGGTGAGGAGAAACTAGTTATGGGCATATAAATACATGCTGAGCATCTTTGTACCTATGGGTATACATTATAAAATCAGTATCCTCAGTTCTTGTTAAGCTTCCAAGCTTATGCTGAGGTAAATGTCATATAAGCTTGAAGTGCTGGGGTATTGCCTCTAGGCACAGGCTTGACAAAGTAATGATATAATCATAGTGTGCCACTAAGAGGTGGCACTTTTCCCTGAAACAAACATTGTTTTTATAAAATGCAGGCTCCCCTTCTGCCACATGTCTGTCCAGTGTTCAGGACAGATGAAACTATCCTGTACATGTGTGCATGGCTGTATGCATTCTGGTGTTTGTATTTAGATTCCTCTAGGACTGCTGCTTCCCAGCTTTCATTTCATTCACCCATGTCTCTTTTCTGAGGGGCTCTGTGAAGAAGTGGTTCAACTGTGCCATTAGAAGAGCTATGTTAATTCTGGAATGATCCATGAATTGTCAGCCACTGTTTAATATCTCTTCTTTTTCCATTGTTTTGATAAATCTTAGTATGGTAACTCACTTTCATTTGCGTAAGTTTGTGCAAGATTGGGTCACTTCTAAGTAATACACAAAATCATGTCTTTCGAGCATGCACTGATTATCCTACTAGCCTCAAAACCAGGTTAGGTTAGCTTTAGCAATTTAAATGCCAAGCAACTTCATAGTAAATCAATTGCAGAAGACAGGATTTTTGGAGACTTAAAACATCTCGTGACCTCAGTGCTGCTATCTGTCTTTTCAGTAAAATAATGGGGATACCCTTTCTCTTGGTGGAGGTACTTTTTCCAGAATTGGACATCACGCATCAAGGAAGAATAAAAACACATCAGAGACAGTTCAGGGAGGAGTATGAGAAAGTCAAAGGTCTACAATCCAGGATCTGCAAGCTAGAAAAAAAGACTTGGGTAAAGAAAGGGTGGGTTTTAAGTCTTCTAAGAGGTAAAAGCCTAGAACAGAGATGAACAAAATGGAGTTATTACTACTTCTGCCCTTTGGGGCTTCATGGGTTGATTTTTACAGCAAAGAAAGTTAAGGTTAGACATTAGGGAAAGAAACAATCTAGTTCAGCATAGTTAAGCACTGGAGTGTATGGCTTAGGGAGGCTTGAAGCCTCCAGTACTGTAGTGAGATGAGGCAACTGTCTGGCAGGAATGACATAGGTATGTATAACTATGGGGTGGAAAACGGGCTGGATAACTCTTTTTCTGTTCTACTTGGCTCTGTCTTTTGTAATTCTTTTTTTTAATGTATCACTTTGCCTTAAGCCATCACTATTAGGTAGGTTGGTTTCATTGAGAAAAAATGTGTGAACTTGGAGTACCTTGAATTGGGTAAATTAGAAACCTGGGTCAGAATCCCTCTTTTGCAGATGGTAAGGAAAGGAGACCTAGGTTAACTGCATGCAGTCGAGATGTGTCTACAGTTCCAGCCCTAGGAAGCTTAAAAAGTGGCTGGCCTTTTCTCTTTATTGGAAGCTGCGTGCATGACTTGCTCTGTACCAAAGGCAGCTTGACATTTGCAGAGACCTGCAGCACTCGAAGGAATAGGTTCTGCCTGCAAGGATAACTTCAGCAAAGGCTTTGTCAATTGTAAAGTCTTTTTCAGTACATCTCTAAATCAGTTTTAAAGCATCTTAATTTATTTTATACAAAGGCCTGTTGTCCTTAACTAGTTGTCAAATGCATTGCTGCAAGCAGTAACTGTCTTTTGTGGCCAGAACGTTATGGGCATGTGATTAGTAAGATACTGAGCTTTGTTTGGATACAAGGCTGAAAACACCCACGGATGTCTCACCCTGTCAGGAAACATTCTATTTAGAGTATAGTGTCTATATGTCTAATCAGCCATGGGGGAAGAATTGCCAGATAAGCCACTGCCCGCTGGTAAATTATCATCAGGCTGGGCAGGACGTTGCATTTACATCAGCATTTATATGGGACCCTCCTGCCTCCCAGATATCTGCTTCAAAGTGGGACTGACTTTGTCCCTTGAGAGAGGTTACTAAAATCCTATCTGCTGTTTTTATACCTCTTCTTTTTTTACAAATGGTTCCTGATGATGAAAACAGGATCTCTTTTTATACAGGTTGTCATCTGCTGTTGATTCCTCATCTGCTATGCTTGTTTGGCATATCTGCTGCAGAGGTAGTTATGATGATCTAGTCACAGTTGTCTTCAGGTGGAGGAATAAGCAGCAGAAGGAGGTGAACTTCTGAGAAATACACCTCCTACTTTTGTTCAGCTGTCCCTGGTAGGAGTAGTGTTAAAAAAATAGTAATACAGAGTATGATGCAAGCAGACTGTTTTTTTAAAGGGAGTGATGTGCCAAGAGTTCCAGAAGAGGTATAATTTGTAGAATGTTTTAGACCGTTAGCTCATACTGAATTTTTGCTATTAGCCTCTTTCTCAGGAAGCCTGAAAATCAAAGGTCGAGGGGGAATCCTGAACCAGGAGAAGGTAAAGAAACCCACCTCACTCTTTGCACTGATTAACTGAGTAAATAGAAACTGAAGTGTCCCTTCTCTCACGGTTTGCTTGTTGAGAGAGTCTTGGCAATGAGTGTTCTTCTGTTCACTGCATCCATGCAATCATGGTAGTGTTTATCTTGGAAGAGTTTTCAGGCATCTGATGTGACTGTAGAAACCGTTCTGAGTTTAGTTAGAGTATGTGCCACTGCTCTAAGTCCACCACACGCAGTGAACTCAAGGTATAGACTGATCCCTCCCACGTCTCCCAGCTCTGTTTCTGGATGTGCAGTATTCTCCCACCTCATCAGAAAGATTTTACATCACGAAAGTGCTTAAGTCTGTGCCTAAATGCTTTGTTGAGTAGAGATGGATTGAAACATCTGTCTTTAGTGGTTTGGTAAACTTGGACCAGTGTCACTGTTTCCCCTGCTGTATATTCAAAGCTTTGCAACTCCTGTGTGATGAGGAGGTCTAATGTCTAGGTAGCTTCTGTTCTGCTTTTTAAATCAATGTGTTGACTTACGACATGTAAGTTTGGCTGAGGATAAAGGTGTTGGGAGTGTTTTGATTTCTGCACAGGAATGGCATTCACGTTGTGTTGCTGACCCAGAGTGGAACAGTATGGATGAAAGATGTGCGTTTTCTTTTGGACTACTGCATTAACATATGGCTCCTGTAGTAATTCCCAAATTACATATGCACAAGACAGACTGTCATTTCCTGGAAGATATTAAAATCAATTTCTCCTGAATATATAGGAAAGATGTAGGTCTAGCATGGACATATCTAGGCAATATCTGGGCAATGTGTCATGTGAATTTGGTGGCTTTTTGTGAGTCATCCAGTGTTTCTTGGTGGGAGCTAAAGCTGAAATGGTATTCTTGTAAAGTTTCTTGTAGTCTTTTTAAAAAAGTTTAACTGAAATGGTGATGGAAATTTATATGCCAATAATGGAAAACAGGAGGAAAAGTGTATGTTTGGAGTGAGAGGCAGGGGGCATCATGTTTAGGACCGAAAGACTCCTTCTCTAAAGTTACTACTGATGTAACTGTTACCGTGTGGTATGTGTTGAAATAGGACAGCATCAGGCATGGAGAGGAAGACTGCATTATTACATGTCATGAAAATAGATCTTTTGAGATAAGTCAAACATTTGAAGAAGTGCCTCTAAAAAATCGAAAGGAAAAAGGAAAGATGAACCTACTTGTTAAATTTGGGACAGATTTCTGAGAGTTTGCTCTTCATGGAAGTGGAACTTAATGGACCAGTCACAAGGTTAAGGGAAACAGGAGCGCAGTCCTTGCAAGTATGCACTACTGAGATTTCTATTATGGAACAATAGTGGTCATCTCCACTTCCAAGGCAAGCCATAGCGAGTCTCTATGGTAGACTCAATTTTGGTTTCTTCAGAGTTTCACATAGGTGTGGTGGACCTGGATCTGAAGTAGAATTTTTCTCACTGTCTGGAGAAATTCTTGAGAGTTGGTGTTCTTGTAATAGCCCTGGCAAACCGCAGTTGCCAAGATCTAACTTCTTGCTTTTTATTGGACTACCTTTCTGCAGTACTGAGAGCCAGCTGTATGACAGTAAAAGTCTAAACTGTGACAATCACTGAACGCGAAGAAGTGCTAACTCTAGGTAGCAAAGTGCAATGCAAATGATTACTGGAAACCAAACTCTTTCCTTCAATGCAATTGAGCCCGTTGCTTGTGCAGAACTCCCCCAAACCATGATAAATGACTCTGAAGTTTGCCACTAAAGTGGAAGGATTTCCCTGTCAGAGTTTGTTAGCTGTGCCAGGGTTTCTGTCCTACAGAAGCCAGAAATGGTGCAGTGAGTACCCGGGGAAGCACTCGAGGTCCTCCTGTTGCCTCCTTCAGTTGTGTCCTTTCCCTCTCCCCATCTGTCCTGTGTCTTTTGGGGACTTGCTGATGCCAGTTATAACCAGCAGCTGTTATTTCTCCAGCAGTGTAATTCTACATTGTGTTTTCTGGAAGCTCTTACCTGTCCGGTCATGCCTATGAATTCTTTCCTTTTGCCTTTCACTAAAGGTGTTGGAGAGAAGGATGTCTTTTACTAAGCTAGCATTGACTTAGGACTATCTGTGACAAATCTGAGTTGTGCTAGGGACAGGGCATAGATCTGAGAAATGGCTTCAAAAGATGTTTACTATCAGTCATGTTAAAAGAACTCTATTGCCAAAACATGACCATGAAATATTTTGGTGTACCAAACTGTGTATGGTTTTGCTTATTTATTTATTGTTCTGGGAATGTATCTATTTATATGCCAATTTGAATGTTGAAAGCAATTCTATACATTTTAATTTAGAGTTGTAAAAACTTTAGGATAGACCTATTTAAATGCAGACTTTTTTTAAAAAAAGCAAGGTAATACTTGGGGGTTTTGGAGGTTGTTTTCTAAAGTTCACTGTTCATCTGATTAGTTGAAACTACTTTCACACGTTTACTGTTCATCACTTTATGGGACTAAGGAAAGATCAGAAGAAAATATCTAGGAATGTTGACTTCTGAAACTATTACAAGATTTAATGAAAAACTGTCAGGTCTTCAGATATGGTTTTTAGTTCTCTTATGACTAAAAATTTGTAAAAATTTAAGTCTTCTGTTAAATAATTTTTGTATAGTCCATATATGCTTTATGGTGTTCTCCAGCACTGGAGTGAAATCTCACCTCATGGTTTACACCTCATATGCCAGACAATCCTGAGAAAAAAAAGAAACAGTTAAAAAAACCCCCTCACCTTTAATTGCTTAAAATGATATAAAGATTTGAAAGTTGCTGATGTTTTGACAGTGGGTTTGTTTGGGGTTTTTTGTTTGGTTCGTGTGTGTTTGGGTTATTTTTGTTGTTGTTGTTTTGTTTTTGAACACTTTCCGTGTTGTTTTCCTGGGCTGGTTTAAATGTGGAAGTGAGGAGAAAATTTTTCTGAATTCCAGAGTCAGATGCCAAGTTTCATGCTGCAGTACCATGCCAAAATATCCAAATGCATTGCGAATTTATTTGGAATGAGTTTCCTTTGTATTACTGACACCTTTTTAATTTTGAGGTTGGTCTTTTCCCATTAAAAATGTTCTGTATTGGCATAGAAAATTATCATCTAGGGATCAGTGTCAGTGTTTTCTGCAGATTAGGTTTGGTTCATTAACACCACTTAAATTTGATGTGTGTCCCATGACCATCTATGGGTGCAAAAGGAGATGGTGTTGCCATGGACGTATTTTGGATACGTTTCAGTGTCCTCTTCAGATGAAGTTAATGGATCAGATCACATTAGCCATGCAGTTTTTTCCATGCCAAGGAACGTTCTGCCCTGTGCAGGAGCAGGGTGGAAAAGGAGTTATTCCACTTTCATTAATGTAATGATTTATCTCAATCTCGTTTTCAGTCAGCAGTCTGTGCATCTTGTCTTGCTTAATCTTGTCTTCCCCTGCACTGAATCCCTTGCCGCCACTGCATGTCTTTGGGTATTTTTCCTTTGAGTGCAACTTTACAGGGCTGCATCACTTCATATGCTAGCTAGTGGGACAGAAGGCTTCTCTGTTCACGTTCAGGTGTCTACTCAAGCCTTACTTTGTTTAACAGGTCACTTACAGGATGCAGAATATTGTCATTACAGCACTGGGCCTTTAGCTTGCCACTCCGGTCCATGGTTCATCTGCACCATTTGGCAGAGATCAAGTCACAGTTAGCAATTGAATTTCTCCAGATGCTGATGCCTTTAAAATTTTTTCTATAACAAGTGTGTAAAATGCCTGTTGGAAACTGTATTGTTTGTAGTTGTTGATTTTCATGCAGGAGGAGAGGTTTGCATCCTCATACTTTCTCAAAGTGTTGCTGTGTGAAATAAGTGCAGCCTCCTGGAGGTGATGATTAAAAAACGTGTGTGTGTGTGTGTATGCACTTGCATCCACTTCTTTGTTGTGCTGTGACTCAACTCGGTTACTCTTCTCCAGGAGTCAGTAAATGTTAGGGAAAAGCTTGTTTGCATCCAAGATCTTCATCTCCTAACTCCGCTGCTGACAAAAATACAGAAAGGCACTCAAACGTATCTAATCTGAAAGCTGACATTTTAATTTAATATTCCCCAAGATGATGTGAACAACTCGGGGCGTGCCAAAGCAGACCTCACAACTCTCACAAGTGTGTGGGTAGACAGATATGTGATGTATGCATGCTATGAAAAGAAAAAAAAAAGTGTAAAAAAAAAAATATTTTGTGATAAATTGGTTTAGCCTACGTATCTGTTTATGTGCTTACTCTCCGTGACTTAGGTGCTGCTTGTTTGTTTGAATGTTAGGCTGACAACAGACACTTAGAACCAGCGTATCACAGAATCACAGAGTGAAAGAGGTTGAAAGGGGCATCTGGAGATTGTCTAGTCCTACCTCCTGCCCAAAGCAGGTTCAGCTACAGCAGGTTGCTCAGGATCATGCCCAACTGGGTGTTGAATATCTCCAAGGATGGAGACTGCAAACCTCTCCAGGTAGTCCGTTCCAGGTTTTGACCACCTTTACAATAAAAAAAGCTTTTTCTTGTGTTTAAATGGAATTTTCTGTATTTCAATTTGTGCCCTTTGTTTCCTGTCCTTTCACTGGGCACCACTGAGAAGAGTCTGGTTCAATCTTCTTTACACCTCTCATCAGATATTTATACACTTTGATAAGATCACCCCTGAGTCTTCTGGTCTTCAGGCTGAGCTCCCAGCCTCTCCTCATGTGGCAAATGCTCCAGTTCATGAAGCCATCTTCATGAATCTTTGCTGCACTTGCTCCAATATGTCCATGTCCCTTTTGTACTGGGGAGCCCAGAACTGGACCTCGTGCTCCAGGGGACTCACCAGTGCTGAGTAAATGGGAAAGATCACCTCCCTCGACCTGCTGGCAATGGTCTGTGAGCTGACACAGGCAGGTCCTTCTCCCCCTGCCACAATAAGGGGAAGATCCTTCATGAGATGCCTCGGACAAGGTGTTTGAATGTATTGCTGTGCACCTCCAGAGCTGTGTGGATGTGTAAGTAATTTGCATGTTCACATGGTGTGATCTTGGTAACTGATGGTGGAAAGTGTGAGTCTGAAAATACTTGATGTAGTTAAATGGAAAGAAAAATCTTTGAGAAGCAGAATGCTTTTGCCAAAGGGACTGTTTTGAAGGCCTATCTCATTTCTGTACCAAAGGATGACAAAGGATGATGTATGGGCACTGTCGTGGGCATTTCAGTGGGAGGTTTGGGTGCTTGTAATGAATGTGAATGCAGAGATTTACAGTAACATTTTTCTGTGATATCCATAAGAAATTAGGCTAATAGCCAGACTGAGCAGCAGCTACAGATAATGGGCTTCATGTGTGCATTTTAAGTCCAATCTGGAGCTGCTGTTGCCTTATACATAGTGAGACTCTAATCACATATCTCGTTTTTCAGTCTTTCTTCTCCCTTTGTTTATTGTTACCCATTTATTTCACCTGGTTTAGAAAAATCGGAGCAGAAGGTATTTGTGTGTGAACTTCTGCGGCGTAACAAAGCCCAGAGCCCAAGAGGAGCCTCTGGATGCTGCCTGAGCCCGGGCAGTCACTTGCCTGCTGCACAGGTGCTGAAAACCTCTGTGCAGTTGAGTCAGTAACTGTACAGTACCCTTGCCTGCTGGCTGGAGGAGGCTGTTCATTCTCAGTGTAATTCAGCGTATCACCTGTTTGCTTCAGGAGCAATGTTTGCTTTCATGCCAGTTCCTACCACCTGTGAGAGAAGTGGAGATAATTTTTTCAGGCTGCAACAAAGATTTCTAATAAACCAAGTGTCTCCAGAGGTGTATATCACTTCATTTTCTTTATTAATTTGTTTATGGAACCAGCATGACACGATCCTGCTTTTGTTGGATTTTCCTTTGATTTTTGGATGTTTTGGCACAAAGGTTTGCAGAGTATCTTTTCTATTTCTTAAAGTACACCCTTGGTGCAGTATTTTATCACTTCTTAATGTGCATATCAGCACCTTAAACCTTTAAACAGGAGTGCTTTTTATATAGGGAGAAGGAATGTTTGTGCTGATGTTTTTCTGAAAGAGCCCATTTATGACTCATGTATCTGTATCTTCAGGCTAACATGCTGAAGGCTGCTGTAGCTCACTAATTGTCCTTAGTTATGACACTGTCAGGCATGCACAGCTAATCTGTGCAGAAAGGCACCAGCACTGCTGACCCTGGAGATGACTTGTTTTGTCAGTTTATTGCCACAGAACCTGCTGACTTAGAAGCCAGATGCATTGTACTTCATAGAGCAGATGATTGTTTCTGAAATATTTTGAGAAGCAGAATGCTTTTGCCAAAGGGACTGTTTTGAAGGCTTATCTCATTTCTGTACCAAACCAATGGAAACACATTGGCTTCTAGTTGAGACACTCAAAGTCTTGGGTGACAAATCTTGAATCTAGACCCCTGGTCTTAAAGGAAAGAGCAAAAAACCTGAAGTCATAACTGCTTATGGAATGCGAATCCTATGGCCTCCTAATGAAACTTATTCAGGAGTTGTGGAAATAGCAGGCACTTAATTCCTGGTTTTCAGCTCACTAGAAGTTGTGTCTAGTTCTATATCTGGCTTCAGTTACCTTTGGTAAAAGCTGGGATTGGACGGAAAAACATTTTTACAACTTCTGAGGTTCTAATCTTGAATCCAAGTACTCTCTTTGCTGTGCACTGTGAGACAGTGAAGCAGTTCCTTCCCACTTAGATTTTCTGTAGTATGTTACTTACAGCCATCAGTTGGTGTTCTCAGGTGGAGAGCCCCAGGCTTTCTATTCTTCCAGCCTGCACACATCCCTAGCTCCTTCCTCTTTAGAAGGCCAGGAGTGGATACTAAGGAGGATCTGAAAGTGAGATTAAGGTACTAAACTGTCATTTAGTATTTGAGGGCTATGGGCATGTTTGTGTATAGGTCTTGTGTAATCACTTTTGCATGGTAGTATTCTGTCCTGGCCAGTGCACTGTGAGACTTAGTGTCAAACAGAAGTTTTTGGAGAAGAATGTAGGAACTAGAAAATGTATCTGGGAATTGTTTAGAAAGGTATGTCACTGTAAGCGAAAAACAAGCCAACAGGGAGGAAAAATGACAGATTAAAGCTGGTTAGAGAGTGTAAGTAAGTAGCTGTATTGTTGAAACTGAGGGCAGACCTGCTATCTAAAATTAAATTCTCATCACCTATTTACTGTTTTCATTGTAACTGGGAGACTGGTGTAGAGTGGAAGACACCTGACACAGGTGCTGCAAGGGAAATGTCAGCCATCCATTGGCAAGAGGTTTTAGGATGTGCCTGGTTGAATCTCTACGGAGTGTAACTTGTTTCGGGGCAAAGTCTGTAGTGAGCTACGTGAATGAACACTTTTCCATTTCTAAATAGTACAATGCACTGTAAGAATGAATTGGATGTGCAGTCCTAAGTGATGAGTGTAGAGTCAGCTGTGATGAACGGTAGATCCAGACTGAAATGAGTGGGAATTTTTCTGATAAATCTCTTCCTTGTAGCCCGTCTGGGCTATTGGTCACATTGCTCACTGTGGTCTGTGCAAAGCATCGGTCTATTCCCATGTTATACTGCTGCCTTCCCTTCTGCAATTGATGCTTTCTCATAAAGTACAGAACAAAGTGTCTTGTGTGCTTTATGACTAGACCTCATTATTTCTTTCTGTGTAGCACTTCTGCAGCTTAAATAGAGGCAGACACCTCTTCCACCATTGTGTGTACCCCCTGCTTGAATAGTGTCGCAAGGTCAGTATGTTGTAGTGGTGGATTATTTCCTTCCAGTGAGGAATGAGGTGTCCTTGCAGGGAGGGCAGCTATGAATGGGATTTGTAACACTGGGAAGATGTTAGTGTATTTTTTAAAAGGGTTTATTTTTCTGACACGTTTCTTTCTCAAAAGGAGCATGAAGAAAGCATATCTAATGACAGAATTTAATAATCTGAGTTGTTTTGAACAAAATCAAGGAGGTGTTTAAGTTCTTTACAATTTTATTTTTTTTTTAGATATAACCCATCCACCACAGCTCTTCTTGCAAACATGGCACCTGCTCTGCAGATTGCTAGACTTTACACTCTTCTTCTGAAGATGAGATTGTGTTCTTAGCAATTTACCTAGGTCAGGCATCAAAGCAGTCCAAAACCTATCCAAGATGGGGTTACCAACTTGTTGTCCTTGCACTGAAAAATCCATGGACAGAACGTAGTCTTCCTTGTTTTTCCTCATTTCTCTGGTGACCTTCCTGTTGTCACACTTCACTTTTTTTTGGTCTGAAGCCTCACTCTGTTCAGTGCATGATGTCTTTCTACCAGCCTTAGTCAATTCCACAAATCACCAGTTGCCTTCCTTTCTATGCAAGTTAGGTCTTAGGGATTTAATCTCACTGTCTGAACTGTTAATAGGGCCATGCATGCTAATACAATTACTGAGGTCTGACATGTAAAAACAAATGAAAACCTCCATAATACTGCAATGACGGTGCTCATGCTCTCCGCTGCTAGGTGGTGAATAGCAGGAACAAAGTCTGGATCATACAGGTTGAGAATCCTACTTAAAGTGAACCATCACCAGCGTTTCTGTGATAAGCACCCTTCTTTGGTGCTTAGTCCATAATTTCATATTCTGAAGAAGACAAAGTCCTTGGAGGGCAGATGGGAAGTAAGGGGAGGGTGGAATGACCCAGGAGACTTGGTACTGGGCAAGGGTCTTTTCTGCCTGTTTTTCCTGCCAGTTCAGTCCCACTAAGTGCTGAGTCTGTGTTCAGGTATGGTTTTGCTGAGGTCTAAGTGTTCCTGTTGTTCTCCAGCACATAGGAATGGGACAGGCTTTGAGTGCTCCCATCCAACGTGAATTCTACCTAGGAGCTTCTGCAAAGGGGGAATTGTGCTCTCCTGTCATGATCGCTGAGAGATAAAGCAGAGTACTTTACTTTCTACAGAGTCTCAGATTTTGTGGCTAGTGTGTGAGATGATGAACCAAAGCCTTGAGGTTCTCATTCTCTTCCACATGCCATCAGTGGTGCAGATGTTATTCACGGTGATCTTTTGCTGGGACTTACCGGTATTGTTTGGAAGGCCAACTTTAGAAGTGCTTTAAATGTTGGTACTCAGATTTCTATGCTGAAATTGCTTTGAAAGCAGGAAAGAAATGAGAGCTGACTCCTGTTAATGCAGCTGTCCTTGAAAAGAAACCATCAGAATTTTTGTAAAGATCTCTTGGCTAAGAGTGTGCTTGAAGTACCTGATGCTTATTAACCTTCCTACTATGGAGAAGTAGATGGGTATTTTGAGTCCAACATCTTACTATTATATATATATTTTTTAAATACGGGTTTTGGTAATACATGGGTCAATCAAACTCACTGACAGACCAATCATCTCATGACACTTTAATTGTTGCTGTTTCATTATGAAAATAAAGAACTCTGTGCAAAGCCTCCTTCTATAAGGAAGGGCACATACACATAATTATAGGATGCTTTTGGTGTTAAAAAAAAAAAAAGACATTAAATGACTAATACATTTTGCTGGTGGAACTGACAGCTGTAACAAACCTGCTTCTCTCATCAGCTGTAAGCTTTTATCCCTGCCTTGTACTAATGAATAAATCATCTTATTACATAAAATTGCATTCTAATTGCTCCCATGTCAGTCTATTTCAGGTTAGGCCTAGGTAGTAAGGTTCCCTTGATGCCTGGGTTTTCCCTTTCTGCTCGACTGCTGAGCAGTCACATTTACAACTGCCTGGGAATGGACTTGGAGAGGAAAAAATGGGAGGAGTGAGCTGGGAGAAGGCAGGAGACAAAGGGCAAGAAGGACAAGAGGGGATTTGAAGGGAACAAGGAATGAATGTAGGAGACATGAGAAAAACCTGAAGGAACTGTTGAATGGAAGAACCAAAAGAAAAACACTTAGAAAAGCTAGTGGGATGTGAGTGGGAAGAGAGGGAAGATGAGTCAAAACTACGGCAAACCTTTTCACGTTAGGCCTTCTGTGGAGCAGCTTGTGGGACCTCATAGTGTTGGCTAAACAGCTGTGGCCATTTTGTGTGACCGGAGGTTTTCCTCAAGCTCTAACAAGTTGTTATCATCTAAGTTCTCCTTTTCCTCACTTAAGATGTTAGCTGGAAAACATTTATTAGTGTGGTAGGTTGACCCTGGCTGGGCGCCAGGTGCCCACCAAAGCCGCTCTATCACTCCCCCTCCTCAGCTGGACAGGGGGAGAAAATATAAAAGGCTCATGGATCAAGATAAGGACAGTTTATTAAAGTGAAAGCAAAGAAAAACAAATGATGTTATTCTCCACTTCCCATCAGCAGGCGATGTCTGGCCACTTCCTGGGAAGCAGGGCTTCAGTACGCGTAGTGGTTGCTCCAGAAGACAAAAATGCCCCCCTTCCGTCTCCCTTTACTTAGCTTTTGTATCTGAGATGATGTCATATGGTATGGAATATCTGTTTGGTTAGTTTAGGTCAGCTGTCCTGGCTATGTTCCCTCCCAAGATCTTGCCCAGCCCCAGCCTGCCGTTGAGGGGGGCAAAAATGTTGGAGAGACAGCCTTGATGCTGTGCCAGCACTGCTCGGCAGTAGCCAAAACACTGGTGTGTTACCAACACCTTTCTAGCTACCAATACAGAGCACAGCACTATGAGGGCTGCTATGGGGAGAATTCACTCCATCTCAGCCAGACCCAATACAATTAGTCATTTAATACAGCAGAGTGAAGGGACATATCCCCCCAGCCCTCCCCATCATCAAGTCAAACGATCGATTCTCAGATAAGAGAAAATGGCAATTTGGGTAGGCTTTGTGTAGTAGAGAAAGTTTTTTTCCAAATTAACTATAACTAAATGACTTGGAATTCATCCTTCAACTACTAACAGGCTGTATCAACTCTCATATATTGATTTTGCTTAGGTTGATTACAAAGAGGACCGAGAGCAAGTAAGACTCCCTTGAACAAAAACAAGTGCATCTGTATAGAAATTGTGCAACCTTAATTAATTGGGTTTAATAACTGATTTAATTGAAACTTCCTGTGGTGGAGAAGGCATTTGGAAATGATGGTGCAGCTCCTAAATAAATGATGTAATCATTTGCAAAAGGTAAAAAGAGTTGGACTTTTTGTTACTCTTCTAAGATGTATTAGAATGACATCTAGAATTTTTGCTTCTGTTTGCTTTTGTATTACAAAATTATCTTGCCTACCCTATTTTTTATGGAAGAATAGGTTACTAGTAGGATCATACATTATAAGCAAATGAATCTGGTTAACTGAGGCAGCATGATTCTTTGTTTTAAGACCATCTGCAGTTCTCTTTTGTAGGTTGTCTGTAAAATAGATTTATCTTAAAATCCTGGCAAATGGACAAAAAGCTGTTGATGCTAAATGTTCAGAACCCTATTTCCTATCTGGTATTTCTGGGTTGTTTCAGAGAAAAGATGGAACATTTCCGACATCCCTGAATTTTGTTGACAAAAGTGCTAACAAAAGGAAGTCTTACAGTGAACAAAACAAACCCTTTGGGCTGCCTTTCCAGGACATAAAATAGAAAAGGAGATTGTAATCCTTGCTTTTTTTGTTTGCTGAGTCTCTGCCTAAGAAGGTCCATATTACTGTAACTTGTTCCGAGAAAAAGAGTCACTTGGTAAAGGCTGCACAAGGTTTGTGTGGGATCCTTGTTTTATTTCAGGTTTGAATGTGGAAACAAACTGGCAATCATTGGGCTTTGTTAGGAAAAATGAATAGGGAGTTCAGTGTCAGTTCCAGCACTGTGAGGCAAGAATAACCCAAACAGATGAAAAGATGTAATTCCTTGATTACTTTTTCTGTAATCAACGCAGGCAAGCTGGGTGTTGCATAGACCTAAACGCAAAGGTTTGTTACATTTCCAAACTCAAATGTTGTATCAAGAATTCCCCTTCAGTCTTATTGTCACCATGGACATTATATTGAAGGAGCATTGTAATTTCTGGGGATTGCTATTAAGGGTTGCTTTTGATTAAGAGTCTTTCAGATAAAGTGGTTTCTATTTTTGGTGCTGTTCCCCTTTGCCAGAACTTCTGCTACCTTTCACCGTGATGTGTTTAATGCTTCCAGGTGACAGGACTGCTTGGTACCTGTTCTCCTGAACCTGTGGGATTTCCAGGGAGAGGTTGAAGGTGTTCACTCATGAGAGTGTTTAGCACCAGTGTCCATGCACCTTCTGGCAGTGGTGTGCAGTTGGATTGAAGGATTCATTTGCACTGACTTAACACACGGTCCTCCTGGAGTTTTAAGCGGTAGGAGTACTTCACAAATGGGCATTAATTACCATGGGGAATGGGGTTGGTACACTGGGAGGGCGGTGGTGAGAAGTCTTGTTAACAAGCTAGGAAAGAAGGGGTAGGTTACTATATTACAGTGTGCTGATTCTGACCTGTTACTTGAG